>NW_026623089.1:19309110-20559110 GCF_023065955.2 Ursus arctos
ATCTCAACCCTGGCATGTACAGAGATAGGACCTTTTGCAAGTCATTTCAATTCTGTTACAGGAGAATAATACCTTCTTCATAGAAGGTTGTGGTATGGATTAAATAATGGATGGGGAACAGTCTGGTACCCTGACTCTCCTCTTTCTAGAGGAAGCTCAGTGTCTTGCACATAAAATAACATTCAATACATGATGATTGAAATCATACCACTCTTGATTAGGTTGAGCTGTTAAGCTCAGTTACTTGATGCTCTAAAGCAAAGATACGGGTCATAGTCCCATTCAAAAGCACAAGGGAAGTGTTCTCCATTTAGCCAATGATGGCAATCCAAATACCAATAAACAACAGAAATCCATGCCATTTGCTTAGTGTTTATGAAGCACTTTCATGTATACATTGTTGAATCTCACCATGACTCTGTGGAACCCCTGAGGACCAGCATTGTTCCCACTGCACACCTTCCAAGGAAATTGTTGAGGTCAGTGGCTTGCCCTTTGATACACAACTGGTGAGTGGTGGGGCTGGGACTCCAAGGGCTCATGCTGCCCCCAATATATCCGTTGTTACATCACTGACAACCCATGTGGAGTCCCACTAATGGGAGATTAGTCTCTGATCATCTGTTTATTGAATGCATATAGCTTAAAATGAAATATTCCTGATCTCCTGGAAATAACTCTGACCTCACCTTTGCTCAGAACAAAAGTCCAGGAGCCTTTTTTCTGGGGTGAAGAACCTCTTTTTGTCTTCATCATTCACTGCTAGGAAATAAAAGGACCAAGTTAAGCTCTGGGACTGACATGTGGGCAGTCAGCCTAGGCACTGGGGGTCCTTCCTTCTGCCATTGCTGGGAGGACCCTCCCCAACCACCATTGGACAACATGTCCCAGCAGTTGAATCCTTCAAGGATTCATGCGTTTCTAAAATAAAGATCATCAACTCCTTTCTTGGGGCGCCTAGGTGGCTCAGTCAGTTAAGCGTCCGACTCTTGATTTCGGCTCTGGTCATGATCTCAGGGTCCCGGGATCGAGCTGAGCATTGGGCTCTGTGCTCAGCAGGGAGTTGGCCTCAGGGTCTCTCTCCCTCTGCCCTTCCCTCCACTTGAGTGTGTGCTCTCTCTCTCTCTCTAAAATGAATAAATCTTAAAAAAAAAAAAAAAAAAAGATCATCTACTTCTTTTAGGAAGGACAGTAGAAAAGACAGGGCTACTTTCTTTCCTCCCCGCAAAGTCAGAGAGCACATGCAGACACCTTCCAACGGACAGATTTCTGTCTGGGGTGAGATCAGGGGTTGAGAGGTAAGCACGGGGGATACAAAATGTCAGTGAAGCAGTAAGCGCAGTTCTTGACTTCTAGGAGCCCAAATCCAAATGGGTCCTGGAAAACGCCCTTCTGGGAAGCCATCTCCAGGAAACTGGTCAAAAGTTAAAAAGCCATTTGTATAAAGATATTTATAACAGTGTGATTCAGAGTGATGCAAATCTGGAACTTGCCCAAATGCCCAACAAAGGAGGATTGGTTAAGCAAACTTTGCTTTATCAAATTGATGAGATATTACTTCACCATTAAGAAGGATAATAGTGAAATTTAAGCGAATCCATGAAAAAGTGCATAGGAAAGAATATCAGGTAAACGAAGAATGCAGAAAGAGCCTCCAAGCCTTGGTGACATCTGTATAAAATCTTACATGCACAGTGATAACGACTGTAGAGAAACATTATGGAATAAAAATGGTTGTCTTAACATAAATGGGCATGACAGTAATTTTTTGGTCATGTTAGCTTCATATACAACGAAAAACCTGGAAAGTGGCATGAGAGAGACAGGTCATCTGGCTTTCAGAACTCTATGCAAAACACCAAATGTAGATGAGAAGAAAAGGAGCACTGCGGGGGCTGGAGAATGAGGAGAAGCTGTGGATGTCATTATGAGTAGCCCAACGATGGGTCACGGCCGAGTTGGCATTGCTACGGACATTTCTGGGGACCCCGAAACCACAAAGCTGTACCCAAAGAACACTAGCAGTACCCCTGGTGGAGCTTCAGACACAGGGCCAGCATGTGGGGAGAGTTTTGGAGTGCAGGGAGGTCTCTTGGTGCCTTTCAAATCACATCAGTAACTTAGCTGCTCGCTCATCGTGGGGAAGGCTGGTCCTCAATCTGCGTTCAAGTTTTTGTTTTGTTTTGTTTTTAAATATAAACAGCAAACACTACATAGTGAAGAGAACAGAGGTGACCTGGGCATCCCATTTGCTTCAAAGAAGCCAAGTTTTATTATCAGGATGTTCAGTGTCAGGTGTTTCTGGGGGCTAAAGGGAGGCCGGTGCCTCTATCCCCAGTAAATTCTTTCTCGAGCCTGTGATTAGTCCCCCAAAATGTACAGCCTGAGACTCAATCCATCTGTTCTCAAACTTCCGCCTGAGATGTACTTTGGATGGATAAACACACAGAGTCCAGGTCCTTGCCACCTGATTCTGATTCAAACTACAAGCTATTCACCAGTAAGCCTGTCAGGTAGTGCTAATGCATGTGGTCCTGGGACTATACTTTGGGAAGCACTCGGCTAAAACGTTTCAATTTGTTTAAAAGTTCTAATCCTAACCTAGCCCTTACCACCCTGTTTGTCTCCTTAAAGCTTTGTGGGTCATTTTCATGTTTTAATGGGGGAACAAGAGGGTAGCAGGAAGAACAGAAGAGCCCAGGATGCTGAGGAAAAGGGGGCAGGTCTCACCCTCCCAGGGGAGAGGCCAAGACCAGAAAGCCAAGGACTTTGTACACAACTTTCCTGATACCATCTCTGCCCCCACTGGCCAACGGTGTATGACGTCTGCCATTTTGTTAAGAATGGATGGGGGTATGTGTGCATGGGCACTCGTGTGTGTGAGTTTGGGGACTCATGCTGGGACAGGAGCAGAAATAGAATGGGGGTTTGATCTAACTCTAAAGGTGCTCACAGTTAGAGACGAAGAGACAGACTTAAATAAATTATTATAATAAAATAATCAAAATCGCCCCAAGAGAGAGAAACACAAGTATTGTGGGAACCAGGCAGAGAAGGGAATGACTAATAACTCTGTGTGGGGGTTTGGGGAGGGTGGGGCTCGCAGGATGATTAGTCGATGACTTACCACAGACCAGGCACGGTAAATAGTAATTTCATCGTCACAACGACCTTGCAAAAGGAGGTGTTCTTTTATATGGATGAACGTGTATCTCAGAAAGGTTGGTCGTATGTCCGGCATCGTGCAGCGTGATCTGGACACAGCTCTGTCCAACTCTGCAATGCGAGGTGTGATTTCCTCCTAGGATTCATTTGGCTGTAATCTGGGGTGAGTCATTTCCCCTCAGGTTCCCCTTCTATAAAAGTAGGGCCGGGCCCTCTGCGTGATGCCGAGTTCCTCCCCAGCCCAGAGCCCGGAGCCCAGAGGAGCCTACCAAGACCTCCAGTGTGGAATCCCGGGACCTGAAAGAAAGGAGGCCCCTGCTCCCCAAGAGGGACCGCCAGCTCCCCTCTAGCAGCTCTCATGAGACAGGACACTCCCTACCCCCTGCGGGGCTTCAGCGGCCTGCTCCCCACCCGAACAGGAGGGGAGCATGGACATCTGGAAGCCGGGAACACTTCAGCAAGTCCCAGCAAACCCACCGGGGAAGCACGATGAGATTCCTTTTTCTGATTTCCTATTTTGACTTCTGATCTCCCATCTCCGTCGGAAAGTTCACTGATCCTCAGCGCAGTGTGGGATAGAGGAAGTCTTCTTTGTTAGAAGTTAAAAAAATTTTTTTTGGCCACTGGTGGCCCCAGCAGCCCACAGCGGCTACACACACAATACATGGGCTGGGAGGAAGGCAGCGAGGCGGGGGTCCTCTCTGGGAAGCCCTGGGAGGACCACACAGCAGGCCTAACCTCCCATAGTGTGAATGCAAACACAAGGAAAATCGGCCCTGGCTGGTGTCAGATCCCTGGCTCAAGGCTGTTCCAGGAAGAGAAAAGATACCCCTTCACTTCCCTGGAAGCTACCAGGCCATGTTCCCCCCAATTCCTGCCCCAGGAACAGGCCTGCACATGGGCCCCGAAAGTCTCCCACCGCCAGCACAGAGCAAAGCAAAGGACACGGAGACCGATCGCCCTCTCCCTGGGGCAGCAGCCGTGGACAGAGCCCAGGGTCACACGGGCTCAAGGGGGCAAGTCCAGCAATAGCCCCAGGTGTCCCCACTTCAGTGCCTCACCGGAGCAGCTGCTCGGGGTTGGGAACCTTGTGGCCGAGCCCTGGGCTTGGGTCCAGAATGATTTTTCTCTCTCTGTGGACAAACATCCTCTCCGGTCTTCCCAGCCAGCCTGCTGGCTCTAGGGAACACTGTGCGATGCTTTGATACCCAGAATGACCAAATATTTCCCAACTGTGGATAATAGTCTGGCTGGTCCAAACACGGGGAGCAAAGCAAAATACACCTCCCATTTGTTCCCTTCTCCACGTAGGTCAGGCTAGCTTTGGCTTCTACCAGCAGGAACAGTAGCAAAGCCTTGCTAGATACTCTTACGTGGGTTGTCTTATTTATTTCCTACAGTAACCAGGTGAGGTGGACACTAATTATGATTCCCTTTTTGCAGACGAACAAACTGAGGCTGGAGTGGAAAGTGGTGAAGGCACTGATTAGCTCCAAGGCCATCTGGCTTCAGAGCCTGGGCTCTCAACCACCACACCGAGGGGCAGATACAGTTGTGAAAAATCCACCATGCCTTCCATCCGATGGTGATGACCAGTCAGTGCGAAGTTTCCAGGGGCCTCACTCCCTCTTGGGGAAAGAGGAAGCAGTTACTCCAGAGGTCACGGGGCACCTGTTGACGCCATGTGGGAGCGTGGGCATGGGCGGGGGAGGGGAGGGCTCATGCTTAGCGCCAGGAGGCCACTCGGGATCCAGCCACCTTGGCTTGGAAGCCACGGTAGCCCCCTCGGACACTGATCCCAGGCAGAGGGGCCTTCTAGAAGCAAAGATGTGGAGGGTTGGGGATTTGTGGCACCACAGGACGTCTGAGGGAAGATCTCAAGTTGAACCCGGGAGGTTGCTACCCAGCCTTGATAATCCTCACATTCAAGGGGCAGAAAAAACCCTGTGGAGGGGAAGGGAAGGAAGTGGGGTGTGGCCAAGGTATGGAAACAACCTAAGTGTTGTCGACAGAGTAAAGAAAGCGCGTTGTATTTTGTGTGTGCATGTATAAAACATATATATATATAATTATTATATGTATATTATTTGTATGTATGCATGCACACATACAGAATGGAATCTCATTTAGCCTTCAAAAAGAAGGAAATCCTGCCATTTGAGACAATGTGGATGAACCTGGGGGACATGATGCTAAACTGAAATAAGCCAGACACAGAAAGACTCATGATCTCACTTATATGTGGAATCTTACAAAAAGTCAGATGCATAGGAATGGAGAGTAGAATGGCGGTCATCAGGGCTAGAGCGGGCACGGGGGGAGGGGGAGATTCAGCCCAGCAGGCACTAACTTTCAGCTATAAAATGAGTACGTTCTGGGGGCGCCTGGGTGGCACAGCGGTTAAGCGTCTGCCTTCGGCTCAGGGCGTGATCCCGGTGTTATGGGACTGAGCCCCACATCAGGCTCCTCTGCTATGAGCCTGCTTCTTCCTCTCCCACTCCCCCTGCTTGTGTTCCCTCTCTCGCTGGCTGTCTCTATCTCTGTCGAATAAATAAATAAAATCTTTAAAAAAAAAAAATGAGTACGTTCTGGAGACCTGATGTGCAGCACGGTGATTATAGTTGATAATACTGAACTGTACACTTGAAACTGTTAAGAGAGTAGAGCTCAAGTGTTCTCATCACACTCACACATCCCACACAGAGATCACTACGTGAAGTGATGGGACATGTTAATTAGCTCGATCATGGTAACCATTTCACAGTGTACGTGTGGATCAAAACATTGAGTTGTACACCCGAAATGCATACAATTTACATTTGTCCATCATCTCTCAATAACGCTGGAAAGAAAAAAGATAGCATCTGCCTGAAGAGTGATCCCAAGGAAGAGAGCAGGAAGCGGGACTTCAGAGGGCGGAGAGGGATGGGATGTCAGCCCAACCTAAGAAAGCACGGAAGATTACTTTCTTGTTGTTGATGGTATTAATATTCTCACAGAGGCCGGGTACGGAGGCTAGTGTCGAGCACTGTGCATAGCGCTTTCATCTGCACGGGCTAACGTACCCCTCCTGAGCCCCTGGAAGGAGATACCTGCAGTTCATTAGTGTCCCTACACCACGCATGAGAAATTAAGCTCAGTCAAGTTAAGTAACTGGTTGAATGTGGCCGAGTTCGCATTCGGGAAAGCTGAGGTTCCTACCCACATCAGGCTGCGAGGTCCACACGCTTTAACCATTAAGTCCGTCATCCTCTCCCCCACCCTTGAGAGGGGTGGGTGAGTTTCCCATTCCCAGAGGTATTCAAGGGATGCTGTAATGTGCCTGATCATAGGAATCCCCCGAGAGCCTCCTCGACATCCAGCTGCCCAGGCCTAACCGCAGCTGAATCTCTGGGAGGGGTCCCAGAGTCTGTTTCGGGGAAGCACTAAGCAAGATGTGGAAGCCTGGCCTTCGGGAGTCCTGCACTCAAAGGAAGCTGGGCCAGATGCTCTTTTAGGGTTCCCAACTTCTGTGAGGCCTGAGCGTTTGTGATTCTATTTTTAGGCAGGTCCTTCCTGACTCCATGTGTCAGACTTTCTGGCACCTTCTGATGGCTCCGGGGCACCTGAGCTGTCTTCAGAGCTGCCCTGATGCCCCAGAGATAGGTGGAGTGGGCTGGGAAGAGCCCTGGAGAAAGAGGAGGGAAGTCAGATTCACTGACTGGAAGGGGAGGGGTGGGGAGAGGAAGAAGGTCTTTCATTGTCGACTCTGAGGGGCATTCTCTGATTCTCAGCACCCCGAGGTCAACAGCCGGGAGGCTGGTCCTTGTTGCACCCCTCCCTTGCAGAAAAGTTATCCCTTATCAGAGAGTGTGGAGGGACAGGAGAAGGTTTCCATGGGACATTTCCCCCACCGCTTTGGAGGGATGGAAGACGGCTTCTGGGGGGGCTGGTAGAGGAGATGCTGGAGAGAACCCCCACAGTTCCAAAATGGTGGGAGTGGCTGCTGAGCCTTCAGGAGTGCTCCTCCTTCCTCGGTGGGGCACTATGCTGAGCACCTTGCATGCCGCCTCTCGGGTAATCCTCACAAGATCTCACGAAATCAGTACGACTGCTCCCGATTACACAGAGGAGGGGTGCCTAAGCTGAGGCAGAGAGGTTACTTGTCTCCAGCCCCACCGTGACTGGCAGAGCCTTCAGAGCCTCCACGGTGAGGCCACACTACTAACCAGCCCCCACAGGACTTCACTGTTTCTTAACTTCATTTCGGATCATAGACTTTTGAAGATGTGCCCAGAGCTCTTATCTCGTCCTGACAGCTAATGATCAGTGACGCTCACCACTTCCCGGGTCCGCTCTAGGGGCTGTACCTGTACTGATTCACTGAGGCCTGGCAACCACCCAAGAGCGTGTTACCCCCATTTAGCAGATGAGAAAACAGATCCTTGAAAAGGTTGAGTAACTTGTGCCAAAGGTTGTAAACTGGTATAACCAGGCTTCAAATTCAGTGCGTTTGACTCCGATGTCTACACGATTGACCATTATTCTACACGGCTTATCCCAGAGCTGCACCTACTCTACACCCCCACCCCACCCCCTACAACCGTGTATTCTACCAGGGGATTTGGGGCTCTCCTGAAATCCACTTTTGGGGCTCAGCTCTAGGTTAACAATACCTAAGGATCAATTTTTTTCAACAAATCAAAACTCAAAGCAAAGATCTGGCTTTATGCTTCCAGGAAGACCAGCTACTGGGAGAGGGGAGCACAGGCCTGGGGCCTTTGGCCAGGCTGGGCTGAAGCTTGCTTTTCCCTCTTCACCAATTCTAGATTCTGGGGTCTTCCCCAAGGCTGGGGCAGAGATCAGTTCCGGCCATGCCTTTCTTCCTTCCTTCCTTCCTTCCTTCCTTCCTTCCTTCCTTCCTTCCTTCCTTCCTTCCTTCCTTCCTTCCTTCCAGATTTTATTTATTTATTTGACAGAGAGACAGCCAGCGAGAGAGGGAACACAAGCAGGGGGAGTGGGAGAGGAAGAAGCAGGCTCCCAGCAGGGAGCCCGATGCTGGGCTCCATCCCAGGACTCAGGGATCACTCCCTGAGCCGAAGGCAGGCGCTTAACGACTGAACCTCCCAGGCGCCCCTGCTTTGCTTTCTGAGTGACCATGCTACTCGGCAACTCCATCTCATACCTGCCGCCTTGCCCCAAAGTTACTGGGCCTGCATTTGCCTTTCTGGTGGGGAGTGAGCCAGGGGTCCAGTCCAGGAGGGCATCAGGGAGTGGGGCAGGTGAAGGAAGTGCTACAGCCAGATCACAGGTGGCTGAAATTTTCATTGACATCAGAATCACCTGTTCAAAAGCAGATCCCTGGGCCCCACCCCCAAGGACTCTGATTAAGTTGGTCTGAGGTGTTTTTAATACAGGCCTCAAGTGTTTAATAAATGCCCACTGACAAAGACTGATCAAGGTCAGAGTCCACATTATCCGCCCTGTCGGCAGTCATAATCAAGAGAGACAGGGCAGGGGCTCCTCGATTTGTATGCTGAGCAGAAAGAAAGGAGAGGTAGTTCCTGGAACTTCTTTCCAGCTGCTGCTGCCCTGACTCCTAGTGGTGGCCCGCCCCTCCTCTCTCCCCTGCCTCCACTCACCGGCCTTTACCCAGCCTCCTTCCGAGTCTCTGCTCTGAGCTAGGAGAGCTGCTGGGGGATATGAGACTGAATTTGTTAGGGCAAGACACAGTTCCTGGCCTCAAAGGACCCAGAGACGAGTTGAGAAGGTGGACAGGTCAAGTGAGAAATGCCAGTGAACCTGGGGCATTGAACCCAGGGGACCGTAGGAGACAGAGCGACAGCCCAGGGGGCCGGAAGGCAGGGTGCTGGGGAGGAGAAGGGTTTGAGTGAAAGGCTACAACGAAAGAGCGTTGGGGGCGTAGAGGCCACTGGAGGGGAAGCTGCCAGGTAGGGTGACTAACCCACCAGTTTGCCAGCGATGGAGGGGGGTTTCACTTTCAGGGGGCAGACCTTGCAGGGCAGGCAGGTTGAGGTCACCTTCAGAAGGGTCAGAAAGCTCCCCCAAAGCACAGAAGAGCCCACAGAAGAATCCTCAAGACTCCGGACTCTCTCCACCAGGCAGGAGGTGAAAAACAGCTGGGGAGTCTGGAGGGTAGGGGACCCACTTCTGGGCTCTTTCACAAACCTTGAAAAGGCCATTGAAAGACACAGAGGGCTGGACCAGATCACCTCAAGTTTCAAGGAAACAGATGAATTACACTCCAAGAAGCTGTGGGAGGAGTGGTGACTAAATTCGTTCTTAACTGAGCTCTTACTGAGCATTGGGACTGCGATAAGCGTCTGATAGAGGCGGTCTTACTTACTCCTCATACCATCCCTTCGAGGCAGATTTTATTACTCCCACCGGACGGATGAGGAGACAGAGGCATGGAGGGAGCAGGTCACCTGCCTGGTCACACAGCTGGTCACTGGCTGAGCTGGGGCTCCTACGAAGCACACCTTAATTGAGGAATAAATATAGAGCCACGGGATGAGTTTCTCTAATTGGTCGATGTGAAACTCCCCGAAGTTTTAAACAATACTCACCTGTCACAGAGAATTTAGAACCAGAATGAGGAAATGACTTAGGTCATGGCACAGCATTAAAAAAAAAAAAAAAAAAAAAGAAAGAAAGAAAAATTCCAGCCGAGAGCAGGTCAAAATGAATCTCCGTGTTTCAGCTGCACTGGGACTGTCTACGGGGACCCAAGAAGCCAGCACCTCAGCCCGCCTGTTTTCCAGGCAGACAGGTGCTTTCTGATTGGGAAGGATAAGCAGCATTTGAAAAAGGAACGAAAGATGAGTTGGATTTCTGGAACACGGTTAATAACAAAGGGGGCCTCTGTCGTTCTCCGGGTCCAGCAAGGTGACACTGCTAATCCTAAAATCTATCCCACAATCACCCGGCCGGGGAGAGGCCTCTGTCCCCAAAGCCCTCACCAGACAGTCACACAGCTTCAATCGGAAGACGGGGGTGAACCCTCCCTGGTAGTTGCCCTTCTGTCTGGAAGGGACGCTTGACAGCAGCGTTTTCCAAAAGTAAGAAATACATTTTCTGTCACAACCCAGCATGGATCTGCGTGTATACATGTGTCAGAAAACAATGCTTACCTGTGTTAAGTGCAGTGCATTCTGTTGTTCTCCATTCTACCCAAATTCATTTGTTTTAAAGCTGGTTGTGACCAGCTAAATTGATTTCACTAATGGTTTATGATCTGCAGTTTAAA
This sequence comes from Ursus arctos, assembly GCF_023065955.2. NCBI lineage: Eukaryota > Metazoa > Chordata > Mammalia > Carnivora > Ursidae > Ursus > Ursus arctos. The sequence goes on from NW_026623089.1 coordinate 19,319,525, forward strand.
AAACATCTAGCACTGTGAGAAGGGCCAGGGAAACCGAGTAGGAGGTGTTAATGACAGGAATTTATACTGCAATCACTATCGCTACCCTTGGGCCTTTGAACAATGTTTTGTGTTTACCCTACATTCACCTAATTGGCATTTCTCAAACCGTTGTTCCATGGATTACCTTTATTCTGAGAGATTTTTAACAGATATTTTCCTCCAAAATGGTTCTGTGCTCAGACAAGTTTGGGAAATGATACATACTATAGCCACACCTGACATGCCACAATGCACTTAGCCTGTTCAAGGCTCTGAGAAGGTCTGTAGTGAAGGCCCAGCTTAACTCTGTTTATCTAGCCTTTCCCAGACTCTTTTGACCACAGAGCCACTTATTCCTTTATGGGAACACTGGTACTCTCTAGAAACCAGCCAGGGCCTGGCTGCTTCACATGTTCCTCTGTGAGCTTTAACCCTGTCCCTGTGAGGGAGGCGAGGCAGGTGTTATGAGATTGCTGTTGGAACACAGTTCACCTACTTGTCTGATTCCCTACACGGAGTCAGGGCCGGAGCTAGGCCAGAGCCAGGCCTCCTGACTCTCAATCAGATGGGGGAGCCCTCGGGCAGTCCCATGATCCTGAAGGGCTAGTTTCCAGAAGGGCTGAGAAAATCCTGTCCACCCTGACACGCATGCAGGGGCAGTGGAAGGGTGCTGAGTGTCCCAGCAGTTCAAAGCTCAGCCCAAAGGCCGTTTAGTTCTTCAATCTCTCTGGAGGCAAGAAGGAGACAGAGCCTTGTCATCGCCTCCCCTCCTGAACAGGGGTTAATGCCTCCCAGCCACTGTGCAGACGGAATAGCCACCTGCTCCCCTGACTTCCAGCTCCTGCTACGGTTCAGCTCAGCCTTGGCTGAGGAACCCGTGTTCAGATTTGTGAAACAGCTCTGCTGTTTCTTTTATTAATTATTTTGGAATATGTCATGTGTTTCTTTGGATACAAAGGAAACATGGGGATATATAATAAAATTTTTTCTCCTAAAAAATGAAGAAATTTCTTCTTTGTCCTGGTTGTCTAATCACCCAGTTCCTCCCTAGAGCCAGCCAACTGACTGGTTTCTGGTATCTGCGCATCTACAAAGAAAGATATATAGGGGCGCCTGGGTGGCTCAGTTGGTTAAGTGACTGACTCTTGGTTTAGGCCCAAGTCATGATCTCAGGGTCCTGGGATCGAGCACAGAGTCAGCTTGAGGCTTCTTTCTATCCCTCTCTCTCTGCACCACCCCCCGCTCATGTGAGCTCTCTCTAAAAATAAATAAATATATATTTAAAAAAGAAAGAAAGATATATCCTATGTCCCCTGTACATACATTAGGGGTTTAGAAAAAAATTTTTTAAGATTTTATTTATTTATTTGGCAGAGAAAGAGAGAAAGATAGTGAGAGCACGCACAAGCTGGGGGAGCGGCAGGCAGAGGGAGAGGGAGAAGCGGGCGACACCGGGCTCAATCTGGGCTCGCCACCGAGCTGAAGGCAGACGCTAAACTGACTGAGCCACCCAGGCAGCCCACACATTAGAGGTTAAACACAGATTAACACCCTGCACACGCTGTCTGCACCTTACTTTTAAACTTAATGATGGATTTTGGAAATTGTTCCCTATTACTACACAAGCGTTCTTACTCTTTTTTATGGCTCTCTCTTATAGCCCTTGATGGATGCATCATAATGTATTTAACTAGCCTCCCACTGATGGCCATGGATTACTTCCAGTGCTTTCTATTAGAAATGGTGCTGCTGTGGATAATCACGCACACAGGAATCGGGGGAGGGGATAAAGTCCTAGACGTGGAACCGCTGGGTCAAGGCACCAACACTGCTCTAGGTGGTTGGGGGCTGCCTGGCGGCTCTGCTCTGGCTCAGGGATCCCAGGAAGAGATGCGGGGTTTCCGTTTCTCCTTAGAAGTGTTATCCATCCAGTTTCATGCTTTGACACTGGCCTCGGGAAACATGGGGTGTGGTTCTGCCCCGTCTTCAACCAGCTCTGTGACCTTAGGTACGGTACGTTCCTAACCCAGATGTTTTCCCGCCTTTGTGAAATTGGGTGTTGGAGCACAAGCCATGGGGACGCACTAGCTTCTTATCCTCCATGGTTCTTATGTGTGTTCTGGGTGGGTCTTCCAGGGGTGGGTAAGGGCAGCACTAAACTGTCCTTGCTCCCTTGTCTCCATTCTGGAGACACTTCTCATGTAGGACCGGGTCGTTGGTCCAGTTCTTTAGGAGAAGCCGGGGGAGCTGCGTGCTTGCTTCTGTTATCTCCTTCCACAAAAGTCGGGTCTCCACGTGGGCTGGGATCTAGCACGCCCCCTCACTGCTGCACCCCAGCTTCTAGAATGGCACCATTCGATGGAAATAGAATGCGATACAACAACAATAACACGCCATGACACACTTATTAAAATCGTGCAGATCCGGAGCCCTGACGGCGCCGACCGCTGGCACGGCCGTGGAGCAACAGGAGCTCGCACTCGCGGCTGGTGAGAACGAGAAATGCCACGGCCACCCTGGGAGACGGTGGGCAGCTTCTTACGAGACTACACGTCCTCTTACCAGGCTCATTATTTACCCAAATGAACTGAAAATCTATGCTCATAAAAAACCCCTCACATGGGTGTTCACCGAGGAGCTTCTTTCATAATTGCCAAAGCCTGGAAGCAACCAAGATGTTCTTTAGTCGGTGAATGGATTCATAAACCGTGGTCATCTGGGCAATGGAATAACATTCAGCCCTGAAAAGCAAGACCTAGCAAGCCATGAAAAGACAGGAAAGAAACTTAAATGCGTATTAGAAAGTGGAAGAAGCTAATTTGAAAAGGCTCCGTTTTGCAGGATTGCAACTATCTGGCGTTCCGGAGAAGGCGAAACGACGGTGACAGTGAAAAGAGCGGTCGCTGGGGGGCCGGCGGGAAGGAGGGGATGAAAGGGCAGAGCACAGAGGATTTTTAAAGCAGTGAAATCACGCTGGATGACACTGTGATGGTGGATACCTGTCATTGTCCATTGGTCCCAACCAGCAGAACGTACAAACCCTGAAATGAACTAGGGACTCCAGGCCGTCATAATGACTCGTCCGCGTGGGTTCTCAAGCCTGATGAACGCCGCACTCCGGTGCGGGCTGTCGGTAGCGGCGAGGCTGTGCGAGGCTGGTGGCCGCGACTCTGTGGGGAAGGCTGTCCCTTCCATTAGGTTTTGCTGTGAACCTAAAACTGCTCTAAAAAATAAAGTCTATTAAAAAATAGACCTTAAAAATTTGAGCCACATGCGTATTTTTCCATTAAAAAATGGAGATAAAATTCACCCGTTTAAAAGGTAAATTCAGTGGTTTACAGTATATTCAAAAGGTTGTGCATCGCTCACCATTATCTAATTCTAGAACGTTTTTATCACCCTGTAAGGAAGCCCCATATCCGCCAGCAGTTGCTCTCCGTCCCTGCCTTCCCCCAGCGCTCTGGCGCCCAGTAGCCTGCTTCCATTGCGGCAGACTGCTCGGGCTTCCCTTCGTCTCGGGGCTGTACCTAGGAGTGGCTTTGCTGGGTCATAGGTAGCTCTGTGTTTAACTTCTGGAGTACCCATCACACTGTTTTCCACGGTGGCTGCGCCGTGTTCCATTCCCGCCAGCAGGGCACAGGGGTCCAGTTTCTCCACATCCTCACCAACACCCGGTACTGTCTTTTTGTTTACAATCATCCCAAGGGGTGTGAAGTGGCCCAGAGCCTAAACTCTTAACTACTATTCTACGCAGGAGGCATTCAATGACCATTTTTTGAATGAATGAAAAAATAAACACATGTTGTCATTGTCAATGATGAGATCTGAATAATGGACAAATGACACGAAGCTTACTAACCAGGAGCTTTAATAGAAGAGAAGGCTGTGGGGCTCAGTCGGTTAAGCATCTGTCTTCGGCTCAGGTCATGATCCTGGGGTTCCGGGGATGAGCCTCGCATCCCATCAGCCTACAAATAGGCGGAGCAGGGAGCCCGGTTTCTCCCTCTGCCCCTCCCCCTGCTTGTGCTCTCTCTCACTCTCTCTCTCTCAAATAAATAAATAAAGTCTTTAAAGAAAGAGAGAAGAGAAGGCTGTTTTCCTCTCAACAGTGATTTCCTGGTGGTATCCAAGTCATCTGCTATGTTTTATTTTTTATTTTTATTTTTAAAGATCTATTTATTTTTAGAGAGAGAGAGAGCACATGTGCCAGTGAGGGGAGGGGCAGAGGGAGAGGGGCAGAGAGAAGAATCTCCAGCAGGCTCCCTGCAGACTGTGGAGTCCAAGACCCTGAGATCATGACCTCAGCCGAAATCAAGAGTCTGACGCTTCACCGACTGAGCCACCCAGGCCCCTCACCTGCAGACTGTTTTGAAAGTGCAGATTCCCAGGCCCCATTCCCAGAGTTTGGTGTAGTAAGACGTGAGCTTGGGGTTATTTCCCCAGGTGATTCTGCCGGGTGGCCATGTTTGGAACCCAGAACTCTAGAAAGGGCTCGCATTTGCCACAAGCCAGCTGTCGGAGTGCCCTTTAGAAATGCAGAGCGCGTGGAAAGGGTGGGAGTGAGACCGGGCGGAATTTCGGAGCCGAGGCCCGCTCAGCGCTGCATCCCCAAAGAAGACAATAGCCGAGACTCAACGAGAGCTCAGCTCGGTCCAGCTCTGTACATGCAGCACCTCCTTTCAGCTTCGAAACAAGATCCGATGAGGCAGGCACTCTCAGTGACTCCTCCTTTGCAGATGACAACACCGAGGCTCGGAGGGATGGAGTCACCAAGCTCTCACAACTCCGTAGAGCCAGGCTTCCAGCGAGGTCTGTCTGGCTCCACTCCGCCTGTTTTCCTCCCGGGCCATTTCTCTACCCGTGACGTACTCACAGCATTCCGGAGGGTCAGGACACACATTAATACAGGGGGGAGCCAGACAGGCCCACAAGGAAGGAGCAAGATGCTGAGTGGGCGGGGCGCATGGCGTGGTTCTGGGTAAAATGTCGGTGGGGGAAGGCAGGAGGGGGACCAAAAGAGGAAACAGAAGCGGTTCTTTGTGGCAGTGCCTTAGCACTCTTTCTGGCCCTCTAGCTGCCCCAATTACTCCCTGCCGCCTGCATGCCTGCCTCATTTGCCCCAGATGGCCCCCCACCCTGTCCAGAGAGACTCGCATACAGCAAATATTCCTTGGCACCGAAGAATCAGGAGGAGATGCTTCCAGCTGCGATAGCTCATTTAGACATCATTTCCAGATGAGAAAACCAAGGCCCAGAGGCAGCAAATAACTTGCCTAAAATCACACAGCACCTATGTCGCAAGGCAACTCCAAATTCATTTTTGACTCCCAGTCCAGTGCTCTTTTCCTCCTAGTCGTGATTCTTGAGGTGGATTGTGGGTCCCTTTGAGAATCTGACAAAAGCCACCTACCTCACGCTATGCATGACCATCCTGTGTGTGTGCGTTAGGGCTCGTTCCCAATGCCATGATTTTAGGGCGATGCCCAGACTCTGGTTAACCTGCTCTGGTTGGCTCGTGCGTTGAGGGACCCCTCACAGGAGCAGCGGTTTCACAAGAACATATTAACAGCCCCTCAAAGACAAAAGCAACTTAAAAGGGCTGGTTCATCACAGAGCCGGGTCCCTTCTTTGCAGGCCCAAGCGGGCCCGGAAACCATCAAAAGCTGAGTCTGGGAAACCCAGCTTCCTGCTTCTGGCCTCAATTCCCCACCACCATCACCACCAAGACCACTAAAAATAAGACCAAACCCAACACATGTCCCCCCCCAAGTCGTTCCCCTCGTGGTTGATCTCTGCTTCCTGTTGATCTTGAAGTTTGTTTTACTTCACAGCGTCTGACTTCTGTGTACAGCCCGTGGGCACTCCCCCAGCTTGAGAGGAAATAGCGTTTAAAAAAGACCAAGAGAAGATGGCAGGTGGGAAACAGCGTGTACTGAGGGGCGATGTCCTGCCTTTCTTCACCCACTTCGCTGGGAGGGTGGGGACTCCCCTTCCACCCAGCGGTGTGGCAGCCCCAGGGAACTCTGGTCCAGAGCCTACCGAACACTGCCAGGGTCAACCTAGACGAATCTTGGTTTTGGGGTTTGACAAATGGACCCACACTCCCACCAGTGGTTGTGGGGCCCTGGAAGGCATAATTGCTATCTGGACTCACTCAGCGAGAATGGGTGGAGGACAGAGTCACAGGACACAGGATCTTTGGGGACAGTTTATGAGAAGTGCCCCTGGCCTCTCTCCATCTGTCCCTTGGAAAACCAAGGGTCATTGCCCATTTTTCTGATTTACCCCTCAAAAGCTTCTTTCAGCCATAATTTCAAACTCGAGCCCCTCAGTGAGACTTCACTTCACCTTCACCCAATCTCTCAGCCTCCCTTTGCAGCTACAATCACCCGTCTTCCCTTGCTAGATTGTGAGCCCTCAGAGGGGAATGGATGACCACTGAATCATTCTTTTTAGAAATTACACAACTAATATATGTTTGCCATTTGGAAATAGAAAATTCAGAGAGCTCTCCTCTCCCCTCCCCAAAAAAGGATAAAATGTACCCACGATGCCCAGTGGGACTTGTAACACTCTAGCGATCTTTCCATTTTCCTGGGCAGACACAAGCACTGCACACACCACATTCACTTAGAGTGGACCCTATTCTACTTAGAGTTCCGTACCTCCTTATACGCCCGCTCAATAATCTTAAGATATTTTCATTTCGACGTCGTGTGTCATTGGAAGTCACTGCGGAGAGTCCTGTGACAGCTGTATCATGGTTTTCTCAGTCTCCTGTTGCCGGGCCTTTAGGTTGTATCGAGTTCTTTCTTAAAAGACAGCTTTATTAGGAAATAATTCACATACCATAAAATTCATCCTTTTAAGGTGACTATTCCAGGGTTTTTAGTGTATTTAGAGCTCTGCTATCATCCTCACTGTCCAATTTTAGAAAATTCTCAACACTCCCAAAAGAAAGCCCAGAGCCATGAACAGTCATCACACTCCCTAGTTCCTAGAAACCTAATCTCCATTCATTATGGACTTTACTTTTTTAAACTCTTCACATTTCATATAAGTGGAATCGTACGGTGTGTGGCTTCTTTCACTTGTAACGTCGTGTATCAGTACTTCTGTGCTGCTGGATGATGGGCCGTTGTGTGGATAATACCACATTTTGTTTATACGTTCATCAGTTGATGGACACTTGTGTTGTTTCCACTTTTTGGCTGTTATGAATAATACTGGTGTGAACATCTCTGTGTAAGTTTTTATGTGAACACACGTTTGCAGTTCTTTTGGGTCTGAGCCTCGGAGCGGAATTGCCGCATCATAGGGTAACTTGATGTTTAACGTCTCTGAAGAACTGCCGAACTGTTCCAAAGTGGTTGTACCATTTTACGTCCCATGAGCGAAGTAGGGGTCCTCCAATTTCTCCATCCTGGCCATCATTTGCTTTTGTTCACCAATTGGACTTTAACCCCAGACCTGTCCCTTGAATATTGGAACTGCTGAGTCCATGTTTGCTGGATGGATCATGTGCTTTCCCCAAACAGAAAGTTTTTGCTTTTCTGAAGCTCATCTCTACAATCCATTCCCTCAAACACCAAGCCAGATCCAGCCTTTGTACTTGGAGCAAGGGAAGGCTTTATGGAGGAGGAAGCGTTTGGGCTGGGAGACGGTTATAACAGCAGAGTGTGGCTTTGGGGACGCCATCAACCCCTTAAGACTTTGGTTTCATCTCCCACAAAGCAGGGCTGAGAACAGTACCTGCCTCCTGACGTAAGGCAAGGAAACCGCATGGCACAGTGCCGGGCACACAGCGGGGCCTCTTCTCCTTCCCTGTGAGAAGGATGAAGGGTTGGCTCTCCGATGAGCTGGGGAAGGACATGCCCTTTGAGGAAGTAGCACGTGCCAGGACACGGGTGTGAAAGCACGTGGCCAGAGTGAGGGGAGAGGGTGGAGCATGGAAATAAAGCCAGGAGCCCACGGGCCAGACCCTCCTAGGGGCTCCTTGTGCGGGAAGGAAGTTCCATCGTTCCTTGAAGTCACAGACTCCAGGCTAGGAGGGACAGGACCATGGTGTGTTTAAAGGGCTCCCTTTTCAGCAGGGTGAGGCTGGACTGAGAGGCTGGGCCAGGAGCAGCCAGCCCAGCAAGGGGCCTGTTAAAATGAACCTGGATGGGGGTGCCTGGGTGGCACAGCGGTTAAGCGTCTGCCTTCGGCTCAGGGCGTGATCCCGGCGTTATGGGATCGAGCCCCACATCAGGCTCCTCTGCTATGAGCCTGCTTCTTCCTCTCCCACTCCCCCTGCTTGTGTTCCCTCTCTCGCTGGCTGTCTCTATCTCTGTCAAATAAATAAATAAAACTTAAAAAAAAAAAACAACAAATGAACCTGAATGAAAAGTGAGGAGTTGAGGCCGGAGCCGTGAGGACAGGCATCGTGAGAGGGGCCCACAGGGAGAGAGATTCAGGAGGTGGCCTCAGTGGGATGTGACGGCTGTGTGGCCTCTGTGATGGCAGGCTGCCCTAGAGATCTCATCTTTTTGAATTCTCACAACTCTGCAAGGAGGTGCCGGCTTTTCCAGTTCTAGGTTCTCAAACTGAGGCTCAAAGGAAGTTAAGAGATTTGCCCAAAGTCCTCACAGAGGGATAACATTTGCCCCCGGGTCTGCCTGCTTTCCTAGCTCTGCAGCCAAGCCTGGGAGGGAAGGGGGAGAGAGGGAGAGCGGCCAGGGGAGGGCTAGTCCTCTCTCAGTGGGGAGGCTGGCTTGGCAGGTAGCCTGGAGCTCAGGTGGGTCAGTCAGGCTGAGGGCGGCAAGGCCTCTCTGAGGAACAAGGCACACAGTGAAACAAGAGAATTTGCCCAACAGGAGCTGGACTGTCTCTGATCCCCTCTCTTCCTCAGGGCGGATGGGCACCACGCGAAACCTTGGAAACAGAAGTGTGTTGAATGGAGACCATGACCCAGCCAGCCCTGTTTGGAGTGAGGCTGGCCCATGGGCCCAGGCAGAGAACAGGCAGCTCCCCACCTCTTCCCTCATTCAGAACCCCATCCTTGGCCAGAAGCCTAGATCCTCTGGATTCGGGGCCATGCTGGGGAAGGGAGGTGTCACTGGGCTAGTCGCTGAGGCTGAATCTCCCAAGCAGCCTCAGGCCTTTCCCTGAGCATTCCCCCTGGCAGGGCTAAGAGACTCCAACCCCTTGCTGGAAAAATCCACACTCACAGCGTGGGGAAGTGATCCAGGCCTGCCTGGGAGACCCACATGGGAGCAGGTGAGCTGAGGGGCCGTGTGGAGATGGTACAAGGTCCCCCCACAGAGGAGAATGGGGGAGGGGGCACCGAGACGGGAGTCCTAAGCTGCTAGGCCTCACACGGAGGGGGAACCCCTTGCTTCCACTTTCCCCCACGCACTCCCCATGGCTCCCTTTCTGTGCCCATCAGCCTTTGTCCACGAAGCCCTGCTCACTCAGTTTAAAGTTAGCAGAGGCCCAGATGGGGACATGGCAGGGAGCCATCTGGTCTTCTCCCAAGACCCTCAAACCTCCCCCGTTGTCCCCAGGGCCCGGACTGTCTCAGCCCAACTACCCTCTCTTCTCTGCCCTAGAGTCTTTATCCATGTTTACTATCTGCCAATTAGGCGGCCTCAATCCCCTGCGCACAGAAAGCCAGCCAGCCAAGCGTGGAGATCCCTGGGCTCCCTCCCCATGCCTCTCTTTCCTCTGGGTTGGAGAAATGGGGGGTGGGGAAGGAGAAAGGCAGTCTGCAATCTCCCCTTTAGCTGAAAGTGACCGTGGCCATGGTGTCTTTGCAGTCAGCTGTTCCTCACAGACCATAGTTGGAATGCCTGGGGTGGAAGTCCCGGGTGAGGAGGGATGGTGGCCAGCGGGTACCTGTGAGTGAGGGGGTGGGTGGGCAGGTCAGAGGCACGGGTGTGGCTGTCATGGGACACATGTTCCCTGATTGACTCTGGCCTGGCTCAGTCAACCTTTTTCATTGAGGGTTGTTCTAGGCCACCACAAGGTGTGGCCAGCGACCCCTCCCTGAGTGTCTCTGGACACTTGGTCTCATCTCTCTGACCACTCTGAGGCCTCCAACCACGAAGGAGGAAGAGGGAGAGAAAAGGTGGAAGAAGAGGAAGGAGACAGGAGCAGAGGGCAGTGGGGGTGGGGCCAGGGAGGCGCCAGGAGGGGCCTCACGTGTGCTTCAGTGACAATGTCTGGATGCCTGGAGTGGGCCAGCTCAGGGCCACGCACTTGACTCGCACTTGTTTCATCCCCAGCACCACCTCTACGAGGCAAATATGCTCATCCTCACTTTACGGCTGAGATAACAGAGCTCAGAGAAGACACTTGCCCAAGGTCTCTCGGTGGGTCTGTGGGAGAGCCTCTGGCTCCATGCGTGCTCTCTTCCCGGCCACTCAGTGTCTGCTTCTCCTCATTGCCTTGTCCTGGAGTAGAGTCCGTGGGCCCTGAGCACAGCCTTCTGTCCTCTCACCAAACTGGACTCTGCCTTCTGGAGGGATGCATGCCACCTGGTTTTGGGCCTCAGATGTGTTCTGGAAAAGCCTGTCTCACAGCATGGATCACTTGAGTGCCCGACAGCTTCTCAGGGTGAGAGGGCCCAGCTTCATCCTTGGAGGGGGCTGGAATAGGCAGAGGCATAGGAGAGGCAAGAACTGGGGTTCCCAAGCACTGAAGAAACTTCTCCCAGGGGAGACTCAGTGGCTCAGAGATACCAGCCTTTGAATCCATATCCCCACTTACTGATCACCACCTTGGGCAAGTAGTTTGGCCATTATGGGCCTGAGGTTCCTCACTCCTAAGACAGGGTGAGTAATGTCGGAGCCTGTCCCCCCAGCCCCTGGGTAGGGGACATCATTGGAAATTCCATTTTCCAGGTAAAGCACCCAGCTCATTGCCTTAGACATGGCAGGGCCACCGTGCCTACTACTGGAGTTTATCATTCCTGTACTTTCTATGTCTAGGCTGCTCTCCCAGGGCAACATCGCCGTTGGTCAAGGCTGTAGGCCACTATGCAGGAGTTTCACTCACCTGCACGGAATATGACTGGCCCTGGCTCATGGCTGCCCTCCTGGTGGAACTGTGAGTTCACCCTGCTTTGTTCAATGTTGGATGTCCCGGGGACTTTCAAGTGAAGGATCAGCCCCAGCTACGAGGAAAGGGGAAACTCAGTCCCAACTGCAGACCAGTAAGCCAAAAGGAGATCTGAGAGGAAGGTGGACAGCAAGCAGCTGGCTTATGGGTCCAGTCCCTCCCAGGGTCTCCCTCCGTCCCAGCGAGCGGCAGAGCTGATCCACCCCAGAGAACGTGCTCGGAGGGCAGCCTGCCCCATGCACACCCCGGTCCCACCAGGGCAGACAAGCCCCGGGTCCTGTGCGAGCTAACAGCCTGGTGGTGGCTCCGGCTGATAACCTCTCAATATTTGTTACTCCTTTTCTTAAAGAGGAGGCTGAGCACAGACAGAAGGGTGGAGGACCGAGTGGGGAGAGGTGGGAGCAGTAAAGGTCTTTGAATGCACAGACCACACCCAGAAAAAGAAGCCCTGATGTCAACCAGATCTTCCCCTCTGGCAACACAGTGATACAGGAGTAGGTCTCAATGCCTTCCCTCACCTCGAAATAGCTCGTCATCGTGCTCTGCTAATCCCTAACGGGTGAAAGCTACTTCCTAAGAGGAATTCTGGTAAATCGATGTTCTGCATTCTTTTCACCTTTATCAGGACGGTTTTTAGTGTCCGTATAGACTGGGCTCCTGGTGACTGCCCATTTGGCCTACTTCCTCCAGCTCTGGCTCTGACAATAGCACCGGTTCCTCAAACTTCCAACCCAAGGAAAATTCTCTGCACGAGCAAATGTGTCTTAATTGCTGAGAGTACCAGTGGAGCAGAGTTCCAGGGATTCTCCAGGCATAAGTTCTAAAAGAGAGGACAGTGTTGGCTAGAGAATCCACCAGAAAAGTTTGTGTCCTAAGAGGAATGGAGTGGCCAGTGCTGAGAAGGGAAGTGGGGGCAGAGGAAGTAAGAATTCACAGTGTTTCCTCCACAGCCCGTGGCTAAGAGAGCTGGTCCTGCCCTGGATTGGATCCCATCTCATGGTGACAAAGACCACCAGCTACCTTTGGAGGAAAGTACCCATGTGGCCAGGAGGGCGGTGTTGGGAGAAGTCTATATTTGGAAGAGGACGCTAATTTGGGCGGGTGGTTCCCTGGCCTTATCAGGGCCCTGCAGTCCAGCATGGCTCCAGGGCAGATGGGCTGTCGAATCTCCACCATATCAGACTTGGCTCAGTCCCCGTAAGAGGGAGGGGCTTTGTCCTCACACAACCCTGTGCTTAGGGTCACCCTACTCTGTTGACCTCACTGGCCTCCATGTCACAGCCAGCTGCAATGGGAAGAGAAGTGGGTTGTTTTTCCAAGTCAGGGGGGAGCAGAGGCATGGACCTACCTGGACTGGGCAAATCCTGGCAATGGCAGAAGGCAGGGGAGGGGCTTCGGAAGGAGAATGAACACCTGTTTGATTCCAGAGGCTTTAGAAACGAGTTAAACAGCTCCGTCAGAATTCATTCAACTGCAAGTATTAATCATATTTTTCCCTGGTGGCAAAATGGTCATGGCTTAGATGAGTCCAGGCAGCAAGTAAGCAAGAATGCTTTCCATTTCCCACTGAGGTAGGGTGATGGCACAGCTGTGACCTCAGGCTGACACGGATGTCACTGTGTGACCTTGGACAAGTTGTCTTCTTAGAGTCTCACTTTCCTCACCTGTAAAACTGAGAATACTTTTTTTTTAAATTAAGCACAATAATGTGGGTTCAGTACAGAACATCGGATGGTAGGTGTTCAGTAGGTGTTCCCTCCTCCTAAAACCCCCTGTCCTTCATTTCTCATTGTCTTTACCTTCTCGTTTGAGTGATTTGATATTAGTTGACTAATTCTGACTAATTCTGGTGCCCTGTGGTGGTTTTTAAATATGACTACAAGTTCTTTGACATTCCCCTATTCAGAAGGTGGAAACGAATATCCCTCCCCTTGAAGACTGGCTGGACCTCGTGACTTGCTTTTTGCATGAGGACATGGCTGAAGTGAAGGTGACGTCTGAGGCCAGGTCATAAAAGGCACGGTGGTTTCCGCCTTGTGCTCGCCTGGATTGTCTGCTCTTTGGGCCATCCTGTCACTGAGGACACTCAAGCAGCCCATGTAGGAAAGGCCTGGTGGGGAAGATGGAAGGTGTCCCCCCAACAGCAAGTCCCACCAACCAAGCCAGTCAAGCCCTCCGATGATTGCAGTTCTGGCTGACATCTTCATTGCAAACTCTTGAAAGACCCCCAAGCCAGAATGCTCCTGAATTTCTGACCCAAAGGAACTATGAGATATAATAAATGCATATTGTTGTGTGAAGCCTCTGCATTTTAGAGTGACTTGCCACACAGCAATATATTAATATGTATCTACTGAATTCCAAAAAAGCTCTGAAACTGCATCTAGGTAAAGGCAAAGCTGTAACAACATGGAGAGCTAGCGGAACAAGATTTGACGGCTGGAGTGAAGCAATAAACGGGGTGGGTGTGGGGAAGAGTCTGTTTCTTTCAATTAGAAAATCTGATTAAAGACAAGAGTTTTAAGGCTTCTTTCAAGCCAAGGTAAAAACGGGAACTTCATGGGTCACAGTAAAACTATCTTCTTTCTTTTGGCTTTGCATAATGACGCACATGGGACACGTGGGATCTTAAATAGCACCGCTGCGTGGCGAGCGGTAGCTCCGTGTCTTGCAGACACTCGACCTACTGCAGATCATACCGAGCGGGTTTGAAATGGCGAACACACAGTTCACTTACGATGATGCACTTTCTGACGGTTTCCAGAAACTCTTGGCATCACAAAAGTAGGGAAAAATGCACACTGTATTTTGTAAACTTTTTACATAGGTACTAGATAAAAAATGAAGTATAATGTGGTTTATAGGAAAAGTCTCCATCCCACCCCTGTCCCCCACAGGCTAGTTTCCTTTCCCATGGTCAACCCTCTGTGACTGATTTCTGGTTTAATTTCCCAGAGATATTTTATATTCACACAAATAGTATATATTGTTTGCTCCCTTTATTACACAAACGGGAGCATGCGAAAGGCGTGGTTCTGTACTGTGCCTTTTACTATTCAATATTGATATAGGATTTAAAGATAACATTTCCCTTAATTATTCTAATTTTTGATTTTCTGAGCTTTTGATATTTTATTAGTCAAACTTCAGAAATGTAAAAAAGTCAAGAAAATAAAAAGCACTTGTAATCCCACCATCAAGAAGTCACTGGTGTTCAATGCATGCTGTTTGCGTGTACTCTTTCCTGTCTTTCCCTTAGGAATAGGACATGGGTAATATGTGTAATTTTTGTAAACCGTGGGAAGAATTTCACATTTTGGGGCTTTCCTCCCATTTACTTTTACATACTCCCATTCCCTCTCCCTTATCGCTACCATTCTACTCTAAGTATATTCAGGTTTTTCTTAAGAGGCAGATTTATTTTCTCGATAATGCTCTGCCCAGTGCAGGACTGGGGTGAACCTGCCTTCTCTGGGTCTTCTCCAGGCTGCCGTGAGAACAGCGCAGACTAGCCTCTGTCACCGGAGCATCTGTGAGATGAGCAGCTGAGCTCGTGAAGCACCCCTGAAGCGCGGTCATAAAGGGCGTTCTCAGACCGCCAATGTGAGACTGTTGGGGCCACAAAGCCCGAGATGGCCAACTCCTTATGTGATGGCACTCAGCTCCCAAGGAGCACAGAGAGCTAGGAAAGGTCAACCTTGCCAGCCAGAGCTCCAAACTTGGTTGTTCCCCTGAACACGACTTAGAATTACAGTGATTGGCCGAGTCCTATGGGATTCTCCATGAAGCTGCCCTCGGTCCAGGCATCCCCACCGATCTCGAAGGAAGTTGCTGCTCCTTGCCTGGGAACAACTGACATAGTAATTTCCTCATCAAGCACTTTCCGGGGCACAAACCACATCTTCCAGGGAGATTTCTTACTGGAAAAGGGCAAGTTATACAGGGTTATCTACTCATTCCTTCTCATCTTCTGAACTTCTTTTTCAAAGACTAGACATCTGGTCACAGTTGTACAAAGAATTCTGGAAAGAACAGGAATGACCACCTTTTTTTTTTTTTTTTAAAGATTTTATTTATTTGAGAGAGAGAGCACAAGCAGGGGAAGCTGCAGAGGGAGAAGGGGAAGCAGGCTCCCTGCTGAGTAGGGAGCCCAACGTGGGGCTCGATCCTAGGACCCTGGGATCATGACCTGAGCCGAAGGCAGAAGCTTAACCGACTGAGCCATCCAGGCGTCCCATGAATGACAACATTCAAATGGGTAACAGTGGAAGGGGTAAACCAGATGTAGTTTACTCCTTTATCTTTTCCCTAATATGCATTTTCTTCCAGCAGGTAAAGGAGACCAAACAAGTGATAACACTATAACAATACCAACATTAATTCAGGGCTTACAGATACTGGGCTAAGTTTTGTGTATATTATAATCTTAATTTTTATGACCACCCAAAAAGGTTAGTGCAATTATATTATACCCATTTTATAAAAAAGTGAAGCGGTAGGAAACAAAGGTCTCTAAGACCCCAGGGCATAAACTCGTAATTTTAAACTGCAATGCTTTACTGTTGGACAAAGAAAAAAATGCTACAATGTCAGAAGTGGAAATTTTAGGGTATTAGCATAATTGTTCAATAAGATATGTAACATGTCATATGCAAAATGACTTGAGAAAGAAAACGAGAACCCAGTACAATGTAAGTTTACTTAATTGATGTCTGCTGTCTCTAGAGATTCATGTAAATTAAGAAGATAAGATAGCAGTTATCTTTCGGAAATAAAGACAGTAGAAGTATAACCTCTTAAGCCTGATTACGCAGGTTTGGAACCCCAGTTTTGCCACTTACTAATTATGTGACCTTGGGCAACTGCTTTAAACTGTAGTTTCTTATCTGTGAAACAGGGTAATACCATCTACCTCAGGGGTTTGTGGAATTAAATTAATGAATCCATGTATAGCACTTGGTGTTCGGTAAATTCTAGGTATTACATTTAACCCATAGAGTTATGTGCCAATGACGTCTATCAATGACAGCAGCCTTCAGTTAAATAAATAATTGCTTAAGAGCCAATGGACAACACAGAATTGAAAAGCCACACTGGAGATCAGGATGTAGTGGCTAGATCACTGTTCATTTAAAAGCATACCTGTAGTAGGGTTTGCTAAGGCTAGACCAATATGCTCTGTAGATGCCCCAATTTGTCCTTGGATTCCTAACCAAAACCTCACTGTATCCTAGCACAGGAAGCCCCTCCCCACCCTGGATTAGCGAACACCAGCGGGGCTACCCAGGCACTCTGCCCTGGGGTAAAACTCTACCTCACCTAGAAGCCACTTTACCATGGAAGAGACAGGGTGGGGAAGGCTTGTCCAACATTGCGTCAACCTCTAACACTTGATGTTCCTACCAGCTGATAAGCAGGCTGCTTTTGGTGAATAACCTGTCAGGACAGTAAGAAACAGACTTGAGTCTGAATCTCAGATCTACCACTTACTAGGTGCGAATGTAGGATAAGTTACCTGGCTTCTTTCTAAACCTTGGTCCCCCTCAGTGGAGTTAGCCCTGCAGTGCAGGATTGGGGATTAAATGAGATAATGTAATTTAAACATGCAATACAATGCTTACCCAATGCCTAAACTGTAGTAATTATTTGCCTTATAGATCAGACTAGAAACTCCAACTAGGATTTGTATCCCAAGCTACTCCCTGACTTTCACTATTGAAGATATAGGAGAACACCTTTTTGCTACGTACCTATTATTCACCATGTAATCAACACGAACAGTATTGTCTATCATGAGCAACGAAAATGCAGATTCGACTTTGGTCAAACGTGGTGGAGGACAAACGGGTGAGCAATGTACAGTCTCTGCACTCCGGAGCTCACAAGCTTTTAGGGGAGATGGATACGTGATCAATACTGTTAATTTAAGACAGGCTGAGAGAGGTAGGATTCGGAAGCGCTACTGGAGTTTGGCAAAGGAAGAACATCATGCGAGAAACATCGTCGGTGGGACCAGGTGGTACAGGGTGCCTGGGGAGCTAGGAAAGCCTCCGAGAGGTGCGAGCCCTCTGGCCAGGCGTGTAGGACAGGGAGAGGGGTGTGAAGAGGGTCTGCTTGCCAGGGAGTACTCTGTGGACAACTGCTGGCTCCGAGGACCGGGTGATTCAAGCCAATGCTGATGACAGATCTGGGCTTCTACAAGTAAGGGCCCGGGAAGCCATTCTCTCTCTAGTAGCAGGCCGGAGGAGGCCACGGAGAGGTCATTATTTGGGCAAGTGTGGCAAGACGAATCAGAGAGGCCTTCCGACTCAGTGGCAAAAGGTAATTACCACAACCAGAGGGTTATGGAGGATGTACCTTGTAGAATCAAAGCTGTTTTGCTCGTCTAAACGTACAGCCTCATTTAGTCCAGTCGGGGGAAGAAACACAGACCACTCATTCTCTTCAACCCATCTTCTAGTGACTCTCAGGAGGGAGGCCAGAGTCATCACTGGAGCTCATTATCCTGTGGTGAACTGTACTTTCAGATAGGGCAAATGAGTTCACAAGGAACATCTGGCCGTCTTCACAGCTAGTGTGTCGGTAGCACTCGGCCCCTGCTCACTGATCGTTGCTAGTCCTCCCAGGCAGGTTCCGGTGGGAGACAGTAACAGCCCATTCCTGCTGCCCTGCAGCGCTCTTACATGCCGAGGCTGCTGTCACAGAGGGCTGCTGTCACAGAGG
Source organism: Ursus arctos (assembly GCF_023065955.2). Classification (NCBI taxonomy): domain Eukaryota; kingdom Metazoa; phylum Chordata; class Mammalia; order Carnivora; family Ursidae; genus Ursus; species Ursus arctos. The sequence goes on from NW_026623089.1 coordinate 19,337,369, forward strand.
GCTGCTTCCACGGTGAGAGTCAGGTCAGGCCCCTTCCTGGCTCTATAGCACTCCTCTCCCCTCCACGGCTGGAGCCCCTGGACCCCCTCACCTGGCTGTGGCCTCCAGGACTAGTCCTGATGAGGCAACTCCACATTAAGCTACGCCTGTCTGTAGGCCAGTCGTGACCTGTGGCTTGGCTACAGCACTGCCTTGCTTTTGGAATTCTGAGTGGTGTCATGTACTTCAAGTCTGATAACAGGATCCCCATCTGTCATTCTCCTTACGTCTGAGTTCCTGTCCTGAGGAACTATCCCCAGGCCCCTTAGGCCTGAGATCCCGCCTTGATCTTGCCATTGCCCCACAGGAAGCAGAGGAAGCGCTGCTCTCGAAGCCTGTGGCTGGGGCTCCTACCCAGGCTAGGAGACTTGCAGTCCCTGCTTTCCTGCTCCGGATACCTGACTGGGACGTACACTTCCCTGATGGAGACCACTTTACCACATTGTGCTTTTGGTTGATTGCCATGTCCTCCAGATTCCATGTTTCACCTGCTGGGCTGGGCTTCCTACTAGCTGCTTCAGCGCAAGCTGTTCTCCCCATGCCTGACTTTGCTCAGTGAGTGGGTAGAATTCCAGAGCTTGCCCCACCCAGTCCGCCCTGTTCCTCTGCAGTTAATTGAGCCATGCTCAGCTTGACTTTAGCAAGGGTATGTGCACGTACTCTTGCTCAATATTAACCTAAAGGTCAAAATGGAGACAGGAGACCACACTTATACAAGATCATTTCACATACATGGTTTTAAGACAGAAAACGATTTAACAGATATTTTAAAAATGAAAAGTCTCAATTACCACAATGTATTTTAAAAGGCTTAACATGATGCAGTGGGAGCCTCTCCCCCCCCCCCCCCCCCGCCCCCGTGGATTGGTAGCTAATATTTGGAAAACATTTTTGGTTGTCTGAATAGCCCCAGATTACCTTTACTTAAGTCGAAATAATTGAAGTCGACATTTTTAAAATAGAAATCAGGTAGGAAGTAATCTTTAACCTTAACTTGTGAGCCTAGTAAACACCCATCAAGAATATGTCTGTGCCTACCAACAAGTTGGCCGTATCTACCTGCTTCTCCTAAAACTGAGTGGGTCACCTGTTCTGAAGTCTAAGTCTACCAAGCCAGCCACCACTGAAATCCAGCCCCTAGAGCATTACTCAACAGGAAAGGGTGAGTTCTAGAATGCAACAACGACTTCCCCCACAGCTCCTGCTCAGTGAGAATCTTCAGAAGCTGTTGCTTTTGGAAAAACCAATTCGAAAATGCTCTTATGTTAAGGACAGACACTAGACTGGCAAATCATTGAAGAGGGTCGAGCAGCACTACAGCTCTAGGTCTGGGCTGGGACAGTCACTACCAACATTTTTTTTTTTTAACCCAGAAGAGTACCAGTGGGAAATCCACAAAACTCTACCTCTTAACTCCTGCATTTTATAATCATTTTATAATCATAGACCCTTTACTCACTTCCAACCAATCTGTTAGAATAATACTGCTGTGGGAAATCCAAGTTTTTCTTAAAATTTCCAGTCTAAATATCAACCTGAGAGGATACTGTTTTGTCTAAGAAGTCCAATTAAATAATAGTCCAGACTGGTCTTTCCATAGGGCTCATATATTTACTGGCTCTTTGAGGGGCAGCCTCCTGCAAGTAGACAAACAATGAGGACAAAGTCTTGTCTATAGGACACAAGACCGTAGATAAGATTTTGCCCTATGTATTCTGTCATTTTAAAAGCGCAGCTAAAAAGTTTTGGAATGATTTCTTAGAAACTTAATATTTATCAGTGCACATCCAAATTAGATTAGTAATACTATCCTGGTTCCTCTTTCACCTTTTACCAAATTAGATTAATAAAATCAATGTTATTGATTTTAAGGTATGGAATTTAGCAAGGAACTAGTATTTTGTCTAGTGATGGGAGTTACCTGGGACTGAAAATAAGGGATTTTCTTTTTTTTTTTTTACACTATTGTACGCAAGATCAAAGCTGGCCTCGGAGAATGACAAAACCTAAAGCAGTCTGTGTAGGAATAAAACAAAAGGTAGCTTAATTAGAAACACTCACCATTGCTTCGGTATCAAGACTTACCTAACCAGAAATTATATAGGGCTGTGAAAAAATTATGGACTGGATATATACCCATCTATCTTTCTGCTAGATAAAACATATGACTTTTTTGCTATGGAAGGAATATCAAAAGGTACCAGTTTGTCATTTAAGGTATAAATGACATTTAAAATATTACAGGTCGCAGTAATAAAAGCAGCATCTTGATTAATTTGAGAGAATGCACAAAACTCTCTATAGACTTGACACTTTAGAAAAACAATTACTGATAACATAATATACAGGCTCAATCCTGCAATAGGTTTCTCTTAGCGATTTCTGTAACAACATATTAAACATTAATTTGCCGGGAACTTTAGAAAACCGTGTATTTGTTCCTAGGTTACGACCTGATGAGCTTCCAGGGGAGACCATGGCACAGTAGAAAAGCAGGAGATGCAGACCTGAAGCCCTCCTGGCTTCGCTGCCTCTGAGTTGCCTGGTGTTAGGCAAGCACAGCTTCTCTGAAGGACTGATCCTTCTTAAGTCAGAACAAGAAAATAATGCTGAAGGAATAAATGAAGTAATATGGTATCTTTAAACTTTCCTCAACCATAAATTACATCTAGCAATGCATAATCAGAATAAAGTCCTAAATGGAAGCTCAAAGATATTTTGAAAAGCTCTCACAATTAATTAAACCTAAATTTAGACCCAGGATTGCCCTCTAATGGTCATCTCTTAAAAATGAAATCCCTTTGAAAACTACTGAATTTGCAAGTTATTTTTTTCTAACAAAAGTTCCCCAAAAGGCTTATCCTTGTTCTGATCTCCAGCATGTATGCTAGATTTTTCTCCAAGAAAGATCATCTCCAAGTATATTTATTTAAATCAAGTTGTAAGTAAATAAAAGTATACTTCCGATATTTAAAACTACTTGTATAGCTAGGGGCACCTAGCTGGCTCAGTGGGTAGAGCATAAGACTCTTGATTTCAGGGTTGGGAGTTCAAGCACCACACTGGGCCTCGGGCTTACTTAGAAAATAAAATTTAAAAAATAAAATGTCAAGGTTTAATTAAAAAAAGTAAAACTACTTCTCTAATTGAACAGTCTTTTCAGGTTTTTAAAATAACACTTTCCTTGGAATATCTCTTCTTGTCCCCAACACTGAAAATCAAAAAGGAAAAACAAGGAAAAGATAAAGGGCTTTTACCAAAATCTTTTCTGTATCTTAAGCAAAGGTATAGAGATACCTTGTCTTCCAGGTGTCATGGTGAAGATTCAAGGCCTGCTCCTTATATGAAAGGACAGTATCACCACAAGTCACTCCTACTTCGTAGGTATCCATCAACTTCTTCATTCTTGGGGTGACTTGTTGAGAAAAAGAAAAGTCTTCCAAATCAAAAGTTAATGTTTTATCCTAAATCTATATCCCATCTTATATCAAAACGTGAATCCAGCATGGTTGGACTTATAATCCAAACTAAGGAAACTGCCTTAAAAAAACCTCACAAGAACGTACACTGGAACCACACTGGGCCTGGCACACAGGTGTCACTAGTACTTTTAGACATCTGAATTTTGATGGGTGAAATGCTAGTACCCCCTTTTCATTTTCTGTAAGCCTTAGTCTCATTATCTACAAAATGGGGATAATATCTATTTTGTTGGGATGTTGGGAAGACCAAATGAGGTAATACATGAAAAGCACTTAGCATAATTTTTGATAACAGAAGGCATTAAAAAACAAGAGATATTATCGATTAATCTCTCCAGTCAAAACATGCCAATTTTTGAAGAAGGCATTATGTTGCCACTCACAGGCACAAGGAGTCATTTTCTACCATGGTTTCTTCCTGAGACCTCACTTCAAATATTGTTTCAATGTGTTCTCCACCACAGGCATTAGAGTCCTTGCTGGTGGTGTCTGTCTTCGTGAAATGGGACAACAAAGTTGAGAAAAGTCTAGTGAAGAGACTGATAAGCAACAAAGGAAATGTCTTCTAAGTTCTGGGTATATCACAACAAACATGGTGCCTACCAACTAACAGGGAAGTTAAGTGCACATAGAGGATTGTTAGGTCTCTTACACCCTCTAGTGGCCAAAAAGAAGATTATGCTTTTAAAAATCTTCGTTTGGTCAAGATGGCAATTTGGACGTGTGTATATGGATCACCCTTGAGTTTAAAAAATAACCAGCTTGCCTTTATGTGTTTTTTGCCTATGTCAAAAAAAAAAAAAAAAAACCTAAAGCTAATGTTAAGAGAAACCAATGCTGTCACAACTGGATCCATTCGGTTCTCTTCATTCCCTGAATGAAAATACTGAACACTAGAGGAAATGGCCCAGGCAGCACACCTTTCATGCCATATTGACTCTCAAACGTAACTAAAGTTAATGGTCTTTGTTGCTTTATGGAAGGGAATCTTGAAATGAGTATCTTTCTAAAGCAGCAATTTTTCACCACAGGGTTATTTACAAGTCAAGGTAATAATTAAATATGCCCAAGACTATGAATCTATTCTTCTCTGCCCAAACCCTTCATTTTTATAATGGGTAATTATAGTAAAAACTTCAATTAACCAGAACCCTCAGTTAACATGATTTCCCCTCCTGCACTCTATTTTTAGGACAAAGTGGAAAAAAAATCACAATAAGTCATTCCTACGAAGGATTGAGTTTGAAAATCTTATAGGATAAATTATGCTAAGGAGAAAAAAACCAGAATAAAATCACATTCACACCATGATAAGCAATATATATGTGATGTATCTATAAATCATCAAGATTTGGAAGGGAACAGATTTATTTTGAATGTTAATGTGCTGGAATCGTAACCTATTTCCTATTCTTTTTATTGTCACGCTGTCACATGAAGACATACAAGGGTAAGTATATACTAAACTCAGCACATATTCTGCAACATTTTCTATTCTACATCCATAGATCTGAACAGTAGAACTGAGACTGAGAATCAGAATTCTAAATCCTTCCAAGATCTTGAGATCCTGAAGATATAGTTAATGTCACCATACACTATCAAGACAGAAAATAGGTCACTTGGGAACATTTCTTCTAATATGAGCTTAAACAAGAAGGGTTTTTATATAGTGAGTTTTCAACTAATTTGAAAATAAATTTACCAGGACATCAGTTATTCAGAACCAACAGTCCTACTCAAAATCTCACTGCAGTAAAAACGAAACACAACACAACACAACAAACAAACAAAAAAAAAACATTCCACAAGGTAATTCAGGCTAAGCAACCACCCCTGAATTCAAAGTTCATGATATCAAATCCATCTATTTAAAATACTGTTTATTTGTGATTTAACATTAATTAGCATTACATCTAAGAGCAATATCAGATAACATTTATACATTTTCCACAGGACACAGAGGCTCATTGGCTCATTCTTTATGCCAAAGCAAGTAAATAGAGGCATTAGCAAAAGGTGCAAATAGTTCACTGTTGCGTTTAAAAAATATTTATGCACATTGCATTCATTTAAGATATATATATATTTAAAAAGTTATGGAGAAGCATAGTTCACAGGTTACTGTTTCTACATACGTTGTAATACAACATAAATGATGTAGAACATAAAAAATCCTCAGATACAGAATTAAGCAACTGAAAGTTTCCACTAAGAGATTAAAACACTGATTCCAGTAGTTAGTGAGATCTAGAATGAAATTTCCAGGCTCTGTTTCAACTTTGCATCATCATACACATACAGTCAAACAGAACCAGCCCCAAAACACACTGTAATCAATGTGATTTTTTACATGTCAACTCACCCTCCAGAAACACTTTGGATTATTTTTATCCACTGATCATTTCGGATCATTGATTTTACATTGATTCGTGCATCACTTGGGTGAAGGGGGGAAAAACTATATTAAGTCTAGGTTTAAATTTGTATTTACATTAGAAAGTTAACTGAAACAAGGTAAGAAAATTTTGTAAAAATCAAGAAGTGGTAGGTTTTCTCACTGGGGGATCAGACCCACTGATTTCTTCTAGTGCTTCCTTCTAAAGATAAAGAAATTAAAAAGAACTGACCCTTTTAAAACTCAAATATCAACCAAGAAATACGATGATTTTGGCAAAGCAAAATTTTAGCAATTTGGGACATGTTTCAAATAAACTATGCTTCAAATCCTATCGTGACTATGAGTCTTTATCAAACTAGAATTCTTTGCATGACACCACTTTTGTTCCCTTCATTTTTCACTTTCTCTCTTCCTTTTCATTTGGTTACCGTATGAGAGCTTCTTCATTTGTTAGCAATACTAGGAGAAAAATACATGATAAGGTTCAAATATGAATCTAGTTATACCTTGAAATGCTCTAATCCCCTTTTGATACCAAGTCCCTGGATTCTTGAATTATATTTAAGTATACTTAGTACCAAGCAGCCTCAAATATAGCTCTACTGTTACATGATTGGCTAATATGCTTATGATGCTTTTATATTGAATGGTATACAAAGATCTCAACATACAAAAATCGTTTTTGCCAGAGTTAAACTAAATAACCCATGTTATGTATACAAAATCCCCTTTGTTGAAAAATAAGGGGCTTTCTAAACTAATAAAAAAGGAAGTTTTCAAAAATTATAGTCTACTAAAATGATTTTTTTTTTTTTTGGCAAAGAAAGTTACTTCAGGTGAGGAAATTTTATACTATGAATAAAATTCCAAATGAATGTTTTCTTAAACTTTTTTTTTTTAAAAATTATGTGCCAGTGTATACTAATGCTATAGATTCTTAGAAGCTTTTAAAGCATTCTGTTAATGCCCACTGAAACAATGGGAACCCAAAAGGTACAGTCAATAATCGTGGTAAAAAATTATAATCTGATTACCCAGTGAAGCAGGCGTTGAGAAATAAAAATTCTCTTGTTTGTTCACTGGTAATTTGTTTCCAACAGATATTATGAAGAAGGCTTGAAGTAATTCAGATATCTGTTTGTGGTGAATTATAGTAATACTTTATGAGGGCAGAGCTAACTAAAACTAGCAAGTGTTTAAAAATTTAAAACTTTTTTTGGACATATAAAATGAGAGATGAATTTGAAATTTTCTTCATAATGTTTTTCTTTTAGTAAAATCTCTTTCCAGTTCTTAAAGTCCAGTTTGCTACATACCCCCAATCTTATCTACCACTGCATATTAATGATCAACTTAAATGTGCTATTTAAATGTGCAATGTCACACTGTAATAATAATAATTATAAAAAGACTTTAGTTAGGCTTCAACTTTCTCCTTTTTTTTGTTCTTTTTCAGAAAAGAAGGAGTACGGAATTTCTTCTTTTTCTTGGATGGTGATTTTGAAGGTGAGCCTTCAGGTGACAGGACTTCTTCAATTTTTTCTGGAGACTTAATGGTAATCTCGATGTTCTCTATGGTCGTGCTTGTCGATAACCTACTCACTTGCTTAGCAAGCTCATCTTCAACATCGTGCATATCATCCTTGCCATTCACTACCATGATAGGCACTTCCATGGAGATGAAGCTCTTGGAAAATAGCTCATGGTTTTCTACAAAAGGGGAGGGTTTTTTTTGGGTTATTTTATATAGTTAACACCTTTGCTTTATTTCACAAAACTGAAATGTTTCGGCAATGTACCAAGGCATTACTTTAATTTCAATAAAGATAAATCATTATGTTAATAGACTATGGATCTATTAGCATGAAGCTAATTTTCTCACATGGTATAAAGGGGAAGGGGACAAAGTTATTAGACCAGGGGATGAAGGATAGATAAGTCTGGTTTGATGATTTGACAGTTTCACTGTAAAATCAAGTCCGTATAAATGAGGAAGACAACATGTGTTTTTCTTTAATTTTGGGGTCATTTGGCAATCAAAACTGAAAAAGATTTCATGCTTCTGATTGGAAGATGTAGGACAAACCACTTTAATTTCACAAATTCTTAAGAACTACCAGTTGCCAAAATCCAGATTAAGGTAAATCAATATAAACTCTGAACAAAAGTAGCACACCATTTAATAAAAAAATATATATATATATTTACATATATATATATATATATAAAATTACTGGGAGCTTTAAGTAAAATCCATGGCAAGCTTATTGCAATCAGGTGTTTGCTTTCTTCACATGAAAACAAATGACAGAAGACAGACTCTTAAGACTAACGCAGTGAATGCTATGGGAAGTTACAGTGAATACCTTCTAATTTTTCAGGGATATTTTGCGGTGACTGAGTTTGAGACTGAATTTGTGAAACAGATGAAGCGTCATCTGAGAGGAATTCCTGCTCAGCATCTGCTGGATGAGAGTTTGGTTAAAAGCCATGCAAACCAAAGAAGCCTAAGACCTCAGGGAGGTTAGCGCATACATCCAACCCCTGCGGACATAGGATAAACTCCTCAGCAATGAGCTGAGCGTGCTAACAGCTATCCCATATAGCAAGAATTATGCATTAAGAGGAGGTTAATGTGTTAACATTTCTGGCTGCTAATAATAAGTTTACATACATGCTTAGTAAGGAAGCATGGCTACGCACAGCACAGGCAAATAATACGTATGCATTTAGCTTTTGCTAGGGCGTTAGAAAACCAAAATATATTGAGCAGCCAGGTGAAAAGAATGATGAAGTCTCACCAATGATGCTACATTCATGAGGCAGAAAGCCTCACTGAATTTTTGAACAATATCCAATTAGTGATTCCTGTCAGAGCAATATTAGTGAGCTAATTCAGAAGGCCATAATGAACGTGGAAGAAACTACTTATTTAAAAAAAAAAATATATATATATATATAAAAGGTGACGATTCTAGAGTGCAGTATTTATTACCTGGCATCTTTAGGCTTTCAAAAAATCAGAGATTAAAGAGGGACATTTTACAAAATAGAAAAACAGAAACTTTCCAATCTTAGGTTAGAATAAATAAATTCAGTAATACCACTTAGAATATTTGGTATAATCACATTAATGAGTCAGGATGACTCCCTCTTGTGACAAAGGCACCAACTAACACACTGATAAAAATCGTTCCCTTGCTGATCCAGTTGTCAATTCTTTCCACACGATACCTAACGTGGACAAAAATTCTTTATCTATTGGTTCTGTTCTGCTTTGGGCAAAATTTCAACTGTATGTTGTAGATGCTCTAAAGCAGATGCTTTTACCCTTTTTTGGGGTCACAGACTTCTGTCCCTTACCCTGAGTGCCCCATTTCCCCAAATGTATATTGTGCAAAATTAAGCACATATTTTTCAGATGGCTCATGGACTGCCTGGAGCTTATCCAAAGACCCAAGATTGAGAACCCCTGCTATAAAGAATTTATTTTTGAGAAGAAAGGGGCTAGTATTTAATTAGCTGGGGTTTCATGAACAACTTTTAAATATAATCCTTACTTAGGGTTCTGAAGTCAGAAAAACTCAACCTCATGAGAGTGCCTACGTGCTTAAAGAAAGCCACATCAAAACTTTGGCAGTTTGCCAAAGATATTGGCACCTTGTGACACCCCAAAACAAGAGATTTTACGAAATATTATAGACACATAATACATGCTGTAATGTTTAAATCTATTACTATATCTGTATTTATTTTAGCTGATAATTCTTTTCTTATCTGTGGATTTCACTTTACTATGGAAGACTTTTTGCTAGCCATCAGATTGCTTTCCGAGGAAAACTGTTTCCTCTACATGTTAACATGCATGGACTACGGTGGCTCTTTGCATTTTAGCTCCACCCACACTCAGTAAGGTCTGGGAGAGATAACAGAACAATCGATTGCAGAAGGAACATTAGAAAAAACACCAACGAAACACTGACTGCCTTCTGCCATTCAACTCAAGGTGTTCTGCTCTTAGTAAAATGGTTATCAGGCTTAATCTGAAAATGAACCAACCTTCCAGGCCTTGCTGTTTACGTTCGACTGTCTTCTTATACTCTTCAAGCTCTCCCTCTGTGAGATGACTGAAGGGGTTGGGAGGGGCGGGCGGGGCCTGATCGTCATCTTCAAATTGCATGGTCTTGCAGAGAAAAACATGGACAGGTCAGAGGTTATTCTTCAGAACTGGGTTGGGGGGAACAAAACACAGCTGAGGGCTCCCAGAATGATGGTGGGAGAACGGTAGGAGACTGAAGAATTCTCCAGATAAATGGCCTCAGATAAAAGAACTACAGATACTAACATTTGGGGATTCCCCCGAGAAACAACCAATGACCCTACAGCGAAGCTCACCAGTTCTGAAGCCCTGCACGCACCCAGAGCATCTGACCGGCTTTCTGAGGCCCATTCTTAAATATCAACAGACTACCGTGTATTACTAGACACCCGAGGAACGCTTCCAACACGGAAGGGAGAAACCAGGGAAGAAAAAAAAGAGAACTCAGAAGAAACCGGGAAAATAAAGGTAGCTGAAGAAAATTTAAAATTGATTCCCTTAGAGCAATAAGAGAAAATGCTGTATCCATGAAAGAGTAGGATGGTATCTAAAAAAGAAACATTCAGGGAATAAGAAGTCTTAAAAATTTTTAAAAATATATCAAAACAGAAAATTAAACAGAAGGATAAGAAATAAAGCCAAGCCAATCTCCCAGAAAGCAGGAAAAAAAGACAAAGGTATGGAAAACGGGAAAGAGAAAAATCAGAGGCTCACAGAGGTTCAACTAACGGCAAATCTTGATAGAAAAAGAGATTGGAGGGAAAAAAACTACTGAAGAAATACATTTAAAAAATTCCCAGAACTGAAGGATAGGACTTTGCAGATTGAAAAGGGTTAATGAATGCCAAGAACAAAGACTAAAAGAAATCTACTACAGAGCACATCATCGTAAAACTTCAGAACAGCAGGGATGTTGAAGAGGTCTAAAAGAATAAAAAAAGGGCCCTACACAAAGTCCCACGAATCATGGTGCTCCTCTCCTACTCCTCAACAGTAACATGCAGTTAGGTGACAACAGAGTGATGTTTCCCATATTTTTAAGGTAAATTATTCTGAACTAGAATTCTATGTCTATGAACATGTGAGGGTAGGACACAGGATTTCAAGCTGTTACCTCCCGTGTATCCCTTCTCAGAAAGGGAGTAAGAGGACATGCTCAATGATAAAGGAATAAATCAAGAAACTGGAAAACACGATGTAGGGAACGGGACACTACACAGTCAAGAATCAGAGGAATCCTCAGGATGAGACTGTGCAGCTGGCCTGAAGAGCACCCAGTCCACATCTGGACGGCAATGACAGTAATGAGAGATCACCTGTTACCTGTGACCCTTTGGAAAACAGTAAGAAGGGCTTTAAAATTCCTCTGAAAAGTTTGGGAAGAACTAAGCCAATGTACCTAAAATACTAAGCCAATGAGAAAAGGAGGCACTTATTAACTCCAGGGGTCAGAGAGTCGTGTAAGAAACGATCTGTAATCATGGGATACTACATGGCTCAGCAGTAAACACTGAACAATGTAAACACTGAAAGCTGATTTAACAAGAAATCTGTAATATAATCTTCCCCCCACATTTTCTCATCTCTGAAATCAGGAATCATCTAATGATGGATGGCTTCCTACAATTATAATTGTGAGGGTTTTTTCTCTTTTAGTGATATACAAAACAACGGTACTTCTTACAGTTGACGACACAGATTCGATGAACTCAACTGAGATCTAAAATTAATAGGCCAAGAAAAAGCAGAACAAAGAAGCTCTTTAGAAACGTGGAGGTAAATGCGAGAAGAAAGTCCTTACCGCTGGAAACTGGGAGTTGAAGGTGGTATTTTAAGTCTTGCAATTATTTGACTTTTTAACTTGTGCTTATATTAACTTTAGTAAAAATAAATATTCATATATAAAAAGCAAAGAAATTCATGTGGTAGATCAAAACCAAAGATTGTACTGCTTCTTGGACTTACAGAAGGAGGTTTATCCACAACGATTCCAGCAAGCAATTGAGATTGCGGTCCTGCTGTTTTCAAGTCATATCGGTTTTGTTCTCGAATCTGAATTGAAATACAATAACAAGTTCTTGGGGGCAACTATACAGATGACCTTTACTCTCTCTTTTCCCACAGGCTTGCTATTTGGCCACCCAGAGCCTATGTCGCTCCTGTCTCCACAAAGCCCTCTCTGACCATCCCAACAACTCACATTCGTCTCCTCCACTCTTCTCAATGTGTGATTTCCTATTGTCTTACGTGGTTAGAGCATTACATTTCCACTAATGCCAGGGATCACTTTCACTAATACAGCAGCAATACGTCAAATATTTCTTCCCTGTGTAGTCTGCTCACCAGTGACTAACACAGAGCTGGAGGTATTCAATACAAGCTAAAATTATACTGAGTTTCAAATTCTTCTTTATTCAAACCCCGAAGCTTGGTATTAATCAGATTTTATTACTAGTGATTTGAACATAAAACGGTATAAAAAATGCCTCCCCTGGCCACAGAAGACCACATCTTACCTTATTTCTCTTTTCTAGTACCTCATTCGGGTTTGTGTTTAAAGGAACAAACTGATTTGGATCTTCAATTTTGATAGGTGTCCCACTACTAACTTTAGAAGAGTCCTCTGCTTTCATCCACTAAAAAATAAAAAATTTTATAGAACGAAGCTTTGTGTTAAGGAAAAAAGGGTAGGTTCTTGGTAACTTTATTGACTCAAGGAGAGGGAGCATATACTGCCAATATTTTAAAGAATTTTACTAAGCAGCATTTAGTGGTCAATTACTGTATATCTCACACTAGTCAGAAAAAGGCTCATGATCAGCACTACTTAAAAAAATGTGATTACTCTTTACATGAATACTCATTTATAGGAGTACTTAAATTTTCCTTTTGGCATTTTCAAACATGATGCTCAAAACATTCCAAGCACAGATACAGAGCTTGATCTTGTATTAACTCACATTCAGAGATGGCACCTGCATTGAAGTTTCTTCAACTGATGACGGCTACGTCACCAAAGCACTCAAGGAATCCCTTAAGACTTAGTTTTCCAGACTTCATTTTTTATTTTTGGCTGCCAGAAAGGGCCAACCCTCTGACCAGCATGTTACAAAGAGGGTAATCTGGTAGTGATCCATAATATAACAGAACGACAGGGGTGGAAGAGCCTTACAGAATTCTTCTTCACCCTGTATTGTATCCCTAAAAAGCTAATATTCATCAAGATTAATAACGGTTGCCCATCAGTCTCTGTCAATAAAATTAATTCTGGCAAACTAAGGAGTTTAATTACGTTCTTTTTCTAGGAGATAAGATATCTTTTTTAAAAATTTTATTTATTTATTTGATAGAAAGTGAGCAAGAAAGAGAGAGAGCGAGCACGAGCAGGGTCAGAGGGAGAAGCAGACTCCCTGATGAGCAGGGAGCCCGATGCGGGGCTCAATCCCAGAACCCTGGGATCATGACCTGAGCTGAAGGCAGACGCTTAACCGACTGAGCCACCCAGGCGCCCAGGAGATAAGAAATCTTATAGACTAGGGAGAAACACTTTGATGCCTAGGCACTTCCATATTGAATGCCACTGATTTATATGACGGGATGAACAATTTTGAGTATTTAGAGGATATTTGGTGATAAGCACTCTAAAACTAAACCAATCTGAAGCAAAATGTTGAAAAAGATAAGACAACCCATTTCTCTCTCTACAAGATCTTGCCTAAGGATAACTATGTGCAGTAATTCATGAAACTTTGGCACCATTATGCTTCCATAACTTTTATAGCTCTGATTCACTGGCATAATATAAAACTGCAAAGCAGTATCAAATAGTGGATTCAGAAGAGGGCTCCAGAGTCATTTTTGTATGCATTCAAATCCTGACTTTCCTACTCACAAATGATTAGTTAAACCCTCTGTGCCTCAGTTTTCACATCTATAAAATGGGGGAGAAAAACAGCATCCTCTTCATATTAAGAAAATTAAATGAGAATTGACTTATGGCCCATAAAACAAGTATCTTATACAAAGTTATACCTGATAAATGACACGTTATTATTATTATATTCTGCTTTCCCAGTATTTTTAACATAGAACATTCAATTCATGAGTAACTAGGCAAAATATTTAGTAAAGGCAAACCACATAAATAGTGACATACTGTGATTTTGGTCCTGGGACTGGTTTCACCATTCCGAGACTCCTCAGGCACATTCACTTTCATGTAAGTGTTTGGGGAGTTCAGCCATCTTGTTTTTTCACGCTGCTGTCTCTGTGCCATGTACTTGAGAGGAGAGAGTGGCACTGTGTCATCCTCAAAGGAAAAAGCAGTCACAGTTGCTGGGATTTCCACATCACTCTTGTGCCTGGGCTTCTCTCGAATGAGAGGATGCCTGTAAGCATAGCCTGTTCTATACCCCTAAGGAAGAAAAAAACCAATTTGAAGCAATCAAACATGTACCAAACACAGCATTTGTTCTTTAAACAAATGATCAAAAAGACTCCTCTGTTGCAAAACAAAGGGGAAAATATCTTTCAAACCCCACATAACCTCCACATAACACTAGAGTTGATATTAAGCAAATTTCAAGATCTGGTTAAAACAGATTCTAGCTGACAATGCAATTTCTACTCACACAACTGTTCCTGACAAAGGTAATTTCAAAACTGCTGACCAGAAACATTTTCCTAGCTATTTTCTAGTTTTCTGGAAGCCAAATCTCAGTGTTCATTTACGTCTTTGTTCCTGGGTATGAAGGCAATCTATCTTCTGACCCTTAGCGGAAGAGGGTAAAATCTCAAGATGACATTTGCATGTTTCACCATTTGATTCTTAAAAATGTGGCAAAATTACACTGGAATGTCTCCCTAGGGTCAAACTCAGCTCCCAGAGGCGTAAGGAGGGTCCCAGAGAGTCCAAAGGGAGATGGAGGCATTTGCTCTTGAATCTGAAGACACAGAATCCAAATTTACGTACAATTTTTCACCTACCAAATTATCCAGAGTCCTCATCAGCCCTTCAAACTCAATCTCGCCAACCTTCCATTTTTGATGGGAACCCATATTCACTCCTCCTCCTCCAGAAGCTGCTACAGTATAGGTGAAAGCTTTATACTTCTGAGGATCCAGCACAAGCAGATTGTCCACTCCACCTGCCCCTGCTAATGCCTGCACCTGTAATCAATGGCAAAACAGAGAGGCACAAGACTGTAAAGATTATAATGAGTATTTTACCTTTAAAAAGGTATAATTTTAATTCAGCAAATACCTATAACACTTGTTCAGGCTACTAAACAACAAAAATAAGGCAATATACTTGTGAAAATTGGCAGCTGAAGTATCTTTTCCATCTATCTGAAAAAGATACTTTCCAGGATTCTGACCCTCCTTGATGGAAAACACATTTAGAGCCATTCCTTTTAACATATTTCAAGAAACTGAATTCTCTTGCCAAATTTTAAAGTTATCTTGCAGTTTTCCCATGGTCATCCTTTTTTTTTTTTTTTTTGCTGAAGTTATAATTTTAAAGGAATATAGACACTGTACTGTGAATTTAAGGATATTTAGGCAGAAGAAGTCAGCTCATTATCTTAAGCTTTTTATAGCTCATTTGAGAAGAGGAGGAGGTACTGCTAAAGCAAAAAAGAAAAAAAAAGTTAAGACATTAAAACTGACAGAAAAGTTTCTTCCCCTTTTTTGTGGCCCTTCCAATAAATTAAGATTATTACCATTTGCTTCAAAAGAATCTTCTTGAAGATGGAAATTAGGTCTGTAAAAAATACATTGAGCTTCTCTGAGGAAAAAAGTGGCTAATAACTATCCAACCCATTATAATAAATCTGAGGCTGTGCAGTTGTTAGAAACTGCACAAGCTCATAAGGCTTCTGGCCCTGCTCTTACACTGTTCATAAAAGTGGCTACAGTACATCTGATCTTTGAGGATTGACAATTGCCTCTGCTTCTCAATTAGCACCACACCACTTCAGGGTAAAAACAGATATGTACAATTACACTCTCTTAAAAGGCAGGATTATGGGGAAAATGATGTTTATGAGGCACTCAGATTTGTGTGTGTGCATCTATATGTGACATTTTCCCCCTCCTATTTTCCAGTCAAGAGATAACGGAGCTGACCCTTTTTATTCACGTAAAACAGAACTTCTCTTAAAAGACAAACAAAACAAAAAGACAACAGGACTTTGAAAATACGTAAACACAAAACCCATCTCAATAAGCAAATTACAAAGCAATAATAAAAAAAAATGTGTGTGTGTGGGAGGATAATTTTTCCTACCTGAATCTCACAGGCTATCTGCACATTAAATATATAATGAAAAGCCTCCTCAACTGTTTCTCCAAGGGCTACCACACCATGATTTCTGAGTACCAGCACCTAAAATAGAATCCCAAAGCAATCACTTTAAATAACTGGCATAGCTCGCACTGTTTTCAGCAACAGCAACAAAAATAGCTCCTTTGATAGAAACTCTACTGACATACCTTACAACTTGGCCCCAGAACTTTCTGCAGTTGAATTCTCTCCTCCTGTTCGTCAAGTGACCCTTGATAGTCATAATAGGCGATATCTCCCAGGATGAGGGACTCTTGAGAAATTGGAAGGATTCCGCACTTCATGGAGGATACCTATTTGATTGGGCCCATGTCAAGAGGACACATTTAGTTACTAATTACACTCTCCTAGGAACCTGATTCTTTAGCCAGCTCAGGAAGCACTGGCCTATTCACTGTGTTCACCATTCCAGACCATCTCCCACTTCAGTTCTTCACTTCTTCCAGGCAAAAAAAAAAAAAAGATTTCAGGGATACAAGTCAATTTAAATGTTGTGCCAAATATTACGAAAGAAACTTTGCTCCAAAGAACTCAGTACTCAATTATTAGCTGATTAGTTAAAAACGCCAAAGCTATCTCTCCACTTGTTTCCTACAATGTCAGCATTTGGTCCAAAGGAACTTTTGCTTTCCGGCTACTCAGAGGGTTAATATTTTGAATATGATTCTGAATGATGGGGTGTGAAAGCGTGCAAGTAGTAAAGCATCACGTAAGAAGAACCATGAAAACAGTATGCTTCCCGGAGCCATTGCTGGCTTTAGCCTTCAGTGACTTACAGCTGCTGTTGCAAGAGTATGGATGTGTATCACACACTTAACGTCAGGACGTGTAGAATAGATTGCAGCATGGGGACTGAAGCCTGTGTGGTCAATTTTCAAATTAGTACTTCCCTGATCAACCACTTCTCCTATTATATTGACTTTCACCTGGAAAAAATCAGAGAGACATATTTAATTGGTATCAGTGTATCGAAGACATGTATCAAAGTCTGCCTGGGGTCCACCAGCTAAACCAGCGGCAAACTTGTTTGTCAAGGACCAAACAGTAAATATTTTAGACTTTGTGGGCCTCTGATGCAACTATTCAACTCTGCCACTTTATGTAGAGCCATAAAGGACTGCAAAAAAAATGAGTGTGGTTTTGTTCCCATTAAACTTTATTTACAAAAAACAGGCAGTCTGCAACAAAACTTAGAATTTAGTAAGAAGTAGTTTCTAAAAAGCCAAATAACTTAAAACTCTTCACTGAAGGCTGGACAAGGTCTGGCGTTTACTAAACTGGCTGGAAAATTTCCATTTGTTAACACTACAGCACCCAGAACCAATGTAGTTCCTACCATTCTAGAAGCCAGTGACACGGGCTATGAGCACCATCACGGAAAAATAAAATGCTACACGGTGAGCCCCTCTGCTCACACCAACTGAACTTTGCTGAAATCTGTCTATAAAATACACATAGACTTTGGGTGTGGGTTTTTAAAAAATTCCAGAGTGTACAGGGTGGAAAAAAAATTCAAAAGATCCCCTTCAAAGCATGGATGGGCTCACTGATAAGACCAACTTCTTTATTAGTCTCTTCAACTACCTTGTTTTTCTTGACCCCTAAAGCTTTTCTTAAAAACCAACATAACCTTCCAAACTCTTTCCTGTTCATTAGCAAATGTTTTCCCATCCATACCTTCTCTTATTCGGTCCTGTACTAAAAACTAAAAGCTGTCAGAAAAGCACAAAGAAGGACAGAAAAAGTAACATAGGAATGAAAATTATACCAAATTGGAGGCTGTGGCTTCAGAAAAAGACAGGCCTCTAGGAATTATTATTATGTGGTCTTGCTCCTTACTTATTCTCACCTGGGAGAAAGAAAAAAAAAATTGGGAATTACTGTGAGGTGTTCATATTTTGCAGTGTAAATACAACTGGATATATTTACAGTGAATAACTGTAAGAGATCGGGGTGGGGAGGGGATGACAGGAAGCAAAGAAGCAGAAATTAAAGGTGTGCAACAGGAAACTTTCCTTGAAAAGTTTTCTTCCCTCAACACTCAAGCAGGTGCTAAAAATTTCTGACATTAGTTTCTCATCTACTGAACTTACCTGAAGTGTTATCCTGGGAGTTCTAAGCTTGCTTGGGGTCAGCTACATTCATGAGAAAATATTAACTGAATGGGGTAAAGACTTTACTCTCGATTTACAACATGGAAATTAAGGGGAAAGGAGCAAAGGAAAGAGAACAGAGTCTCCTCCCAGACAGGAGTTGAGGTGGAGATGGAAGGGGAAACTAAGGAGTGGCTGGGGGGCAAGCAGAGCTGTAAGACTGCACCTGGGCCACTTCCACCACAAAAGTTTCCTATTTTTTAGCTTCCAAATATTGTCTGGCTTTCAAGGGTGACAACATGAAAACAGATGATAATGGAAAAAATATACTTAAAAAATAAAGCCCAGGGAGGAAACTGCCCTGACCCCCTCTTATTTTTCCTGCTCCAAGTGCTTTTTAGTGAGACTCATGCTCAAATATAATTAATATGGAGAGAGAAAATTCTGCCAGAAGAATTTCTTCTTGGATAGGTTCTACAGCTGGTTTGAAGTAGAGGGACACCAGAGACGGAAAATGGAGAAGAAAGCTAGGTTAACTGCAGCCTCTCCCTTGGAGATAAGGTTTAAATCAGGAGTTGGCTGTGACCCAGCATGCTAGGTTCAGAGAATGAAGTCTGACTGGACTTATGAGTAAAGGTGAGAAGAGTACAGCTGCCTTTTAGTTGGGACTTTTTAGAAAAGGAATCAAAAGCCAAAGAACTCACGGAGATATATGTATTTGCCAGCTGTGCCCATCCAAACAAGTCCACGAGTCTGTACAGGCTGGCAAGCTTACAGCGCGTAAGTTTCTCTCCCTTCACGTATGAGGATGTATCTGCCCCAGGAAGGTCATTGATAGGTGTGACCATGCCGAGACCTAAAAGGAAAAGTTGTGGAGAGAGATTCACGTCAAGTAATGCGGTACCTGGAAGCAGCCTGAGTCTGGGACTGTTCTAGCCTGGTAAATAACGATGTGAAACTTCTCAGCCCACACAATGTTTCCTTAGCTTATCTTCTTTCTCAGAAGTACACGGAGAGTTAAAATGAGCATCAGCAATCTTTGCTATTTGTCTAGTACTGAACTTGTGAGGGAGGGGACTTGGTAGGGAGTCAGGCTCACGCCAATGGGGGGACATGGTCACATGATCCTAATGGCGAACGTGTTATTAATACTGAGGTTATGGCTTATTTTATGATGAAAAGATCTCAGCAGAATGCTACTTTTCTAATAGCCCTTTTGACATTTATTTTTTAAAAATTTATTTAAGATGGAGAAGAATACATTCAAACTGCAGTCTGCCTTCAGCCGTCACTAAGCAACAGAACCCAGTCTTGGGCTTTAGTGACCCAACTGCTAACTTCAACTGTGACCAAGTTCCACTTCTTCTCAGCCTTCGTTCTCCTTGACACCATTTACCACCTCTTCCCTGGAATTCTTGTGCAAGCCTGTGTGACACCACCTGGACCTCTCATTCCCCTTTCACCTGCTGCTTCTTTCTCCTTCAACAAGTACTCTTTCCTTCTCCCACCTGTGGCTCCTTCCCAAAGCTCAGTTCTCCACTGTGCTCCCTTCTCATTTTACTTTTTCCCAGGAAAACACTACAGACTCTTGAATTTCCAGTTGTCTCTTCCATGCAGAAGACACCCTGATCTTTATCTGTGACCAGGGCCTCCTGCCCACCCTTCAGCCTGCTGCTTCTAATAGCCTGCAACACAACAACATACAAATTCAAAAGGTCTAAAAGTGATTTTTCTCTCCCCACTTTTTCTTACCTTCTCATTCCTCCTCAGTCTTCTGATACTGCTGGTACTATAATTCCCACAGGCTCCCACCGGAAGTAACCTTCTCTGGGCCCCCACATGTAATTCATCACCATGTTCCACCATCCTTTTCCTTACAAGTTTCCTCATTTTCCATCCTTGAGTTCAGGCCTCGCCTCACATGCAATGCTTGCAATAAGCCTTCTCATTTTCGTCCTTGCCTGTACCCCTCTCTTTGTAAATCCATTCCACATAAAGTTACCTTTTGCCTCACTACTCCCCTGCTCAAAGTTTTGCAAAAGCCCAACATGAAGGCCTACAAGAGGCCTGGAAATTCATGTAAGTGCTTAAACTGGGCCTATAGGCTACTAGCGAGATCACAAGCCTGGGCTGAAGGGGCAGCTACCACTCCGCAATCAGCTGCTAACCTGTGAGAATCTGAGTTCAGGGCTATCAGAACATTTAAACAGAAGTCCCAAGTCAACACTCTAATGTGAGGTCTTCTCATTGTGAAATGTTCTGAACTAATTCAAAGAAATAGTTTCAATATGTAAGCCGTACAAAACAGTATTATTTCTAACAAAATTTCAGAGGAAGCCGTGAATTGATCTCCCACTTTCCTGCCAACTTTAACTTCTACTTTCCACAACACAACATAAACTTTCCAGCCAAACTGGCTGATTTCTATTCCCTGACCTCTGACCCACGGCACATAAATTCCTGCTGCCATGCCTCTGCATATTCCAGCCAGCAACCTTGGCAGCTCAGCTCCCTTTCCTGCTATGGAACCTAGGACACTCACGGTATAGCTCCTCTTACTATTTTGGTCTTCCCTGACCAGTCCTCCTCTTCCAATTTTTGAAATTTTCTCTTTAGACTCTTTTCTTTTCTGCTTATACCCTCCTGAATGATTAGTCAACATACACAACTTTGAGTAACACTTCTCTATGTCCATCTGCCAAGCCACTCCCTTAAGCTCTAGGACTGTATTTCCAACTACTGCCATGACTTGGCAGCTCTTGGCAACTTTGGCATGCCTAAAGTTGAACTTCCTCCATTTTCCAAGCCAAAAAGATCCCCAACTCTGGACATTCCTATTTTTGTCTAATAATACCACGAAATTTCCCAGTTACTTCTTCACACAGAAACTACAGAGGTCTTTCTACATCACCCTCCTGCTTAAAATGGCTTTTCAAAGTTAGAATAGAATCCAAACTTCCAACTCTGGCTGGGAAACCCTGCATAATTCAGCCTCTGCCTACGTTTCTGACTCACTTTGTTCTACTTGTCCCCCCAAAACCATGCTTTCCAGACATAATCTTTAATTTTTGTTCCTTGAAAAGACCACCAAATTCATTCTCATGTCCACCTGACACTTGTACTTATTCCTTCTACCTGGAATGTTTTCTCTCAATCTTGGTACGGTTTGCTCCTTATTACAATTCAGATTTCAGCTTAAATGTCACCTTCTCAGAGAGATTCTCTCTCATCATCCAATCTAAAGTAGTTACCTAGTTCCTCCTATCAAATCGCCAACTATTATTTGCCTAGCACTTCTATTATCTGACCATTTTATTTATTTAGTGTATTTTCTGTCTCCACAAGCACAGGAAACTTTGCCCGTCTTGTTTATCACTGTATTCCCTATCTCTAACAGGGTGCTTGGAACATAATGGATACTCAATATTACAGAAAGAGCAAAACAAACTAGCTCAACCTTCGAATTTCTCTGTTTCTTCTGATAGAGTGTTTCTCCCAAGCTAGAAGAGTGATTTTGGAACTCATAGTTCTTCTCCCATCCATCCCCACAATACCACATCAAACCTGTCGCTAACTCTTCTCTAGTCTTCCTTGGCGATGCCTTGCTCATTGATCTCTTCCTTTTTGTACCCACACTCCTATTGTAGTTCAAGCACTTACACATCACACTGGGACTCTCAAAAAGTTTTTTTTAACCAATGCGTACGTGCCAACATGCTGGTCCACTGTGCATTCTATAAACACACCCTAACCTCAGCATGTTTCCATCATCATGTCTCTTTTTATGCCATTCCTCTATTTGGAAAGTACTTGAATTCATTGACTCCTACTTATATATCTTTAACCAAAAAAAAAAAAAAACAAAGAAAGGAAGAAATGAAGGAAGAGAAGGAAAATGAAAGAAAAGAAAAAGACAATCCTTTGACTCTGACATGAAGCAGTCCCTGAGAGTACCTTCTGGCACTCCGTATCTGTTCTGGCATTGCAGTGAGTTCTGTACGTATCTTGCTGAGATATAAAGTGCTTACAGTGTTCAGCTCACCAAACTGGTGCTCTTACCAAAGAGCTATTATTAAATGAATAAAATGTTTTCACTCCTCTTTTATACCAAATTCTAACTACTCTATCCTCTAAAGCCTGGTTAGTTCAGGCCTCTTTTTCCATAAAGTTTTTCCAGTCTACTTCAGCCAATAATCAATCCCAACTCTGAATTCATAGCATGATGCCTTTTAAAAGGTCATTAGACAATTTCTTATGAACTGCTTTGTAATTTTTTCTTCTATAGTTATCTTGCAGTTTTAATCATTTTTGCATTCATGGAATGTCTCAACTAAAATTACACATTTATTCAGGACAAGGCCCTTGTCTTATAACTATTTTATAATCTTACAAAATCTAGTAAATGCCTGGTTGATAAGAAAAGGTAAGAGATTTTAACACTATGTTACTCTAAGTATTAGATGTTATAAACACAGAATATGCTGCCAGAGATGTACAGTGTTCAAAGTACAGATAAAATTATAATTTTTTAAACTTTCCAAAACTATCTGCAACGACGTGGATGGAACTAGAGGGTGTTATGCTGAGCGAAATAAGCCAATCTGAGAAAGACAATTATCATACAATCTTGCTGATATGTGGAATTTAAGAAACAAGGCAGAGGATCATAGGGGAAAAGAGAAAAAAACGAAACAAGACGAAACCAGAGAGGGACAAAAACCATAAGAGACCCTTCATCTTAGGAAACAAACTGAGGGTTGCTGGAGTGGAGGGGGATGGGAGGGATGGGGTAACTGGGTGATGGACATCAAGGAGGGCCCTTGAGCACTGGGTATTACATAAGACCGATGAATCACTGACCCCTACCTCTGAAACCAATAATACATTATATGTTAATTGAATTAAAATAAAAATTAAAAAAAAAAAAACTTTCCAAAACTGACATACTGAGGGGAGGTGAAGTAAAGCCTGAGAAAGAATTGGCCATGATGTAATCTGCAATCTGCTGTAATGCCAGCAATCCAGTTGGGTTGTGGCCTTTCTTCATCTGTTCTTGAATAAGGCATTCCAGGTCTTCCCGAAAGGCCTGAAACACACAAAAATAACCACTGAGCACATACACCTCACTTGAAGCAGAACGATCCAAACATAACTTTCTCTATAGTCAATCTTTTTCCCATCCCTCTTTTAAATAAGCTTTCATCTACACTACTTTAAAACAAATATAAAACACAAAATAATAAAACACTGGAAGAAGCAACAAGAAGCGTGCTTTCAGGGGAGGAAAAAATCATTAGGAATTCTTAATCTCAAAGAAAATGAGCTACTATAACATCTACAATAGACAGATGAAACAACTCTGTTAACAATATGCAACTAGAGTACCAAGTATAGACTGATGGAAAAAGAGAGCCATTCCTTGTCCAGCAGCCTCATTATCTAGGTTAGGCTAGAGTCCCCATTTGAATGGGCCAAGGCTCTGACTACAGACTGCCTCACAGCAGAAGTCTTCACTAAGACATACTAAGTATATCACGGCTTCCATTTTATGATTTCCATGGCAATTCTCTAGCTCTACAAACACTGAAAGCAAGCTGATAAGAGTTGAGAACTGATTACTCCCCCTCTGCAACACTGTGCTAAAGAAAGGACATTTCCCCCCCAACTTTGGGTACTATATGTTCCTGTTCTGGAATTCTGCTGTATCTTTTCTTTGGGGGGCATATGCACATGGGTGAGAAACACTGTTTATATAAATAAAAATTCTGAACATTAAGAGAAAGTCTCTATTCTACTAACCCTTGAGTTGCTAATATGATTCATCATCCAAAACCTCTCTCAATCCTTCACATGACTTGAAATAGCTCATTTTTAATTTCCATAACACCCAACCAATACTTATTTTATTAAATTCATTATATGTTCTCTTGCTCAAGCCTTTTTTCATTCATTTTAAACATGAAAGCTCTTGCAATATAAATTCTCTAAACCTTGCTCTTTGTTACATGTGAAGCAGAATGCCTGCCAAAAATTAAGTTCAATTTTTTCCCACTTCACCTAAAAGGGAGAAGGCAGAAAACTGCTTTGGAAACACCACCTCCAAGAGGAGTACATACTAACCCCTTGGAGATCACTGGAATGACCTTCATCAGAAGGGTGACTTTCCTTTGAGTCACAAACAGTAGCCTTTCTTGTAAGGCTGGGAATACGATCTCCTGGAGTCCCTGCTTAGATGCAGCCTTGCTTAGAGGATGGCTGAGTAACTCAGAGGTTTTCAGAAAGGACTTCTTTAAAAAAAAAAAAAAAAAGGCACAGGAGGCCCATGGCGGAAAGGAGAAATTGGATTTGAGGCTATGAGGCTGTAGATATTAAGACCAGTCCTGACTCAATGCCTGTGTTGCTTTTAGAACAATAGTTGAGAGGCATCTGTGATGTGAACTGAAAGAGCTGAGTGCTAACAGCTGTAATCTTGGGAGCTCAACCATGGGGCACCATGGAGCCCCTTAACTGAGCTTAGCACAAGAAGGAGGAGGTCATCCTTCCCTAATGCACCATGGTGGCCTGTACAGGCTTCTGGATCAACAATGAACCTGCATCTTCTATTGGACAGGGTAAGACTAGTTTTCAACACCAGGGAGGTCCAGTGGCCATGGACTGCATACTCTTTAGCATGACTCACATATGCACATGCAGACATATGTACACGCCACATCTTGGATACAGAATTCACTGATGAACCCTTTTGGACTATGTAAGCCACTGACGTTCTTGGGACAACTTAAATGGGAGTAGAAATTCCAAGAAGATGCTGTACTTTCTACTAATACAGCAGGTGGATGTTTGAGTGATTAATTTAAAAAGTACTAGTAGTGACCAGGGGTGCCTGGATGGTGCAGTTAGGCATCTGACTCTTGGTTTCGGCGCAGGTCGTGATCTCGGGGTTGTGAAATCAAGCTTCACGTCAGGCTCTGAGCTCAGCACAGAGTCTGCTTGAGATTCTCTCTCCCTCTCCCTCTGCCCCTCCCACTCGTGCTCTGTCTCTCCCTCTCCCTAAAATAAATAAATAAATCTTTAAGAAAAAATACTAGTGACCATATTTGAATTCTGAGTTCATGGAGCAGTTTAAACCAGTTAAACATGGTTTTTCTCTTATAAATTTGAGGCTTGTTAAATGTAAATCATCTGCACAATTATACAAATTCTAAACATCTAATTCCATTGACTGTATCTAGTTCATTTAAATATATGATTTAAACCAGAGAAACTATCCTATAAAATAACCTCTACAAAGACACATTACACTGATCAGAAGACTCCATTAACACATTTCTAAGACTTAGTGAACATAAAATGGTTGTGAGCTGTATATAAGACAGATGGACACCTTCATACAGATGAGTAACATGAGTATTTTACCATATTTAAGGCTGAAAGGAAAAGAATCTTACAGATATACTCATTTATCTTTATATAAACTATAGAAAACTCCTGGACACCTGGCAATGGGCCAGTCTACTCTTCTGAAACCGTATCTTCCCTACAAAACCAAATTCTGTTTAACTTTCTTCAGCTGAAAGCAGCTATAACCAATATTCTTTTATTCAGTAAAATAATAATAATGATACCTACAATGTGTATCACTCATGATTACATTGCAACAGCTCTGAGAAATGGGCACCATTTCACTGAATGCCCCACCTCACATTGTTCTAGGAAGAATTTAAGACAGATTCCATAGATTAAAATGATACAAAAATAAATATGTTAGAAAAATTAAGCTAAGGAAAAAATAATCATAAGGGGGTTAGTCAGAGCCAGGGAGGAGGTTAAGATACAAAGTACATGCTATTTAACTGTAGGCATTTGCTAGAGATGGGCCAAATCTTATTTAAACTCTCTAGCCACCAACATGAATTAAGATAATCTGCTCACTATGCAGATATACAATGGCTTTAAGATTAAAAACCAACCAGTTTTTCAAGAGAATCACAACTATTTATGAACTGATGAGACATTTCTGCTGGGTGAAATGAGAAAGCTAAATAAGAAAGGTTGAAAAATTTGTCCAAGGCAGTAAATGTTCAAGGCAAAAACTGAGGTCAATGCTATTTTCATTAATGAAAATGCTTTTTCCACTTTCATACATCCCACAATACAGTGGGCACTATCCTAAAGCTTTGGGATGTTCCACGGTGTCACAGGGAGATGTATAAGACTTCTAAAATCAATTAAGAGAAAAATATGAATTTTCCCTCTAAGGCTAGTGAATAGCTTCTATACAGTATAGGAAAATGATTTTCAAAATAAATGAAATTTCCTCAGCCTTTTTATACAGTTGAAAGTGCTTCAACACATAAGAACTCTTCTATAACAAAAGATTTAATATTTTTTGTCATGAACATTTATATCTCATTTTCAATGTTTCAAATATTTTTGAAATATTATTCAGATAATTACCTAAGTCATAAGACAGTATAAAAACTAATGATAAAAAAAATTATTTCAGCTGGTTTAAAAAATTTATCTATAAACATATTAAGCTTTAAAATATTGTATTAAAATAAAAACATACTTATCTTTATGATGACAGTTAATCATATTCCTACTAAAATCCAATGTTAATATACTAATCCTTTGTAGTTGGTTCATTCGAATCTCACAACAAAGTCCTGAGATAAGCAATGATTTGCTCAAGGCTGCACAGCTAATAAGTAAATGGAGTAAAGGCTGAAATCTGGAATTCTTAGCCCACAGTATCTTTCCCTAATTTTACAGGAGATGGGCTGAATCACTGAAACCAAATACAACTAATAAGGCAGCAGGCACGATGTGATCAGAAATACAGAGTAAACTTCTTAGGTTAGATTAGAGCATTATGTTGTAATGATGGAGCAAAAAATTTATATAGCAGCAGATGGAGGATCCTCAAGTACCAAAACACTTGCCCTCTTATAACTAGGACTTCTCCCATCAAAGCAGAATCTAAGACTAACTTACACACAGAGCAGCAAGGTCACATGATTAAACCAAGGATTCCTAGAGTGTCCACTAGAGGAATCAGGTTAAAAGATCAAACAACATATATATAAAACCACGGCATAAACCATGTCTTCCAACTCTCTGAAACAGAGCAGAGAAGAGGAGGTTGTGGGAGTTTTTACACCTTGAATGCCTGAATAGATGAACGCGAATAAGCCAGACTGCCATCAGGATGATAGATTCTTTGAGACCTTCAGGAAAACCGAAATATAGTCTAAGGAGTTATGATTATATAATCTTCCAAGTTGTTGCCATAAAATGCTTTAAATCAGCAATGCTGTATATAACTTATGCATACAATTTTCACAATACTTGTCTGCTATGTGCTAGTCACTACACGACTTGCTTTTATGTTATTTCATTTAATTGTCACAACAACCCCACAAGGTTTATTTTACCAACATGGAAACTGAAGCTCAAGTTAACTGAGTTTCCTATGTTATATAGCTAGTATGTGGTGGTGAACCCAGATCCAAACCAAGCACCATGTGCATATATGTACCTATAAAAACATTCAAATAAAGAGATTAAAACTGGAAGTGATGAGCAAATGGGCTGACTCCTAACAGGTCAAGATAGTCTGTTACTCCAGGATCTCTATAATCTGTCATGTAACATTTTGGCTCTATCTACTGTTATTACCTTATGCTGTGCTTTAGCCTATGAGGTTTGTTCAGCACTCTCTGATCACAATCTCTAATTTTCTTTCTTTCTTTTTTTTTTTAATAATGATTTTTTATTATATTATGTTAGTCACCATACAGTACATCCCCGGTTTTCGATGTAAGGCTCGATGATTCATTAGTTGTGTATAACACCCAGTGCACCATGCAATATGTGCCCTCCTTACTACCCATCACCGGTCTATCCCATTCCCCCACCCCCCTCCCCTCTGTAGCCCTCAGTTTGTTTCTCATAGTCCATAGTCTCTCATACACAACCTCTAATTTTCTACACCCCTGCTCATTCAATTTCATCAAAGGGAAACGCTGGCTTCCTCTGTTCCTCTACCTAATCAGTTCTCAACCTTTAACACTCATCTTAAACGCCACCTTCTTCTTGAAGTATCTCCTTTAATCGACCAATTAGATGGGATCTCCAATTTCTTCTCTTCCCACCCTGCTCTAAATTCTTTTAATATTTGCCTTTACTACACTTAGGGTACCTGTCATATGATTATGATTTACTTTTTCTACTCTACTACACCATGATATTGGATGGTTGGGACTGTGACTTTCACATTTCTAGAGTCTCCCTGAGTGTCTAGTCCAATGCTCAATTAATAAAACAGTAGATTAGAGTTTTTCTTTTTTCTTTCCTTTGCTTTTCTTTGAAAGATTTTATTTATTTGAGAGAGGGAGACAGAGAGAGAGAGAGAACGAGCAGGGGGAGGGGCAGAGGGAGAGGGCAAAGCAGACCCCCCACTGAGCAAGAAGCCCAATGTGGGGCTCTATCCCAGGACGCTGGGATCATGACCTGAGCTGAAGGCAGATGCTTAACTGACTAAGCCACCCAGGCGTCCTGAGTTTTTCTTTTTCCTTTCCTAGACTTTAAGGAAAGAAAGTAAAGAGCCTGATCTCAATCTTGATTGAGTTAATGATAGCAAAATCCATTTCAAAGGTTTTTAGCACTGGAATCTGAAGCTCTAGAAACCCACCTTAAAAGTCTGTTACTTGAATGAGAAATTCTTCCCGTGTAATTAGGTCTGTCCATCATCTAACGGGAGAAACACATCTTTTTTTTTTAATAAGAAATGAATCTTCATTGAATGTTATAAATTTTTGAAAAGTCGCTCAATTCTTCAACTCAAACAAAATCCTACTTGAAAACTTGGTTTGTCCCCAGAGCATTATAGTTTGGACAGCTCTCTCATTAAACACATGTTCAAAAAAGTATGTATGGTAAAAAAAAAAAAAAAAAAATCACTTGATGAAAAATGAAAGTTAAAAAAGGGTGCCTTAAAAGCCTTATCTGAATCTCATACCTTTTAATTTTATACATCATCTGTCAATGCTGGGAGAGCGATCCTATAAACTCTGAATTCATAAGGTATGGATAAAAACAAACATGATTATAAATACATGAAAGATCTGGAGACTTGAAATTCACCTAGGTCGGAGTATACTTTGAGTACAAACATATTCATGTATACTATAAACCAAAGGTAGAATTATCTTGAAGTATCAGATCTTAGCCTCTGTATTTAGGATCAGAGCTTTTAGGAGAAAGAGGTATTGGATGAAAGGTTTTTTTAAATCACAGCAAAGAGAAAAAAAAATCACAGAAAAGAGGACCAAGCTGATAAAAGAAACTGACCTGATGTAATTATTTCAGTTAAGGCTAAAAAAAAAAAAAAAAGAAAGAAAGAAAAAAGAAAATCACATGGACTGATTTATAAGTAATGTTTAACTTATGGACTTCAAGTAACAGAATACTGATAAATACCAGAAATAGATTTTAAATATTCATGTCTGGATGTTCTACCTCATAATAATTATGAGAGAGAAAAATTGGAGCAAATAGAAAAAAAGATTACAGACTTGCTGCTCCCAAGACACCCCGCAATTATGTTATTAGATCTCTCCCAAAGCGGGACTAGGAGCATAACAAACTTACTTAGAATTTCTCCATTAAGAAATGTATTCATTTGGAAATAGATTACCACTGGTCCTGTTGAAAGGAGAAAAAACAAACCAAATTTTCTTTGGATGGTCTTTGTCCTCTGCTTAAATCTTAATTAATATGAAGCTAAAGGTTAGAATAATATCTTTTCTTGAAGCTGGTATATAATAAAAATGCAAGCAAAATTAATAAAGAATTCTCGTATCTTAAACTTCCAAAGCGACCAAATAAATCATGGTGGTTTTGATCAACTAATCTAATTAAGGCACCCTGTTAACTTAATTAAAGAGTGAGGGAAGGACAGATGGAGAGGGAGAGAGAATCTTAAGTAGGCTCCATAACCAGCACGAAGCCCGATGCGGGGCTCAATCTCATAACCCTGAGATCATGCCCTGAGCTGAAATTGAGAATTCGGACGCTTTAACCGACTGAGCCACCCAGGCGCTTCATGGTGCCCTGTCAACATTTTAGGCCTTACTTACAGTGATACTCTAAAATGCATATGGCTTTGAAGTTTCTCCTATCTTTGAAGTAAACTTGTAGCATTACACATTGCCCTGTTACTAAGAAATGTTAATGTGTCATGTGCCTGAGCTATCGCCACCTATACACTCCTGCTGTTCTAACTTTCAGAGTAACATTGCACACTTCCATCAACCAGTCTCAACTGCTTCCCACAGTGGTAAGGTTTAAGAACACTGATTCTTTTTCTGAAACCCACCAAATGTCTTCCATATTAGGTTGTCAAGTTCAGAAGGAGGTTGGTGGACAACATTCAAGTGTTTAATGACTCAAAGTCCACTCAGCTATTCATATAGCCATCCATCCATGTATGTATGTGGAATTTTACTAAATATCTACTATGCACAATGTCCTGTTAGTTTTTCAACTTACATGCTTTTTAACGTTGGTGAAACATCATTTAGTTTCAACAGTTTGCCCTGGACACTTCATTCTGAGATAAGGGGGTTAATGATAATCTAGGGTCTCCACAGACATGTATATGAGGAGTATATCGGTCAAAGAAAACCCGTAGATTCTCCTTTGTGCATTAACAAGATCTCTAGCTGAACCTAGTTTAGATTTTGACAAAAGATTGTGAAATTCCTAAAAAGAAGTAATACTTGGGAGTCAGGATGAGACATTCTTTTCTCTTATTTTCTTAGCTGAAGGCAATAAGGTACTGTGTTTGTCATCCAAGTACAGACACCAAAATGTCTTATGATTGAAAACTCTTCTTGTGTTGGGTTGAATTAACCTGAGCAACAGAATTTGAAGATGAATAAAGTAATAATATGTGGGTAGAGTTTTTTTATTGTTATTGAATGCTTTAGCTTTAAGTGGGATAGCCTACTGGTAAAGAGCGTGAGTTTTGGAGTTTACACTAAGAGCCCACCATTTAATTAAACTTCTAAAAACTTCAGCAAGTTATCTAACATCTCTAAGTTTCAGTTTATTCATCTGTAAACTAGAGATATTAATACTTTTTTGATTGAGTTGTTCTGAGAATTAAATAGGATTTGAAACATAACAGGTGCCCATAATAGGTGTTAATAGGGGGCTTAATAAAAAAAGTATTATACTTTGCTTTTATTAGTTTCTCTCTTTCCCTTTCTTCTCAAATAAACTCAACATTTTAAATAGAAGGGTTACAAATTTGTTTCTTACAAACAAGAATTAGTAATAGCTTTGATTTTTATTTTTTTAAATTAACATATAATGTATTATTTGTTTCAGGGGTACAGGTCTGTGATTTACCCATTTTATATAATACCCAGTGCTCATTACAACACATACCCTCCCCAATGTCCATCACCCAGTTACCCTATCCCCTTACCCCCCTCCCCTCCAGCAACCTTCAGTTTGTCTCTTAAGATTAAGAGTCTCTTATGGTTTGTCTCCCTCTCTGGTTTCTTCTTGTTTCATTTTTTCCTCTCTTCCCCTATGATCCTGGGCCTTGTTTCTTAAATCCACATTATCAGTGAGATCATATGATAATGGCCTTTCTCTGATTGACTTATTTCACTCAGCATAATAAATACCCTCTAGTTCCATCCACGTCATTACAAATGGAAAGATTTCTTTTTTATGGCTGCGTAATATTCCATCATAGATATATACCACATCTTCTTTATCCATTCATCTGTCAGTGGATATCTGGGCTCTTTCCATAGTTTGGCTATGGTGGACACTGCTGCTCTAAATGTTGGGGTGCAAGTGTCCCTATGGATTACTACATTTGTATCTTTGGGGTAAATACCCAGCAGTGCAATTGCTGGGTCGTAGGGTAGGTCTATTTTCAACTCTCTGAGGAACCTCCAGACTGTTTTCCAGAGTGGCTGCACCGGCTTGCATTCCTACCAACGGTGTAGGAGGGTTCCCCTTTCTCCGCATCCTCGCCAACATCTGTCATTTCCTGACTTGTTAATTTTAGCCATTCTGACTGGTGTGAGGTGGTATCTCTTTGTGGTTTTGATTTGTATTTCCCTGATGCTGAGTGATGGTGGGCACTTTTTTCACGTGTCTGTTGGCCATTTGGATGTCTTCTTTGCAGAAATGTTTGTTCACGTCATCTGCCCATTTCTTGACTGGGTTATTTGTTCTTTGGGTGTTGAGTTTGACAAGTTCTTTATAGATGCCGGATACTAACCATTTATCTGATATGTCATTTGCAAATATCTTCTCCCATTCTGTCAGTTGTTTTCTGGTTTTGTTAACTGTTTCCTTTGCTGTGCAGAAGCTTTTTATCTTACTGAAGTCCCAATAGTTCATTTTTGCCTTTGGAGACGTGTCTAGCATGAAGTTGCTGTGGCCGAGGTCAAAGAGGTCACCGCCTGTGTTCTCCTCAAGGATTTTGATGGATTCCTGTCTCACATTGAGGTCTTTCAACCATTTTGAGCCTATTTTTGTGTATGGTATAAAGAAATGGTCCAGTTTCATTCTTCTGCATGTGGATGTCCAATTTTCCCAACACCATTTGTTGAAGAGACGGTCTTTTTTCCATTGGATATTCTTTACTGCTTTGTCGAAGTTTAGTTGACCAGAGAGTTGAGGGTTCATTTCTGGGTTCTCTATTCTGTTTCTTTGATCTTTGTGTCTGTTTTTGTGCCAGTACCATACCATCATGATGATTACAGCTATGTAATAGGGCTTGAGGTCTGGAATTGTGATGCTACCAGCTTTGGTTTTCTTTTTCAACATTCCTCTGGCTATTTGGGGTCTTTTCTGGTTCCATACAAATTTTAGGATGATTTGTTCCAGTTCTGTGAATAAAGTTGATGGTATTTTGATAGAGATTGCATTGAATGTGCAGATTGTTCTAGGTAGCACAGACATTTTAACAATACTTGTTCTTCCAACCCATGAGCATGGAACGTTTATCCATCTTTTTGTGTCTTCCTCCATTTCTTTCATGACTATTCTATAGTTTTCTGAGTTGATTTTTATCTTTATTGGTTATGGGTTTTGTCTAACAGTGTGAACCCCAATATTCATAGGAGACCCACATAGATTTTAAGAGAATTATATCTGCAGAAACACCACATGCTTGGGCATAAAAGAACAAAGATGGTTCCAAAGGAAAAGAGGTCTTTGAACCTTAAACCTCTATAAGTAGGAAGAAGACTGAGAAAAAAACAAACAGGCTGCCATTCAAAGAAAAGGAAAGATGATTCAGGGGGTAGAATGAAAAGCCCAGAGGGCAAAGCCACTAGCTAGAGAGAGTCACCCCCTAGAAAGTAGAAGGAGTGGGTTTTCATCAAAGGAACTTCCAAACATTGCCCAGGTGGATTTCACAATTGCCATGGACCATTTATCCCTTTGTACCTCTAATTTCCCCCCTTTTTGAACAGGAATGTGTATACCAGTTAACTTTGCTTTCCCCCCCACTGGCTGTGTGTGGGGGCAGATAACCTGTCTCTTAGTTCTCAGGTGTACAGATTGAGAGGAATTGTACTAAAGGAGCTGTACTTAAGGAATCATACCTGAGGAGCATCATCTGCAGCTGGACCAGATTTAGACAGTAAGATTCTGGATTCAGCAAAATAGTGTAACGAGATGAGACTTCTGTAGGGGTGTTAGGAGAGAAGGTGTATTTTACATGTGGAAGGAAGGTAAATAAATTGTGGCAGAATTCAGTGCTTTTAAACTCAATTGTGATCAGAGAGTGGACAATCCTCCCATCAAAAGGTGGATCTTAATTCCTCTCTCTTTGTGTATGAGCTGAACTTAGTGACTCACTTCCCACTCTAAATATGGTAAGTGATGGTGTTTAATGTCTGAGATTAAGTCATGAAATGCATGGCAGACTCCTCCTGGTTCTCTCTCAGATACATGCTCTGGAGGAGAACACTCAAACTGCCTCAGGTAAAGGTCCATGTGGCCAGGAACTGTGGCCTTTTGCCAATACCCATGTGAATGATCCATCTCAAGAGTGGAAACCTCTAGGCCAGTCAAGCCTTCAGATGATAACAGCCCTGGATGATGTCTTGACTATAACTTTGTGCAAGACCTTGAGCCAGAACCACTCAGCTAAGCTGCTCCTGAATTCCTGACCCACAGAAATGATGAGATAATAAATGCTTGTTGTTTTAAGTTGTTAAGTTTTAAGGTAATTTGTTATTTAGCAATAGATACTAATACAGGTCACCATGGGTTATTTCCTTTGGTGAAAAGTTTGCTGTATTAAAAGAAATTTGATAACTGTTGTCCCAAAACACAGAAGGCAAAATTTATATACTTTTCTAAGTCTTTCACAAATGAGATTTTAAGTTCACTAGCAAAGATTTAGGGAAAAAATGATCAACCCACAATTCTTTTAAATCTTCTTTGTTCCTATTTCGGCTGCAAATTACCACTCTTGCTATGTGAATATGGAAATGACAATCGGTATATATCTGGCTTTTCCCATAATTTCATTAAGTTCCCTAAGGCATAAGTGAAACTGATACTTCTAGGCAATGTACAAATGGAAACACATAGGTATAAAAAAATTGGAACATCTACTCAAAGTTATGCTGTCTTTACTTAAAGGGGGAAATTAAAATAAAAGCCCTGGCATAGAAATGATGCTTAGTACTTTTTCCTTTTAAACTTTATAATTAAAATTGGTCCTTTTTGGAACACTTCTAAAAGAAATCTCAATATTTAACAACTTTGAACGAAATCTGAACTTCAAGTCATTCTCTGTTACTTTATACTATATGCTACTGTAATCATTTGGCTAATAAGTTAGTTCTTAAAAGTGGGGTGTGTTTCTTTATAAGAGGAAATGTATCTATTTTGATCCAAATAATTAATGTGGCCTTCAAGTATTTATAAACACACAAAGTTTAGGTTTGCATAAAAGAAGGCACTGAACATTTACTCCCTCATGATGAATCCTCTGGTTAATCTCCTTTCCATTGGGAAAGGATTTCTTTATGGGCTTATTTAAAGGATAGGTTTAAAGTTAAGCTATACTTAAATTCCTCAAAGCTTGTATTGGTTTTATAACTTGTACTTGCTTTTATCTAGGTCACTGGTAGAGCTGAATTACTCAGAGTGGAATTCCCCTTCGGCTTTGGGCTCAACCTCTGTGATTAAATTCACAAGGGCACAACAAAAATGATTTACCAGGGCCACCTTAGGCAGTTCTATGCCTCGGTGCTTATTTTAGTACTGAAGTTGAAAACCTAAGACAACCCCAACATGGGCATCATGTGTCTATGTTTGCTGAACTCTACCTTAAGGGGTCCACGTTCTTCATTACACATAAAGTTATTAATTCATATTGCATCTTAAATCAAGCTGTTCTCTCATTTTCCATCACTGATAAACGATCTCTGCAATTCCACTAAGGGTTTGTAAGAAAACTAACAAATCACTTAAATATGATTTACAAAGTCTGGATATTACTGTGCAGACAGAACTTTCAGCTTAAGTTTATAATCCACTTTTAACTTAGTTTGGTATGTATGCATATATGTGTGACTGCATTAGGTGTATGTAACATTAGGCTGCCAAATCACAGACCACCTCAAAAACCTTAAGTCTTCCTATGATGCTCTGAGTGTCAAGGTACACAAAGAAAGAAGAAGATATGCGCATGGGATGTACCTAACTCATTTCTTGGTTTGCAACAATTCAGTCATGCCTTTCTTTTCTACAAAGATACTCACTCTGAATTGGGTATCCTAGCTCAGCTGGATCTTTTGTCCTCCTTTTATTACACTCAGAAATCACGCAAAGAAAATTTACACCACCAAGACAATACTAGTTTGTTATTAAAGCTTTGCAAATTAAATATATACATCAGGTGTTCATTTTACCTATGAAAGATGGGGGGCAACTAGGAGTCACTCTTCCTTCACCCCCCCTTCTAATGTGAGCATACTTTAAGATACTTCCTACCTCACTGTATCAAGGTTTCCAGAGAGAAGAAAAATTACAGCCTTCTGATTATTTCAACTCACAGGACTTTGCAGGATCTGAGTAACTCGTTTCCTCTGCTCCATCATATTGAAGTCTTGTCGTAGATCAGGAGACATGTTTCTCTCCCTAATGTATTCTGGGTCATTTTCATTGATGCGGTCAAAATACCTCTCTTTGTGAGGCATGCTGGGAGGAGGAGGAGTAGTGACCACGCCTTGGCTGGCATCTGAACTCATGCTTCAAGTCGGTGACTCTCCTTGTTATCTGCATTAATAAACACAAAGGACATTCACGATAAGTTCATTATTAAATTTGATTTTACGGAGGTCAAGCAGAGCTTTTTCTTTTCTTTTTTTTTTTTTTTGCCCAGAGAGTACCAGTGGCAACTTTCTTTAGAAAGTAGCTTCTCAAAAAATACTAGAACAATTTTTTATTAAGGTAAAAATCTCTTATATTAAAATGCTAAATTGGAAATTGGTATTTTCAGAGGTAATGAAAACTCTTCAATTCAATTATAATAATGTCATCAACTACTAACTGCATCTTTAGAAGGAACAACAATCAAAATCTCCAAAAGCAAAACATCACATCTAAAATGGCAAAATTCCCACAATTAGTGAGTACTGTCACTAGAGCTGCTCTTTTCTCTCTTACTCATGCTTTCTTATATTGGACCAAACTTTGGCCATATTTAATGACCACTACATTTTATAGCGAATGTAATTTACTAATGTTTGAGAGAAACAGTTTTTTAAGTTTAAAAGTTTTCCTTTAAGTTCTTCCAATGATTCAACTTCCTAGAGGAAATCTAAGAATTACTAAGGTTGCCAGACTATTGGAAGAAGATAGTGCTTCAAATTCAAGTAAGAAACAGTAAAAAGCTATTCAGAAACCAAGTGAACAGCTGATTCACTTAATTATCATGATAATCACACTTTTCTAGACGGATTCAGGAGGAATAAGGTAAAGGCCTCTTCTTAGGTATCTGAATCTCTGATAAAAACCAGAGATACCTGATCTCATCTTTAAAACACAGTAACAACCAGTGAGATTACTGTATTTGTCTCTAATAATTGTGTTCTCTGATAGAATTCATCTCTATAGCTGCCTTGGTGCAACTTAGACCAAGCAAACTAACTATAAGATATTAAAAATTCTTGCATTAGATGACATGATGCCATATAAAGAAAATCCTAAAGACTCCACCAAAAAACTACCAGAACTGATAAATGAATTCAGTAAGGTAAGGTCACAGGACACAAAATCAATGTACAGAAATCTGTTGCATTTCTATATACTAATAATAAAACAGCAGAAAATTAAAAAAACAATCCCATTTACAACTGCACCAAAAATAAAATGCCTAGGAATAAACTTAATGAAAGAGGAGAAAGACCCCCCAAAACTATAAAACACTGATGAAAGAAATTTAAGACAACACAAAGAAATGGAAAGACATTCCATGCTCACAGATTGGAAGAATATTGTTAAAATGCCCATGCTACCTAGATTTAACGCAATCCCTATCAAAACACCAACAGCGTTTCTCACAGAACTAGAACAAACAATCTTAAAATTATACAGAACCATGAAAGACCTCGAATAGCCAAAGCAATGCTGAAAAAGAAAAAAGTGGAGGTATCACAATTCCAGACTTCAAGTTATACTACAAAACTGTAGTAAAAAAAACAGTATGGTAATAGCAACAAAAACAGACACATCAATGGAAGAGAATAGAAAGCTCAGAAATAAACCCACAATTATATGGTCAATTAATCTTTAACAAAGAAGGCAAGAATATGCCAGCCACTGAACTTTATATACACTAGTTTACTTACTTCTCTGAATCCCAGGAGGTAGGTTATCTCTTTACAAATGAGGAAATAAATCATTGAGAAGTAACTTGTCTCAGGCCAAAGAGCTAGCAAGTGGTGGACCAAGGATTTAAATCTCGCCTGTAGCTCTCTAAAGCCGGTGGTCTTAATCACAACCCAGACCCAGAGGTAAGCTAGTACTTTCTTTTCAAATGCCAATTCCAGCTACTCAGTAGCACTGATTATTTTTTATTTTTGAGACTGGTAAAACCTTTCCAAACAAACAAGCAAACAAAAAGTACCAGAATTGTCAGGATTTGGAAGGGAGTCATGCCTCTTCACTATACTGCTTCCCAAGGAGGGTTATTTTAAGGGAATAAAGTGGTAGATTTTTTATTTTAAGGGAATAGAGTTTTTCTTAATCCTGAACAACTAAACTAAGCATATATATTTCTGCTTCTAGAGGATATGGAAACAACTCGGTTCCAGGGCTCCTTCTCTTTAAAATTAACTGACCCTATTTTTTAATTCAAATATAATGCAAAGTTATATTAATTTCAGGTATACAATATGATTCAACAATTCTACACATTTCTCAGTGCTCATCAAGATAAGTGTACTCTTAATCCCCTTTATCTATTTCAAGCCCCCTCCCCTCTCCTCTCTGCTATTAGTTTGTTCTCTATATTTAAGAAATTTTTTTTGTCTTTGTTTCTTAAATTCCACATATGAGTGGAAATATATGGTATTCGTCTTTTCCTGACTGACTTATTTCACTTTGCTTTATACCCTTTAGGTCCATCCATGCTGCTGCAAATGACAAGATTTCATTTTTTATGGCTGAGTAATATTCCATGTGGGGGGGGGCTCTGCGTGCATGCACATGTATATGCACATACACATATATCTTCTTTACCCATTCATCTATATTGATGGACACTTACTTGGATTGCTTCCATATTCTGCCTATTGTAAATAATGCTGCCATAAACATATGGGTGCATACAGCTTTCTGAATTAGTGCGTTTGTTTTCTTTGAGTAAATACCCAATCATGGAATTACTGGATCATATGGTAATTCTATTTTTAATTTTTTTGAGGAACCTCCATACTGTTTTGCACAGAGGCTGTACCAGTTTGCATTCCCACCAACAGTGCACGCAGGTTCCTTTTTCTCCACATCCTTGTCAATGCTTATTTCTTGCGTGTTTGATTTTAGCCATTTTGACAGGTGTAAAGTGACATCTCATTGTGGTTTTAATCATCCAATCCTATTTTTAATGCTACATATATACAGTCATGCTTTCTAGTACTTCAAAGCAATATAAACCAGGGCAAACCAGTATGAACTTCACTGGGAGGAAAAACATTCATCTTCTAAGAGGACTCTTTGAATTGAAAATGATACAGGAAACAGATTTTTTACAAAGTAAAGTTATAAAACTTACTGTCAACACTATGGGTTTCCCTCTGGCCATGAAGATTAGAAACAAGGTATCAGGCATAAACAAAAATTCTAGTTTAAAAATCTTATCCAAATATTTATGAAATAACCACTTAACATGTATGTTTGAAGAAATTTAGGTTCAAGGCACAAACAGATGAAATACTCTGGAATGATGGTTTTCAAACTCTTTAAAAATGGCAATCCACAATAAGAAATACATTTTATAGTGTAATCACATACAAATACATGAGATATATAACTGAAATAAGTTCATGGTACTTTCCCTTACTATGTAGTACATTCTGATATTTCTATTTTAATTTTTTTTCATTAAAAAAATACTAGTCATATAGATTCTTGATCTACTAATGGGTTGTGACCCACAGTTTGAAAAAACACTATTCAAGAAACTTTAAGTTATGGTCAGATGGGAAACAGAAAGGAAAAGAGGTGTGTTTGTACAGGACATGGGCGAGGAGGGAATGAATATATATGCTAGAGATAGAAGGGAATTGGATATGCTTCCTTGAGATTTTTAAAAAAATGTTCATGGCAGGCTATAGCAGTTAGAACCTAGCGATTTGGGGGATAATTACATTTTCCTCGTTTGGGCAGTTAGTGCCATCTGTATTACTCAACGTCCATTTGTTTTTCATTTTTTCTTGAGTCTTATCTATTTCTAGTTCATTTTTCCAGATCTCTTTGCTTATGTTTGTAGTCTCCACAGGCAGGGGAGTCCATAAGTGGTAGATGAACTGAATTATTTTACTATATCACAACTCCTCCCAAATCAATCTGGTTTGTATTAGTTCTAGGCTGGGAATGGTAAAAACAATCTTATGAAAAGTTATTAAAGAAAGTCTTTCCAAACTTAATTCTTGGCAGTTTTAACAGCTTCTTCTAGAACATAAGCAAAAAGATGATTGTACTTTCAAGTACCAAGCCTATTGTTCCACATTTAAAACAAAAATCAAAGATATGCCAAGACTTCAAAGCAGTGTATTTGTTTAAAACAACAAAAGCAACAACAACAAATGCTGGTTTATTGAGTTAGAGTTTTTCTTAATGAAATTTACTGTAAAATTGTGAATACAATCTGGACCGTGCACAAACTGTAACAAGCCACAGCCTTAGATTGACCAGTGAGGTTTTATTCATTTTAAATTCTAAAAGGCATAGGGACGCCTGGGTGGCTCAGTCAGTTAAGCATCTGCCTTTGCCTCAGGTCATGACCCAAGGGTCCTGGGATTGAGCTCTGCATCAGGCTCCCTGCTTAGTGGGGGGCCTGCTTCTCTCTCTCCCTCTGCTACTCCCCCTGTTTGTGTTCTCTCTCTGACAAAGAAATAAAATCTTTTAAAAAAGAAAAAAAAAGCTTTAAATTCTAAAAGGCATGAACTACTGTCAACTGCTAGCCAAGGTTTTATATACAACTGACATGGAAATCAACAGACCTGGAAAAATGGAACTAGGCGTAGAGAAAAGTGAGAAAAAAGGAAAAGAAAAAAAACCACAAAAAACCCAAACAACGGGCATTGAGTAGCACCAAGTAATTCAGATAACACTTTCTAAGTGCCCCGATGGAAGAAGATTTAATTATCCCACAAGCACTAGGGTCTTATTGTTATAATGGCTATTGATTCTATTGAGAGTCTGTTGGAATATTTCAGACTAGATTCAAGGATCACACTTTACAGATCAGAGGAAACTACACTCAGAGGTGTTGAGTGATTTTTCTAAAGCTACCAGATTCAAGTATCAGATATTACTATAAAATCATAATAATGACATGTATTAGTATCATCATGTCATTCACAGATTGCCCCATGGTCAAAATTTACTCTTCCAATGAAACACATGGAAAAAAACCAGGCCTATCACATACATTTTATGCAGGAATTTTATAAATATCACTGGCTGTGAGGAATAAGCTATAAAGAAGGGCTACAAATTTTAGCACATGTAAACAGACTTAATGTATGACTGTCCCTCTAGCATGCACAGAAAAATAGATATACAAATTAGGCTTTTCAGTGGTAATCTGCTTCACCTAAATACACAAGGAAACCAGTTAAGTAACTAGACTTTTAAAGATTAAGAAGTATCCACTAACATATTACCACTAAGTCAAGGAAGTGCCTTTCACTTAATTCTTTGAAGCAAAAATTAAGAGACTATCTGGTCCAAATCTCTTATTTTCCAGATTAGATAACTAATGGAAAAGACAAGCCCAAGACCATATACCAAGCATCATCGGAGTGATCTAGGTTCTCTTAGTCCAGGGCTCTTTCCATGACACAATATTGCTTCCTCATAATTTTTTACCCTATATACTAGGTCTTTTCCATCAGTACTTAGGAAGCCAGATATAAAGATGCATAAAGACAAGGAGTATTAGGAGCTGGGCTGATCAAGAAACTTCATGAGACAGGCAAAGACGAATGGCATCATCAAATATCTTGGAACATTCAACACAATTTTGAGTTCCAAACAAAAAGGAATGAAATGCAGAGTAAAGGCCCTTAAACCAGCTCAAATCCATCTGAAGAACTGCTAAACAGGCAATGATCAGTACTTTGGAAGTTCTGCTAACCCCAGATGATTACTATGTCTTAGTTAGAGGTTATCAGAATGACACTGGTTGTGCCCTGGATAACGATAAATTTTGTTCAAGTTTACGCTCTTACCCCTAAAGCATCATTTTGAAAGAGTTGAAGGCCTTTGACTATATAATGAAACAAATTAACCTTCAGAAAAAGATTATGTTGGTAGTTTTCCACTTCATGGATAAGAAAACTGAGGTTTAATAATTTGCCTCAGATTACCCAATGTTCTTCACCAAATGTGGAATTATTCATGGTTATAGATCTTAACAGGTATGAAAGAGTTGACCAAAAAAGATGGAATGGCTCATAGACTGTCATTTTCTAGAAGTATATACAGCCATCACAACCTTGATTACAGCCTTTCTTTATTGTGGTGCCTAGGAGTACATTACAGGATCACAATATTTACCACCAAAATAGAAATGGTAAGTGATCTGAAAGTAGTGAGATTAAAAAGTCTTGCACAGCTATCAAACTGGTATAAAAGTAGAAACTTAATTCTCTCTGGCCTAGTGCCAGAATCTTTTCAAATGACTTCTGTTGAGTATATCTTTAAAATAAAACTATAAATCCTAAACTTCTATATAAAAGTCAGGAAACAATGAATCTACAGTTTATTAGTAAAAGATACTATTAATCTGAGCCTTAGTCTTAAAATTGAAACTTAAAGTCAAGGAAAAAAACAACAAATGATAATAAAATACACTGGTAATTGTAACACCACCCCATCATGTTGCTAATGTCCTGTGCTTAATGGAATCTGATAGTTGGCTCAGTATTCATTAAAAACAAAAACAAAACAGATAAAAGAAAATGGTCATTTGGAGGGCATACTTATGAGAATGTTTTGGTTTCAAACTTTGTTTTATAAAGAAAAATAGGGGCACCTGGGTGGCTCAGTCAGGTAAGCGTCTGCCTTAGGCTCAGGTCATGATCCCAGAGTCCTGTGATCAAGCCCTGCATCAGGCTCCTTATTCAGTAGGGAGCCTGCTTCTCCCTCTCCCTCTGCCTGCTGCTCCCCCTGCTTGTGCTTTATCTCTCTGTCAAATAAATAAATAAAAATCTTTAAAAAAAAAAAAAAGAAAAATAATACACTGCTAATTAAGATAAATTATTTCAGCAAACATGGAAAATACATCCTGTGCTTGTACAAATGGAATATAGTTACATTTTAAATAATGTATTATTATGATTACATCTAACTGCAGAGCAATAAGTACAAAAATTCTGAACAGCTGCTTGCTAGGTCAAAGTTCAGCAGGGTGAGCCAAAGACTAAAAGTATTCATTCAACTGCTGGACAAAGCATAGGATGAACAAAACCTCTTTCTCACTAAAGTACCAATACTTGATGAAGAATATTTCATTGATCAACATTACCTGTTGCAAGGAACAGTGTGCTGGACTCCCGTATTTGAAGAGGAGGGATTGGGGAGAAGGGCAGTTACTTGCCTAGACATTGGCAGGAG
The DNA here is from genome assembly GCF_023065955.2 of Ursus arctos. NCBI lineage: Eukaryota > Metazoa > Chordata > Mammalia > Carnivora > Ursidae > Ursus > Ursus arctos. Next base: position 19,381,233 of record NW_026623089.1, read on the forward strand.
TGTAAGTAACATTTACTGGTAACTTGAAAAGAAACCTTTCATTATAAATAGATCAAATTTACAAAATATAATGGCCACACAAGGGGCAGAGTTACAAACTTGAAAATATGTATAAAAAGTTCAGATGAAGTGTGCTTTCTTGAAGTCCAAACAATCATTATCTAGATTTAGCTCAAATTATTCCCAACATGAATCATTTGGAAAAACAAATATGAAACTCGTTTTTAAATAAATAAATAAATAAATAGCCTTATAAAACGGTAAGTAAAACAATCAACCACAGAGAGGCAATCCCTGAAGTATCTTGCAGAATCCAAAAACAGATGGCCTTGGTGCCTTTACCCTCTTTTCTACAAAATTTGATGAATGTTCTGTATATATTCCCTCAGTCATCGTTTGTCTTCAACATGGAGCTTTTGGAAATGATTGGGAAAAAATAAAAGGAGGATTTTTTTCTTCTCCTACGAGAAAGCTGACAGAGACTAGTGGATTGATTACTTGAACGTGCCTCTTAGACATTTAGTTTCTGTTATTGAGTCCCCTGGTATCAGGGAAATTTTTAAAACTGAGATCCAGGAAACTCTCCAGAACTTGACAGCTCATGATAAATGAGAGGTTTTAAAAAGTGCAATCAGTAGAGATTGTGATTTTTTAAAAAAAGATTCATTGCTCTCAATTTCTGGAGATAACCTTCAATCTTTGGTTCTTTACTATATGGTAGCCCTTCTGGGCAAAAAGTTTTTCTTTTCGTTTTTATGAAACACCAACTCTCACATACTTCATGAACTAAAGTCTATTTATATGTGCAGCACTGAGCTTGAAAAATTGAAAGCCCTTGCTTTTGACATTTTCTTGAGAACAATGTTTGAGGTCAAATTCACTCTTACCGAATACTATACACCTATCTAGAAACCTCAGGAAACTTTCCAAAATGAATATCAGAATATAAGTAATATGGAAGACTTAACTCCCCCAAATTCCAATCTTACGTCTACTTATTTCTCAAGGCTTCTGAACTCAAGAAATTCTAGTTCCTCACTCTGAAGAAATGCAAACAATCCTACAAAGCTCATTATTAAAAATGAGTTGAGTTTGCAAAATTAAACAATCACCCAGAAGTCTAGTCTAGAAAACGGATTTGTTACTGTGGACAATACTTCTAATGGTTCATTCCTAATGGGGTCACTGTGACCTGTGAGAAACAAGAGGGGGCTTGGAGGGGCGCGCGTACGTGTGTACACACACGTACGTACACACACACACACACACACACACACGGCAAAGCTCTTTATTGTAAACATTGAAGGAAAAAATATATAAATAGTTAAAGAACACAGGGTATGAGTAAGTCCTAAGAGTTCATTCTGATCTACTATTTCAGGTATTCCAGCTAAAGAATTTTGGTTTTTATGGTTATAACATATAAAATACAGCTGCAAAAGCCAATCCAAAAGCTGTAGGTAACTCAATACATGGTCACTGCAAGGAAGTCTGATTTGAAGGAGTCCCCACCTCCCGATTTTGGCTAGTAAGGAGGATTTCAAGATCATCACAACCCCATCTGTTTTCTTTCTATGGAAAGTCTAACAGTGAGCCATGAAAATGAAATTTATTAAGCACAGGTAACAGCACTTGAAAATCATTTTGAAAAATACTTGGTCGGAACACGCCATTTTAGAAATGTGATCGTTGTTATAAGAGCAGTCCATGAAAAGAAATGTTCATCAACCTCAGAAATCTGCTTTTGTAAAAAAAACTATTTTTGTGAAACTAGCTTTTTCAAATGAATCTAGAGTTCAATTTTACATACTGTACTGGGTTGAATAGTGTCCCCCCCAAATTCATGTCCCTACTTCAGAACGTGACCTCATTTGAAAATAGGGCCTTAATTTGTAATCAAGTTTAGATGAAGTCATACTGGATTAGGGCAGGCCCTGAACCCAATGACTAGTGTCTTTATAAAAGTGAGAGAGATGTGGACACAGACAGCAGACACACGGGGAAAAGGCTACGTGATGATGGAAGCAGAGATAAAACTGATGCTGCCACAAGCCAGGGAACGCCAAGGACTGCTGGCACCTGAAGCCAGGAGAGGCATAAAGCAGGTTTTCCCTCAGAACCCCCAGAAGAAACCAACCTTGCTGACACCCTGATTTTTGGACTTCTGGCCTCAAGAACTATAAGAGAATACATTTCTGTTGTTTCCAGCCACTTGTTTTGTGGCACTTTTTTATGGTAGTTCTAGGAAACAAATACACACACTGTTCCAATGGAATTTCCATCCTGATAATACTGATTTTTTTAGGAGGCATTTTACCATCATAATAATGTAGATAACAATGTGGACAGATAGCACACCTTTGCAGAATCAAAGCTGGCTCTTTGGAAATAACAGACATCATTGATATAAGTAAGGGCAATGCAAGGTAAATATATTCCACAGTGCCATGACTTTTGCAAATTACAATTTTAGACTGAGAAACAATGTTGCCAAGAAAACCTGAAGTCAAGAGGATAACAAATGTTCTTGTCACATCATAAGCTGAACAGAAATTTCTTTGTAAAACTCCATGAGATTCACAATGAATGCTACCCACAAATAAAAGATGCAGTGGGCTCTACCACTTTCATAGCTGAAAGGGTGTTAAAGCAATTATCAAACTATAAAATATTATGGTCTGATGGAATATGTTCTCATTTAACCAAGAATGGATGTAAAAAGCCAAGTGCTCAGATTAGCTGGTTCTTGCCGTGCGTACTTACATGCAGTATTTCTGCCCATCTCCCCACACCAGGGACCACTGAACCCTAACCTGCAGCTTCAACGTCATGCCATAGGCCCTGGATCCCTAGGATTATGAAAAACCATAAGAAACTAGTTAAGCAGCTCAACATCAAGTTAGTTTTGCTGCTGTTTCTACTCTGTTGCCTGACTTTCACTTGAGCAATACTTTTACCGAATTCTTAACGATCAAACTCTGTTGGGTTGCTCAGCCCCTCCAGTCACTATAAAGCAGCCGAAATCCCTTTCTTGTTTCTCTGTCAGGTAACTCCAAATACTTTCAGAATTGAAAGTCTATAACTGAACCTGATACGTCAGGTGTGAGTCTTAGACCCTTAGTTCCCTGAGGTCACCTGACAGCTCGGACCTCGGCTTATAGGGGATTTCTGATGCCAGGCAGTGTTCCCTGGTATTGATTCCCCATCTAGCCTTCTCCCAATCACCAAAACACCCTGTCCCGATGCTCTGCCCATGTGTCAGGGTTTGCCACTTACTGCTGAGCCTCCCTCTGACAGTCTGCAAGCCTGTTGCTGGGGTTCTGCCTAGTCCTCAAGGATCTGTCGAGATTCCGAATTCTTGTCAGGCATGTTTCAGTCACTGCAACTCCATTCCTCACACCATCCTTCTTAGTAATTTAGCTTGTGTGTATCTTCACTAAAGAAATTACATTAGACTTTTTAAAAACACATTTTTTGATAAAAACGTGTTTATGTGAAGAGAGGGCTAAGGGCCAGTAGTCAACATTGCCTGACCATCTGTTGTCTAACACGGTTTTAAGAATATAGCATGTTTTAACTCTTTTAATCCCCATAATAACTCTAGAAAGATAGGTGCTATCACCATAGTCGTTTTACAGACAAAGAAATAGCACAGAGAAGTTGCTTATCCAAGGCCACACAGGAGTACGTGTTAGCTGAGATACACATTCAAGGAGACTGGCTCCGGAACCTCTGCTCTTAACCACTGTGCTTTACTGTAGCTCTACCTTCCACCATCCCATTACTCTCCCTAATCTCCAATGAGGCTGTTAAATTTTGAGTCATTTCAAATTTATACCTGTTAAGATCCTTTGGTAAACGTTTTCAACTCATCCCCTACCCCAGCCCCACCTCTAAGTGAACAACCTAAGTGAACACCATCTAAGTCCCTACCTCTAATTGTGAACTCTTTGGCAAAATACGTATTTTCATAGATTAGATTTTTCTTACAATGAAGTTTACTTGAATATGAAAACATGTGGTACAGGGTCTGACACTTAGGGATTATTAAGTCAATAATAAACGAGCAAAATTTCCTGGGCATTCACCAAATTTAATCTTCCACCAAGTGTAATACAAACTAGAACTACAATTGTAAGCTTTAGGAAGAGGTGGTAGTGGTGGGTGAGTTCTTTGGAACTTAATAACTAGATTATATATGTTCCATTATTTCATCGAGAACTGTGTTGGTCATTTATCGTCATTTAAAGAGGGCTAGGCTCTGACCAAGTATAAAGTAAGATCTAGCCTTGAAAAGTAGGCTTAGTCTATATGAATAAGAACCTTGAAAATGTATGCATACATTTTGATTTTTTATGACAATTCATATAAGGGTAAAGAGATTGAGATTCTTTTCTTGCATGGAGACAATGAGGAGAATGGAGATGATGGAGACAACAATTTAAGTCTCTAAACCACAGCTGGAACCTAAAGTCTTAATAAAAAGGAACTTTGAAAGAAGACCTAAAAAGTCTAATGTCAAAATCAGCGAAAAAAAGAAGGCATTAAACTAATTCATCATTTAATTTATGGAGAAAAGTTTAACAAAGACATCAGAAGTGCATATTTTTAAGGATGAAGAATACCTCTGTAAGGGCAACAGAGAGACAAAACATTTATAAACCCAAATAACAATTGTCCCAAGAAATATATACTGCCCTTCCCTAATATTACTTAATTAGAACCAAAGTAAGAATAGCATCTTTAGAACTTATGTCCTATTAAGCTCTAACACCTTTAAGATATTATTACATCTAATCCTACCCCCTTCAATTCTCCATATGAAGAAACAGGTCCCAAAAAGAATGTGACTTCTCAATGTGTCCGTCAATTTATTTTGAGACTTTTCACATTACCTAGAGTAGCATATGATACACAGAAAGTAGATCATATGATCTGTCAATGTAAGAAAAGATTTAAAATAGAAACTGCATTAAAAAAAAACTCTTCTAAAGATTTTGGCAATAAACTAATTTCAGAAGCTACTACACGTTACATGTTAACTTTCATGAAAAAGAAAAGTCACCTAATGTCTCAAGCTCCAATTTCTTGATTTTAAGTAGTTTGCAGGTATGCATCCAGGGTTAATAATATACAAAACCAGATTTTTTTTGGTGTATTTTCATAAGAATTTAGAACCATTTAACCACTTTTTAAAATAACGAGAATGCTGCTCTTTCTAGCTTTAATGGTAATTCACTAGAGAGAATAAACTTTATGACTCAGCTTTTAGTACCCACTCACACATGCCTGAGGGGTCCACTTAAATTGCTTGCTATATTTTAAATTCAGGCTTGGAGTAGGATTCTTGTTTTTGTGAGGCTCACAAAGACTAGACTCACAGCTTAGTTCTATAGTGCCTATTTAGCTGGACTTAAAGCCTACATCAAGTACTTTATTGTCAAATAAAAAGCAATCTTCATGGAGCTTAGTGACTTAAGTAGCTCTCCACAGAGTTTGTTAAATATTTTGTTTCTACGTTTGATCTCTATTGTCAAGGAAGAGTTCTACAGAGTTGCAAAGTGTCAGAAAGTGTTAAACATCTAAAAGGTAGTATGGACACTACAACCTTTGGGGTTCATGGTTACGACTGAGAAGCACGAAGATACCTAATACATAATTTTCAAAAACACAATTTTCTTAGTCCCTCCCTCAAGGAAAAAAAAAAAAAGCACCTTGAAGTCCCACCTTTAAAAACACTTAGGAATCAGCCTGGGGGTTTCTAAAATTCAGGCTCCGAAAATAGGATGGAAAAGACCTCCAAGTGTATCCCTCATAGACTTAGAGGAAAATGATGACCCTCTCAAACAAAAGCCATTTCCCTGCTTTGCTCACCTTATTTCTCATGTACTTGAACTGTTTTCCCTCTCATCTCCATCCCTCCAAATCTTAATCCATACTTCGAGGTCTTATTCAAAAGCCAACTCCTTCCATAATGGCTTCCCCAATCTCCTCCACAAGAATTAGCCTCTCCCCCCACCAGTATTGCTCCCAAAGCACTTTTTCATAGTCTGTGTTGCCTTTAAATTATTTGTAAAGTAGGTCTGTCTGCCCCAGTAATTGGGTCAACATCTTTTTCCTTTCTTCACTGTCCACTTACAGTTATGCAATAAGGGTTTATTAAACTAAGTGAGGTAAGTAGGGCTACTGAATCATAATATCCCATTCTCTACTTGTCTTAGAATAAACTAGGGCAGAGTATTTAGAGCAACCCTTGAAAACTGGGCTAATCATGGTTTGTTCAGAATGGCCAGGTACCCAAGACTGTTGAGGTAATGAATTTCAACTGCATATAAAATAAATGTCTTAAGCTGACTGAAAAGTAATCACAAAAAAAGAGTGAAGGTATAAAAAGAACAACTTAAAAAAATCTATACTTACTCCTGGGTTTTGAGACTAGGTACAAGTTGTGGTACAAAAATGTCATTTTAAAATAATAATTAAAAAAAAAAAAACAACCGTACTGATCCTATCAATCAGCAAACACTAATTCAGCTGGTAGGTAAAGTCTCTAAAGAAATAAGAGACACAGGTCTAGGTCCTGCCCTTAAGGACTCTTCAGTTTAATCATAGCAGAACTAAGACACGACTACATGGAAAGGTAACGAACAGTAAAAACGAGTTTATGACAACTGCCAAATGAAAGATAAATAAAAAATATCCAAGAGTTGTTGAGAATGGCTGTTAAACAGAATTTGGGGTTAAGATAGTAAAGGAAGACTGAAATGAAAGGTAAGTTCTGATTTGCTTCATGTATAAAATGAGGTGATGGTTTGACCACATGACTCTAGGTTTACCTTCCAGCTCTGAAGCATTACTATATTCTTATCACTTAATTATAGTGGTGACTTGATATTAACGTACCATCCCCTGAATGGAGTTTTCTTCTTCCTAATCATCATGAAAGAAACAGCTTTGAAAAAGTAGACAGCCCTCAAATAAGAAGTACTATAAAATTATTTTAAACACAAATATCCAAAATTGAATGTGATATATCTCATAAGAGCATCTGATATTTCCTAAAAGACCCTGAGTTTGAGGCTTTTTCCTTTGTACTAGCTTCTTGGTGTAGCTTCCAGAACTCGAAACAGGCCTTTAAGTGGACATTTTTCATACCTGAAAGATGTATTTGAAACCATTTAATTTATTCTTGTCTCTCTGCACAGGAAGTGAGTAAACCTGCGAAAAGTTCATCACCGTTATTCACATATTTTTTTCTTCTTTGTTCTTTTTAACTGTTGTGACTTTTATGCCCAGCAGTTACTGATGGTCAAATGTATTCTGAAGCCTGGCCAAAGTTTTTTTTTTTTTTTTTTTTTTAGGGTAACACTCAAAACAAAGCAAATATTGGCTTAGTTATGACACTTGTTGTTCTAATACATTAATAGCCTATTGTTCACTGTGGTTGTCTCAACAAGATAATACATTGAAAAACAGCGTTTCCTGATAGGAAGTGAATTCCCACTGTGTGTCATAGGACCCCAGCCAAAAGCTGGGCTCCAAAGAAGAAACAGCAGTCCCTTCTAGGATTGCATAATGGAGCAGAGTAATGATTCGACTTTTTCTTCTCTGTCTCTTTTACACACACACACACACACACACACACACACACTAAAATGGCTTTCTGCTTCAGCTCAAATTATAATCTATTGGACTGATTTTGCTATCATAGGATTGTTTTTCTAAAATGACTGCAAATATTTTAGACAAAGCTGTTCAACATCCTGTAGACAGCAGTATCCTGTATATTTCTAACTGTAGAGAATTTCCTTAGTCGTAAATGTCACAATGGATGGAGTAACTTGACAAAGAAGATTATCAGGATGTGTCATCAAGACATAGTGTGACCATTTTCAAAGGTTAGTGTCATGCAAGCAATAGATTAAGTCATAATATATGCCGGTACAATAACTGTAACAGGTTTTTATATGTCAGATACATGTAAGTAGGCAAAAATTAAGCCTCAGTTAGTCCAACCATAACTTTATTTTGTTTAGAATCTCATTAGTGAGAAACTGATGTCACTAGCAGATCCATACCCAGAAGAGTGTGCCTCCACAGTAACTGACACTGTCCTAACAAGACATTAAACCTTTTTAAATACTTAAAATACATCTTTTTATCTATTTTCACAGACTCAAAATTTGAAGAACTTTCTCTGCCCAATTCCACTTACCAGTAAATATTAGAAAATTCTAACAATGGAAGAAATAAGAGTTGTCATTTTAATAGATTCCGGTGAGACTCTCTGTCATTTAGGTACTTCCACTGCTTAATGAAGTGCTTGGTTCCCAGATGGTCCTCAATACATTTTGCTAAACTGAACCACAGGTCAAACAACTGATATGAAAATTAACACAGAATACTGGTAGTAATTATGCAGCATTGCTTCGATTAATAAATAACATCTCAGGTTTTAGAGAAGCATACTTATTCAAGGTATATCAAGGTTTCTGCCAGGAAGCTAGGCTAAATCAGCATATGAACACACAGACCTCCCCCCCTCCAGGCTGAGAAAATATCTTTTTATTTTTTTGTTGTTATTACACAAATCAAACAATGAAGTTCTTTACCATTCTGCTCTCAGGACAGCTGTCATTTGACAGAATTGCAAGAATAAAATTGTGAAACAGGCAATCCTAAACATCTTATTTGTGATGCAGCAAAAATTTCTGCTTCTGTTACTTTATAACTTTGCTGTGTAACTTGATAACTTTGCTGGCAGGATAATAGTGTAGAGTTCACCTCTAAGCTGCTTCCTCAGCACCAAATCAGACAACTTCAGCTATGTCAAGCAATAGCAATTTTAGCATTCAATGAAACAAGGAGATGGATTAGAGGACTAGAATGTGAAAACAATTTAAACAAGGGGGCTGATACCAAGTTTCAAAGCCCTGAGGATTAGCCTTGAATGGCTGGATTCATTAAAAATTACAAGGATCCATTTTAAAAACAAACATCACCTCACTCAGAATCTTCTCCTCAAGTATTCAAGCTTGATAAAAGGATCTGCTTTTCTCTGGAATGGGTTTCATACTTCTGAAATTGACTTTTTAGAAAAGGAGAGTTTATATAAAATATAACATTCAACTTCTCTTTTTTACAGTCTTATACTTTAAAATAGCTTAGCCCAAATGGTAGGTCAAATAAATTACACATCACACAAAATACACAAAAGATGTTTTCAATTTAAATAACAGAAACTTAATATAAATTGGGTTATATAGCTCAAATCTTCAACAAAAATATAGGTAAATACTACAGTGTAAAGGGCATTAAAGCTCATCTATTTTAACCTCTCATTTTATAGGTGGCAAAACTGAGGATCAAGGAGGTTAACTGACCTGCCCACAATCTTACACTCAAGTTACCAGACTTTGAACCCAATGTTATTTCATGAATCTGCTGAAAAATGACTTCCAGGGCAGTTCTTACTCATGAATGGCTGGGACAGTGGAGCCTATCCTTGGTGTTCTAGCTAGAGGAGGAGAAATTGATGAGGGATTTCTCTATTTCTGCACAACACTATTACCCCTTTCAGCACCTGGGTTCTGCCCCCAAAATGGAGGTAGGAGAGAGGACTCATTAAGTATATCTGAGAGGGGAGAAAGGGAAGAATTTGGAAATAATCCAGATGTCAAAGGATGAATTAATAAATCATAGTACATCCATCCATACACCGAAGTACTATACAGCCATTAGAAAGAATGAGGTAGATACATAATGGTGTGCATAGCATAATTTAATTTGCTTTAAAAAAAGAAAAGATGTGCACTCATAGAAATTTTTTGGAAAAATAGAGAAGAAACTTCCCCTTAGGGAGTAGGGCTCAGGCGTTAGGGTTGCAAAGAGACATTCTGTCATATGTCTTGCATACTGGGATAAACAGGAGGGAATTTAAGGGCAGCTATATAGAGCTTGGTGAAAAAAAATTCACTCCACTTTATATTACATAATTATTACAAGAGAAAAATAAGATTATTATTATTTTATTTATTTATTTATTTTTAGAGAGGGGTGGCAGAGGGAGAGGGAAAGAGAGATTTTTTAGCAGGCTCCATGCCCAGCACGTGAGCCTGACATGGGGCTCGATCTCACAACCCTGGGATCAAGACCTGAGCTGAAATCAAGAATCAGACGCTTAACTGAGCCAACCAGGTGCCCCAGATTTTTTAATAATATTTTTTTAAAATAAGAATATTACTAGAGATATTAACTACTGACATTGTACAAAAGTTCCAAATAAAATCGATTTAGAAAATTTCCCGATTTCAATATTTAACAACAAAGTGGTTGGCAAGCTTTGCTCTGGAGCAACTATAAAAACATCTAAGATTAAGTGTATTCTCCTAGAGTTTAAAGGGACAATAGAGATCATCTAGCTCAGTAGACTGAAACCAACATTTTAAAAATGAAAAAAGAACAAAAAATAGAGTGTTTTCTGTGCTGTAAGGGAAGCTTATTTCAGAAATTAAGTGGTGTGTATGTGGTTTGTGTACTGGGTAAGAATGCAAAACACAACTTGAAAATTTATTTTCTTGTTGAGGTGATGATTAGCATATTCTACTGCTCAGAGTAGAATCAAAGAGTAAATTTCTAAAATTTCTGATAGACACAGTTTATTCAAAGTAAAGCTTTAGTTTTCATGTCATTTATAAGAATGATTCTGGGTTAACATCTAAACATTTTTGCCCTCAATTCCAATACATCCCCTTTAGCATTTTTGGAATAGGCATGTGTCTTCACAAAGAGAATTAGGGTATTCTCAGCTGGAAAAGATCGTAGAGAGCTAACCCAAATTCCCAAGTTTACAAGCGAGGAAACCAGTGTCCAACGTAATAGCCTTTTGATTCCCAGGCTAGCGCTTTTATCTGATACTAAGCTTCTACTTCATTCTTAACCTTGTGATGTTAGAAAATGGCTAAACACATGGGGCGCCTGGGTGGCACGGCGGTTAAGCGTCTGCCTTCGGCTCAGGGCGTGATCCCAGTGATCTGGGATCGAGCCCCACATCAGGCTCTTCTGCTATGAGCCTGCTTCTTCCTCTCCCACTCCCCCTGCTTGTGTTCCCTCTCTTGCTGGCTGTCTCTGTCTCTATCTCTATCGAATAAATAAATAAAATCTTAAAAAAAAAAGAAAATGGCTAAACACAATTACTACCAAGTTTTAAAGACGAAGCTAAAGCAAGGAAATGCTCACAAGTCTAAGTCCAAAAAGGATGACACAACGTCCCTGCTGCAAGCTTTATGAAAATCTGCCATTTTCAACACTCAGTTTGGATTTCAACTGAAGCAAGTGGTTTAACTTGCTTGTACTGAATGGGTGTGTCTACCCCACAAGGGTACACGATGAGCATGCACGAGAGGAAGACAACAGTCAGTACAGAAGAGATCACAGAGCACAACCTCTCTCTCAATATGCCTACTCTGGTCAGTGCATAATTAAACACTTCACCGGCATTTAAAACACAGCTACAAATGAAACCCCAACATGTGAGGGGAAAACAAGTCAGATCCATTTGCAAAGAAAAAAACTGCTGAATGTGGACCTCATTGAATAACGCAATTCTCCTATAGTTTAACTTACCACTCGCGTCACAAACTCTAGAAAGAACACAGAGGCACAGACAAGGCATGGAACAGAACTTTGGGCTGCAGCCTTCCCCAACTCTTCTGACAAATACCCAACAGCAACAGGACAAAGCATCATTATAACAGAAATAAAGGCTCCTTAGATGCTGCCTTTTTTTAATTCAATGAACCCACTCTTACACACAAAGTTCATGCCACGATGTCTCGAAATACAGTATTGCCAGATTATGCTGTTAATGGGTCCAATAAATTCAGTGCAAAACACTACTTCAAGCATTTTTATGTTAAGTAATTAGCACATTTGGGAAACCACCAGTATTTTCCTTAGTTTAAACAGTCATGGTCATCCCCCAAACAATTAAAAACAACAGTTCAGTAAATTGTTTAAGGAACCAAAAAAAAAAGCAAACAAGTGAACTAACAGGAAAAAATTGAGTTGAATGATAAACCTGCAGGCTCCTTCCCAAGAAGAATACTGCACATTACTAGCAGCTAGCACAAACTAGCCATCTATCTTATCTACGCTTCCCCCTAAATTGTGCGTTATCAGTTTTACAATAGACAATCCATTACTTACAAAAAAAATTTGAAGCTGCTGTACATTTCTTAAGCTGGTTTTTGTGTGGCAATTCTGATGCAATGCTGCCCTAAAAATGAACTTTGTTTTAAACAGTGAGATATCCACACTCGGTGCGGTTAGAGCAAGGGTGGAGCCCACTCTGGGGGAAACAACACACCCAAAGCAGACTTCAGTGACAGCAAACTGCACGTTAATACTGCCACAACATTTTTCAGGGCCTCAGAGTCAAAACTAACTGGTTAATCCTCCTCAAACAGAGGAGAGGAGGGCGGTTCATGTTTGTAGACCTGCTTTCCTGCTGTGAAATAAAATATGGGCTCATTTCTTTTTTGTGAAGAAAGAAAAGATAAAATCCGAGGTAGATCACGCAGCTCACCCAACAGAATGTGAGGTGGAAGTGGACTACTATAAAGGAAGTCCAACGATGCCAACTTCTAAGTTTAGCAACAGCAACTTCTGCATATCTCAAGGTGTTGGCAACATCGCTCACTCTAGAACTTTACTTTTGGCCTATTTAGCCAAATATGGGACCCAATCATGAACATAAGCATCACCCACCCTCCTCTATCAATGCTCTAGTTCTCCTGGTAATGCAGAAACAATAAAAGCATTTCTTATCAACTAACTAGCAAGAGTTGCCTTAAAAAAAAAAAGGATTTGATTTATAAACTCATTTTGGTAGAATTTTAAAATACATTAAAGGGAGAATTATTTTGATGGAAATCACTAATATGCATATTAGACTTTTAAAAATTTTATAGTCACCTGTTTTTTCAAATAGTTTCATAGTTTTGATTTTTAATTTTTTTCTGATTTATTTCCAAATAAGGTATTCTGTAAAATGTATACATACTGACTAAAAAACTTAGTGTCTAAAATAATTTATCAGTTATTGAAATTGTTACCAAACATCTGGTTATTGTTCAAAGTGATTTTAATCAATACTACTTCCTGTATATGAACATTCAGACACACAACCAACAGTTACTTTTAACTGAACTCCTATAACTCGTGGAATAAAAAAATAGTTTTTTTCAGTAAAATATCCACGCATGTAAAAAATAAGCTATATAATCATTTACACTGAATTTAGAACAAAGAAAAGGCTTTTGGAAAAGACCAGGAAAATATTATTTTTAATGATACATGTTGTCACATTACCCTCTGCGCCAACTGCTACTTCCTCACACTGGAACAATAAATCAGTCTGCAGTACTGAACACTGTGATATTTTCCTCCCCCGTCCCCTACCCATTATTTTCAGAGGTGGCCTATAACACCTTCTTTCAGGATCCTAGGAAGGGGGTGCTTGCTGACTGATCTAGCCTTTTGCTGGATTTTGAGGCTGCTTTTACCATAAAATAAATTAACCCATTCAAAAATACTTCTCATAGTTCACGTGCCTGCTTTATTTTTCAACCATACATATAATTACGAATCGCCTGCCATCCCTTGCTTTTCTCTATCTCACCCCTAAACTGAACTCAAAGGTAGCAGTCAGATATATTTGAAGAATCCCATTTTGATACTTTTTGGATTTGCACTGCTGGAAATGTCTGTTTTCAAGTCAAACTTCACTTTCACAGCTGCAAAGGAAATGACAAGAGAAGAAAAACACAGCCAATATATATCAGCAATTAATTCCATCCACAACTGCCCAGCTGTTTGTGCATGGAAGAATCAGTCTGTTTCCTTTTGGGGCTTTCACCACTGAAAACTGATACTGCACATTCAGAGACACAAGCTGTTTGTAACATGTCAGGAATGTGCACAAGATCACACAGAGTTGAAAAGACAAAATGAAATCCAGATCTAGTTTTCGTGGGACTTGCCAGTACTATTTTGTAGCTAAAAAATAAAAAAAGAAATCATAGAAACACCCCAATCAGAGAGCAAAATACATGAAAAAATAATCTCCCTTCTGACTATTATCCTTCCAATAAAGGGGAAAATCTGCCAATGACATCAGATTTAGTATCAAGAATGGACACTGATTTATTGGCATAGACAAGGTGTGACATTTTTAGGAATCCACGTGCCCCCAGTATGTTAAATCCAGCCAATACTTTCTGGACTACACAGTTGCTTGCCCAATGTGTAGTCAGTCCCTTTAAAAAAAAGTCCTCATAAACGTGAAAGTTGTTGGGACCACTGCTTTCACCACAGTGATACAGAAAAGCAAGTTTCTCCTCGTTAGTTCACGCATTATTTGACACTCACATACACCTGCCTGTTTCAGGGATTCATGTAAATTTACCGATCCAATCTTCTAGGGTAACTCTCAAGCAATTAAATTTCTCCTTCCCTCTCTGTACCAGTTTTGTGGATTTTAAATAAAAACACTGTCTACTGAATGCCAGAGGCTTAACACTTATATGGGCTCCTGCACAACTCAAAATTGTCCTGATCTCCCTCCCTCTGCCCTGCCCTCCAATTTTATATCAAATATTTGTTTCATTTAAATGCCATTTTGTTATATTTTCAAACACACAATATTGTAAAATAATGTGTGCTTTCAGTACATAAAGTGACTTGTAACAAACAGTTATGAAAGTCAGAAAAAAAAGATTTTTTTTTTAAAGATTTTTATTTTTTTGACACAGAGACAGCCAGTGAGAAAGACAGCCAATGAGAGAGAGAAGCAGGGGGAGTGGGAGAGGAAGAAGCAGGCTCCCAGCAGAGGAGCCTGATGTGGGGCTCGATCCCAGAACGCCGGGATCACGCCCTGAGCCGAAGGCAGACGCTTAACAACTGAGCCACGCAGGTGCCCCAAAAAAGATGACATTTCTAAAAGAAAATTATTCAAAACATTTTTAGCTATCTTATTGGTCTTTTATATGAAATTAAGTATCCGCATGATTGAACTCATTGTTCTATGGGCTCTCCCCTCTACTTCTGCTGCACAAGAGTTCATGTACTCTTCACACCCATACATTGTCAAACACAACTTGGATGAGACATTCATTTGGGGCACCACCAGGGGCTGGGGCTTAACCAATGAAGAGAAGATAAGCTCTTTGCTTCAAATACGAGAGGGACAATCCATAAGCTTCAGGATGAAGATGCTTTCAAGTGTCAGAACTCAAACCAGCACAATGAGAAGCTGTCTCCAACTAAAGTGCTGGGAAAGCACGAACAGTCATTTGTTAGAGAATAAAGAAACACAAGGCTTCTCAAACTTGTGGTTGACTGAAAATAAAGCACAAAACCAAAAAAAGGGCTTTTCCCTTAACAAACATCACCAGATCAAGGATATTTCTAGTGTGGGAGAGGGAGGGAGAAAAAAGTTTAATCTTTGGCTGATGGTGACATTAAATTCTAGAAATATGGTATAACTATTAGTGACTCAGCCACAGAGATGAGCTTTGCTTGGCAAGCTTCACCTCTGTGGGACATTCAGACTAACTTGAAATGTCTATAGGAAGGAACCTCCCCATTTGCAGGACTGTCTAAGGAAAGGAAAGGTCTCTCTGAGCTGTTTAAATCAGGTTAAATTCATGGTAGCTCAACTAGAGCCTGGGGTGTTGTTAAAAAAAGACTCAAGTGAGGAGGTGACTTTTTTTTTTTTTTTAAGATTTTATTTATTTATTTATTTGACAAAGAGAGAGACAACCAGTGAGAGAAGGAACACAAGCAGAGGGAATGGGAGAGGAAGAAGCAGACTCCTAGCGGAGGAGCCTGATGTGGGGCTCGATCCCAGAATGCCCTGAGCCAAAGGCAGACGCTTAACGGCTGTGCTACCCAGGTGCCCCAAGGAGGTGACTCTTGAGATTTTATTTATTTATTTGACAGAGATAGAGACAGCCAGCGAGAGAGGGAACACAAGCAGGGGAGTGGGAGAGGAAGAAGCAGGCTCATAGCGGAGGAGCCTGATGTGGGGCTCGATCCCATAACGCCGGGATCACGCCCTGAGCCGAAGGCAGACGCTTAACCGCTGTGCCACCCAGGCACCCCATCCGAGGAGGTGACTCTTGATATGAAATTGTTGATTCATTTTAAAAGTGATTTCCCCACCCTGACAATTATAATATTTTAATATTAATATGTTATTTTATTTAGGTTTTTAAATTTACAGCAAATTTGAAAGAATTTTATAGTAAGCACTATACAAGCCCTGTCTAGATTTTACCATTGACATTGTACTATACTTAATCACATACCTCATCGTTATTTTTAGTGCATTCTGAAGTGACAGATATCCATATACACCCCCCAATACCAGCATGCATTATCATTACCCAGAGTTCAATATTTGCTTATGGGTTTTTTTCTTTTGATATAAAACTAATATACAATGAAATGCAGAATGTAAATGTATACTTGTACAAACTCCTCTCAAAATACAGAACATTACCTTCATGTCAGAAAGTTCCCTCAAGCCTCTCCCCAGACAACCCCCTCTTCCATTTCCTCAGAGCAATCATTATTTTGATTTTAAAGTGATTTTAGGGGTGCCTGGGTGGCTCAGTCGATTAAGCATCCAACTCCTGATTTCAGCTCAGGTCATGGTATTAAGCCGTTGCAATAGGCTCCATGATCAGTGATCAGCAGGGAGCCTGCCTGAGATTCTCACTCCCTCTCTCTCTGCCCCTCCCCCCCTCATGCTCTTTCTAAAATAAATCTTAAAAAAAAAAAAAAAGAGTTGATTTTAAACAACTCTGAATAGTCATGCCTTTGCAACCTATGTGTTAGAACATTCCCCACTACGTCACATAACTTGGTTGCACATGAATGAAACAGATGGAAGGAGCCTAAGAAGAAATTATAAAGTTAAAAGGAAGTGTAGACTCATTTGCTCCAATTACCCCACTTCTTAGGTGAAGGAAACAGAACTTCAAAATTTTGGCTGCCTGTACCAGTCAGCCAGCTGGTAATTTATTGCTTGGGCCTAGTCTAAGGTTCTTAGGCAGCAGCTCTACACTTGGCTTTAGAATGAAGAGAACAGAAGCTTGGGAGAGAATGCTGGCTCAGAGGAAGAGCTCTGCCACTTACAGGCTATACATCTTAAAGTTTCTTGGTTTTTTTAAACTCCTTTGAGTCTTAGTTTTGTCCTATGTAAAGCAAGGGAAATCTTAATTCATCAAAATTGTACGGCTTAAAAGAGAGAACTTTTGTAAAGTGCCTGGCATGTAGTAAGCGATCAAAAGAAGGAAACACGGGAAGTGGAAGCAAAATCAACAGCTCTGGGGACAGTTCAAGCCTATGCCCATTCACATATTGCTTCAAAGCTTTTGTGCTACCCCTATGTTTGCTCTCATTTCACATACACAAAGAAAAAATAGCAAATAAAGCAGAACTCTTTATTCACTACAGAGGCAAGTCACTTTTTACGTCTGGAAAAAAAAAGTTACTTGTTTTTTCTTTGCCTTCCTGCTAAGACAGAACTGGAGTAGTAGGGGGAGGGAAGCATAGACCTTTGACTCTGTAGTGACTACTTACACCATATATACGTCTATCTCTACAAGCCTTTTATAGAGAGCTCCCTTTGCCTAGCGTGATCTTTTTAACCACCAAGTGAGAATTCAAGGCCCAGTTAAAATCTAACCTACTTTCCTAATCTACTCAGAACAAAATGAAAGCTTCTTCATCCTGTGTTTCCATTATGCTTTAAATAACAGCATTATAGAACTCACACCAGATGGCTGCTTCCATTAGTTTCCTTTACTTAAATGGGAGCGTCTTTGTATTCCAATGCCTAGCACAAGGAAACTGTCCTTAAGTGCTGCTGAATGGATATGGCTGGATAATGGGTACTCACTTATGATCAAAGTAGCAAAAAAACACTAAGTCTAAACACTCACCAAAAAGGAAAGCAAAGTGCTAGAAAAGTGGGGGGCAGGGAGATGATCACAGGGCATGAAATTAAAGAGATTAAAAGTCAACTGTGTGCAAACTCTTGTGTTCTTGGAGAAGTAACTGCTGTTAAGCAGTTAAAGTGCC
Source organism: Ursus arctos (assembly GCF_023065955.2). Taxonomy (NCBI): domain Eukaryota; kingdom Metazoa; phylum Chordata; class Mammalia; order Carnivora; family Ursidae; genus Ursus; species Ursus arctos. Next base: position 19,399,383 of record NW_026623089.1, read on the forward strand.
ACTGGAGTAATTCCAACTGCTATGTGCTGTAAATACCTACCCTGTGTACCACCCACAACTCCACGGGGCAGTACTACTAGGCTCCTTTTAGATATGAGAATACAGAGACTTAAGAGGTTAAGCATATAAGGTCACACAACTCGTGGCAACGGAGATAAAGTAGAGAAGTGATTTTTCATTACAAGTGATTTTCGTAATAGACCAATTTTACAGAGTGTGGGGAGGCTCTGGGTTTAAGAGAACCAAGACAGAGGAGGGAAACCAAACAGCACAAGAGATTCAGCTAAGAGAGCAAAACTCAAGGGGAGGGAAAAGGCCTGGCCAAGAAAAACAAAAACAAAAACAAAAAAAGCTGAGACAATTAAGAGGAGCGTGAGTTCTATGTAGGACTCAACTTCCATGGAACAGTCTGCCATCCTGGAGTTACAAACCTAAGTCAGAGATGGCCCTAGAACCATAGCAGTGTTAAATCATAGCTCTTACTCTTATGGCTTTCCCCTGCAAAACCAACTGTTCTCAGAAGTCATAAATACAACATGGATAACTCCTTGATAAAAATGCCAACCATGGTGTTCATGCTTCAGGAGATAATGAGAGCCTTGCCAAGTTGGTGAAATTCAACTCTTGCCTGCAGGCATCTGGCTATATTCCGTAATTTCCCATTTAGGAAAACCCTGGTTTTGCTTCCCTTGCAAAGATGGATTTGTGAAGGAAAGCCTCCACGTTGAAGTTCAAAGCCTCAAGTGCCACGGCCCTCTGGCTTACCTCCAACACAGCACTCATTACATTGACTCACAATTTTCTGTTTGCTGGTATAGCTCTCTCAGATGTGCTGTGAGCAACTGGTGGGCAGGGCCCCTCAGGACCTAGCATAGGGCAAGTTCAAAAAATATTATGGATGGTAAATGAATAATAACCTTTGCCTATTTAATATCTGATAGATGGTTATTTGTTAAAAATGGTAATCCAGGATTTAAAGATGAAGCAGTTACAAAAAAGGCAAGGTTGGGAGTAAGTGAAATATGGTTAATGTTCAAAACAAGGTTTTTGCTGGATTAAAAAAATGTATACAACATAACCTACAATGATCGGCAAGTTAAGCCTAATAAAGCTGACGGAGAAATTCAGTAAATCATTAGGTCAAGACTGGACATGATCCCCATTTAAAACAAAAATTAACCAAACTAGTGTGCTTATATTGTACCTGGAAGTTGCCAGACTTGAAGTGGAAAAACAGTATGTGGCTTTGACTCTCTCATGGCATAATACTTCCCAAAACAATGCATTTTATTAACCACCTTTTAGAGGAAGACAAAGACTACATGGGATAAAAAAAACATTAAAAAGTGAAGAGTAAATATTTATGTGCTATTAAAAAACCTTTCTTCACAGGGGCGCCTGGGGTAGCTCAGTTAGTTAAGCATCGCCTTCGGCTTGGGTCATGATTCCAGGGTCCTGGGATTGAGCCCCACATTGGGCTCCCTGCTCAGCAGAGTCTGTTTCTCCCTCTCTCTTCCCCTCTGTCTCTCACACTGCTCACGCTCTCTCTAATAAATAAATAAAATCTTAAAAAAAAAAAAAAGCCCTTCATTCACAAATAATTTCTGCTTTAGGGAAAAGTCCAAAAAAATGGAACAGAAAACAAGTAAATGTAAATGTACTATGGCCGTATGACACAGACATTCATGACACATGCAATTTCGTTTTTAAGATTTAATTAATTAATTGAGAGAGAGAGAGTGAGAGCAAGCACACATGAGAAGAGGGAGGGGCAGAGGGACAGAGAGACTCTCAAGCCGCCTCTGCACTGAGTGCAGAGCCTGATGCAGGGCTCAGTTTCACGACCCTAAGATCACAACCTAAGCCAAAATCAAGAGTTGAATGCTTAACCAACTGAGCCACCCAGGTGCCTCTGCAATTTCCTGTTAAAAATATTACTGTTGCTTTGATTTCCTCCATCCAAGGGTGTGGGGGACCAATGTAGGCATTTTTTAATTGCTGCTTTTTCTAAAGAAAAAGAAAAAAATGAGAAAAAAAATCTCTTCAGTTGAAAAAATGTTTCACATTTCAAATAATTTACCCAATTTTTAAAAAGCCTTCTTTTTTAATCTTTGGAAATTAAAGTATTCTCATCCAAAAAAAAATTTCTTCAAGTACTCAGCTTCAAACACTGCTGTAAGATAGGTAGGTGGCCAAGCTGACAAATCACATGACTTAAAGGATTAACGATCTTCTCTCAGATCAAGCTCTGGAACACATGCTTCCTATTCATTACATGAACACATCCTATCCTCTAAAACAAAATGTTCCAAATCCCCCAAATACTATCATAAAACAGGGCACGAGACAGGTTTAGAAATGTTCTCCTCTTTTTCATTCCCATTCTTCAACCCCTCCAGTTCCATCTGCCCTCAATGAAAGTATCTGTGGATAGTTGGTAGATTTGCCACCTTTGTATTTTCTTAGGCAAACTGGTAGTATGATAGGAGGTTTAATTAAAACAAAAACAAGGGGCCTGTGGGTGGCTCAGTCAGTTGGGCGTCTGCCTTCAGCTCAGGTCATGATCTCAGGTTCCTAGGATTGAGCCCTGAGCTGGGCTCCTTGCTTGGCATGGAGTCGACTTCTCCCTCTCCCTCTGCCCCTCCACCTGCTTGCGCTCTCTCTCCTGCTCTCGAATAAATAAATAAAATCTTAGAAAAAAAAAAGAAAACACAAAAACAAAGCTGTCCTATAAACACATCTCTTCCTAGCATTTTAGGAACACTTCAGTTTAGTGCGTACTTTCTGCCCCCAAGTATTAGTATAGTTGAAGAATATCAACTTGTTCTGTGCCAAATCTATAGCTGCATTGATTTTAATCTACTCTGATTTTAGATTTTAAAAATTTACCTTTAAATTTGAAGTTGGAAGTCAATCATCAATAAATCCTTCTACTTCTGGTTAAATTCATTTATTCTTTTAATAATTCATTCAACACCTATCACGTGCTACAGTTGAGGACCAGAATATGGTGTGGAGAGTGCAAGAAATGAATGAGATATTATACCTGATCCTAAAACACTAGCAACTTAGTGAGTTGGGGGGAAGAAGAAGGGAGAGACAGCTTCTTGTCAATTGTATTAGCCCACTGTGTTATCGTGTTATAACACATATTATGGACTCAGAGAAAAGAGCCAATTTGAAAGGTTCCTAGGAAGTTACACTTGAGCTTGGTCTTAAAAGGTTTGGCGGGGGGATGATGTACAACTCTGGCAGAAAGATATGAAAGACAACATGCTTCTTAATAAACTTGTATTTTAACATGTGGCTTTATTTCTTAAATTTATTTATTTATTTATTTATTTATTTATTTATTTATTTATATTTAGAGACAGAGAAAGAGAGTAGGAGGGTCAGAGGGAGACGGAGAGAGAATCTTAAGTAGGGTCCCCGCCTAACATGGAACCCAACACACAGCTCAATCTCATGACCCTGGGATCATGACCTAAGGTGAAATCGAGGGTTTGGAAGCTTAACAGACTGAGCCACCCAGGTACCCCAACACATGGCTTTACTTCAAATAAAAGTATCACAAATGGCAACTAATACAAAAGGGAAATAAAAATTGTCACTAGTTAACAATTTACAGTGGTTTGTATAATTTAAACTACAGGAACCCTACAATCTACTAGCAAACCATACAGTTTTGTGTTAGGAGCTTTTGCTTTCACCCTAATCTTCTGACTTGCGTGCTAAGAAAAGAACCTCAAAAGCCATTTATATATCCTTTCTTGGAACAATGTTTGTTCTTACGCTACACTAACCAATGACTTAGAAATAATTAAGACCAATTATCTTGAAGCCAGTCAAACTGTGATCTGCTACCACATCCTCATGGCAGGAGGAATAAGACTGTTCTAGGTTAATACCAAAGTCAGTATATAAAGACATGGTCAACCTGGAACAGGTACACCATACTCTATGGGCTCAAAACCTTAAAGGTATCAAGTACAAGGACAATAGATTTAATGGGAGGGGCTGGGAAGAAAAAAGAAAAACACAACTAATCACAAGCACTGTGTTTGTAAGTTGCCCAAATTTTCAAGTTCAAGGCTCAGAAAGATGTTGATACATATGAGAAAGGTTACTTTTGTGGGCTAATCTGACAAAAGTAAAAAGGATGCTACATTAAATTGTTGAGAACAGATCACCCATTTTGATCAGGTTACTAACGACATGAAAATGTCATAAGGTTAATGCTTAAGATAGGTTTCCACATGAAAGTACACATAAATAACTATCTTCAATTTTTATGAAGAATAATATGAAGATCATTATTTATAGCACACACTCTACGACAACCTAACTGAAAAATATCCAAAACAGAGAAATTAAGGTAGGATTATATATATTATGTGAATTCTTTAAAGATTCTTTGCCAGGTTCTTTTAGATAGTAATCTCCCCTGCGTTTAACATATTATACTGGGATGCAAGAGTCATGTGCACTTTATATTCGTGAATTCACACCTACGATCCCTAAGCTCTGACAAAGAAAAAAACAAAACAAAACAACAAAACCTGTTACAAAATGTTCAGACTGAGAAGTTTGATCATGGAGTAGGAATTCCTCAGTGAAACACACACCTTTGGACAGTGTATAAGTAATTTTCTCAGAATAATTAGAGAAAAGGAAAAAAACAACAACAAACCTCATGAGAACTGCTCCTGAGCCTTTGAGAAGGGAGGTGACTAGAGCAGTACAAAAACTGGGTGGAAGAGGGCGAAGGAAGAGCTAAGAAAGCAGATGAAGAGACATCCTAAAGCGGCCAAGAGTGACAAGAGATAAGGAGGATCAAGTAACTGTGGCAGCAGCAGGAGGCCGGGCACACCCACAGGGAGCTATGTGGCGTATTTCAAGGGGGTGGAACACTGTGAACAAGTGAACAATTTTGATTTTGTTTAACTGAAAGGCTGCTGTGCAATCCTACGAACGGGAAAAAGAAAAAGGAGTCTTTTTCCAATACAGAAAGTTCGGATGTAATAAATGGCTATCACTTGAAAAAATATTAAACAAAAAAGAATACCTTATAATATATGAAAATGAAAAATTGAGAACTTTGAGGAAAAGCAATATAAAGTCTATGTAAACCCAGAGCTGCATTATTTATTGATTGTCATGACAAAGCTTTTTATCCTGTGGACTATGCCATCCTTCAAGCAACAAGAGCCCCATAAAGCACACTGACAAGAACGTTGGGGTATGGGAATCAGTGTAAGGTTTTTCTTCACTCCAACTTTCAATTTGGCAGCTTATGGAAACAATTCTTAATGGCTGAGTTTTTAAAACTCACTCCAAGATAAGCAGGACTGTGACTCCTGTGGGCTATTTCCAAGTTGCCAAGTCATTAATCTAAAACAGCTCTCAACCCCTTTAAACTGATTCCTGCTGGCCCAATATAATAAATGATACGGTGTTTTAAATAAAAAAGAGGGAGAGGGAAGAAAGAAGGCCCAAACTAGTACCTCTGGAGTTACTTTTAAGTTCAAAAAAAAACTGGAAGCAATAAGATAATACACATTTACTACTATATTTTTCAATCATGTGCCTGGAAACTACAGAAAGGATTTTGGAAAGGCCTTCTGCCAGAAGCAAATTACTTTCTTCAATTTCAAGTCTGAACACTTATTACCTTTGCTACACCCCCAGAAATGAAAGCTGAAAAAAAAAAAAAAAGATATATTTCAAGCTTTTTACAGATGATTTACTACATTAATCAAATCTGTTCATTCCTGTAAGCGTTAATTAATACCTTCCTACAGGAATTGGAAAAAAGGACATCGTGCATTCAACAAGCGTTTGCCTTTGCTATGACACAAAAGTCAAGATGTACCTGATAAACCAGTAAGCAATCAGCTCATCTAGACCAATGTTTTTAGTATAGTCAGAACAGAGCAACCAGCCACAGCTTTAGCGTTTTGGATCACTGGTTTAAAAACAAAGATTTGTAGCTAGGGCTCAAAAGAGGAATCTAAACATGCAAATCTTTCTCAATATAAAGCCGTTATAGAGATCATACCATTACTAGGAAATACTCATGGAAACACTTTTATTTCAGTAATTTCCAAAATAACTAGACAATTTAATCATATCACAAAACAATATAAACAAATAAGAAGTGCTTAAAACTTATGAAGGAATCCTAATCATAGTCCTAGTCGATTTATTAGGATGAATAAGATCAGAAGTAAAAAAAAAGTGCTTGGTCTTCTAAAGATGATGAGCTCAATGTTGTGAAGAAAAAATTGCTAAATTAGAAAGCAGGTTTTCCTCAAGTCATAAGTTACAGGGGTGGAGAGTTCTTTCTATAAGGTAGGGAGTTGTTATAGTCCCCCACCATACGCATACACATAAATCCAGAATTCTAAAGGGTAATCCCCTCAGTTAAAAGGTAAACCAAAAAAATCTATCCACCAACAGAAGGAATTAAAAAGCACACACACAGAGACCAAAACCCACAACACCTTAATCTGTCTTTTCCAGAATGCTGAGTGGGAAAAGAAAAAGTCTCCCTGAGAATCTGTAACAACAGGTCTACTCTTTCAAGAATTTGGTACTTGAAAAAAAAAAAAAAAATACACCGCCCCCCCAACATGGTCCAAAAAATATTAAGCCAAGAGAATAACATAAAGTGGCTTTAGGTTGGTAGCACCCCTGACACCCCACAAAAAGGCAAGATAAACTCTGTCTGGAGAAAGGTGCTCTCAAAACAGACTGCCTAAGGATTTCCACAGATAAAATTCTGCCAAGTTAAAAATTCAGAATTACAAAGCACATGAGTAACAAACCACATTAAACAAAAGTCAGCGGAAACAACAGAGAGTAGAATTTGATACCTCCCCCTAAGAACCGCAGACAACAGAATACTAAGACACAGAACATATTTTATCGTTTTTTTTATAAGTTTATAAGTTTTTTTTTTATAATGTTCAAAATCCTTAAAGATCGAATCGGAAGCATGAGAAACAAGATGTTATAAAGGAAGACCAACAGAGCTGAAAAACTATAGAATAACTGAAAAAACTTAGTGAATGGATTAAACAGAATAGACTAGACCCACGTAGAAAGAATAAACTGGAATCTAAATTTGAAAAAACTAGCCAGAATGGCAGAAAGACAAAGAAATGGAATGTATAAAAGAGAGGCTAAGAAACAGAGAGAGCAAAGAGGTCCAACATACCGGAGTTTCTAAAGAGGAAACAGAATAGGGGAGAGGTGGTATTTGAGGAAATCATGGCTAGAAACTTCAGAGACAAATCACCTATAAAGGACTGTTAATTACATTTGCAATAGACTTCAAAAGAAAAAAAGTCATAAGACATAGAAATAATAGTGCTGAGAGAAGATAACCGTCAGCCTAGAATTATAAATCAAATGGTACTATCAAGAGTAAGTAAAATAAAACACTGTCTCACTAAAGAGTTCTATGAACTCATTAAAGGAACTTTTAAAGGATGACTTTCAGAAAAATTAAAACTAGAAGAATGGAGATGGAAGAGGAAAGAAAATGGCAAACAAGTGAATAACAAGTGAATAATTTTTTTTTTAAGATTTTATTTATTTAGTTGACAGAGATAGAGACAGCCAGCGAGAGAGGGAACACAGCAGGGGAGTGGGAGAGGAAGAAGCAGGCTCATAGCGGAGGAGCCTGATGTGGGGCTCCATCCCATAACGCTGGGATCACGCCCTGAGCCGAAGGCAGACGCTTAACCGCTGTGCCACCCAGGCGCCCCAACAAGTGAATAATTTTTAAACTACCATATAAAATAACAGCAATAACAAATGTAGATGGTTAAAAAAGTGGAACTAAAATCTTGATCAATAATATCACATTAAGATGGAAATGGAGAATGAGAGTTAAAGTGTTTTAAGATCCTTGTATTGTTCAGAATGGGAGAAAGAACTATGGACTTTAGACTGATAAAACTTTAACCTGATAAAAGATTATCCAGAGTATATTTTAAAAATCACTAAAAAAAAAAAAGACAAACTAATCTGCTTATTAGTAAAAGATCTAAACAGGTACTTCCCAAAAGAGAATGTCCAAATGACCAATAAATGAACAAAATGCCTGTCGCCATTAGTCATCAGGGAAATACAAATTAAAACCACAAGTAGATATGCTATCTACCTATTAGTTTGGTTAAAACGAAAACAAAAATAAAAAATTGTTAATACCAAGTACTGGCAAGGATCTGGAGCATCTGGAACTCTTAAATAGTACAAATCCTTATGTCAATTAGTACAAGTATTTTGGAAAATTCTTTGGCATTATGTACAAAAGCCGGACACACATATGCCCTATAATCTAGCTACACCTCTCCGAGAAATACACTCAACAGAAGCATATATGTATATGTATATACATATGTGTATATATATATATACACACACACATATATATGCATGTGCACACACATATACATAACTATATGAACACTAAGTTTATATATACATATACATGAACACTAAAAACATACACAAAATATTTATGGCAAAATTATTTTTTTTAAATGTTTTTATTTATTTATTTTAGAAAGAGAGATAGCGAGCACGAGTATGAGTCAGGGGGAGGGGCAGAGGGAGAAGGAGAAGCAGCCTTCCCACTGAGCAGGGAGCCCTGGGACATGGGGCTTGGGGCTCGATCCCAGGACTCTGAGATCATGACCTCAGCCTGAGCAGAAGGCAGACATTCACTGGACTGAGCCACCCAGGCACCACCAGAATTATTTTTAATAGCCCCAAATTAGAAACTATCTGAATGACCAACCACAAAAAGGACAGATTATTGTACATTCACAACAAGGAATACACACAATGAGATAAACTATTATTACGATGCAACAACATGGATGAATTTCAGACAAAAATGTTGAGCAAAAGAAGCCAGATAAAAAGAGCAGATATTGAATGATTCAATTTATATAAAACTCAGAAGCAGGCAACACTAACCTATGAGGTGCCAAGATTATGGGTACCTTGCCAGGAGGAGATAATGCCCAAGAAGGCAGGCACATCAGGGTGTTCTGGTGTCCATGTCTTGATCTAGGTGATAATACACAGTGTGTTTATTTGAACACACCTGTCAAGCTCTGTCTTATTATTGTGTACTTTTCCATAGGTCTATTAAACTTATATTTAGTGGTTTACCTAAAAAAAATTAAGATAGTCTACAAGAAAAGTTTCCCTTTTCTTCTGTAGCAAGAGCTTTTAACTTGATGCCATCTTTTCTGTTGGCTAGTTTAGCTCTATGGAAAAACTTACATCCTCTTTCTCACAAAACCAAAGCATTTTCCAAATCTAAACTCTTTAAGAAGTAATCCAAGCTCTCTCACACATGTTGAATTGTATATTTCCTATAAAAACAAGAACAAATTAAGTAATCCATATAATTTTAACTATTCAGTATGGAGGAATAAATTGAGAGACTCTCAAGACAGAATTTAGGTCTCAAATCAGTACACTACCTACTCCACTTCTTCACATTAACAATAGAGTGAACAGACTGAAATGTGCAGTGCAGCTGAAATGATCACAACGTTCAAACACTGGTCAACAGCAATGTTAAGTATTAACACTTTCCATTGTCTGACCTATTCAACAGCTTCTCCCATCTTCAGAATGCGCTACCATTTTTCAGTGAGTAGAAACATTCTCAATACATTTAAATATAAATTAGGCCTCATAGTCATTAAAAAATTAAGACACTGTTCAAAGCTAAGTCATTATGTAAAATAAAAGCAAAAAACTGTAATTATTAACGTACAACAAACAATCAGGAATTCTTCCCCCCCACCCCGCCCCCATCGCATGTTCTCCGCTGGGTTAAGATTCTGAAATTCCTATTTAAAACCAACACATGGCACACCTGGGCGGCTCAGTCGGTTGGGCATCTATCTGCCTTTGACTCAGGTGGTGGTCTCAGGGTCCTGGAATTGAACCCCACGTTGGGCTCCCTGCTCAGAGGGGAGCCTGCTTCTCCCACTCCCTCTGCTTGTGCTCTCTCTCCCTCGCTCTCAAATAAATAGATAGATAAATAAAATCAATTTCAGTGTTATACATTCTTACCCTATCATAAGAGAATTTTCTGGATTCTTATTGCATAGAAACATTACATTTATGTTATCTTACTTTTGCTTAACACTGTTTTATCTCATTGTCCAAGAATCTGATAGAGAATGTGACATGAAAATCTATCTGTTGGCAGAATGCTACTTTCTGACGTTACTGAAGAACAAAGGTGGGACGATTCCCAGAAAAAAAGTGGAAGATTTAGTCTCATTCACTAACTTACTAAAACTGCTTATTATTTTGAAAATTTTTGTGGTACATGTCATACTTTCAAATATATAAAGAATAATGTATTCTCAATAATAAAAAACCTAAGAGCAAGCTGAACTGGGTTCTAGTTCCAGTTCTAACTCTGATTCTAACAATTCACAGCATGATTTTGGCCAAGTTATTCAGTCTTTCTGGGCCTCAGTTTCCTCAACTACAAATGAGAGGATTGAATTGGATGTCAAAGATTTCATACAATGCTAACATTTTAAGATGAGTTTGTTGAAACAAAGTATTGCAGACTATAAATTTAAACAGATGACTTTACTACCTAAACACGGTTAACACAAAAGAAAAAGCAAACATTTAATCCTTCATTAGCCAGTCTATTTGCTATGGAAGGTCTTCAAGCAAATGGATATTTTTCCTTTACAAGCACTTGTATTCCATCTATGCATTTGTTTTTATATGCCCTGTAGACAGACTCTGTGAAATACAGTACCAATTTGTTTTCTTCCTTACAAGAGTACTTCTTCGAAGATGCTCTCATTTTAAGTTCCCAAAGGTACAAAGGCTTGACTCTAGTCAGTCCCCTCACTTAGACTTCTCCAAGACCAACCAGCAGTAAGAGAAAAAAAATACAATCCTTTTCTAGACTGTACTACACCAATAAAAGTGAATGTCACTGAATAAGTCAACCCATAAACCCCTGTCCACTATCTACACTGTCAGGAAGCCATCAACGTTACCTGCGTGTACCTTGGCTGTAGTATATGGCTTTGCTTGATGATCCCCACCATCTGGAACACTATGGCTTCATCTTTTTTTTTTTTTTTTTTTAAGATTTATTTATTAATTTTAGAGAGAGACTGTGCGAGTGGGGGAAATCTCAAGCAGACTCTGTGCTGAGCACAGAGCCCAACTTGGCGCTGAATCTCAGGAGCCTGAGATCATGACCTAAGCTGAAACCAAGAGTCGGACACCCAATCGACTGAGCCACCCAGGTGCCCTTGGCTTCATCTTTTTATCTTTCATATTATACACTGAGTCTCTGAGAGTAACAGACACTAATAGGAGAGACACAACTGCATTTTGTGCTAGCAGAGCTCAGGCTCCATGAATAGCAAAAACAGCTGAAAAGACCTTAAAGGTCATCTAGTCTAATTCTCTCTTTGCACTTGTGAGAATTCTGAGGTGCCTGAGGTCACTACCTAAGGTCATACAAAGCACTTCTCTCCTGACTTCAGGCCACACTTTTTCCACTCCAACAAACTTAAAGTTGCTGCTTAGGAGAGAATGCTCAAATTGGAATCCTCTCTCCTATGGAACATGTTGTTATTCCTCTGTATCATCAATGAAACATTGCACCTCAACTGAGATGGCAAAAAACATTTCAAACCTATCTGACCGATGTCAAATATGAAGTTGTGCTAATATACATAACCTACTAGTGTACTAAACTTAAACATTAGAGTATAAAATTTCAAGGAAGGATGGAGCCCTGGGTAATATCATGTCAGTGGCAATTAAAGATGTTTAGGATGGTCAGATGAAAAAAATAACATCCTGAGGTTGTTGTAAAACTTCTGAGAATAAAATAGTGGGATGGTTAGAATACAGAGCAAGTATTTAATTCTTTGTAAAGGAATTGTGTGGTTTATTTAAAAAAATAAAACTACTTCAATTATAGCACTAGTCTAAAACTTTCAAATGCTCTTGGGACCTTCTTTTAAAAATTGATTCAGAGGGGGTTTCTCGTCATTCAGTTTTTGCGGCACACATACCCATATTTAATTCACTCTGACTATAACCTAGTATTTAACCATTGTTCACATTCTTATCTGGGCACATATCCAACCTCTTCCTCCATGAAACACTGGAATAAACTTTAATATATTAAGAAATTAGAAAAATTAAAAGAACAGGAGAGAAAGCAAATGCATTTTCACACAAAGTACAGGATACAGCTGTGATCTGTCAAGCTTACAGACTATCTCCTTAACTAAAAGTAAAATTACAGGACTCTCCTTAGCTGAACAGGAAGTAGCAATCTAAAAAAAACATAAATGTTCCCAAGCCTCAATTCTATTCCCTTCACTTCTCATTTCTAGCACATACTCACCCTTTGACCAGGTCTGTGTAATACACCCATTCAAACAGCCTTGATGAAGTGTCAGTAATCCTATGGATGACAAGTATTTTGAGAGTCCACAGAATAACCTTTAATCATGATGTCCCCAAATAAAAAACCTGTGTTGGCTATACTCGTCTGAAGAAACAGGTTGTAACAAAAATGACAAAACCTGCCTTGGCTCTTAAGAAGTTCATATTTCTATGTATGATCCTTAGTTTCCCATTTCTGAAAGCTGTTTCTATGGTACTAAAATACAACTTAAAAAACCCAGAAATTCCTGTTCTATCCTTTGCAGGATACTATGTAAACTCATAAACATCAGGCACCTTATCCAGGCCCAAGGCAACAGAGGTGGAGAGGAAGAATTTCATAATGGAGCTAATGTGATTTATCAATTATAATTTAAAAAGATAAAAGCCAAGAAAGAACTAGCAAGAGAATGTTCAAGGCACTAGAAGCCGCATGAGCAAAAGCAGCAGTATATCTGAGGCCAAAAAAATTTAATAGCATGGCAGATCCTTCCTACAGCTCCACTCTAAGTCAGTTAGCTGGACACTTAGATGTTTATTAGAGGTGCTCCCATTAAATCAACAGGAGATCATATTCAAAATGGTAGTTCTACATACACATAAGAGGCTCAAAACAAAGGAAACTGTGATATGCTCAAATGGGTGTGTTTACAGAAGAGAGGAAGTGGTGAGCATTTTAACAAAGAAAACACTCTAAAATCACTTTCAAAACCCCTTTCAATCTTTCAATTTTCCCAGCTTACCTTTTCAGTCAATTGGAGGAGAGCAAAGCAGTGTTGCCACAGTTCTCACCAAGTACTATCACCATGGGTCTGACTATACAATAACAGAGCTAACTCTCAAACCATCTTGGGAAGTCACCAGAAAGTCACTGTCTTGTCAATTAGATGGCATATATTAGAAATGAAAAGAGAAGCTGTACAGAAAAAGCACTAAAAGAACACATGGAATAGAGAGAAGGAACTCTTTCTGAGATCTTCCCCTCTCCCACAGCAGGCTCTGCAATTTATGAACAGCTGGGAAATTTCCTTTTCACAGGAAAAGGAGGACTTCTTAGTTCACATAAAAGTGGAAATGACAAAACTGTATCATACAGCAAAAAGGTGTTTCCTGGAGGAAGGAGACAGTACTGCATTTACACACACACACACACACACACACACACAGGAAAAGCAAAACACATGCAGACAACAAGCAGAAAAAATCTTTTTCAAGAGATTAAGGATAAAATAACTAAATCAAGGAAATGTTTCATGGTCGAAGTTAACCTCAATGGGATACTCACCTTGTCCCAGGGGTTATCTCAGTGCAAATACACTTAAGGGGAATCATAAACACATATTTGCACTTCATATTCATGGAGGGATTCTTACCACTATTTTAATAAATACCTAGTTTCAGCTTTCCTTCCACATGCACGCAAAAAGAATTTAATCTGTTTCATCACTAATTTATCACTAGTTCATATAATTCAGATTATTTCAAAGGATTAATGCTTGAATGGTTCATTCTTTAAAATATACTGATTCTTAAGCACACTCCTTCATTCTACAAAAACTATCCTTGCAGTGTCTACTAAGTGCTAGACACCGGTTCATGTTAGGCACACAGTGGAGAACAAGTTTCCTGACCTCAAGGAGCTTACATCATTCACCATAGTGAAGGAGAGGCTTTAAAAATCCCTTTGCCTACTCTCACTTTACTGACTAGGGCAGTGGATTTCAAACTTTACAGTTTTTACTGCAAATCAGAATCACACGAGGAGCTTTAAAAAAAATTCCAATGCCCAGGTTGCACCCCATACAATTTAAATCAGGATCTTGGGGGTAAGACGCAGATACCAGTATTTCCAAGTTTTCTAGATGACTCCAAGAACAGTCTATCAGAGTACTAATGAACTAGAGCATTGGTTCTCAACTTTGGGCCTTTGAAGGAATGGAGAATAAAAATACAGAATCTCTAGAAATAGATTCCTCTATCTTCTCCCTATCATACCAACCAAGTCAGAAGGTTCACTGCGGGTACAAGACAGTTTACTCTGTGGGGAGGTGAGATGTACTTGCTATCCACAATGGCACCTTCCCCATTCCTCACCTTAGTCAAAATATAGTCTCTGCAGAGGGGGCTATCAAGCATGCCGTTTCTGCCTCCAGCTTGGGTATCTAGGCTACACAAAGTGGGGACAGAATAGTTGTCCTGAGATATGTGGACACATATAAAGCATATAGCGGTACTTCCATAATCTAATAATCATAGCATAAATTGTTTAAAATATTCTGCTTATTGTATTACTTTTTAAATCCTAGGGTCAAAAAGTCACACTAGGGTTGAAATAAGCAAGAATGTGTTAGGCACCATTACTCAAGTATATGTTTGGGAAGAATCAAATAATCCCAAATCAAGATGTTTTGGTTCTCAATGGGAAGAATACAGGCAGGCATTAGGAAATGCCCTAACTCAAAGGTAAGTATTATTAATGATGTTGTGGAATTAAGGGACATAAGCCAAAAAACTAACAAAAATTAAAGTCCTTTATAGAACAAAATATAGTCCCTTTAAATTCCATATTTCTATATATTTATTTAAAAAGCAATTTAAATCAACCAGTAAAAGCAAAATGGAGCTCAATTCCCCCCCCCCACAAAAGGGCATTCCCTGCATTTAAAAAATTATCATCAAAAATTAAAGGTTTATGTACAAAATTCTAAAGAATTCACATTCTGGACCAGCACAGGTATGTCACGGATCTCTCCCTTCCTGATTGTTTTCATCTTACAGATGAATCACAAGTATTTCTCAATATTTATACCATGTGTTGTAATATCCACCATACTGAGTTTTTTGTATACCGCTTTTCTCTTCTACATGAATATTCTAAATTCTTAAAGCATGTCCCATCAGTAGGTCCCAAGAATATACTTGGTAAAAGTATTAGTCCATGATTAAAAAACAATGTAGAAGTAATATCATACACAAACAGAAAATACAAAATCCCCATTTCTAAGAAGGTAGAACCATTCATTATAGTGTATTGTTTCTTAACAAACAATACATTTAATGTCTTTTAACATGTAATGTTTATGTATACAGTTCAACAGATGTTACAAAGACTACCTTCCAAGTTTAAGACATCTGTCTCTAATCCATGAATACAACAATAAAAGATTTAGTGGTGAAAAACAAAAACACCTCTTGGTTAAGTAAAAATGCTTTCCTGCATCTTTTCAAAGGAAGGAGAATTTTCCAGAGCAACTATTAGGGAAAATTACTGGCAATTATATTTGATACATAGCAACAATGTATATATTCAATACAGAGAAAAGTCTGTCATCACATAATTCCAATTTAAAAAGTGTAAATGCAATGGGGTCGGGAAGGGGAGAAGTGGGGGTGTGAGGGAAGAATAGGAGTATCACAGATTTCTTAAGAATCTGTGTCAACTGTCACTAACCTCACCCACCTCTTATCAACAAAGACATCAAAAGATTTTACAACCAAAGGAACTCTTGAGGAAATCATTGGAAACTGTTAATAACCTAGTGTTTCCTTATACCACTGACTACAGGAATCCAAACAACCTTCTAATAAAGATGTGGGTCTAAAAAGAATCAAAAGTAATCTGCTTATAATTCCATCTTCCCACTAGGATAGCCACTGTCCAATAGTCCCTTTGAAGGCTGAACACCAATCAAAAGAAAGGATTCTCCATTTGCTCTAGATGCATGGTGAGGGTACTTCTGAGGAAGGCAGACTTCAAGTAACTTCATCAAGTTTCACTTGGTAGAAGTTGGGGATAAAGACCTTAGATTTTAAATTCATGCCAGTGGTTTCACATTCAATACTTTTGTGAATCTATTCAGTGTTGACTAGACAAAAAATCCATTTTGTCCACTTTCCATTTCCTCCTATTAACTCTTGATTAAAGCAAATTAATACTCTATAAACTATGAAGTTCATGTCTCATGTTCTATTCCAAGTCCCAGAATTACTTTGCAAAAAAATTTCATTTCTTCCCCAAACATAAGTTAAAGTATTCTTCTACTTCTAAAAATTATGTCTACTGTTGCTTGTGATGGGGGAAAAAAAACCCTCAACTTAAGCTGGGCTGTCGTCTTCAAAATAATTTTCATTCCTGATATAAAAGGAGGTAAAAACTAATTTTTAAATCCTTGCTGGTTCTCACTTACACTTTTCTGCTTTTTATAAATATTATATTTATAATATATAATTTATATTTATTAGATTTATATGTATTAAACTGATCATCAAAGAACCAATTGTTTAGAAAACAACATTTAATCAAGGAACAAAAGTTTACATATGCAAAATGGAAGTAACTCTGATATGCAACTTATTCATGGAACTACATATTACATACATTTGAGGTTCATTAGAACCCTTCTTGAATTTTGTCAGCTCAAGGATTAAGGCTTCCCTTCCAACCTTAAACATTGAAACTGGGGGAAGGTGACAGTTACACAGCTAGTGATCTCACTAAGAACACCTGGAACTGTGATGTGATTTTAGATTAA
Source organism: Ursus arctos (assembly GCF_023065955.2). NCBI lineage: Eukaryota > Metazoa > Chordata > Mammalia > Carnivora > Ursidae > Ursus > Ursus arctos. The sequence goes on from NW_026623089.1 coordinate 19,416,395, forward strand.
TGTCTTTACGTACTTATAAAAATCTGTTTGCAATTTAATAGTCTTCAGGTCATAAGCTCATATATGCTACCACAGGGATTATAGTAGTCTGCATGTTCAGTTAGGCCCAAAGCTTTCATAGTGATTAGCATGGATTTACAATAAGTGTTCCATTTTACCATTACAGTCTCATTCCATTAAGAAAATTGGCATCTAATGAAACATACCACGCAAAGAGTCAAGATTAGAAAACGATTACATAGCTCCTTCTAGGTATATAGCGCCTTCTAGGTTACAATACACTTTTCTATTATTTCATTTTATGCTCAAAACAACTCTGTAAAATTATACCTCCATTATATAGACTAAAATCCATCAAAGACACAGTGTTAGTAAATGGCAGAATGAGGACTGGAATCCAAGTGTGTTTTTTTTTTAATTAACATATAATGTATTGTTTCAGGGGTACAGGTTTGTGATTCATCAGTCTTTCACAACAGCCAACACATACCCTCCGCAGTGTCCATCACCCAGCCACCCCCAGCCCCCCAGCCCCTCCCCTCCAGCAACCCTCAGTTTGTTTCCTAAGATTAAGAGTCCCTTATGGTTTATCTCCCTCTCTGGTTTCCTCTTGTTTCATTTGTTCCTCTCTTCCCCTATGATCCTTTGCCTTGTTTCTTGAATTCCGCAGATCAGTGAGAGCATATATTACCCTTCTCTGAATGACTTATTTTGCTTAGCATAATACCCTCTAGATCCACCCATGTTGTTGCAAACGGCAAGATTTCTTTTTTTGTTTTTTTGATGGCTGCTGGAATCCAAGTGTTTTGACATCTGCCTCTCTATTCTTAAGCAGATGAGCTGCCATACTTTAGTCACTTAAACTTTCAGCTTCTTGGTTTTCTTAATTTGGGCTCTCCTTAGACATAATACGAAAAATCACAGAAAAACTGTAAGTTCTTAATACAGTAAATATTTATAAAGACTCTGGAGCTTAGTATTATCCCTTCAGTAACTTATATTGTGAAATCTGGCAATCCCCCTTTTCAGTTTTGTTCTATTGTGATAAAATACATGTAACATAAAATTTACCATCCTGACCAAATTTATGTGTACAGTTCACTGTATTAAACACATTCATAATGCTGTGCAACCATTACTACCATCCATCTCCACAGCTCTTTTCATCTTGTAAAACTGAAACTCTATACCTATTATACAGCAACTTCTCAATTTTCCCTGCCCCAGTCTCTGGCAACCACCATTCTACTTCCTGTCTCTACAGTTTTGATTACTTGAAGTACATCGTATAAGTGGAATCATTATAGTATTTGTTTTTTTGTGACTGGCTTATTTCATTGAGCATGTTCCCAAGTTTCATTTATGTTGTAGTGTATGTTAGAATTCCCTTCCTTTTTAAGGCTGATGAATATTCCACTGTATGTATATACCGCGTTTTGCTTAGCCATTCATCTGTCAATGGACACTTGGGGCAACCCAGATTTCTGATGACTCTGCCAAACACACAACACTGTATTCAGCACTTAGCCCAATATATATATATTTAAATTAATGTTCAAGAAGTAACACATGTAGTATTTCTGAAATTAAGGTTAATTGTGATAAGCAGTTAAGTGGTCTATGAAAAGAATGATTTACCACTATTTTCTATATCCACACCATACCAAAATAATTCAGAACAACTGGGCAAGAAGTTCAGCAGTTCAGTCAAATACTGTGAATACATCTCCTTGGATGTTTTATCACCACAGTTTTTTCTTGTTTCTTGTCCTTCTGGTATTTTTTCCAGTTTATGTTAATTAAGGAAGATTTCAGCAGCACTATAACAACAGTTAATATCATTGGGCACTCACTAGATGCTAAATACTTTATGTGGATTTAAAAACAAGAATATTGTGGGGGGTGCCTGGGTGGCTCAGTCAGTTAAGCATCTGCCTTTAACTCAGGTCATGATCTCAGGGTCCTGGGATAGAGCTCCTCAGCAGGGAATCTGCTTCTCCCTCTCCTTCTGTGCTCTCTCTCAAATAAATAAATAAAATCTTAAAAAAAAAAAAAAACAACTAGCCCCTAAGAGATTAGCTTCCTTCCAAGGTCTTGAGCTAGTCCTATTCTATTATTAGCTCTATTACTTCTAACTCTAAACCCAGTGCTCCATCTACTACACACTAATACTATCATTATCTGGCAGTACTAAAATATTTTGTGACTAAGAGTTAACAGCTCTTAACCTTGATGCTACACTCTTGATTTCTGATAATTATAAAAATAATACACTCATATTTACATACCACTCTCCAGAAGTAAATTTTACTCAGTTTACCAGGTATTCTTTCATACATTTTCTCTGCATATATAAACAAAAACATTCTTGTTCACACTTAAAAAAATAACTCCTTGTTGGGGCACCTGGGTGGCTCAGTTGGTTAAGCATCTGCCTTCAGCTCAGGTCATGATCTGAGGCTCCCCCTCCTCAGTGGGGAGTCTGCTTCTCCCTCCCCTTCTTCCTCTCCCTCTGCCTGCCACTCCCCCTGCTTGTGCGCAAGCTCTCTTGTCAAATAAATAAATCTTAAAAAAAAAAAAAAAGACAACTCTTTGCATTACATATTCTGTTCTACACTTTGGTTTTTAAATTAACAATTATAAGTGGACATTTTATCCTAAGTACGCACACACAGAATCAGGTCATTCTTCAATGGCTACAGTGTATAATCAGTCATCCCCCATTTTCAGTTTTTTTATTTTTATTTTTTTTTAAAGACTCTATTTATTTGACAGAGAGAGACAGCCAGCGAGAGAGGGAACACAAGCAGGGGGAGTGGGAGAGGAAGAAGCAGGCTCCCAGCGGAGCAGGGAGCCCGATGTGGGGGTCGATCCCAGGACCCTGGGATCATGTCCTGGGCCGATGGCAGACGCTTAACGACTGAGCCACCCAGGCGCCCCTCAGTATTTTTTAAAACCAACTCTTCAATGATAGCTATCCTTATACATAGGATGTGGCCATATCCAAATGCACATTTTTTGGAAGTAAAATGTAAGGTAAATTCCTGGAAACGTAATTGATGGGTCAAAGGGTAAGCACATTTAGTCTCTGATAAATATTGACAAATTGCCTTCAATGAAGTTTGAACTTATTAACAGTCTCCTTACCAGTGTGTAAATTAGAATTAATCCTCATTTACAACTTCTGTTCCAGGGGAATATCACCCATTCTTATTTCTATACTCAGTGAAAACATTAATGCTTAAGGAAAAGGAATCAGTGGTTCTATTAACTTCACAGCAAGATTAGACTGCTAATTTAATTACTAAGTGGTTTTTGTTTGTTTTGGTTTGGTTTTTCAGTTCCAGTTACTGAGTGGGGTTTTTTTTTAGGTTATAAACAATAACAACAAGAAATTAAGCTATAAAAATAGATAAATAATTGAAGTACATTCTGTGAGATAAACTATACTACTTTTAAGTTTATATACAGAAAAAGAACAGTCTGGGTACAATATGTACTAGAGTTAATAGAGTATTACTAAAAATACAAACATAAAATATATCTAAACACCCAACAGTGACCTTAAAGAATCCACATTGACAGTTGATGATATATTGAGAAACGCTCATTAGAAAGTGAAAAGCTATATTATGTGCAATTATTTTCTACAAAAGAAATAATCACATTAAACTCAAGCAGAAATTGGCAGTATTTATATTCACCTACTTTAAGGTAAATCTAAAAGCATCCTTTTTATCACCACTGAAATAAATGCAAAAATGTAGAACGATCCCTATGGTAAGGTAAATTGTTGAGTTTATTTTTCCCCCTTCTGCTATGATCTTGTGCTCTCAGCCATCTGGACTGTATTCACTGTACCACTGGGAAAGTATAGTTGCTCACTAGCAAAAGTACAAGCTCTACCTTTCCTATTGTGCTTGCAATTATTCCCATGTCCTTTTTTCACTTTCTAAACTGGGTATTTTGCCCACCTCAGAATATTACTCTCATTATCTGTTAACAGAATATGCTACACATCCTTACGATACGGTTGTTGCTGTGCTATATTTGAAAAATGGTTTCTTTAAGCGCTAAGGAAATCCCTCTTTTCTACTTCAATTTCTCCAGCAATGCTGCCTCTGAAAGGGCCCCAGTGCCTCTGTTAATTTCATTTGTCAACTTGACTGGCCACAGATTGCCCAGATTAAACGTTACTTCTGGGTGTGTCTGTAAAATGTCTCTGGATGAGATTAGCACTTGAGTTGGTGGATTAAGTAGACTGCCCTCTCCAGTGTGGATAAGCATCATGTAATCTTTTGAAGGCCTGCACAGAACAAATGGCAGAGGAAGAAGGAATTCACTTTTTTCTGCCTTCTTGAGCTGGAACATTTCATCTCATCTCCTGCCCTAGGTCTGGGATTTATACCATTGGCTCTCCTGGTTCTCAAGATTTCAGACTTAGACTGAATTATACCACCAGATTTCCTGGGTCTCTAGCTTGCAGATATGCGACTATTCAGCCTCCATAATCACATGAACCAATTCCTCACAATAAATCTCTTTCAATAGACAAGTAATCCTATTGGTTGTTCCTCTGGAGGATTCTAACTAATAAGTCCCTTGCATTTGAATAACTTACTTTATTATCAAATATACATATAACATCTGAAATGCTTTTTAAGCTAAAAAAGATAACTATTCATTTGTTTTTAATACAAGCTATTTGTCAAAATAGCCATGGTATACTTATGCAAAGGAGCCTGCACTTTAACCTGCCTCAGGAAGCTAATGTTTTACCCTATACATTTGGTATCACAGACCATTAGAATGAAGCAGATTATTCTATGAGCAGTGATTCGTTCAAGTTTTAAGAGGGAGGTGGCCTTAGCTCTTACTCATTATCCAGGCTGATAAAGGTTATAAAAAAAAAAATCTCTCTATAAAAACACATTGTTGGTGGACTTTAGACTTTTTTTGGTTGATTTATAAATAATATTGCACATGTGAAACATCTTAAGGCACAAAGTCAAATTGTACAAAGTCTATACGATGACGTTAGTCTTCTTCCAACCTTGAACCTCTTTCTAGAATAAACTATTGTCACTTTCTTGTGATTCTTTCCATATATCTCCTCTTACCCATTTTTATAAAAATTATAGAATGTATGCTCTCTACATCTTGCTTTGTTCCACTTTATAGCATATCTCAGAGTCCATTCTATTTCAGAATGTATAGATCTACCTAATTTTTAAATGGTTGCACAGTAATCCATTTTATGGACATCATGTTTTATATTCCCCCATAATAGGCATGCATATTTTACATACTTTTTTCTTTCATAATGCCGCAACGATTATCTTTGAATGTACTTCTCTGCATATTTGTTAGTCTATCTCTGAGAAATCCCCAGAAGTGGGATTGTTAGGTCAAAGATTATATGAAATAGTTTTTTTTTTTTTTAAGATTTTATTTATTCATTTGAGAAAGAGAGAGACAGAGAGAGCACAAGCAAGGGGAGAATTGAGGGAGAGGGAGAAGCAGATACCCCACTGAGCGGGGAGCCCGATGCGGGGCTTAATCCCAGGAACCCAGAGATGATGACCTGAGCTGAAGGCAGACGCTTAACTGACTGAGCCGCCCAGGTGCCCCACGAAATAGTTTTTTAATTGTGATAAGATATACATAAAATTTATCATTTCAACCATTTAACTCTATAATTCAACGGCATTACATACATTCACAATGTTGAATCCACAACCATGTGCAACCATCACTACTACCCACTTTCAAACCCTTTCATCCTCCTAAACAGAAACTATACACATTAATAACTCCTATTTCCTGCTCGCCCCAGTCCCTAGTAGTTTCTATTACACTTTGTCACTGTGAATTTGCCTATCTATTTTGGATATATGTACAGTATCCTTCTGTATCTGGCTTCTCTTAATATATTGTTTTCAAAGTTTATCCAGGTTGTAGCATATATCAGGATTTCATTCCTTTTAAAGGCTGATTTATATTCCATTGTATGTATGTATGTATCAGATTTGTTTACCCATTTATCTGTCAATGGACACTGAGTTGCTTCCATCCCTTGGCCATTGTAAGTAATGCTGCTATGAATATTGGGTTATAAGTTTCTGTTTGAATCCCTGCTTTCGATTCTTTTTAGGGTATATGCCTAGAAATGGAATTGCTGGATCATACGGTAATTTTATGTTTAAGTTTCTGCGGAACTGACAAACTGTTTTTGACAGGAGCTCTACCATTTTACATTCTCACCAGCAATTTCCAATTTTTCCACATCTTCAACAACTGTTATTTACCTTTTTTTGATAACAGCCATCTTAATGGGCTTGCAGTGGTATCTCATGGCTTCAATTTGCATTTTCCTAATGGTTAGGGATGCTGAGCATCTTTTCATATGTTTATTGGCTGTGTGTGTACATTCTTTGGAGTCTATTTGAGTCCCATTTCTACCCATTTTTTAATTGGGTTGAGTTGTAGTTCTTCATATATTCTGGATATTGATTATTTATCAGATATATAATTAGCAAATATTTTCTCCCATCCTACAAATATTTCACTCTTGATAGTATTTTGTAATGTACAAAAGTTAATTTTTATAAAGTCCAATGTAACTATTTTTTTCTTCTGTTGTCTGTGCTTTTGGTGTCTATCCAAGAAATCACCACCAAATCCAATGTCATGAAGATCTCCCCCTATGTCTTCTTTGAAGAGTGTTGGGTTTTAGCTCCTAGTTTAGGTCTCTGGTTCATTTTCAGTTATTTTTTATACATTTGTAGTCTCCATTTATCTGTGGGGGATAGTGGATGCCCGAAACTGCAGATAGTACTGAACCCTATATGTACATGTTTTTTCCTATACATACATACCTATGATAAAGTTTAATTTATAAATTAGGCACAGTAACAATTTACTAATAAAATACAATATACTGTAATAAAAGTTACATGAATGTGGTCTCTCTCTTTCAAAAATATCTTATTGTACTAGTCTTCTATTTTATTTACTCTTCTTGTGATGATGTGAGATGATAAAATGCCTATGTGATGTAAAGAAATTAGGTGAATGACACAGGCAATGAGGCATAGTGTTAGGCTACTGCTGACCTTCTGACCATATGCCAGGAGGATCATTTGCTTCTGGACTATGGTTGACCGTAACTAAAACCCCGGAAAGCAAAAGTGAGTAAGGGGTGGGTGTCGGGACTACCATATGGTATAAGGGTTTACTCCATTCTTCTGCTTGAGGAGATCCAGTTTTCTGAGTACCATTTGTTGAAAAAGATTGTCCTTTCCTTATAAAATGGTATTGGTACCCTTGTCAAAAGTCAACCATACACGTGAGGGTTAATTTCTGGGACACTATTAATTTTGATAGTGCCAAAGTGCTTTCCAAAGTGTATGTACCAACCTACACTCCTGCTAATATATGAGAGGACTCATATTCCATATCATCCAGAGATATTTTTGAAAGCAATAAAATATGACATGAGACAACATATTTCATATCATTTTAATAAGTTTGTAAATATCATACTTAGGTAACTATTTTTGTAAAATGTTTGTTTCAAATGGGGTGGTGGTTCTCATTAGCTGAATATAATTTTAAAACATACTTATTTTTACCTTACCACCCCAAGATACTCCCAAGATGGTCTTTGGAGATCACACAAAACTAACTTTTTCAGTGAGAAATCACTGGAATTTAAATTGTTTTTTCATTTCTTCTTCTAAAAGGCTATCTCACTAACTTTTTGCTCTGCAATGGAGTCTTTTTCCTAGGTTGTCTTTTCTGATTTTCCCAAAGATCAACAATAAGTAGCATAATAAGAGTTTCTCTCCATTGGCCCCAAAATACAAATTTAAGAGTCAAAGAAGAATAAATATTATAAGATAGGGTTTGTACAAATTTTCATTTGTAAAATGGTTCTTAACCATGGATCCCACATAAAAACTATCTAGGCCTCTACGCACAGATATTCTGATTTAGAATGGAATGGGACCCATATACATAGACTTGTAAAATGCTAGAATCTGATGCTAATGTATCTCCCTGCTTAAGAACCACCAGAATTCATCTGACATGACAACTGTATGCAGTAATTCTGTTACGGTGTGCATTTATAGATGACCAACTTGAGGCTAAGTTAGCCAAGTGACCTGCACAAGGTCATGTAATAGAATCCAAGTCCTAAAACTGTAATACACAAAGCTGTCTAAGCCCAATATTACTTACAAGGTTGAAAAAAGTGTGTTAATTTGGTAAATGTCCTTTTTAGATTATAAGTTATTTATGTGATTTTTAAACAGATAAATGATCTATCAATAAATAGGAAGACTCTTAATACTGCCCGAAAGGTAAATACTAAAGAATAATGAACAACCCAGTCTGCTACTGTGAACTAGCTATCCTTATTATTCTGGCACATCATGACCCTTAAGATATATATCACCAAGTAACCACTGGATTTGAATCCCATACTGCTTTCCAATTAACCAATACATTAAAAACTGCACTTTAGATAGGAGTTCATGTTCTTCAAAGCTTTTGATCCCTCGTCTCTAAGTAGACACAATTTATACAGGCTCTTGATATAATAGCTCAAAAATGCTAAGTAGCAACAAAGGACCCTAAAACAATCTATACTTTCACCATTAGGAACAAAGTCCTGGTGGAAACATCAGCATCAGCGATGTATTTCAAACTCCAGCTGGAAAAAATTCTCAAGGAAAGCAATCTGCTATCTCCTTGTGCTCTCCCTCAGGCCAGAGAGTGCTTTACAGTAAGCTTCCATTGGTAAGACTGCAGGCAAAATCCAATCCTTGGCAAATGCACACAGCAAACTACTTTAAGGCATGACTATGCCACACACACGCCCCCCCCCCCCCCCGCACACAATGAGTACTGTAAGTACAGCATTTTTAGAAACAGCATTTGATAAGTAAGATTATCTACTTCCAAAGTATAAATCACAATCATTTTCCATTTTTAATTAAAGAGGTCATTTTTCTTTTTTAATTTCATGGAAAAAAAACTCAAGACTTCAGTGCTCACTGTTCTGATGTATTATTACTTCTGTAGTTTACAATTTTATTGTGAAGGAGTGTATTTGTTCCCCTCTCCATGACATTACTAACTACCCCTGAAATAAAAATTTCATTAGTATTACTTACCAACTAGGGATGTTCTGTGAATATTTTTAATGTTTCGAAGTTCATGTTACAGAGGGCAGCATCTTTGTTAGACGATAACACAAAACTACATGAAATACTTGTCTGATTCAGTGTGGAAATTTCTGGGTTCCTTGCTGGTTCATTCTCTCAAATACCATGCAATAATACATGCAAAATATATAAATATAAAAAATATAAAAATACATGCAAAATATATCAATCAAGTATGAAGTTCTATAAAAACAAATAGAAAATACACGACTCTTACTGTGAAGGAGCCAATGGTTTAATAGGCCAGAAGATACAATAATACAAAATCATAAATTCTCCCATAAGGTTTCCCATAGGATATACACAAACTATAAAATTAATTTATATAACCAGAAGTTTCCTTTTTCTACTGTTTAACAAATTTCATCATACCAGACTCATAAGAATATCTTCCCTAATTCTCTCATTCTTCCCAAACCAAAAATAATCAGTCCTTCCTCTGAGCTACCACAGCCCCTGATCTGTACCTTACCACTCTGTACTTTATACTGCAGTTATTTAAGTACATAGCAGATCTTCCCCAAGTGACGCAACATTCCTTGAGACGATTTCTGATTTATCTTTGTATCCTCTCTGTTTAGTACCAGCAAGAATTAAAATATTTACTGAATGAAAAATTTAGAACGCCTATATAATAATCTGAAAATAGCATCATAGTTTCAAGGGATTAATGTGGCTCTTAAAATTTCCCAATCTACTCTTGAGAAAACTTATTTAGTGAAAACCTATGGTTCCAAAGATGATATTTTCTACCCCCTCAAAGAAAGGTATTTTTTTTTTTTTTTTTTTTTTTACCATGTCGTTCTTCCTGAGCTAGTCATCCTTGGTTGCAACATAAAAATAAAAAAGTAGACTGGGTAATTTTAACCATAAAAGTGGAGTAACAGCAAATGGGTGAAATACCTAGAAACATTCAAATGCAACTTACAGAGTAAAGTCCTAAGAAAAAGACTAGCTATACTTAAAAACTAAGTAGGGTTACTGGAAAAAACTGAAGGGGGGAATCAGTTCCTTTACATGATAATGCTACAACTTTCTCTAAAAACTAACTCACATATAGTTAAAAATAAATATTAATTTTCTCAAAAATACATGTGCACATTTGAAAAGTTCCTATTACATGATTTTAAAATATCAAATTAAGTTTGATGATACATTCATTCTATTTTCAATGCTTAAAATTATTTCAGGAAAAAAAAAAAAACAACTCATCTGGATTTAAAGGCTAAGACTACCTCAAGTAAAGTTACAAGTACTACAAGAGAAAAAAGGAAGAAGAGCAGAAGAGAAATCCACCTGTAAAGAGCAAGCAATTCAACTGAAAAGTGGACTGAGCCAACAACCACACAGACTAAGGTCTCCAGCACACAATTCAAACGCAAACAAAATTACTATGTCTTCCCCTAGGCTATTCCACAGACTGGAAATAAGCTTTTTAAATCAACATTCTTGACCACTGAACCAAGATTAATCATTACTGGCCCAGTGCATGCAATTTGCCAAAAAGCTAAAATACATGACAATTCATGAAAAATAAAAGGTGACCTATTCAAATTCTGAAGTAAAATATGTATTCTTTTTTCTCAAAATTTTAATAACTAGTTTAGATTAACATCAATTTAAAATATCTAGCATAAGTATAATTTCAGACAAAGAACAAAATCAAATTATTTCATCATTAGTGGAACCTTTCTTATGAAATAATTGGATGACGGAAATTGTTGAAGTAGTACTTACTTGTAATTATCATGAGAATTAGATTTGGCTCCTGAGTCTAAGAAGTGAAAAAAATTGATGGCAAAAAGCACCAAGGCAAACTCAGTTATAAGATTATTATTATTATCATATTAGTGTGCTAATTCTAAACTAAAATCCACACTCCATGTTATTCCAGAATATTTCCTGATTTAAGAAACAGTATTTTAATTGAAATGAATTGTATTTTCTCTTTTTAAAACATGAGGTTTTTTTGTAAAAAGATTTATAGGATATTTCTCAGCTACCTAACACATACTTCGATAAACACTTCCAAGTCACTTGGGCAAGACACTTTCACAAACACACTGCCATGAACAAAAACACTTCTGCACTAGTCAAACCTCCTGAATGCCTGTGCTCTTTGTCACCTTCTGGCTGCCTTACCACCACTGCCCTCACTGCTTCCCTCCCAACAATATAGAATGTTAGTTTAAAATAACTTATTTAATACAGTTGTGTTTTGAATCATCGTATTTTTCTTAATGTTAATGTGCTTGTCCACAGAATAGGAAGCTATTTTCTAATTATGGCAAGCTCCGACATGACAATAAAGCCTTTAAAAAGACAACACTATTTATAAACTACTATGGAATTCCTTACCTACAATTACCTACTCACAAAGTACATTTCCAAAGAATGAGGCCTCCTTTTGCAACACATGAAGTCAAAAATCTTCAAGGAGACTTTTTTAGATAAGAAATTTAACAGAAGGTCCTTGAATCCCAAGAGATTCCATGGATAAACTTCAGAAAAATTTGGGGGGTCCCAAATTAAAAACGAAACATTATCTGTGTATTTTGGGGGAGTCCATAGCTTTCATCATATTCTCAAAGTGTCCTGTGACTCCAAAAGTTTAGGAAGCAATCTAACTAGATTGGGGGTTTTAAGTTTAGTTTCATTGGTACATGCCTCTCAGCTGTGAGGTATCTATCACGAGTAACTAATTTTGTGATTACCCAAGTTTGTGAAATATTTGCTTTTTTTGGAAATATATAATGGAACACTCCCGAAGTTACGTTTATATTAACATAACTGTCATTCACTTGCATTTCTTGTATGACAGAGAGAGAAAGAGCCCGTAATTCAGAGCACAGCCACGGAAATGTGTTGTGCATGTGAATTCCCTATGTTACTTGTAATCCAGCAGAAAAAAAAAGGTTGAGAATCGCTGATCTGAACCACCCCCTCATTTTATAGATGAACAAATTTAGGCTCAGAGATTAATTCGGTCACAGAGGAGTCCTAGAACTTCCATCAGTGTAATCTTAAACAGTGCTGGGATTAGAACAAATGCCTACACTGGTATTCTCTTAGTCTGGAGAGTGGCTATAAAAAAAAAAATTTATTCCTTGGTATTCAACAAAGTTCCATCCTTGGAATACTTCTCTCACTATGTACATTCACCTTGGACAACCTCATTTGCCTCCCACAACTTCAACTATCATTTCTCCTAATTCACAAATCTGTATTTCCAGTCCTGTCAAACTTCTTGCTTGTAGTTCCAGATATGTATGTCCAGCTGCTCACTTTATATCTCCTACTGCTATGCAAGTTTCTCAACCTTTACATGTTAAAAAACCAAACTCATATTACCCACACATTCTTCAAGGGGGAGGGAGAGGGAAGAGATCTTCAATCTCAGTTTTCTTTCTCGATGCCAAAAACCTAGGAGTTTTTTTAAGCAGACTTTTACCTCCCACATCCAGATAGTAACCAATTCCTTCTGATTTTGCTATTTCTCATCTCCATCCAAAAGTAGAAGTCTCTTCCTCTCCATCCCTAGGACTACTGGTTTATTTTAGGCACCTGTTCTCTCTCAGGGTACCATAACGATCCTTTTTGCCTTCAACCCTTCACCCCTCCATCGACTTTCAATACTGCTGCCAAAATGAGATTTTTTTAAACAAATCTGACCACATCATTCCACTTCCTATACATCCTTCAGTGGCACCCCATTACTGAAGAATAAAGTCCAAATTCTTTAACATGGTATTTTAAATGTCTCCATGATATAATCTTTGCTATAAAACTATCTGCTTTATACTACAATGAAATAATGAGTACTTAAATTTGTGGTTAACTACTAATTATGGATAACCATTTAAAAAATTACTGTGCAAGTATACGTATATTAATTGGTATATATATATTAATTGGTTAAACTGTATATGTGCTGTGTAATCCTGCCAGTGCAATTTGTTCAGTCATGTTTCAGGTAAACTGGCCCATTAATCACCTCTCAGTCTTGGCAAAAGTTTTACATCATGTAGGAAAAGCTAGTAAGAAAAGAGGGCTTCTGGGACAGTCCATAACAGAAGATGGCAGGTTTTGATGGCGACAGTGGTAGCATGAGGGAGGAAATGGACAGAAGGAAAAAGAAGATTAAAAAATTTTCCTAGTCTAAAACAAAACAAAACAAAACAAACCAGTGGTACTCAAAATTAGTCTCACACCAACAGTAGCAGCAGCAGCACCTTGGAAACTTCTTAGAAATGCAAATTATTGGGCCTTTCTCCAGACCTACCGCTTTAGAAAGTGTAGGGTTCAGCCCAGCCATCAATGGTTTAACAAGCCCTCCAGGTACTTCCTGGGGCACGCTAAAGTCAGAGAACCAGTAGCCTAAATGGATGGTGCTAGGATTGGCGGCAAGAGCACCAGTCTCACTGTAGGGAGCTGAGACAGCACAAGTGCAGTTCCTGTTTAGTCAGCTGGTCTCACTGAGCTTTAAAGCTTCTGATCCCATTCCTGTTGCAGAACAGTTCCTTTCTTGTGGAGAATTATCACTCTAATCTTTAGACTTCCTCACCAAGTAGTATCTTTTAGAATAAATATTGTTCAGATGAGTCTACTCCCTATTACCTGTAACTCCTTTAAAACCTGGGATGCTGATAGGGTGGGGCTGGGGATGAGATGGAATGGGAGTATCAACAAAGAAGAGTTATTAGCATCAAGGGAGCACTGAGTGGACGGACTCATTGAAGAAAGGAAACCCTATCGGTGAGATAATTACCTTTTGTTCCACAAGAGAGTAAGTGTAAGGATCTCATACCAACATCACACACAAGGAAAAAAAATGTTTATTTTATATTTTGGTATAAAAGAATCCCTCCTTTAAATCCATTTGGGGTTTGATGGTCTAGTCATAAATACTACTTACCATTAAACATGCCATTTTTAGTTATTCAGCAAATGGCAAGCCAAAGCTAACAGACACGCGGTCTTCCAAATACAACTGAAAATAAAATATTATCTCATGGTTTGGTTTGGCAGTTAATGGTAAGAGAACTTTTTCTGGTAGGAGACTACATTTATACATTACATGTCCCAAAACCTGAAACATGGCTGGCTAAACTTTTTTAGTTTAACTGAATTTATGCACTGGCTCACAGTTAGAAGAGTGAATATATTTAGTATTTTCTATTACTCACAATATGACACAACTTTCTAATTTTCCAACCTAGCGATGATTCAAGAACCACATTTAGCTGTAACATTAAGAGAGAAAAAAAGCATGCGCACAGATCATGTTTAAGGAATTCATGGAAAGCAAAGAAATGCTTAAGATCCTTGACGTATATTCAAGTTAGAGAATATAAATAGTAGGCTTTGGTACAGATAAGTAATTTGTTTATCCTTAGAGTGCCACTGTCTTAGTTGATATTGATAGTCTTAAAACCTTATTTCACAGAGTTTATTACATGGCAGTTATCTTGAGTTATTGAAATCTTTGGTTTTCCTTTCAGTTCAAATGAAAACAGCCTATTGCTACTAAAACATCTCTTTACCAAATAGCTGAACTTAAAACAATTACATTTTATTTTACTCTTGAAAAAAATATATAAATTAGAAAATAGCTTGTTAGAGAAATTATCTGGCCTATCAAAAGTCAATGTAAATTTTTAATAAGGAAAGTTACATTCACAAAAAGCATCAAAATGCACCCCAAAAAGATAATATCAATATCAATTTAAAGACATATCCTATGGAAATGAACATTTCTATGTAAAACTGCCTTATAACACTGGCTTTAAAATGAAACTTATAAACACAAGCATTATATCCCCCAACCCAAGATATCTGTAATTGTCAAATAAAATGTAATTGTGATATTTTTGTTATTGTTGTTAAAAAAAAAAAGAGTAATCACAAAAATTCTGAAATCTGCTAACACATTACTTAAAGGCTTTGTTTCCCCCCAAGTATATTCTAAGAAACAAGAGTTCCACAGGATATTAATTACATGTTATTAGAGTGACTGATTTCCCTGGTCTATGGGACATTTAATTTGAAATACACTGAGGTTTTTTGGTTTTTTTTTTTAAATGTAAACTCAGTACCTGGAAATATTTCTCAGTCTTTGCTATGCTAATGTGCATTATGAATCTTTAAGAGAAAGAGTAAAGAAAGTAGTTTTCCAAACATATTTGAAACTATTTCTCCTGGGTAATCTCTTAGAACTACAGAACACAGTGTGAGAAATGTTACTCTGGGGCATGAGGCTTCTAATATGAAAATGAAATGTGTAACACTTATATGGGTTAATTTTAAGGTTAAAAAAAGATCCATATTAGCTCTTCAGATCTAATCTCCTATGATGCTTGAATTCCTTGTCATTTGTGCCAAGTGGTCTTTGATTCAGCCTATCTACCTGCTCACCTTAAACAGAGTATTGGTTTTGAGCTCATACTCTACAGAAACTTGCCTAAAGATATTAGGCTTAATTCATCTGCACTTCAGGATCTTTCTTGTTCACAGAGATTAAGAGGGAAGCAAGTTATGAACCCAAGAACTTTTCAAAATAGAAATGAAAAATAAGCATAATACAATGAAGTTACTGTCACTGCTCTTTATTATTTACAAAATGTATGAAGTATTTGCACTACATGTTACAATGTTTGTACTATATACATTCTAACGTAGCACATGCAAATTTTAAATAGAAAAATTAACTTATTTTTAACTATACTTTAAGAACACTGCTGCTGCTATGAATTCCCCAGAAACAGGCTCATCTGATTAGTACAACTGATCTGCCAGCTGGATGGATCCCAAGTAAATTTCAAACTGGCATTTGGCAAAATATCCCTGTACCCAGCATTTTACATAGAACATAAATTAAAGATGCATTCTAGAATTGCCCTGAGAACGGAGCAATTGTATGGTAACATGAATATATTCAACTTACTCTCTTTATGCTAAATTTGCTAGCTGAGCAGTTTAAATAATACTTCAAATTCTGTGCCTGAATTCTGCTTACATTTATTCTGTATTAGTTTGCTGGCATCCAACACTGGATTAGGAAAGACTGCCATCTGGTAGTTATAGCAACCTTTTACTAACTTGGTCGGAAGTTGAAGACCGTGAGCCTCAAAGAAATGCAAACCAGGTTTATTACTATGAATATACCAAAATCTTTTTTAAAAAATAGTCATTCAATAGGGCTTTTCATTTTAGAGAAACACCGTGTGTGCTTGCACGGTCACGCATTATATAATCAACCTACAAAGGTCTAGTTTTAAAAGGGGTTAAAGGGATGATTAAATAAGCAATTAGGTCCACACTCCCTTCACCCACAAGGCTGCCACTGTCCCTTTGATAAAGCCTAGGGATGAGTGCCAAATTAGCCTTATTTAAATTGGCCATTTAACTCTAACTTCCCTTAATCACATGGGGGTACATATTTTTTCCTCTGAAAGAAGTTTCAGGTGAGCAATACTTCAGATGAAGTAAATAACAGTATAAAAACAGTAACAACATGTATAGAGCATATGAGCACACAGTAAAGGTTTTCAAATTCATCATGATCTTATTATATCATGAAGAAAAGCCAGAGAGGTAGAACGACAATGATTATCTTCTATTCTGTAATTTCACTAAGGTTACCCAGTTATGGTAATGGTAGAGCAGGGAAGATTTAACTACCTAGTTAAAATTTTATTTTCTTCCTACTATATCACAGTTTCTTTCCGGAAACAGTATTTTACAACTTACATAGCTTTTAGTATTATAAATATATGTGTGTGTGTGTGTGTGTGTGTGCGCGCGCGCGCGTGTGTATAAAAAGGCTTTGAATCTGAACTTCTCCCAAACCTCCCTACAGCCCACCTTGTCTAGTTTTACTCCTTGAACCTCTTTGTTCTTCCTTTGCTCTCCTTATCCTCCCAAAGTCACTAACACTTGCTCGAGCCTGAATGAAAGCAGCAGCGTGTAAATGTAGAATCCAGCCATCCAGAGCACTCACAAATTCTGATTATATCTACTCCAACTTACAGACTAGCATGCCAACACATGGACTATTTCCCCATGCTCTCATTCTAAATGCAACAATGTCAAGGACATAGCCATTAAGAGATGACCTAGGATTATTTAAGACTTATCCAGCTCAATACGCTTATTCTATCCCATTATTTTACTTCAACCCTCTTTGTCTATAAAAAGCCCTTTCCTTATATGGTCGGTCTTTGAAGTCTCAGATTTGATATTCCTGGCATTTAGAGAAGTAGACTCTTCTGTATCTCTTCTTGAAGCCCTCTGAAACATTCTTTGCTGATTTTCAAGATGGGAGAGATGTTCTTTCACATGAGGCTTTTACATTACTGATCCTGCTCAACAGGCTGTCACTAAGCCGAAGTCTCTTCATTCATGTTTGCATGTAGGTACTAGCAGGGGAAAAGGGAGGCCTGCAGAATGGGGGGCACTCAACTTGCTCATCAAGAAAAAAGGATCAGCTAACACCATTGGCAAGAGACTCCTTTATGTACAGTATTCTGCTTCATGCTAAAGGACACACAAAGTAATGGAAAACACAATGAGAGCATAATATAGCAGAAAGAACAATGGCTCTAGAATCAGACAGACGTGGGTTGGAATCTTGATTCTGCTACCTGCTAGCTGATCTAGGGCAAAGTCAAAGTGTATCTGAATCTCTTTCTTCATTTTATAGTATCAATCTCGAAAAACTGATGTGAGGTTTCAAGATTTTATGTAAAGTACCCAGTATCTAGTATATGGCAGGTACCCAATAAACCATAGCAATTAAAAAATTGTTTTTAAATCACCTACCTTCAAGAAGCAGCTAGTCAGGAGTTAGTAATCACGGGAGGTAGTAGGCAGAGTAACTTAAAAAAAATGTATCTCATAGACTGGGAGTTAGAGAAGGAGAGGTAGTGGCTGCTTGGAGGCAATAGTTCTCAAACGACTACTGTAATACAAAGTGGCTCAGCCAAGTCAGCTGAAATACCTATAGCTAAGGCTTTCTGAGGGAGCATTTCCCTGAACTTCTAATAAGCTCCTAACAGTAAGAATATAACATAAATTCTCTTATCTTTTTTTTTAAGATTTTATTTATTTATTTGACATAGAGAGACCGCCAGCAAGAGAGGGAACACAAGCAGGGGGAGTGGGAGAGGAAGAAGCAGGCTCCTACCGGAGGAGCCCGATGTGGGGCTCGATCCCAGAACGCTGGGATCACGCCCTGAGCCGAAGGCAGATGCTTAACGACTGCGCCACCCAGGCGCCCCAAATTCTTACCTTTTTAACAGTATTTTCCAGTAGAAACATAATGTAAGCCACAGCTGTTTTTAAATCTTCTAGTAGCCACATTAAAAAAAACAGGTGAAATTAATTTTAATATACTTCATTTAACCTAATATGTCAAAATATCATTTCAACATAAATATTAAAAGCTGACTTATTTTACATTCTTTTTCCTTGTAGTAAATTTTAGAAATAAAGTATATATTTTACACTTAACATCTCAGTTAAGTCCGGCTACATTTCAAATGGTCAAGAGCCACATGTAGCTACTAGGTCCCGTACTCAACAGTGGGCCTCTACAATCCTTGCATCAAGCCGGGGCCCTGTCCAAAGAATCTGCCCTAATACTTGTTGCTCTACTATTCTACTAGGGACCCTAAAAGCCTTGTTAGAGGATCTCATTTTTAGAGGGCGTCTGGGTGGCTCAGTCAGTTAAGTGTCTGCCTTTGTCTCAAGTCATGATCTCAGGGTCCTGGGATCAAGCCCCACATAGGGCACCCTGCTCAGTGGAGAGCCTGCTTCTTCCTCTTCCGCTGCTGCTCCCCCTGCTTGTGCTTGCTCTCTCTCTGTGTCAAATAAATAAAATCTTTAAAAAAAAAAAAACAACACCTCATTTTTAAAATGTAAACATCAGCTGACATTTCAGAAGGGATTATGTGACACAAGTTAGCCACCTGGGAAGTCAGGAAGAAGGAAAACTAAAAGGGGGGTGCCATGAAGGGAATCTTAAGGAAACCAAAGACATGTTTTGCGTAGATCACAGGTTGGCTCAGACCCATGCCACTTAAAACCACCTCACAAATCCTTTCTAGGTTGTCAAACTCTAGATTACTGTAAGATACCTGTGTATCAAAAGCTACACAGCTATGACAAACATATACACAGTATATAACTAGTAACGGCTGTCGGGAGCTGTAAGACATTGGTAGAGGAATGCCAATCACATCAATCAACACCATTTCTTGATTGCCCATTAGCAGAGTATATTCCAATCAGGTCAGCACCTTTAAAATTCCACAAACCTAAAAGAACTTGAAGTAAATAAGACCTCTGTAAGGGGTCATCAGAATAATGTAAAAGTTTGAACAATTTTTAAAAGCTGATAAATAATCCTTTATTCCTGAGGTACTGTGATAATTCATGCATTTGGACAATTATGCCTTCAATTAAGTTTGTTTAAAGTTCAACCGTAACTGTAAACAACTTTCAATCAGGTAAGAAAAGTCTGTGTCATATGGTTTGCTTTTTTGCAATTCAAAAAGTTCTTTCAAAGTATGTAATGTAAAGTGCAACCAGATGCTGTTGGCAAAGAACTGGATTTTCAAATGTGACCGATTTCCAAGAACATTACCACAGATGTGGCCTACACATTGGGTGAGTATAAAGCTTTGAAGAGCTCATATCTAATCTAATCATCTATTTAGAACTCTCCATGCTTTCCCACATTTCAGTGATGTTTCAAATTTTCAAACAGAGTAAACTTCTCAAAAGGCAGATCAAATCACAAATGTATGACTTAAAAACTGCTCCTCCTAAATAGACTCAGCACTCACCATACAGCTGGTATTATAAAAAGCCCCCAATTCTATCCGAAAATATGAACTGATGTTAATGCCTGAACAAGAACAATTGGTCACTTGCATTATAATATAAAGCTTAGTCACTGAGTGGCAGTTTTCTTCCACTTAGAAAAGTCTTCCTTAGTTTCAGATACTACAAAAATTTACAATCATCACTAAGCTATTTGTAGACGTCTTTCAAAGTAGACGCAAAAATCACTTAAATTAGAAAATTGCAATAACCCCTGCGCTAGCATTTGTATCATATCCAGGAAAAGATAAAAAGAAGCATCTTTAATAATTGAGATTTTTCTCTTAAATAGCTGAAATTTAGAAACATGTACAGATGCTATATTAACTGATCAATAGGATAAGTATGTGGAAATAAATGGCAAAATTCATTTCTTAGTATTTAAACATGCAGAGGATGAACTATTTCACACATCATTACTTTCTGAAACTTTCAGATAAGGGTCGTGAATTAAAATCTCAATTAACCACAAAGCTTAGAAACTAGTTTGTTTTGGACAAACACTGAACTGTAGTCAATTTAGTAAACTGGCGAAGTTCAATATATTACCAACATTCAATTTAGGCATGCCTCCTTCCTCTTCCTTTTCTCACAAACAGGGATTTGGGAGTGGTGGATGTAAGTAAACAACAATCATTTACTCAAAACAAATTTACTAAGCACCTTATATGTACCAGACTACACATGAAATATTTTACATGTCATCTTACTTAGTTCTCAAAAGCAACCTAAGAGATGTGTATTTTTGTCCCAATTCTACATATGAATAAAGAAGGTTCAGAGAAGTAACTTGCTCAAGGCCAGCAAGATTTTAAGTCAGATCTATCTTATTTGTACTACCCAGCACTAACTCTTCCCTTTCTATTCCAGCTTGCCTCACGTAAGCTCAGCCAACTGAACCTGCCCTCTAAAGTTCTCATACAATAATATTTGCATTTCTTCAGCAGTACTAGTTTTTGGTTATCACATTATAAAGGGGAAAAATGGCTAAAGCTGAGGACTAAGAATGATTCTTTTTTTTTTTAATCTCAGAAGTGTTCTATTTTCCATTAAATTATAGAAGAGTATACATAGAGATGGCTATAGTCCCCCAAATAGACTTCTACTGGAAGAAACCTCAACATTAATGTAGGACAAAAGAAAGATATTCTAGTGCTGTGTTCTTATCCACTTTGGTAGCCACCAGTTACATGTAATTACTGAGTACCTGCAATGTGGCTAGTCTGAACTGAGATGTGCCACGGTGTAAAATACACACAAAATGTATAAAAAAGAGCAAAATATTTCACTACCTTTTTATATTGATTACACATTGAAAGACAATATTTTAAATACATTGAATAAAATAAAATTTTAATAAAGTATGAAGAAAATATATTTCAAAAATTTCATTTTATTCCTTTTTTAATAACATGGCTACTTGAAATTTTAAAATTATATATGTATTTGGGGGGGAGAGGACAGCAGTATTCTAAGGCCTTCTAAGAAGACTTCAAATCAGACTACGCAGATAGTTTGTACACAAGGCATCCACCTGTACAAACACCATCCCTGAACAGAAGGTCTGAACCCTTACAATTAAACCTCTTAAAAGAAAAGATAGTGAGCTATCAAAAGAAAAACACTGAGAAAACTCACGTAATTATTCTGATCAGAAATAGCAAATAAATGTTAATTCTTACAGTAAAAAGCCAAAGAAATGTAGCCTTCTCCCCCATACACACTCTCCAAAATCTTAAAAGCTGTCTTTCCAACTTTTGATTTCATATACTTTCATGAACATATGTATCTTTATTGCTCAAGAATTGGACAAGATATTACTAGGGCCTTTATTTCAAATATTGATTCTAAGTATACTAGACCACAGAAGATCTAGAAGTCAATGTATACTGACTTTAGGACCCACCTAGAAGTTTCTGCTTCCAATACATCCCTGAAATCCATTTGTATTCTTACTTGGTCTTCTTTCACTAGAGGACCCAAGGAATTTCAGGTAATCGAAGTTCTATCAATCAATGTTTTATTTTCTATTGACCAAAATCTCAGGAAAAAGTACCAATAGAAACTTAAAAAAAGGGGCGCCTGGGTGGCTCAGTCGTTAAGCGTCTGCCTTCGGCTCAGGGCGTGATCCCAAGGTCCTGGGATCGAGCCCCACATCAGGCTTCTCCTCTGGGAGCCTGTTTCTCCCTCTCCCACTCCCCCTGCTTGTGTTCCCTCTCTCGCTGGCTGTCTCTCTGTCAAATAAATAAATAAAATCTTTAAAAAAAAAAAAAAAGAAACTTAAAAAAAAATCAATCATTAACTTAAATATTATATGGTTTTTATAAAAACTGATTTACAAGGTTTTAAATACAAATAATTGCCACCATTTACTATCTGAGACAACACGGATGGACCCAGAGGGTATTACGTTAACTGAAATAAGTCACACTGAGAAAGACAAAACTATTAGGTTTCCACTAGTAAGTGGAATCTAAAAACAAACAAAATCCCACAAATTTTGTCACCATGAAACACAGCTAGTACCCAAACAGTTTAAAATCAACTTACTAAAACGCTGAATTCAAAGTTCTCCAATAAGTACCTTGACTTTGTACCTATTCCTATTAAAATTGATTTAAAAATAGATCGAAAGAAATCTTATACACTCACAGTAAAATCAGAAGCAATTATATTTTATTTAGACCCCAGCCATAATAATGAATCCTTTTAGTTCCTCAGAAGGATCTACTATTAAAGGCCTTATTTTGAAAAAAAAAAAAAAAAAAAAAAAAGGCTATCTTGCAAATTACCTTCTAAAACTGTTGTGAAATCAAATGTTATAGCAAAACATGGAAAAAAAATCAAAACAAATCTGATAAATTCCATTCAAAGTCCTTGGTATGATGCAACATTGATAAAATGCATTCTTAAACACTAAAAATCTTGATAAATGAGTTTATCACAAAATTAGATTGAAACACTAACACTTCCAATATGACAGATTTCTTCCTTCACTGTGTTGTATATTGGTTTGCTAGGACTTCAAATACATTTGTTTAGGACTTAAGTGAAGTTGTTTTGATCGAAGGGTGAATCTGTTTATATTAAGGAATCTGCACTGGGATGTTGTCATCGACATCTGCTGTTGATAAGCACTTCCTAGCTCAACTGTTGACGGGGTGCTGCTGGGGACTCATGCGTAAGATCATATACAAGAACAGCTATGACGTAATGGACACTTAAACTTTAAATACCAAGAATTTTTTTTTTAAAGATTTTATTTATTTATTCAACAGAGATAGAGACAACCAGCGAGAGAGGGAACACAAGCAGGGGGAGTGGGAGAGGAAGAAGCAGGCTCATAGCAGAGGAGCCTGATGTGGGGCTAGATCCCGGAACGCCGGGATTACGCCCTGAGCCGAAGGCAGACGCTTAACCGCTGTGCCACCCAGGCGCCCCTAAATACCAAGAATTTGTGAGGACTTACCAAGAACGTTTTGTGTGGCCAAGGCTACTCTTGCTGATCTAAATAGCTCTCTGAAGATCTCGAGACACTTGCTTCTGCTGTGGCCAGGCTACTATTTGGTCAACAGTGGTGTTAAACCCATGCAGCAGTCTCAGGAAGAGAAGGGATACCTGTCCCTGCCTTGGCAAGGTTACTCCTTATAGCTAGTGGAGTAAATCGTGTAATGGTCCATGGAGTAATAACCTTCAGAGCAACCCACTTTGCTGCCAATACTGGTGCCATCATCCACTAGCCACATGCCCCAGAAGTGAGGAACTAAGCCAGCAGCTGATACCCAAGTTTTTGTTGGAAGGACTGACTGTACCAAGAACCAACTCATAGAAAGGTACACCTCAGGTGCGCCTGGGTGGCTCAGTTGTTAAGCATCTGCCTTCGGCTCAGGTCATGATCCCAGGGTCCTGGGATAGAGCCCCGCATCGGGCTCCCTGCTCAGTGGGAAGCCTGCTTCTCCCTCTCCCACTCCCCCTGCTGGTGTTCCTTCTCTTGCTGTGTCTCTCTCTGTCCAATAAATAAATAAAATCTTAAAAAAAAACAAAAAACAAAAACAAGAAAGGTACACCTCAACTAAATTTGGACTCTGTATCTTTTGTCTCCCCTTTGCCTGGAATAGTGTAATTGATCTATCATTGGTTTTGGAGTAGGTTATTTCTTTATTGGTTAATTAAGAGACATTATCCTGTATGCTACTGGCTTGTGAAATATTATAAATTATAATTCCTGCAGTGAACCTATGTTAAGATATTGGCAGATCATCTTAGTCTCTGAGCATAATTTGCCTCAAACAAAACACTGTGCCTTATGTAATGGCCCACTTAGTAGAAAATAATGGAAAATTGGGGCCAGAAATCCTATAATCTATTTTACTCAAACAAATGATCTAAAACTTTCCCTTTTCTTTGGAGTATGGAACTGTTTCTAATTTAAATATGTTCTTTTCCAAAAGAAAAAAAAAAGTCAAGGCAGCTAAATACATTGTTTGAATTTTCAATATAATGTTCCTAAACATGTCAGAAACATTTACCATGTATATGACTGGCTTCAGTGGTAAGCATACTAAAACTGGAACAATATACAGAAGATCAGCATAGCTTTTTGTGAAAATAACAAGAAAGTGCATGACACATTCTGGAATTTTTTTTAAACTTCAAAAAATTTTTCCTAATTCAATGAAAGATTTAAAAAACAAACAGGTACCAACTATTTCTTGAATGCAGCTTCAAATCACAAAGATAGTGAGATCTCTCATCCTGTCTAAACTCTGCTCTAGGGAAGATCCAGTGAAATTCTGGTGAACTCCCTTATCCCAGAATTGCATGAATGGGTTAAGATTGCTGGTGAAGTCATAAAGCAGAAAAGGCACTGGACTGAGAGTCACAAACACAGTTTTGAGTCCAGATCAGCCACAAGTAACATTATCTTGAACGTGCCACTTCGTTCAACCAGACCAGGTCCTTCATCCATAAAATAAGGTAGGGGTTTTCAAAATTCTGTGCATCTAGATTTCATCCCCCACTTTACTCCAAATGCCTCTCCAAACTTTAAAATTCACAGAGAATTCCCACTTCCAATCACTAATGGAAAGTCTAAATGATTTGCACAAAGGCAGAATTTCAGCATCCAAAGAGACTTGCAAACCTGGGGAGCTCCTACTTCTATTTGTGGGGAAACTTCCTTTTTATTGGGTCATGAAGGCAGAGGTCAGCTAGCACCACTCTGCAGATCTCCACCTCTCCCATAATTATCAAACTCCGTCTCCAACCCACCAACACAGAATTTGCACAGCTGAGGGGTATAATGAGGCTACAGCTCTTCACTTTAAAATATGAATCAGGGGTGCCTGGTGGCTCAGCTGATTAAGCTTCCCGCTCAGGTCTGATCTTAGGGTCTTGGGATCCTGGGATTGAGCCCCATCTCCTTGGGATTCTTTCTCTCCCTCTGCGCACCGCCCCCACACTCTCTCACACGCACTCTCTCTCAAATAAATAAATCTTTAATAAATGAATTAAAGGCTATAGGTTCTGTAACCCTTGTCTCAGCTCCAGGGGCTTGAATGCCAATCATAACCTCTGCTGCATGATACATATCTGTATAGAGTTTCAAATTACAATCTTGATTAGGTATAAAAATAATAGATTTTATATCACCTGAAACCTTGATCTTAAAACAATTTTTTTGATCTAAGAATACAGGAGGGGGGTGGGGAATTATTGTTTAACGGCTACAGAGTTTCAATGCTGCAAGATGAAGAGTTCTAGAGATGGAAGGTGGTGGTGGTTATACAATATTACCACCAAACTACACCTTTAAAAATGACTAAGATGGTAAATTTTATGTTGTATTTACCACAATAAAAAATATTGGAAGACAGCAGATACCCAGGACTCCAAGATGGTATCAGCTGTACCAATGAAGAGGAAACTCATGGATGTTAAAATAGGGAAGCTGGGAAGCTGGATACTGATGCAGGAGTTTGTCCCTAAAGGCACTTGCTTGGAGAGTTTCAGAGAGGTTACTACCAATATTACAAGTATGTCAATGTGAAGAAAGGGAGCACTGCTGAGCTTTCTATGGTGGCAGCTTATGTGCTGTTCTACCTTTCTTACGAGGAATTCAAACAACAGTGGCTAAGTGAATACCACTGAAGAGTGTGTGGCGGGTGGCCTGGCACCCCTTCTTGAGGAACTGGATCATTGCTGAAGCCTTTTCATATCCTAATTGAGAATTAACACCCAATAAAAGATGATTGGTACAAAATAAATATATTGGAAATTTTAAAAAGAATCCCCCCCAGATATAAGACTATTATTTATAGTATTTGCATAGGAATGACATTCTATTAAATACCATTCAAAACAAGAAAAGAAACCAAGTCTAGCAACCCTAAGTTTAGAGTCAGGCAATCCCAAAGCTTAGGAGAAAATCTTATGACTTAGTGGGTGGCCAAAGGCAAGAGTCAACAAAATAATGCCAAGTACCAAAAATAAAAAGTTTTAGAAGAGGTACAGTTACAGCTGGCCTAATGGGGCAGATGCACAATGATGGTAAATTCCAGATGCACATTCCTGACCCCTTCTTTGCCATCCCTCTTAGAGGATGCTTTTCAATGGGAACACTTCTCAAACAGAATTTGCGTTGTTAGCATGTATGCTTTCATAGAGTTATCTGTCATTGCCTAGGATGAGACAAGAGTGATAGATGATTACAATTTCCACCTCCCACTCTTCATACCTCTGCTGTAAGTGGACAGGAAGCTAGAAAAGGACACTCTTGAGGGAAAAAATAAAATAGAGAATGGATTTGGAAACAACACCTAGGAGAACAGGGCTAGCTACTTCTCCAGGCTGTTGTGAGCATAAGGCTCTATTTCTTATGCAGCAATTCATCTACCAGGTGTAGGCAGGCAAAGTCTTGACTCAGGAATTTAAAAATAAACAATGAAAAATGTCTCTGGAAGAATATACAGGAGACCCGAGTGGTTTGGGGGTGGAGTGACAACTTTCTTCTCACTGTATACTCTTTGTGCCTTTTGGATTTTGTTCTATATCCTTAAGTTTCTTATTCAAAAATTAATTTCAAATATCTAAAAATGAAAATAATTTTATAAAAACAGGCCTCACAATAAGTTTACCTTAGAAATCAAGTTAATAAATTCTTGCTTTTAAATAAATCAGTGAGGGCTTTTTACTCTTCTGTCAAACTTTTCATAGTATTTTATGTCAATGAATTATTTTTAAGAATTGCTTTTGAATAAGCTATTTTAATGCTTAAAAATCTTAAGCATGAAAGTTTTATCTTGTAATATTTGAGAAGTTAGTTCTGTCAAATCTTGTATTTTCTTCCATTTATAAAATAACTATGCCCTACTATAATATCGTCTCTGTTACATATCTTATTAAAGGGAGCTACAACCCCGCAAACAAAAATAGTCAATCATGCCTTTTAATAAATAGGAAACATTAGAGGAGACAAATCTTATGTTACTTGTTTCACTATGCAAATATGCAAAAACTTACTGGATTGGATTCTCTACTAACTTAACCCCAAAAATATACATATTTTGAATGTGCTTCTTGACATTTCTAATTGTTTCTTATAAGTACTTAGTATAGGTTTACTTTGAAGTTCCAAGATAAACCACTAAACATAAGGGGAAACCTCAAGATGGCACAATGTCCTGTAATGACAGCATGCAATACTTGACACTGAAATGTCCTATACCTTCAAATCTTTATTACTCCACTACACCAAAGTTTAAGATATAAAACACAGCACAGGGAGGGAGTTTCATTTGGAAACAAAGAATATTACACCAAAATGAGGACTATTCAACCATTTCCAAAGACACAAATGAAAACAAATCCAAAGACTGAACAATTGGGTAATAACTGACAAGCTGTAAAAATTAAGGAAAATTAAGAAATAGTCACATTTCTAAAGTCTCTTATGTACGGTAAGGAAAAGATACCTCCAACAATCTGCCTCCTTTCTAGTTGTATAGGTGCATCTCCCCTCTGTCATAAATCAGAGAATTGGAAATGGAGTAAAATGCATTTAAATTATATCAATGGTGATGGAATGTTCCTTCAACCTTTGCATTATTCAGCAAGTTGCACATATTTTTGCCTCCAAAATGACCCATTCCTCCCCTTCTAATCTCAAAGCCACTGCCTTACTTCATTTGCTTATCTCTAAATGCCTAACTTGTCTCTTTGCCAGCATTTTCTCCATGACAACATTCTTCACACCACCAATCTCAGACACATCTGATTATGCCGCTCAACAGCTAAAATAAGTGCCCCAGAATAATATCTAAATTTCTTAAAATAGTACCCAAGGCCTTCATGACCTAGTGCTCTCAACCTTACTCTCCTGTTTCCTCTCTCACCACATTTATCCTGTAGACCTACATGCCTTTCTATCATCTTGGTCTGTAATTCACTCTCCTCCAACATTGGAGATCCTCTAAAATTCAATTCAAATGTCAACCTCCTTCATGAAATGTTTCTCTCAGTGGAATAAACGTTTCCCTTCTCTTTGCCCCCTGCACTTCCTTTAAATTGCTGCCTTAGCATAGTTCTCAAGCTAGTGTTGGAATCAGCTACATAAGTGCCTATCTCCCTGCCCTATCCTTCTTGTCTGGTTCATGTGTTCCCTTAAAATGCTGAAAACATGTTAAACCATCCAAGTAATATGGACCTCTGTTCTCTAGAAGCTTTCATTCTAATAAGGAATATATAAATACATATACTTCTTCGTAATAAAATTAGGGGTAAATTTTATGGTATGTGATCTATATCTTAATAAAAAAAATAACACTAGTAAGTGGGGCGAAAGTTAAAAGATAATCCTTTCAACTACGTCCTCAGCAGGCAACTCTTTGATAGTAATAATGTTTTTAAGAAGGTAGATATCATCTTCGGTTGGCTATAAAAAAAATTATTGGGAAATGAGTTCTCCATATTTTAAAATTATAGGTACGGAGAAAAAAAGCCATATTTATTGACTTAAGACCTAATAAACTTATTTAAAAACTAGTTCTGTTCCCTAAGACTCACAGAGATGATCATCTTAGAGCTTTCTTTTGCATTATCTAAGCCATCTCCATGAAATTGGGTATTTAAAAAGAAATTAAACTCACCTATGACTTGCCAAGGATAGGATCACAACTGCTTCCTGATTTCTACCTGAACAATCTTAAGTATCTTAACTCTGCCTCTCTAAGCAAACCAAGCCAAACCAAGTTTAGTGTGGTAAGCCTTGCTTTATCAACTTTCGACTGGGAAAGCAGTTCCATTTTAGAAATAAGGTCCACATAAGTTGTTTTCGTTATTCTTGTGCACGTGTACACACATATACTTTTTTTCCTGGTATCTTTTTTAAAATTAAGAATTCACATACCTTAAAATCCATTCTTTCAACAGTACAATTCTGTGGTTTTTAGTGTATTCACAATGTTGTGTAACCATCAACCCTATTTAGTTCTAGAATTTTTTCATCATCCCACAGAGAAACCCAGTACCCATTAAGCAGTCACTCCCTATTTCCCCTACCCCTCAGGCCCTGGCAACCACTAATCTGCTTTCTGGATATGCCTATTCTGTGCATTTCACATAAATGGAACCAAACGATGTGTGACCTTTCATGTTTGGTTTCTTTCATTTAACATAATGTTTTCAAGGTTCATCGATGTTGTAGAATATATCAGTATCTCATTCCTTTCTATGACTGAATTAATCCCACTGCATGGATATACCACATTTATCCATCAATCACTTGATAGACCTTTAGGCTGTTTCCACTTTTACGTTATTACGAATAATGCTGCTATGAACATTAGCGTACAAGTGTTTTGTGTGAACAGTATGTTTTCACTTCTCCCGAGTATATACCTAGGAGAATTACTGGGCCATTACTATTTTTAACCATTAAACAGTATTAACTTTTTGAGGAACAGCCAAACTGTTCTATTGTACATTCAAAAACACATATCAAAAGGCAGTAACAACAGTTTCACATTTTGATTAAAAGCAAATTGTGCTATGCCTAGAGAAAAAGAATTCCTTTGGGACCAAGTGTCTTTAGAAGTTAAAAGTAAATTCAAGGTTTTACACGAGAGATTAAAACCCTTCAAAGCACTAGGATGTATAGCAAGACATGAAGCCCTTACTACAGCAAAATTCATTCTAGTCAAAGGGATTAAATATGCAAATATTTAAAAGTGAAAGAGGAAAAAAGTGACAACTATCAAGTTTATATAGTGGGCAGTAACTGTATTTCCATTCACAGCAACCTCCTACTCAGTATCTCCAAGTGGATGTCTAATAGACATTTCAAACTTAATAGGTTTCGAACTGAACTCCTTATTCCCTCTGCTCCCCAAAAGTGTTCCTCCTGCAAACTTTTGCCTAGACACCAAACCTTCGTCTCAAGTTTGACTCACTTATACCACACATCCCAGCTGGCAAATCCTGTTGTCTATATCATCCAAATATATCTAGAATCTAATCACATCTCACCACCTCTACCAGATACATCATCTCTCACCAAGATTACTGCACACTATAGCCTAGTGTCAGAACACAGCCAAAATAATCCTTTGAAAGGCTATGTCAGATCATGTCTGACCTCTTCAAAGTCATCCAATGGCCTCCCAACACCCATCCCTCATTCTGTTTCATTCATGCCAGATACTCTTGAGCCTCAGGGCTTTTTCCCTCTGCCTGCCTGCCTCGATCTTCCCCTTGTATCACATACATTCTTACCTTCTTCAAATCTTTACTGACATGCCACCTTCTCATTGAGGGCTTCACCTAGCCACTGTATTTAAACTTGCCATTCACCCAAATACTGCATTTTCATTTCCAGCTCTGTATCTCTCCAGAGCATTTACACCAATACAAAACACACTTTGTTTCTATTTACCTCTAAGAATATAAACGCCGTTGGGACAGGACAGTTCTTCTGCTTCGCTTACTGAATTCCCATAACTTTGAACATGGGCTGGCACATAATAAGCGTTCAATAAATATTTGCTAAATGAATGATCAAATAAAAGGAAACAAAGTTGCTCAGAAAAGAAGAGCTAAACAGAAGTCAGAAATACTTATAAGGAACTAATATACTAAATATAGTAAAGATGGAACGGGAATGGAAAACCACTGTTTTTCGAAAAATATGCCATTATGTTTCCACAGTTTGCTTTAGGAAAAATTGCGATCCTTATTTATTTCATTGTTCTTAAAAAGGATCTATCCATTGTCCATTGCCAAGGGCCCTGAGTTTCTGAAGAACTAAAATAAACTTGGGGTCCTGGAGTGATGTCCTTTTCTCAATTGCCACATATACGTAGAGCCAAGGACTTTCATGGTCTTGGCTTTCTATTAGACCCACTCTCAAGATCCTAACACAGTATAATCATAGGTTTCTTGGCCACCTTCCAAGTAAAACCACTAACTGGGGAGTTTACCTTCCTTGGAAGTTAAAATCACAGAATCTTTAAACTGAAATGGATCTTAAGATAATCTATCCCAACCCCTATATAATTTATATATTAGAAAACTAAAGTAAGAAAGAAATAAAGTGACTTGCTCAAAGTATCTTGAATAGTTACACTAAGTATTTTTCAAAAAGTAAGTGATAAGCATTACAAAATCTAAGAGAATTCAGGGGCGCCTGGGTGGCTCAGTCATTAAGCATCTGCCTTAGGCTCAGGTCATGATCCCAGGGTCCTGGGATCAAGCTGTATCGGGCTCCCTACTCAGCGAGAAGCCTGCTTCTCCCTCTCCCACTCCCCCTGCTTGTGTTCCCTCTCTCGCTGTCTCTCTCTCTCTCTGTCAAATAAATAAATAAAATCTTAAAAAAAAAAAATCTAAGAATTCAGACACTTGGAACAAATCCTCCAAAATCCAAAACCAGACATTAACAAAAATTATGTACAAATGATATTTCATAATATCAACAAGTCTATCTATCCATACACTAGATTTAAAAGATATAACAGAGCCATCAACAGAATTATACTCTGGTATTGGCCAAGTAAATGATGGACAAATTCAGATTTTTAAAAAAGGCACACCTCTTCCCAAAAGGAGGCTTTTCTTGTTGAGTGTTGGGAATGATGAGAATTTCTAAAGTCTTCTTCCAAGTACCAAACTTTCCTAAGCATTACTTCAAAGTAACAGTATTAGGATGTTTCTATGAACCAGTCATTTTCATGTCAGGTTCATAAGGAGTGTTATTAAAATCTACATGACCGGGATGCCTGGTTGGCTCAGCCGGTTGAGCAACCAACTCTTGGTTTCAGTTCCAGTCTTGATCTCACGGTGTGAGTATGGGCCCACGCTGGGCTCCACGCTAGGCATGGAGCCTACTTAAAGAAAAAAAAAAATCTACATGCCCTTCACCACCACCCTCTCCCTCCCATCCCTGCAATATTCTAATATACCTTCTAGGGAGATGTGTCCTTGGCACTATTACTAATAAGAGTATATTGTAGCCTTCAAGGGCCTTACAGTGATAAGAGACTGTGAACCAGAATTATAAACTATCTCCCATCATGCTACAGATTAAAAAAAATTATTTTCATGGACGGTAATGTCTTGCCAAAAACTCTTTCCATAGCCTGCACCTAGTGATATCCTATCCTGCCTTTCAAGGCCCACCCTTGTCCTCTTTGCTTGAGATTTTTTCTGACCACTCCATCTGTGGGGCTCCTTTCTTGAGATGACCTATAGCCTTTGTTATCTGTACCTGCCATTCAGCATCACACACTGGCAAGTAACATCTTTTGTGTTGTCATCTTAGTTGTTGCTTTTTCTACGTTTGACTGGAATGTAGAGTCAGAATCCAAGGAGTTATGTAATTGATATTCCTATAGGGGTTTTCTGGAAGGCAAAACATAATCCTCTTACATATGAAAGGGAAGAGTCAGAGGTCCTTATAGAGTGATTGGGTTTAGAATACACACCACACCATCACTGAACTGCAATTTTAGAAGATTTTGGTTATACTAAAACAATGATTTCCAATCTGTTAAAGTAATAAAGATATCTTTTAAGGTCAAAATAGGTTTTAAAAGCCGAAATCTCTCTCAAATAGTAGGTATTAAATATCTCAATTGAGAGATATTTATACATGCATTCAAAACTATTAGTACATATATGAGAGGTATGGTACTCCTTTGGTCCTCAGAGCATACTTCGTGTGCACAAATTGAAGTTCCCCCAAGACCTCAGATTGGCACATGGTTTAATTTTATTGTGCATTGGATATGGGATATTACTGCCATATTAAAAAGTACTACTACCTAAAAATATTTAGAAGCAAAATAGAGAAAGGCAACTAACCTATCTCTCTATCCCCCCCAACTGCAACCCCTTTGGAATCCCAGCATAAAATCCTTCTGTAACTCAACCCCTTCTCCCATGAAGTAGCATATTTTAAGCAACATGAAACAATTCGCTGTTTCAATTATAAACTTTTCTTGTGGTTTTAAATTAATAGCATAGCAAGAGGAACAAAGAAATGAATATTTTAGATAAAACCAAACAGCAAATATATGAAGGTCTATCTCATATATACTTCCTGATTCTCCTGAAATTTCAATACTATTTACCCATTTCATCACCTTTTTAAAAAACAAACAAACAGGGGGTGCCTGGGTGGCTCAGTCAGTTAAGCAGTTAAGCGTCTGCCTTCAGCTCAAGTCATGATCCAGGGGTCCTGGGACTGAGCCCTGCATCCGGGCTCCCTGCTCAGTGGGAAGTCTGCTTCTCCCTCTCCCTTCCCCTGCTGGTGCTGGCTTGCTCACTCTCTTTCCCTCTCCCTCTCCCTCTCAAATAAATAAAATCTTTTTTAAAACAAACAAAAAACTACCAGTATTTTCCAGCAGAGGAATAAACACTATTCTAATCTTGGTTCAAGTCTTTTGTGCATTCACCAACAAGAATGAGGCTAAATGAGCAGTATAGCACCCCATTTTAAGGAGTTAGCCTTGGGCTCAAACCTTGGCTCTGCCACTTACCAACTGTATGATCTTGGGCAAGCTACTTAACTAAATTCCACATAATTTATGTAAAGTGCTTAATAGGATCCTTGGCAGGTTTCAAGAGCTGAGAAAAATGGTTACTGATTAATTATACCTGATATATGACAGAAAAGATTATCATAATTTCAAAGCTTCCTTTCAATTCATATTGTCAAAGTTCCTTCTTGTCTGGCTTCGACAGGCCTATTCCAGGTATCCTGAACCTCCACTGACCTACATCTGGTTCTGTGACCTCCGGTTCTACCATGACTACTACCATCAGCAGTCTCCAGAAGTTAGGAAAAACCTGACAAAATGAAACATGAGGTCACTTGAGTAAAGCAAAACAACAACAAAACCCACTTTGAAACAGTGAAATCACTGAAGCAGGAATCACTGCCTTAGAAAGGGAGACAAAGTAAAAGGACAAGAGAAAAAAATCAAAATATTCAAATACTCTTAAAACCCTTAACTCCAAACAAATGATTTGTTTATTTTAGGACCAAATTTTAAACAACGTCATGGTTGTCTGCAGAAGCCATCAATAACTGGAACCACTAATGAAACATGCCTCATTAAAATAATTTTCTTTACCACTTTTGATAATGATTTCACCATTGCTAGATTATTTAATATGAAGTCTCAACAACTTCTTGAAGTTTCTCCTTTCCCATGCAATCCAACAAGTGGTGAATTAGTTCTTCATCATGTGTTTAGGCTTCCTGCTGGAAAGTATAATTAAAATTCAGCAAGCAACAATTCTACTTGGTACTAAAACCCTGTCAAATTCTTCAGTGGAGTGGAGTCTGGTTTCTCCAGTAGCCAGCTGAGAGTTCTGTAAGAAAAACGTGGGGCTGCTCAACTTGATGCTGGCCATTCAGTAGATGGCACTCTTCCCTTTGAGCCCAAATTAAACAAGCTCCAAGAAGCATGTTCTGTGACAGTCCGGTGGGATACAAAACAGGGTTTCTCTCTTCAAAGCACTTTAACTGATAGTCACAATTCCTCCAGAAATACATTCATCAAAAGCTGATGGTCCAACCAGACACTTTTAAAGAGCCCAGCGAAATTCAGATTATAAAAACATCAAACACGCTATAAAATCACCTAACTTGAGAGATTACCAAGTAATCAGCTTTTCAGAGCCTTCCCTATGTCAAGCAGATACACTGTTCTTATTCAGGTATAAAATGTTCCTTTCCTATTACATTCTGCTCTAGAGGTGAAAGTCTTTGTGGCTTGTGACCAAACCATTGTCTATCTAGTATTTCATCAGAGTATTTAATGATAATAGTTTAGAGAACTATGATTTTTTTGTCATCATCAACATTCAGTAAGACAAAAGATGTATTTCTTTCATATTACTTTCAACTTTTGGTTAAAAATAGTTTTTGATACCCACTTAAAAAGAAACATCCTAACACAAAATTACTGTAGATTTAGTTTAGCAAAAAACTGCTTAAACAATATGGATTTCTGGTTCATTAATACGTATTTTAATTTTAATGCATAATGGCTCCCAAATACTACACGATCAGTAAGGTTTCTCACACTTCTGTTTCAGAGATCTTTTTCTGAAATCTAAAAAACAGTTGTGGACAGCGATGGAAGGAAATTCCTTTCAGTAAACTTTCCAGTTAAAAGCCAAACTTTTCAGCAATCAGATAGGAATCACCTTGAATATTCCACCTCTCTCTAGAAGAGATAAAACTCAGTCCTGGCAATAAAAGTCATAGGAGGATGGCAAGGTGGAAAGAACACAGTTTTAAAGCTTAAAAAAAAAAAAAAAATTGGGAGTGGGGACAAGGAATGAGACAAACATATCAACTACACTGCCAATCTCTTTCCCCTTTCCACTATCTGCGCCGTCCTACGCACTTAAGCCCATTCACAACTCCACTTAAGCTGTGACCATCACCATTCCCCAACCTCTTCCTCAGACATTAAGAAAGGCTGCCCTTATAGAATCTTTTCATGTACTAATAAGACAAATGAGATTAGAAATGACACCCAGCTAACAGTTGCTGGCTCTAATTTCTGAAGGATTAAAAACAGAGAGTTCTTAAAGAGTCTCTGGGAAGGACCTGACCCCAAAATACACATCTTCAGACATACCAAGGAAGCCTAATTAACTTCTCCATGAGGATACAGAGTAAATCCAATTTTTTTTTTTTTGGTATGGCATTTAGTCATTCCAGCAGATCAAAAGATGACAGGATGAGAACACTATATGGAAAAAGGAAAAAGGAAATGCTGTCCTTGTACAGGATAACTGAGCCATTGTGGAAGAACGTCACAGAAACATCGCTGATGGACAAATTAAAGGCATACACCAAGTTCCAAGATACTGAAAAACTCAGCACTTCTCCAACCTGATTGCTTTCTACATTGTTCGAATTCCAGCTCCCCTAGCAGGCGACCAAAAACAGCCTCGGAGAGGAATTAAACAGTCTCCTGAACTCATACCTGTGGTCCTTTCCTCTTCCAAAGAGGTAAGGGGATGGTGGAGTAAAAAATTACAGGAATAAATTTAAAGGAGTGTGATAGGTAGCAAAAAGAATAAAGTGACAATTTCCCTATGTCACCTGGAGTTAGATTTCCATCTTGCTTAATCAATTGCTTGCCTTAATGTTTATTTGCCTTAATGCACCTTGGAGCATTAAAAGTTTTATTAATATATACAATGTACTTCTTGAGACACTGGTTTTAAAAACATTATGTCATTTGCCCTTAAGCTTCCAAAAAGTGTTTAACCCCTGGCTGGCTAGGTGACCAATTTTTATCCTATAGAAAGCATATATGTCTGCTGCAGAAAAAGTGAGTTTCATCACCACAGGTTCAAACTGTAGTCTTGTTTGAGAAGGTAGCAATCTTAAATGCTAGTTAATGTACTGCCTATACACCAATATCCTTAGGCCCAGTTTTGGACAATTTGAAACAAAGAGATTTCAAAGTTCATCTTACACCAGGGAGGTCTTACCATTTCCAATTAAGCTTTACCGCCAACTTTTAAAAACAAGTAAATATAAGGTATGTGGCAGCAGTGCAGATCAGTCTGACATCACGTTAAAGTACAACTTAGATCTAAACTCATTATAAAGATGTAACTGTACATCAAAGCCTATACAATAACAATTCAGCTTTGGCATAGTTAGAAACCAGTCTATACTATCTTCCTAAGAAGGTAATTTATAAGAACAATAACCCTTTTAATATCAAAGATGGGTTTCATTCATTTCATACCTTTGGTGATTATGGTACTACTTTTTGGGTTATACTAGATAACACTGAAAGCCACATTCAATCTTTAAGGTTTCTAGGATACTCCTCATTAAATTGCTCCCTCAGTGTAGTAAGTAATATCCTAGAAAACTGAAAGAGATTATTAATGCAGCTTTTCAAAGATATCTAACAAAAATTAGTTGAAGGAAATAAGAGACTCTGATTCTCATTATTTGTACTATCATCTAAGGCTCCACCGTAAGTTAAACGGTACCATCTTAACATTCAAATACGTGTTCAACTGTGCAATTAACTTAATTTTGAACTGCATTTTGAAATCTGTCCAGATATAAAAGATCAACATTAAAATGCACATGAAATAAAGAGCCCACAAACTTTTATTGCAACACTTATTTTTAATAAACACAATTAATTTTCAGTTAAAATTGTTCAACGCATACTGTTGATACTCAAATTATTTATTGCATGAATGCCAAGCAAATAATTTTTAACTTGACATGAAAGGAAGAGTATCTCCCAAGTAGGATGGTTAAATACGTGTGTGTCCATAACTAGTTACTGATAGAAGGAAAAAATAATTAAATTCATCTAGTTATAATATATAAGGGATGCGTAAGAGTTAACACACGTTTTCTTTCAAGCTGCAGTCAAGAAAGACTTCTAACCTGTATGATAAAAAGGATTCTGTATATATACACCCATTACAGTAAAAATTTGAGATTGTCTTGGCTCTTGGCCAAGAGAGCTTAGTCAGTTGCAGAACCCATAACAATCTCATCTATAAAATACACTGGAATGGACCCCAAGTTCAAATGATAAACCACTAACACGAAAGACATAAAAGTATCAGGGCACTCATTTTGAACCTCAATGACCTAACACAGTGTATGACTCCTTAATTTTAAATAAGGTGTCCATATTTAAAAGAAAGAATAGCACTCTGATTAGACATTTAAAATTTTTTTCCATTCAAACTCTACAAATTTAGCATTTACAAAGCATTTGGAAACAGCTGAATATTAATTCTAGCCAAAAAATTTAGTATTTATGTGAAAAACAGATTAATAACCTGTGTCTTCAATACAGCTCGGGCTTTCTTAATTCAACATATGCTTGCTTTTAAACATTTTTTCCTAACATTATATTCCATTAACTGTCAACAAAAGGACAATTCAGTTCCCTACAGTAATTCTAAACATTACTTAAACCATCTCCTAATTTAGGTTATAATTTATTTGCCTGACCTATCAACTACACTGGTGAAGCAGCAACATACAATTTCATGAGGAATGTGAGTGACAAAGTAGAAGTCACAGTTATATCTTAAGGCTAATTTTAGGAGGCAACTCAGGTGGAATTTAGGACAAATTTAAGTTAAAATCCATCTTAGGTTGATATGATGTTCATAATCAGAAGATCAGCCCTACAGATTTAGTGCAGAACCAGAATCTCTCCAAGGGAAACTAGTGCCTGCTGGGCCTGATGGTGTTCCAACACATCTGGCAAGCTTTAAAAAAAAAAAAAAAAAAGACTAATATCTTCAGTAATTAAAAAGATAACATACTCTGGCCCAAATATAGTATCCCAGCTAAACTTATGAATCAAAAGAGAATCCTCGTCCAAAGTCAAAAGGTGATTCCAGTTAATGCAGATGAATCACCACCATTCATATTTAAACAACCTGTTGGTGGTATTAATACAGGAGGGTGTGGCTAAACAAGACAAAGGCATACCTGCAGTCCCGGGAATACTCCCAAAGACTTTCACTGATTTGTAACTACTTCTTCAAGTATAATAGCGCGGCCCACTAGTTTACATGGGCTCACTCTAGAGTCAGACTCTGGATTCAGATCCAGCCTGTGGCACTTAGTGCCTTTACTCCCTCGGCAAAAACCTAGGTCTCTGTTTAGTCACTGAGTTGCCGTGAGGAATAAGTCAATTAAATCATAAAAACCCTGTCTGGCACAGAGGTAGAGGAAATAAATATTGGTTGTTACAAATATTTGCTTAGTCTTCACCTGGTATGTAGTGTGATATAACTACCCTCTGAAAAGGCTCAATTTATATACCGATGATGATAAACACAAAGCACTTACTGAGTGACAGACTATAATGTAAACACTTTACATAAAACAACTCAGTTAAGGTTCTGATATTATCATTCCCCAACACTCTACAAATTGAATTTGTTCAGATTTGGGTTTCTATGCTTTTATAGGATTTCTTCCCTCAAACAGAAATGCTTCTTATACCCTGATGACATGTATAAGTGCTGCTCAGTACTGCTAACCAACTGCTTTGCCACACAACAGATTAAACAGCTAACAACCTGTATAGGCTTAGGTGTAACAAAAACAGACATGATACACCTACTTCAGGAAGCCTCACAACTGCAGAAGTTGAGTCTCACCTTGAGTCTAGATTTTAGGATTGTGTGTAGGAGGTGAAGCTGATGCTACGTCCTCTTAGTCTCAAGACATTCTGGTTTTACAAAGACCAAATCCACACTTTAAACATCACCGAGGGGCGTGCACACTCTTCCCAGCATAGCATTATTGAAAAAAGGGGTTAGAAATAGAAAAGTGTACAATTTTTTCATTTTTAGAATATAAAACAAATTTTGAAAATACAACCCTTCGATCATGCAAATAAGTATTTCCCAGGTGTCTTATGATCACCTGTCACGTCAGATGTTTACCAACAAACCTCCTGTTATCATATATGTAAAAAGCTATAACATATTGAATGCCCCATAACCAATTATCTCTTATTTTACATTTAAATTGAGATACATTATATTTAACATTCAAAATTGATAGGCCACTTTTTTTTTCTTTAAAAACAACTATCACCAACACACCAGCACCTGAGGTCAATTTTAAGAGTGAACTCTATGGATGGGGTGCCTGGGTGGCTTAGTCCGTTAAGCGTCCGCCTTCGGTTTAGGTCATGATCCCAGGGTTCTGGGATCTAGCCCCACATCAGGCTCTCAGGCTCAATGGAGAGTCTGCTGCTCCTTCTCCTGCGCCCCCCCCCCCCCGCCCGCGCTCATGCTCTCTCTCACTTGCTTTCTCTCAAATAAATAAAATCTTAAAAAAAAAAAAAAGCGAACTCTTTGGGAAGAAAAAAAAGAGCGAACTCTTTAAAAAGATGATGAGTTAAATGTAGCAAAAGTGGCCATTTTTTTTCTGGCCCTCCCTCTGCACAATTAATCTGCTCAATTTAAGCAAAGGAAAACGAGTTAGAGGGCAATTACAATGCATTCAAGATTTGAATACAAAAAAGCTTTACACATATGCTCCAAAAGTAATGCTATAAATGAGTTTGTACCATACCTTAATTACACAAATTTTTTAATAGTCAAGTATTTTAATTTAACTACGGGTTACCCTGTACTCTTATTCTCTTTAACAACACTCTCTTTGGAAGTCTTCTGAAGCCCAAATTAGGATATACTAAGCATGATGTACAGGCACTTCATTCCAAGAAAAGCAACCATTTCATACTGCTAAATCTGAAATACTGTATAATTTAACATAAACATGCACACACGTTTATGTAGCTGGTTCCAACCCCCAGAATCTTATCAGCACCTTCACTACACTTGCATATAATCCCAACTCAAAATCTTCTGGTTGAGTTAAATTCCCTTTCTCTCCTTACCACTATAGTGGTCAATTGCAACAGCACACGTGCCAAAGAAATTAGTGGTTTTACTACGCTCCTATTTTAAGCGGGCACCTACTTGCAATTAAATCTCTGCAACAAAAAAGTTCACCTGAGGCCATTCTTGCCAATTTAATAGAGGCCTAGCTTATTCTACCTGTCTCTGTGGTCTTGCCTCAGCTAAAATAGCATACCTCCAAAGAGGCTGGATGTGCCCCAAACACCAGCAAAGTGGACCCGCTGCCAACTCTGCTTGTCACCCCAGGCAGGAAGCACAACCTTAACGTGTAAGCGTGTGCAGGGCTGTGTGTGCGTGCTGGGAGGATGGGGACGCGGATTACGGGAGAAAGGTGGTTGAACACTTTCA
Source organism: Ursus arctos (assembly GCF_023065955.2). Classification (NCBI taxonomy): domain Eukaryota; kingdom Metazoa; phylum Chordata; class Mammalia; order Carnivora; family Ursidae; genus Ursus; species Ursus arctos. Next base: position 19,457,821 of record NW_026623089.1, read on the forward strand.
ACTAGTCACGTAAGTTTTTTAAACGAGGAAAACAAAACAAACCAACATCCCTTCCCTTTCCTCCACCTTTTCCAAGCGCGGCAACCCCGGGGGCACACCTTCAGAGTTTAAGGTCCCCAGGTCTCCAACGCTTCAACTAGCCCTCGATTTTGAGAACTCCCTACCCTCTCGAGGGAAACCAGAGGACGCCCAAGAGTCGGGCCCACCCGGCGGCGCCCAGAGGCCCTCCCCCGCAGGTCCACTCCCCTCGGACTAGCCCAAGGCTCCCATTCCGGCCCCCTGGACAGAGAGAGGTTCACCTGAGGCCGCAGGGACAGCCAATAGGAAGTCCCCTCGGCCCCGCAAGTCTCCGCGCTCCCCACCCCCGCGCGACCCCCTGGAAGGGTCCCGCCGCCTAGCCCGCGCGGGCGCCAGTCATCCCCGCTGGGAGGAGGGGCTCAACGACGGCGCCTTCTCTCCCCTCAGGATTACCTCGCAGCTCGCCTCGCGCAGCGGGCTTTGTGCTTCCCTTCCTCCTTCTCCGCGGCCGCCGGAGCTGCAGCGGCTGCTCGATCCGCCACGGCCGCCTCTTAAGCACCCCACGGCTCCACCGGGGAGGACAGAAGGGGAGGGGGCGTGAGGAGGGAGGGACCTGGGCGCCGAGCCCTCTGTAGCAGGAAGCGGCGACACCTGGGTCGCGATGCCTCTAGCTCTCGCTCACTGTTTTTAAAGAAAATAATTTAAACCCCCTTCCTTCCCCTCCCGCCCCTCGCCCTGGCGACCGTTACCAGCGGGCCGCTCGCGCTCTGGCGGGACTGGCCGAGCGCCCCCGGAGCGTCCTCTGGCCCCGCCCCCATCCCCGCCCCTAGGCCCCCAAGCGCCTCTGGCTCCGCCCCCTAGGGGCCCGCCCCTCGCAGACCCCGAACGCCCCTGGTCCCGCCCTTTGGGCCCCCCGAGCGTCCTGGCCCCGCCCTTCGGAATCACAGGACGTTCTGGGCCCCGCCTCTTCAAGGCCCCACCTCTCGCGGCCCCTTGCGCCCCTCGCGAGCCTTGGCTCCACAAGCTGCGGCCCCCTCTCCGCCCGCTAGCACCACATCTGTGTAGCCGCGGCCGCAAGGACCTACCGGCCGGCCGGGCCTTTGAGAGGGCCTGGCGCTAGGCGGCTGCCTGGCACCTCTTCAGCGTCCTCCTCCGGCTCTGCAGTTACGATCCGTGGCGTCCCCTGAGGGTCGGAGGGGGAAATAACCCCGACGGAAACCCGACTACCAGGAGGAGGGGGAGGACGCCTCGGAAATGTCGCCCGCCCTAACCTGAGCGAGCCCTCCCCGTCCCGAGGCTGAGCCGCAGCTTTCAGTCAACCTTTGCCGCCTACTCTGGCCGCTGGGTCTTCGGGGGGAGGCAGCGGCTAAGGTTCGATCTCCGCACGCCCCCCATAGGAGGGGCCTAGATTTTCCTCTCGGCATACTTGCCTATTGGGCGCTTCCTCCGCCCACTCACCTCCACAGAGGGGCAGGGCAGGGGTTCTCTCAATCCTGCTCCACTGAGACCGGTGGAGGGTCTTCACCCCTACTTTGGCCCCTGGCCTTGCGACCTTATGAGAGCTGGCTTCTTAGAGGGGAAAAGTCGAGGGCGGCAGCGCCAGCTTGGGGTAAACTTTGCAACATGCAATAGCAGGGATGTGGATCCATCCACAGGTGACACTGGGCCCCCACGCCCCCATCGCCCAGACGTTTCTCACCCCAACCTGTTCTCGAAACAGACCTCCCAGTTATGCACACCTTTCTCTGCCACCCCACGATTTGCACATCCCTCCCGCACACGTGTCTTCCACGGGCACGAATCCACTCGAAAGCACACCCCTCCAAGCGCCATTCTGGTTATTCATGGTCCCTTGAGTCAACCCCACCCTACCAAACAGAACAAACTTCATTCCCCACCCTTATCTCCCTTCGTTCCCAAGGTACTGGCGACAGTCCACTTCATTTCCTTCCTCCTCTGCAGACTCTTCCCCCTCAAATACTTCATGCCATCCCCCTCATCTTCATCCCCTCCCTCTTCCCTAAAAATGTGCTAATTAAAATGTAGTTTCCTCTTCCCACATATGAAGTGTGGAAAATGAATCTTGTGTTGGCACAAACTGTGATTCATTTATCCTCATTTTCTCTCTCCCCTGGACTAAGGCTATAGAAATTTCAGTCTACCACCATCTCCCATCTGCTCAAAATCTAACCATGCCTCATGATTTTTAAATACCCCTAAAGGATCTAGGGGAAGGCTTCCTGGCTTTGGGGAGAAAATATTTAGAAAATGCTCAGCCTGTCATTTTATTTGGTGTTTAAAAATATCTGCAGTATTTGAGAGAGCTATTGGGAGTGGCTGGATTTTTTTTTTTTTTTTTGCATTTATAAAGCAAAAAATGAAAAGCTTTTGCATGCATCAAGGTTAGCCTTTTTGTGAATAGCAAAAAAAAAAAAGTATGTTAAGAGCACTTATCAGACAATAGTCTCCACTATATAGAGCATTTGCCCGTCACAAATCTAAACAACCCCCCCCCCGAAGACAAATTAACATAATCCATTTTAAGCATGTCTGATGAGCAATTTTTCCGTGATCATTCCCTTTCCCACAGTTTCTGGACAAAATGTATAAAAGATCGGCTTACCCGCGGGAGATGCAAGGCTTTCTTGTGTCCAGGGTAGTAGACGTGTGTGTCTTCTGTAGGTGTGGATTCTGCAGTGCTGCACAGGAACCCACTGCAGCCTCAGACCCGCGGCGGCGGCGGCGGCGGCGGCAGCGGCGGCGGCAGCCACAGCAGCCGCAGCAGCTTCTCCCAATGCTGAGTAGTAAAGTGTGTGACTTAGGAGAGACTCCCCAGTTACCATTAGGCGCTGGCTTATAAAAAAAAAAAAAAAAAAGGAGGCGGAATCTTTCTTAAAGGAATGGGCTTTGTTTCTCCACTCTACTATTGCTTCATAAGAAGCAGAAGCAGGGACTTTTTGGGACTGAGTAAAGCAGTACAGCTGTGGGAGGTCAAGGTTAAAATTAACTGGATGATCTAGGGACTGATTTAGTGTGAATCAATGAAATGCTGGAAGCACACTAGTTTTAAAGAGCCCTGCTAACGTCAAAGATTGGGGTCCCTGGCAAAAATAAAGCGGTGTGCCTGGAAACCAGTTAGTATTTTGTGCTAATATTTAATGCACTAAACTGATAAGCAAATAAAAGGGGGTTATTAGCATTTAATACAAGAATTCGAAAAAAGTAATAAAATAAAACTCATTCATGTGACTGGGAGCAATGAAGTCAAGCCTTCTAACTATAAGCATACCTGGAATTTCAGTGAATGTTGGTATTAGAAAATATATTATTTTCAGTGTGTATTCATGTTATAAAAATCACAGTTTTATAGAAAAACTGAAAAAATATCTAAAATAATTCTACAATAATAGCAGAGCACTATTCTATTTCAGTGGCAATTCAAAAAATCAACAAGAAACTCATAAGTAGATTAACTTACTTTAAATGCATGTGAATCTACTATATAGACTACTAAAATATAATGTATCCATACAGGAGGAACTTGATAGTTTACATTATAACTTTAAATTTTATTCAATAATTAATACTCCTTGACTTAAGCAGTGAATAGCTGTGATTATTTTCTTCATAGGTAAATGTAGAGGTGTAGTCTCAAAATATGAATAGAGGAAAATACAGGAAATATTTTGCAATCGATTTTCTTTGCAGGGCCTTTGTTAACTACAGGTGTGATCTTGAGCTAACGTGTAAACTTATTTGGTCTTTAGTTCCCTGTTTTGTAAAATGATGATGTTGGATTGAAATTTTCCTTTAGCATTCCAAAATACTATGATTTTATGACATTTATATGCTTATATTTTTGTTATTTAATGCAAGCATGTCTCATTCTAAATTACTTTTCATGAAAACCTGGATTAAAAATATATCTTATTTTATTTATTTATTTTTTTTAAAGATTTTATTTATTTAACAGAGAGAGACAGCCAGCGAGACAGGGAACACAAGCAGGGGGAGTGGGAGAGGAAGAAGCAAGCTCCCAGCAGAGAAGCCTGATGTGGGGCTTGATCCCAGAGTGGGGATCACGCTGTGAGCCGAAGGCAGACGCTTAACAACTGCGCCACCCAGGTGCCCCAAAAATAAATCTTTGTTTTAAACGTATAACCAGAGTTTGTTATTTACTGCCATTTGGGGAATTATTTTGCAGATCAAATAATCATTTTTGTAAAATGAATAAACTTAATTTTATCTGACTTAAGATATTGTACCTAACTTTGACCAGTTTTCCTGAAGCAGGGCCCTACTATATTGCTAAGGGTATCGACTGATTGGAGTACATAATGTTTGATAATAATGAAAGCATTTAAAAACTGAGCATCTCTGGATGGTAGAGTTGGAATAGAGTTTAGAGCTCACTGACTCCAATGCTGTAATTTTATAAATGGAAAGAATGGAAACCCAGAGAAGCAAAATGGGGGCAGAGTTAAGGACAGAGCTGGGTTTTACTCTCCATTCTTCACGCACGCACACACACACACACACACACACACACACAGACACACGCACAAGACAAATAACACATATGAACATACACACGGTTTCACATACCCACGCTGGGGGCTGAGCAGGACCTGTCACAACAAAAAACGGTAGTTTCACTCAGTGACACTATTTGTGTACATGTAGTATAAAGAATATCAAACAAGTACTTACGATGTGTGCAAATATTAGCACAAATTTTGCCTTTGAGTTTACACTGGAAAGTGAAGAAATTTGTCCAGGAAAGAGTGCGCGCGCGTGTGTGTGTGTGTGTGTGTGTATGTGTTGAAAGTGACTTCCAAGGAAACAACACTCAGCGGCAAACTCTTGCTTATCTTCCACCCAAATGACAGGGACTTCAACTCTGTTGGTTGTTTCTTTGGACCCGTTGGTGCCTCTGTTCCCTTTTGTCTACATCCATAAGTATGCCTGCCAAGAGGAAACGTTTAAGAGCCAGTCAGGGTAAAGTATTATAGACTTAATTCTGGCCTTCAGAGGTGCTTTCTGGAAGTTACTTTTTGTGCTAGATAGTAACATTTTCCCTTCAATCCTGATCTGCTGTTCGTGGTAAAGAACCTTGCACTGACCTAAACCCACTCTCCCCAGTTTCAAGGGGGCATTACAGTTAAAGTCTGTGTTGCATTAGATGACATAGCAAACTTGGTGTTTTGTGTATCTGGCAGGATAATTTATCACCTTAATTAAAAAAAAAGAATGCTTCCTACAGGGAGAGAATTGAAGGAAATTAGTTGCCCAGTTTCTTCATCTGTTTTTGTTTATCTTGCTCTTCTATAAGGAAGGCATTTCATTTACCCGGTGGTAATAGACAATTAATAAAATGGCAATTATCTGCATAATTCATCCTCTTCCCAATTAAATGCAATTCCTTGTATCTCCCTAAAAGTGTTGAGTACAGTCTCTTATATAAAGGCACTTAATAGATACTTTAAAAAATGAATACACAGAATTAATGAATGAATAGCCCCCCAAATATCCAGAAACTCATTACAAAGTGTTTTTGTTTGTTTGCAGTTTGCATTGTCTAAAACAACTGACTCTATTCTCTACCTCCCTTTTCTAACACAGTCATGATCTAAGAGAAACAATCTTCTTTCTGTAGAGCTCCTTAGGCATGCCTGATTTGTATTCTCCAATTAAATTGTAGCCACAAATCTCCACATGAACTCTGGGTAGATCAAGCAGTAGCCAAGACACTTTCTGCCAAGAAAACACAGGCTTAAGTTTCAAAATTCCAGTGCTCTAGTTCTAGTTGTGACACCGACTGGTTATGTGACCTCAAACAAGTTTCTTGACATGCTTGTGCCTCAGTTTAGCCATCTTTTAGGTGATGGCGGTGGTGGATTATAAGACCTGCTGTATCTCCTTCATAGGGCGGTTGTGAAGTTCAAATGAAATAATAAGTGGAAAAATGCTTTGAAGTTTTCAAAGGACTATGTAAATATAAGGTATTATTATAGGCAGATGTATTTAAAAGCAATTATCTAGTTCAAGGGACTTTACCCCAAACAACCTGTTTTACTACTTATTGTTTCAGAAAGCAAACAGGTTTATCTCTCTGTATGCCTCTGTGTGTGTGTGTGTGTGTGTGTGTGTGTGTGTGTGTGTGTTCACACATGCTCACATGCACCCTGCTGCTTCCAATTTAACAACTTCTCAGCTTTGAGGCTTTTGTCCTGGACTGGGGAATATGCGTCTGCAGTTGAATATGAAGGGCTAAGAATTTATATAGAGAGCTTTCCCCACCCCTTTGCCAAAATTTACCTTTTTGAAAAAGTTCTCAAACAGAAAATAAATTCAGTGAAGCACAACAGATTTTTCTTGCTATGTAATGTCATGTACTTAATCTCTGGGGCTAGATGAGCCATTCATTTGAAACTTGGCCATGCTGTATACATCCTGATCCCCTTTTATGCCACGCCTGCCTGGAAAGTACTTGGGGAACAGAGTAGCAAGGACTGACATGAAACTCATGCTAATGAGTTCTTCATTCCCTGAGGAGACGTAATCAGGACAATACGCAAAGATTCATCAACATATTTTATTAGTACTATGTGACCTATATGGTTTATTTTAAAGGAATTATTTCAACTAAATACCTGACAGATCCTTATACAACTGTTTAACTAACCAGGCCTGATAAATTTCTGTAACATTAATGAAATATCACCCTCAGTGGTCTCCTCCTTTTTTTTAAAAAAAGGTATTTATCCTCATTTATTCATTTTCCATTTGGTGAGACTTTTCAAATCACCATAGCTGAATAAATAACTGCCAATAAACAGCTACTGCAAATAAGATACTCTGAATGAGAAGCCCACTTATAGGTAGGACATATAAAATCAGTTTCTGTGAAGAGAAACTGTAACATGAATACAAAGTATGCACTTGGTGTGCAAAACCTGAAATATATCAGTTTATCTTTACATTTCATCACATGGTCATAGGCCTTAAGATTTCAGCTGTTAATCTTTAATATATACATCTTAATTACCTGATTTTAAAACCTGTTTTAATCCTGATGGCACTATTTCTAGAATGTGATCAGTAACCACTTGCAACAGAAATACCTGGGGGTATTTCCTAAAACACTGATTCTTGGGTCCTATCCTTGAAGTAGAATCGTTTAGGGTGAGCCTTGGATTGAGGGTTTTTTAAAGCAGCCCAAGTGACTCTAATGTACCAAAATTTGGGCGCTGCTATCCTATAGGAACAATGCAATGTATGTAGAATCTGGGTCACAATGAATGAAATGCAGATGGGTCCTTTTTCATTATGTGAGAGGCATTCAGAGGAGGGCTAACCCTGGCTCCACCATTTTCTGTGGCATAACTTGGTTAAAATACTAACCTTTCTTTTTTTTTTTTTTTTTAAAGATTTTATTTATTTATTTGACAGAGATAGAGACAGCCAGCGAGAGAGGGAACACAGCAGGGGGAGTGGGAGAGGAAGAAGCAGGCTCATAGCAGAGGAGCCTGATGTGGGACTCGATCCCGGTACGCCGGGATCACGCCCTGAGCCGAAGGCAGACGCTTTAACGACTGCGCTACCCAGGCGCCCCAAAATACTAACCTTTCTGAGTCCTAGCATCCTCATCTGTAAGATAATAAGTTTCACCATGCTATTGTGAGGATTAAATAACATATGGAGAGCTTCTACTCTAATACTGGACATATAATGGAACTGATGTATATGTTCATTTCCTCTTTCCTTGTTCAAAAATGAGTTTAAAGGTGTGTTCTTCTTGTCCAGTATCCTTAGTATGCTTGGTAGAGAAATATGAACTAGTTGTTTAATGATAGCTAATATGTCGTGTTCTTATGTCAGTACCAAATGCTTCATAGGCATTATTTCATCTCATGCCTACAATAATCCCTAAGATTAGATACTATTATTTTCATTTTACAGATGAAGGAACTGAGGCTTAAAGAGGATAAGGAACTTGCCCAGGATCTCAGAGCAAAGCATCAGTAGAACTGCAATTCAAACTGAGGCTTTCTGACTCCAGGGTCCAACTATTCATTAAACTGTATGTTTTGTATATTCTCTAAGTGCTTAGATAAAGCTTATGAGCCAGTTTCTTGGAAGGAAAAAGCAACTGCAAAAATGGGCTTTATAAACATGCCAGAAATACAGACAAACAAATGTCATCATTTCCCTATTTTAGAAGACTTTGCCTGTAACAGAGTATGGTACATAGTAGGTGTTCAAAGTATTTATTGAATGAATGGAAGGTAGTTTTCACCAGCACGCTATTATAGCAGCTGATATATATAAACTCAAGTTTTAAACTGCAAGCCAAATCAGTCTGATTTTTCAGATCAGCTTATATTCTGACATAATGCAAGTCACTAAATTTCAGAGCTACAGATCATCATATCATTTGCAACAAATAGTTCTTGAGCACTTGCTATGAACCATGCACTAGTCTGGCACTGGGAGGATTAAAAAAAAAACAACAACAACAAAACCCAAACCTTAAGACATAGCCTATGCCCAAAACATCGAATTGGGGGGGCGCCTGGGTAGCACAGCGGTTAAGCATCTGCCTTCGGCTCAGGGCGTGATCCCAGCGTTCTGGGTTCGAGCCCCACATCAGGCTCCTCCACTAAGAGCCTGCTTCTTCCTCTCCCACTCCCCCTGCTTGTGTTCCCTCTCTTCTCTCTCTGTCAAATAAATAAATAAAATCTTTAAAAAAAAAAAAAACATCGAATTGGGAAATAAAATACAAATGTATGAAGCAATTAGATTGCAAAATCATCACATAGGAGATAATAAATGTGAAGCTCCTAGCAAATGGTGAATAATCAATAAACATCTGTGTATCGTCGATAACATTACTTTTCATTTTAATAATTATTAAGACATAATTACTATAGTTTTATTATCAATAGGAAGAAATAATCATAGTTATCACTATCATTTAGAGAGTGATTACATGCCAAGCACTGTGCTGGCATTTTATATATGTTATATTTAATCATTTTATCCATCTTGCTCAATCAGGATTATTAATCCTATTTTTCAAATGAAGGAACTAAGGCTCAGAGAGCTTGAATAACTTGACCAAGGCACCCATTTGGTTAAGTATACCAGATTCAGGGTAAGTAGTATATACAAAGAGTCCAAAAGAAGTCAGGGAAGAGAGAGGCCAGTTCCTGCTGAAGAAAGCAGGGAGGATCTCAGAGTAGGAAGAAGAGCAGGACTGTGACAGGGAAAGGTGGAAGAGCAGAGCCTTTGATGATGGAGGTGGCAGGAGCAGATGCGTGTATGTGAGTTTTCTGGGTCAGACCCCCCTACACTTTGCTCAAGGCCATGCTCATGGTGAATGCATGACCTAGGTCTCTCCACTAAATAGAGACAGGAAAGTATGAGGTGTGTTGGTACAACAGCAAGGAAACCTGTTTGTCTGGAATGAAGAGTTTGTGTAAGGCAAAGTTAGAATTTTGTCCTTCCCAAACCCATAATCCTGAAAACTCAGCCTTTGTTTACTGACAGCCTATTTAAGTAGCCCCACCTTGAGTTACTTTCCATTAATTCACTCACTTATTTTCATTCATCGAGACCACAGTATTTACTGAACTCCTAGTATGTGGTAACCACTCTTTTGGGTGCTAGGGATAGCACAGGGAATAAAACAGACAGATTTCCTTGCACTCATGAACTTTTATTGTACTGACAAAACACAGATGCTAACTGATAAATAAGGGTATTTTCAGATGCTACGGGCTAAGAAGAAAATAAAACAGACTATTGAAAATGGGCCACCTGGGTGACTCAGTCAGTTAAGCATTGGACTCCTGATTTCAACTCAAGTCATGATCTCAGGGTCGTGAGATCGAGCCCTGAGTAGGGCTCCACACTGGGTGTGGAATCTGCTTAAGATTCTCTCCCTCTCTCTCTGCTTCCCCCCATGCACACATGCTCTCTCTTTCCAAAAAAAAAAGAAAGAAAGAAAGAAAAAGAAAGAAAAAAAATAGAAAGCAAAGAAAGAAGAAGAAAGAAAGAAAAGAAAGAAAGAAAGAAAGAAAGAGAGAGAGAAAGAAAGAAAGGAAGAAAAAGAAAATGACTAAGGTGGAAGTGGGGGGCTGGTAGAATGCTGAAGAAGGCCTCTTTGAGGAGGTTACATTTGGGCCAAGACCAGAATGATCTGAAGTTGTCAGCTGGAGAGAAAAGCAGGTTCAAAGGTCATGAGGGTGGCACAAGCTTGGTGTGTCTGAGGGGCTGAGGTAAGGGCATGGTGGTTGGGCACTGTGAACAAGGGACAGAGGGGCCCCAGATTTGACCAGAGAGCTGGATGGGGACCAGATTGTGCAGGTCTGGTAGATGAGGGTCAGAGTTGACTTTTGGGTAGTTTTAAATAAAAGAGGGATACATTTTTGAAATTTCACTGTGGCTGCTGTGTGGAGGAAAGACTCTGGAAAAATGTGATCAGACAGCGATGCCAGTTAGGAAGCCATTAAAGTCATCCACACAAGAGGAAATGGGGTCTTGTTGTTGCAGTGGCTGTGGAGATGAGAAGCGAGTGGACTCGGAGATCTGGAGGCAGAGCTGACGTGACTTGCCGATAGAATGCACGTGGGAGGTAAGGGGAAGTAGGGAAAGAGAGGCATCAATCCAGAATGATCTCCAGGCCTTTGGTCTGAGCATCTGGGTGGATGAGGGCACCATTATCTGAGACAGAAGAGACTTGAGAAGAAATAGCGTGATAGGTAAAAATGAACACTTCTGTTTGGTCGTGTTAAGCTTGAGATTACCCTCTTTCTTTCCTTTAGAATCCTTATTCTACTCTATCTTGTTAGTTAATTTGGGGGGGGGTATTTGTTCATTCTTAATTTCCTCCCCAAAAGAACCTTCAAAAGAGCAAGAACCTTGTTAATCGTGTTCCTCGTTGTATGCCTAGATTCTAGAATGCTGTTTGGCACAGAGTATATGCTCAATAAATAGTGGCATTTGTTGAATCTGGTTCAGCGGTTCTTAAGTGTACGTCAAAGCCACCTGCGCAAACTTATTAAAAGTTCAGAATCAGCCTCCATCCTAACACCTCCCCACCATGACTCTAATAGGTTGTAGTCAGCAAACTGCATATTTAGCCAGCACTGTAGATGGCCAGTGGTCTACAGTTGAAACTACTGATTTCGATATACTAGTGTTCATTCATATATTTACCTTAGAAACCACATTTCAGCACCATCCCAAAAGACTACAAAGTATGGCTTCATAGAAGTTAATGGTATTCTTAAATACAGTCAAATCATAGGGTGTTGATTTAAAAGCTTTTGAGAGAAAACCATTGAAAGATTCCTGAGGTCCCTTCCATCTCATTTGACTTGTATGCTATCACTGGAGACCAGGAAGAGGTTTCTTAGGAGGGTCCTTCATGTGAAGAAGGACAGCTCCTTAAGTGCTGAGCCAATCCTCCTCGGATCATACCTCCCACATGTCTGTGCCCCACACCTATTTACAGGTGAGTGAAACTCCTTTACCTGGTGATTATAGTAAATGCATGTTCCTGTTTGCACAGTGTCTATTTTCATTTTCAGTAAGAGTCCTTCAGTATTCCTTTGAGGAACCTTTTTTCACCCCGTTGCTATAGTCTTGGGCCCTGCCCTCACTCTGGGCAAGGTGTGGGCTCCAAGCTGGAGCAACCAGATGTTCTCTCCCTAACATTTGAATATTGAATAGAGTGACACAGAGACTTAAGATCAGAGTTCAAGGTGCCTGGTGGCTCAGTCAGTTAAGTGTCCAGCTCTTGATTTCAGCTCAGGTCAAGATCTCAGGGTCGTGAGATCGAGCCCTGTGTTGGGCTCTGCACTGAGTGTGAGGCCTGCTTAAGATTCTTTCTCCCTGGGATGCCTGGGTGGCTCAGTTGGTTAAGCGTCTGCCTTCAGCTCAGGTCATGATCCCAGGATCTTAGGATTGAGTCCCACATTGAGCTCCTTGCTCAGTGGAGAGCCTGTTTCTCCCTCTGCCTGCTACTCCTCCTGCTTGTGCTCTTTCTGACAAATAAATAAATAAGATCTTCCAAAAAAAAAGATTCTCTCTCTCCCTCTCCTCCTCCTCCTCCCCCTTTTCTCTCTCAGTCTCACTCTCTATCTAAGGAAAAAAAAGGATCAGAGTTCATCTGAGGGAGGTCCCTGAAGAGAATGTGATTAGATACTGCTGCAAAGATCTCACAGAAGTGACTTGGCTCCTATCCTTTCCAAAACCTGATTGTTCAGCTTCTCCTTCAGTTCTACAAGCTGTGAACCTTATTCTTCCAATATAGTTCTGTGTTTGCTTAGAGTGGTTTCAGCTGCTCGCAATATAATCTATGACACAGCAATTAACAACCCTGCAACCTATAATTAAGGCTTTGAACACAAATCCTCCTGGGGAGCAGTAACACTTTGACCTAAGTTTTCACTAAAGTGTAAATGTCTGATAGCCTGAATAACACCCTTCAGCAGGCAGAGGCAGGTAAAAGGGCTCCATGCCTTGACATCAGTTCTACCACTGAGGGAGGAAGGAGAAGGGTGGCTGGGACGTGACACCTCAGTCTCGCCTCAGAATTTGCCCTGAGTTTAATCATGAGACAAATACCTTGCTGGAAACTCTCAAACCTTTTTATTTCATAGTTTCTGCTTAGTCTTCCCCACCCCCGAATTTCTATCTTCAGACTAAACTTTCAGAGTAAGCCTTTCCAAAGCAGGGCATAATTACTAGGCCACATAAGCCTAAGACATCAATTTATGAACATGAGAACTCATAATATTAAATTTAGTTCTCATTTCCTTCAGTGGCCCCTAGGGGAAAAAGAACATCCTGTCCTTTTAATCATTTGGGTTAAATCCTCGTCATTGGTTGACCTCTCCCCTCCCCCCATTTGAAAAAAGAGACCTATAACTCTTTAAGACTCTAAGAAATTAATGACTTAACTCATGTCTTACAAGCAACAGTCTTTGAACAACGCAAGTTTCTCTCAACCTTATTGGTAGTGATTACTGAAATCAAGCCACAACAGAGAGGATGCCAAACCAAGCTCTGGGGCTCTGAGTGGGAGCCACACCCAGGGTGAGATAAGGAGCATGTTATAGTTTAACAGCACTAATAAAAATGAAATCTCATCACTTGAAGATTATGTGCAGTGTAAATGGAGCTCAAATGTAAAAACCAATCTAGTTAATTTTTTATTTTTAATAGTGGTTGCTACTTGTAAAAACCAGAAATAACAACAAAATCTGGGTATAAATCTAATAGAGTCTGCATGACCAATTGTTTTCCTTTCAAATTTGTGGTGGGGGGTGGGGGGTGGGGGATCACCATTCTTATCATTAAAACACAAAATAGTATTATTGAGATTTGCTGAGCACTTATTATTTTCCAAGTACTATTCCATGTGCTTTATAATGTAGATATCTCATTTAATCTTTGCAACAACCCCATGAGGTATTATCCTATTATCCCTGTTTAGAAACAAGGGAAACGAAGCAGTGAGAAATTAAGTCTTTTGCCCAAGATCAAAGAATTGGCAAATGGCGGGTTTGGGTTTTGAGCATGGAGAATAAAATGGCTCCAGAATCTGAACTCTCAACCACCCTTCAGGACTTGTCTCACCCCCTTCCAACGTTGGTTGGCCAATGAGTCAAACAGCACCTGGCCTTTCCTTCTACCTGCCCTCGAGTTCCTTTTAACCCTCACTTTGAACGTTTAAAGTTAAATTTGAACTAGGTAATCGAAACAAATAGGCTTTCCAGCAGCCTAATTGCTTGGATGTTAATTGTTAACTAAATGGTGATCCTTTCCAGCCACCTTGACAGAAATGTCTTCACCTGGATTTTACATTAAGTAAAGCAGTAAGAATGGAAGGATCTCGTTTTGTCTTCAAATGCATGTGCAAGGCCTTCGCTTCTCAAACTCCCCTGAAGGGTTTATACTTTCTTACAGTGGATTTGAGAGGAGGGAATGAGTGGCAATCTCTCTCAGAAAAGTGAGTCCTTTCTCTGAGAGGTGGTTCTTACTTCTTCGCCAGGGAGGTAATTAAGAGACCAGTGTAGGACCTGGCCCCACATGGGAGCAACACGGCAGCAGCGACAGTGGCGCATACATGGAACACGCTTCTCAAACATTCAGAGGCTCTTCAACACCAGTGTGGATTTTCGGAGTTAGTCTCCCTTCACTCTGGCCATGGCACAGCATGTTCAGCCTAGAAGGTGGTAGTTTCTTGAAGACTTTTCTTAGTTTTTTATTTTCCTTTCCTTTTCCATGGAATGGGACATAGAATTGATCCAACCTTGCCTGCTCTTTAAAAGATTGCCCGAGTTCCTACAGGATGTACCTGTGGATGAACTTGGCTTTTCCAATTTCTAAGAGTGTGCCAGGCCCCTTTCTTCATGCCCTTACTTTCTTTATATACAGCATTAATACTTTTTTGCTGCATTAGAAGTCCAAGGTGTTAAAAAAAAAAAAAAAAGAATGTGGGGTACACCAAGAGCTTCTGCCCTTTGTGCCTTTATTCTTAGAAGAGAAGGTTGGGGGGCGGGTTAGGAGCGAAGAAGAGACGGCAGGAGAAAATAGAGGCATCCCTCTCCCTGCCCCAATCATCTGTCGTTCTAGGAAATCAAGGTGGAACCTTGGTTAGCCAAAGTCACAAACAATTACTAAAGGGATTCAAAACACTAGAAAGTCTGCAATCTCGGATGTAGGTGTGTTCTGTAGAAAGGTCCGCAGAAGAGTCACCATGACTCCTGAGTTCTGCGTTAGTTAGCTATGAACTTGAGCAAGTTACTTAATGATTCTGAACTTCTGTTTCCCAATCTGTAAAATGGCTGTGAGAGTCAAATTATATATTTGTAGACTTGGAAGGGGACTTGGAGGTTACTTGATCTAGCAGCCTCTGATCCATTGCAGGAAGTTTGTCTGTAATATTCCTGACAGAAAACCAATTGCCCAACACTCTCAGGAAAGGGCACTCATTATCTCCTTATCCCTCTCACGCTGAGCTAAATTCTGCGTCTCAGGACTTTGACTCATTTGGTCTTGGTTCTTTCCTCTGAAGTTCTGAGTTGGTGACTTTGATGGCAACAGAATGATACAGGACAGTGGAAAGAGAATCAGGTGAACATGAGTCTGGCCCCCCCTGTCAAGTGCTTAACTAGCTATAGAATCTTAACCAAATTCTATCTGTTCTGTGAAGCTCAGTTTCCTTATTCGTCTGATGGAAAAATGGCAACCTCCTCTGTGAGTTTGTTGATGGAATTAGGAATAATTTATATAAAATGCCTTCATATCAAGAGTACTTAATAAAGGGGTGCCTGGGTGGCTCAGTCTGCCTTCAGCTCAGGGCGTGATCCCAGGGTCCTGGGATCAAGCCCCGCGTCGGGTTCCTTGCTCCCCTGGGAGCCTGCTTCTTCCTCTCCCACTCCCCTTGCCTGTGTTCCCTCTCTCGCTGGCTGTCTCTCTCTCTGTCAAATAAATAAATTAAAAAATCTTTAAAAAAAAAAAGAGTACTTAATAAAAAGACTGGGAGGATTCTTTTTCTTAGAATATAATAAAATCAATATTTATTGAGGCTTGAGGTGTTTATGGCATGATTTCAGGTCCTTCTTCCAATGGTTTGTTCTGAAATCTTCTTAACTTTTCCCCTGCTTCCAGTCCTAAATAAATAATCACTTCCGATGTATTTCCCTGCATTTCCCTTCCCAGTAAATTCACATATTCTTTCGCTTATACAACTAGAAAAGGAGAGGGAACCTTGAACATGGACTTTATGAACTTGTACCTGAATGTATATTGACCAATTAGGAAAAAAATTTGCAGTAGAGGTGGAGTTTAATCCTTACTCTGAAGCACGAGGGCCTTCTGAATTTTCCTGCAAAAAAATGTCATTCGCTTCTAAAATAAAGGAAAGTTTGGGCAGGAGCTAGAATGCGCACTGGGAGGAGAGAGTGTTAACTTCACTGGAGTGAAAGGAACTCTGTGAGTCTAAGAGTGAGAGAGTACAGTGCTGCAGATCTCACAGTCAGTTAAAACCTTATAGAAAGTCTCCTTAGGAATGAAAGTTTCAAAGTGTCTCCTCTTGAATTTGGCCATAACTAGAAAAAATAAAAATATGTGACTCTTTAACCAAGCAAATCCACTTAAAAGAAGCTACTCTACAGAAATCCCTGTATGAGCGTTGAAACAAGATAGTTACACACTGCTATGTGTTTTCCAATTACAGACGAAAGAAACAATAATATAAATCTTTCAACAGAATAGTAGAAACAATTATAACAGACCCATAAAATGGAATACGATGCAGCATTAATAAAACATGATGCTGATCTTGGATATACTAAACGGACATGATGTCCATGATACATTATTCCGGAAAAAAGTAGGTTGTAGAACAACAGGTAAAGAGTAATGAATGCCACACTCACATATATGTGTGTAGATAAGTGTGTGTGTATCTGTGCACACATGTAGATATAAATGCATGATCTAGGTTTCAGAAGAAATTTTGGAAATCTATGTAGGCAGCTGTTAATAGTTACTTCTGAGGAGTAGGATTAAGAGGGTGAGGGATGTTTTTACTTTAAATGCTTATATATATGAATGCTTTTACGTGTATAAATATTACTTGTATAATTTTAAAAAACAATGAAATGAGAATAGCTGAATTCAGAAACATCTCTTTAAGCACTTCGCTACCTGCCCTTAATTTCAGGAGCCCTCCCTCAGAGAATACCTTTTCCAGGGAAATGGTTAAAGTTAATCTCTTTCCTTTGGATAAAAGAAATCTCAGCATTGAAAAACCATCCTGTTTAATTCTTGTTTAGTTACTCATTTGTCTCTTCATTCATTTGTCTGCAGTAAGACATAAAAGTTAGCAATCAGCTGGGGGGTTTGGAATTAGAAATACTTGAGTTTGAGGGGCGCCTGGGTGGCTCAGTTGTTAAGTGTCTGCTTTCGGCTCAGAGCATGATCCCAGGGTTCTGGGAGGGAGCCCCGCATCGGGCTCCCTGCTCCACTGGGAAGCTTGCTTCTTCCTCTCCCACTCCCCCTGCTTGTGTTCCCTCTCTCGCTGTGTCTCTCTCTCTGTCAAATAAATAAATAAATAAATAAATAAATAAATAAATAAAATCTTAAAAAAAAAAAGAAAAGAAAAAGAAATACTTGAGTTTGAATTCCTGGCCTAACATTTAGTGGTTGTAAAATTTTGGCAATTTATATAACCCTGCCAAGCCTCTATTCCTCATCTGCAAAATGGGGCCTGTAGTCAAAAGATTGTTGTAGGGATTTTTAGAAGAACATTTAAAGAACCTAGCCCAGGACTTGGCACATATTATACGCTCAACCCAAGTTTGCTATTGTCATTTCTGAATTTGTCATTCAAAAAACCCATTATTGTGCACTTACTGTGTGCCAAGTTTTGTGTCAGGTTCTGAATTTTTAATATAGTCTGGATATGATCCTTGCTTTTCAGGGGGTTAAGTCTAGGTCAGAGGTCAATTCAGGGACTTCCTGAAGTTGGATGAGGAAAAAAAAAATCACATCCCTATTTTTTATTAACCTCTAACTGAAATTTAACATTCCTTCAGTTATGAGCTTATGCAAAGAATCACAGAGGTAGTCACACTGTCTGTGACTTTGTCACCAATAGAAATCATGGACATTTTCATAGAATGTTGTAGTTTTGCAGAAATTTTAAATTTCATCCATGCGCATCATTATTTCAAAATTATCATAGTTACTAGACCCACTGCCAAATCTGGGAATTGTGTTAATAAAAGGCACAAATACAACTATATCACAAATTTTGTTTTATATTTTGAAAGCTATATATTAGTTTAATTATTTTATACTCCTATGTATCTTGCTTTATGCATTTAAAAACAGCGTTCCAGAGTACGTAATATACGTTTTTCATATATGAGGATGTTCATAACTGCACTATTCATCACAACATAAAACCGCAAACAAACTACACGTTCATCACTAGAAGAACGGATAAATCAGCCGTGGTATATTCATGCGATGAAATACCACCCGGCAATGAGAATGAATACACAATTGCTACATTCAGCAACGTGGAGGAATCACACAGACTAAGATTGAAGAGAAGAAATCAGACCCAAAAGGGAACATGCTGTATGATTCAATTTAGATAAAGTTTCAAAACAGGTTAGCTCATCTCTGAAGTTAGAAATCAAGGTAGTGTTTACCATTTTGTGGGGTGGTGGCTGGGAGGGGTGTGGGGGGGTGGGGCTTTTGGGTTATCTATTGATCCAGATATTAGCAATATGAATGTGTTCACTTTATACAAATCCATGGAGCTATCCATCTATAATTTGTGGACTTCAAGTTATTGTACTTCAATAAAAGTTTACTTTTAAAAAGGGCCCATAAGCTTTACCAGTCTGCCAAAGGGGTGTATGGCACAAAAAAGATTAAGAACCTTTAGTCTAGATGGAGACACAGATCCAGAGAAATTACTGTAATACAATGTGTTATACACAGCCTGGATGTTCCAGACCATTCCTGAGCCCAGCAGTCTACCCTAGTGACCCCGTAAGTATAATTCATACTCCTCAGAACAAGAATCCTTTTTTTTAAATATTGAAAGTAGAGTCACTGCAGCTGCAGGAAAGGAATGACGAAGTACTGTGTAAGCACAGAGAAAGGAACCATTAATTTTGCTGAGGTTGGTCAGGAAGAGATCTCATGGAGGAGGGGATATTTGAACCAAGAAACAAAGGGTAAGCCAACCTTCAACTGAAGGACTTCCTGTCAAAGGAGCAGCATCAGGGAGCAATAGGAAGCATGCTGTGTTTGGAGAACATGGAGTCATCTGGTGTGGCAGAATGCTGGGCAAGATGATTGGAGGTGGCAGGGAAGGGGGACAAATGGGAGACAGGTGGAACCCTGTGAGTTGTGCTAAAGGGAAGCAACCAATACTGTTTGTTTTTACTTCTTACTGAAGGAGTAGACATACAGAAGAGTCCGCAGAACAGAAGTGTACAGCTTGATAGGTTTTCACAAACTGAACACATCTGTTTTATTAGCACCCAGATCAAGAAATGGGACATTAACGCCATCCCAGAAGCCCCTTTAACCATCCCTACCAATCACTCCCGCTCCCCACCCCTGCCAAGTATAACTGCTATCCTGACTTCTTTTTTTCTTTTAACCACTTTATTGAGGTCTGATTGACAGGTAAAAAGCTGTCTATATTTAATGTATACAACTCGGTGAGTTTGGGGATATGTCTGTACCACGTACCCATCATCTCCATCAAGGCCATAAACATATCCAACACTTCCCCGAGTTACCCCCCCCCACCCTTTATTATAATTATCTTTCTTTGGGTGCTAAGAAAATTTAACATAAGATATACCGTCAGTAAGTTTTAAGTTTTCGATACAGTATTGCTAGCTGTAGGAATTACACTATGTGGTGGATCTCCAGAACCTAATTTATCTTTCAGAACTGAAACTTTGTACTTTTTGACTATCATCTCCCCACCCCACCTTTCTCCAGGCAACCACATTCTACTCTCTGCCTCTGAGTTTGCCTCTTTCAGTTTCCAAATGTAAGTGAGATTATACAGCATTTGTCTTTCTGTGTCTGGCTTATTTTGTTTAGCATAACGCTCTCCAGGTCCATCCATGTTGTTGCAAATAGCAGCATTTTCTTCTTTTTTTAAGGCTGAATAATATTCCATTGTAATGTATACTACATTTTCTTTATTCATTCATCTGTCAATAGGCACTTAGGTTGTTTCCATAGCTTGGCAATTGAGAATAATGCTACGGTTAATATGGGCATGCAGGTACTCTTCGAGATCCTGATTTCAATTCCTTTGGGTAAGTCCTAGAGGCAGGATTGCTGGATCATACAGTAATTCTATTTTTAATTTTTTGAGGAACTGCCTCCCTGCTGCCCGTAGCAGTGACACCAATTGACATGCCCATCTACAGTGTATCAGGGTTCCCTTTTTTCTACGTTCTCACCAACCCTTTTTATTTTATTTTATTTTTTCTAGTAATAACCATCCTAACAGGGGTGAGGTGACATGCCATTGTGGTTTTGATTTGCATTTCCTCACTGATGTGATGTTGAACACCTTTTCACGTACCTGTTGGCCACTACCGTGATGTGTAACACACCACAGGTTGGGTGTGCAGGGTCTCGGCTTTATTTCAGGTGTGTACTGCTTTGTGTCTGGTGCTTTCACTCATGTTGGTAAGTGAAACATAATGTCATTGCACGTAGTTGTAGATCATTGCCACCTAAGTTTTAAGCAGGGGAATGGTGTGGGCTGACCTCTGTTAGAAAAATGACTCCAGCAGCTTTGAGGATGGTAAAGTGGAAGATAAGAAATTTCACACAGGGAACTAGAGCAATAATCTAAGTGCGAAATGATGAGGGCCTGACCCAAAGCCCGGGCAGTGGGAGTGGAGAAGAGGCAGAAAGATGAGAGTCACCCTGAGCTCTGGAGAAGCAATTCAAAACATATGTTCCATTTACAGTGTCCTTCAAGCACAGAGGAGAGCACATAACTGAGTGCTCAGCACCAGAGCAACATTAATTGACCACGGCATTAGTTTGGGTGCTTGTCAAGATTTAAATGAAACAAGCTGCATCCCTCTAAGAGTCTATTGTCATAGATGACGGGAACGAGACAGACCAAAAGCCAACACAATGGGGATAAATGAAGGGTGTCCCACGAAACTTGAATGACCTCAAATGGTTACTGGAGGAGTTTTGCAGTTGAGTCATTTTTCTTTAATATTTTTTGAGTCGTGGAGTTTCAACATAACATTTAGATTAGTTAGGAAAACAAAATCAGGATCGAAGAGACAACAGGGAGGAAGAGAGTTTTAGCAGACAGTGGGGGAGATGGGCTGCTGGCCGTGTGAGATGGGTGTGCAGGGCAGACGGACGGGGAGACAGTTGGTGAAGCATGAAGTGAGGGCTCATTCAGCATCCGTATTAATCTCAGGCTTCTCAAACTCAGGTATGCACACCTTTGACAGCATGTCAGGAAGAACTCGAGTCACCTGATAAATACGGTACATCTTGCTGGAGTGTTCACTTTACCCTAGGGTCAAGGAGAAGGATGCTGTTTATATGGAAGCAAACAACATGTAATGGAGTAGAATACAAATTTTAGGGGAAGTTTCAAGATAAAATACAAGGCTCCATATGAGTTTCTAGCCAAATGCTTTGGCCTTCAGCCCCAATGTCTCCCTTGCCATTAGGTGGAATTCAGAAGAAAATTTTGAGAAGCCTCAATTCCAACACTCCTGATTCCACGTTCCACTCTGTGGATGCTAGCACCTCTCCTGAGCTCTTTTCCAGACTGGGTGGTGTTATTCAACAACATTCCTTCCTTCCATTACTCATTCATTCCAACAATATTGAGTAAGGGCTTGCCATATACTAAGACCTGAGAGATGTTTTTCTCCTGTATAATACCTTAAGCTCCAAAAAGGATTGTGTCTTTAAAAAAAATTAGAGTTCCCTCAGCATTTGTCAAACCTTGCATATATTAGACCTCTATAAATATTTGTTGACATGAAATGAAATGTGAGCTTTGAAAAAAATCCAAGGAAGAGTTAGGAGGGAGACAATAAAGGAGAGAGAAAGAGATGAGTATATGTGAGCTAACTGCTAACCATTATCAACTGAGTATGTTTCATCCACAAACAACTCTGACATAGACTTTAAATTATATCCATTTCATAGCCAAGGAAATTGAGGTTGAGAATGAATAACTTGTTTGAAGTAACATAGCCAGTAAGTGACAGAGCCCAGATTCAACCCCAGCTTTGTCCGATAGTAAGGTCCATGGAAAATATCTATGGAAATGTAAAGTGCATACACCCTTTGACTGAGTAATTTTACTTCTAGGAACTTATCCTTGAGATATGGTGACTTATAAGAAATACATATTTGGTCTTCAACTTGTTTCTGGCGTGTAGCTTCTAAAACTCTGGGAATTTCTTAAATGATCGGAGAGATAAAGGTGTCCTTTGTTATATTAATGAGATGGGTTTTGGACCACACCTAAGGATGGGTGCTGGTTGCAGCAGAACCAATCATATGATTACAGGGTTGTAACATTCAGTCACACCCTCTGGCCTCTGAAGATGGAGTTCAATCACCAATTGTCAATGATTTAAGCAATCGTGCCGATGTAATGAAGCCTCCATAAAAACCCAAAAGGATGGGGTTCCAAGAGCTTCTGGATTGATGAAAATATAGAGATTTGGGGTGAGGGCAGTATCAGAGCGCATGGAAGCTCTGTGTCCTTTCCTCATGCCTTGCCCTTTGCTTCTCTTCCATCTGGCTGTCCCTGAGTTATATCTTATTGTAATAAACTGGTAATCTAGTGAGTAAATGTGTCTCTGAGTTCTGTGAGCTGCTCTAGCAAATTAATGAAACCCAAGGAGAGAGTTGTTGGAACTTGTAATCTGTAGCAGTAGCGTAAAAGTACAGGTCAGAAGCATCTGGAATTACAGTGGTCTGAAGTAGAGGGCCGTCTTGCAGGACTGAGCCCTTAACTTGTGGAATCTGATGCTATCTCCAGGTGGATGTGTCAGAATAGTGTCAGAATTGAGTGGAGAGACGCTTGGGTGGCTCAGTCAGTTAAGTGCCCAGCTCTTCATTTCAGCTCAGGTCATGATCTCAGGGTTGTGAGATCAAGCTCTGAGTTGGGCTCAGCTTCAGGCATGGAGCCTGCTTAAGAGTCTCTCTCCCTCTCCCTCTGCCCTCCCCCTGCTCTTTGTCTCCCCCCCAACTCTTTCTCTCTCTCAAAAAAAAAATTGAGTTGAATTATAGGACACCCAGCTGGTATTGAGAATTTTTTGGTGGTGTGGGGACACCCCACTGCCCCATTGTAAAACTGGGTGCAGGATCATTAATCCTGTAGATACACTCAAATAAGTTCTCAAAGATACAAACACAAGAATGTTCTTTTCAGTGCTAATTAAAACCACACTAAACTGGACATAATCTAAACATCCTTTATTAGAGAATTGGTTAGATAGCTTAAGGAACATACAGAACGAAGCATACCTATATATACTAATATGGAAAGCTGTTTAGGATATATTGCTAATTGAAGAAAAGCAAGTTGAAGGACAGCATGTGTTATTTGATTATATCTTATTTTTTAAAAACAAATGCATAAATCATATATGCATGCGTGTATAGGCACCAAAAATTCTGGAGGACTACATACCCAACTTGAAGAGAGACTACCTAGGCAGAGGTGATGAGGTCTGCCCAGGCGAGGGTGAAGGGGAAGGTGTCTTTTCTTTCACTTTCTTTCCTTTATGAATTGTGTGAAAGCAAATTTTTAAAGATTTTAGTTATTTATTTGAGGGAGAGCAAGAGCGTGCACGTGTGCGAGCGTGGGGGAGGAAAGGAGGGTCAGAGGGAGAGGGAGAGAATCCTAAGCAGTGAACCTTCACAATTATGCCTGAGAAGTAAAATGAGACCAGTGATGGTTAAAATAACTATACATCTGCTTGTAATAAGTATATAGGACTTAGACACTCCTCGTCTCTCTCTTTCTCACTCTCATTTTATTTTTATTTGAAAACTTTTTAACTGTGATAAAATACATATAACATAACATTTACCAACACAACCATTGCGAAGTTCACCGTTCAATGGTGTTAAGTATATTCACATTACTTACAATCAATCTCCAGAGCTTTTTCATCTTGCAAAACTGAAACTCTGTACTCATTAAACAGCTCCCCATTGTTTCCTCCTCCCATCCCTTGGCAACCACCATTCTACTTTCCATCTCTATGGATTTGACTACTCTAGATACCTCATATAAGTGGAATCATACTGTATTTGTCTGTTTATGCCTGGTTTATTTTACTTAGCATAATGTCGTCAAGATTCATCCATGTTGTAGCATCTGTCAGAATTTTCTTCCTTCTAAAGGCTGAATAATATTTTATTATATGTATCACATTTTGTTTATTCATTCATCTGCTGATAGACACTTGGGTTGCTTCCAGCTTTTGGTTACTGTAAGTAATGCTACCATGAACATGGGTATACAAATATCTCTTTGAGACCTTGATTTCAATTCTTTTGGATGGATACCCAGAATTGGGATTGCTGAACCATATGTAATTCTTTTTTAAATATTTTTGAGGAGGGGCCATACCGTTAGGAAGCTTTTTAGCTGTGATATACTTAGTGCTCAGTTAGGAAGATAGAAGGCAAGAAGGTAGCTGTTTCCAGCATATAAATCACACAAAGCCCAGGAAAGCAGAGTTGCCATCAGTAGAATCAAGAGATTTTTGAAAGAACTCTATGCCATCTAAAGCAAATGTAGGTGCATGCTAGATCGTTTCCCTAGGAAGTGGAGAAGGAAAAGTAATTGCTGACCAAGCTGCATGATAAGGAGCTAAGTATTTTCTACTGGGAAATGGTTATCTGTTTGGTGGAGTTGCAAGTTCTGGGGAGTGCCCTCATTAGGAAACAGCTGACGATTCCAGGAGAACTTGGAAGAATCACCATGGTGATACAGAGTGACCCATTTAAAGTGTAAGGCTTATTGTGAATTGAACTTCAAAAGGTGCCTGCCTAGAATCTTCTCTTTCATTTTTCATTGGACATAACATAGAAAATAAGGTAGCGGTACTATTATCATCTCCAGTCCTCTTGCAGTCCGACGTACTTGGGAGGTAGCTTTCGACACCTTCAGATTCTAGTCCTGGTGTCTCCTTAGCTGCATTACTTTCAGCAGGCCACTTAACCTCTCCAACCTCAGAGCGTTGACCTCAAGAGCCTCAGAAGTCCCTTTAGTTTGTGGGTTTATTTCCGTGCACAGGTGTAAGTGCCTCAGCTTCTTTTTGTTTGCTACTCCTTTTATCTGGAACTGGGCTATCCAGCAAACCCACCTCATCAGACACAGGGGGATATGAGGAAATAGACCAAAAGATGCTGAACGGGAAAACACATCATCACAGTCCATAGGCTAAAGCTCCTTCACCTTCTTGCTGTCCTTGAACCTCAGGTGCATGTGGTTGAATTAATCACACTCTTGGCCTCACAGAGTCTCATCATGAGTCTGGACCTGGTCACGCTCTGACCGTCTCTTCTCCTTCCTCTCCCACCCCTTTTCTCATTTCCAGGCACTGCGCTTGGTGGTACAAGTGGATAATTGTATTTAATTCCAATGAGAATGCTATGAAATGCACGATATAGTTATCACTGTTTTACCTAGGGGAAACCGAGGCTTACGCGGTTTAAGAGACAGAGGCAGAACCCCCCGCCGGACAGATCCAGAATCTACACGCCTAAACACTACGTGAGCTAATCAAGAAAACTTGTTGAAAATACAACTCGACTGTAAGCTATTCTGACTTGTCTGGAGGAACCTCCCCCTCCCATTCTTAAAAAGGAAATGTGAGCAGATCTATTTTGAGGCATTTTGCTTCTCCTCATTCATCTTTTGCAGAACTTTATCACCAGAGGCAGTTTTGTTAAACTGGGATCACGGTCTCTTTGGATTTCCTTTTCTTCTTCCACTTCTCTTGCAAAACTTGGAGCTACCGTTGTCAGCTTGGGCCTTGACTCTATTGCATGCAGGGGATGTAAGTGGAACGGTATAAAACAGTATTTCCTCTCCTTAAAAAGACCCCCTGTCCACTCACGTTGTGTTGTTTCTGCATCTCGTTTATAGGAAGAGGATTGTTAACGGACAGCATATGCTCTTGAAGTGACGTTTCTCATCTGGATGGATAAATAGTGTAGGGATTTATGATAGAAAGGAATACGTTTCACTTTTAAGGTAGATCCATCCCAAATTGATGGCTGTAGCTAGACTGATGGCCCTTGGATGCTCCTGGCATTCTTAGTACAATTCTGATGTGTGATAGCACTAGACTATTAGCATTGGCTAGGTTTGGTTTGTGAGCCCTGGAAGGAGGGGAGGACAATCCTTGGGGCAGATGCAGGGACAGGAGAGGTTAAGGGCTTGGTTGACTAGGAAGATTCTTCCCACTGGAGTCTGAAAGTGGTTTAGCAGGATAGGGAGCTCAGATGACAGTTGAGAGGAGCAAACCAGAAATACTACTAATAATGTTGATGATGATAATAATGCTAATAATAATAATGTCAATCTCTTGAGGGCTTACTATGTATCAGACACTGGGTTATATGACTTTATATGCATTATCTTATTTAATCTTCTCAGCAACTTCTGGTGGGTACTGTTACGGAGACCCGAAATAAAGACTTTTACAATTTCCACTTTATAGTGGGGGAAACTGAGGTTTAGAGAGGTAAAGTTAACTTATTTAAGGTCACATAGCTACCTATGACTCATTGGTCCAAATTTTTAACCACACAGCCAGTGAGCTTTGGATCCAAGAGATAAGGAAAAGATAGAACAAGAGATTGCCTTTTGAAGGGGGTGATTGAGAAAGTCTACAGTGGGACCGTGTGTAGGCCCAGGTCTTGTGATTCAGGATTCTACTCAAATGGGGAGAGAGAGCACCCCAGGATGGTTCTCCTGATTGGTGCCAAGCATCCATGAATCCAGGCCAGGACCACACTCTGTCCTTAGAATCATCTCTTCCCTGTCTTCTTAATTTTAAGGCCATGCTATTATGTAACTTGGACATAAGAGCCAAAGATAATTTTCTGCTTGAAACAATCGTATTTTATATTCAGGAGTTTTGACTGAGTAAAAGACTTCTTTCTTCAAATAAGCATTTTATTCTGTTAATTGTACGAAGTCCTTGCAGAAACATCCTTGCAAATGACGGGATCAACCCCTATGCCTAAGAGAGAGATCCTTAAGACTCCCCAGAACTTGGAAGAAAATCATGCACCCACAGCATGAAATTCATTTAGAGTCCCATCAGAGCTCTCTAATGCAGTTTATATGAAGTGTCTTTTATTTTGGACTTAGCTCTTCTGTAACAAATGAGTCATTGATTTTCAAAAAATTTTAAATGTATCCAGGACCTTTTTTTTTTTTTGGTTTTGGTTTTGAACAGCCTCTCAGAAAACCAAAACCAGTAACCCTGTCCTGTCTCCCTGCTGCTTTGCTGTAAAGATAGCATTCCTCTATATGGATCACAGTGCTTCCTTTGACTAGAATGAACAACTTTCAACCAGCTAAATTGTTGATCCATGTGAAAGGAGTGACTCACAAGTCTTTCTAAAATGTTGCCCAGCAATTATTTTTTAACACTCGTGTGCTAAATTCTGGGAAGGCCTGAAAATAACAATAAAATTAAAAAGGAACTTTAGGGACAATCTCAGTTCTCTTTGTGATTTATGAGGTATTCTGGTCTTGAGTTCCTTTGGAAGCCTTTCCATGTAACTTTAAGTAGGGAAGCTGACGAGAGCCTCCCCATAAAAGCGTGCTTGGGTACAATAAACCCCTGAGGATTAGTCAAAGACAGATTCACTGGATGCCAAATTCTTTTCTATCATCCAAGAGTGGCCAATGAGACCAAGGGTGGGAGTGAGAATTCACCAGGGTTTTCAACAAAGCATTCCAATAAATTAAAAAACAAACAACCTTTGTTAGAATGAAAAGGGTTTGCTAATGCTAGCTGGTTAGAGCGCCCTCATGTGTCTCAGCATGGTAGTATCATTTCAGGGCTCTCAAAGGACATCAAATGCTCTTCTAATCACTCTACCAACACCACTTAATGCATTCTCTTCCCATTGGTCTCCAGAGCCACCGATGAAGCTCCTTCTTCAGGTGTTAGCTGGAATTTCCAGTGTGATGGTGATTTTTTATCAGAGGCTGAAGGCACAAACCATTTCACTTTCCTGAGTCTACTTACCTGTGTGCTTGCTTAATGTGTGCTCATTTCAATCTCAATTCCTACCACAAAGTGAAAATACGCCAAATGCCCACCATCTGGTGAATCAATGAATACGTTGTGGTAACTCATACAATGGGATACTACTCAGTAATAAATAGGAAAGAATTATTGACATTTGCACCAACAAAAGGCTGCATATGATAAGATTTCATTAACATGACATTCTAGAATTTGGATACATATAAGGTTAGTGGTAGCCAAAGAATGGGGGAAAGTGGGTGGGGTTGGCTGCAAAGGGGTACAAAGGAACTTTTTGGGGGAATTGATAGCATCCTGTCTTTTTTGATGTTGGTTACCTGACTGTATACATCAGTCAAATTCACGGAACTGGCATCGGTGGTATGATGTTGGGTATAGCTTCCAAAACTCATTGAACCATACACTAAAAACAAAACAAAACAAAACAAAACACCCACCTGAATTTACTGTGTGTACATTATACCCCAAGAAGCCTCACATAAAAATCTTTAATTTTTAAAAAAAATCACTGTGGACTATTTCCAAAGTACAAATTTCCAGCCCTTCTGGGTTTACCTCTTGGCCTCCTTTTCTTTGCCCATCTGAAAAAGACACCACAGTGATCTCTTGTGGGAGTCTGCAAGTTCCAGCTCAATTCAAAGCCCAATGGGGCCAGACTGCATTCCACACGGTCTGCTCCCTGACTCTGCCATTGTGCCCGCAATGGCGTGTGCAGTGAGTGACATGGAGACTTCCTGGCACTTGGATACTACGAAGGAAAACATCAAAGTTATAGGCCAGTGCTAGCCCTGCTACCAATAAGTAGGAACCCCTTGAGGGGAAATGAGACCTGGGCTCTGAAGGCAAATTTGTATTGTCAGCTTGCTGGCTTCCCTCCACGACAGACAACAACCAGTTGTTTCTGGGCAGAAGTTGTGTCTTGTGCAAACTATCCAACAGCCACAAACTATCCCTGAACCACCCCAGGCAGTGCCCAGTGTCTAATTCTGGAAAACAGTTTTGGTTCGATGGCTCCCAAATGTTCTACCAACCCTCATCCTCAACAATGGTGACCTATGAATGTTAATCCCAGGCCAGTGGTTCTTACATTCTACTGGGCCTCGTCACCCCACTTGCTAAGAGAGTACATCTTAAGTGTTCTCACCACACCCATACACGTAAAAGGTTACCTGTACGAAATGATGGATGTGTTAATTTGATTGCAGTAATCATTTCACAACATATATGTATATATTAAATTGTGTTATACACCTTTTAAAAATCACGTTGTACAACCGAAATACATACAATTTTTATTTGCCAATCATACCTCAATGAAGTTGAAAAAAAAATCACCTAAGGAGTATACTTTCTAAATGCCAGTTCCCAGCCATCTATTCATACCTGAGATTCTAATGCAATAGGTTTGGGATTGATCCCTGGAAACTGAATTTTTAATAAGCACCTCGGGTGATCCAGACATAGGAAGTCTAAGGACCACATTTTAGGAAGTGATGACCCAGACCTAGAAAAACTCCCATATATAGGCCGAACAATTTATTCATAGAAATGTTTGACCCACAAATGGTTTCAACACAGTGACTAGGAGTGGGGCTCTGGAGTGAGGTTCCTGGGTTCAAAGCCCACCTCCACCCTTTGTCACCAATGGCCTCAGGTTACTTCATCTCTCCAGAGTGTGTATAAGAGGGGGCAAGATCAAATGAGTTAACACTTAACAAAACACTCAGAATTGTGCCAGTAAGCATTAGATAAACCTCAATTATCATTCTCCAGATCAATAAAGATGGGGGGGGGTATGGAATGGAAACCATGAACAAAAAGGGTTACTTCAAAGAGCTTTTCTTTTAAAGCTTAGACATCTCCAAATACCTCAAACGGTGAAGAGAAATGTGAACTCTCTTACGTATGCCAACTTTCCTACAGTCCTAATCTCTTTGCCCTGTTTTAAATATTAAAAATGTAAGCGGGGGAAAAAAAAAGCTGAACTTAGCAGCACCCTTCCTTTTTGATTGATTAAGGAGCTTAAGACAACTCCCACATGTTAGCTTATTCATCTTTCCAAGTTATATATAATCTTTGGTGATTCTTGAACAGAGATACAAATCAGAATCACGTGTAGACTCTTGAAAGGTCTAAATTTTGACTCAGCAGAAGTTGGAGCAGGGAATCTGAATTCCTAAAAAAAAAAAAAAAAAAAAAAAGCCTTCTCTGTGATTTGGCTATCCATTCCAGGTGGAGAACTATTCTTACAGGAAGAGGCTGGGATAACGCACTTTGCTTTATAGCTTCAGGAACAGACGCAGAGCGTGTTACATACCGTGCCGACACCACGCAGCAAATCATTTGCAGAGGCAGGAGCTGGATTTTGGTAACTCTAAGGCCAATATTCTCTCTGTTACAGATCACACTGTCGACGCTACCTGATAGGGCGGGATGAGGATAGTAAATTTTCATTCCCTCATTTGTTTATGAAATCATACTCTGATCTGAATTCATAGGAACTAAATTAGAGCTGCTGACCTGGGGTTCTGACTTCCATTGATTCTGCCTTTTACCCTCTTACCCACATGTCCGCACTTACTAATTATCCCCATTAAATCCCTGGAAGTGTAAAAGAGAGTCAGCTTACTTGGAGTCTGGGTCAAATCCCTATTGGAAATACGATCATGAACTTAAGGATTCTTTCTTCTGGTGTCTGAAGGCAGTGGCATTTGGTGGCCTCTACTCTGGGCTGAGGTTTTCGTGGATTCCCTTTTCATTTTGAGGCATATGTGTGACCTATAAAGCCCCTCAGAAACCATTTTCTTTAATGTATTATCAGAGAAGGAAATCTGTCAAATTAAAATCTGCAGTCGGAAGGGGGGCGGCCACCAATCAAGTGAAATCATTCTGTTGAATTTGAGCCAGGGAACCAAACTGGGGCAGTATCATTTCTCTAACAAAATGGCCCGGCGGGCTGGAATCCCTGCCTGCAGACCTTCACACATCACCAACCCCTTGCTAATAAAACAGACCCCTTTATTGAGTTACTTCTTGGCACCCACTGACTGCTTTCCTTTCAGATTTTCTCTTGTCCATATT
Source organism: Ursus arctos (assembly GCF_023065955.2). Lineage (NCBI taxonomy): Eukaryota > Metazoa > Chordata > Mammalia > Carnivora > Ursidae > Ursus > Ursus arctos. The sequence goes on from NW_026623089.1 coordinate 19,488,801, forward strand.
TCAATATCCCGCCTTTGCATTCTCCTCCTGCTCTTGTTAAAATACTGTTTCTTTTTTTTTTTTTTTTTAAAGATCCCTTTTAATCAGATAGCTCCTGCTGGCATGAGCTGTCAGAGGTATTCATTTCAGTGGACTCTGGCCTTACGCTGCATTACCTTGGCAACAAGATTCAGAGGCAAAGGCCCTGCCTTGAACTTGTCAGAGTCTCCAAGACATGAACTCAGCACATATTACTCTCTAGCATATCGAGTTGTCATGCCAACCGCTAACAATAAAACCCATCTCTCCCTTCTAGGGTTTTAATTCAATAACTTTTCAGATTGGCTCCTTCTGTAATTCAATTGGTCTGAAAATGTAGTGTGTGTGTGTGTGTGTGTGTGTGTGTGTGTGTGTGTATTTAACCAGTAGCTAATGGCCTTCCACTAAATGACTGGAGATTGGAAATACAATTTAGGTCAAAAGTTCATCAAAATGCAAAGAAAAAAAAACGATGCTGGCTCTAACAAAAGAAGCCCACAATTTTGGAAATCCTGACAAAGAGGTAACTCAATGAAATCTCAAGAGCTGACTTCTGCCCTCAGATGTATGTACGTGACTTTCATTGGCACGGCTACGTGCGGCGCACTTGATACCCGGAGTAGTTGCACCCCCACGTGTATTCACAACTCCTTTAGTTAGTTTCAAATACGTAGCTAACTTCAATTTCTTTTTTTTTTTTTTAAGATTTTATTTACTTATTTGAGAGAGAGAGCACGAGATGGGGGATGGTCAGAGGGAGAAGCAGACTTCCCACGGAACAGGGAGCCCAACGTGGGGCTCGATCCCAGGACCCTGGGATCATGACCCGAGGCAAAGGCAGATGCTTAACCGACTGAGCCACCCAGACACCCTACTAACTTCAATTTCTTAAAAGCCATCCTACTTTTATGCTTACATTTCATTTTCCTTTAACCCAGAAGACTTTGTGGGAACCTGTCCCTTCAGAAAGTCTCTTAACCCTGTAAGAACACTTAGATGAGGCATTGCATGGGTCTGGGGGCTAGAAATAACTGAGGGTCGGGGTTTCTCAAACTTAACTGTTTCAATACTTCCTTATCCTTGTGCCAACTCTATGATTATTAACTTATTATTTTTATTCTTTAATTGACTTATTCAAATGCGTAAATTTAGGGGCACCTGGGTGGCCCAGTTGGTTGAGTGTCTGACTCTTGGTCACGGCTCAGGTCATGATCTCAGGGTCGTGGGACTGAGCCCTGCGTTGGGATCTGTGCTCAGTGCAGAATCCACTCGAGATTCTCTCTCTCCCTCCCCTCTGTCCCTCCCCCTGCTGGTGCTCGTGCATTCTCTCGCTCTCTCTAAAAATAAATAAATAGATCTTTAAAAATCAATCAAACAAATAAAAAATGCATGAATTTAGAGGGGCAGCTTTATGTCATGGACTTGATGCTCTGTTTTTTTAGATTCTCTGCCACTGAGGACATGTTATTTCTTGGCTTCCAATAACTAACACATGGAGGGTTGATGATGTGCTAGGAACCCCTGAAATACTTTCCGCACACTAACTCATTTAATCCTGACCGCCACCACCATAGCCCATTGAGGCAGGCAACTGATTTTATCATCTCAACTTTACAGAGGAAGAAAAGGAGACAGAGAGAAGTTAGGCAGCGTATCCACAGCTCCACAGCGAGCACATGTCAGACCTGAGGTTTGCACCTAGCAGTCTGGTTCCAGAGTCTCAGCTTCATATCCTGCTTCAGCTGGGTTCTGGTTGATTGTTTGAGCCTTTTTTCAGTTTTATGTAAGAAACCTTAATCAATGCTAAACCTAAAATGGCAAACTTCTTGAAGGCAGGGACCGTATCTGACACTTCTATCTCCTTCTCAGTATCTAGGTGAGTGCCTTTCACATAAAAATTACTCAGAAATATGGTTAAGGTTGTTAAGGAATGATCTAAGAGAATCCTAGACTATCACATTCAAGGTCACTTTGGAAAGGTAGTTTTTGTTTAAGTTGGAACAATGGAGGCTTTCATCACCATCAACCCACAGGTACATAAGGTCTTCTAGAGACCAAAGTCATTGAGAACAGAGGCCGTGTTTCATGGAGTGATGGATATTTTCTGTTGGCCCCACCAGAGACACATTCTCTGCTCCCAAAGACCGTCGGTTCTACTGAGCAGCTCTTGCTGGGATGGTAATGGGTTTCTGCTAGCACTAAGGCCAGTGGGCCTCACCATTCCTTATTGGTATCCTGTGACTGATTGGAATTTATCAATAGTCCCTTCAATAAATATATATCATTTGTCCCCTGACAGGAATCTGGCTCTTACCGCTGTCATCTGGTGCAGTGCTTGTTAAAATGCAGATTCTGATTCAGACTGGGGTGAGTCCTGAAATTCTGCTTTTCTAACAAGCCCTCAAGTAAGTGGATGCTTCACAGGGCATACTTTCCGCTGTAGTTGTCACTCGATAGGTATTTTAAATTGAATACAAGAATGACTGACTGGCTTGGATGCAGGACAACATTTGTCAACACTGGTGAAGGAAGACATGCCCTTGCCACAACTGTCTTGTAATAACTTACCCGTGAGGTCCCAGTGTGGCTGCAGCAGACCTACCTGATCGCGCCGTGAAACTCACGGCTGGCTGGACGTCCTTATTTCTGTCTTTCTCGTTGTCAGAGCCACCCTGGTGATTCTCATCATCCCGGGTTAATAGTGTTTATAAAAAACAGCAACTACCACAGCTAACCTGCCAGAAATTGAATTCACACACATGGGTATTTTTTCCTCAGAGATAAAAGTAAAACAGATTTATTTCAACATCAGGATTGATCCCCCCAAGGGACAATTGTTGCTGAGTGAAAGGTAATAGAAAAATTCGTAGTTTGCCAAAGAGTGAGTCTTATTTGCTCAGATTCTCCATAGTCTTGTACAAACAGGTTCTTTAGGCAAAGGCAAAGCCAAACTCCAAGACATCACTCAAAATAAGACCCAGCCCAGCGCAACATACACTTAACTGTGCCCGTAAGCAGAGCAATTGTCAGAAGATCTGAATCGCCTTTTACATTTAGCTTAGCAACACACACTTTTTGACCACCTACTGAGGGCCGAATACAGTATCTCTTTGCGGCCCATGAGTATGTGCACGGTAAAATCTTAGGAATTTCGCGTCTGAACAGAGCGAATAATGTGATAATTCTGGCAGATGCTAACCTGCATTTGACTTTTTCACTGACCATGCAAAAGGATTTACTACACCAATTAATAAGTCGAAAAGTTTGTAAAAAAACCACTTAAGGGAATAAATGATTTTCAAGACCTCTCAAGGATTCTAAAAAGGCAAATTTAAGTTTTGACAATGGAGTCACTGATTGATTAACAATGTTGAGTGTTGTGCCAATTAAAAACATTCTTCTAAATGCAATTGACATCCTTGATTATATCCCGGAATAGGAAATTGGGACATCTGGAAAGTGTCAAGTTTTATAGTAATAGTAATGGTAATAGTAATAGTTTATAGTAATATGGATGTGCCAGTGTGGGCTTCTTAGTTTTGGTAAATGTACCACGATAGTATTAGATGTCGACATCAAAAACAATCTGGGCAGGGGCGCCTGGGTGGCACAGCGGTTGGGCATCTGCCTTCGGCTCAGGGTGTGATCCCGGCGTTATGGGATCGAGCCCCACATCAGGCTCCTCTGCTAGGAGCCTGCTTCTTCCTCTCCCGCTCCCCCTGCTTGTGTTCCCTCTCTCGCTGGCTGTCTCTATCTCTGTCAAATAAATAAATAAAATCTTTAAAAAAACAAAAAAAAACCAAAAAAAAACCAATCTGGGCAAAGAGTATTTGGGAACTCTCTGGACTATCTTTGCAACCTTTCCACAAATGTTAAATTATTCCAAAAATGGAAAGTTTATTAAACAAATCTTGTGCATGAAGATTGAAGTCCAATTCTCCAAGAACTCCTAGTAGCAACAATAGAAAAGTATTTACTGAACCCTGTGTTCTGTTGGCACAATGCCAAGTGCCCTCCCCATGTTCTCACAACAATGTTATAAAGTAGGCCTGGTTAGTTATTCTCATTTACAGATAAGGGAAACGTGGTTCACAGAGTGATCGAGCAACTTCTGAAAGACACACAGATAAAAACTGATGGACTGATGGAGTCAGGATGTAACAGGGTTTGTCTAATCCCAAAGCCTGCGCGTCCCCGCAACTCCAGTTCTGCCTCTCCTAGCTTGAGTTTCTCCATGTAAAAGAAAGTTATCACTTATTTGCATTGACATTCATCTTTCATTTGAGTTGATGAAACGTGACAATTGAGTTATTGTGTACGGCACCTTTAAGTAAACCAGAGTATCATTTTGAAAGTAACCAAGTTTAACACATGGTCAAGTCCTCCACCTCTCTCCCTTGTTAAATTGGGCTCTAATTTTCTTGCAGGTGGGAGTAGGGAGGAGAGGCTGGGAGAGGCCTTTATTCCAAGGAGCTAGGAATGTTTTCAGAGCTAAGCAACTGGCCCTTTCCCCTTGCTCCTGTCTTCTTTTGCCCATCATGTGCTCACTTTGGGATGGTGGGCCTCTTGCCCAGTACTTCCCAGTCTGGCTTTGGCCATGGATGGCTTACTTAGAAATGGAAAAAGGTAGCATACCAAGGCATATACGGTTTAGGGTGAAGAATGCCGGCTTTATGTGCAGAGAGAATAACCGGCTCCCTTAACACAGTTACTGGAGAGGCCTCAGCATAGTCTCTGTCCCCACATATCCCTCTGGCTGGTTCAGCAAGGTGCTGGTGATCAACTAATTCATGTGAAATGCCGTGTGCGCTTTGGCACGGGCACGTTCTTCTCACAGCACCTCACACTTTTGCTCAGGTACACCCCTTGGCACATTTCAGGACTCTCAGCATCCCAGCTGGAGTTTGGCCTGGTTGATCTTTCATTCGTCTGAGAAGGGACAAAAATGATGACACAGCAGAGTTTCCACCCATTCCCCCTCTTGACACTCAAATAAGATTGTGTTTTTGTGAATCATTCTGTCCTTTAAGAAGAATATTGTCATTGCCAGATGAATAGTTCTTTGGGCTTTCTTGATACAGAATCAGAAGGGAAGGGGAAGAGGAAGAAGAGGTACATTAACCAATAAGAAAGGTTTTGAGGAGATTGCAGGGTGGGAGCCATTTCAGTAGAAGAAACACAGGAACAGGGTGAAGTTCATAAGAGAGAAGTGGGGCTTAAAGAAATATCACCCTACACTATTTTTCCCTTCTTGGTGTTCAGAAAAAATGCAGATGGGGCGACTGGGTGGCTCAGTCGTTAAGCGTCTACCTTCAGCCCAGGGCGTGATCCCAGAGTCCTGGGTTTGAGCCCTACATCGGGCTCCCTGCTCTGCTGGGTGCCTCTTTCTTCCTCTCCCACTCCCCCTGCTTGTGTTCCCTCTTGCGCTGTCTCTCTCTCTCTGTCAAATAAATAAATAAAGTCTTTTTTAAAAAAAGAAGAAAAGAAAAATGCAGATAAAGGACCATCTTAAATGGGTTAAAGACTTGAACGTAAGACCTGAAACCATAAAACTTCTAGAAGAAAACACAGAGGGTAAGCTCCTTGACATTGGTCTTGGCAGTGATTTTTTTGGATTTGACACCAAAAGCAAAGGCAGCAAAAGCAACTAAAAAGTTTTTTTCACAGCAAAGGTGCTTAATAAAATGAAAAGACAACCTATCTAAAGGGAGAAAATATTTGCAAATCAGCAGCAACTCTTTCTGCCCGTGGATCCTGTCCCCGTGTTTTAATAAAATCACCTTTTTTTGCACCAAAAAACAGAAAAGAATTTGCAAATCATATATCTGATAAGGGGATAATATATGAAATATAAAAAGAACTCATACAACTCAATAGCAGAAAACAAAAAATCCAATTAAAAATGGGCTGAGGAACTAAATAGACATTCTTCTGAAGAAGACATGCAAATAGTCAACAGGTACGTGGAAAGATGCCCATGAACATCACTCATCATTCGGGAAATGCAAATCAAACCAGAATGAGCTATCACCTCACACCTGTTAGAGTGGCTGTCACCAAAAAAATAAGAGACAACAAGTGTTGATGAGGACATGGAGGAAAGGGAAACCATGCGCACTGCTGGAAGGATGTGTGCCAGTATGGAAAACAGTAAGGAAGATCCTTGAAAACAAAAGAAAACAAAACACCACTGCCGTATGATCCAGCAATCCCTCTTCCGGATGTATATCTGAAGGAAATGAAATCACTGTCGAGAAAAGATATCTGCACCCTCCTGCCCATAGCAATATTGTTTACAATAGCCCAGACATGGAAACAACTAAGTGTCCATCAATGAATGAATGGATAAAAATAAGGTAGTATATATATATATATATATGCACACACACACACACACACACACACAAATACATACACAATGGAATATTATTCAGCCACAAAAAAGAAGGAAATCCTGCCATTTGTGAGACCATGGATGGACCTCTATGGCATTATGTTAAGTGAGGTAAATCAGACAGAGAAAGACAAGTATGGTATGATCTCACTTATATGTGGGACCTAAAGAAACTGAACTCATAGATACAGAGAACAGATAGGTGGTTGCCACAGGTAGAGGGGGTGGGGCGTGGGGGAAACGGGCGAATGTGGTCAAAAGGTATTGACTTCCAGTTATAAGATAAATAAATTCTGGGAATGTAATATTCAATTTGGTGATTATAATTAACAATACTGTACTGTATATTTGAAAGTTGGTAAGAGAGGAAAACTTTAAAGTTCTCATCATGAGAAAAAAAAATTGTAACTATGTGAGGTGAGAGATGTTAAGTAAACTTATTGTGTTGGTCATTTTGCAATATAGATATACATCAAATAATTATGTTGTGTACGGTAAACGGATACACTGTTATGGGTCAATTATAGCTCAACAAACTGGAAAAAATTTCTGAAAAAGCATAACTTTGGGGTGATGGATTTCTGAAATTTCTTAGTAATCCAAAGCTTGGAGACCTTGACCTGTGACTTGACCTTTCCCAGAAGCAACAGTTCATTGGATGACGGTGAACAAAGAGACAGGAAAATTGAACACACTGAGAGACCTGGTGTTGAACACTAGTAACTGCTAACAGCACAAAAAAGAGAAAAGTAGCCATTAAGTTCCTCTTGACGGAAGCAACACCGTGAAATAGTCTTGACATGCACCCACACACAGAAAGTCAAACCTGGGTCTGACCAAGCTCTCAGATGTAATTTCCAAGTTTTAGGAAATACAAGAGTTAGGAAGGAGTGAGAGGAACATGTGCCACGATGCCACAGGGAGGCAATCAGCAAAATCCAGACGGAAGGAAACTCTGAAGGAAAGACGTTTCTTCAATAAATAAATTGCAAAGGGGAAAAAAAGAAATGAAGGGAGAGCCTATTGATTTTTCAGAAAAACCTATTGCAATGTATGCATCTTATTTGGATCCCGACTCAAAGAGTCCGTTAAAAGAAAAGATGGCATCCATGAGACCATTGGTGACTTGAACCCTTACCCGCTATTTGATGATGTTCAGGGATTACACGCTGAACTACTTAGAGATGAAATGACATGGTGCATAGTATTTGCTTCAAATAATATTGAGGGGAGGTGCAGGAACATGCAGGGAAATTGGCCATGAGTTGATAGTTGTTGAAGACGATCATAGGCTCATTATGCTGTCTTTCAACTTCATATATGTTTGAAATTTTCCGTAAAAACCTAACCAAACAAAAAATGAGAAACAGAACATGAGGCACCACTTCTGTCATCATTGTTTAAAAAGAATCTTTTACAATATCTCACTTTTCAAGACTGTATGGCCACTTGTTAAAACTCATTTCTTTTAATAGCACTTATTCAACTTTTTGTCTTTTCCCAGTGGACTTGCATACGGAAGGGACCCATTCTCCATTTCTTCCCATTTACAGGTAGGATTTGGATGGGGAAAAAAAAAAGAAAAGAAAAGAAATATCACTCTACACTGTTCCTTCCAGGTATTCAGAAAATGAAGATAAAGGACCAGAAGGCTGAATTTTCTTTATGGTTGCCAGACAGTATTTCTTTGGCCAAGACGTTGCTTGCTGTGAGACTGGACCACACAGTGCCCAACTTCAACAACGATGCATGTACTCACCATCGGTCTCGTAGCAGCTACCGCTCCCCTCCTGTCAGCTGTGGTTTCTGCTGGTAATACTCTGCTGAGCTCTGCCTGAGTCTTCACCGATTTCCCAACTGCCCAAGTCATTGCACACATGCAGGCCTTCCTCACGTAGTCTCTCTGCAGCGTGTGTCTGTTGCCAGCTTTAGGGCTGTGCCCCATGCACCAGTAATCTCCCCGGGTTTGAGGCTCCTGGTGCTTCCCACTCATTATTTATTTAATCCTCACATCTTCGGGAGGGGGGTTTTACTTCCCATCCCACCCTCGGTTTTGCCAAATGAGGAAACTGGCTCAGAGACGTTAGTAACTTACCCAAGTTCTTCGAGCTGGAGAAGGACAGAAGTAGGACTTTAGCCCAGAACAATTTGATTCTGGAATGTTTGTTATTCTTCTTTTTATTAAATAGTTTAGTAAATCATTATTACATAAATCTTTTATTATAAAATGTTATATAATACTGCAATTATTTGTATTATTTTTTAAATTTTTATTATGCCAGCTTCAGTTTTCAGATTTCACAGCTAGAAAAAATTTTAAAATATTTTTGGGCTTCAGTATGAGGCTAAGTGTGTGTGCGTGTGTGTGTGTGTGTGTGTGTATGGAGTCCTCAGGGCATTTTTAAAATGCTCAATTACAGGGCACCTAGGTGGCTCAGTTGTTAAGCATCTGCCTTCAGCTCAGGGCGTGATCCCAGAGTCCTGGGATCGAGCCCCACATCAGACTCCTCCGCTAAGTGTCTGCTTCTTCCTCTCCCACTTCCCCTGCCTGTGTTCCCTCTCTTGCTGGCTGTCTTTCTCTCTGTCAAATAAATAAATAAAATATTTTAAAAAATTAAAATAAAATAAAATGCTCGATTACAATTACCATTACTATCATTTAATAAAAAGAAAAAAATCCCCAAATATACTGACATGGAAGTATCTCTGTAATATGTTAAGTAAAAAGGCAAGATGCAGGCTGTTACCTGCTGTATCAAAAATGAATTTCCATTTCTTTAGATTTTATTTGTTTATTTGTCAGAGACAGATCGAGCACAAGCAGGGGGAGCTGCAGGCAGAGAGGGAGAGGGAGAAGCAGACTCCCTGACGAGCAGGGAGCCCGATGTGGGACTTGATCCCAGGACCCTGGGATCATGACTTGAGCCAAAGGCAGATGTTTAACCGACTGAGCCCCCCAGGAGCCCCCAAAATGAATTTCTATAAATGTATCTGCTTGTACCTGCATACAACATTTCTTGAAGATACAAGAAACCTGTAACAGTGGCCACTTCTGGGCTTGGGAACCAGAATTCTGGGGTAGAAGGGAAATGTTCCGTGTAGTCAATACATACATTTTGAATTTTGTGCAAGGACATTATGTATTCATTATTCCAAAAATAAATAAAGAAATGGAAAATAATTCCCTAAAAGAAAATATATTGTTTATGTCCCCCAGACTCCATTCATGTCTTGGAATCCTAATCCCCAAAGGTGATGGTATGAGGAGGTGGGGCCTTTGGGAGTTGTTCCTGAGGTTGGAACCCTCAGGAATGGGATTATTGCTTTATAAAAGAGACTCCCTTGATATTTCTAGCTTCTTCCACCATGTGAGGAAATAGCAGGAAGACACTGGCTATGGATCAGGAAGTGGAAGCCTACCATGCTGACACCTTGAGTTTGGACTTTCAGCCTTCAGAGCCGTGCACGGTAAATCTCTGTTGTAGATAAGCCAGTCGGTCTGTGGTATTTTCTTACAGCAGCCCAAGAAGAGTGAGGCAGATATTTTAACATCTCTCAAAAGATATGGCCAACATAATTACAAAGCAATTTGAATAAATGTAATCTTACCCTTGTTTTCCTCCTTTGGACATGCTTTGGTGAAAACAGTAGCCTTTGGGCTGACCCTCCCATTCTCACTGACCACTCCCTGGGAACGTATGGATGTGACTTCCTCCATTTCTTTTAGAGGCCCCTTGTAGGTGCCCGAATTTCAAGACAATTTTTGCAGCATTAGAGCATAAATAGGGAGTCGGACGGGTATGGATTTGAGTAGCTCACATCCTGATGCAAGTTCCTTTTTTTTTTTTTAAAGATTTTATTTATTTACTTATTTGACACACACACACACACACACACACACACACAGCACAAGCAGGCAGAGCAGCAGGCAGAGCAGCAGGCAGAAGGAGAGGGAGAAACAAGCTCCCCACTGAACAGAGAGCCTGACTCAGGACTTGATCCCAGGACCCTGGCAGACACTTAACTGACCGAGCCACCCGGGTGCCCCTGATGCAAGTTTCTGAACTTGCCTGCTCTTCGGAATCACCTGTGTGGATTGTAAGACTAGCACCTTCCTAGAGACCGTGCCTTACGGTAGAGCTGGGAATCTGCATTTTAAACATGCATCCTGGGGATTCTGAGGCACCAGGAACCAGTATGTAAGAAAATAGCCCAGAATGTGTATCCTTACGGACGGAGGATGATGACTGAGTTTTAATACTTGTTCAAGCTTTTCCTAGAATATTTTTAGAGCGGAGGCCTTCAGCTCAGTGACAGTCAAAAGTCAAACGGGACAATGGCCCTCCCCGGCTACGCCAGAGGTCAAACAGGATGTGTCTGAGATGGAGTCGCTGATGCAAACAGGATCTGGAGAGAAATAGCCATTTTGCTTTTTCGCTCTGAACCACCATCTGACCAGTTCCGGAAACAGTCCTGATTAGAGCATAATTGATTTGGACTCGTTGAGCAGAGCAGCCAGGCCTGCACACGGCCTTCCCGCGCTGAGCAAGCTGTGCGGGATCATCTGACTCTTCACTGCATTAAAAACAATATGACAGGACATGTGCTGGCTTTTTAACAACGTTTGCAAGCTAAGTAAGATTATCTAGTCCGTGACTGCAACCATACTTGAGAGAAACAGCAGGGCATTTCTCTGTAGCCCCCAACGGCAGCAAACAAGCTTGAGGCATTTGGGTTGCATGAATACTAACCCTGGTCACACAGGATTTGGGGTCTTTTGCTGGTCAGGAAATGGTCGTGTGTTCTTTTCAAAGATGAATCAGCTAATCCTGTTTAAACAAGGCTTCTAAATACTTTTCTTTTTTCTCCCCCCCCCCATAGCATACATCACAGAGTTACTATAATTCAGATTTATTGGGGATTGAAAAGAGAAACCAAATAAACAACAACAAAAAAAAAACCCCATCGTACCAGAAGACTGGGAGGAAATGAGTTGAGTCAGAGAAGAATTCCAGCGGGGATTTTTTGGTCAGTGTGTTAGACTCCTTACTTTCAAGTAGTTGTTTCCTCTTTTTGCCTGTCTGTGAAGACCCTGTTGAACTGCAAACGGGCCACCAGCCAACCAAGTGGTAACTGTTAGTGTGAGCATCTCTCAGATCCACACTACAAATTCTACCCCTTGAACTTACTGCTTCCTAAAATTAGGTCAATGCAATCCAGTTATCCAGGAAAGTGAGAATACCAATAGTACAATATACACGTTCCCCGTGAGTCTGCAGGAGAGTGTAGGCATTCCGCAGCAAAATATTCAGATATGTAAGTTATTTATTTCATAGCTCCGAATGGCTTAATTTTGCTGTGTGCCATTTCATTTTGTTCCATGTAGACCCAAAACCAATGTCCTTCATGTTAAAAAAAAAAAAAAGAACAAAACCCAGACATATATTCTGTTAGATCCTAGTTTGGATTCTTTTTATGATACGAAATAAGTATGTCTCGATAGCTTTTATTTAAATCTTTGTATTATGGGAAATTTCACGGATCGTATATAAAAGTAGAGAAAAATAATATAATGCTCTTGAAGTTTAAATAATTATCAATTTATGGCTAATCCCCACCTTCCAACCCTGGATTACTTTGAAGCAAATCCACATCCTATCATTTCGTCTATAAATGTTTAGTATGTAGTTTTAAAAGACGAAGATTCTTTTAAAAACATAAACACGCTAATGTCAGACTATAAAAATGAACGTTATCTCCTTAATATCAAACAGTGTCCAGTCATGCGCTGACAACTCAGCAATCTTACGAATTCATCAGACTGATGAAAATCGAACAATTCCTGCATTGCTACAGGAACTGCGTGATCTCCCCACACCCAGTGCCCCAAGGCAGGGATGCTTCAGAATCACATGCACAAAAGTTCTTTCAAGGACTTGAGATTGAACTCATGTGTCAAAACCTCCCCGGCTGTGGAGAACGGGTTGGATTCTCCAGCACTGTTGACTTTGGTCTGGATGTTTATCCATTCATTTCTCAGACCTCCAGTCGCTTGTTTATCTTGGCCATCTCTTTCCAGCCCGAGACTTCCCACACCCTGCCATCTGGCACCCTCTCTGGTTTCATTCCCACAGCCCCAGCTCTGAGCAGAAACCCCAGCGGAAGCCCAGATCCTGCAAAAGGTCCCAAGTGCTAGGCCCATGGGTCTGTACCCTAGTCTTCCTGTAGGAAAGAAGGGGCAAAAGGAATTTCTGGATTCTCAAGGTTCATTACCAACAAAATACAACTCTTTTTGTTGTCAACTGATAGAATCATAGTCAATAAATATCTCAATGCCTTGGTTATCTCAGTTTGATAAGCTAAGAAATCAAGTTAGAATAGTATGTGGTGGTTCCCTTTTAAAAAAATTCATCCAATCACCAAATATTAAACTTGTGTCCCTAGATCTGTAAATCGCTGTAAGTCAAGACAGCAAATTTTTTAGCTATGAGGACTTAAAATTTATTTAGATTAACAGAGTATTTTTGATGGTAAAGAAAGTTTTTAATTAATCCCATGCAAACTGAAGCAGCTCATTTGCTGATTTCTGGCAAATAAGTCTCCTCGCCCATTTCCTCAAACTGTCTTCAACTTTCCTCCTCTCTTGGAATTGCCCCCGACTTGACAAATTTACCAGTTCTGGAAGACTCTATTGACCACTCAGGCCAAAGTGCATCCCTCTCCAAACTTCAAGAGTGACACCATCTCTACTACCAAGATGTCTTTAACAGTTCCTGAAAACTTCCCTCACTGCATGATGGGTGCTGTGTTTTGTCCTTAATATATTATCTCATTTACCTCCAATGTATTATGTCAAGAAAACAGTTACAGGAGGAAAGACATCATTTTATGAATGGGGAGAATAAGGAAAGATTAGGTAAGCACCCAGTGTCACGGGGACAGTACATGACAGAGCTAGGTTAGATGGCTTAGAGGACCTCCCCTCAATCTTTAAGCTACATTGCCTTTAAAAAACAATCATATTCCACCTTGTGTTGTGTATAAATGTACGCATACCTGTCCTCTCCTTGACCTTGTCTATGGATTTAGCACAGTATCTGGCAAATGGAGGTGCTCGATGCTTGATCAACGTCAGCCGTTATTCTCGTTGTTGTTATTACCAACAATTATTTACCACGTGGCCTGGAACAGTCTCACTTCCATGCTAAGAGCTGTTGTAGGTGCAGAAGCATGCAGGCTGGCCTTACTGTCGCCAGATGTAGCAGACAAAAGTATGGACGTAATACTTGGGACATACTTATACTGAGAAGGTATTTGTTGCTTCTCTGAAATTCAAGTTTAACTGGGCAGCCTATATTTTATCTGGCAACCCTCACCAAGGGACTTCAGAGCAATCAGGAGCAATGACCACAGCGCTATGGAGCAAGAGGAGCGCTCCCTGCTAAGGCATCTGGTGCTGATTAGCAGTGCGCAGGAGTTCTGGAAAGGGAGGGCGCTGCGGGTGCTGGGCAGCCAGAGAGGGCTTCATGGAGGAGACAGTGTTCTCAAATCAGGCAGAAGGGGGATTTTAAAGTCATCTAGGCCATTGAAAGGATTAATGGAAGCAGCCATAGACCCCGTGGCTTCCAGAATGTGCTTATTGTAAAAATAAATTCAAGAAAACAACTGGAAGAAAGGAAGGATACACCTTCAAGTTGTTTTTGAAAGCACGCAAGACAGCGAATTGTTTGCCACATTAATCCACTTGGTCCAAATAGCATAGAGTTCCTACAAGGCCAGAGATGTCCACATGCCTGGTCTCTTGTTAGGGGGAGTGGAATAAGCCCAGATCTAACATCTGAGGCCCACTAGACCCTAGAGAAAAGTGGCTGAGATGTGTTGAAGAATGGGATAAGTCAGAGCTTAGTTGGGGAGGAATAATCGGACTGTAATTGCTGTCTTGGAGAGATGCTCCCTGCTAAGCAGAGGTGTGGCCCTAATCCCCTCATGCAGAGACAGTAAGTCATGAACATCGGGATGATGCGTTGCACGGCGGCAGAGCATCGACTCCGTGCCTTTTTGTGTCAGGCGCTGTAAATACATAATTTAAGTCTCACGAGAGTCCTACTTTATGTTGTAAGCTTCATTCTACAGAGGAGGAAACAGAGGTTCAGAGAGCTCAGGTAATCCACTGCGGATCACCCAGCTAGCAAGTGGCAGAGCCGGGATTCAAGGTGGGTCTGCTAGATTTCGAATCCTGTTTCTTTCTCCTCCACCATTCTGACCTGAGTCAGTTCTCTGCCAGTCATGTTTAAAGACACATGCCTGTTGTCCTCCACTTAAGGGAAAATGGCAGCATTTTCATCCTGGGCGATGACTTTCTTTTGGCTCAGATTGGCACCTGGAGTACTCCTGGGTGCCGGGGTCTTCCTTCCCGCAGTGGTGCACGTCAGTGTGCCTTCATTCCCATCCTTGTGCCCTGGGGAGGGAAAATTGTCCCCTGGTGCTCTCACCCGGATACTTCAGGCATCTTTTGCTGGAATCCCAGGTGGGTCCTCAGCACCACCCAAGCCCCCTAAGAGGCCTCAGTCTGAGTTAGTAACTCTGGAGGCCCCACCTCCCCCCCCAGGCCCTCTGTATGCAGTGTCTCCACCAAAGAAAAGAGAAGGATAAAAATGCATCTAATTAAAATAACTTTCCAGGTGCAGGGAACAAAATCCAGGCAGATTACAGGTCAGGGCGGGTTAGCCACGAGCTTTTGCAGATGTCTAGAAAGAGTCCACTTACGACACAGAGTAGAGGGAGAGACACTTCCAACCATTAGGAGCCAAATGTTGACGTTGAAGGGCTATGAAAACAAGCTAATTTATTGGAACATGTTTTTCTAGCAGCTTAGGGGTAGAGCTGTGATTGCCTCCTACAGGGATTTGTGACCTCATCGTTTCTCCCCCATCCTCCCCAACTGTAACTGTAGGGTTTTCCGTTATAACCTAACATATGGTTTGCAGCAGGAAGTGCGAAATCCCAGGAATGAGGAGAGGCTCAGGTTTCAGACTGGAGAGAGACTCAGGTGAGCTACAAGGAAGGGCCTTTGTTTCCTATGAAAACAGAGTTGAAAAGAGAGTTCCTAGTGACCCCTTGGTCTGGAATGAGGTAATTAATTCTGCAGAAACTCGCTCTAGTTTCCTGGACAACAAAAATCAATGTTTTGTTGATAGAAAAACTGGGAATAATAAATTGGTTTAAATGACAGATTTTCTTTCTTTTTTTAGATAGTGATTTCCTTCCTACCAACCCAAAATATAAAACAAAGAAAAACAACAACAACAACAACACACACACACACACACACACGCACACACCCCCTCACTCCCTCTTCACCCTTTGATTCACCCTCACTCTTTTTGAAAATTCTAAGTTTAGTGCTGTGTGAATATTATTATGCTCAAGAAGATAGGGGACGACCAAGGCGGATCGAATCCCGTGCATAATTGTACACAGAACAAGAGAATCTTTGGATATTCTTCAGGCCAAAGATTCTCACTCTGAGTGGGGTGACGGTAAGTTCAGCATATCAGAATTCCTGGGGGTGTCCAGGGGAGGGAACCAGTATGAGCTTTTTGTTTATCAAAAAGCATTGAGGATTAAAGAAAAAATAAAAAGACCAAGAAACTGGCTTAGGCTGCGTTGGCTTTTTTTCCATTTCAAAACCAACTAAGTAAAGTTTTGTTTTTTAATGACCAATTTAAGAACTATGCAAATGGTGTGGTCTTCTTGGAAATCCTATTCACAGTACTTCTGAACTCCTGGTTGAAATCAAAGCCTGTTCTTCCCCTTTGCTTCTCGCCGCATGGCCTGAGAACCTGGACTCCAGAACCAAACTGCCTGGGTTTTGCCTTGGCTCTCCCACGCTCCGTATCTCATCAAATTTAAGATGTTATTGACTATAAGACACATCATTGCTTTAAGCATCACCGAGAAAGAAGAAAAAGCTGCCAATTAAATGAGAACACAATGCTAATATGCCAGCAACTGTAGGGCATGTCCTAATTTCAATGGTGCTAACATGTGACAAAAATTTGCTTTAGAACTGATTGACTATGACCCTTATTTTGGGAATTTAGTCTTCTAACTTAACCTCTCTCTGTTTCATTTTTACAGTTAAAAAAATGAGAGTACTGATGGTATCTACCTCACCAGGTAGTTGTGAGGATTCAACGAGTGGGTTAATGTAACATGCTCAGAACATTCCTTGGCTCACAGTAAGCACTGAATCAGCTATTAGCTTTCTTCAATAGATACCCCTCGAATTGACAAACACATGCTCCAGTGCAGTGTGGAGGTTTTCATGGTTGTTATTTCTGCTAGGGGAAAAAACCCAGCATGGTAACACCCACACATTGCAAACTGTGGTTTTAGAGAAATAAAATCAAGCCAAATTGGGAGAATGGTAGCAGATCATTTCTCTCTGCCTTGGTCTCTGAGTGATTTCTTCAAGCACACCCTGGTTCCCACAGAAAAGTGCCCGGCTTGTCTGGTAACTGTTCCGCTGTGGAAAGGGTTTTTGCATCATGATGCTCTTGTGGGTTATTTTTGCCAAATTTTTCGTGGCTCTAAGCACTTCCTGGAGGCACCGCGGCCATAGGAGGATTCTGACCTCAGAGGGATGCCAGGCAGGGTTTGATGCAAACAATTCGTGCTGTGCATGAGCCAGATGGTTCCACACAGCAAGCACTGCTATTTCATTCACAAAAAGTCAGAAACAAGCTGATTTCACCATTTTAGCCCTAAAAGATGGGAAACGTAAACAACCCCATCTTGACAAGCAGGCCCATGTTGATGAAACTCATTTTTGCAAATAGATGAACATAGGTGCAAACGAGAATTCCCAGAGTAGTTGCTGCTTAGATGAGGTTGACTTAGAATTAAAATCCATAAAGGCAAGGCTCCAAGTCCACATATGTTTTCCAGACTCTTGGAAACTCTTGCATTTTGTTGTTGTCCTTAGCCTTTGCTATCCCTAACTTCCTCCTGAAGTTATTGAAGAAATAGATATTTGGATGATTAGAATGTGATCTAGCTGGCTCTCATTTAAAGGCATATGTCTGTTTTTACACCCCACGAAGTTTGATCAAAAAAGAAACTGTGTGGGTGTTGGCACTGGGGCCCAGGATGCCTAGCTCCAGAGTTTGAGAAAAAGCGCTGGACTGGGGTTTAGGAGACCTAAGTCTGTGTTTCTCTTTTGGATGACCCAAGGGTCACTCTTCACCACTGTCTGGTTTTTTTGTTTGTTTGTTTTTGTGTTTGTTTTTGTTTTTGTTTTAAAAACTCTATAGAGTTTCTCCTAGCCTTAAATCTCTGTGATGGAAGGAACTTAGTAAGCATCTGGTTCTGTTTGGTGTCATTAAACACCACGCGATGGTTAATTTTATGTGTCAGCTGGCTAAGCTATGGTGCCCAGGTGTTCGGTCAAACACTAGTCTAGATGTTGCCAGGAAGCACTTTGTAGACATGGTTAACACGATCAGTTGACTTCAAATAAAGCAGGTTACTCTCCATAATGTGGGTGGACCTCATTTAATCATTTGAAGGTCTCAAAGGCAAAGACGGAGGTTTCCTGGAGAGGGAGGAATTCTACCTCAAGACTAACAGGAATGTCGCCTCCTGCGTTGAGATCCTGTTGGCCTGCCCTGTGTGTTCTGCACTCAAGCTGCAACAGCAGCTCTTGCTAGAATTTCTAGCCTGCTGGCTTTCTCTACAGATCTCAGTGTTGTCAGCCCCCACAATTGCATGAGCCAGTTTCTGAAAATAAATCTCTCTTTCTTCTCTCCCTCTCTCATTATATTCATATTCTTTTCTGGACCATTTGCCCCGACTCACCTTGCGCTTGACCTCCCTACCTGACCTTCTCAGGTTCCGTCTTATTTTTCGACACATGAACTAGCCTCGCCCCTCACCTCGACATCTCTAGATTCAACCTATGTTTCTCTCCTAGCTGACCAGGATTTAAACTTTCGTTTTGGCCTACCTACTGTTTATTTCCCTGAGTCAAACTTCCTCTGATCGGCCGCCAATCGTGAGTCCTCGTCAATTGACTCCGAGGAGGGGCCTGGGCACGTCTGACTGAGCTCAGCTAGGTGTACGCAGGACTGTCCACACACTCACGGCCTCCTGGGCTTCTGGCTTTTTGTGCTTCAGTGGAGTAAAAATTCTTGCCCTGTGTACTTCCGCTCAGAAACCACATTGTTTACACAGTGGTCCCATACTTTCACAAAGGGCTAAAAAGCGTCCAGACCCATTTCCATCTCCTGGGTGATATATTTCTTATTTGTGTCACAGGCAATATATGGTTATAGGAGTAGGTGTTTGTTAATTAAAAGGGAGTGTGTATCATTATTTTTCACTTATTCACAAGGGAGATTCTAAAGAGTAAGTATGGTTGTAGGTGTGTATGTGTGTGTGTAAAGTTATTTTGTAGCAAATGTTTGCAAGGCTCTTGGAGATCCTTGGAGGGAAGTTGCTTGGCCAAAGCCAAAAATTATTAGAAATACAGGCTTTGCTAACCTAGTGTAGAAGGTTCTTATCCCATAACAAGGGTTTGCCTTCATCAGGGGGCACCTCACAGGAAGTCCAGGGCATATTATGACTTCAATGCACTGCTCGTCTGTCAAGGTCTAAAGAGTCCTATATATGGTCTGTCTGCTATGTACTGAGGACAATGAGATATTTTGCTCTTCCTTGTACTCTAGCAGAATTAGGCTGAGTTTGTGTTATATAACACCGCCGTCTCGCTCTGTAATGAGCAACTTCTAAGGAGGAGGCAGCAGGGGGAACAAAGCCACCTGCCCTTTGCCAACCCCTCCATGTTCTGCCAATGCACCTGCAGAGAACTCTGAGGGCTCGTCCTGGAAGAGAGACTGCTTATTATGTTTCATTGTGTAGATGACATAGGGCCTTTCCAGGACAGGCCAGACTGAAAAAAAATCTCTGCTTTGTTTCTTGGCCAGGTTTTATCCAAGGTCTCCTAGGGCTAAGGGATGATTAAGCAGCTGCCTTGTTGAACCCTTGCCTTTCACATTCACCTGCTTCGAGAAATTCGATCTGTTCAGACAGAGACATGAAACATTCAAAGGAAGCTCCCAGTGATCGGTGACTCAATAGCTTTGCAGGGTTACACTGGGGAAGTGTCACATGTTGGTCATGCCTCAGTAGCTCTCGTCCACAGTTCAAGTGTGACCTATTGGTGGGCTAAGTCAGACTGAAGTTTTAGTACTATTCTTAAGTATAAGATAAGTATCGCTTTCTAGCCCACTCCCTGCCATTGCTAGGGTAGGAGAGGTTATCAGTTAGGTCCCTTTCTGTTGAGACAGAAACTCATTCAAATTGGTTTAAGGGAAAAAGGAAATGTATCAGATCAACTAACTAAAAAGCCCAAGGCTGGGTTGGCTTCAGGAGTGGCTGGCTTCATGGCTCAAATTAGGTCAACAGGACTTGGTTTCTCTCCATCTCTAGGCGCTGCCTTCTGTTTGATTGGCTTATTTTCAGCAGTCATGTGGTGGGGACCAGCACTTCCAGACTCCCCCTTGTGGTGGCAAGATGGCTGCAATAGTTCCAGCCTCCGCCTTAAAAAGCCGGGGTCAGCAAACTTTTTCTGTAAAGGTGCCAAATACGAACTACTTTAGGGTTTGCGGGCCATATAGTTTCAGTTGCAGACACTCAGTACTACTGTTTGAGTGTGGAAGCAGCCATAAGTAATATGTAAATAAATGAGCGCATCTATGTTCCAATAAAACTTTATTTAAAAAACAGGCAATGGGCTGGATTTGGCTTGACAGCTATAGCTTGTGGATCCCTGGAACTATACAGTTGTTATTGCAAAATGGCTGCTCAGGATGGGGGCTAAGATGGTGGCATAGTAGGAGGACCCTAGGCTTGTCTCGTCCCTGGAACACAACTAGCTACCTATCAAATCATTCTGAATACCCAAGAAATTGACCTGAGGACTAACAGAACAAACTCCACAACTAGAGGAAGAGAAGAGGCCACATTGAGGAAAGTACGCAGTGTGGAGACGTGGTTTAGGGGAGAAATGGAAAATGGCTGCTCAGCCAGGAACTAATCTCCCAGCTTCCCTGTCATTGGATATGGTCACATGACTGAGTTCTAGCCAAGAGAACACAGGTGGAAGTTGTGTGGAGCATTTCTGGGTCAAACCTTCGATAAGCAGGTATGCCTCCTCACAGTCCCTTTACCTCCTGAGACTGGTTGCATATGATGAGGAAGTTCTGGGTGAGTGGGTGGGGGCGGGGCACGGAGCCTCAGGACAAAGGAATCTGATTCCTGAATTGCTATGCAGGGGAGTCACCCAACAACCAGGAACAATTGCCTCAGACTGTTAGGAGAGCGGAAATAAATTTCTATTTTGCTCAAGTCATTATACATTTTGAGTCTATTTTTAACGGCAGTTTACCTACCTTAGGTATTACAGAAATTAGTGTTAGAGAGGGAGTGCTAACGTAAGAAACACCCAAAACATGAGCCCTGAATAGTTGTGCTATGAGAGACAAGAAAATAGAGTAAGCTGCAAAAATGGTGACCCATGTTTTGCAGTGGCAAAGTACTTGTTAAAACTGTTGCCCCCAGTCATTTGGAAGGCCGAACCAAGATGAGCCTGTAGCTCTAGGGGAAGCCATTCGAAAGAGACAGAATGTTAGTGTGTGTTCGAGTTGAACTCCTTGCTGCTTTTAACCAGTGACACTGCTGGAAAAATATGGTCCCTGGCAATAACTGACCAGTTTATAAGCAGAAATGAAAGGAATGGAGACAGCCCCCAAATCTGGAAAAGCCTATTGATTCTGGATCCCAAACAGAAAGAAATAAGGCTAGAAGAAATAAAAAAGTAAACCCTAGACTTGGAGAGGACAAAAACCCATTAAGAATTCTTAGTTAAATATAGCAGCTCAGCCCCTGCAGCAAAAATCAGATTAAAGGTGTAGCCTTTCCACTCAAGTCTATTGTTCAGATGGCCTCAAGGTAGCTGCTGTTGAGAGAAAGCTATGGAGAAGAGGAAAAAAATAATTTAGGCTTCAGAACTATGTCCAGGAAAAAATTCTGGGTGTGGTTACTGGCACTTGGAATTCAATGGAAGCAAATAAGTGAGACACTTACAAAAGTTTTGGAGGGAATCGTATTACTAAAGAAGTCACAAGCTGGGATGAAATCATCTTTATTGGGTCAAGCTTACCCTTTGTTCGCAAATTTGCATGAGAAGAAAGTGGGCTATTGAAGGCTGTACCGTCTTCAAGGAGAATACATCAGAAGTGGCCAAAAAGGATAATGGACAAGGAAGGATGTCCAGGAGGATGGAGTAAGGGGTCCTAGAGAAAAACAGACAATGAAATCCTCCCAGACAGCAAAATAAAAGAGTAAGCAAGACACTTACCCTTCTTACCAGGCGGAGGGTCTTCGTGCTGCCCACCTAGCAGGATCCTATCACGCTGTTAAACAAGGACTCTTTCCCATTCTTCCTTTTTCTTTTCTTTTCTTTTTTTTTTTTTTTAAAGATTTTATTTATTTATTCATTCGACAGAGAAAGAGACAGCCAGCGAGAGAGGGAACACAAGCAGGGGGAGTGGGAGAGGAAGAAGCAGGCTCATAGCGGAGGAGCCTGATGTGGGGCTCGATCCCATAACGCCGGGATCACGCCCTGAGCCGAAGGCAGACGCTTAACCGCTGTGCCACCCAGGCGCCCCCATTCTTCCTTTTTCTGAATGAGAGTGTTACTGCAGTTATCAAGTCCCTGTTCCCCCATGACATAGCGGATGTGAGTGAGTGGAGTGGATAACTGGTCTTTTAGTTAGTGAATTGTGGGACCAAGAGGAGCCACATGTAGGCCTGATTGAGAAGATACTGTGTTCTCAAGAGTCCCAGACTTTGAAGTGGTTGTAGTGACTGAATGGAGCTCTGGGTTGTCTTCCTTGAGGATTGCATGGGTGTAGGCTCTCTTTGTGAGAAGAAGGGTGCAAATGGACAGCTGTGGCTGGAAGGGCGGACTGTGATAGATTGACAGCTCCTTACTAAAAGTCCATTTCCTTTTCTTCCTGAATGCACAGCTAGACCACAATTCCCAGGTCACACATGCAGCTAGATGTGTCTCTACGAGTGAGTTCTAGCCAACAGAACGTGAGTGGAAGTGATAGAGGCCATTTCCAGGTCAAGAAGTTTGTATATCCCCTCCTTGCTTCATCTCCCTTCTGTTGGCTGGACACAGATAATGATGAGGTCCTGGACCCTAAGGGATAGTATGGTCACAAGTTGGAAGGAGTCTGAGTTTCTGAATCATCACATGGAAAAGAGCTGTCTTCAAACTATTGAGTAAGTGAAAAATAAACTATTGTCTTTGAGCAATTATAAGGTTTTGTACTTGTTACCACAGCTTAGCCTACTTAATTAATACAAGAAGCAAAATGGTCTCTCCGTGTGTCTGCTTAACCCCTTCTCTCTCTCTGGAGGCTGGCTTTCATTGCTCTACTGTATGTAACCCAGATGTTAACTGGAATCTCCTTTTTCCTTGAGTTCTAGGTAAAACTTGAAGAACTCTCAATTCCTTGTCCTATGGGTATACCAAGCCTTTCCCACAGTGTCTCTGAATTCCCAGTGGATCTTATGGATTCCTTTCCTTCTCGAGTTCTTCAGTTCATACGGTCTCTGTTCTGTTCCACAGTGATTAGACACTCAGACACTTTTCTGACTCACATGCACATACACACCCCTCACACAAATTATTTACAAGCAAAAAAGTTTGTACAGAGGAACTGGAAAGCAAGAAATGGAGGAAGAGCTTACAACTCTGGTGGTGTGACCCTTAAATGAAACTGTAGGTGTTGCCATTCTCAAGTCACGCACCGCTTCACTTCACCTCCTCTGAGCTCTCCTTAGTTTCCACTCTTCTCTCTCCCTCTTTCTCCTTCCTCTTATACCCGGAACCAGACAAAAGCTCTTAGATACTATGGACAGATCAACAATCTGTCACTCTGGAAATACTAATAATGAGATGTCTTCTCAAACCGATATTTGGAAGGGAGGTAACATCCTGTGTGGAGTGTAGGGGGGAAAGCGAAGGATGAGCTCACACTTGGCCTCTGCTGTCCTCCTGAGCAATTCCGCTCCAGCCCCAAACATGCACGGCTCACTTAGTAAAATAAGAGAATTGTGTTTAGCTTGACCCACCCTCCTAGGAAGTTGTTTTAAAACCAACTATCTGCTGTTGTGCAGCCATGCCCATGGTGACCCATGTGGCTAAACAAAATACCTGTTACAAACTTACCCTCCTATTTCTGAAGGAAGTGTTGGTAACTTCAAATTTTCCATTTTCTTCATGTTTCCAGTGGCATTTTTATGCGAGGTTTCACTGCTGCTTATAGATTGGCATTCCAGGCAGTGGCCTACCAGCTGCCTCCTAATATAGCATTGTTCAACTCTTTCTTGATTTGAGGAGAAATACAAGAAATATTTCTCTTTCTCTCCAGCAGTGTGGCTTCCCTCCTCTCCTGATGTCTCAGCACCAACTTGTGTTTGTTTTTGAAAGATTCCATAAGTAGCTTATCAAGGTACTTTCCCATACAGATATAATTCTTTCCCTAAAATGAATCCTGGTTCTAGCTGATAATATAAAAATGTTTTTCACTTTGTTTTACGTGGAAATGATAGAATATGGCCACTTTATCCCTGGAATTAACTAACTTCCAGATCCAGGTGGGTTGTCATGTAGAGTTGTATACACGGTCTACACTAAGCAACTCAAGGGGGGACCTTTCACACTACGCTCCATGTGATTGACAGCCCCTAACATTGCGTAGTCCACAACCTATACAACTATATGTTACAGCCCTGTCTCATCTAACTAATTATCGTCTCAGTGGTCCAGTTTCAAATTCCTGGGAGAAACTGTTGTCCATTTTGGATCAGTTGTCCAATCCTGTCCAATGAGACATGGCCAGAATGGAAACATCATGCTGTAGACACATAGATCTAAAGATTCATTCCTTTGGGGGAGACTCCCTGGGGGAAGCTGGAAACAGTTCTCAGAGAAGGGGTTGTATGGGAAGGATATACATCTTAGAACATGGCATTTACTGGGGTTCCTGGGTGGCTTAGTTGGTTAAGCCTCTGCCTTCAGCTCAGGTCATGTTCTTGGGGTCCTGGGATTGAGCTCCGCATTGGGCTCCCTGTTCAGCGGGGACACTGCTTCTCCCTCTCCCTCTGCTGCTCCCCCTGCTTGTACTCTCTCTCTCTCTCTCTGTGTGTCTCCCTCTGTCAAATAAATAAGAAAAAAAAAGGACATGGCATTTACTGAAAGATTTTGACATTGGCATTGCCAAGGGCCAATGATAGAAAAGAATAAATAGCCAAAGGATGCATATAAATATAGCCAAGCCAATGTTTTCAAACAGTGAGCTATGACCTATTAATGAGCTGTGAAATGAATTGAGTGAGTCACATTTTTTAGAAACATAAAAATGAGATAAAAGAGATAAGAAAATAACAGCAGGCAAGCCATCTAGCAAAGGTAAACATTGTTTTGTGAAGTTACGTTTGAGTTATCTATTTGTATATGGGATCAGTATATAAAGTGTGGATTGTATTGCAAAAGGATCAAAAGCCAAATCAAAGTCCAAACCAGACAGTGACACTCCCTCCTACCTGCTGGCCCACAGGTTTGGTGCGGGCCCTGAAGACATTTATCTCAGAGGGTCTCCCTGGGCCTTGCCTCCCCAGCTTTTCCTGCCTGATCTTCTTAGCTGACCCTTGGTTTTGTATCTGGTTCTTGCTCCCCATTCATCCAGGTCTCAGGCTTCCTCTTGGCTCCATGCTCAGGCCCAGCCCTGGGAAGTCCAGCCGGTTAGACTCCCCAGCATTCCAGGAAGGGAAGGTTGGATGAATGACAGTTCCTTGCAGAAGAAATGGTCTTAAGCTCTTCCTTAAGCATAGATAGGTGGTTCTGTGTCATAAGACCCCAACCCCCTCCCACCCACCCCCAAAGTCATAGCTGATTAGAACAGTGGTGAAAACTTGCCCTAAAGGCAGCTAGTCCACTGGCTGGCCTGCAGGCTATAAGGTAGCCTGGTATGGAAGTTTTGCACAAGGGAACTAATAATGATTAAGTGATCTAAACAGATATTCTGTCTCAGGGCTTTGAACTCAGAGAAAGTGAGTCAGTTGGTAGGAGAAACACCCCCAGCCCTACCTCCTGTGTCTTACTATCATGCAAATTTCCAGATACTGAAGTCTGCTGGGACCAGCCTGAAACTGTGGACCCTGTATCTTGTGCCACTGTCTGCCTATCTGAGATCTTGGTTCTGGAATCTTCCTGCCCCTCTGTGGGTCTCAGTGTCCAGCTCAGTGCCTGTACCTGCCTGGAGGTCGATGGATGTATGCACGAATGTCCTTCATCCCTTTTGGGTTGAGGTGCTTGTGTCTGAGGGGTTAGAAGCGCTGCTTATGGGGGGCGCCTGGGTGGCTCAGTTGTTAAGCATCTGCCTTTGGCTCAGGGTGTGATCCCGGCGTTCTGGGATCGAGCCCCACATCAGGCTCCTCCGCTGGGAGCCTGCTTCTTCCTCTCCCGCTCCCCTTGCTTGTGTTCCGTCTCATGCTGGTTGTCTCTATCTCTGTCAAATAAATAAATAAAAACTTAAAAAAAAAAAAAAAAGAAGCCCTGCCTATGGCTTCTGGCTCTGCACCCTCCAGCCCACGTAACCTTGGGCAAGTTACTCGATTCCTTTAAGCTTCTATTTTCTCCTCTGGAAAATGACGGTGGTATTACCTACTTCTTAGGCTGTTGTGAAGTTTAAAATCACAGATGTGTGAAAGCCTACACATAACAAGCCCTCTAAAACATTTAGTGCATCTCAGTACAGGGAAGTTTCTTATATGAGAGCTGCACTTTGTAAGACCTCTTGTAAGTAAAAAACAAACAAACCTCATGATCCAAGGCTCCTCCTGACAAAGGATGGCGGCCTTTTATGTTGGCCAGCTGGTGAGAGAATAAGCAGAGTTCAAAATTTTGCAATTTTGAACAAATTCTTAATTTTGGAGTATTCGTATTTTCAACATTTCAAAAACGAGTCTTTATTATCACTTTTCCATTACACACTTTTAAATAGACCCCAATCAGATTTGCTTAAAATGCTCTGAACTCTGTGATTTGAGAGAGAAGAAACTGGAAAATGCACTTTGTGATGCAAAACGGCTCATTCTTCCTTGTCCTGCACAGCTGTGTGTTCCCGCATCGCATCAGCCTCTAGATCTGCTCAGCACTCACTCTGGAATTTTTTAAATGTCATAACAGTGTGCTTTCAAAATAATATGCTTGTGCTGCCCCATCCCCAAGTGTGTAATATTGTCAGGATGTTTTATCTGATGCCATGTATCTTGCACATGACGAATCCATTTCCCCAAACAAACCATCACACATGTCCACACTGTCTATAAATTTTGAATCCTGACATCTACACTATTACCCTCTGACGTTTGGATTGGCTTGAGTTGGGCACAACTGGGGGAGGGGGGAAAAGTGATGTTTTCAAGGAGTGAAGGAGATGTCACTCTTTCCTTCCTGATGGGTCCCCTCTGGAGAAAGTGATGTCAGGAACATACAAGACTTCGCCGCTGGAGAAAGCTGCAGATGCTCTCCCCAGGGGACCAGGAGATTAAGCAGGCCCAGTCTGTAAGCATCCCCACTCCAGGGGTGATAACAAGGTCATTCTGTACTTAGGTTTGGCTTTACAGTAATACATCTGGCATCGATAGAGTTTCCTTCTTTCCAAAGTGCTTTCCTATTTATGATCTCATTTTGCCCTCACAGGAGGAGGAAAGGTTGCTGGTTAGAATGAGCAAAACTGGGTTCCTCCTGCTCTGGGGCTGGGCAGGTCCCTGCATCTTTCTCAGGTTCAGTTTCTTCGTCCGTCAAGTGGCATCATAACTTCTGTTGGGCGTGTAAAGTGCAAATGGGCCTGTGTGTTGAGCAGAAAGGGGCTTTGGGAAATCCAAAGAGCTATAGGCAGCAATGTGCTGTGATGATAAAAGTCCTTTATACAATCTGGAAGGAACCTTAAGCAACGACACAGTAAAGAGGTTTTCAGCCTTTGTCTTGTGAAGACCCTCAGATGAATCGTGGTCAGGAACAGGGCACGCTACTTTGGCAGGCTCGGATTTTTGGTCTCGCACTTCAAGAGGCACCTAAACTGTAGGTTGAATGCCATTGCTGGTGTTGGCTCCTCTCTTTATCACTCAAGACAATATCAGAAGGTAAGCAAGAGAGATGTTATTATGAGGGTAACCTTGATTTCATTCAATTTATTTTCGTTCAATTTATTTTCCCAAAATACAAACCCAGGATTCTTGTACATAAAAAACCTTGACCCAAACCGACTTTAGCAACAGATAAAATTTGTGGACTTCTGTAATAAAGAATGGCCAGGGGCAGAAGCTTCAGTCATGGCTGGATCCAGGGGCTCAAATGGTTTTATCAAGACTTAGACTATCCATCTCCAGGTTCTGCTTTTCTTTGTATTGACATTTTTAGACAGAATCTCTTCATGAGTGATAAATGGCTGCTGGCAAGCCTTAGGCTTGCGTTCGCAAAGCTTAGCACCGTCTGTGAAAAGAGAGTTTATTTTCCCAATAGTTTCAGCATAAATCCTAGAATCAAAACTCATTGGAATGACTTGGAAAGCAGTGCCTGCTCTCCCTGAATCAGCCCCTGGGTTTGGGTCAATGGGATGTGCTGATTGGCTGGGACTGTATTTTCTCTTGACCATGGAAGGTGGAGGATGGAGTTAGGGCCAGCTTTATCTGAACCACATAGTCTAACAGTGGGTGTGTGGTATTCCCCAAAGGAAAATTGAGGGGCTGTTACCAGAAACCAGGAGAACGGAGGCTGGGTGGGCGAAACTAACAGATGTTCATTATAGTAAACATGGTACTTAGACAGTTATTAGTAAGAAATTACTTACAACTCACATTACAAACGGGGTGTGATTTACCAGTATGTTAGAAAAGTGTGATTGAAAACCTCTATCTAGTTCATCCATCTCCTTTTCCAGATTTTCTTATAGCTTGATAAGTTTATTTTGGGCCTAATGAGTTGTTTGTGATTTTGATACCTCATCAGAGGTTTTCTTAATGTAAGGAGCCAAACTAAGGGGTCTCCTGACAAGTTTCCAAGAAACAAATGGCCCCTCCAAAGGTGAAGAGGAGATTACTAAGGCATACTTTCTATAGATAGCATCTGTACTTCTTTCTGTGAAAACAAACAAACAAACACAGAACACCTTACAAAATTTAATACCTCTGATTTCTCAACTTTTTCATGACCTGGGGGCAGTGGAAGGAAGTGCAAGTTTTGGAACCTGGATTTAGAGACAAGGAAATTGAAATAGAGAGAGAAAACCAGGCTCAAGTGTTAACAGCATGGCTAGTTATTTCCATGGTAAGACAGGAGGCACTTCGTAAAGCCTACTATTTCTGGAGATCTCTAAAATGAACAGTATCTGCCACTGACTTGCTTTCTTAACGAGATGTGTGTAGTTTAACTGGATCAAGGCATTATATTGCTGGGAGGTCAACACATAATGCATTTTTAGGAGTCAGTTCAATTCAACAAATAGTCATTGTGGGCTTATTACTAGTTGTATCACTTAGGGTGCTTTTGGTTGCAAGTAACAGAAAATCCAGGTCCAGTAGTCTTAAAATTAAAAAGATTTTTTTTTTTGACAAGCCCAGCGGTAAGGTGGCCTTCAGGTGGGGCTTGATCCTGAAGTTTACCAAAGACCCAGCTTCTTCTCTTTCTCCTTGGACTTCCAGGCTTTCTACTTCACCACAAGACTGGCTGACTTATGATCACAGGATGGCTTCCAGAATGTTCTGAGAGGTTCATGCTTC
This sequence comes from Ursus arctos, assembly GCF_023065955.2. NCBI lineage: Eukaryota > Metazoa > Chordata > Mammalia > Carnivora > Ursidae > Ursus > Ursus arctos. Next base: position 19,518,133 of record NW_026623089.1, read on the forward strand.
CTTATTTACATCCGTTAGGATAAAAACAACTGTTCAAGTTTATAAGGGTGAGGTATCGTTTTTTCCCCCCAGAGAATATCTCCTCATATGTCACTAGCTCGAACTGGGGCATGTACTACCTATTCCTAAACCAAAATTTGGGGCCAAGAGGATGGCATACACTGGTAAACAAGGACCAGCCCTGGCACCATCTTCCCCAGACACACCTGGGCTGGAGGTAGGATGGGTTGGGCAGGGGTCTTGCCTGAATGGAAATCCATGTATTGTCACTGGAAGGAAGGGAAGTAAGTACAAAAATGCATCTCATTAGGCTCTGGCTTTTTATTAGTGAACAGAATGGTATTGAATATCTGTCAATACATGAAAATCAAACTTAAGGACAGAGCATATAATTTTAGTTTTGGACTTACTGAGTTTCAAATGCCTGCAGAATATTTGGGCAAAGCTGTTGAGCAGAAAGTTAGGAATAAGGATGCAGTTCTCAGAAAACCAGATTTTGCTGGTGATATAGGTATGGGAGTTAAAGGCATGACAGTGGAGGTAAGCAGGTTCAGGGCGGGCTCCCAGGGGCAGTACAGGGCCAGTGCCCAGGAGTGCAGGGTGAGTGAGAAGGACCCCTGACACCTACAACAATGGGAAAAGGAAGGGGGACCCAGGAGGCTGGAGAAATTGAGAGAACACTGTATCCAGAAGGCCTAGAGGAAGAGCAGTTCCTGAAGGAGCAAGGCGTTGTCTCAGAGGCCAAGTTAGATCAGGCCTCAGCAGTGTCTGTTCAGTTTGGCAGCTGGGAGGCCATTGGTGGTCCCTGTGCAGGGATGCGGTAGGTGGAGGTGAGTCAGCGAGGAGAGAGGAGAAGTGAGGCAGTGGTGGCAGTGACAGGAGACCCCACCGTGCAGAGCCCGTCTGTGAAGGTCAAGGGAGAGAGGACAGAGTTCAGGGAAGAGGGAGAAGGGGATCTTTTTCCTCATAGGGGCTTAGAGAGGTGGGCCTTTCATCTGTTGATGCCTTTCTCTCAGGACAGGTAGGGCAAGTGTGGGAGATGGGGGTGGAGTTTGCTACAGATGGCAGACTACAGCCTACAGACCCCAAATACTTCCTCCTCCCAGATGAGGTAGGGACACTGAGCACCCCAGGGTGCCCATCTGTAACACACCCAGGTACCCAGGTACCTTCCTGCTCTTCCTTTTGCTCGGCCAGCCCAGAGACGTCTTCCAGTGACAGTCCGGGCATCCTGGGGGATAGAGGGTATCCCCACTCCTTTCCACCTCCCCCCTTCCCCTAAAGGAAGGTATTGGGGACTCTTTAAACTCTACTCAAGGACCTCCCAGACTGCCTAATGTGTAGACTACTTGCCACAACATCCAGGCTCCCCAAATCCTCTCACTTTCACTCCTATCTTCATCTTGCAACTTAACCTATGTCTGCTTCAGCATCCCGTTTGATCTGCAGGAGTGCCTGTGCCTTGGGGGGATCTGATGAACATTCTGCAGCTGGCCTTAGTCCCTTTATGTCCTCCATCTTCCCGTCTCAGTGGACTCAGAGCCCCTTCTCCTTTTCTGAGAGTGCCCTTCCTCATGTTGTCCTCACGGAAAACACCCTGGACTGGTGGGCAGAGCCTAAGGCCAAGTTGCGGTGACTGGGCCCATATCAAGGTGTCCCTGGCCCCCCTCTTCTTCCAACCCTTGCCGTTCAGTCAGCACTTCAGGGAGCAAATCTCAGTGAGGGTGTTCCTGAGGCTTGGAGAAGAAGCGAGAGTTCACAGCTTTCCAGGATTGCTGCACAGTTCGTGCCTGTAGCTAGCACCTGGGGAGCGCTGGGGCTCCCTCCCGCCTGCTGCAATGGAACCATCTCTGCCCTCAGCCTCAGACCCAGGCGATTACTAAAAGTGTGAGCCACTTCTGAGGTGCAGTATGAGGGTTCCAGGAAATGCAGGAGGCCTCAGAGGAGGCTCGGTACTTGGCTAGAGCGAAAGCTGTCTTTATCTCTATGTGCTGGCTTCTCTAACAGGGGAGCTATTAGCTTCTTCCCGGAATCTCACCCCACCCCGCACCACCCCTCGTCGTGGAGCATCAGCTACTTTGGGTTCCAAGCGCCCTTGGCTTTGCATTTTCCCTCTCCGTGTTCGGAGTGACAACTGATTTTAGCAGGATACCAGCCTGCGCTGTGCTCCGCACTGTGTACCAATAGTAGGGCCACAAAAGTAGCTTTTTCCTCTCTTAACTCCCTCTCTATGCTAACGGTCCAGCCCCAAAGGTTAGACTTATGGAAATAAAACCTTTAGAGAACTAACCAACTTTGTATTTAGTTCTTGGAGAGGGAATTAAGTCAAGGCAATACAGGAAGTCACTATAGTCCAGAGCTGTGCTATCTAATATGATGGCCACTAGCCACATGTGGCTATTTAAGTGTAAATTAATCAAGATGGAATGCAATGAAAAACTTAGTTTCTCAGTCATCCTCACCGTAGTAGGTACTCTGTAGCTACATGTGGCTAGTGGCCACCATATTGGACAGTGGAAAATTAATATTTTTATTTTGCAGAAAGTTCTATTGGGCAGTGCTGGCCTAGAGTGATAGATGTTGACTTCAGAGAATGGGCATGGCTCTGGGTGGGCCTGGAAGGATAGCAGAACTAGACTGAAGAGAAGCAGAAGGGACTTCCAGGTAGGAGAAGCTATTAAACTGTGTTCGGAGGTTGGAATGAACCTGGCATTTTGGGGCAACCCCCAGGGGGAGAGGACTAAGGGATGATCACAGTGCTGACCACCGGGTCATTATAAAGGTTCAGTGGGTGATGTTTGCAAAGGGCATGGCATAGTTCATGGCAAAATAAATGTTACCTAGTCCTGATGTTATTCCTTATCATACCGAAGCTGTTTGCAGGTTCACTGCAGTTATTATTTCTTCTTCTCTCTTAATTAAAAAAATTTTTTAATATGATTGATTAATCAATTTTTTCTTTAATGATTTGTGTTCTTTATGTCTTATTTAAGAAAAATTTCCTTACCCCAAGATCTTTCCTTACCCCAAGGTAGTCTCCTGTATTTTCTTCTAAAAGTATTTTTAAGTGAACTGTTCATTGAAGTGTAATATGCTTACAGGGAAGTGCATACATTATAAGAGTTCAGCTCCTTGAATTGTGGCCCAGTGGGGCATTGGTTTCTGAGGTCATACATTCCAGCATCAGCAGAGCCAGGTCTTCTAAGAGCCAGGGCTCATTCTCCTTCCAGTTCGGCTTGCTGCTTCTCTGAGAGATCAGTTGGATCCCCTTCTCTTTAAGCTCCATGCCAGTCCCAGCCTCCTCACTCCAAACACTGTTGTTCTTTCAGGGAATATGTGGCTGCTTGGGCATTTACACTGTGCAAAGGTCCTGAGGCACAAAGGAAGTTTCCCTTGGAGGAACTGGAAGGTGGGGCTGGAGCCCAGAGAGAGGGGCATTGATGAGGTAAGGGGGGGGGACGGCTCTTACCCAGCCCAGCAGCTTCAAGTTTTTAGATCTTTAAAGCCTGTCTGTGGTTGTTAGGCCCTGAGAACTGGTGATTATGACAGACAACAAAATCTTTAGAGCTTTTTAATCTATAACTTTTTTTTAAAAATTTTATTACTTAACACCCACATGATTCCAGTTCTTCCTAATTCCAAAGAAAGGAAGAAAGACCTGCTTGGTGATGAGGTCATACAACAGAAACTTTTTGTTTTACTCTCTCTCCACTTAAGAGCAGTTCCTGCTTGGCTCTTACTTCCTTAAGCCATTCCACCGCTCCTTTGTGTCAGAGAGCTCAGGGGAAGCCATGGGGATGGGCTGTTTTTACAGCTGTGCTGAACTCCAACCTGAGAGCCGTCCATCCCACTCCTCACACACTCAGGCGACTCCATTGAGGAGGGAGAGGATGTAAATCATGCCCTCCCCCATGTGTTCCGAGCTCATTTGTCTCTGAGCCTCGCCAGGGGCCTCTTAATTTCTGACTATTAAGTAGTGAGCCGAAACTGCCCAGAAAGGTGACTCTTCGGCATAACAGTAAGGCTTACCCCTTGGGCCAAGCTCGCCTCCTATCTGCAGGTGTGCCTTGCTTTACACAATCAGAGCATTGACAAAACCCCAGACTGATAGGGCCACACACTGCTCAGAGCCACCACCTCTCTTCTGGAGAAGGAATCCGCTTTTCTCATAAGTTCAGTGAACTAGAAGGTCTCCAAGGACTCCAGTTTTGACAGTCATGATTTTATGAAGATGTATAGATATCAGATTTTTAAAATGCACTGTGGGAGTTCACCAGGAATAACAGAGCTAACATTTACTGTGTTCTTTCTGGGCTCCAGATACAGTGCAAAGTGCTTCTGATGTGTTCTTTTGTTTAGTCTTCAGACAGCCTTTAGGGTCACCGATTCTTTTTCCCAATCAGCAATGAGCAATTGATTACAAGAATCGATGCGCTGAGCGGCAGAGCAAACTAGATGGCACTTTCTGGAAGCAAGGGAGGCCCAGCTCCTTGCACCCGAGGAGGAGAAGGCCCCAGCTCACAAGACCACATGCTGTTCCCAGCCTTTCTCCTGTGGGGACTTGTGCTCTGAGGCAGCACTGTCGTGATTTCTCTTTAAAATCTGTGTACGTCTTACAGCATCTGCTGCTTATTATGCGAACTTTGGCCAAAAGGAGGTCCTGCGGAGGCCCCACGGCCTCCTCCTCACTCTACTCTCTCAGCACTCTGGTGCTCCTCTTTTGATCATCTGCTCCCCTGATAAGCCCTCCACGCCTGCAAAGATCTCAGGTGCCGACCGGTATCTGTCTGTCTGGTGTTTGTCTTTCTATTAACCAGAGCCATGTAGATTGAGAGCATTCATGCAGCATGTCTGGTATTGTCACTGTAAGCATCTTGGGCATAGACACCTTTGCCATAAATGTTTTCGCTGCATAAGTAATTGGCCATAAGGCATTTGTGTCATAAAAGAAAAAAAATTGGTTGACAGTTTGGTTTCATTTCTCTACTGATGCAGCACTCCCATTTTTTTATTATATAAATCTTAGCCCTCATAATGGTCTATACAGTGGTGCACTTTTGAACCCACATTTCCCGTAGAACTTTAGAACATCTTATCAACAGACGTGTGATAATATGCCAACAGCAAATACCAGTATGTAAGGCTTTCACAAGGGGCCCTGGGTGGCTCAGCTGGTTAAGCATCTGCCTTTGGCTCAGGTCATGATCCCAGGGTCCTGGGATCAGCAGTCTGCATCTCCCTCTCCCTCTGCCCCCTCCCCCCTCCAGCTTGTATGCTGGCACACTCTCTCCCAAAAACATAAATAAAATCTTTAAAAAAAAAAAAAAGAGAAGTCTTTCACAATGCAATACAAAGCTCGGTAACAAATATCCATCCTGGTATTTCGAAATGGCTCCCTCTTTTAATGAAGGAGGAAATTTTGGTGGAAATGAAAAAGTACGATGCTGAATGAAAAGACAAATTAATAAGAACAAATATATATAAAATATTATAAACAAAAGACTTGGAAGACAAGTGCATAGGTACAATCCAGAAAATAAAATCAGTTATTTGTGCAGTATTGCCATGAATCTATGCTATATGTTTTGAATATATTCAAATATTTTGCATTTTGTAGCAGCTTTTTAAATTTTGTCATTCATTTTTCATGTTTCATTATGTTCTTTTAAATGACTGTCCCTCTTTAATTTTTCGTGATTTTATCTTGTATAGCAAAATTGCCTTATGGCCAATTAGTTAATGTGGCAAAAATGCTTGCAGCAAAGATGTTTATGGTGAAACTGCCCAGAACCCTCCTGCGGACAGCAAACACACTAACACTTTACAGATGTCTCAATTACCTGGATTAAGTGTCCCCAACTCAGTACTTTCAGGAACAAGGCAGATAGCATGATGCATGAGGCCGCTGGCTGGGCACTGGGCACCATTGCTCAACTCCACCATGTTTGGTTGCAAAACTTTAGCAAAAACCACAGGCCCAATCTTAATAGATTGTGTGTGTGTGTGTGTGTGTGTGTGTGTGTGTGTGTGTGTGTATGGTGAGGTGAAATCCCTTCATTATTATGTGTTGGCAACTATTTTTAAAAAATTTTAAAATACCATGTGGGATGACCTAAACATATCTATGGGATAGACTTAGCCCTTGGGTACCCAATTCACAACCTTTGATGGTGGTTTTCACTTGCGTGAGTTTTGAGGTAGAAATTATCCAGGGAATCACCTAGTTCTTCATTTTGCTTCGTGTGTGTATGGATGTAGCCTTTGCTCTTGAAATTATAACTACCCAGGGTTTGCTACGCTGGGTTTGCACAGCTGACTGAGAGATGGGGCTGAAGAAAAAGGGGAATAGAGGGGAAGCAGAAGACCAGTCTTCTGCAGTAACCTGGCCATGTAGCCTTGCTTACATGAGTCTCTTGGTTTGAACATCCTCATTTATCAAATGAAGGCATTGGTGAAGGGATTCTTCCATAAATCTACGGCTTTAATGTAAGTGATTGAATTAGTGCTTCTTTTTTTGTTTGTACCTAAAATATCTAGACTAGGTGCTTAGAGACTCAGGCTTATGACGCCCTAGGGAAGCAGATCTGATCTACTAGAGTATAGGGAACTCCGAGGTGTAATTTTTCCTGCCGGTTTCCCTAAAAGGAGAGGCTAAGTAAGGGGTCACTCTAATATGAAGTGCAACCTCACTCTTCCCAGTGGTAAAAGTCATTAAGAATTTCATTTGAAATATGGAGAGAGCTGATGGAGGAAGGACAAATAGACTGATAAAGAATAGTAAGGACAGACCAGAATGTGGAAATCCTCAGCAAATTTCAAATATATAATACATTATTATTAGCTATATTCACCAAGTTGTGTATCAGGTCTCCAGAACTTATTCATCTTATAACTAAAAGTTTGTATCCTTTGATCAATATTACCTCTTTCCCCCTTACTCTCAATCCCCAACTAGCCTCTGGTAACCACCATTCTACTCTGTTACTATGAGTGCAAATTTTTTTTTTTTTTTTTTTAGAATTCACATGTGAGTGAGATCATGCAATAATTGTCTTTTTGTGTCTGGCTTATTTCACTTAGCATAATGTCCTCCAGGTTCATCCATGTTTTCTCAAATGGAGGATTTCTTTCTTTTTTTAACGCAGAATAATATTCCTTTGTGTATATATTATTACACTTTCTTTTTCCATCATCTGTTGATGGACCCTTAGGTTGTTTCCATGTCTTGGCTATGGTGAATAATGCTGCAATGAATGTGGGAGTGCAGATATCTTATCAAGATGGTGATTTTTGGATATATGCCCAGAAGTGGGATTGCTGAATCATATGGTAGTTCTATTTTGATGTTTTGAAGAATCTCCATACTATTTTCCATAACTGTATCATTTTATATTCCCATCAACAATGCAGAAGGGTTTCCTTCTCTCTACATTCTCCCCAACACTTGTTATTTCTTGTCTTTTTGTAATAGCCATTCTAACAGGTGTGGGGTGATATCTCATTGTGGTTCTGATTTGCATTTCCCTGATGGTTAGTGATGTTGAGCACCTTTTCATAAACTTGTTGGCCATTTGTATGGTTTCTTTGGAAAAATATTTATTCAGGTCCTTTGAGCATTTATAAATTGGATTATTTCTTTTTGCCATTGATCGTATGAATTCCTTATATATCCCAAATATTCATTTTAATGGATAAATAAAATGTGGCCTATCCATACAATGGAATACTGTTCTGCCATAAAAAGGACTGAGACACTGATACAGGCTACAACACAGATGAACCTTGAAAACATTATGCTAAATGAAAGAAACTGGACACAAAAGGTGACGTATTATATAATTTCATTTATATGGAATGCTCAGAAGAGGCAACCCTATAGAGACAGAAAACAAATTAGTGATTTTGTAAGGCTGGGGAGAATGGGGGAAATGAGGAATGATACTAAAAAATATGGGTTTTTTTTTTAGGGAGGATGAAATGTTTTGAATTAGATTGTGGTGATGGTTGCACAACTCTTTGAATATGCTAAAAACCACTTACTTGTGTACTTTAAATGAGTGAAATATACGGTATGTGAATTATATATCAATGAAGCTGTTTAGAAAAAGAATAGTAAGGATAAAAAGATTTAAATGAAGGGACATATGAATAGAAATTTAAACAAAGGTTCATAAGAAACAGAAGAAAAGAATGTTATAGACTAGGTTAAGTTACTAATATATATTTTTAGAGCTCTTCATTTTATTCTGAGAAGGAGCTGCTTTTAGCAGGCAAATTGTGGTTAGAGGAAGGGATGTTTAACAATCAGAAATTGTGATTTTTACTCTTGGCTATGGTCCTAAGCCTGAAATTGTTTTCCTGATATTTTTATGCAGTGTTTTGAAGCTCAGGCAGACAGCTCCTCTGTTTTTCAATTCCATTTGTTTGAGTTTGGCTTGTTTGAGTTAATAATGAGGATGCATTATGGCAAGGGACACTCATGACATAAGTACCAACAGGGCTGCCGAAATTCTGCAGACCTTGCCAAGCCCTAGTGAGTTGCCCCATACCTTGCAAACTCCAAATCACTAAACAGGAAGAGTGAAGAACTTGGTTGGTGCTAAGTTTGGGGCATTCCGTGTTTAAGTGCCAGAGGTGAAACATCCCGGCAAGATGTTGTTGATTTAACTCAACTGCAAGGACAATTTCAGTGGAGTTGAAATCCAGGCCACACTTCTCTAGAAGTCACAAACTGGGATGTCCATAGGGGTCTGGCAGGTAACAGAAGAGCCTACATGGTCAAATGGGACAGCCTACTGTCCCATCTTGAGGGAGAAGCCCTGCTCTGTTCATGCTGCTTGTGTTGCAGAGAAGGAAGGGCCAGAGTTGCCAAACCAATCTTCTGGTTTTTCAAAAGAAGCTGAAGATAGGGATTTTTAAATAGCAAACCCTTCCTTTTTTAAATGTTGCTATCTAACTAGAATTTAAAAATGCAACAACCCACGAAATGGTAGAAAATATTTGCAAATCATATATCTGATGAGGGACTTGTATTTAGAATATATAAGGAATGCTTACAACTCAATACTGAAAAAACAACCCAATTTTAAAATGGGCAAAGGATCTAAATAGCTATTTCTCCAGCGGAGATATGCAAATGGCCAATAAGCACATGAAAAAAAGCTCAACATCATTAGCTATCAGGAAATGCAAATCAAAACCACAAGATACCATTTTGTATCTACTATAATGGATGACTAAAATAAAAAAGAAAGATAACAGCAAGTTTGATTAGGATGTGGAGAAATTGGAACCCTCATAGTTGCCGGTGGGCACATGCAATGGTGGAGCCACTTTGGAGAACAATTTAGCATTTCCTCGAAAGATGAAACATAGAGTGACCATATGACTCATCATTTCTAGGCCTACATATCTACTCAAGAGAAATGAAAGCATGTCCACACAAAAACTTGTGCCTGAATGTTCATAGCAGCATTATTCACAATATCCAAAAGCGGAAACAACACAAATGTCCGTCAACTGTTGAATGGATAAATATTACATGGGATATTATTTGGCAGTAAAAAGGAATCAAGCACATACTACAACATGGATAAACCTTGAAAACATTACGCTCAATGAAAGAGGCCAGTTACAAAAGACCATATACTGTAAGATCACATTTATATGGCATGTCCAGAAAAGGCAAATCTATAGAAAGTAGATTAGTGGTTGCCTAGAGTAGAAAGGATGGAGGGAAATGGGAAGTAAATGCCAAGGGAAATGGGAAATAAATGCCAAGGGTGATGAAAATGTTCTAAAATTGAATATACTAAAAGCCATTGATTTACATACTTTAAATGGGTAAATTGTATGGAGAGTGAATTATATCCCAATAAAACTGTTATGAAAAATGACTATAGTGAAAGCCATGCAGAACATCTGCCAGGCTGCCAACTTGAAGTCTTTTGATTAGAACTTGATCAACTGCATAGCAGGTCTGGACCGGGTTGGTCAAACCCAAATTCCTAGGAAACCAGAGAAGAGGATGACCTGCCAGTTCTAAAGTCACATGCCTATTTAGTGGCAGAGCCACAACTTGTCTCTTGACCTTTACCTCTAGGCCATGCTGTTTCTATCCAAAGCCCAGATTTCGAGGCAGAGCCAGGAAGGGATTGCGAAAAGTCAACATCAGGAACAGCTGGATATACTCTCATCCTTTTCCCACATTTTCCAAAGGCACCTCAAAGACTTCTTGAGAAAAGGATAAAATATGGTAAAAAGGAATCCTCCTTAAAGGAAGAGACAGACATTATGCTTCCCTGAGCCTCTATTCTTATATCACGGGGAGGTCTGCATGTTTCAGTCACTTACTCTGTATATTCCCGATTCATTTACACTTAGCTCATCATTGTGTTGTTTGTGCAAGAACCATTTGATGTCCAAGAAATTCTTTGGGTCTCTTTAAGTTAAAAAAAATTTTTTTTTCATTTGAACCAAAGAACTGAACTTTGCCAAGAGTAAATAGAACTCAGATATCAAAAGGTCTGAGTTCAGTTTTCAATGAATACAAAGGGTGAGTAGATTGTGAGCTGAGCCAAATGCATTCTCCCACCCTTAATTTACAGTACATTGTTTTGGCAGACTCTACAATCCCAAAAGTTGGCTTTTCTTCTTCCATTCCTTTCTAGGGTGTAACCACAAGCCTATCTTTTGGTTAACTTTACAAAAAATAAGGCCATATTGTAACAATTTATGAGAGCCTTGCTCATCACTGGTTCTATAGCTATCAATTTTATTAGAACAAATTGAAATGTTTGAAAAGGTTAAAACCCTCCTCTGAAATTGTGATTTTGTTTGATAGCCAACAAGAATTTTTATTTTTTCAATCCTTTCATCTGGGGGTTTATCAAAACGGATGTTGCTCCCTTTCCCCCATCAATGGTCAGGCCATCAACCAGTTATTAAGTTGAATATCGGAGAGCTACTCTGCTTGTGGTGCTCAGATCTGGAGAATGAAACAGGTCTTTCATTCTGTCTTTAAAGGAGAAAGAGTCAGAGAAATGGGTAGTATTTTGAGTTTTTAAAAAATGACAAAACCAATCTCCAAATAAAGAAGCAGAGCAAAATTAAGATCACCCTAATTCTGCCACTTCAAGATAAGCATTGTTAGTATGTTGTGGATCATTCTTCTCTTATTTGAAAAAATGTATCTATATTAGTAGCTATACATGTATACATATAATTATAAAAATGGATATTACATTGTTTTGTAATCGACTTTTTCCATTTCTTAGTTCATGATTAATTACCAATATTAATAAAATTCTATCTACTTCATGCATAACATTGAGTTGTTATTTGGATGGAATGTAACTTACTTAAATGATTCAGGGAGGAATCTTTCAATTGCAAGTGGCAAAAAACCCATGTCAAACTGACTTAAACACAAAGGGAAATTTTTTGGCTGACACTTGAAAAGTGCACCGGGAGATTTGGTTTCAGGCATGGCAGGATTCAGGGCTCAAAGAACGTTATGACGTTTCTGCTTCTCTTCCTCTGCTTAGCTCTGCCTTCTGCTGCTTTGGTGCTACTCACATGTCGCATGTAGAGCAAGCGGTTTCAGAGAACAGGCATGCAGGTGTTTGCCTGGCAGAGGAGAACAGTTCTGTTCCAGCACTCACCATGAAAACTGAGTTGCCCTAGCCCCATAGCAATCTCTGTGTCTTCACTGCAGCTTATGCCCAGGTGATAAAAAGACCCCTGGAATCCAAGTATTTCACCGGAATAACAGAGATTGAGAATGAAGGGGTGAGGAAAGGAGGAAAAGGATGGGTCTTCTGAAGGAAATAGAAGGATGGTTACTGGAAGGAGAATGGGTGAGTATTATGTGGCCAAAATCAGTCCCACAATTCATACACTTGAACATTTAGAACTCATTTTGTATTGTTTCCTGGGGCTTTTGTCACAAAGTACCACAAACTGGATGGCTTAAACAGAAATTTATTTTCTCACAGTTCTGGAGGCTGGAAGTCCAATCAAGGTGGAGTTGGTCCCTTCTGAGGATCGTGAAGGAGAACCTGTTCCGTGCCTCTCTCTCAGCTTCCGCTGGTTTGCTGGCAATCTTTGGCTTATAGATGCATCACCCTGAAGTCTGCCTGCATCGTCACATGGTGTTGTGTCTGCGTCCGAGTTTCCCCTTTTTCTAAGGATACCAGTCATATTGGATTAGGGGTCCAGGACTTCGGTATGACCTCATCTTAATAATTATACCTGCAATTGTTCTATTTTCAAATACTGCCGATCACATTTTGAGGTACTGGGGGTTGGGGCTTCAAAATATGAATTGTGTATGTGGGGGGCACAATTCAACCTGCAATGTGTTTTTACACACTTCATGCTTCTGGCTACATGTAAGGCCCATGCAGTCTGAGTTTGAATGATGAGTCTGGCTACTTCTCTCCTTCTGGTGTGTGGACTAGCAGGTTGGATGAGGTGACCTTTAGGGTCCCTTTGTGTTTAAGGGTTCGAGGGCTAGGAATCCATTCTGCTGCGTGGATGTACCCCACGGCGCCGCACCACTGCCTAGCTTGGGGACTTTGGGCAAGTGACTTAACCTCTGCAAACCTCAGTAAAATGAGGATAACGGCCCCCTACTCATTGGGTTGTTGTGGGCTCGGCACATAGTGCTCAGTAAATGTTAGTGACTGTTCCACCTCTTTAGACATGTGAGGACCCAAGACTCAGAAGAGCCTGACATAACCCCCGTGTTCTCACTTTTTGTGATAATTTGGCTCAACAACTTCTCTTTGAGTTTGTCCCAAAAGAAGCTTAAGAGGGGGGAGGGGTGGGGCGCCTGGGTGGCTCAGTCCTTGAGAGTCTGCCTTTGGCTCAGGGCATGATCCCGGGGTCCTGAGATCGAGCCCCACATCGGGCTCGATGCTGCTAACTGGGAGGCTGCTTCTTCCTCTCCCACTCCCCCTGCTTGTGTTCCCTCTCTTGCTGGCTGTCTCTCTCTCTGTCAAATAAATAAATAAAATCTTAAAAAAAAAAAAAGAGGGGGGAGGGGTGCCTTGTTAGACAGCAAACCGGAATTCAAATCCAGTCCAGGGAACACAAAGTATTCTCTTTTTCTGCTAAAGCCAGATGCTGTAAATTCTGAGCACGCTCCTCCTAGGCAGTATGATTACGAAACACCTGTTTCTTTTACGTCCCACTTATCTGTCTCTCTGACATTTCCTTCTTTCTCTTACAGCTTGATCTTTCCCACCATCTATCAGATGTGGGCTGGAACCAGTCATTTTATTTACAATCTCTCTCTTTTTGGCTCTATAAATTTGGGGATATGGAACAGCCGTCTGCTGCTTTCCAAGGCGCCACATCTTTTAGTTCTTTCAGACTTTTTCTACAGGGCCTAATTCAGCTTGTCTAAATGCTTATTGAATAACAACCAGAACTTCAAGTTCTTACAAGCTGCAGGACCTATTTGATAAGGTGTATTAAGGCCTTCGCCAAGGTCAAAGCAAGAAGTGTAGATCACCTTTAAAAACTTTCACTTTTACTGGTTACTTTCACTTAGTAAGTATTTCCTAGGTGCTGACTCTGTGAGAGGTGCTGTTCGAAGCGCCAGGGACACTTACCCTTGAGGACTGCACATTCTAGGGGCATTCGTGCACACAGAAAATATGTAATGAGAACCTACTACGTGGCAGGAATAGTTCATCATTAAACAACACAGACACAATCCCTGCACTGATGGTTATTTTGTGTGTGTGTGTGTGTGTATGTGTGTGTGTATGTGTGTATAAGAGGTGATAGAATACAATACACACAATTAAATTTTTATCATAGTAAAAGGTGATATGCATTATGGAAAAAAATACAGTAGGGTAAGGGGGATTAGGAGTGGTTAGTGGGGTTGCATTTTAAGTAGGGTGGTCAGAGAAGGTTTCTTTGAGAAGGTGGTATATAAGGTGCATGGGGGCACAGTTGGTTAAGCATCTGCCTTCAGCTAAGGTCATAATCTCAGGGTCTTGGAATCAAGCCTGGCAACAGGCTCCCCACTCAGCTGAGAGTCTGCTTCTCCCTCTGCCCCTCTCCCTGCTCGTTCTCTCTCTCTCTCTCAAATACATAAATAGAATCTTTTCTTTTTTTTTTTTTAAAGAGAGAAGGTGATATATGTAAGCAAAGACTCAAAGGCAAGGTGAGAGAAAGGTGAGGAAGAGAGCCCTAATATTTGGGAGAAGAGCAAGTCCAAAGGCCCTGGGGCACCAGTGTGCCTAGTTTTCTCAAGGGTAGCAAGGAGGCTAGTTTAGCTGGAGTACAGTGAGCAAGGTGAGAATAGAAGGAAGTGAGGTTAGGGGCAGATCAACTAGAGCTTTTGGCTTGAGTGACATGAGGAACCATCAGAAAGTGCTAAGCAGAGTAGCAACATGACCTCAGACTTCAAAGGATTGACCTGGCTTCAATGTTTAGGCTAGAATGTGCAGGTGCCGGTGGCAGTAGGGAGGCCAGTGAAATCAATCACACAAGTGCGCCAGACCAGAGCAGGGACAGGTGGCTGTGGTGACAGGGGACGGATTAGGGATTCATTTTAAAAACAGGTCAACACCATTTTCTGACCGAGTGGATGTGGTGTTTGAACGAAGAGGGCAGGTATGACTCCAAGATTTTGGCCTGAGCATCCCGAAAGAATGGAGTAGCCACTGACTGAGATGGCCAAGACTGGTGGAGCACAGTTTTTTGTTTTGTTTTGATGCTTTGGGCCAGGAGCGCGGTTCAGACATGTTAAGTTTGAAGGGCTTGTTAGCTCTCCAAGTGGAGTGGCCAGCTGGGTTTTGACGTTGCCTGGGGAAGTGATTTTGGGGGACATCTCTGAAGCCTCAGGAAGTGAGGCCCTGCTGAAGTACTATCAGAACTGGCTCGTCTCTCTCCTCTCTGCGCTGCTAAAGGCCGGAACCTCCCTGGAGGGCAGCTCTTCGCGTCACAGCCCTTTCAGCCGGCAAAGCCCCTCTTTTTTCTCTTTGGGGAACAGTGAGAAAAATAAACAGAAATGATGCGCCGCGGCATGGCCTCCACCCCTTACTGGCTGCAGAGAAAGAGGCAAAGCCTGTTGGGGTGGAAACGTAGACCCGCCTCCAGCTTCCCGCGTCCCAGACGGGACTGGGGGAGCTCCAGGCTGGTGGGCGGGGCCTGCGGGTGGGCGGGGCCGCGGCGAGAGCGCACGCCACAGAAAGGGGCGTGGCCGCTCGCCTCGCGCGCCAGCAGCGTGCGCGCCGCCCTCGCTCCTTCCTGCTCTTCCCAGGGTGATCAGCTGGTCTGCGCTCCCCTGACGTGGGCCGGGGCACGTCACCGCCGAATGGCAGCCTCCAGAAAGGCACCGCGAGTAAGGTGAGGGACTCTGCCGGGGAGCCGGCGTCTGGGCAGTGCGCGATCCCCGGGGCCCGGACGCGCATGTTGCACCCCGGAGGACAGGAACGAGAAGGGGAGAAGCGGCAGGCGGCCCATCACAGTCTGGAGAGGGCGCCGGCTTGCGGGAGCCCCCCGAGTGGGAGCAAGGGGAGGGGGCCATGCAGCCAGGCAAGTTCCGGTTCGTTTCAGGAGGGCGGCGGGCACCCTCTGGCAGTCGGATCTCGGCCCCCGGACGTGTGTGCCTGCGGAGCTTCGGCGTTCAGCGCGAGGGGCGGTGGCCGTGTTTCACCTCTCCCCCTGGCTTGGCAGGAAGGCCCCCGCTGTTGCAGGAAGTTGGCCCCTCCAGGCGCCTCCGGGTGGCCAGAGAAGTGGGTGAGCCCCTGCCGTCGCCCCTTTTCCCGTGGAGTGTAATTTTGAGATTATAACCCTGACAATGCACCAGCAATTCGCCTTATTGATCTACCATTGCCAGGAAGATAGGCAAGCGCGGGCCCATCCCCACCCACATGGTTTCAGAGGTTGGGTAAGGGAATACTTTGGCATAATCTCTAGAAAGATCCCACCAGTAACCTGCCCTGGGCTCTCCCTGGGGACAGGGAGGTGGGAAGGATAATCTCCTGGTCTCAAACACATTTCAGCCTATACTCCCCCCACAACTAGGGTATACTTATTACAGCAGCTAACAAAGTGGGAGACAGAAATGTTCGGAGATCACAAAGACTGGAAACCAAAATCCCTGGCGATCCACACGGGATCAGGGATCAGCCATCCTCAGCCTGGTTGAGATTTAAATGAATAAATTTGGCAGCATGGTCAGGCTCACTCGCTGAACACAGACCATGGCTTGTACTTCTGATTGTGAGTGGACAGACCCCAAGCTGACCTTGACCTGGCCTTGGCCTTGCTTTGTCACGTTGGGGATGAGTGGAGAACCAGACCTATCCTGTGGAAGGATGTGGGGAGGTGTGGCAAACCTGGTGTGGTAGGAGTTGCACCTATGTTAAGTGCTGGCAATGGGGTTAGGCAAGTGGCTAGTGATGAATTAGGTCCTAGGCACATAAATAGCTTTGAGGACCGAGATTAGATTTATAGAATCACAATATTTTGGGGGCAGAAGGGTCTTTCGGTGTCAGCTGGCAGAGCTTCCTTACTGCACACAAAAGGCAACAGAGGGCTGAGAAAGGCCATTTGCCCCAGGCCCTTCCCCTAGTGGCAGAATTTAAGTGCTCTTCAGTGTAAACAAGTTCTTGTAGTTCAGATAAAATTGACTTAGGTAAAAAGGGGTTGATCTGGCTTCTAGTGCAGCTGAGTCCAGGAGACCAACACTGGCATCAGACTTGGCCTCTTTTTTGCATCTCTTGGCTCTGATTTCTTAAGTATTGACTTCGTTCTGAGGCAGACTTTCCTTCTGGGAGGTATGACCATTCTGTGCTGGCAACCCCAGCAGAAATAGAGCCCTCTTTCCTAATGGAGCACAAATCCCAGATCTGATTTCCAGTGGGCTGACTTGACCTTATGTTTATTCCTGAATCAGTTGTGGCCACAGGGATAGATTATCCAGGCCTGGGGCCCAGAACTTGGTGGGTGAGGGGATGAGATTCATCCCAAGTTCGTGGACTGAAAATGGAGACGGGACAGTTTCGGATGGAAACCATTGTGCTTTGACCAAAAGAGGGAGGGATGGATTTGGGGTGGGAAAAGACCACATTTCCCACTACTGCACCCTAAAACTTGTTTCAGTCTACCTTTATCTGAACTCCTGAGGTGTGATTGAGCAACTTGGTCCTTGTTTTGCCCCATCCTGAGTGATAGATGTGTATGATTTTCATCATGGACCAGGGTGTGGGGGATGATAAGCAACAGCCCTGGATTTCTTTAGAAAGAGAGAGAAGATGTACCCTTCCCATCTTATGCACAGATTGAACAGGGAGTTCTCTGCTTCTTTCCCCTTACCCACCTCCTGGCACATGGCCCATGGCACATGGCACATGGTGATGTTGAGAAGGTGTAGGCTGAAGAAGTCCTGGGAAGGAGAGAAGCACTGTGCTGGCAGTTGGGAGGCCTGGACTGTAGTTCTAGGCTACCTCTGTCACCAACCAGCTGTGAGGCTTCCAGCAAGTTGTTTGATCTCTGTTTCTGTTTCTTTGTCTAGAGGAGGGAGCTGAGTTGGATGGTCCCTGAGGTACATTGTAGCTCTAACATTTAAATGGTAGCCCTGCTTCAACTGAGCCTGAGAATGTGTCTGTTCACGTAAGTGAAGGGTGGCTGGATCTTGGATTCTGCAGTGACCAGGGTAGGACAGGAGCAGAACAACTGTAATGTTGAGCTGCTTCATGGCCCCTTTGATCCTGACAGGAAGGTAGAGGTAGTGATGCTAAGGGAGAGAGCTTGAATTCAAATTCCCCCATGAGCATCAGGGTCAGACTTGATTTCTTGACTTGATTTCTTGTTTCCGCTTTGCAGCGGAGGTATGTGGCCTGTGGCAAGTTATCTTTGTTCTCTTGTAAAGAGAATGAATAGAGCTACTTCTGAATAATTTCCCTCCAGCTCTCTTGCCTGTGTCCTAATTAGTCACTTCACTGGGACCAGTCAACTCCAAATGTACACAAACCGACTTCCTTGGCTCACCATCTTGTCAACAGGTATATGAAGTCAAGGGAAATCAGGTGACTATGTTACATGGATCTCTGTCCAAAAAAAAAGAGGTTTCTTACTTTGTAAAATGTTATAAAACACCTTTATTGAGATTTAATTCATGTACCACATAATTCATCTTTTTAAAACATACATTTCAGTGGCTTATAGAATATTCGCAAGAGTTGTACAATCATCACCACCATCGATTTTAAAACATCTTTATCCCCCTGCCAAAAGAAACCCTGTACACGTTAGCAGGCACGCCTCATTTCCCCCAGCTTCGCTGTAGCTCAGGGCAATGGCCAGTTACTTTCTGTCTATGGATTTGCCTCTTCTGGACATTGCATGTAGATTCATACAATATATGGTTCTCTGTGACTGGCTTTTTTCACTTAGCATAAAGTGCTTTCCAAGTTTACTATGTTGTAGCATGTTCTCATTATTTGATTCCTTTTTATTGACATAATATTCCATTGTATGGATAGACCACTTATTTATCTGTTCATCAGTAGATGGGCATTTGGGTTGTTTCTGCTTTTTGGATATTATGAATATGCTATGAACATTTGTATACAAGTTTTTATGTGGATTTAATGTTTTCAATTTCCCATACCTAGTGGAATTGGATAGGATAATTCTTTATTTAACGTTTTGAGGAACACTGGACTGTTTTCCAAAGTCACTACGTCACTTTATGTTCCCACCAGCAATGTTTGACGGTTCCAGTTTTTCCACATCCTTACCCATACTTGTTATTGTCTGTTTTTTTTTTTTTATAACTTTCCTAGTGGATGTGAAATTATATCTCATTTTGGTTTTGATTTGCATTTCCCTAGTGGATAAAGATGTTGAAAATCCTTTCATGTGCTCATTGGCCATTCGTATATCTTCTTTGAAGAAATGTCTATTCAGAAATGTCTATTCAGATGCCCTTGACCATTTTAAAACTGGGTGGTCTTTTTATTGTTGAGTTGTAATAGTTCTTTATATACTCTGGGTGTTCGACTCTTATCAGATATGAGTTGCAAATATTTTCTCTCATTTTATTGGTTGTCTTTTCACTTTGGTGGTATCCTTTGAAGTACAGAAGTCTTCAGTGAAGTCCAGTGTATCTCTTTTCTTTGGTTGCTTATGCTTCTGATGTCATATCTAGGAAATCATTGCCCATTCCAAGATCAGGCAGATTTATGTCTATTCTTCTAAGAAAACATTTATGTTTACGATCCATTTGAGTTAATTTTTATATATGGTCTGAGGGTAAAGGTTCAACTTCATTCTTTTGCATGTGGATATCCAGTTGTCCCAGCATTATTTGTTGAAGAGGCTATTTATTTTTTTCTCCATTGAGTAATTTTGGCACCATTGTCCAAAATTGACAATAGATGTGAGAGTTTATTTCTGAACTAATTCTGTTTCATTGATCTATAAGTCTGTCCTCATGCTACTATCAACACTATCTTGATTACTGTAGTTTTATTAGTTTTGACATCGGGAAGGATGAATCCTCCAACTTTGTTCCTTTTCAAGATTGATTTGGCTGTTCTGGATTGCATTTTCATATGAATTTTAGGATCTGCTTGTCAATTTTTGCATATACAAGCGAGTTGAAATTTGATAGGGATTGCCTCTAGATTATTTTGGGGAGTATTGCCATTTTAACAATATTGAGTCTTCCAGTCCATGAGCATGGAATGTCTTTCCATTTATTTAGGTTCCTTTAATTTCTTTCAACAATGTTTTGTAGTTTTCTGAGTATAAGTTTTGCATCTATTTTGTTAAATTTATTCCTAGGTACTTATTCTTTTGATGCTATTATAAATGAACTTTTCTTAATTTCATTTTTGGATTGTTAATTTTAAGTATATAGGAAAACAATTTATTATTGTATATTGATTTTGTATCCTGCGGCCTTGTTGAGCTTGTTTGTTCTAATTTTTTTTGTGTAGATTCTTTAGGATTTTCTATTTTGAAGATAATGCCCTTTGCAAGTAGAGATAATTTCACTTCTTTTCTAATCTAGATGCTTTCTATTTCAATTTTTGCCTAATAGCCCTGGATAGAACCTCCAGTACGATGTTGACTGAAGTAGCAAGATTGGACATCTCTGTCTCGTTTTTGATCTTAGGGGGAAAACACTCAGCCTTTTAACATTAAAGATGATGTTAGCTGGGGATTTTTGTAGTATTCTTGATCAGGTTGGGGAATCTCTCTTCTTCTGGTTTATGGAGTACTTTTATCATGAAGAGGTGTTGGATTTTGTCAAAATGCTTTTTCTCTGTCTGTTGAGGTGATCATGTAGTTTTTATTCTTTATTCTGTTGATAATTGTGTCTTACATTAATTTTTGTATGTTGAACCAGTCTTGCATTCTTGGGATAAATCCCATTTGGTGATGGTGTGTGATCCTTTTTGATGTTACTGGATTCAGTTTTGCTAGTATTTTCTTGAAGATATTTGCACTTATATTTATAAGAAATATTGATATGTCTTACTTTTTAATGAAAAAATGTATGATTCCCTCAATAAAGAACATCCCATTCTGTCCAACAAAATTAAATTGTCCATCAGAGAACAGGCCTGGAGTGATTGGTGAAAATGTCTGGTCTTCTGGTTCTGTGTGTAGTAGACTGAGCTAATTGCAGGCTCTTCTCCCTCTACTAACACATAAAAATGTGGTAAAATTATAACAGAATTACTTTTAAGTTCATAATTGAATAAAATCCAAGCCCTTTGTATAACCTGTAACAGGCTCCTTGTTGCCTCTCTGATCTTGTCTCCTAATCATGTACCGCCCTACCTGCCAGCACACGCAACCACACTGGCCTCCTGGCTTTCTCTGATGTATACCAGGCTTTCTCTGATGATGCCTTAGGGCCTTTGCACTTACAATTCCCCTTTTCTAGAACATTCTTTTCTTAGACATTCACATGGCTTGATCCCTCACTTTTTTTTTTAGGACTCTGGTAAAATATCATCTGTTATCAAAGATACTTTGCCTAGCAACCCCATATAAAATCACCTTTCACCTTACCTCTCTGACACTCTTCCTCTTGCCCTGCTTTACTTTTCTTAATAGAACATATACTTCCCGACAGACCATATTCTTGTTTTGTATCTGTTGCTGCTCTTCCTGGATCATCCTCTTTTCAGCATCCTCCAGCCCCTACCCCACACCCTTGTAAACCTCCTGAGATCAGAGATGTTGTCTATTTTGTTCACTGTTGTGTCTACAGTATGACCTGGATTATAGAAGAGTCTCAATGAGTATTTGTTGACCGAATGGACTTGAAAGAGAGAAATCCTCGCATGCCAGAAATGTAGGGGAACTTAAAGCTTGAATGGTAGCTGGTAAGCTGAGCCTGGGGAGGTTATCAGAATCTATAGGTCTTCACACCTGGGGTTCAGGGCATCAGACTATCACTGTATGGGGATAGGAGACTTGTGGGTAAATCTCCTATCTAAGAAAGTAAAGTGGAAATTAGTCTTATAAGCAAACAGCAGTGACAGTAGTGCCTGTATAATGCAGGACATGTCTAATTTTCATACATAAAGTAGTGTCTACTGAAGATAAGCTCTTAATAAAAGATTACAAAACATATAAGGAATAACTTACTGAGGGGGAGCCAGCAGACCCAGCAAACTTGAAAATTACTATCCCAAGACCACCTAATGGAGAGTCTGAAATGAATTCTAAAATAAGGGCCCCAAATAATTAAAGCTAAGAGAAGGAATAGAAACCATAGTTTCTATGGGATGTCATGAAGAAAGAGCAGGCAAATTTAAAAAGAACCAAAAAGAATTTATACATATGAAAAATAAAGTCATTGCAAATAAAATCTTTTTAGACTAGTTAGGAGATTAGACATAGCTGAAGAGAATTCAAGAATTAGAGGTTAGATCTGAGAATGTTTGCCTACCATGGTGCTGTTTCAGCTTTAAGTTTGTTTTATCTGAAACTTTTACTTATTTCGTTATGATACTGGGGTGAGAGTCCTTCTGAGTCACGAAGGAAAATTGCTAAGTCAAGTAGATATCCTCTCTAACTAAGCCTTGCCACGTTTCCTATGGTCAAAGTCTGCAATATCCTGTTCTTTCTCTTCTTAAGGGCGAATCACCAGGATTTTCAGCTGAAAAATTTAAGAATAATTGAGCCTAACGAGGTGACACAGTCAGGAGACGCAGGTGTGGAAACAGGTAATATTTTGCTTATTAATTAGATGGAATGTCTCAAAAGAATTTTAGGTCCCTGTACCCTAACCCTAAGTTGGGAGAGAAGAGAAGGTAAAGGATGAATAATTGTTCATGGCTGGGACGAAGGGGACATATATCTGGAAATTAAAAACCATTTTGTTCTTTGGGTTCTAGGTAGTTGGTTACTATTTATATATTTACCACTTTTTTAAGGTAGTAAGTTAGAGAATTATAATGTTTACATTTCCTATTTCTGGGGATTGGGCGGTGGTAGTAGAGGAGGAGATAGGTTATTATAGAAGATGCCCTATTCTGGGGTCTAGGGGTGCCTGGGCGGCTCAGTTGGTTGAGTTTCCCACTCTTGATTTTGGCTCAAGTCATGATCTCAGGCTTGTGAGATTGAGCCCTGCGTCAGACTCCAGGCTTAAGAGTCTCTCTCTCCTCCTTCTCACCCCCCTGTCCCAAAAGCCCAATTCTGGTTTTCCCCATCTCCAATGTAAACTTTTATTGACTACCTTAGAGATTGGCTTTCAATTTTTGTCATAAGATTTTGAAACAAAAGTTTATAGTCTATTACTCTGCTGTATAAATTATGCATTCAGGAAAGTCTTTTTGGGAAAAATTTCTGGAACCATGCTCTCTTGCCAGAACTGGTTAGTTGTGTTGTTGGGTTGCCAGAAACCTGAATTCTGAAAAGTGGTGTATTACTATATTTCTATCCCTTGAAAGCTAGTGCTTTTCTGTGGGCCACCCAGGAGAACCAGAGCATTTCCTTTTAGTCGACTGCAAAAATTGATTACCTGAAGTTCATAAACCACGACTGGTCTCTCTTTGGCAGAGCAATGCTGTAATTGCATGCAGCGAGGCCCCGTTTCTTTAAAAATATAGATAAATATATCCAACATATTTTGGGCCATATTAGGAGGGAGGAGAGCAAGAAGGAAGAAGGAAGGGGAAAACAAAGTAAGGAAAGGGAAACAGTAATAGAATTATCAAATGTACAGTTTAAAGAGAACTTCTCTTTAGTTTGTATGAAGAAATAGAGGTTCAGGGGACATCAGTTGTCTGAGGTTGCAGATCCCAACTGGAAATTGGAATCCACTTGTTTTGATTCCCTCGGTCTTAGAATACTTTAAGAGAGCCTCTCTCACGTCCTCTAGATAATATGGTATAATAGAGCATAGACTTGGGAGTTGGATAGATATTAGGTCCTGGTGCCTGATAATCCAGTTGACTAGGGCGAGTATTTAACTCTTGTTCCTTTATCTGTAAAATGGGAATACCGAAACCTCCCTTGGGAGGGTTATGTTGAGAATTAACCATGAATGTATGTAAAGCCCTTGGTCCTCGCTCAGCAGTGAGAGAAGCAGACCACTGCCTCTGAAGCTGTTGATGCTGGAGGAGCAGCCTGGCATCTATGCGTGTGTTAAGATGCTGAAATTGGAGTAAACTAGCCCCTTCTATTCTTATAACAAGGCGTGTAGGAAACCCAGCTGGTGCTGCAGATCCAGGTTCAAATAATATTTCTTGAGCTTTTATAATGTACCAGGTGCTGTGCATGGTGCTTTCACACGTGTTGTTTCAAGTTGAATTCTCCTACCCACCCAGTGAGGTAAATACGGTGTGCTTTTCATGTACTTCTAAGCAGTGGAAAGTTTTGTTTATGATAAATGCTGAAGGTTTCGGAACTTCTAAAAGCGGGCCCACATATGCAAGAGACTTTGAAATGAGTCATTCTCTTTAAAGCATGATTTAAAAATACCTGGCAGCGTATGGGCTAATGTTACATCATGGACTAGGCTTGTTGCTCTTGGCTTCCTACTTCCCTGCACACCCTGATTAACTCTTGGCTGCTTCT
The DNA here is from genome assembly GCF_023065955.2 of Ursus arctos. Taxonomy (NCBI): domain Eukaryota; kingdom Metazoa; phylum Chordata; class Mammalia; order Carnivora; family Ursidae; genus Ursus; species Ursus arctos. The sequence continues at coordinate 19,542,208 of NW_026623089.1, forward strand.
AAATTTCTGAAAGTAATGGAATGTGGAATGAGCAGGTGCTGTAATACGGCGTCATCTGATATCCTAGCTCTCTTCTTTCGCTGAGGATTCATTACTGTTGATTCTATTGAGTCTGAAAAGATCATGACATGAAGTTGGGGCATTCCCTCAGCCATCTTTGAGTGAGCATATGTAAGTGTTAGGTGGTGGGCTAGATCCTGGGATTCAGGAATGTGGATGACATGTCCCTGTCTTAAGGAGAAGCAACATATATACCTGTTGCACTGTTTATCACTTGGCTTTCAGAGTTAGTTAATTGTGTATCTAACTCTGAATTGCACACACATAACATTTACTACGTGCCAGGCACTGCTTCTGAGGGCTTTTTTTTTTTTTTAAGATTTTATTTATTTATTTGACCGAGAAAGAGACAACCAGCAAGAGCGGGAACACAAGCAGGGGGAGTGGGAGAGGAAGAAGCAGGCTCCTAGTGGAGCAGGGAGCCTGATGTGGGGCTCAGTCCCAGGACTCTGGGATCATGCCCTGAGCCGAAGGCAGACGCTTAACGACTGAGCCACCCAGGCGCCCCCTGAGTGCTTTGTACATAGTAACCTGTTTGGTCTGCGTAAGACTCTCATCTCTGTCTTGGCTGCTTCTTGTACTTGTACCAGCTTTGTCCCCTCCTCAGCTAGCTGCTCACCCCTTCAGTCACTTTCACGGCCTCTTGTGCTTGTGGCTACAGCTGCCCCAGTCACCTTTGTGCATTGTCACCACCTCAGTGGAAGCTACTTCCATGGCCACAGCCCATAGCTTTGGCTGCTGCCCATCACTGTCTTCCTCACCTTTGCTGTGGCTGCCGCTTACCATGTCCTAACTGTGGGTTGTGTTATTGGGAGTTCTTTCTTTGGGTCTGATATGGTGACAAAGAAGTGGCTGCATCTGACCCAGGACGCCAACCAAATGCGAAGGGCGTGGAGGAGGAGGAGAAGGGAGCAGGGGCAGTGGTGATGGCAGGTGGCATTGTTTAGGGAAGTGTGAAATGCCACTGTAGTGGAGTAAGTCCAGTCAAGAGGAAGAAAGTGACGATGAGGCAGGAGTTGGTGATGAAGGCCAGAATGTGGCGGTGACGAGGCAGGTTCTGGTGCCCAGGAGCCAGAGGATGCCTTTGACCAGTTCCATTTCGCCTTTGATGGTTTTCAGTTTGTAATTGAGGATTTTGTGCTTGCCATTGGTTCTGTTGACTTTATTGATGAAGTCTGTGACTGATAATGTTGATACATACTATAGTCATTGATATGAACACCCGGTCAGTGCCATCGAAATCCTTAAGTCAGAATGTGCCCATGTAGAAGCCGAATTCTATAAGAAAATTAATGATCTTGACAGAAAATACATTGGCTTCTATCGTATATTTGCTTTTTAAGATTCCAGATGCCCAGGCTGTACTCCAGACTAATTAAATTAGAAGTCCCCCAGGTAGGTCTGTTTTGCAGCCAAGGTTGAAATACTGCTCCAAAAGAAGTCTGCATTTTGGCTTGACTCTTTTTAATGTTAACTTGCTTAGAAACCCCTGAAAAATGTCATAATAAAGTTTCAGATGCTGGCAGGCTTGCAAGGTCACAGTGGGCTTTATTTTAAACCCAGTTGGAGGTGTTGACATATAAACTTAGGTTGGATCAGGGAATCGTGATCTCCCTTTCTTAGGTAGATGAGAAATTACAGGTTCAGTAGATTAGACAAAAGGAAAGGATGCTCCCCTGTAAAGTATTCAGAAGCAGCTATAATGCAGGGAACATGGGCATGTTTGCATTGTGACTAGGACCATTTCCAGTGACTCTGTCTTTAAGTACTTCTGGCCTTTGGAGACTCTGAGATGGAGTTCTGAGGCTGGTGGTTGAAGCTTCCCTTGCAAATTAAGAATGGGGCACTTTTTCAATGAGTCCCAAGATAAGTATAGTACCTCATAGGGAAATCTATGGGAGGTTACCATCATGACTGAGACTTCTGTAGCCCCAGTTGCTGGTGATGATGGAGAAGAAGCAGATGAAAATGTTGAAGAAAAAGAAACTTAAAAAGACCCATACCTAGCAGAGTTCAAGCTACAGTGAGTCAAGGTGTCAATCCTTGAAGGTAACTGGTAGTTTAATGGCCCTAGTATAACTCTTCATTATGTACAGCATTGTTTGTTAGGATGTTTTTGGTTAAGTAAAATATTTTTTATTTGTTTAAAAAATGAGTTGGCAAAATCTGAAACCCTGGCAGCACCAGATGCTGGTGAGGAAGTGGAGCAATAGGAGCTTTCATTCATTAATGGCAGGAGTGCAGTATGGTGCAGCCACTTTGGAAGACAGTTGGCAGTTTCTTACAAAACTAAATATATTCTTACCTTACGATCCAGTGGGCAGGCCCCTTGGCATTTACCCAAAGGCGTTGAAAACTTACGTCCACACAAAAACCTGTACATGGATGTTTATGGCAGCTTCATACATAATGGCCAAAACTTGGAAGTAACCAAGGTGACCTTCAGGAAATGAATATGAATTGACTGTGGTACATCCAGACAACGGACTGTTATTCATCACCAAAAAGAAATGAGCTACCCAGCCATGAAAAGACACAGGAGAACCTTAAATACATACTGCTTTGTGAAAGAAGCCAGTCTGAAAAGCCTATGTATTATGTGATTCCAGTTGTTTGACTTTTTGGAAAAGGCAAAACTATGAAGACAGTAAAAAGAGTAGTCATTTTCAGGGATTGGGGGGCAGTGAGAGGAGGGATGAAGAGATTGAGCAGAGAGGATTTTTAGGGCAATGAAAACTATTAAGCTATTTGTGTCATACTGTAACACTGGATACGTGACGTTATGCGTTTGTCAAAACCTATGGAATGTACCACACCAGGAGCGAATCCTAATATGAACTGTGGGTTTAGGGGGATAATAACGTGTCAGTGTATGTTCATCAGTAATAACAAATATACCACTCTGGCAAGAGATCTTTTTTTAAAATTTTTTAAGAGAGATTTTATTTATTTATTTGACAGAGAGAGACAGCAAGAGAGGGAACACAAGCAGGGGGAGTGTGAGCCGGAGAAGCAGGCTTCCCGCTGAGCAGGGAGCCCGATGTGGGGCTCGATCCCAGGACCCTGGGATCTTGACCTGAGTCGAAGGCAGATGCTTAACGACTGAGCCACCCGGGCGCCCTGGCAAGGGATCTTTTTAAAAAAAATTTATTTTATTTTTTTTCAAGTTTTTATTTAAATTCCAGTTAGTTAACATATAATGTGGTATTAGTTGCAAGTGTACAATTTAGTGATTCAACACTTACTTACAGTGTCGGGTGCTCATCACAAGTGCTCTCCTTAATCCCCCTCCCTCATCCCTCTGCCCACTTCCCCTCTGGTAACCATTAGTTCTCTATAGTTAGGAGTCGTTTCTTGGTTTTCCTCTCCTTCCCCACCCCACCCATGTTCGTTTGTTTTGTTTCTTAAATTCCCCATATGAATGAAATCATATGGTATTTGTCTTTCTCTGACTGACTTATTTCGCTTAGCATAATGCTCTCTAGCTCCATTGGTGGGGGGTCTTAATTGTGGGAGAGGCTGTGTGTATGGTGGGAGAAGGGACGTATATGGGGACTCTGTATTTTCTGCTCAGTTTTGCTGTGAGTCTATAACTCTTTTAAAAAAAAAAATCTATTTAAAAAATGAGCTGGAAAAACTCACTATTCTACCAGAATTCTAACAGTATAGTTATGTGCCACTAAATGGGATATAGGAAAATATGTATGGTCACTGTTTTATAATTGGCTTTTTGTGAAGTTGTTTTGTTATATACCCGGGACTATAGCTAGAAATAGTCATGTGCTCTAGTGAATACCTACTATCAGCTGGGTGTGTGACCTCAAGGAGAAGCAGATTGGAGCCTCAGTGGTCTCTGTTCACTGCTCTAAAATATGGCGGGAGTGGCGCGCCTGGGTGGCGCAGTCGTTAAGCGGCTGCCTTAGGTTCAGGGAGTGATCCTGGCGTTCTGGGATTGAGCCCCACATCAGGCTTCTCTGCTGGGAGCCTGCTTCTTCCTCTCCCACTCCCCCTGCTTGTGTTCCCTCTCTTGCTGGCTGTCTCTCTCTGTCAAATAAATAAAATCTTAAAATAAAATAAAAAATAAATACATAAAATAATATAATATAATATAATATAATATAATATAATATAATATAATATGGTGGGAGCAGAGTAGATCCAGGGTTTTCAAACTGAGCCCTAAAGGGGTCCCTAGGAGTCTATCCCAGTAAAGCTGGATTTTTTGGGGGAGGGAGTCACCAGCTCAAGAAAATACAAAATAGAAACAGAAATAGAAAAATCATTAAAAAAAAATGTTAAATGTAGTCTTACTAGAAAATTTTAAACTTTTACTAATTTCTGTGTACTCAAAAAGAGCATTGTCTCTGAGTGAGTAGACTATTTCTATGTGATAAAGGCACAGATGATGCAAGCTGACTTTTAAATCACTTTAGTTAGTTCTTCAAAAAAACCTTTTCTCAAAAAAATATTGATATCAGTGAGCAGTTCTGATAAATCATACTATATGACACCTATAGATATATGACTAGATAAGATTCACCACTGAGCAGGGAGCCTGATGTGGGGCTCGATCCCTTGACCCTGGGATCATGACCTGAGCCCAAGGCAGACACTTAACCGACTGAGCCACCCGGGCGCCCCTTGTTATCTGTTTTTAATTACCCACCAGTGTTGGTGTCTTTGCAAGTTAAATAAAGGTCTGTGTAATTTTTTTTTTTTTGGTTTGTATAACTTTTAATGATTTTGTAGTGTACTATTGTATGTATTATAGTATTTTCCCCCATTTTTTTTTTACTATAAACAAATATAAACAGGTATCTTTGTGCATTTATTTATCTCTTTAGAATATAGTTCTGGAAGTGAAAGAAGTAACTGACCAGTTTGGAAGTGAGCATTAGTAGCGCAACCTTTCTTGCCACAAATGGCTATTTGGAAGTTGTACATGAGCACTGTGAACTGTCAAGCTTCTGGGACCCTTGGTTTTGGTCTGGTGGTGGGGTGGTCAGTTTGAGGATGCGGCCGGGTTAGGTCAGCTGGCACGTGCGTCTCTAGGGCTCCCTTTGAACTAGTCATTGAGTCGCATCGGGCAGGCTGGTTTTGGAACTAACTCTCCTGTTGTTGCAGACGGCGGAATGGCTCCAAAGGTCACCTCAGAGCTGCTTCGGCAGCTGAGACAAGCCATGAGGAACACGGAGTATGTGACAGAACCGATCCAGGCCTACATCATCCCGTCGGGAGATGCCCACCAGGTACTGAGTGGAGATGGGCTGGTGATGGATCTCATCAGCCTCTCCTCTGTTTTCATTCTTTTCTCCCATCCCCAGTGTGTTTGTAGGATTCTAGTTGTCAGTCCACAACTAAGCATGTCCTCCAGGGCTTGGCACAGGGACCTGTGTCTAATAGGGTCTCACCGAATGCTTGTTGATTTGGCCCTGGCTTCCTTATTTCGGGTGAATATAGCCAGCTTTCAATACCTTGTGGAAGCATTAGTGGACAGATGAAGGAACAGAGGTCTGGGCCTTTGTGTTGCTGACACATTTTACCCATCTCTTCTGCCACACCCTGTCCTTACAAGAATTGTCTGTCCTCCCTTCTCCCCACCCAGATGGTCCCATCCCTCTTGATGTGGCTGGAGGAACAGCCAGAAAGTTGTCATGGATCTCTACACCAGCAGATTTTAGGGGTAATTCTGAATACCACCTTTCCTCTCCTTCCCCTCCCCCCCACAACCATTACCTTTGATGGAAGCAACTCGGTACGTGCCTTTTACCTGTGAGAACACTAGTGACCTAAATATGGAGGGACTCGGGTTTGGAGAGGTAGAGACTGCATGTGATGGGGCAGAAGGGTGAAAGGATTCTAGTATCTACTCTTGCAGGTCATTGAGTCAGCAAGTGTTTGAATATCTATACCATGGCCATGGGACTGCAGGGTTCCAAAGACGAATTGAAGATTGAGTTCCTGCCCTCACTATGCTTATGGTTTGATAGAGGGATGAGACAACTTCCATAGAGCTCTTCCATAGAGTTGTCTGTACATATATGTTTTATAGCCTTTGCTTATGTGCAAGGCACTGCCCCAGGTGTGGTGTAGGACACGAACATGAGAATGGTCCTGTTCTCAAGAAGCATACAGTTGAGTAATGGCGTAAAGACATGTCTGTATAACGAGGTGGAGTGTGGATGTGCCATCAAGAAAATCCCGACAAAGCACTGTGGAAGTTTGAGGGTGAGAGGGAAGGTGAGAGAGAAGATGACGGAAGTCTTCACGAGCAGGGGAGGCATTTGAACTGGATGTTAAAGAATGGGTAGAGTTGGATAAATGGAGGAAGTGGAAAGAATTCTAGGTGGGAAGGTTAGTAGGAGCAAAGGCAGAGAAGCAGGGAAGGTTGGAGTACTTTTCAAAAACACTATGGCAAATTCCCCTGGCAGAAACCCAAGGAGGGCATAAGCAATAGGGGGAAATACAGCTGGCGCGGTAGGATCCTTTAGTTGCAGGTAATAGAAACTGCCTTGAGATCCTTTGAACAATAAAAAGGCTTTCTAAGGGTTTAGGGGCAGGGCCACTGCTTTGGCAGAACTCCAGCTTGTGAATGGTGGTCTCTGGACTTGTGGAATGTCAGGGCCTCAGATGGGGTATCTCATGGAAACTGAGGGCAGGAATGCAGCTGGCCCAGAACAACTGGGATGGGAAGGGTTTCAGCTCTCGCCATAGATCAGTTTCTCCCTTTTTTAGGCAACAAGGTAGACGGTAAATAGGAGGTCATCCAACAGTTCCCACATTTATATCTCTTGATCTTTTACTTTCAAGATACCAGATTGAGCTAGAACCGTAAGCCCAAATCCAGAGTCCTGGGTGAGAACTTGAATAGCGTAGTAGCTTGGGGTTTACCCTTGGTCCTGGTGTGTGTGTGCGTGCGTGTGTCTGTCTGTCTGTGCATATGTGGGATGGCATGTGGTGCAGACATGACTGATGAGGGTCTACCGTGATGGAGGGGCAGCATGTAAGAAATTACTGTAAATTGAGCAAAGTTGCCAAAAGGTGTCCACTTTAACTAGCCCCTTTTCTGCCCCTCCCCAAAGGTGTCAAACCCCATGGTTGTGACAATAGTGTTAACCAGGGATAGCAGGAAGATTGGACCCCTGCCTGGAAACAAGATTTCCTGGCCTCAGGAGCAAATGAAGGGCTGAAATGAATAACCAAAGGGGTTAGATAATTTGAGGCAACAGCATAAAGTTCAGTATACTTGGATGTTTAGAACAGTATTCTGCAAACAGCATTCTACAGTATTCCTGTTGTGTCTCATAAGGTGTTCTGCAAAAGGAGTATTCAGTGGTCAAGAAAAGAGTGAAATAAACGGAGCAGCTTCTTTTTATTATTATGGTAAACAAGTGTAACATTAAATTTATAATCTCAACTATTTTTTTTAAAGATTTTATTTATTTATTTGAGAGAGCGAGTGAGAGAGAGTGAGCCCAGGTCGGGGGGGGGGGCTTCTGGGGAAGGGCAGAGAGAGAGGGAGAAGCAGACTCCCCACTGAGCAGGAAACCCAACATGGGGCTCAGTCCAAGGACTCTGGGATCATGACCTGACCTGAAGGTAGATGCTTAACTGACTGAGCCACCCAGGCGTCCCCATCTCAACTGTTTCTAAGTATACAGTACAGTAGTGTTAACGGGTGCACATTGTTGTATAATAGATCTCTAGAAGTCTTTCATCTTTTTTTTTTTTTATTTTTTTTTTAAATTTTTTTTTTAAAGATTTTATTTATTTATTCGACAGAGATAGAGACAGCCAGCGAGAGAGGGAACACAAGCAGGGGGAGTGGGAGAGGAAGAAGCAGGCTCATAGTGGAGGAGCCCGATGTGGGGCTCGATGTGGGGCTCGATCCCATAACACCGGGATCACGCCCTGAGCCGAAGGCAGACGCCTAACCCCTGTGCCACCCAGGCGCCCCTAGAAGTCTTTCATCTTATAGAACCGAAACTCTGTACCCACTGAACAACCCCCACCCTTGCCTCCCACTAATCACCACTCTACTTTCTGTTTGACCGCTTTATCTACCTCATATAAGTGGAATCATACAGCATTATCTTTTTGTGACTGGCTTATTTCACTTAGTATAATGTCTTCAAGGTTTGTCCATGGTGTAGCTTATGACAGAATTTCCTCTTTAAAGGCTGAATGATAATCCATTGTATGTGTATACATTTTTTTTTTATACACCACATTTTAAAAAATCCGTTCATCTATTGATGAATACTTAGGTTGCTTCCAGCTCTTGGCTCTTGTAAATAATGCTGCAGTGAATATGGGTGTATAAATGTCTCGTCAGGATCCTGTTCTCAATTCTTTTAGATATATACCCAGAAGTGGAATTGCTGAATCATACAGTAATTTTTTTTTTTTTTTTAAGTAAACTCTACCCCCGTGGGGCTCAACTCAGGATCCCAAGATCAAGAGTTGCATGCTGTATGGACTGAGCCAACCAGGCACTCCAGTAATTCTATTTTTAATTTTTTGAGGAACCTCTATACTGCTTTCTGTGGTGGCTGTACCATTTTACATTCTCACAGCCGTGCACAAGGGTTCCAGTTTCTCTACATACTTGCCAACACTTCTTTTTTTTTTTTTTTTTCAATAGTGGAATGCTAACAGATATGAAGTAATACCTCATTGTGGTTTTGATTTCCATTTTCACGATGATTAGTGATATTGAGCATCTTTTTATATGCTTCTTGGCCGTCTGTATGTCTCTTTCAGAGAAATGTCTATTCAAGTCCTTCGCCCTTTTGAACAGTTCTTAACTGCAGGACTTCTCAGGGCCTTTAATATGGAAATGTGCACTGTGCAACTCTAAGGAGAGAATGAAGTATTTAGCATTTTCTAGACTTAAATGTCCATGGAATTCCCACGGTCATCTCAGGGGTAGGCTCAGAGACTCAGTGTTCCGTGGAGTTCCTTGGTCTGTTGATCCACAGCAGTATGGTCTGTTGATCCACAACAGTACTTTTCATGCTATAATGGGTCAGAACTTGATCCTCGAGGAGGTGAGAGGAAAGGCAGATCCTTGTGTGGAGAGGAGAAGCCGCTGAAGACGAGGGTTCTGCATGTAAAAGTGGGTGAAGGGGAGGCAAGAGAATGTGAGATAGGAGTATCGGAGAAGTAGCACATCTGGCTGGAGCGGGGGTAGTGGCCTGTGAGGAAGCCATGGTGGCGGGGTACATTACTGTTAGATTTGAGTAGGCGGTGGGGAGGTGGGGGGAGGTGGGTACGGTTTAGGGTGGGGGTGGTCACAATTCTTCCACTCACCTCTGTTCTCTGGGATAGACGGACAAGATTGCCCACCTTCGCAGGCACCGGAGTCTCATCGTGGTTGAGGACTAGATGAATACGTAGGTTGGCCAGCACAGCCTGAGCTGAGGCACGATGGGAGGTCTGGGTAACAGGCACCCCAGCATTTTAGAAGGACCGCCTCTAGCCTTGTCCCTGAGGAAATCCTTCTTTTCCCCCCTGCCTCCTGCCAGGGCCAGGCTTTAGCCTTTGAACTTGGGCTTCATGTCATGTGGATTCTGTGCTGATGTACCAGTGGTTTTCATTTTCTGCCTTTCAAGCACCAGATGGTTGCCCTGGACTGATTTGATTGCAGCTGTTTTATCTCAATATTGAGCAGGATGGTGGATCCTGTGGTGGGAGCACATTATATAGCAATTGGTGTGGGGTCTTCTCTAAGTCCCTGCCTCGGTCCGGGTTCTCCAGAGAGACCGAACCAATAGAATATATAGAGATATCTACGTAGAGGGAGACTTATCCTGAGGGATGGGCTCCTACATTAGCTCCCCTGGTTCTCAGACCTTCGGGTTTGAACTAGAACTATACCACCAGTGTTCCTGGCTCTCCAGCCTGCAGACAGCACCAATGGCATGTGTCCCTGTCTGAGTTAAAGGCCTGAGAACCAGGAATGCTGATTTCTGAGGGCAGAAGAAGACAGATGTCTCAGCTCAAATGAGAGAGCAGATTTGACTTTCCTCTCTACTTTTGTTCCATTCAGACCTTCAGTGGATGGGATGCTGAACACATTGGGCCATCTTTAGTCTGCTGATTCAGATGTTGTCTCTTCCAGAAACCACCTCACAGAAATAGCCAGAAATACTGTTTTACCAGCTAGCTATCTGGGGATGCCTTAACCCAGTCAAGGTGACAGAAAATTCACCATCCCAGTCCCCTAGCACAGTGTCGTGTGAAATTGGGTCTCTCCTCCGAGAGGGTCACACAGCCTGTTGCAGAGTCCCAGTCGAAGACTTCTTATGGTTCTACTTCATTGGGGAGCCTTCACCTCCAGGGGAGGCCTCGGTGTAGGAAAGGCTGGACCGTGAATGTTATTTGAATTGAAGTTCAAAGTTTCTGGTTAAGGGTGGGTTGGGATTTCAGTTTGTATTCTTCTGCCTGGAGTTAGGATACAATCTATATGTTTACTGGTAGGGGATGTCCTTGTAGCCAAGATAAGCCAAGTTTGTTTTGATATTCGTGGTTCTGGGTGCTGTTTGTGAGTTGTGTTTTTTTGTTTTTTTTGGTCTGTGTGTGTCATTATAAAGCTGTTTCTAGTCTGATACCCTGATTTGGGCTGAATATGCCCAGAGCAGTTCTTTGTTAAACTGGGGGCACGGCAGTGAGACTGACTGAAGCACAGGGGATATTCCAGGCTCTCCCCAGCTCTTCATCCCCTGCTCATGATCCCAGCATATTAGAATTGGATGGCTTCTCCCTGGATGAGGAAGCTGAGAGTCAGGAATTTAGTTTTTTTTCAGATAGTTACGGGACCCACTGAGGACTTTTGAACAAGAGGGTGACGTGATCAATCAAAGGAGTAATGGTTAGTGTGAATTGGAGAAGGGACGTACTGGGAACTGAGAAGGCATTGGGAGACCATTGCAGCATCTTGGGAGTCCGGGTATGGAGGGCTTGGACTTGATGCTGGCCTTAGGAGCAGAGAAGAGGGGAAGGATTTGGAGGAGAAGCGGTAGAACACAGATTGAGTGTGGACTTTACAGGCAGATGGCAGAGGGGCTCGGGAAGGTTGGAACCTGGGAGGGTTCGTGATGCCATCCAGAGAAACAAATGAGAAGTCCTGAGTTCCTTGTTTCAGTTCCTTTGGCGAGGTGGGGTGTAGTTGGGGTGATGGCTAAGTGGGACTCTGGGCCCTTGCCAGGACTGTGAGGACAAGGAGCAAGGGTTGGCTTTGTGTGTGACCTGCCGCAGCAGCCTTCTCAGTAATAGAGAGGCTGCTGTTCTCTGTGGCTCTTGTTCCTAATTGTTTCGTTTCAGACTAGATTCAGGGTTGATGGAATTTCTCCTACGGGTGGGGAAGGGAGGGTGTTGGAGAATGAAGGGGAATCTTGAATTCTGTCCTTTGTGTACTTTCCAAAACACAAATACACACACCCACACACTGTTCCGTGCTAGAGAGAAAATGCACCCCAAATGCATAATTGCGCAAGGACCAGGCACTCCGGGAGTCTGCTTCTCGCTGTCCTCTGCAACTCTAAGGGTTCGTTCTTTGTAAACCCAGAGCAAGGCTTGTGGTAATCATGAATTTGGGCCCAGGGGGACTTTCACAGTGAGGAATTGTCCATTCTTTCTGGTAATCTGGATGCTTTCATGTACCATCTAAGTCAAACATTGAGATTTGTTGGTGCCACTGGCTCTAAACCAGGAGAATCATTGGTTGGGGCCAGAGCTGTGCCAGCACTGCCTTTTAGAAATCCAGATTCTTTATCCTCCCCATCTTTAAGGCTTCATATTCTGCTCTTGGGCGTAGTTTAACCAAAGGGTCATGTTCTGTCAGAGGCGACTGCCAACTTGAGTTTTTGGCTATTTTTATGGTTCCTTCTTCTGGAAGACTTGAATCAGATTTTCCTAACCTCTGTCCTACTCCCATTCTTCCTGGAGTCGGCTTCCTGTTTTGTATTTCTTAAACAGACTCTCTCGTAGGGTGGAGTAGTGATTTTTATCATAGAGTGATTTTATCCACTGTATTAATTAGAGTATTGCTAGCTGTGGTAACACATCTTACGGTTTCAGTGGCCTGGTACTTGTCTCTTGTTTATGTAGTGGTCTGGAGTGGGTGTTTTTGGTTAGTGGGTGATACTAAGAGCAGAGTGATTCAGATATCCAGGCTCTTTCCATCCTCTGATGCCATTACTCCAGCTGGTGGAAGGGGGGAGGAGTATGGAGAGGCCACACGCTTTTTAACTGTCCTGACCCAGACATCACCTCGGCCCCACATTCCATTGGTGAGAACTAGTCATGTGACCCCACCTAGATGCATGGGGACCTGGGAAATGAAGTCCTAGATGGGAATATAGTTGTTGGCAAGAGTAGGGGGTTTTGTTATCATCACCTAAGGCAGGGCATGGTCCTGAAAAATTCTGATGCGTGGGAGTTCTCGGAGTGGAGTGGGTCAGAAAGCTTTGTGGAAGAGGGCATGTTAGAGCTGGGTGTTGAGAGGTGGCTAAGGCTTTTTTTTGTTTTTTTTTTTTCTTATTTGTAGATGTGCTTTATTTGGCTGTGTATTATTAATGTTGATTGAATTAGATGCCAATGCTTAAAAGTTAGGTGATCTCTCATGAATGCATATATATTTAGCTTCTGAAATACTGAGGGGTGGGAACATGTGGCCGGCATTCTATGAGAAGAGCTGTTCTCTGGAAAAGTCACTTCCTTATCCTGCTTTACTTGTTTAGTTTACTTGCCTGTACCCTAAGACATTTGAGTTTGAAACCACAGTTACAATCCTTCCGGTATGAATAATGTATTAGTTTCCTACTGCTGCTGTAACAAATTACTGCAAACTCAGTGGCTTACAGTAACACACATCTATTCTCTTAGAGCTCCGGAGCTCTGGAGTCTACAGTGGGTCAGTAGGGCCATGTTTTTTTCTTGAGGCTCCAGGGGAGAATCTATTTCCTTGCCTTTTCCAGTTTCTAGAGGCCACCTGCATTCCTTGGGTTGTAGCCCTTCCTGCATCTTCAGAGATGGCTCAGGTTTTAATTAGGTAGAGGGAAAAATGTTCATCTTGCCTTCTACTTGTTTGTTTATTCAGCAGATAATATTGGTTGAGGACCAATATGTGTTACCTATGCTGTGATAGTACCAGGGACAGGGACAAAAAAACAAATACCCCAGTCTCGTGGAACTTATATTTTGGGGCAGGATAATACGATTATAATGTGAGAAAGAAGAGAAGCATCTAGAAAATGCTATACAGAGAGGTAACGGCCAGGTGGCCACTTTGGGTAGTCCAGGCAAGCCCCTCTGCAGAGGTGATGTCTGATCTGAAATGTAGTTACGAGAAGGAACTAGTCATACCACGATCAGAGAGTGCCTTTGATAGGCACAAGAAAGAGCATGTGCAAAGGCCCTGAAGCAGGAACCAGCTTAGGAAGTACAAAGAGCAGAAAGCAGGTGGTGTGGCTTGAATGTCTCGAGTGGCTGGGAGAGTGGAGGAAAGCTCTTAGAGGACAGCAGGGCCTAGGCAGGCTGTGCCTTTGGGACTGGGCTGAGGTTTGGATTTTATCCTAAGTCTGATGGGAAGCTATTGGTGGGTTTTGACAGGATGCTAAAATGGCGTATATAGGCATTTGAGAAAGCTCACTGTGAGTGTGTGCGAACAGTGGATTGTTGGGTCCCTGGTCTGGGTGGAGATGATGGAGGCCTGGACTGAGTGCTGGTCTTAGAGATGGAGAGAAATGGTGGTTTTGTAGAAAAAGCCAATAGCTCTGCTTCCTTGTTTCTTTTTCCCAGCATGCTAAGGCTTTGGATTATTTGAGACCTTTTTCTGTTCTCTGGGGAAAATGTTCTTGGGTTTTGCTAGCTTCACAGCTGGGGGAAGAGTAGCAGGCCTAGGCCCAGTGCTTGTCTGGACTCTGCCTAGCCCGTTGCTGTGGAGGTGACAGCTTCGGTCAGTGACGGCTTCCTGGCATGTTGACTACTTAGGTCATGTCTAGACATTCTTGCCCAGACCTTGTCTTGATCCCAAACCAAACATGTTCACCTGCTGTTAATTCCACCTCCCTCTGGAGAAACCTGCCTTTTGCCTTTGCTGATAGCAGCTCCTTTGAGAGGCCCTGTGCCTCCTCTCGGGCTTGCCCGGGTAGGGGTGGAGCATTCCTGGAGAGCTGTGTCCCTGCATGGAAGAGTCTAGCTGGGCCGAGATAAGCAATACCTTCCCTGCCAGCCCTTTGCTGGCATCCTCACTGTGCATCACAGGTGGGTGAACCCCAAGCAGGGGAACCTCCGTGTCCATCAGGAGTGTCCCCTGTGTCTTCCCCATTGTGTACTGTGAGTTTTAGCATGAGAGTTATTTTTGTTGACTTAGTTTCCCCAGCCTCTTGGCTGCTTTTGCATCATTCAGGAGGAAACGAATACTACCTGTTCTATTGCATATACGCAGCACTCTCAGCTTTCCGGTGAGTTGTTTCAAACATTAACTTACTCTTCCTCACAACAGTTCCTGGAGAAGGGTGGGAACTCTCCTCTGCCCTCCATTTTTGCCGCCTTTTTCTTTAGTCCTGCACCCAGTGATTACTGGGTTATAATCAAATAAGAATTCTACAGTTCATAAATGCCGCTGGCGGCCATCTCTTCTTGTTCTTACTGCTAAGATCAAGTGTTCCTCTATGTGTTGGGGATAAAACATGTGCCTGCTGTTGCTTTCAGCGGTCTGAGGGGACCTGTTTTAGAAATGAGGAACGGAGCCTGTGAGATGCGCTGTGACTTGTTGCAGACCACATAGCGGGGCCTGCTGGAGGGCAGGTGTGACCTGGAGCTGTGTCGTGGTTCCCTCGCTGGCCCTTCTGGCATCTCTGTGGGTAGTGGTCCCGTGGCTGCTTTAAGGCTGTGGCTGCAGCTGCCTTGGTGGAAGGACAGGAGTGAGACGTGGATGCCCTCTCACCCCTACTTCATGTTGACCTAAAAATGCCCTGATCCAGCAGCCCCATTCTCCATCCTCAGCATTCTTAACCCTGCTGGGCCCTTTAGTTCGGGAGAAACCTGCCAACAGTAGAAGGAGCAGCAGGTCTTGTTTCCAGCCTACCACGTCCTGGCCCTGCTGCTGACCTGGGAGTGGGCAGGTTGCTTAAAGACTCTGTCTCACCCTTCAGTTTTCTCATTTGCCAGTAGTCTTATCCTGGAGGGTCGTTATGAGGATGAGAGATAATGTGTCATATGGGAGCAGCATGGCAGAGTGCTTCAGAGCCCAAGTTCAAAGCTTGCCCCTGCTACTTGTGTGACTTTGGGGAGGTTACTTCACTCTCTGTGTTTCACTGGCTGTTCGTGGAAGTGGCACCCCATGGCCGTGTACCCTCTGCATGGGAATGAGGACCTCCTGTGTTCTTCAGTCTCCAACCCCTTCCATTTAGAGGCAAGGAGATGGCAAAGACCTGGTTTGGGACGTGATGTTTTCTTTTTCTGAAGTCTCCTGGATTGGAGGGAGTGTTTCCATTTATTTCCTAATAGGAAGGGACAGGGTCTGCATGGGAGCGATTGATGACGCTGCCTTGGAGGGGAACACACACAGGAAGTTGGAAAACAAGCTCATGCCTAAAGAGATCCCAGAATTATTGGCACCTAAAACAGAAATTCAGCCTTTCTTTTCAGAAAAATAACAGATGCCTAAATGTCAGTGGCAAGGAAGGGGGATGGCTGTTGGTTTGTTTTTTTGACTAAGATCTCAGTGAGGAAAGAGCAGTTTATTATGTTTTGTCTTAATTTGCTTTGTTCTGCAGAAGAAATAGAGGCTAGCAGGCATAGCTGTTTTAGCCCATAATTAATTAGGGTCTTCTGCAGCGTGTACTAATTTTTTTTTATGTTCAGCTTGACTTTTCTGCTAGGCTGTCTGTTCCTCGAAGGTGCCAAGGCTTCACCAGCTTCTGTGTCCCTGCTGGGCTTCGCACACAGCGGAGCACGTGGAGCGCGGTCAGCACGTGACCGGTCGAGGTCCACTTCATCATCCTTTTTGTTTTCCAGAGTGAGTACATTGCTCCGTGTGACTGTCGGCGGGCCTTCGTCTCTGGATTTGATGGCTCTGCGGGTGAGTTGCTAAATTTTCTCTCTGTTCCTTCTGTACTTTTGTTTGCTTCCCAAAAATAACCGGGCCAAGTTTCAGCCTATGATAGAACCAAAAAGAAAATGTATACCAGACGCTTCCCCTTGAGCCTCTGCAGAAAGGTGTGAACTCCCAGCATCCCCCAGCTCTCCAAGTTCACCTTTTAGTGGCCATTTTCTCGATGCTTTGGCTATTAAAGTTTCACTTATTTTATTTCAATTTTTATTTTTTGCTAGTAAAGTTTTAAAACATTTTTATTTAAAAATATTTTGAACTTTTCATTGAATATAGCATACATAACAGAAAATTGTATCAGTGATTGGGGTGCCTGGGTGGCTCAGCCATTAAGCGTCTGCCTTCGGCTCAGGTCATGATCCCAGGGTCTGGGATTGAGCCCTGCATTGGGCTCCCTGCTTGGCGGGAAGCCTGCTTCTCTCTCTCACACTCCCCCTGTTGGTGTTCCCTCTTTTGCTGTCTCTGTCAAGTAAATAAATAAAATCTTTAAAAAAAAAAAGAAAAGAAAAGAAAGAAAAGAAAAAAGAAAATTGTATCAGTGAAACTGAAAATACCTGTGTAACTAGCACTCTCAATAAGAAATGGGCACTAACAGCACCCCAGAACCTCTGCCTTAGCTTGCAGATCCTGTGTAGTTCTCTAAGTGGCTTTGGGGTTCAGTAATTTCACTTTCAGTTTGAATAACAAAGGTTAATGTTGAGCTGCACTGGTGCCCTGCCCGAACGTTTCCAAAACTGTTGTGCTGTTGAGTTTTAGGGTGACCCCCCCCCCCTTCAGACTCCCATCTGTGAAGCTAGCTAGACTCGGCAGGAACTGCTTCCTTTCATAAAAGTGCTTGTGTTGGTTCGCACCTCAGGATTGCTTTTGGGTGGCACCTCTGCCGAAAGCCCCAGTCTGCCAGGCCTGTAGGAACCGAGGGCAGGTTGGGGTGGGAGGCGTCAACTCCCTGCTGGTGGCTAGTGAGTCACTGTACTTAGAGTCCAGTTGGTTTCTCTCAGGAAGGGTGAAGCAGTTCCCTTGGGGTATTTGGTGGAGCAGACCGCTGTGATCACTGTGCTGGAATCCTTTCCACCTCTGTCTTGTTGACTATGAGGCCGTTTTGACCATAGGTGCATAGCCCCCTCCTGTTGGCCTTGACTCGTGCTGGGCAGATGGGGTACCGTGCTGGGACCGGTCAGCCTGGGCTGCCTGAGGACTGCTTCCTTCAGAGCTTGACCCACTGCTGGTTCTCAGTGGCATCGTCTTCTCTTGCCTAGAGTTTTTCCTGGAGTCAGAGGCCCATCTGTCCCACTAGAGTGAGTGGTGGTGGGAGGCTGGGCTGCACAGGAGCCGGTGCTT
Organism: Ursus arctos; assembly: GCF_023065955.2. Lineage (NCBI taxonomy): Eukaryota > Metazoa > Chordata > Mammalia > Carnivora > Ursidae > Ursus > Ursus arctos. The sequence continues at coordinate 19,559,726 of NW_026623089.1, forward strand.
CTCACGGTGCTTGCCTGCCTGCTGCTGCTGCGTGCAGCTTCTGTGTGGTTTCAGAAACCTTTCTCTTTCTTTCGTTCCCCTGCTCCAGGCACGGCCATCATTACGGAAGAGCATGCGGCCATGTGGACTGATGGACGCTACTTTCTCCAGGCAGCCAAACAGATGGACAGCAACTGGACGCTCATGAAGATGGGTGTGTAGAGGCATGGCCAGCCCAACTTTAGTTGGCCAGCTTTGGGAAGCGACGCTAGAGTTCCTCAGGGTTTCTGGATCTTAACCCTTTGATGAGGTCAAGGGTGTGTTGGTCTGCTTGGACTGCCATAACAAAATACCGTGGACTAGGAGACTTAAACAACAGAAATTTATTTGCTCAGTTCTGAAGGCTGGAAGTCTGAGATCAGGGTGCCAGCCTGGTCAGGTTCTGGTGACAGCCCTCCTCCTGATTTACAGACGGCCGCCTTCTCACTGTGTCCTTACCTGGCAGAGAGATAGATCTCTCTTTTTCTTCTTAAAGGGCCACCAATCCTATCAGATTAGAACTCTACCCTTATAATTTCAACAAATGAATTTTTGGGGGACACAATCCTGTTCGTGGCACAAGAAAGCCCTCTTTCTCTCACTTATACATGCACACGCACACACAGAGGCAGACGTTTGTTATAAATGGACAGGCTCGTGGCCTTTAAACTTTTTGATTGCGTGCCTCTGTTAATGGCGCACGTGCCCTCAACTTATATGTATACTTGTTTATATGTTTATACATATGTACTGGTGTCCATCTGCATTTCAAATGTGAGTAAAGATACATTTCTTTATTTTTTAGAAAAAAATAAATACAAATAGACATCTTAATACTTTCTTCTTGCACTCCAGTGGATCATTCAGTGTACCCCTGGGGTATGGGTATCTCTCTTTGGGGCCCACATCTCCAGCTGTCAACACTGAGGGTCAGAGTGTCAGAGGAGCGAATTCTGTCTGGCTGTTCTTTCACGTAGGTATGTAGTGGCCCCAGGGGATGAGTCCTCCTTCCTTCCAAGTCCCCCTCTACTTCACTGTGTCTTCCCTAAGCCCCCCTTTCCTCAGGCATTTCTCCGGTGAAGGGAAGTTCTGGTGGGTTTGGTTGGGGAGTGATTCATCCGTAGGATTTTGCCAGATATCTGTCTGCTAGGAAATAGCATGACTTCATCCTATAAAAGTCATACTAGGAGCATTAAAAGAAACTTCGTTAGTAAGTGGCTTTAGCGGTTTGGAAAAAAATAGCAAAGAATCAAATAGCAAAATAACAACTCAGTGCCAGCTTTTAGGCAGTTTTTTGGAATTGAGATTCATGAGCTCATTTCTTTATAAACCTTTGAACTTCCCGTCTGTGGTTATGTGGTTATCAGCAGTCAGTAGGGAAAACAGTAAAGATAAGTACTGTTTTAGAATATATGAACTTTCACTCTAAATACAGATCTATTTCACCAAGACATTAACTTTTTAGTAAAAATCTGATCAGTTAGGAAACATACATCCAAACGTAGAAGGTATTGGCTTAAATGGAAGAAAAACTGGAATATCAGAAATAACTTCAGTTCCTTTCTTGAAGCTTATTTGGTGCCCTGTGACTAGTGTCTTGGAAATGGGAAGGGCTTTTTGCTCTTGGGAATTGGGAAGCCAGGGAGCCATCGTAAAGATGATGGTGACCTTTGTGGCCCTCTTGTCATCTTTGGAAAGATTTCTTTGCTGCTGAGACTGGTGTTCAGCCCTCCAGTCAGGCCTGGTTCAGGGGTGGGAGCCTCCTGTCTGCCACCCTGCCTTCCAGTGCGGGGAGAGCGCCGTGGCATGTTTCCCTTACCTGGTGTGAGATGTTTGAGCGAGGTCCTCCGCTCCCCGCCTTCACCAGTCGCCACCCAAGTGCTCATCACGTGCGCAGTGGTGGTAAAGTGACCAAAGTGGAGAAGATGTTCTTCGCAACGACTCCTGTGCTGTGGTTTCAGTGATGCTCAGGAAGCCGTTTTTACCAGGAGTCGAATGAAAATCTTGCCTTTTCTTTTTTTTTTTGTCTTCTTACCCCTATGTTTTTTTTTTTTTTTTAATTAATTTATTTTAGAAAGAGAGAGGGAGAGCACGAGTGGGAGGGGCAGTTGGAGAGGGAGAGAGAATCTCAAGCAGACTCTGTGCTGAGTACAGAGCCCCATGTGGGGCTCGAGCACACAACCCTGAGATCATGACCTGAGCTGAAACCAAGAGTCAGACACAACCAGCTGTGCCACCCAGGTGCCCCATCATATGCTTTTAAATACGCCATCTTACCCTTCTTACAGCCTTCCAGGATTAAGGAAAATTCAGATTTTTCCAAGTGCTGCCAATCCACCTTATAGAAGGTGCTTCATAAGACCCTGTTATCATCATGTTGGTGAATTGCATCCTTCTGGGTAGGACTGTGAGCTTGGGTCCATTGGGAATTGTTTCTTACATGTTCTTCCCTCTGTAGGCCTGAAGGACACACCAACTCAGGAGGATTGGCTGGTGAGTGTACTTCCTGAAGGATCCAGGGTTGGTGTGGACCCACTGATCATTCCCACAGGTGAGTGAGCTGGAGTCCTTCCAGCGTGGGTGAGGAAGTGGATTCTCGATGGTTCTCCATACTTTGTTTCCTTGTGGGACTTGGATCATTTGGGGGCTCAGCATGACTTGATGTCACGATAAAGGTCAAGGTGAAGGAAAGAGGCCTGGCAGAGAGGCAGGGGAAGGCTGTTGGTGGTGAAGATAACTTTTTTACAGTTACTTATCGTACACCCCCAGCGCTAGGCCACGGGAGGATCGCCTCTCAGAAGGCACTGCTGCCTGCCTCAGCTGAAGCGGCATTCGGTTCATGCATGGCTGGGCCACGTGTATTTCTCCCCAGATTACTGGAAGAAGATGGCCAAGGTTCTGAGAAGTGCAGGCCACCACCTCATCCCTGTCAAGGAGAACCTTGTGGACAAAATCTGGACAGACCGTCCTGAGCGCCCGTGCAAGCCCCTCCTCACACTAGGCCTGGATTACACAGGTCAGAACCCTGCTGCGCCCAACAGGGCCCCCAGCCATCGTCCCCTCCACCTGTCACCCTTCTCCCCGTCCCAGTCCTCTGTACCAGAGTTGAGCTTGAGTGGATGGCAGAATCTTGCCCCAGGCTGGCACAGTGTGGCATTTGATGAAAGGAGCAGCTCTATTTGTCTCCATAGTGGCCACCTACTCGCCACTTATTTTGCATAATTTATTCTTGCCACGCTCTTCTGGGCAGACCTTTGGCCTCTGCTCGGATGGCTTTTTTACCACACTGTTGGTAACTGCTTCTCTAACATGTCTGATATGGAAACAGGGCCCGGGGGTTTCTAGGTTCCATTTCCTTTTCTTCTGCCTGCATTTGTAGGTTTACCTTCGTAAACCCTCTCCCCCGCCCAACCCTATATCTGGTACCTTCTGCTTTAGAGGCTTTGGGTGTGGGTGGGTTTCTTTGGCCTGTGTGATAGTGGTCGGTGACGAGCGAGCAATGTGAACTGTTAGTGGGAGCTGAAAGTGAGGATTTATGGAAGGAACAGCGAGGGATGCAGAGAGAGGCCAGGGAGGTGGGGCCAGGAGAGGGAGCTGTGTGGTAGAAACAGAAGAGGAGAGGTGGATGGGGGATGTCTGGAATGTAGGCAAATTGCCCAGAGGGGTCCTGGGAAGAAAGCATTACAGCCCAGACTCTTGCCAAGTTTTAAACAGCATTCCCGAGCTGATCTTCAAAGCGGTGTTGGTTGTGGGGGCAGTGCCCAGCTTGCTTTCCCTGTGACGCCCTCACCGGAGCGCGGTGCAGACTGAGGGGGATAGGTCCAGTGAGTGGCCCAGGGTCAGCTAAACATTTTCCATGAGCATGGTTTGAATTTTTTTTTAACTGAATCAGAGGCTTGGACCTATTGCTTATAGGAGAGGGGAGATCAAATGTTGGGGCTAAGACTTTTGTTTAGCAAACATGAGTGCCTAGGACACTGTGCCAGGTGCTGGGTGAGTATGGCAGACGGTTACCCTATTCCCAGGGGGTTGTAACCTGAGTTGTAAGTGCCTTTTCATAGCACATGAGGGTTGTGTTCGTGGTGGTGATGGGGTGAGCTTCTCTCGGGCTACAGTTTCATCTGGAGAGCCGCAGGGAGACCCTGGCTGTGACAGGGCAAGTGTCATTTGGAAGCAGTAGTCACAGTGAGTTAGATGGCAGGGAGTTCCTAGGTCTTGGCACCAAGACACGCGTCTCTGGGCTCCAAGAACGTAAAGTGGTAGGTGATATTCCCCTGGCCTCTTAGATTGGCTGAGTTTTCTCTGCCAGGCAGTATGTTCCAGTGTTGCTGGATTAATTGTCTGTCTTCCCTTCTAGATTGTAAGCCCCGTGCGGGCAGGGGCTGGGTATCGCTCAGAGCTGGAACTGCAGTGACCAGCACAGTGCCTGGCAGATATCTGTGCCTGGGAAGTCTCGAGACTTCACAGACATTTGTTAGACTAACGGATGCATTAATTTTGTGGGTGAGGCAGTCAGGGCTCTTGAAAGCCAACAGGCTTGGACAGAGGCTTGAATCCAGGGCTCCTGTTTGCTCAAGTTAACATGCTCCCTCTAAGATGTGGTGCTGGCTAACAATGTTTGGGATGGGTTCTTTCACTTGGCTCCTGTGGGTCCCTGGAGCCAGATCGAAAGCACGTTTGTTTCTTGCAGGCATCTCCTGGAAGGACAAGGTTGCAGACCTTCGGTTGAAAATGGCTGAGAGGAACGTCGTGTGGTTTGTGGTCACTGCCCTGGATGAGATTGCATGTAAGAGCTCTGGCTTTACTGTGTGGGCGTGGCACCCAGTCTCTCCCTTGGTCCTCTGGGAATCTGTGTGTTCAGGCCAGTCAGCTTTCTGAGTGGCCAGGGAGTAAACAAAAGACTATGTCACCAAATGGGTACATGATAGACCAAATAGGATGGAGAAAGAATTATAGAGAATGCGGAGAGGAATGTGGTTTTGCCCAGAGTAGTAGTATAGCCAGGGGCTGATGTTGAATCAGTGGTAATGTCCACCTCTGGCCAGTTTCTTCAGGACTGTGACCGCTGAGGAAGGACATTTCTTCTTAACATTTTGTGTCTGTCAACATTCACGTGTCTCTCTAGCTGAAGAAGTGGCATCATAGGAGATTATTATTTTTCTCTACACTTTTCCTCTAGTTCCCTAAGTTCTTCACAGTGAGAATGTTCTAGAAATACTTCTACCTCAGAAAATTCAGGAGCTGAAAATTCTTCACCAACCTTTTTGATACAGTAGCAGTTTGTGAATCTTTATGTAACCCTTACGTAATTGTTCAGTACCGTGTCATTCCCTAGAACCCGAAGGAATCTGGTTGAACCTTCCTGTTCTGTCTTCTGTTTTCTGATTGGATTTGACCCAGGGTAACTGAGAAGAGGCACTACCTTCTCTTTTTATTTTCTCACTAGAGAAAGAGACCCTACTACACAGTGTCCTATCTTTCCAACCCCAGCCCCAAAACTTTGTCAGATATCAGTGATTCTTGACATGTGTGTCATGTATCAGTGATTGATATCCTTAATTAATTAACAACCTTGACATTAGAGCAAATAACGTATATAAAGTTAATTTCTCCCTTTGATTTTAAGAAAACACATTCCTGTTGTGGAAAACCTGGAAAATGTAGAGGAAATAAAAAGAAGAAAAAAAAATCACCCATAATTTTGTTACCCAGAGATAGTCACTGTTAGTTAATATTCTGTGCATATATAAATATTATAGCTTGATTTTTCCAATGTATCTGTATACTCTAAGCATATATAATCATAATTTAAGTAAAAACAAATATCCTATCATATGGTTATACCATAATTTACTTAGCCATTCCCCTAAGGATGACCTTTGGGTTATTTTTGATTTTTATCATGATTTTATTATGATGCTACCATCAAAATCTTAGTGCATCAAAATCTGTGTTTTGGTTTCCGATGATTTTCTTCTATTTGTGGTTGGCTTTTAGGGGTGGTATTACGGGTTAGAGGGTATGTGCATGGTAGGGCTTTGGACCCATCTTGGCCATTTACCTGCCAGAAATGTTTATGGTGGATATGAATATGCCTGTCCTGCCACACCCTCACCAGTCCCAGCTAGTGTCGTTTTTAAAAAGTGCTAGTCCGACAAGTAAAAAATGTTGCTTCATTGATTTACTGTGAGAAACCATTATTCTAAAATAGAGGCAGTGCTTTTCTCACCACGGTCGTCTTTATACTGTGTTCTTCAGGAGAGCAAGCATCAGGCAGCTGGAAGCTATGGGACCATAGGTAGCTATGCTCTCTGCTGGCCTGTGGAGTTTCTTAAACATACAAAGACCTCCCCAAACCCCCCTTGACACTGGCTGTAGGCAGTTCCTCCACTCCGATTTGGTACCACAGCCTACCCTTGGGTGGGCTCGGATTTGGGTTTCATTCATGGGCCTGAGCCCTGCTGACTCATTGCTTTTGTTCCTGTGTTGGGGAGCTCCGCCTCCATGGGGCTCCTTGACTCAGCCAGAGGGCCTTGTTTGCGCTCCCTCATCGTGGGTGGGTCTCAGTTTTTCTACCCTAGTCCTTTGCTTCAGCAGGGAGAGAGCGCTTGGCTGTTTTCCCTCACTTGGGAGTGCCAAAGGTTTTCCCTGCAGCAAGGCCAGGCCTGGCAGGTCACCACCAGGCGGACCATTTCAACTCTTTGTTTGGAGGATAATTCTCAAGTTTTTTTTACTAACTTCCATTCTGTTCCCGGGACAGTGATGTGGCAGCATAAGAAACAGTTCTGGTGCCATCATTTGGCGGACATGAGCAACTGCAGCTCAAAGGTGGAAGCAGGAAGTCAGGTTTCCTGCTTTTCTGAGAGATGCCACCAAATCTTTCCACGGAAGCCTACCACGGAAGCCAAAGTGCTTCCCTCCCCCTATAATCTATCTGTTAAAATCTCAAGTCAGGCAGGTGACAGGGTCTTTTTTTTTTTTTTTTTTTTTAAGGGCTGTTCAATCTCCGAGGGTCCGATGTGGAGCACAATCCGGTGTTTTTCTCCTATGCAATCATAGGATTGGAGACGATCATGTGAGTGTTTGCCCCACACCGGAAGGGCCTCCCTTCCTCACAGCTCCTCAGCTGCCCCGTCCCTCTTGCTGGTCAACCCCATCACTGCCTGAGGTCCTGCCGATGTGCTGCTTTTCCCCTGTCCTGCCTCCTCTGCCTTGCCCTTCTGGTCTTCCTAAACACGAGGTATTTTTTACATCCTGCCTTTCTCTCAATCTCCCAAATGACTTGAAATCTGTGAGAATATCTCTCGTACTAGGAGATAAAAAAAAAATAAGTACGCACGGACATCAGAACAAAACCAGAATGAGGTTAGTTCACAAAATTTCTGCCGCAAGGTCTTGGTCAGGCCGCACATTTGATGCTGTTTTGTAGCAGCCAGTGCAAAGGGATTTATAGGCTCTGTTACACAGTCCTGGGTCTACAATTCAAATAAACCCAGGCATTTGGAAGGTCAGAAATGACACAGGAAAAGCCCCTCAGTTGTGCTTTGTCCAATTGCCTAGCTGTTAAAGAATTGCTTGTGGCCTTCCTGTGGTTGCTTTTCTATTTGGCTGTCACTCTTTATTCTGATAACGTTTATTAAGTTGATAGGATCTCTGTTGGGTGCTAGGACGAATGAGACAGGCTGGGTCCTGGGCTAGAGTTGGGGAGATGAGTGTCTCTTCAGGGGATTCAGGCATGTAAGTGGGCTCTAACTTGTCAGTGGGATGGGTACGGGTGTTATCGGAGGGGCCTGGCCTACACTGGAGGGTCAGAGGAGACTGACGAGTAATATTGAAGCAGAGATCAAGGGCACATGTGAGTTGGCTAGGGGAATGGGGAGCCAAAGGAATGGTGATCTAAGCAGAGGGAAGAGAATTGGCAGTAGCTCTGGGCAGCAGAGAGCACCATGCCTGCTGAGGACCTGGAGTGGTTCAGTGTGGTTGGAACGTGGAGTGTGAGGCCGGAAGGTGAGCAGGGACCACATAAAGGAAGGCCTGTGAGCCAAGTCCAGGAGCTCGGACCTTTATTCTGAGGACACGGGGGAGCTATTGAATGGATTTTTTGCAAGGAACCACATGATCAGGTTTGCAAATCATAAAAAGTACTGTGGCTGTGAAACTGGGATGGCTAGGGCAGGACTGGATGCAGGGAGATCAGCTGGGAGGCTGTGGCACTAATCCAGTGGAGAGACGGTGCAGCCTGAACCTGGCTGGTGACTGGGCAGAGCTAGAGGCAAAGCTGGACAGATTTGATGGTGATACAGACTGTAGGTCCAGAGATCTCAGTGGAGGGAAGGAAGGACATCAGGGGCAGTGCCCAGGTCCTGGCTGGGGGAATGAGGTGAATGGTGATAACATACACAGGGAAAGGGTCACAACTTGGAGAGCAGGATTTGGGAAAGGAATGGGGAAGAAGGAGAAGCTGCTTGGTTTTGATTGCTAGAAGATGGAGCCCGTTGTATACTTGTGGGTCCGTGTTCCCCCCCTTGCTCACATGCCCTCCTTTCTCTGTCACTTCACCTCTCGCCCCCCTGCAGGCTCTTCATTGATGGTGACCGCATAGATGCCCCCAGTGTGAAGGAGCACCTGCTTTTTGACTTGGGTCTGGAAGCTGAATACAGAATCCAGGTGCTTCCCTACAAGTCCATCCTGAGCGAGCTCAAGGCTCTGTGTGCCAATCTCTCCCCAAGGGAGAAGGTGTGGGTCAGCGACAAGGCCAGCTATGCCGTGAGCGAGGCCATCCCCAAGGTTGGTAGCCCCACTGAGGCCCATTCAAGGCCGACCACATTCCAGCTGCCAGCCCCTTCCCAGTTCCGGCATCCTGCAGCTTTGTCTTCGAAACAGAGGTTGTTCTGGAAGATCTCTGGGACTGGCTGTTAGGTGCCCTGTCCCTGGAAGAGCCCTTTGAACTGGAGTTGTATTGAGAGTCTGAGGGCCCTTAGAATTCATGGAGTCCTCTGTGTTTTCTGGAGTGTGGCACGAGAGATGATTTTAGGCAGTGTATGTTAAAACTTAGGTTTATTTAAATGTTAATCTGTTTTAAAAGCAATTTAGTATATACTAGAAAAAACATTTTTAGCATTTGAGACCTCGAGGTTATAACAATTATTTCTTAAGACAGGGTTTAACAAACTAAATTGATTTAAAGATGGTCTAAAGAAAAGTATTAAGTAAACAAAGGTCTAGAGGGCAGGCAGCCAGGGTAAGAGCTATGTAGGTGGTATGAAGAGGCCTGAAGTCTGGAAAGCACGGTGTGCGCCCCCTTCCCACCTAATTTTACAGCTGAGGAGACTGGAGGCCCACAGGGGCTTGGGAAGTTGGGGACCTGTCGGAGGTCAAATGATAGTGATAGCCTTGCCCTTTACTGAGCCCCTGCTGGATGGTGCTAAGCAGTGCACAGCTGTCTCCTCATTTTAACTAGGGCTCAGGGCAGGACTGGAATCCAAGCCACCGTGGATATAGCCTTTTCGACTGTCCTGCCCTGGGCCTCTGGCTGCCAAGGGGATATCCAAGCCCAGGGGTATTCTCTCTTCTCCATCTTGGGAAGAGCCTAGGCCTGGTCCACTAGATCTGCCTTGCCAGTGCACCCTGCCACTCTCACACTGTGTGACCCTCAGTTACTCTGAGATTTGCTTCCTTGAGCTAAGTTAGGGGGTCATGCCTGCGTTCTCTGTTTCATGAGGGATATGCATGTGAGAACGAGGGACTAGGAGAATGGAGAGAACAAACATCTTTCAGCAGGCTCTGTGCAAGTACATGGTGGTCCTGAATCCCCCTCCTGTAACTCAGGGCTGGGTTCTAACTTGTTCTTAAATCAGAAAGGGTCTTCCCTAGCCCTTTATGATCAGACCATGAAGAGCAGGTGATGTGTGATTCCTGAGTAAGACAGAGGAAGGAGTGGGAGCCCTCTCTCATCAGTCATGTGTGTCCTCAGACAATGGGAAAGGCCTCCTTTGTGCAGCAAGAAAGGAGTTATTCGGTCAAGCTTTGATCATTAGGGAACTCTGACCATGACCATGGAGGCTTGAAAAGCAGTATCTTCCTGATGGCCAGCAGCTGGCAGTGTCAAAGAGCTGAGGATGCAGGGGATAGAAGAGAAATACCCTGTTTGATGTACTTTATCGTTTTGGAAGAGCTCAAGCCCCTTTCATCATGCTCAGAGTCATCAGCCACAAGGGGCAGGCCTTCGATCCCCAGGCACAGCTAGGTGGGTCCTGAGGGGGAGCTCTTCAGGTGATTTGTCTGAAGTGTGATGTGCCGGCTGAAGAGGTGATTGCCTTGGTCTTGGGTGCGTGGAGCCAGGCTCGACTTCCCATACTGCTGCTTTTGCCCTTAGGATCATCGATGCTGTATGCCTTACACCCCCATCTGCATCGCCAAAGCTGTGAAGAATTCTGCCGAATCAGAAGGCATGAGGCGAGCTCACGTGAGTAAAGCAGCCTGTGCAGAGGAGGGGGTGTGTGGTGGTCTGAAGGCCCAGTCCCTCACCTGCTGGGTGGCTTTGAGCCTGGCACAAGGTCAGAAATTCTTTGAGCTTCTGGCGTTAAGGAGAGAATGAAATAAAATACTCAGTGGGCTTGATCTTTACAAGGTATAGCGTATAGCACAAAAGGAAGTGATGATGATGATGGTGATGCTTCTTAAATGGCCCAGAGTATGTTCCAAGGGCAGCGGTGGGTCTAGAAAGATGCAAGGCCCACAGATGGCTTTTGCCAGTGGCTTGCCTTTCCTGCCTCTGGAGGGCGGGAGTGAACCTGGTGAGGGATTAGCCCCTGCTCTCCGGGGGCCCTTTCCCGGTTGTGCCAGAGCTGCGGAGCAGCTGAGGAGCCCTCTCCCTGCTGGTGGGTATTGCCGCAGACGTGTTTACAGGGCGCGCCTGCGTGGAAAGCCCCGATTGCTGGTGGTTATGCCCTGTGGGTCCAGCCTTCTCAGTCCCGCGTTGGGGCTGGGCTCTGAATCCACCCAGCTGATTTTCAGTAATAACTTTTAAAAAATGTCTCTGTTGTTTGCACAGATTAAAGATGCTGTTGCCCTCTGTGAACTCTTTAACTGGCTGGAGAAAGAGGTTGGTTCTTAGTCTTTGTTTAACACGTGGATGTCGATTATTCAGAAACTCAACATGTGATTCTAACTGTGGCCCCCTCCGTGCTCTGGTGACCATGAGGTCCAAGGTCTTGATCTAATTTTAGGACTCTCTCTTGGTAGTTCTTTCGGGAAATCTGGTGTGTATTTAAAATTTTTTGATTATAGAAAATAGTAACACAGATGAAGAATTTCCTTAAGTGAGAGGATCCTTTTTGGATCAAGGTCTTGTCTTGTAATTAAGTGGAATTTCATTATAAGGAAAAATGGCTCATAACAATAATTATCAGCAAACTGATTGTATTAAGAGAAAAAGATCTTTGTGTACATTTTGGACTTCAGTTTAAGATGTAACACTTTTGACAGTAAATTGACTCTGGCCATTAGTTTCTTGCCTTTTCATTCCTTAATGGTTGACAGCAGGGGATTTCTTTGTGCTGTTATTAAACAATCTCATGTTCCCTTAAATATTATATAAACAACTCTTTAAAAATAGCTTAAATTGGAAAAAGGATATCACCCTTACGCCCACCTATGTAACTAGTTTATTCCCTCTGGCTGTTGTTCTTCTGTGTAAATCATTTTTACATGTCTCTTAATGTATAGAAGTGATTTTGTATTTTATTTTATTCACTTAGTACCATAGTGTGAGCCTTCTCCACGTGCTTTGAGGCCTTTAAAAAAGGATCCAAATTGTAAAAGCGTTGTGTGGTGACAGATGGTAGCTACACTTGGGGTGAGCACAGCGTAACAGAGAGATGCTGACTCACTGTGTCGTATACCTGAAACTAACATAGCGTCGTGTGTCAGCTCTACTCGCATTAAAAAAACCCCAAAAACAGAAAAAATGGATCCAAGTAGAGAGGTTGCATTTAGTGGTTACACCGATTTTCCATTCCTCTTATTTTCAAGTGTTTAGATCATTTTTTAATTTTTTTTTTGCTATTATCAATCACCTTGTAATAATATCTTTGCATTTGTCTTTTTTATTTATTTAGGATGACTTTCTTAGGATGATATCCTAGCAGGCGATGCTTTTGAATTTTTAAACTTAGATGGATTAAGTTTGGGGGAGGTTTTAGGATATAACACTGAGAGAAATAGTTGAGTGAAAAATTGAAAGGATAGAAGTCCTTCTACCTTAGATAGCTTTGATGAGAGTCTTTGGATAGTCCCTCCGTGTTAAAGATGAGACATCAGCTGTGTCCTGTAGGTGGGACAGTTGGGACGTGGGAAGTGAGGAAAAAATCAACATTTAATGCATCCCCTTTAACTTGTATGAAGCCCAGGAATTTTTGACCCTAGATGATTTAGAAGCAACTCCTTTGCAGGTGCCCAAAGGTGGTGTGTCAGAGATCTCAGCTGCTGACAAAGCCGAGGAATTTCGCAGGTGAGGATCCATGTGTGGGGGGGGCCCTGAAGCTTGTGGTCGTTTCTTTGGCGAGTTAGATGAGGCTGAGGGCCCTGATTCTTGGCACAATCAAATCCTTTAAGCCGCCCTGCTTTCTGTGTCTTTCTGTTCTAGGCAACAGGCTGACTTTGTGGACCTGAGCTTCCCAACGATTTCCAGTACGGGACCCAATGGCGCCATCATTCACTACGCGTAAGGCATGCGGAGGAGCACGCTGCCTGGCTTTGCTGCTGCTTCTGCACAGGAGCCTGAGCAGGGGAGAGCCATTATTTTACCAGAGGCCCCAGTGCCCACCTCCATGTGTCTTTTGAGACTGTTCTTAGATGGGAAATGAGGACTTGTTTTCTCTCATTTCCTCTGCATCTCCAAGTCTCTGCCTTTTGGGAGCCTCCTCTTAGGCTCAGGTGTATGGCGTTGACCTTCTCTGTGAGGTAGTCAGATGGGTTGTCCCCCTCTTTCTTTTCTGAGGCAACAGAAGCTGTATTCATAGCTCTTGATCATGGTGGTCAGATTCCTTTAGTGTTTGTCTTTCCTGATAATGGCAGCCTTCTTGATGCATGAGTCCAAAACATCTTGTGAGCGCCATCGCCTCCATACTGAGAAGCTTAGCACTCGACGAGCATCCCGTTGTGGTGAGGGAGGTAATTAGCACCCTTTCTTCCCTCCTTGCGGGCTTGAAGCTGGGCGCCTAACCTGTGAGGAGTTTCAGCAGATGACCTCCAAGCACCTGCGGACTCACAGAGCGGAGCATTCCCTGTGCTGTGAGGTAGAAGGGGCACTGATAAGTTTAGGACTGATCTGCCTGTGGACTCGGTGGGAAACGGAACTTGACTTGGTCATTGGGCTCCAGCTTCAGATTTGCGCAGTCGAATGGTTTTGCCTTGTGTTGGGCATTTTGAGTTCTTTGCTCCGTGTCTATGATGTACACAATTAGTGGAGGAATACTTGGTGTCTCTCACTGTGCTGTACCGAGGCAGATATCCTCCCTCCCCCCCAATTTTAATAATTGCTTTTAGAGCGTTTAGTCTTGGGGCACATTTTGAAGCCGTGTGTGGGAGACAGTCACAGATGTGATTGTGCAGTTCTCTCCTATTAATGCTTCTGTTCCAAAATTAAAATATAAAAAGGACTTCAGTTTTTGTCTTATGTTTAATTCAGGTGGTGACTTTTTTGGCTGGATACTATCCTAGAATTTTGCATGTAATTAATACATTAAAAAATTTCAGATCAAGGAGGGAGAAGTCTGCTTCTACTTTGGCATTTTTTTTGCTGTGGGCTGTTGGAAGCCTGTTGAGAAGAGGGCCTGGAGCTGGTTCCAGTCATTTGGCTGGAGTGACCACTGATGCCCTTAGTGCCAAAGAGAGGGGGTGGTGCCTGGAAATGAAGGAGTCCCTCTCTGAGCTGCAGGGTAGAGACTTGGAATGCCTTTACTCTTTCTAGCATTTCCCAGTGCATTTGTACTGTCTGGAAATGGCATGGGGAAATCAGATCACTTTTTAAAAATACTTCATGTTCATTTAAAAAAAGTGCTATGGCATAAGAACATTGTGATTCACTCCTTTTCCTAATAAAAATCCCTTTAATTTTTCTCCCAAATTGAGACATTTACCTCCTGTCTGTCTGGTGGTCTGGGAAGCACATGGGGAGGCCCCTGACATGGTCGCTGAGGCCGGGTCCTGGGACCCCCACAACCAGAGACAAGTGACTCCTGGCTGCTTGTATTCCCAGTTCTCAGGACTCTAGCTTTGTCCTCTTGCATCTAATGATTATTATTTTTGTAAATTTTACAACTCTTTCATGAACCTGTTTTGTTTCAGACACAGATGGGATATAGATATGAAGAAATATGTTATTCTTCCTTCTCTTGAGCCCTTTATCCAGTTGGAGAGATAGGTTGACTTGGGTCTTTGAGTAGTTCTAGAAGATTAATTATTTGGAATAATTAATTTAGTGGGTAACTTTTAAATTTGACATAATTTCAGACCTATATAAGTTGCAAGAATAGTATGAAGAACTCTTAGATGTCTCCTCGCAGATTCGGCAAGTACATTTGTGGAATAATTAATTTTTCATTAACTTTCTTAGGCCGGTCCCTGAGACGAATAGGACGTTGTCGCTAGATGAGGTGTACCTGATCGACTCGGGAGCCCAGTACAAGTAAGTGAACTAGGGCCGCCGTAGAACTGGATGGTGTTGGGTCAAAAAAGTTGAATAGGGGGCAAGCCAGGCTCCAGCTGAATCTCACTCTGGGAATTTCACTCTGCGCCAGTCCCTAATGGAATCGTTCTCATGTCTTGTCCTTTTTTTCACCCCTGCTTGAAGTTGTCTGGTGGTGACTCTTCCCACAAAAGACTGTTTGATAGAAATGTTTAGTTCTTGGCCGGAAGTTGTTAAATACTAAATAAATAACTGAAAGCAAGCTTTCAAAACCACTGGAAAGACTTCTGCCCTAGCTCATAAACTGCCTGCTAGTTCTCTGGGCCTGCAGCGGCCTCATGGCTTTGGGAAGTGGGGGAGTAATTTTAAATGAGTAAACGAGAAACTAGGGTTGCCCTTGAATTTCTGAATTTCCATCTTCATGTCTCGCTGCTTTCATATTCATCCTCTAGAAAGTTTCTCAGAGGAGAACCCAAGATTTGGCTGGGTCTCGATGTGGAACCCATGAGAAGGAGCTGGAAGAGGTGTGGTCTGCATTAAGAGCACAAGCAGTTTTAATGTTCCATTCCCACTACAGTTAGGACTGTGGCTGATGGAGAGACTGCTTATTCTTTTTATTATTTAAAGACTTTATTTTATTTTAGGGAGAGATAGAGAGCAGGGGGAAGGACAGAGGGAGAGGGAGGGGGAAAGAATCTCAAGCAGACTCCACGCTTGAGAGCCTGACGCAGGGCTCTACCCGATGACCCTGAGATCATGACCTGAGCCAAAGCTAAGAGTTGGATGCCTCACTGACTGAGCCACCCAGGCGCCCGTGGAGAGCCTGGTTATTAAGTGGGTTCCGCCACATAGGTGGAAACCACAGCCTAGCCTTGGGACATGTGGGTTGGTGTTCATAATAACAGCTTAGAGTTCAGGGTGTTGAGTTGGGTATTGGTGCCAGTTTTGTTTCACGTCTAAATTTTAGCAGGATTCCAGAAGCTGCCCTTTTTATGTCAGGGGTATGGATTAGTGCATTCTAAGAGATGTCTTTGGGTAATTGTAGGGTCCAGTCCTTTGCTGTTCTGATGGGAGGAATTGGAGGTTGGTCCTCTTTTGATAGAAGCAGGCTCCTACTTGCTCCTATTTCCTTTGTCCTCCCCTCTCTCATTTAAAACCCTATGATAGTGTTGCCCATGAAACAGTCCTCACATTGTAGACCAAGAGAGTGTATGTCAGGGCCTGTCCACTCTTAACTACCTCAGGCCATTGTTCTTTCATACTTTGTCTCATGTATGTATGTATTTATTTATTTATTTATTTAGAAAAAGATTTATTTATTTATTTTCGAGCACGAGCAGGAGGGCCAGAGGGAGAGGGAGAGAGAATCTCAAGCAGATTCCGTGCTGAGCACTGAGCCTGACATGGGGCTTGTTCTCACGACCCTGAGATCATGACCTAATTCAAAACCAAGAGTCAGATGCCTAACTGACTGTGCCACCTAGGTGCCCCTGAGCCAAAGCTTATTTTGAGTGAAAACTAATTAGTCCTTTCTTTTGGAAAGGGATGGGACGACAGATGTGACACGGACCATGCATTTTGGGACCCCTACGGCCTATGAGAAGGTAAGGTGGGGCAGAAAACTGGAAAGCCCTCTCTGCTTTCTTAAGAACAGCATTGCTCTTATGAAAGGAATTGTATAATGAAGGAAAATTTATATGTGGGATAGTACAACAGCTCATTACTGTGGAGTCAGGCTTATCTGCTTTATGATGTCCATTTAATTAATAACTGGAGGAATTTTAAAAGCATTCTGTCTGCTAAGGTCACAGCAACTCAGATTCAAGTTTAAACAGTGTCAGTATTCTCTTGAATCAGGAAATCTCTTTGGGGATGGGAGTGGGGTAGTGAAATATATACCTTTTACAAACAGTGTCTAGATTTGATTCTGAAAGCCATCCCCCCTTCTTTTTTCAAGTTCAGCATTTCCATTTATAGGCTTAGCTCAGGAAGCCTCTAAAATGGTATACACTGCTCAGTTTCTGGTCTGTCTGGCACGGAGAGGAGGAGATGGTGAGGTGGGAGCCTAGAGGCTGGACTTCAGGTCTTCTCTGCTGTTTGCTCGCTCTGTGACCTGGAGTAAAGCACTTAGACACAACCATAAAAATGGGGATAAGAGTACCTGCCTCCAAGGCTGGTTCTAAAGGTTCCACAACCCTTGCAAGTTCCTGGATCAGTCATTACCCAGCATAGTGACTGTGTAGTGACTCAACTATTGGTTGAGTCTCTGAGTGAATCTCTTTTTCTGCGAGCTCCTGCAGGAAGTTTGTCCAAGGAAGAGAGTTTTACACAGTGCAGCAGAGCAGATTTCGTAGTTTTAGGCCTGTGCCTCATCTGTTCGAAGGCACGAGCACCTTAGAAGAATCTGACCTCGGCTCCATATACCTTTGGCGTGTCTCTTCTTGTGCTGGATAGAGAGCTCCAGACCAGATCGAAGAGCGTGGGTTTAGTCTTGGCTCTGCACCGCATCGGCAAGCCACTAACCTTCCAAGCAACACTTTTCTTATCACGGCAGTAGGGGTCGCCCCCGAGTTAACATTGGAAAGGGGCGCAGATGTTGACGCATGACTGCCTGACTTCAAGGCCAGATGCTGCCACTTATGAACGACACCACCGAGCAGGCTAGTTCATCTCTCTGTCAAGTGAGGACGACAGCAGCATCTCCAGCATCAAGTGTGGGATTAAGTGTTCAGTGCTTAGTTCCATGCCCGGCACAGAGGAGTAGCTTGGTAGATGTTAGCTAGCGTCATCAGTAGTTTTATGACGTTTGCTCGTCTTTCTCAGGTTCAGATAAGAGTGTGTCAGAATGTTCATTACAAGGGAAGGAATGGTGGGGTCATCTCTCTGACTGTTCTCTTTTAACTAAATTTAATTTTAAGATTTTCTAGAAAATTGGTCCTGTGGCCAACCTTTTTTTTTTCCACCAGAGTTTTTTCTTTTTATTCTGATTTTCTCTGTGGTATTGCTAAAAACCTTCAGAAGCGAGGTTTTCTGAGCTGCCGTAAAACTCCGGGACTGAAGCATCTGTCCTCATTCTGCAACGTGCCCCTGGGTTTTCTTTGGCAGGAATGCTTCACATATGTCCTCAAGGGCCACATAGCTGTGAGTGCAGCCGTTTTCCCGACTGGAACCAAAGGTAGGTGGTTCCTTCTGTCATATGGCAGGCTTCTTCTTGTTCAGGCGCCAAATGTGTCTCAATTTGAGTGGAAGAACATGTCTTTTGTTTCATGTCCGCCCTGGCCCCTTCAGGCCCAGCCAGGGCAAGTGCTGCATGGAGTGAATCTCTTAGACCCACTCACTGAGCTCAGCGGGCCTCCCAGGGAGCCAAGCTTTGGTTTGGGCTTGACGTCAGCCGTGTACCTCTCTGCTGGCCACCGAAGGTGTCAGATGATGCAGGCAGGTGGCTTCCAGGAGAGGGCGGCCAGGACACGAAGGCCTCCGGGCCCAAGTGGAAGTTGGTTGATGCAGCCTCCTGTCTGTCCTGCCGTGTTGGGCCAGTGCCTCCTTTTGGGATCCGTGTCGGGATTTTTTTTACTGGGAACCTGACTTCGGATATATACCAGTCTGCTTGAGAACTGGTGGATGGGGCATTGGACGAGGTGTTGACAAGACCTGGGCCTTGAATCTGCTTAGATGGGGTCTCAGATCATCTCCCTGGGCATCTGTTTCCTCGCAGTCTGGTTAGAGTCTCATCTTTGAAATTCTGAAACCGCAGGGTCCCAGAGCTGGGAAGGCAACATCCGCATCGTGCACACCCTTCGCTGCTGCAGGCGTCCGGCCCCTTTACTGGCCTCCAGGACAGACAGTCCTCCAGCTTCAGACTGAGCTCTGGCCGGCTGGGGACTGGCTGTCTTGGGAGCTCTGATTGTTCGTTCTTTCTTGTGCTGGGTTGAAATCAGAACCCTCCAGTAACTTTTACATGCTGGTTGCTGTTTCACTTTCTGGAGCGAAACATAATAAATCTAATCTCTAAAGTGCTTGCAAATTGAAAAGCACTGGACAAATATCACAAGTGGTTCTTTATGTGTCTTTCAGGACACCTTCTTGACTCGTTCGCCCGCTCAGCTTTATGGGATTCTGGCCTGGATTACCTGCACGGAACAGGACACGGTGTTGGGTCTTTCCTGAATGTTCACGAGGGTCCTTGTGGCATCAGTTATAAAACCTTCTCTGATGAGCCCTTGGAGGCAGGCATGATTGTCACTGATGGTGAGTGTCCCTCACATTCGGGGTGCGTGGGTCTTCGGGCCTGTTGGGGGGCTCTCTGTTGTTTCTTATCTTCTGATTATCTTAAAGTAAATTGGATATAATTCCCCCCTCTTGTCACCTTGAATTAAATAAGAACAACAACTTTTTATGATTATAAAAGTGATACGTGTTCAATTTAGAAAAGGTGAGGCTGTGGGACAGCGTCCAACCACCCAGGGGAAACATTGCTTCATATTTTGATGTATTAGCTTTTGGTCTTTTATCTACGTTTATATCTTTTTTCCTAATCATTCAGATTATACTGGATGTATTGTTTGTATTCAGCTTTCTTACTTAATGTACTTCCTTTTCCCATGTTGTTACCAGATCTGTGTGCATATATTTTAATGCCTGCATCGTTATGTCTTAGGAATATGCCCTGTGACTGACTTGGTGGACCCTCTGTTATTGTACCCCTGACCCTGGCGCAATTTTCAGGGACTTTAGAACCTTTTGTCTGTTCCTTGAGTACCTGTTGGAAGTGGCGGTGTGGGAGGAGGGGGCATCTCTGGGCTCTTTCCCCTTGGACTGAGTGGGCTGTTGACCTGCTTCTCGTCTGTCATCCCAGGAGGGAGCACTTCCCTGTGTGTCCGTGTTCATCACAGGCTGCTTCTTATTTCTGGGTTTGATTTCTTTCAGAGCCAGGGTATTATGAAGATGGGGCTTTTGGAATTCGCATTGAAAATGTTGTCCTGGTGGTTCCTGTGAAGACCAAGGTAAGTAATTGTGTATTTATTTATTTTTAAATTTTCCTTATTTCTTAATGAAGGAAGATGAAGATGTTTGTCTTTGGAGCCAAGAGTGTGCCGTTCTGGAGCCAAAATGGAGCTTCCTTCCCCTGATATCAGGGAGTCTCCTAGAAATCACTCTTCTCTGCAGAAGCCAGAAAGAAAATCCTTTTTTTTGTTAAAGATTTTATTTATTTATTTAACAGAGAGAGAGACAGCCAGCGAGAGAGGGAACACAGGCGGGGGAAGTGGGAGAGGAAGAAGCAGGCTCATAGTGGAGGAGCCTGATGTGGGGCTCGATCCCAGGACTCTGGGATCACGCCCTGAGCTGGAGGCAGACGCTTAACGACTGAACCACCCAGACGCCCCAGAAAGAAAATCCTTAATGAACTGGGACCCGGAACTGGAATTCCTGGGCCCCAGGCAGGCCCCTGCCTGATGGGATTTGGAGCTCTGAGTTTACTAGAGGCAGCTCCTTGTCTTGATGCTTCCTCTACTGGGGGCAGGTGCTGGGGTGGGGGAGGTGCTTGTTTAAAGGCCCCTCCCAGACCCGGGGCAGGGTCTGAAAACTGTATTTTCAACAAATACGTCAGATGATTTTTATCGGGTAAAGCTGAGGAGCCCTCAGTTACACCCTGGGTCAGGCCCCACAGGCTGGCGGTTAGAGAGGTCTGTTGCCATCCAGAAGACAGGCGCTTCACCTTCTCCCCATTGCTGTTATCAAGAGGTAGCAGGGCTGTAGGTGCTCGGCTTTTCAAGACCCGTTTGCTCCTCTTCTGTGGGTGATGGTGGAAATCGAACATTTGGAGGGAAGTGGCTTCCTAAGGCTGCAGGGATCTGCTGTCTGCTTCCACATCGAAGTCACCATCCTTGAGAGTGGCCTCTCACCTCGTCTCCAGAGGCCTTGCCAGGAACAGAGACCCAGCATGCCCTCAGGTGCCTGGCCATTCCGTACTATGTGGAATGGACAGACCTAATGTCTGTCACCGGATGGGACTGGCTGGTCGAGGCAGGACACATGGTTAACTGTTAAATAAAAGTGATGTTGGGAACTTCCACTCCGGTAGAGTCTTGAGAACCAAAACGCGTGATGCCCCTCATCCACACCCTGTCATGCTATGTCCCTCCTCCTTCTCCATCACGGGGGACGTTAGCCTGGGGATCTGCTGCCGAGAGCCCCTTGGCTTTTTCCGATGGCGACTGTTGGCACAGCGGAGCAGCTCGAGGACGATGGCATCAACTGGGTTCATCGTGCCTCCTGGGCCTCCTGAAGATGCCGACCAGCAAACCCCTTCTCGGTTCCCAGTCACACCTGGCCCTGGGGGGTGGTCATGTCTGGTGGGAATGATCTCATGGTGGTTCACTCTGGTAGAGAGGAGTAAAAGCTTCTGTTTTCTTCCTTTTCCAACAGTATAACTTCAATAACCGGGGAAGCCTGACCTTTGAACCTTTAACTTTGGTTCCGATACAGACCAAAATGATAGATGTGGACTCTCTTACAGACAAAGAGGTAATGAGGGTGGCTTGGAGGAGACAGAGTGGGAATGGGGGTGGAGGGCGACCTTACGTTCTCTCATCTGTTCTCACTTTCTAATTTAGAGATCTGTGCCACCTGAGTCTGAAAATCCTAGGTCTCCTTAGGACTGTAGTTGCTTTTCCTGTATTTCTTGGCTCTCCACATAGAGATAGTCGTCCCTGCACCATTGTGGGGCTGTAAGGTTTCATGAGTGGGACTAGTTCGCTGTTGCTTTCCTTGAGGGCGCGAGCCATAGCTGCGCTGAGGAATGTTTCGCAAACCATGGGCCATGTGTCTTCCCTTTGAAAAGCCAGATGGGTGGTAGGGCCTGTTGGCCATTGCATGTACCAGATTGTTTTCTCATGTTGAATGAAACATTAAGGGAATGAAAAGCAAACTGTATTATCATAAGCCCAGTTTTCAGACAGACAAGGAGAGAGGTGGTGCCTACACTTCTGGTCACTCCGGGCTGTGAAGCTCTTCACAAAGCTAGGAGCACAAGGTGCTCATGCTGCAGCTCAGAGGGATACAGGTCTTGCAACCCCTTCAAGTCCTGTGGTCCCCAGGCCCACAAGGCTAGGTGAGGTGGCAGGCCCTGGGACCTGGAGTAAGGCTTGAGGTATCAGGCAGTGATCAAAATCAGAGCAGAGACAGGGTCAGAAACAGGGCGGGAACAGCCAGCCCTGGACAGGCCAAACATTTCCCCAGCCACGAAGACACAGCCAGAAGGACACAAGTTTCAGAGCAAGGCAGGTGGTCAGAAGTCCCTGCAAACAGCAAATGATTGATGGGAGCCAAAGGCAGGACAAGCATGGCAGGTTACTGTAGGAGTAAGTTTTTGTTACCCAAAGCAGCCACTGGCCTCACCCCGGGGACGGTGAAGTGCCTCGTTAGGCATCCTCCGTGGTGTGCACCTGGGCCTCATGCTTGGCACTAGAGAAAAGTGCCCTGAGGCTCGAGGAGGCTCCTTCTGTGGGGCTGTGGAATGGGATTCTCCCAGCCAGAATCCTCTTCTGCCTGACGCCGCTCACAGAGGGGTGACAGAACACGCTCATCTGCTTCCTGCTGAGTGTGGGCACCTCTGCTTAACCATTGGTGTCCTTGACCAGCCAGATATCCCCACTCACAGCACCCGAATGAGGTCAGCTGATGCGGGTTTATTCAGCTTGTCGATGGTGCAGGACAGGAAACAACCTGTTAGCACAGTGTCAGGTGTGTGTCTGGCAGGAAGAGTCCCTCCAGTGGTCCATGGCTTAGGAAAGGGGGACAAGAACACATGAGTGGGCATGGAAGCCACCTGCTTGAATCCTTCGTGCACCGTAGGAGCCAGTGTCTCTTATGGCCTTGGGTACAGCTTCCAGGGTCTTAGCAAGGGACTCTCCAGTATGAAGTCACTTTGGTCTCGGAAGCCCAAGGCCGTGGCTTGCTACCATGTAACTCTAGGTCACGCAGTCCTTGCTGTCCACATAAAGTGTACTCATCAGGAAGCATTCCTCCCAGTGACATTCTACTTTATCCACAGAAGTCGCGCATGAGGAAGGTTGAGTGAGGCCATTCTTCCTTGAGGGAGAAATTTTGTTAACTTGACTTAGGTTAACATTGAACATAGACCAGTGGGCTCTGTTGTACTCAGTAGTTCATTACTATACCTTGCATAGCCAAATCACTGAACTGTTTTTTCTGCCAATTAGTTTTTATAGGGCACGTAATATCTTCTTACCCTTAGGTCATAAACAAGTTCCTACAAATAACAGTGGAAGTATTTAACATACCAAGCAGAGTACATTTGTTGTCTCTTTTAGCAAAAAAAAAAAATCTCTCTCCGTATACCACTTAATCAGTCTGGGGCTTCATTCTGTCTGAAGGCACAGTAATACCCCACAACCAGATTCTGTCCACTTGGCTTTTAAAATCCTTGGTCATGCCCTTTACCGTCTCCTGAAGAGAGTGTTTTCCGTTACTTTAGGGACTTTTTGGGTTGGGTTTGCATTCCCATCATTTATCACCAGATGGCAGCTGAGGACTTTGGTCACGAACATGGGCAGCTGCAGACTTTCAGGGCCTTAAGGATGTTGGTCAGGCCCCACTGAGGCCGTGTGTACAACTGAAAGGGTCTTGGGAGTTTCACTTTGGCTCCAGGCTTGACTGCTTTGGACTGCAGGCTGTCTCATAGCCCTGCCTGAACCACAGCAGTTTGCTTGCTTTTGATTCCCCATCCCGTTCCCCAGCTGCCAGCAGGGGCTAGTAGTCTCTTACCGGTGGGGAGTGGAGCCCTGCTGGGTCAAAGCCCGTTGGCAACACCACTGCATCTGTCTGCCCATCTCAACCCCTGAGCTCGTCCTTGGTACTTGATCTAGACTGTAGTCCCCGATGCCCATGCTTTTGTAACACCACTGCCTTCCCAGATGGCGTGTGGCTTATTGCAACAGCAGCCCGAATGGCGGTGTCCATCTTGCCAGCTTTGCTGCAGCTGAGAGTTGGGTTGGGCCCACTTCATGGCCAGTGAAGAGAATGGGTGGTCGTCCTCTGGGTAGAACTTCACTCTGGCCTTCACACCCACCCCGCCCCAAGGGGAAGAGTTCCCCTTTAATGGCTGCAGAACTTTCACCGTCAGGCCCTGTGGATCTGCCCCGACCCAGGCAGAAGTCCTGTCAGATCTCCTTCCTTCTTACCTTTTTTAAGAAATCTCTTGGGGCGGTGGGCACATCCCATTGAGTGTCTGAAAGTTAAGCTCCCTCCCCACTCTACAGCACCCACAGTCCTTGGTCACCAGAAGTCTAGACAGCCACACTCACAAGACCCACGGGGGCTCGGCTGATCTAGTTTATTCAGCGTTGTCAGTGGATATGGGTAGGAAACTCGGTGTATTGGTGGGACACCTTCAGGTGTGTCTCTTAGCAGGAGTCTTACCAGCCATCTAGTTTTCAGCCCCCCTCTCCTCCACTGCAGCCCCAAGATGGTTGAGGTGCAAGGGAAGGAGGCCACATAGGTGGGTGTAGGACCTGCCAGACCCCCTGCCCCATCCCTCTCACAGTGTCGTGTGGGTATGGCTTTGGGGTCCTGTTGGGAAGAATACGTGGTTACAGTTTACTCTGCCCTCAGGGAAGCCCGAAGCCATGACTTGTTGTTCAGGTATTTACAGCTCCTTCATAGTCATTGCCAGTCCACATGCAGTAGACTGTTCTGGAAGCATTTTACCCTAAGCAGTATGGCCTTGTCCCATCAATTTCTAGGGAAATAAAGCGTAAGGAAGTCACTCGTCCCTGAGCAGGGGAAAAGGTTTTGTGTATGTCTGCCCTCAACTTGTGATCTCCACACACAGGGGCCTTTGGGAGAGGTGTGAATACTGCCTTTGTCTTTCTCCATCTTCTAGTGTGACTGGCTCAACAATTACCACCTGACCTGCAGGGAAGTGATCGGGAAGGAATTGCAGAAGCAGGGCCGCCAGGAAGCTCTCGAGTGGCTCATCAGGGAGACGCAACCCATCTCCAAGCAGCATTAATGCCTCCCTGGTTTTTGTTTTTGTAAAATGCTCTGGGGAAGGGAAGAAACCTGGCAGATCCCTGACATCTGTCTCCTCTCCTCTCCTTCCTTACTTTCCCTTTTTACTTTGAGATTCTAAGAAGAGCTGAAAATCTTCTTATCCTCTTTGATATTTTCTTGCAAACACTCAATCTTTTATGATTTTTTTAATTGTTGAGAACGAGCCAAGAATAAAATCGCTGCACCAGAAGGAGGGTCCCTGCAAAGCTGAACACTCGATCAGGGGAGACGCCCTGAGCAGCCGCAGTGAGCTCTCTGGCCAGTAATGGTGGAACACTGAGTGCTTGCTCTCTGATGGTCAAGTTCCAGGTGCTAGTACATTATTTTGATCACCTTGATTCATGAGACTGTATTTATGATCAGTGAATAAAATGTCAGAATGTGCTTTGTCTCAGCTGTGTCTTTCCTCTCAGCACTGTCCACCCTGCGTGTTAGGTGAGTTCATCTCCCGGGCTGGTGGCCTTTGGGGGAGACATTTTCTAGATAGAAGTTCCCCTTTGAGGGGAGATCCCTGGCTTCCCCATGTATTGTCTGGCTTAACTGAAAAGCTTTTTTCTTTTCTCTGGAAAACCTAATATTTGGTGAGTATAATGTTGAAAGTGAGTCTTCCATGGTCCACCCTGTGTTACACGTTGTGGGGTCCCCCCCCACCCCCTTCCCAATAGCATCACAGCCCTTATGTCTCCTCACTCGTACACAGCGTTCTGTGGCAAGTACCTGCGACTTGTACACGTGGGGCGAGCCCAAAGGGCTGCAGAGCTGATGTCCCTGTGACCTCAGACCATTGTGGTTGGGCATGGGTGAACAGACTTCTTCAACCCTTGGCTGGGATGTCTGAGGTGTGGTCTACGCTGTCTCATGCGGTTGCCTAGAGGGATGGAGCCCTTCTGCCTACCATGGTAACTTGTTCAAGAACACACCCTTTACTTTCTTCCTTTCCTTCTGTGTTTCACTTTAAGCTTTTTCCCACTGGTATTTCCTGGGGCCATCCCCCCAACAACCAATTACATATAAATCCTTGTCTTAGGGCCTGCTTTTTAAGGAACCCACCCTAAGACATAACCTGGAGATACGGCCACTAATCTGCTATGTATTTTCTCCAATTTCTTTCTTTGTGTTAAGTGTTCAGTAACACGTAGAATGAGTATATGTGTATAAGTGAACATGTATGCGGAAACCAATATAACATTGTATGTCAATTACATTTCAATTAAAAAAGGTGAAAAAAAATTGGAGCTGTTTCCGGTCTGAATTTAACACTGAACATTAGACATGGAAACCTGTTTGACTGAATTGAGAGTGTTGTGTACATACAGCCTAAATCTAGTTTTAATCTGTTAGAAAATTCACGTTGTGTTTGGTTTGATGGATTAACCAGTAACTTCCATAAGTATGTCTTCCTCTTCTCTACTGCCAAGCTGAGCTTATCAATTCAAAACTCAGAAAATCTAAGTTCTCTGAAACTGAGGGAAATTTTTTAAATATGTGAGTATTTTCCATTTTTGGATTTATGGTTTTAATATCTGAAAAATGTTGTAATTAAGCAACCTCCTTAATCATAAAAGAGAAGGAGTATGTGTGCACACACACGCGTATGTCATATGCATACACATTGGGTCATGCTATACATATTACCCAGTATGCTTTCTAACTTGGCAGTATGTCCAAATTATTTTTCTATATTGGTGCACATAGATTTGACTATTTTTGATATTTCATTGTATGGCTAGTTCTTTTTTAAACTAGTCTCATTAAATCTTAAACCATATCTTGGATTTGGATGACTTTGAAAGATGAATAAATATAAGCATACTTCGGCCGTCCACCAAAGCATGGCTGGCTATGCCCGTTACTGTGCGGCTGGGGAAGCAGAAAATGAAGTGAGCGAATCTATTTTTACCATTCAGAACCAGGGTGTCAGCAGGGAAAGTTTCACTGATAGGATGAGCTTAAATTGACAGAGTGCCTTCAAACACTTGCCAACATTTCCGTTGTCCCTTCTCTCTTCTTTTCTCTCAAGGATCGTTGGTTCCAACTTGCTGCGTGGGAGGAAGCGAGATGCACGGCTAGTTCTCAGGTTGTATTTGTGATGTGGACTGAATAACAGGATGTATTTTGATCCACCAAAGATCGGTTTTTTAATGTGTTTGTTTCACCCTTGCTCCTATTCTATGTCCCATAGGATTGTTCTTAAAAAGAAGTTTCTCCTTAAATGATAGGATGTATTAATCGTGTTTCTCCTCCATCATCCCTCTAAACGTCAGAAGACCTCCCCTTTAGGACTCAGACCATCATCTCTGCACCCCCGAAGGTTTTCCTCTCTCAGGGAACGGGAGCTGTGGATTACAGTTGATTTGGAGTGCAAGCAGACCGTAAGTCAAGTGTGACAGCAACCCCACTGTTTGTTCATCAGGCTGTTAAGCCTGTCACTTCCCAAGGCAGCCTTAGAGCAAAGTCTGATTTAATGGGCTCAAGGCCAAGAAGCAAAGGTTCCCGGTGCCGGGGGCCTACAGCTTCCTGCCTGGGTCTGCATGTCTTGGCATGAAGTCCAAGAATCAAAACTAGGCAAGCTGATCCCAGAAAGATGGAGAACCGGAATAAAACTGCAGTGTACAAGTGCTCAGAGGGAGGGAATGACATACACGAGAATCAAAAGACTCTACTTTTAAATAAATGATTAAAAAAAAAAAAGGTTGGATATAAAAACAGGCAGTATGCTAGATTTATGGAATAACTCCAGGGAAGCTGATTTTCTTTTTCTTGCTCAGTTTATCCCTTGGTGAAGTTTAATGTACAAGAGGGTACAGATGTGGGGCCTAGGCTGTGGACACCCCATCGGGGGCTGACTTCCTTCTGGTAAAATAAATCATCTGTGTCCTGTACAGTGCGAGGGGCCTGCCCGCCACCCAGCCCTCACTGCTGGTCCCGCCTGAGGGCCCGTCCTGGCATCGGCTGCCGGCACTGAGATAGGAGTGGGCAATTGTGTAAGGAGGCGAGGTTGTACCTGGGAGCCGTGGCGGAGGTTTTGCCCTCTTGTTTCCCTACAGCTGGGGGATTTGTGCCCGCAAAGACGTGAAGACTCAACAAGCACTTTGTGACATGTTTCATGCAATAGCTTGAGTGCTTTTGGCTCCGAGGGGAGATGCAGGGGGGCAGGGGGAAGGCTGGGAGAGGGGAGGCGGGGGCTTGGCAGTTGGAGACCATACTGTGGTTGCTAGGTGTGAAAGTGTTTGGAGTACGGAGTCAGGATTAAATACACAGCGTCCATGTTTAGAAACAAAAATGCAGATTTTGGCAAGGTGATGGCAGTTGTGTTATCGTTTTTGGATCTCCCCAAATCACGCCATAAAAATGGAGTTTTGCTGGGATAGCCAAACCAAAGCTCATGGAGGAGATCTACACCGGCTATAGGTGACAAGTATCCCCACAAACCCTTAATACAGGCATGTCGTCAGCGTCTGTGCAGGAGGAAGCCGAAGAAGGTCTGGTGGACCCAAGAACCCCCAAATAACCATCAGGAAGTTGAAATCTCAATGAGCCAATTTGAGAGCAGCCACTGGAACTGGGGGGTGGTTTGCACACTCCGGTAGGTGAGCAGGAGGGATTTGCGGTAAGCCCCCTGGGGCTGGAGCCGTTAATGTCCCAGGAATGCCTAGGACAAAGTTCCACAGTGAGGAGAAACTGCTGGGGATAGGATCCCAAAGGAAGCAGGGTTGGTGCAGGAGAGACAAAGGAAAGACTCCTCTTTCCCTCCAGTCGGAGGGAACAGAGCCAGGACTTTGCAGAAAGTAAGAACTGTAATTTTTAACACATCACAAAGTCAACAGCAAAGGGGGCTCTAGAGCCCCGAATAAAACGACACTAGTTCAGGTCTCTCTTCCAGAAGTTCAGAAGAATTAATTGCACCTAAAAATGGGCAACAGAAAAAAAGATTGAGGTAAAGTGCTATTGCAGACTTAAAAATTGTGTAGAATGACCTGCCCACAGTGAAATCCCATCGTCCAGACATGCCCATAAAACAATGAAAACGATAATGTTTCCACAACGTATCTATAGATTAAAAATAACACGCAAGAACCACGTAAGCCAGAAAAGACGGGAAATTGAGAACCCAGGAAAGAATTAGAAAAAGCAATCATTTCAAATATGAAGGAAAAACCAGAAGGAACGCAGGAGTGAATAAATGCAACAATGAAGATTAATAGAAGATGAATAAGAGGACAATAAAAAATAAAACCAAAATGAATAAGAAGGATTTAAGAGAAAATGACAATTGTAAAAGATAAGCAAAAAATTTTAACATTTATGCAGTAGATTTCCCCAAAGAAGAAAAGTAAAGCAAGGAAATAGGACAAAAATTAGAAACTATCACTTTAGAAAACATTCCCAAGATTAAAAAAAACCCCAGAAGTTTGAAATTACACATTGCAGGAGAACACCCCAAAACTGAATAAGTAGATTCAGAATGACCAACAGGACATATTGTAATAAAATTATCCTACTTTAAAAAAAAAGAATAAATCCTTCAGTATTCTATCAGATGATCCAGTAACAATAGTAGGAAAAATGTGGGATTGCCATCCAGGATTGTTCACAGCAACATTTTTGGTCAGAAGGAACATGGGCTTATGGTTGCCAGGGTGTTCGTTATAATTCATTGAGCCCCACATTTTTATCTTGTGTGTTTTTTGTGTCTGGTGTGAAGGAGGCAGGAGGTGCCTGCAGCTCACATGCCCTGCAATGAGGAGGGCTCACAGGAGACATGTTAAAATGTGGTTTTATTTTTATGTTTATTTTATTAATTTTTAATGTGATTTTAAAGAGGAGCTAAAACTCTGTGTGTGTGTGAGAGAGAGAGACATGTCCCAGTTTTAATTTTTTTAATTTTATTTATTTTTAAAGATTTTATTTATTTATTTGACAGACAGATGGAGAGCACGAGCAGGGGGAGCAGCAGGCAGAGGGAGAAGCAGGCTCCCCGCTGAGCAGGGGGCCCGAGAGGGGGCTCGATCCCAGGACCCTGGGGTCATGACCTGAGTTGAAGGCCAACACCTAACCGACTGAGCCACCCAGGTGCCCCATGTCCCAGTTTTTAAACATCCACAACCAGTTCCCCATAAAACAAAAAACAAAAACATGTGCGGGTTGAACCAAACACATGGGACCTGACTTTGGTTCTTGGGCAGCAGTTGTGTCTCCTCCTTGGACTGTCAGCTCCAGGAGGGGCACTGAGGCCCTGCGACCGCGCCCAGCAGCCCTCAGACACCCGTGGCTCACGTGCACCCAGCCACTGTCTCTGAAACATGCTGCAAAAGACACACCGGGTCGCATGGCTGAGGGTCTCTTTCTAATTGTTCATGTGAACGCTAAACATCTTTTCATTTTTATTGTTTTAGTATTATTTTTAAAGAGGTGGAAGGGACCGTAGGAGGAACCAGGTCAGATTGAAGGCCTCCACCGGTGTGGCACCGATTCCGGGGCTCCTGGCTCTCCAGTCGGGGCTTTCTCCACCAAGGCGAGCGCTGCCCCAACGCCTGACCTGCCAGCAGGTACGGAGCCCCCCTGCAGGGGACCCCCCTCCTGTCCTAAGTCCTTCCCTTCCTCAGAGTATCTGCTCTAAGTTTCTGTTGCACTTTCTTCACAGACCGTAGTAGGTATTTCCTCATAAAACCAAGCTTTTCCCATCTCCCCAGCTAGACTTGCGGCTCACTGGGGTCCAACAGCAGCTGTGGCCAGGACTGGGCACACACTAGGTACTCGATGAATGCTGATTGATAGAGTGGTGAAGACATGCCAGACATGTTTGCAGCAGAGTGAACCACAGGAGTGAATTGAACTCGGTCCCACCTCTTAATCACTGGTGGGGGGCAGATGACGTATCTTCTCTGATCTCATCACCGTCTGTAAATGGGGATGATATGATATTTAATGTTAGCACATGTGTGGGGGTTACGTGAAAAATTGTGCACAAAACACACTGCTGCTAGACAGGTGAAGTAGTAAGTACTCAATTAGCTGGGACACCTATATTTTTAAGCAGAAGGTGAGGTGCTGGTTTTGAATTCTCTGCTTCTTTCCCATTTCTTCCTTCTCTAATTTTCTCATATCATTATATAACAAAATAAACTTTATTGTTGAGAATGATTTTAGATTTACGGTGATGATAGTATAGGGAGTTTTACATCCTGCCCCTGGCTCCCCTGTTATTAACATCTTACGTATTATGGTACATTTGTCACAATTAATGGACTGATGTTGATGTATTATTAGTAACTATGACCATAGTTTCCTCAGATTTCCTTAGTTTTAACCTAACGTCCTTTTTCTCTTCCAGAATCCCATTCAGGGTATCACCTTCCATTTTGTTATCATGTCTCCTGAGGCTCTTCTTAGCTGTGTTTCTTGGACTTTCTTTGTTTTGGGTGACCTTGACAGTTTTGAGCAGTACTGTAGAATGTCCCTCTGTTGGGATTTTTCTCATTACTAGCCTGTGGTTGTGGGTTTTGGGGAGGAAAACCACAGAGATGAAGGGTCATTTTTATTGCATCATGTCAAGGGTACAGACTTGGAACGTTGTTGATCTCGGTCGTCTGGCTGAGGTCGTGTTTGTCAGGTTTCTCCACTGTAGTTACTCTCGTAACCTCCCATGTCCATACACTGCTCTTTGGAGGGAAGTCACTATGTGTAGCCCACGAAACTGTGCTCACTTTCCTTGAGGGTGGACTCTCTGCATCGGTTATTCGGAATTCTGCATAGAAGATTTGTCCCTTTTCTCACATTCATTTATTTTTTCAATCATTTCATATCCAAATTGACTTGTGCTTTGGCTTCTAATTAATACCACTTATTTTGTTGCTCAAATTGTTCCAGCTTTGGCCGCAGGGAACTCTTTCAGTTGGTTCCTTTGTGTTTTTGATACACTTCCATAATTGTGCGTGTGTGTGTGTGTGTGCACGTGTGTGTGTGTGTGTGTGTGTGTGTGTGTTATAAGCATGTTCTTATTTTTTGGCACTCCAGGAAGACTCAGGCTCATCTTGTATATTTCTCGCCTCGGTTCTAGAATCAGCCGTTTCTCCAAGGAGACTTTTATTGGAGAAAGGGATTTAAAATTACCATCTGGGCTGTAGATGGGTTCTTTGCTACTGGACTGTCATTGTTTGTAGGCTGTCTCAGCCGAGTGCAAGGAAATGTATGTATGTACACTAACCCATCTCATCTATCTATCTATCTATCTATCTATCTATCTATCTATCTACCTGCCAATTTCTACGTGTAACCATCTGTGTCTGTATTCAGCTAGATGGAGTTTTACTGATGTCTCCAGCTCTGATCATGATCACCTCCCCCTGCCAATCTGGAACCTCCCACTCCACCAGTGAGAACCCGGGCTCCCACCATCCCCGTCCATTTGCCGAACTGTTGAATTCTGATGTCCATGTGTGGCAGTATTAGGGTTGGGAGCCTGTGCCACTGTGGGAAAAACTCAACTCGAGTACAGTGTTTATGTGCAGCTCCTTGTGCTTTGGTTTTGCAGACAGCACTCATTTCCAAAGTGACTGGAGTCAGCTCCCTCCTTCCTCTCCCTTCGGGGAGCTTGTTTCACACATTTGCATACAGTTAGAGTATCTTGTCACAGTCTGCGTTCCATCCTGGGATTCTCGCAACCTCTTAAATGATTTTTCCAATGTGCATGCATTAAGATCCACTCTTCGTGCTGTCCGGTTCATTGAGTCTTGGTGCAAGCACAGCGTTATGCATCCACGCCGACAGTGTCATACAGAATAGTTTCACCACCCTCAAAACGTCCCCTGGGCTTCACCTATTCGAACTTCCCACCTCTTCCCCATGCTGCTGGCACCCACTGATCTGTTCACTCTCCCTATAGTGTTGCCTTTTCTAGAAGGTCATACATTTGGAATCATACAGTATGTAGATTCTTTCAGAATGACTTCTCTAACTTAGCAATATATAGATTTATCCGTGTCTTTTCGTGGCTTGATAGCTTATTTCTTTTTTTCACTGAATAATATTCCGTCATGTAGATATGCCAGTTTGTTTATATGTTCATCTATTGGAAGATGTCTTGTTTTTTTCTATCTTGAATTTTTTAAAAGATTATTTATTTATTTATTTGAGAGAGAGAGCGTGAGCAGGGGGTGGGGCAAGGGAGAGGGAGAAGCAGTCTCCCCGCTGAGCAGGGAGCTGGATGCGGGACTCGATCCCAGGACCCCAGGATCATGACTTGAGCCAAAGGCAGATGCTTAACTGACTGAGCCACCCAGGTGCCCATCTATCATAATTTTTTTAATAAGAGGGAAAGTTTTTTTCTTTCTCAGGGAATTTGTATTTTATTTTTTCATTATAGGAGTAACATGTGAAAGGCAGAGTGTTGTAGTGACTAGGAACCTGGTTCCAAAGCAGATGGTTCCCTGCACTTGCTGTGAGTCCTTGGGCAAGAGCATGACTTCTCTGAGCCCCAGTGTCCCTTTCTGCAAAGGGAGATTAGTGGTGGCCTCTCCCTGTCCTTTGGTTGTGAGGACTGAATGAGGAAGCTGCTATAGAGCATGTCCCCAAATGTAAGCTCAGCCTGGACGCCCATGGCTTCCAACCCCGCCTGAGGGACTTGTTTTTGAAATTGCAGCTTATTGAGATATAATTCACACAATGTGCAGTTCTCTATTTAAAGGGAGATGTTGATGCTGGTGCTTTCTCTCGATCTCCCCAGAAGGTATCAGAGAAGGTTTCCACACAGAGACGTTATGACTTGAAGATGCATCCCCAGGTCTGAGTTGTTAAGAACGTGAAACAAACCTCATTACGGAAACCCTGACCAAGCCTGCTTGGGGATCTGCGGCTGTGGTCAAGCCTCTTGGAAGAGGAGTGAGTGGGAGATGGCTTCTCTACCACCTCATCCTCTCTTTCCTTCCTCCCCGGGTCAGAAGAGTATGCAATAACCTCAGGGGGATGGAGGAGGACACATTTCTGAACAAGAGAAGTGTTTTGGTTTTTAATTTCTTTCTTTAAAGATTTTATTTATCAATTTATTTTAGAGAGAGGGGTAGGAGAAGGGAGAGAGAGACTCTCAAGCAATCTCTGTGCTCAGCAGGGAACCGGTGTGGGGCTCGATCCCACGACCCTGAGATCATGACCTGAGCTGAAATCAAGAGTCAGATGCTTAACTGAGCCACCCAGGTGCCCCAAGAGAAATGTTTTTGAAGAAAAGGATGAATCGCCCAAGGAGATGCTTGGAAAGCCAGAAGGGAGAGATCCTGGAGCTTCCACAGTTGAGAGGGTCGCACCCCAGGGCTTAGGAGGGCATTACCCCGGGAGTCAAGCCCCAGGACTTCGGAGCAATCCCGGAGCTAGCCTCTGCCGCGTGGGCACAGGGGCATCCGAGGCGCTTCCGTGCGTTCTGCCAGCAGATGGCAGTGTGGTGCTTCAGCGAGATCAGACGTGGCCAGCCGCCGAGGAAGTGCATGGAATTCTAGATACTAGGAAAGACCCCAGAAGGATCGTCATGGGCTCACGCGGCTGCCACTCAGTGTCCTCTCAGAAACCATTGTACCCAGCCCACATCTGTAGGCAGGAATGTCGGTAGAGTTCACTTAACAGAGATGGACCGAAATGCCAGCTCTGATGGAACCCTCCGCTGGGTGCGATGGGCGCAGAAAGATGCGTCCTGTGGGGCCCCTCACGGAGCGTGTGCTTTAACGGAGACACATGTCCAAGTGTGACTACAGCACAGGGGGGTTTATAGCGTAGGTGGGGCAGGCAGGAGGTTTCTACACCCCCCGCCCCCCCAGTGCTGCCTCAGACTCCGGCTTGTGTGCGTCCATCCAGCTAAAGTAGCGGAGCTCTGCCGGCCTGTGCCAAGCCGGCTTTCCGTGCTGCGCGCTAGAAGTCACCACAGCTTTGCTCTCCGGCCTTTTAAAAAAGACATAGTGTTTTTAAGAGAAGTTTTAGGTTCACAGCAAAATCGAGAGGCAGTACAGATTTCCCATATACCCCTGCTCCCCCCCCCCCCGCAGCCTCCCCCATTCTTAACCCCCCCAACCCCCCGGAGTGGTGCATTTGTTATAATTGATGAACCTACATTGATGCATTACAATTGCTAAAATCCATGGTTTATATTCTGTTTTGCTCTTGGCATTGTGCGTTCTGTGGGTTTGGGTCAATGTGTAAGAACATGTATTCATCATTATGGTGTCATCCGGAATTTTTCACTGCCCAAGAAGCCTTTGTGCTCCCGGATCCCCGGCCAGCACGGATCTTTCACTGTCTCCATGGTTTTGCCTTCCCTAGAATGTCCTAGAGTCGGAATCACACAGTATGTAGCCTTTTCAGATTGGCTTTTTCACTTAGCCATATGCATTTAAGGTTAGTCCTTGTCTTTTCATTTCTTTTTAGTGCTGAATAATATTCCATTGTCGGGAGCTCCCACCGTGTATGCATTCACCTTCTGAAGGACACCTTGGATGCTTCCACGTTTTGACAAACATGAATAAGGCTGCAATTATGAATTAAACATTCATGTGCAGGTTTTTGTGTGGACATGTTTTCAACTCCTTTGGGTAAATATTAAGGAGCACAGTTGCTGGTTTGTATAGTGAGAGTATGTTTGGTTTTGTAGGAAACTGCCAAACTGTCTTCCCCAGTGGCTGCAGCCTTTTTATCATCACCATCAACAATCTCACCTCCTTTCCCTCCCCCTCTGGGACTCTTACTTTGCCACCCTTTGTGGCTTTCCCCTAACTTTATCCTGTTTTGTCTTGAACAAGGAAACTCCATGTGGATTTCATTATCTGCAGCAGGAAATATACAGCTATGGGTTCCTGTCTACAGTGCTGTTTCCTATCTAAGCAAAGGCATTGGGGTTATGTTCACTCGGACCCTAGAAACTTTTTCTGCCCTCTCCACGTGTTGTGTTCTATACTTTGTAACCACAGGACTCAGGAAGTCTGGTTAGTTTAGTGGTTTGGAGCTCAGCACCAACAAGATCAGAATCCTTTGTTGCGACCGCAGGTGAGCCAGTAGATTTCTTTTATTCCATGATCATAGCCAATACCTTCAAACTTGCCACCAGAGTCATGGTGTCCGGCTTCTCCTCTCTTATCCCCATCTCTTCAGTCTAAAAATGAGGTCCTTTAGCTCCCACCTTCAGGCCCGGCCCCTCTCAGACTCAGGACCACACCCGTCGTCTGCCCAGCTGAATGCTGAGTTGATTTGGAGTGCTTTCTTCTGCCAGTTGGGTTTCTCCCCTGTGCCCACTTCTAGAACAGGGCCTGGGCTTCTGAATGATCCTCCCTGCTGGAGGTCCAGCTTTTTCCGGCTCAGCTTTCTGGTGGCTCCTTGACTTCACAAGGGCAGAAGTACTAACCTGGTGGATAGAGTATATCTACCACTCACCCACTGTATGACCTTGGCTTGGTTCCCTGGCTTCTCTGAACCAGTTTCTTCCTTTCCTACAGGGATGGGAGTGGCTAGTAACACTGCCTGTACAATCTTCCACAAAATATGTTCAATCAGTGCTAGTTACCATTCTTCCCCTTCTCTGTCTTTGCATTCCTGGGACCTGGAATGTTCCAGCTTGATTGGTGGAACCCCATGTTCCTTCATACCTGGGGACACTCCCCTTTTGCTGGACTCTGCAGAATGCAGAGCTTGGAACACTGCCTCTCATCTGTCTCTAGCACCACTGCTCTGCTGCCGTTTTGGCGTTGCTGCCTGCCCCAGAGATGTGTAGGCTCTGATCCCTGATCCTGCCAGGCCACTCCCTGCTGTGGGTGATCCTTCTCTCTCAAGGGCATCAGGAGCCGCATTGCTTACTAACTTCTATAGCACTGGACTTGGTTGCAGTGAGGTGAGGGCGCCTGGATGACAATGCAGCCCATCACCATCCTGGGTTCCTGGTTCGAAGAACATGGTTCAAAGAACAATGTACCTTACGAAGGTACATTGCTTGCAAAACCAAACCAAACCAAACCCTGACAAAATGATTGGGAACATTTGGGTCTGTCAGTTTGCTATAAAGACTGGCAGAAAAATCTCTACAAAGTACATATGTTGGAGGTAGAGCCATAGAAAAAACTTATTTTTCTGAGTACTTCCTAAGTGTGGGTCCTCTTCTAAGTACCACACATTTCTTCCTTCCTATAATCCTCCCCCAAACCCTATAGGGTGGGTACTACTAAGAGTCCAATTTTGTCTGTAAAGAAGCTGAAGGGGAAATGAAATAGTGACTTGTTCGAGATTGCACCACTAGTGCGTGATGGAGCCAGGAACCTCACCGGGCCGTCTGACTCTGGACACTGCTGCCCTCTGAGACGCTATATTGCCCTCACCCCAACCCTCATACTGATCCCACATAGGCAGCCAATGTTTGCAGAGCTGGACGCACTCCTTGCACATGCTGGATGTGATGGGAGGTCGTGGGGACCTGGGGGAGCACTCTTGCTGATTCTGCTATGAAGGGAATTATATGTGCCATGATCATGGGCCAAGGGGTAGCATCGACAGATGCAGATGTAGATGTCCCAGCTGTCCTTCGGCAGAGAGGTGACCAAACGTGAGGTACCAGTGGGTGAAAACACCCATGAGCATGAAGTGAAAGGGAGTCCTTGCCTTCTGTGCCCCCACCCCCGTGTGCAAGTGCAGAGTTGGAGGACGTGAGTAGAAGGTAGACCTGATGCTAATTGGCAGAAATGCTTTCATTGCCTTATGAAGCAAGGTTCATTAACTAAAACATAATGTTCAGTGTGACTTTAAAATTAAATACCTAAGACATAATGTCTCCTGAGGCAGCTGGGAAGTGGGGTTACTTATATTCTTGCACTTGCTCACTTATTATTTAAAACCAAATCCACTCCGGGAGACTTAAGGTGAATATTTGGCCTCTTTTCAGAGAACTTCATAGTAAGTTTTGGTGCCTTGACTTGTGAGGTCATCGAATCCCTTTCTCTTTCATTAGTATCAGCTAGTGTCGCCCAACCCTCTCATTGAGCATCTATGGGAAGAGGTAATAGAACGTGTCTCCACTATCGAAGAATCTGTGATGTTTTGGAGGTCGAGCTTATCGCGCGGACATATGGCCACGTTATACATGTGGTAGAAACTGTACCAGCTGCGTTCTCATTTGTAAGAATCAGAAATGGACTCTCCATATTGAGGGGAAAAAGTGGAAGGTGAAGAGATTTATGGAGGGTGGTTGGTGGCACTGGTGTTGGGCGTTAGGAATAGTTGGTGTCAAAAGGTTGCAGCCCTGTGCTGAATCTGCCCTTCAAACATTCTCTCTGACTTAGCACCCCGTGGCCAAGGCTCAGGGTCCCATGAACCTGCCCTGTGAAGCCTGGGTTGCTGGCCTGCCTCAGGGGGCAGTGGAGAAACAACGCGGCCCCTTGACTTCCGCTAGTAGGGGAGATGGCGTGAGGTGACAGGGGCTGGACTTACCTTCTGCTAAGGCCTTGAAAGTTGGGGAATTCTCCCAAACAGGAGGTGGAGGGGCTACCAGGAATGGAATGGTGGGTGTTGAAGGCTGGATAGCCAACAACAAAATAAAACCGCCCCCTGTTGACCCAGTGGCAAAAGCACCAACGATAAAGAGCCACGGATACATATTGTACTTCCCGCAGTATGTAAGGTTTTTAAAAAAGTTACGTTTGTAAGGAATCCTATGTCAGATGGACCAGGATGCTACCTATAAAAAGGAGCTCTCGTGCATCCTTTTGCAGGCTAGTGATGTGAAGCATAGCCTCACATGGGTTTGGTCTGAGGTGGATTGCCTTGTAATGGATTGTTCTGAAGGAGATTCAGCTGCGTGTGTAACTGGGCACCCGTGGGGACGGTAGAGCTGTTTTCCCGTGAAGGCCCCTCCCCTTGAGTAGATCTTGATGGAAGATCCCATCACAGGCTCCATAATCTCCTTAGGAACTGGGCACACGGGGATTCCCGTTTTTTCTTTCTTCCATGGTTATCCTGTTGCCTTCATGGCTCCCTTCAGGGCAGTGAGTGAGCCTGAATTTCTTTAAGGGTTTCTTCATTGGGTGCTCTTGCTGGATGGAAGGTGTTGTACTCGAACTCCATCACAGCTGGTGGTGTTTTCTTACCCCTCTGCCAGCTAGTGTGGCAAGTTTTGTTGTTGTTGTTGTAATTAACTGGGTGCCTGCCATGAGGCCCTGCAGGCTCTTTGAGGTCCTGCTTCAGCTCTGAGGGCCTCCAAGGACACAGCCCATGGCCCAGCCTCCTCTTTCCTGAACTCCACGGGGCCCCAAGGCGGGGACACTCAGCCGTGACTTCATGTGGTCCTGCTCTGTTCTCTGCTCCTGTCCTGTACGTGGGTTACACACCGTCTCCTCGGGCCCAGACTTGTGTGCTGCCTGACTAAACCTCTAACCTATGGTCTTAGAGAGAAGTTGTCACTGTTGTTGATTATCCTTGTGTAGACACAGCTCGTGTGGGCTACACACCTCCCCTCTCTCTCCATTCTCCTCTCGAGAAAAGTCAGGAATCTCAGTTCTGCGGCTTCTCAGGCACCAGTGGGCATCTGTGGACTTCTCCACACTCAGCCGCTCAGAGTCTTGAAGAAGCTCTGCCCGGTGAATCACACGGCCCAGGAGCTTGGTTCACTCACAGCAGCAGGGCCCACATTTGGAGATTTCCGGCCCCAGCCAGATTTCAAGACAATAGAATTTAGAGGCTGAATTTGCTAAACAGGGACAAAATGTATCAACAAAAGAACAAAACCAGCCAAATTATGGAAGTAGCCCAAGTGTCCAGCAGTTGATAAATGGATAAGGAAGATGTGGTGTGTGTATAATACACACACGCAATGGCGTATTATTCAGCCAAGAAAGAAGTGAAATCTTGCCATTTGCAATGACATGGCTGGGGCTAAAGAGTACAGCGCGAAGTGAAATCAGTCAGAGAAGGACAGATACCGTACGACCTCACTCATTTGTGCAATATAAGAAACAACAAATTCGCAAAGGGGAGAAAAAAGAGAAAGACAACCCAAGAAGCAGACTCTTGCCCAGAGAGAACACAGGGAAGGTTACGAGAGGGGAGGACAGTGGGGGGATGGGAGAAGGAGGTGATGGGGATTAAGAGGACACGTCGCGGGACGAGCACTGAGTAACGTGTAGAACTGTTGAATCGCTATGCTGTACACCCGAACCTAACAGGCCACTGTACGTTAACTATACTGGAATTAAAATAAAACACTTAGTTTAAAAAAGAGCTTGGTGTGGCTCCAGGTGCAGAGCGCGTGCTCAGTGAGTAGTGCTCCCTTCTGGGAACCTCCTCCCCGTCACCCCGGACTCCCCATAGTCTCCGCCTTGCTCTCCAGCGCTTTCTAGGCACTTCCTCTGGCGCTTGCTCAGGGGACCACGCCTGTCAAGTGGGGATGCCCACTCCACAGGTGGGTGTGAGGGTCCCGAGGGCTAAGGTCTGCATCAGTGTTCAGCACGGTGCTCAGTAGCTAATGAACATCCCGTAAATGTCACTGTTCCCAGCTTCCCAGGCGTCTGTCCTCTCTGACACCCTCTGTGTGGCATCTCGTTTGTTCTGCCTCGTGGGGCCCTCACGACCCTCTCTTTCCCCTCTGCTGACCCCCACCCCCGGTGTTTCATTTTGTTCACTTGGTTCATCTTGTTCTGGCCTATTCGGACCAGCATCCCTGCTACAAGTCTCTTCCCTTTCCAGTACATTTCCCGTGGAAATAGTAGCTGAATGTTTTCCAAAGCGCATTTCTGATTGCACCACTCCTCTGCTCTAAAAGCTCCTATGACTCCCCGTTGTCCACAGACTAGATCTCAGATCCCAGTCCTGGGGTTCAGACTCCCCCCTTCTGGACCCCACCTACCTAACCACCCTCATTCCCCTGCTCCATCCTTCAGATGATGCACCGAATGAATTTGTCCTTTCTCCCTTGTTTCCACCCCGTGGTTACTCACTCAGGGCTTTCTTCCATTTAGAACACGCATCCCCTCCCACATACCCATTCTACCATTCTTCAAAGCCCAGGAGAAACTTCACCTTCTCCTAGCCTGTCCTGATTTTTCCGATATCCCAAATTGGAAGGATTCTCTAGAACTTTGTCTGAACCTCTCCAGTCGCTGCTCCATTTTCTACTCTGCATTTTGTCGGGACATCATGTGTTCACAACTGGTTCCCCGCCACTGTTCCTGTGTCTGCTTGTCTCCTGCCAGCTGCCCGTAGCCACGCGGTCCCCCTCAGCATGTCCAGGATGGGAGCTACTGAATGTCGCTGTGTGCGGGGCCTGTGTGTGGGCTCCGAGGGGGGTGCAAAGAAAACCAGCCGAGTCTCCGTCTCTGCTGTGAGGGATCATGACGCCGAGCTGGGGGAAGGAGTGTGTGTGTGTGTGTGTGTGTGTGTGTGTGTGCGTGTGTGTGTGTGTGTGTGTGTGTTGTGCGCACACGTGTGAGATGACCTAGGATCATTCTCAGAGCAGCACTTCACGCACAATGGAGAAGGTGAAGGCAGTGCCCCAGAGAGCTGGCAAGTTCTCCAAGGCTGCAGGGCAGGAAGGACTTGGCCTCGTGCATGACGGGGGAGGCTCTGAGGAGGAGCGAGGAGTTTGCACAGAGACCTGAAGGCAGGGAGGCATGAGGATTGACTAGCGGTGGATGGGGGCCTGGGGCAGGGGGCAGCGGTGTCTATTGTGTCGTTGGTTGAGGGACAATTCCTGTCCCAGTTGCGGGAGCTCTGAGTCTCTGTTTCCTCTTCTGGCTACTGCATGGTCGGTGACTGAGACCCCAGGCTGTGGTAGCTGAGTGACTTACTGGGGTTTAAATCCTGGATCTCCTAATGGGAGACTGAGTGACCTTGGGAGTCATCTGAGCTTCAGTTTTTTCATGCTGATGGGACAGCAGGGGCTAATGACCCAGCGAGCCCAAGTGCCCGGAAGTTCACACGTGCTCAGTCCAGCTCAGGACGCAATTCCAGAGCGTCAGGCTCTTCACCTTCTTGGAGGAATGTCTGTCCCCAGCTGGCTTCTGCAGGGGCCGGGCACACCGCAGTCAGTGAACTTAGTCACCTCCCAAAGCAAGATGTGTCTGGGGTTAATTAAAAACACTTGACCCACCTTATTTAAGTAAGTATCCTCCTATACTTCTAGAAAGTGTTAAGGGATACATTAAAAAAAAATAAAGCCACGACTTTCATACACATATAAAATGAACATATGTCAAAGATTTCACTTAACTCATGAATAAGGGGATCCACACTCTTTCCATCATCTCCGCTTTTGCTTCATTGATCATTTTAATTGTCTCCCATGGCTGGGATTGGCGGAGGCAAGACACTGTTGCTCTCTCATATCAGCTTTTGAGATTGTGCCCATAATATTGGTCAGAAATACCAGATCTTTACTATATTCCTTCTGTGTGCTCCCTTCTGTGCCAGGTGACTGAGGAATGCACACAAGACCCAGTCCTGGTCTTGGCAAACTCAAAATAGAGCTGGGAAAACAGAATACCTTCTGAGAGGGGGGTGGGCTGTCCTATAGCTGGGGTTCAAAAAAGCAGCAGCCAACTTTATTAAAGATGCAGGTTAAGCTGTATTTTCTGCTGGTACCTTTTTAACGTGGAAATACATCTGGGAAGGATAACATTGTTATAACATAGTTTGATCATGATGGCAGGGCATATCAGAATCATGTTCCACGATTATGTGTGGGGCTTCTACTAGCAACCAGGCATACTTCTGGGTTCTGTGAGTATGAAGATGAGAGTGGCCCCAATTCCTCGGCGTATACGGTTCTGTAAGGAAAGCATAGAGCTGCTTACATAAATAAGTCCCCTGTATACAGTAGCATACATGCACCCGTTGCTCTCTTCAGTGATGTTCACACATTTACACACTTGGGATTGCAATTCTCTCATTTTGTAGCCTTGGATTCATCTTTATTATTATCTTGGCAATAAGAAAACCTAGCCTCGCTGATGGAACTAGCAGCTCAAACACAAGAAATGTATTTTCCTATGTTGTTGAGACAGCCTTGGGAGGACTGGGATTAAGTTTGGGGCTCTCAGGGACCATCTACGTGTCAGTTCAAGTTCAGCTCAACACATAGACCACCCCCTGA
Organism: Ursus arctos; assembly: GCF_023065955.2. Classification (NCBI taxonomy): domain Eukaryota; kingdom Metazoa; phylum Chordata; class Mammalia; order Carnivora; family Ursidae; genus Ursus; species Ursus arctos. Next base: position 19,602,607 of record NW_026623089.1, read on the forward strand.
AAACTTCAGCTTGCAGTAGACGCTCATTGTTGAAGCTCCTGCCTTCAAACAACTTACCACCTAGGGAGCGTGTATGCGGGGGCATGGGTCTAAAAGACAAACTGTGTTCTAAAAGCTTTGGAAGATTTAGAGAAGAAAGCTATCATGGCCCCTGGAGGGGCAGTAATCAGGAAAAGCTCAAAAGAAGGGGTATTGTTAGAAATATGGACCCTGATGATTGGTGGAATTTGTGGAATTTCAACCAAAAGGGGACCCCTGCAGAGTTGTGCTTGGATTTGTGAACATAGCAGATTTGACAGTGAGACCCCCTCCCCAGGACCAGCCTATTCAGTTTCATTAGGAAGATAGAATTGAGGATGAAGGTTCAGATTGTTAGGTAGAATGTCTTTGATATTTAGGGAGTCTTCCTAAATAAATAGTAGTCCCAAAGTTAGTCCTGTAATACACCCAAAGATGATTAAGCACACAAGTTGATAGGGTTCTCATTTAAAAAGCTTCCTCACTTATCAGACAGTCCCCTATTATGTACTAAAATTCAAGGCTTAGTGAGGAATCACTGTCACTAAAACACCCTAGAGGGAAAGCAAGTAGGGCCATTGGTTCATATACAAAACTAATGTGATGGACCTATGACTTAAAGTCACATGCTCAGAGTTCCTGCAAGAGTGAGGTGGCATGTGACTGCAGTCCTTGCTCAGTAATGGTCATCGGGCCAGGAGTGCAGTTTGGAGCTGGCTGCACAATGACATTATGCCTCCCAGTGGCCCAGGAAACTGCACACCAGGTGGCCTCTGAGCTCTTCTCATGCGGAAACCCAGTGGGTTCATGACCACCAGCAGGTGCACCAGACTTTCAAAGATCTGGCTCCAGAGGGATGCTCTTTCTCTCGTCATTTCCATTAGTGCCTCTGAAGGCCGGGAAGTTAGTGCAGGAGGTTGGGTTGGCAAGGATCTACTTGGAGATGATTTCAAATAGATTATTCCTCTAGGGATAGATGGTTAATTTAGCACTGAGAGTGGGATACAGTAAAAGCTCAATCATGAAAACATATTGTTAATTCTAGCCTTCTGGTTACCGTATCTCTCCCCTCACTGGGCAGTTCTGCTGCCCCCTCCTCCTTTTTTATCTGTGCTCTTCACACTGGTTTTGAAACCCGAATTCAATTATGTCAAGCTTCTGCTCAAAATCTTCCAATGACTTCTGAGGCTCTTAGAATAAGGACCCCGGAATGTGGAGCTAAGGGCCTGCGTGACTCGACCTAGTCCTCCCTCCCTAGGCTTCTGTCTCCGCTCTCTTTCTGACTCCCTTTGCTCCAGCCCTACAACCTGACTTTCAGCCCCTGATAACTTCCAGACTCCTTCCCACAGGCCTTTGCACATGCCACTAGCTCTGCCTGGAATGCTCACCTCCTCTGTCTCCACCGGTCAGCTCCCACTCACAAGTCAGATCTCAGTTAGGGCTTCGTTGTCTCAGGGAAGTGCTCCCTGACCTTCCTGACCAGCTCAGAGCACCCCCGACCCACACACCCTCTTACCACTGCACCTGCTGCCTCAAGGAGCACTTACTGCACCTGTAAACCAACATTTATTTTGTCATGATTTGACTGATGGTCTGTCTTCCCCACCAGACTGTGAGGTCCCCAGTGTAAGAGGCCCTGTTTGTTCTCACAGTTTAGTCTCTAGGCCCCTAGCACAGTACCTCACACGTGGTAACAGTTTCACAAATAATTTTCCATTCAGTCAACAAATAACTACTGACCACCCATGGACTGATGTTAGTGACTATTTGTACAAAGTGAGAGAGGGGAAAAAAAAGCCCAAAACATAATGGTGGTGGATCACCAGAGAAGGGAAAGTTGCAGAGACGATATGATTTGAAGAGGCAGATGGGTAAAGTATAGAGGTTAGTAAAACAGTTTCTCAGGCTCCGACAAAGAAAGGCTCCTGGTGCGCCACGCTTCGATTCATGTCTATCGCCTGGTGTGTGGTTTTCCAGGATGACCAACTCCCTGAGGTAGCCAGCACTTCCCGAGAGACATCAAAACACTGGTGGGGAGTTGTTCCGAACTGTGGGAAAGTCAACGGAGAATTTCTATTTCATTTAGCAAATCCGTACTTAGATGTAGCCTTTTATGGGGTAGCTCTACCCTGTTAGGAGCAGCAGGAAGAGCCTCACCTGTTCAGAAATGATTCAGTCACAAGGCAGAATGTACTTTGATGGCTGTAGGAAAGAGCTATAGCCTAGATTTATTTATGTCATCGGAGACATATCTAGAGAATACCATCTTTCAGAATGAAAATCAAATTCTGGAGATGAAGAACTGTTTTTTAAGGGAAGTTTGTTTGCGCTGACACGATCACTTGAGAGCACCAGCTTGCGTCTTTGTATCCAGAATTTACTGAACTGTGGAATGAGTATACACTGTATCATTTGCCTGAGGCAGGGCACTGTAAATATTTCATGGCTTTAAATATGTGCCATGATTAGGTATGTGTTTTAGTAGTCAAGCGAAGAACGGTTTAAAGCAACGAAATGAAAGTATTTCCTTTCAGTTCAATATGTTCTCATCTGGGAGCTTTAGAAGCAGGTCACAAGGAGAATTCTGCAAGGCTAAGGTTCTCCTGATGATATCAGCGATGGGAAAGAGATCTTGAGTCTTGGTCTTTAGCACCTCCATTTGTTCTAGAAGAAAATTCCCTAAAAATGTTCATAGAAGGGACGCCTGGGTGGCTCCGTGGGTTAAGCGTCTGCCTTCGGCTGAGGTCCTGATCCCAGGGTCCTGGTCAGTGGGGAGCCTGTTCCTCCCTCTGCCTACTGCTCCCCCTGCTTGTGCTCTCTCTCTCTGACAAATAAACAAATAAAATCTTAAAAAACATACTCACAGAAGCCCATAGCTGTTTTGCAAGTTTGTTTTGGTATTAGATGACATTACTCCAAATGCCAGTTTTAAAATAAACTAGTAAATAAATTTTAAAGAGAGCTTTAATGTGGAAGTGGCTTGAAAATAAAATGAATAAGTAAAGAAATAACATTCAACAGATATTATTGAACACTAACTATGTTTGGGCTGTTTAATATCCAAATTGAGATGACAATTAGTGGCTCTTGGCACCTTAAAGATCAAGATAAGATTGGTTTGAATCCTTAAATGTATGTCCTGCGACAATTCCTCTAGCCTAAAGGGATGTACCGTTTAAAAGGGGAGCTAAGACAGGTCAGGAATAATTATAATATAGGGAAGAGGTAAAGTATGCAGAGGAGAAAGAGAGAGAAGCCCTTGCATCTGGAAGAATCGGGATGCTTCTCAGAGTTGTGGAGATATGTTTAGATGAAGGCAGAGAATCCAACTACGGACCAAGGAAATAGTGTGAGCAAGGGTACGGTGTCGGGAGAATGCAGGGCAGGTGCCAGGTGCCATTGCCCTTCGGTTGACCGGCGCATGAGGTACCTGAAGGGAGCAGGCAGATGACTTGGGACTTTGGAAGTTAAGTGTTTTGCCAATGGCGAAATGAACCAGATGTCCTGCCTAAAGACTTATTATCCCCGGACATTAATGGCATCTGTGTACAACGGTTTGTTTGAGGACCTGTTTTCAATCCTTCAGAGTATGTACCCCAACGCAGGCAAACTCCATTCTTAATCCTGACCTGATGGCTGGCCCCAACCCATTTTACAGTTTGATCCCAGATCCAAATACTTCCTACAGAACTCAAAAGCACCATTTCCCCATTTTGCTTGAATGTTCCCTTTATTTATTAACATTATTTATTTGGGAGAGAAAGAGAGAGCACGAATGGGGGGAGGAGAAAGAGGAAGAAGCAGACTCCGCACTGAGCAGGGACCCCGAAGTGGGCTGATCCCAGGACCCTGGGATCATGACCTGAGCCACCCAGGCACCTCTGAATGTTCCCTTTAAATAAGCATTCTATTCTCTTTGTTGAAAGGCAGTGTGGGATAAGATTGAGAACACGTGGTCTGAAGCCAGACGACCTGCAACCTAGGACCAGAGCTATCAGTTGTTGAGCTAAAATTGCTCGGCCTTCAGTTTCGCTAAAGCTCCATTTACTCAACTATACTCTTCATTCCTCTTGAAGTTGTGATTAGCATCGAGACAACTGGTGTTTTGAAGAGTATTTTCCAAATGTCAACGATTCCTCCATGTAGGTATGTACTAGGTCCTTAAAATTTCAAGCCAGAAAGGACTTTTAGAGCAAGCCTGCTTGGAAATGCTGTTATCGTACAGATCTGAGGGCCCTCAGGGGGCGCTACTTGGGGGGTCAAGTCGGGGCGGCGGGGGGGGGGTAAATTCCAGATCTTCTGATGCAGGTCTGGGCCTTTTCCACCTCCCCACAGCCAGACCTCCTTCTGAGTCTCAGTCAAATCCTTTGTCCTTTCTCCTCTGGTTGAGAAAAAACAAGAGCAAACACAGTACCTCTGCGTTATTCACTGAGTCCATTGAGCTCAGATTTATCTCCAAAGTCTGGCTGTTGGTCTGACCTTTCCTGAATTTCATTCTCCAGGCGTGGGAGGGAAGCCAGTCCTTCCCCTGGCCCCTGCTTAGTATCCTTGGGAATTCTCTTATTTGTATTCCTGTCACTGCCACTTTTAATGCACCAAAGCCTGCGTTTAAAGCAATAACCAGCCTGACGTTTATGAAATAAAAGATTGATATCAGCTTCCTGAAACTCAGGCAAAAGCAATATCTTTTCTATATCTTGCTATGCCTTTAACTCCAGGAACTTTTATACTCGGTGGCCACTGAAAAATGAAATAACAATAATGACAATAATAAAAAAAAAAAGGTATCTTCTAAGAACCACAGTTCTGAGTAATGTTTTCTTTAATTTCTTTATTGATTTAATGACAAGAGAAGATTAGACTTATTACTTTCTTCAGTGTCCAAGTGCATTTTCATTTTTAAAAGAAAGATCATAGTATGTAGCTTAAAGGTTGACGTTTTGTTTATCGCCTGGCTTCTTTATGCATTGGTGGCTTGAGCAGCTGAAATGCATAACCATGGCCACCCTGTTTCCTCATGAGGAAGGTAAGAAGATTCAGATGGGAGAAAGCTTTGGTTCTCTTATGAAGTAGAACATTCTGGAAAATAAGTCACCTTTATGCTTGTTCTTCCAGAAGGTCATTCCACTTTACAGGGTGGACTATTTATTTGCACACAGAAGTCGTAAGTGCTTAAAGTATAAGATTTGACATCTGTGACCCAACATAATTTGGCTTCAGTCAGACTTCCCAGTCATATCACCCATTACTTAACTTTTTACACCTGATGAATTTGTCAAACTGAACATTTCTCATTTGTCACGTGATGATTTTCAATTTTATTTTTATCCAGTCAGACAATCTCTGCCCTTTATTTGGAGTGTTTAATTTATTTACCTTTAACGGGTTTGAGTCTACCATCTTGCTTTTTGTTTTCTATTTGGGCTATATGTTCTTTGTTCCCTTGTCCCTCCTTTCCTGCATTCTCTAAGATTACTGAGACTTTTTTTTAGTATGTTATTTGATCTCCTCTAATGGCTATTTTAAACCCTTTCAGCTAATCCCACCATTCCTTTCATTTCTGTATCTGTTCCCATTGACCGATTTCTCTCTTGGATTTGGGTCACATTTTCATGCTTTTTCACGTAACTAGAAAGTCTTGATTGTATGCTGGATGCCACAGTATGATTATCTGTATTTTATCCTTTTCCTTTTGAGAAGAGGTAAGTTTGGTCCTGGCAGGCAGTTAATTTACATGTGGCTCAAGACTGTCAAGTCTCGTGTAAGGTACGTAGTGAAAAAGGGTGGGAAATGATTAAAGGTTAGAAAAATATTTAGGGGCCAAATCATCTAGAACTTGATAGATCCCAGTGAGGAGTCTGGATTTTATTTAAAGTAAACAAGAAACCATTACAAAATTTTTGGCTAAAGAATGATACAATCTATCTTTTTAAAAAGACTGTTTTCTCTGTTCCACTAAAGAAACACTTACTGGAGACTATATGAGCTGGGACATGTGATAGACAATGGAAACCAGACCATGAGTGAATATATAGGACGCTCCTTCCTTTGAAGAGCTCGCAGAGTGACCAGGGCTGTTGTGTGTGAGCGTCATGGTGGAGGCAAGCGCCGGGAAGTATTGGGAGCCAGAACTAGCGCCTCAGGGATGGTGTCCTAGAGGAAGTTACTCTCGGCTGGCTGTTTAGAATGGACAGGACTTATCCAGGTGAAAAGAGGAGCGGTAGCAGTGGCAGGCAGAATACCTTGGTTAAAAGTATGGAGAGGTGAAAGAGCTGTGTGTGGAGAAGCATGGAGTTCAGTTTTGCTGAGTGTGAGGTGTGAAGCATGGTTTACCCTTGTCCTCCCACCTCCGAAGAGCTTCCCACCCCCACCCTGAGTTGCATGTGCTTCCACCCATTCTTCAGGTTCGATTCAAATACCACCTCCTCCACGAGCAATTCCTGATGCCTACAGAGAAGTGATTCGTGTCTCCACTGCTGGGGTCTCTGTTATGCTCATATCTAGCTATCCATGTCCAGTTTACCTGTGTTTCAACTACAGAGTCTAACAGTGATTGGCCTATAGTGCTCAATAAATATTTATTAATAAATTCAGCAAATTTCCCGGGAGGCTGATGTCTAGGTTTATTGGCAACCCCATTGTCTTTGTCCAGATTCATATATCTTTTCACCACATTGGGCTCAGCCTTCCAAATAGTTGCCGCCAATCACCAGGCAGCCATAACTTTTATTTGTACCACACTATATTCACTGACCCCTTTCAGTTCACACAATGGGATATCCACTTCTTCTTCATCTTGTTGTTTCAAGTGTCTGGTACTTTGAATCTTAAATCTGGAAGAACTTTTAAAAATCATCTAATTTGTTGGGTTTTTAACTTGGCTGCACATTAAAATCACATGGGGGAATTTTTAAAAACATCTATGCCTGGCACCCATTCTCCAGAGACTCTGATTTAAGTGGCCTGGGTAGGGGCCTGGACATCCTATTAAACAACAACAACAACAACAACAACAACAACAACCCCAAACAATTCTCCCCAGGTGATTCTAATGTATAATGAGGAGTTAGAACCACTGATTTAAGACCCATTCCTTATGTATGACAAAACTCATTATCTGTTACAAGGGAAGAATCTCAGGTCCGGAGAGGTCAAGTGACTTGTTTGAGGGTCACACAAGGAACTTAATATACAGCAAATCTGCATCTAGAACCAAAGTCTCCTTCCTATGCTGCTATTTATCTATTTATTTAATCATTTTTTTAAGTTTTTATTCGAATTCCAGTTAACATACGGTGTTATACTAGTTTCAGGTGTACAATGGAGTGAGTCAACACTTTAATGTATCACCTGGAGCTCATCACAAGTACATTCCTTAATCCCCGTCACTTATTTCACCCGTCCCCCACCCCCTCCTCTCTGGTAACCATCAGATTGTTCTCTAAAGTTAAGAGTCTGTTTCTTGTTTTGCCTCTCCCTTTGCTCATTTGTTTTGTTTCTTAAATTCTACTTGAGTGAAATCATATGGTATTTGTTTTTCTCTGGTTGACCTCTTTCGCTTAGCATAATACTTTCTAGTTCCATCCATGTCATTACAAATGGCAAGATTTAATTCTTTTGGTTGAATAATACTTCACTGTATATATATATATATCACAACTTCTTTATCCATTCATCAGTCGATGGGTGCTTGGGCTGTTTCCATAATTCGTTTACCTTCTCACATTACCAACTTATGGGCAGTTAATTCTCTTTGAATTCTGAACTCTGACTCCCCCTTCTCATGAGAACAAAGCCATATTCTTCGGAGCCTGGTGAGCTTAGATTTGAGGGATAGCATTTGTTTTCATGACAGTGTCCAACTCCTCTTCACAACAGAGAGGCTTTTATTTGTCCGAACTTGATCATCATTTGGCCATAATTTCACTGGAGGGTAAACTTGTGCTGGATTGTCTCAGTCTCAGGGTTGTTGTGAGGTTCGAATGAAATAACACACATACAGCATTTAACGTTGGGCTTGTGGCAGAGTGTGTGCTCAGTAAACAGAGTAATCAACAGTGTTAATATTACTATCATAATTCCTAATCAGTGCTGTATTACAACCCTAATTAACAGTGATACTGATGTAGGATGTGGGTAATGGCACATATTTTAACATCTTCAAGGGACTGTACCAGGCACTTTACATACATAGTTTCATTTAGCCTTAAATTGCCTCTGCATATGTATTATTATCTCTAGTTACACGTGAGAAAACTGAAGCCAGAGCATCTAAGTATCTTGCTCAGTCTCGCTGATAAATGATGGAGATAGGTTTGGGTCCCAGTGTGGCTGGTCCCAAAGTTTATGTGCTTTTGTTCACAACTCACTGCCTTGTTCAGTCACAGCATTTTGTAGAAGGGATAATGGAAAGGCAATGGAAAGTTAAGGCTCTCATGTTGTATTCTTGATATTTCAGGTCAACATTATAAGGGGCAACAACCATGACTTTCCTCAAAATGGGCATTTCTGATGCTCCTGCTCTTACCTGCCATAGCTTCATAACATAAAGACATCTTGTTAATCGGGTTGGCCCCATGGTCTCCCCTCCGTATGTCCATTCCTGTCCCTTTGACTCTTCTCCGGCTACTTTCACCATCTGTGACTCTCTTTCCTGCTCTGCAGGAAATATTTGGAGAGGACTCCAAATATTTCTAATTTCTTAAGGCCCAACTTGAACCCTCATCTCTGTGACATCTTCTCTGGCTTCTCCAGGCTGTGTAGACCTTTCCTTTCTTTGAATTCCTACTGCAATCAGGGCCTAGACCATGTAGGTGAGCCCCTGTCTTAGTCAATCTCCTTTGGTCAAAAGTAGCAAACACCACTCCAACCTTAGGCATATGAAAAGAATGTACCAGAAGGACACAAAAGTATCTCCTGAAACTAAGGGGCAGGCCATGTAGCTGGGCCTTATGAGGGACTTGATCCAGGATTTGGAAGCCTTCAGGAAGCAAGGCTCCTACTCTCTCTTGTGGGTCTCAGGTTCTCTCTGTGTTTTGCTTCATTATTTCTATATAAAAGGTTTTCTGTGTTATTTCATGTCCGTTACTTGGTCAGCATCCCTCTGCTCTTACATGTCCTTTTAGTTCAAGTGTTTAAAGAGACACATAGGAATGTCAATGTTGTGGGAGGGACTTTTTTTTTTTTAAGTAGGCTCGATGCCCAGCATGGAATCCAACAAGGGGCTTGAACTCACAACCCTGGAATCAAGACTTAAGCTGAGACTGGAGTGCCTGGGTGGCTCAGTCAGTTGAATGCCCAACTCTTGATTTCAGCTTTCAGCTCGGGTCATGATCTCAGAGTTGTGAGATCGAGCCCCACGTCCGGCTCTGTGGGTTGTCTGCTTGAGATTCTGTCCCTCCTTCTCCCTCTGCCCCTCCCTCTGCTCTTTCTCTTTCTCAAATAAATAATAAATCTTAAAAAAAAAAAAAAAAAGATCAGGGCACCTGGGTGGCTCAGCCATTAAGCATCTGCCTTTGGCTCAGGTCATGATCCCAGGGTCCAGGGATGGAGCCCTGCATCAGGCTCCCTGCTCGGTGGGAAGCCTGCTTCTCACTCTCACACTCTGCTTGCTCGTGTTCCCTCTCTTGCTGTCTCTCTCTGTCAAATAAATAAATAAAATCTTAAGAAAAAAAAAAAGACCTGTGAGATCAAGAGTTGGATGCTTAACTGACTGAGCCCCCCAGGCACACTGGAAGGGACACTTATTAGCCCATTTTAGTGTTCACTGGACACCACTGTGGTTCAATCAACTGTGACCCAACCAAGGGTGGACATTGTGAGTGGGGTCAGTTTCCCTGATACGGCAATGGGGGGCAGTGTTAGCTGGGCCGGAAACTGGAAAAATGCCCACCTCAGCACTTGATAAGACATTGCCTTGGATAATTCTTTTAATTGATATAGTAATTACTGGTGACATTCTATAAGCCTCCCTGTGGAAGTGCCTCTGTCTTTCCTATCTTTTTTGTGCTTCCCTCTCAGTATACACACTCAAAATGTGGTATCTGATTGTTTATGAACTGATTGAAACAAGGGGTAGGAAATACTTGATTTAGAGAGCTGCTGTTGTCTCTGGCTTTGGGCACAGAGCTCCTAAAAACCTTAGAATTTCTTGAGTGATGAGGGTGATAGAAGGCTCTTTTGTTCTAAAGAGGTGACTCTTTCTGGACCCCTAGATAGCTTCAGGATGGGGGCTTGGTCCAGAAAAGCCAAGCCTTGATCAGGAACTTGGAACTTTCAGCCCTAACCTCTCAACCTTCGGGGAGGGATGGGGGCCAGATATTGAATTAATCACCAATGGCCAGTGATTCAGTCAATCATGCCTATGAAATGAAACCTCCTTAAGAACCCCTAAATAATGGGGCTCAGAGAGCTTCTGGGTTGGTAAACAAACACATCAAGGTGTTAGAGGCTGGCATACCTGAAGAAAGCAGGGGAGTCCAGTGAACCCTTTTCTTTATGCATCTTGGCCTGTGTGTCTTTTCCACTTGGTCGTTCCTGAGTTGTACCCTTTATAAGAAAGTGCTCATAATAAGCAAAGTGCTTTCCTGAATTCTGTGAGTTGACGTAGCAAATTATCAACCCTGAAGAAGAGATTGTGGGGGCCCCTGACTTACTACCTGTTGGTCAGATGTACAGGAGGCCCAGGACTTGCGGCTGGCATCTGAAGTGATTGGGGGCAATTTTGTGGGACCGAGCCCCAAATCTTTGGGGTCTGCACTAACTCTGGGTAGTTGAGTATCAGAATTGAATTGAATTATTAAGTAGCCAGTTGGTGTCCGGAGAATCAGAGAACTGGTGGTTGGGGGGTTAGAAAACCTCCAAGAATACTAAAGGGAGAAGCCCTGCATCAAGGAGGTAGAGAAATTCCCACAACTGAGCTTCAAGAACATGCTGGTACCCAGTGGGTTAATCTGCTCAGACCGCATGAGAGTAAAAAATTAAAAAAACAAAACAAACCTTTCTAAATTAGTCTGAGAATGTTAGAAACTTGGTGGTACCACTAGGTCAAACAGCAAAGCAAGCTAGTGTAGTTTCCCAAATGATCCTTGGCTCAGTGAGACCAGCTGGTGGAGATACACAGCCTGGCCTTGGCATCTTCCGAAAGCTTCACCTTGGGAGGACCAGGCCATGTAGGAAAGAGGCTTCAGCTCTGAGCTTTGCTTTCCAACTCAGTTCTGATTTCCCTGTGAGTCAGCACTCCCTGTCACAGGAGAAAAGTGCCCTGGCACTTCCCAACCCCAAACCCCTCTCTGGGGCAAGCTTTGAGGGTGCCCATTACACTGTCCCCAGGGGCCGTGCACTTTCACACCTGCTCCTAGAGTAGGGAACTTGGATTTAGCTCTTGGCACACACCTGGGCACCTTATGGCCATTCCCCAAGTTGACCATGCCCTGATTCCACGTGAATCTTATGCCTCCGCTTTGTTCAGCTCCATCGAATGGTGACAAGGGCTGGGAGGAGGAGGAGGACCCTGGCCTCCAAGGGCAAAATGAATCGTAGTGTGAAAAGCTTCCTTCTCTGTGAACGAAAGGTCAACCTTCATCAGGCAAGTGGAAGAAAACTTTTCTTCCTTTTGACCAAGAACTAGCACAGCACAAGAATTAGTGCTGTCTTTGAGCAAGGTGGCCTGCATCCCCTGGGTCTGGGGGTAAAGTCTTTCACCTGCCGCTCTAATGACAAGGGCAGCTTCTTAAAAATCCCGGAAACCAATAAACCTTGCTGTGTTTTGACAAGCCACACAGAATGTTGGGATGTATGGCTATATCCCCTAATGAGATATACCATTGAAAGGCAATTTAGTCAATTAATAACCATTAATTGAGTACCTACTATATGCCAAAGACTAAAATAGGTAATAGGGTATTAGAGCGTGGCACCCCACCAAATACTACAAGAATTTCTGTACATACAGGCGTATCTTTTTTTTTTTTTTAAAGATTTTATTTATTATTTGAGAGAGAGAGCACACACAAGTGGAAGAGAAAGAAGCAGACTCCCCACTGAGCAGGGAGCCTGATGCAACTCAGGGCTCGATCCCAGGACCCCAGGATCATGACCTGAGCTGAAGGCCAATGCTTAACTGAGCCGCCCAGGTGCCTCTCTCTTTTTTTCTTTTAAATAATTATATCCAGAGCTGCTCATCTACTGTTTGTTAGGGATGAACAAATTGAGACTTGAAAAAGAGGAGGAACTTCAAACAAAGCTTGGTTTTCAAAGAACTTCCTCACTTTACAGCTCTTTTCTTTGTGGCTAATGCCTCCTCTCTCCTCTCCAGTCTGCACTAGAAACACATGGGCACTAGCTCCATGCCCTGAGCAAGAAATGTGCAGGGAGAAAGAAATGTGTAGCCAGTTCCTGAGCAGGCATCACTCTTTCCTTGTAGGCCCTGACCCAGTGAGCCTCAGGTATAGATGGTTGGTTGCAGAATAATATGGACACGGGGTTTCAGCTCCACAAACTGTGGTGATGGCCAGTAATGGACCACCATGGGGTCTACAAAGATCATGCCAAACCTTCATGATTTCCTGACTACAGCTCTTCAGATCACAGCCCCCTTGACTACTGTCAACACTCAATACACGTGCAGAAACACTCTTTGTTTTCACTGCTTCTCACACCTTCAGTTGCTGGTGTGATATTTATCCTGCAAGTTTTAGAATCCAATAACCTCAAAGGCAATTCTTTCCTTTGGACTTTGTCTTCTCTCTCTAGTTCTTTTTTTTTTTTTCAAGATTTTTTTTTTATAAAGATTTTATTTATTTATTTGACAGAGAGAGACAGCCAGCGAGAGAGGAAACACAAGCAGGGGGAGTAGGAGAGGAAGAAGCAGGCTCTTAGTGGAGGAGCCTGATGTGGGGCTCGAACCCAGAATTCTGGGATCACGCCCTGAACCAAAGGCAGATGCTTAACCACTGTGCCACCCAGGCGCCCCTTTTTTTTAAGATTTTATTTATTTCTTTGTCAGAGAGAGAGAGAGAGAGCACAAGCAGGGGGAGAAGCAGGCTCCCTACTGAGCAATGAGCCCAATGTGGGACTCGATCCCAGGACCCTGGGATCATGACCTGAGCTGAAGGCAGATGGTTAGTAACCGACTGAGCCACCCAGGTGTCCCCTCTCTCTGGTTCTTCATTTGAGTAGGTCACAAATAGAAGAGGCAGGAAGAGAAAGCAGGAATAATCTTTCCTGAAGAGACCACTGGCCAATATAGCTTGATATATTGAAGATATATATGTATATGTATATAATATGTGTATGTTCTCTACAAAGTATTCTGTGTGTGTGTGTGTGTGTGTGTGTGTATAGCATATTTGCTTATTCGGTTTCACAATATTAAACTTTACCTGAGACTATTGCTCCTGGAAAACAGAGACAGTTAAGAAATCTCCTAACCTTTCGTGTTCCAATAAACAGTTTATCACAAAGAACTACCCTTCCCCACATGACTTAGATAAGACTCAAAGTCCACTTTCTTATGACTCACGTAAGACATGGGGTGGCTCCCTTATTTAGCTGGGACTAGGCCAAACACAGCCCTTCTCCCTTTTGTCTGATCCTACTGACAAGGCTGGACACAGCCTCTCCAACTTCCCGTTCTTTGTCTCATGATTGATTAGCTGAGATTAGAACTGTTTGTCCCCCCTGAAACTAGCTAACCGTAGAGGAAAACATTTTCTGGTCTGAAAACTGACTGAGACTTGTCCTGCTTGCAAAACAACCCCAACTGTAAATCACCTCACTTGCAACTTATTTACTCTCCTTCTGCTCCCCTAGAAGTTTAAGGCAAAAATCAGCCCGTGGAGACATCCCGATCTTTGGATCTGGGGTGCTCTTTTTATTGCAACAGCCTGAATACAATCAATCTTCTTATTCATCTGGTATTTGCCTCTCCCCCCAGATTTACTGAGATACCACTGACCTGTTTCTGCCTTTGACAAGCCACCTAGGTTTTATTGAACCTCTGTTGTACATGGGGGAGGCAGAGATAACTATGCCAATCCCTCTCCTCTAAGAGCTTAATGTGGAATAGAGAAAAGATACGCAAACCTGAGGAGTCCTAGTACCTAGAGGCTGTAATGAGCACTCAGAGAGGTGAAGAGCACCAAGGTAACTGTGGAGATGGAGAGATGGGGTTTGCAGTTCTGTGTGCCTCCCTCTCCTATGGCTATGTCCCTGGTTGTCAATAAAATACTTCCTGGACTCCTGGAAGAAAATGCTGCTGGGAAATACGGAATTTAAAATAGGTGTGGAAGAGCAAAGCAACCTTCCCAATGTGTGGTCCCCTGTGGGTGGTACTGAGTGGGGAGAGCAAATCAAACTATACCTGGCATCCCCTCTGCCCCAGCTACGTCAAGTAAGCACACAAGTGAAGTCAACCCAATGTCCTTGATATGCAAGCTTCAAAAAAAGTCTTCTGCCCCCACTTCCAAGCAACCAGACAGCTTCTTTCTGTAGAGAAAGTCAGTGGCAGACACTGTCTGCTTTCAAGAGTCTGAAAATGTCCAGAGCAGCCCGAATGACACCAGCAGACATGGGGCAGGAGAATGTGGTATCCAGGCAGCCTCAGGGAAAGGATAAAGGGACCAACTTGCTGAACTGATTGCTGCACGAAGGTTATTTACACAAACCCAATCTGGTCCTGGCCAGTGAAAAGTAGATTGAAGGGAATTATCAATTAGTAGTTCATCCTGACTTTAGCCTTGCCTTAGCACACAGAGGCTCAGAGGTAGCAAGTGGGTTGTTTTCCCTCCCTTTCAAAACTGAGGGTGGGGGAAGGGGAAATAAATTGCCAAACAAAATCAGATTGCAAAGGGGGCAGTCTATCACAGCTTCCAGGGAATAATAAAGGGCATCATCTTTATCATAAATCATAAATGTGCATAAACTTAAATGCACATTACAGGGGCTGAAGCCTGGCCTAAATTGGTGCATTTTTGTTTCAATAGCATTTGATTATTCTTGTGATGTCATTCCTATGATCATAGCTATTGCAATTTGCCAGTGTATTGAGATAGCTTGTCTGAAGAGATGCAGCTTGAAATCACGAATAACAGAGGGGGTTTGCTGTGAGCACCCATTGAGAGGGCAGCTGGTCAGGCAGAATTCCATTCGGGAAGCTCAGTGTGTTAGGGAGAGCCTGGCCGCTTACAAGTGGGGAGAAAGATATGGTGGAAAGGAGCTGACCTTGATCCCCAACCTTGATGCTGCAGGACCTTGGAGAAGTCACTTTACTGCCTCCCCACTGTGAAGTTCCATAAACATGCTATAATGCATATTAATGCTGCCAGCTCTTTGCATTCCCTGTTGCCTCTTGGAGAACGCCCTCCTCTCTTTTCCTCAAAGGTCTTACTTGGTAAATTGTCTTCCTTCAAGTTTCTGCTAGAATATCGCTTTATTAGATCTTCCCTTGCTCTCTCCAGGTAGAGCAGAGGACAGGACAGCCATCAACATGTATTAATATCATGTATATAAGATAGGATGGGGGTGGTGAGGCTCCTGTATCACAGAGCATTATAAGTATTAAAACGGGAGGTGTGTGTGGCTCAACTTTCTATCCACTGCACAGTGATGACACTTGGAGGACATTCAGTAAATATTGGTTAAATAAATTTCTTCCCCAGTATAATAAGAAAAGTTCTCACAGACTTGTAGCAAGGTTCAAGGGAAATTATAAGTTATTAAACTACCTGGCAGTGAACTGTACACAAATCAAACATTTTCAAATCACACAGGATGAGAAGAATCTGTGTGAGAAATCACATGGCTGCTTATAAACTCAGCAGGTGTCGGCCAGTCTGCCCTTAAGAATCTAAGTCTCCTGCCTCGGCAGCACTGCAGAACAAGAAAATCCCATTTTATCATGAGTCAAAAAGGGAAAGATGTTGCCATTTTTTTTTTTTTTTAAGTAGAGTATGGAGAGATGTAGTGAATGGCAAGATAGAGCGACGCTTTGGAACACAATCGATCTGTCAACAGTTTTATTTGCAAACTTTGTGCTCCACTCTTCAACTTCAGGGGGCAGGTTGGTCTCTGACATCCAGGGTCCTCTCCTTACAAGGTCCAGGGGGGAGAGGAGGGCTGCTTGTGGTGCTTCCTCCTTCAACAGGATGTAGGGAAACAGGAGGCATCAGGAAGACCAGACCAAGGGGTGTGGCTCATGGAGGGAGCAGGGAGAGGAAGCTGCTTGGTTGAGAGTCCCTGGGGGCATGCTCTGTTACTGCTGGTCAGGGTGTTTGGCCTTAATCTCCACCCTGCCTTCACATGGACACAGGTGGCAGGTAGAGGGGAGGATATACCACCTAGAAACAAGGGGAAAAGTCCTTAGGATACACAAAGCCCCTGAGTCTCCATCTTAGCACTAGGACTTGTTCTCCTGAAGTTTGCTGGAGCCTTCATCATCATCAGGCAAATATTTACCCAAATGATTCATTCTTAGAACTTCAGTTCCACTGTTTATTTTTTGGATATTTTGTGGATATTTTTATTGTAGTGGGGGCAGGACCAGAAAGGAACAGTTACTTTCACTCATCAGGGAGCAAGGACTGAGCAAACTCAGCTGCTGGGCATGAACAGAACAAATCATTTTCTTTCTTTTTTTTTTTTTTAAAGATTTTATTTATTTATTCGACAGAGATAGAGACAGCCAGCGAGAGAGGGAACACAAGCAGGGGGAGTGGGAGAGGAAGAAGCAAGCTCATAGCGGAGGAGCCTGATGTGGGGCTCGATCCCATAACGCCAGGATCACGCCCTGAGCTGAAGGCAGACGCTTAACCGCTGTGCCACCCAGGCGCCCCAGAACAAATCATTTTCTTTGTCATTAAAACTCCTCCTGGGGTGAGAACCAGGATGGAGAAGGCACACTGAGCGTCCAGTGAATGGACAGCGTTCTCCCTACCTTCCTGCTGGACTAGACTGTAACGTCCCTGAGAGGAGAGGCAATGGCTCAATTACTTAACTCTGTATTTCCATCAACACGCACAGGATAAAAGTGAAGGAATGAATGAAGGAATGCCCTCTCGTAAACACCACCCACAAAGATAGATGAGTACACAGCTCTGTTTTAGGGGGAGAGTGTTGCAGGAAGGTGGAGACAGGGTGGGAAGGGATGTGACCTGGCTCCTAAAGAAAGACCAGGCACCATCACCCAGGGGCTGGTTTCTCCAGAGAAAGAGCAACTATAGAATCTGTTTTTTTTTTTTAATTTATTTTTATTTTAAAGATTTTTATTTATTAGAGAGAGGGAGAGGGAGAGCGACAGAGAGAGAGAGATTTCATGAGCGGGGGGGGGGGGGAAGGGTAGAGGGAGAAGCAGACTCCCTGCCAAGCAGGGAGCCTGATGTGGGGCTCGATCCTAGGACCCTGGGATCATGACCTGAATCGAAGGCAGACACACTGACTGAGCCACCCAGGCACCCAGGGAATCTGTTTTTATCTCAAAGGCCAGACTGGAGCCAATGGGGTTGTGCAGGCTCCCCTCTCCAGGCTGTAGGTCAGAGGAAGAGCCCTGGAAGAGGAGGAAGGGGTAACTGAGCTCTGGCTGTGCCCACAGACCCAGTATGGATGGACAAGTCCCTTCATTTCCTGAGTCCCTCTGTCCATCATCACAGACTTGGTGAGGAGGTGGTTCATTCCTTGCTTCTCTGACATTGCGCTGGGCACATCTGGTGGCAGAGGGGAGAGAAGGCCTGTGGGTTTGGAGCAGCCACTGTAAATGGTAAAGTTTTTTGACAAGACCTCTTTAAAAAATTCTGGCAAATTGCTCACTTGACCCAATAGTATATCTGTGTTTGTTTTAATATATAATAATGTGTGTGTGTAGGAAACCTTCTAAGTGCACAGAATTATCTTAGAAGCTGAGCCATGTTTGCCTTTGAGTCTTCATCTCCGTGGGCATTACCACCTCATTCCTGAGTGTGGGGAACATCAGAGCTGCATGACCCGAGGGTCCCTTCTAGCTCCTAAACCTCCTGAGTCTTAAATTTGGAGTCAATGGTTCCTCTCATTTCCCCCAAACAAACCCACATTCCCATTCCTTGTTTCGCAATATTCTGATCTGAGCGTCGTCCCTTGATGAGAAAGGTAAGCACACAGCAAAATTCTACGAAATTCTTTAGTAAATCCTTGAAATCAGGAACATACCCTTCTTGGTTTGGTTTATTTCTTCCTGGCCTACTTCTTATTATCCCTGATAAATTTAGATGGAAAACATTCAGGAAAAAATTCCTTTCTGGATGTGTCTTCTCTGAAAGCATGCCATAACCCCTTAGTGCAGGTCAGCTGAACGACTTGCTTCTTAATAACAAGTAGGTAGAAAAACTGCAGGGACAATTATTTAGTCACTATTTTCTTCTTCTTTTTCTTTTTTTGGTCTTAATAATTAGTTTTGTTATTGCTAGACCTCTATTGGCTCCAGCAAACAACTGTTCACCATTTCAGAAGCATGCCTGAGTTATAGGGGATTACTAAATGTTGACAAGTGCTAGAATTATGTGGCAACAATAATATATAATGCCTCTGGTGTCCCTGTATGCCGTTTGCCAGCTTTCCCGGTGCAGCCCTATCAAACTCAGCGAAGGTCTGCTCTCTGCTAGGGGCCAAAGAGCAAGTCTCCCTTGGCTGCAGCCACTGGGAGAACACATTGGTTATGCTGACAAGGCCATTACCTGGTCCTTAAATCAGAAGGCCATCTTCGTCCCCTGGGACCGGAAGGCAGGAGCTGCCATCCTTCCAACTTTCATAGCCACCAAGACCTGAGACCCATTTAAAAGGCTCTCAAGGACATATCTCAGGCCTTGCTTGTGACAGTTGATGTCACTAACGGGAAACTTCCAGCTCAGAACACGGGCTTATCAGCACATTCAGCCCACTGTCTTTTGGGAGACCCATACCACATGAGAAATGGGAATTAATCTGAAAGTATTCTTGTCCTTGCATCTGACTCTTCATTTTTTTAAAAACAACTTTGTTGAGATTTAATTTACCTATAATGAAATGCACTCATTTTAAGTGTACCATTTAATGTTTTAGCACTATGTATACACATGTAACCATCACAATCAAGATACAGAGCATTTTTATCATCCTCCCTAATGCCTTCATGCCTTTTACACTCAATGCCCCGCACCCTAGCTCCAGGCCACAGGGGCTTTCTGTCGTTTGAGGTTCGTTATCCTATTCAGGAATGTTAAATGAATGGAACAATATGGTAGGTATTCTTGTTTCTGGCTGCTTTTGCTTAGCATATGGTTTCTGCGATTCAGCCATGTTTCTCTGCGTGTCAGTAGCTCTTTTTGTTTCCGAGCAGTATTCTGTTGCATAAATATACCACAACTTGCTATCCATTTACCTGTCGATGGGCATTTGGGTTGTTTTCGGTTTTTGGCTTGTACGAATAAAGTTTCTATGAACAAAAGTATCCTTTGTAGACATATATTTCTTAGACGAGTAGCTAAGAATAGAACTGCTGGATCATATGGTAAATATAGATTTAAATTTTTGCAAACTGCCAAATGGTCTCTAAAGCATGTGTGCTATTTTACATTCCCGTGAGCAATGCACGAGAGTTCCAGTTGCTCCATAGCCTCACCCACACATGGTATTGTTAGTCTTTTTTTTTTTTTTTTTTTTTTTTAAATAATCTCTACACCCAACGTGGGGCTTGAACTCACAACCCCAAGATCAAGAGTCGCATTCTCTACTGACTGAGCCAGCCAGGAGCCCCGGTATTGGGGGGCTTATTTTTTTGTCATTTTAGTGTATGTGGAGTAGTATCTCATTGTGGTTTTATTTGTATTTTCCTCATGATTAATAATGTTCATCTTTTCATGTACTTTGGGTCATTTACATATCTTCTGTGAAGTGTCTGCTCAAGTATTTAGCCAATTTTATTATTTGCCTTATTATTTTGTAAGTTTAAAAAATTCTAGACTTGTCAGATGTATATAATGTAAACATTTTATCCTGGTCTGTTTACATTTTTATTTTTAATGAGTGGAAGTTTTAAATTTTGATTAAGTCTGATTTTCCTTTTTCTTAAATCATTGCCCATCTTAGGGTCATAAAGATCTTTTCTTCTTTATCTTTTTTTTCCCCTAGAAGTTTTAAAGCTTTAAATTATCTATAGAAGTCTATGATCCATTTAAAGGTAATTTTTATATGTGGTGTGAGGTATACCAATGTCAGAGTCAAGGTATATTTCCCCCGTATTTATATCTAGTCGTTCCAGCAGCGATACTGAACTGGTTATTATTTTCCCAAGTGAAGAACTTTGACACATTGCCAAAATTCAGTTGAGTATAAACTGAATAGTGAATCTATTTCAGAATTTTCTGTTCTAGAAAATTTGTATGTTTATGTTTATGCCCACACCACACACTTTAGTTACTGTCTGAAATGATGTAGTATAGGCTTCTGTATTTATTGTTTTTTTTTTCAAAATTGTTTAGACTGTACCAGTCTTTTGAAATTGCTTTTTATTTTTTTAAGTACAAACAAGACTTTTTGGGTTTTAATTCAGATTACATTGAATCTACAGATTAGTATAGGTGTATCTTCCATTTATTTAGAGCTCCTTCCATTTCTCTTAGCAGTGTTTTATGATTTTTATTTTATAGGTTTTGCATATATTTTGATACATTTATCTCTAAGTATTTCAGGATTTTAGATGATACTTTAGGTAGATTTTTTTTTTTTTGTATTTCACTTTCCAATTTTTTGTTACTTGCATATAGACATAAAATTGATTTATGTATGTTGGCTTTGTATCCTAGAAACATGTTAGACTTACTTGTCAGTTATGGTAGCTTCTTTTAAATGGATTTCTTAGAATTTTCTACATACATAATTATGTCATCTGTGAGTAAAGTTTTACTTCTTTTCTTAACTGTACGCCTGTTAGTTTTTCTTATTATTTATTTATTTTCGTTTCTCTCATTGTACTAGGACCTCTAGTACAATGTTGAATAGCAGTAGTGATGGTGGACCTCCTTGTTTTGTTCCCAGTTAAGACTTTAGGGCATTCAACCTTTCCTCATTCAGTGTGATTCACAGATGCTTTTTCAAAATCAAGCTAAGGACATTCTCTTCTGTTCCTAATGTGTTGAGAGTTATCATGAACGGGTGTTGAATTTGGTAAAACATTTTATGCATCTAAGCAAGTGATCATCTGCCTTTTCTCCTTTATTCTGCTAATATGATAAATTATAATGATTAAATTTTGAATGTTAACCCAACTTTGCATTCCTGGGAAAACATCAACTTGGTCATAATTTATTGGCTTATTTATTTATTTATTTATTTACTTACTTACTTATTTATTTTTAAAGATTTGTTTATTTGAGACAGATAGAGAACGAGAGAGAGAGCGCAAATGTGGGGAGGGGCAGAGGGAGAGGGAGAAAGAATCTCAAGCAGATGCCCCTCTGAGCATGGAGCTGATGCAGGGCTCCATCCCACAACCCTGAGACCATGACCTGAGCCTAAATCAAGAGTTGGAAACTTGAGGCGCCTGGGTGGCTCAGTTGCTTAAGTGTGGGACTCTTGCTTTCGCCTGGGTCATGATCTCAGGGTCATGAGATCAGGTGTGTCTGGTCCACCCTCAGCAGGGAGCCGGCTTGGGGATCCTCTCCTTCTGCCTCTCCCCGACTCATGCTTGCTCTCTCTCTCTCTCTCAATTGGTAGATAAATCTTAAAGAAAAAAAAGAAGGAGTTGGGACCAACTGAACCACCCAGGTGCTGCAATTTATTGGCTTTTATATATATTGCTGGATAAACTTTAATTAAAAAAATAATTTAAAAAATCTATTCTTCACAGGATATCTTGGCCTATAGTTAGTTTTCTTTTCTTATAATATCTTTGTTTCTGGTATCAGAATAAGCTGGTCTCATAAAATCATTGCAGAAGTGTTCCTTTCTTCTGTATTTTATGAAAGAGTTTACTAAATATTATATTAAATTGCTCTTAAATATTTAATAAAGTTTACCATGAAGCTATTTGGAGCTTGAATTTCCTTTAAAACAATGTTTTATTTCATTTTATTTTTTTAAATTTTTTTTTATTTTTTTAAAGATTTTATTTATTTATTCGACAGAGATGGAGACAGCCAGCGAGAGAGGGAACACAAGCAGGGGGAGTGGGAGAGGAAGAAGCAGGCTCATAGCGGAGGAGCCTGATGTGGGGCTCGATCCCATAACGCCGGGATCACGCCCTGAGCCGAAGGCAGACGCTTAACCGCTGTGCCACCCAGGCGCCCCACACGTTGGTGTTAATTTGCTTCACTTTCCCCGCCTTCCTAAGATGGTAACTTACACCCTTGGTTTCAATACCTTTATTCTTTTTTAATGTGAACATTCAAAGTTATAACTTTTCCTGCAGTCACTTCCTTAGTTGCATCATATATGTTTTGATATGTTGTGTTTTAATTTTCATTCAATTCAACATTTTTCCCATTTCTTTTGTGATTTTTTTCCTTTGATATATTGGTTAATTAGAAGTATGTTGTAAATTTTTAAATATTTAGAGATTCTCAAGACATCTTTTTGTTAATTTCTAATTTAATTATATTAAAACATACTTTCTTTAATTCAGTCTTTTAAAATTTATTGAGTCTTGTTTTATGGCTTACCATCTGGTCTATTGTGGTGCATGTTACATGAGAAATTGAAAACAATGTGCATTCTGCTGTTTTCAGAGTGATGTTCTATAAATATCTATTAGGTCAAGTTGGCTGTAGAAAAGAGTAAGATATTGGATAAGTCATAATTATTCTATGGCCAGAAGCAAAATCTCCTTCATTTACATTTGACTGTACATGTTATAGTTAAGCCAGATTGGAACAGGTCCTCAAAGCCAGCTTGAATCAAAGGTAACACTAATCCAATTTTAGAGATTGTTCCTCATCCAGTGCTTCCAGCTCATTCCTTGCTAAAAGGAATGGTTTCTTGGTATCAACATAATTTTTTGGTTTTGGCCACTGAAAGTAAGTGAAGCAAGAAGTCCAAATTACTTACCTCTGGC
Organism: Ursus arctos; assembly: GCF_023065955.2. Classification (NCBI taxonomy): domain Eukaryota; kingdom Metazoa; phylum Chordata; class Mammalia; order Carnivora; family Ursidae; genus Ursus; species Ursus arctos. The sequence continues at coordinate 19,625,678 of NW_026623089.1, forward strand.
TCTGATACTATAGAACTATATATTTAAAAAAATGGCCAGGAAAAAAACTTACTACAGCTTTTAGATAAAATTATGCTTTGTATAGAGAATTTAATTTTATTCATGGTCATAATTCAGAAATTATTATATGATAAAGAAATTAAAAATTATGGTCAAGATAAGGAATGTCTTACCTCCATAGGTAGTCTAGAATCCATTAAAAATAACTTTGTAACTTTATTAGGTACAAACTTCCAGTTATAAAATAAGTCAGTTTTGGGGATGTAATATAAAGCATGGTGACTGTAGTCAATAATATTGTAGTGCGTATTTGAAAGTTGCCAAGGGAATAAATCTTGAAAGTTTTCATCAGAGGAAAGGAAAATTTGGGGCGTGCCTGGGTGGCTCAGTCGGTTAAGCATCTGCTCTGGGCTCAGGTCATGATCTTGGGGTCCTGGGATTGAGTCCCCACACGGGACTCCCTGCTCAGCAGGGAGTTTGCTTCTCCCTCTCCCTCTGCCCCTCTCCCCTGCCCCCCGCTTGTGTTCTCTGCTCTCTCTCATGCGCTCTCTCTCTCAAATAAATAAATAAAATCTTAAAAAAAAAAGAAAGGAAAATTTTATAACATTTTATGCTGATGGATGGTAAATAGACCTATTATGGTGATCATTTCACAGTGCATACAAACACTGAATCATTATGTTGTACCCCTGAAACTAAAATAATGTTATAGGTCAATCATACTTCAATAAAAAATAACTCTATTAACATACATCTCTAGAACCCGTGAATTAAATCTGGTCTGCGATTGAGTGTATTGACTAAACTATATTCTGCATTAAATGATAATAAGGGTAATTGTGTCTGAGGAAAAGGAAGCAAGAAGTCAGAGAGAGGAAATAAACAACGGTTCAGTCTTTTTTTTTTTTTAAAGATTTATTTATTATTTATTCGACAGAGATAGAGACAGCCAGTGAGAGAGGGAACACAAGCAGGGGGAGTGGGAGAGGACGAAGCAGGCTCATAGCGGAGGAGCCTGATGTGGGGCTCGATCCCACAACGCCGGGATCACGCCCTGAGCCGAAGGTAGACGCTTAACTGCTGTGCCACCCAGGTGCCCCCAGTCTTTTTTTTTTAATTTAAACATTTTTTTTTTTTGCTTATGTTTACTCCAAATTATACGTCCTTCTTTAAAACAAAAATAGTAACAATGTTTGGTGAGTTTATAGCATACATACAATTAAAATATATGACCATGATAGCATAAAGGTCAGGAGGGAGAAACTAGAAATGTATTTATAAAAATATACTTAGCAAGTACAGTTCAACCATATTTCCACCTACTACTTTTATTTTGAATCCTGCGTTGTATGCATTTTACCACAATAAACAATTGAGTAAAAGAAGATAGGCTATTTTGAAGACTGAGGAAGTTAGATGTGGATAAACATAACTCTGCAAAATCTTACATCATCTTACAGTATTTGAAGGGGGAACAGAATTTTTATTGTTGTTTTGTGGTGGCACTGACATTTTAAATGCTTTCATTCAGTGTTTCCAAAGGGCTGTTTTCCCAAAGACTCAATATTCAGTCTTTCTTGAAGAGGGAGCAGAAAACAATGATCGTGGCCAGCTGCGGACAGATGTGCCCTAGAAGTTCTGAGATGATGGCTTACATAATCTTGACAAGATTAAAAAATTTATTAAAATTTTTATTACAATTTAAAATTAAAATATCAAAAAAGATATATATTTATATAAAAGTAAATATAAATAAGTAAAGGTAAATATATGCATGTTCTGTGTGTGTGTGTGTGTGTGTGTGTGTGTGTGTGTGTGTATACACAGAAAAACACTCTTAAGCACCAGATCAACGAATCTTCACACGCAGAAAAGTCTGTGTATGCACACGCAGACCTAGAACACAGCCAGTGCCCCAGCTGGGCCTCCTGAGCAGCTTCCAGGTATCATTCCTTGAAGAGAAGGCACTATCCTGACTTCTAACTGCATAAATTCATTTTGTCTATTTTTGTGCTTTATATTAAGAGAAGCATTATAGTTTGCACTCTTTTGTGTTTGGTTTCTTTAATGTTATGTTTCTGTGGAATTTGTCTAATGAATATGATTTCAGAGAGTTCATTCTCATTGTGTATAGATAATAGAATATTACCTATTCTGCTGTTGATGGGCATTCAGATGGTCTGAATAAATTTAAAATAAAAAAATGTTTTATTGAACCTTTTAAATTATGGGTTTAAAAATTCACATTAAACAGAATACTATGTATGTATTAAATATTCTTTGGAAAGGTTTTGGGGGGAATACATCAAATATTAACCCCCCCTTTTTTTTTAAAGATTTTATTTATTTATTCGACAGAGATAGAGACAGCCAGCGAGAGAGGGAACACAAGCAGGGGGAGCGGGAGAGGAAGAAGCAGGCTCATAGCAGAGGAGCCCGATGCAGGGCTTGATCCCATAACGCCGGGATCACGCCCTGAGCCGAAGGCAGAAGCCTAACCACTGTGCCACCCAGGCGCCCCCAAATATTAACCCTTAATTCTGCCTTCAATTATTATTATTTGCCTTTAATTGATTTTAATTGTCTTTCTTCTATCTATACTTTCCAAATTTCTCTAGTTAACAACTATTTGCTCAGTACTCAAAACAAACAGAAACAACCTCATGAAATTAAAGACTTAAGCTTTGCCAAGTTAATCTGGCCATAAATTATTGGTACTACTAATATTTGATGACTCACCAAGCCAAGTCCATGGCACAGAGCAAAACCAACTTTTTGAGTTGATGAAAGCCAGTGAACAAAGGATTTCTATGCTGGCCCATGTAACTAAAGGTTTACTGATCATTCTGAGCTCAGTTTGCTGAAGAAAAGTAGATCATTAGTCAAATTCTCCAGTCTACTTATTATAAAAGGAAAATCTGTTCTTAAGTTGTCATAAGGTAGCATATGGAGAAAAAGCAAAGGCACACCAAACAAACAGCAGATGAAAGTTGAGATTCTGTTGCAATGCCAGCAGCAGCTTTGGCTATGTGGATGCCATTATCACAGAGCTGCTTCTCTTCAAGAAATGGTACCAAATATTTACAGGGCTTAATTCCCCAAGCCCTCTTTTTTTTTTTTTTAAGGAGAGATCAGAATATTTTCCTTTTCCTTGTACCTCTCTTCGTAAATACCCTTTCTCCAACTTCTCTTCACTCTTAGATTGTTTATTAACTTCATTCTGCAGCCTTAGTATGGAGGCTATGTCTACACATTGGACAGAGGACACGGCATACACTACTTCTTATGAACCTTCTCTTCTTATGAGCACACAGGTCCTTTCAAGTCTATTCCAATAATCTCCAGCTGTCTTCCACAAACACTGGTGTAGATAATGTTACCAAGTCTTTTTTGGGAGAAAATTTTCTACAGTCTAATATATTTGAGAAATACCAGGTTAAGACAATCTGAACAGGTTTCTTTCTTGTAACGTTTCTAGAGCCTTAAGTGAATTGTGATGCCAGGAGGCTGAGGATTTATTATGAATCATTTCCTAATGTATGTGATCAAGGAGACACTGTATGTGCATTTGTGTGTGTGTGTGTGTGTGTGTGTGTGAAATGCATGTTAGCATAGCATGGAAGTGGGGATTCTAAGAACATCTTTGTTACGTGTTGATTTGAGTCACAAAACTCCAAAGCCTGCAAGGGTTGGGCAGAAACTACAATTGAGGGGCGCCTGGGTGGCTCAGTCGTTAAGCGTCTGCCTTCGGCTCAGGTCATGATCCCAGGGTTCTGGGACCGAGCCCCGCATCGGGCTCCCTGCTCAGCGGGAAGCCTACTTCTGCCTCTCCCACTTCCCTGCTTGTGTTCCCTCTCTCGCTGTGTCTCTCTCTGTCAAATAAATAAAATCTTTAAAAAAAAAAGAAAAAGAAAGAAAGAAACTACAGTTGAGTAGGGTCTGGGATGGGGGGGTGCGGTCTTTCTGAATTGGGCAGACGCGTCTCAGCTCCAGCTGATTGTGACATTGCCCGAGTGCAGCTTCAGGAGTTTTGGATCTTCTGATTTGTCAAGTGAAGAGAGAAATCTAAATTTTTATACAAACTGCCTTAAGTTTTAGGTGTTGGAAAATAATTTGGATGTTTTTTAAAACATGGTGTGGATCACATACACCACGCTTGCCAAGTAGATTCATCCTATAGGCAGATGACTTTCAAACTCCGAAAAGGCCATGCATCCATCACTTACCACCCAGTGCTTTGTGCTGTCTGATCTAGTTCAGTTTTCCATGTGTGATATTTAAATTGTGCATTATATTGCATTGGGTTTTCATGTATGTAAGGATAACAATATTAATTCATTCACCAAATAATACCAGATACAGTGTTAAGGACTCAAACGTAAGGTAATTAGCTGAATCTTTGCTATATGAAGTCATGTGTTAGCTACGTTTTAAGATGAGAAAATAGAGAAATTAGAGAGATTAAGTATATCATTCATGGCCAAAAGAAAGTGGTAGTAAGCAGGTGGGCTTGACAAGTCTATATGCTTTACCACTAATTCTGTGTTCATATCTCTTGTCTTCAACTGGGGAATTCATAATAGATAGAATGGAAATTCTTTGAGAATGGGAACCACATCTTCTATTTCTTTTGGACAGCTGACCACTTACAGGAAGGGACCCATACAACTAAACACATAGTTGGTTCTCAAAAATCACTGTCTAGTAGATTTTTAATGTATTATTGAAGTAGTGTGGAGTACTGAAAAAAAAAATCACTTGATTTCAAGTCAAGAAATTTGATCTTGATACATAGCTTGTCACCTACGGGACTTTGTTCCAAAGTGCTGTGGACCTTTATCCATAAAGTAAGTGTGTTGGACTAGAAACTCAATGGGTTCTTTCTAGCCTAAAAAAAATCTATAACTCTGATTGATCTATGTTGTTGTGGAGATCAACCTGGGAAACTAGACTTTTGGTCTGAGTCGGCCAGTGGTAGTATATTAGGACAATTCCTGTTGCAAGTAACAGAACCGCCACCCCCCCCACCCCCACCAATTACCTTAAGAAATGTACTGGCTGAAAACCACAAAGTCTAGGGCTCTTGTTAGCTTCAGGTGCAGCTTGGAACAATGACCCCTCTTCTCCGTATCTCTGCTCAGTGCTGTGCTCTTCCAGGTGTTGGTTTCATTCTTATGCTCCTCAGGGTCACTGCATCTCCAAACATTTATCATTTTAGCTTTACCTCCACCTGGAAAGAGAGAACTTGGTCTCCTTCTCCTCCCCCTTCCAAGTAGACGGATGTTTAGGGTCAGGGTCTCATTATATTAGATAAGGTTGAATTCCTATCTCTGAAGTAATCACTATAGCTAGGGGCTTGGATATGTTGATAGGATCACCTGGTGGTTCTGTATTCTAGCTTCACAGTAGAGTCACCTAGAGTCGCTAAAAAAATATTTATGTTGTTTCCATACCCTAGAATTATGACAGAATATTTGGGGATGAAATGCAAGCATTAGCATTTTCTAAACACTCTGCAGGTAATTTCACTGTGCACCCAGGTTTGAGAACCAGTGACTTAGACTTTTCAGTACACACCCCTGGAAGGGTGACTGAGGCCAACTGTAGCCAAAACCCATAGACTGAGAGTGTAGGAGGGGTGATGTACCAAAGGGAATTTAGACAACTATTTTACCTAAAGAAGGGTGAAGGAATCCTGGATGGTAAGAAATAATAGATAACTGGAAGTGAACAAAATTTGATTCCTCTTTCTTCCCTGCTTGTCTTCATATTTTGCCCTAAGTAAGTAACAGCTGAGGCGCTCATGGGCTTCTAAGGTCTCATGATTCAGCTCTTCATCTAATAGCCTGAGGGTCAGAACCTCAAACCCAGTTGGGTTTCCATTGGGTAGTCACCTTTTTCTTTCTCTCAAGAAATGACAGTCCTAACAGGTCATCAGAGGATAGGGTGTGGCCTTTTCCCTGGTACTATGCTGGTGGTGGGGTGGGGGGCGGTCACTGAGACCTTGCCTTCTCCTACAGATACCTCTGCCTGTGAATTCCATCCCTAGAATTCATACCAATTCCATATTCTCTTGAAATATAATACTTGTTATGGCCAGCCAACCTATTTTCCCTAAGGAAAATGCATTCCCAACTTCATGAAAATAGAAGACATTAACTCCAGGATTCATAAGCCAGTCCTATTCCCAGGCAGTTAAGAATGTGAAAGAAACATAAATCACCAAGAAAAATAAGATGAACCTAAAATACTCCCCAGAGCCCTGACTTCATTTTCCAGGAGGCAGGGACTCGTGCCAGGAAGGCCCATGCTGACCAGACTCAAAGTCTCAGAAGTTCTGCAGTGATGCTGTTGAGTGCGAATTTGATGCCCCTCAGTCCTCCTTTCAGTGTCCCAGCCAATTCCTGCACGGCCCTGAATGCCGCATGTCTTAGACCACGCTGAGGCCTGGCCTCCCAGATATCCTCCATCTTAAAATACCTGTCCTCGCTCTGTCATCTCATTGCCCTGCTCTCTACAAGAAGTCTCAGGGAAAGAGGGATGTGATTAGGAAGAGAAGAGGAAAGAAACTTCTTTTTGCTAGGCACTGTGTCAGATGCTTTACCTTTCCTCACAACATTCCAAGAAAGTGGGTATTAGTATTGTCCCCAGAGGGTGAGGTGACTTAATTGTTCTCAAGTCATTCGACTGGTACACCACTGAGTTTGGATTTGGTCCTGGGTTTTCCTAACATATCAAGCTCCATGTGTTAACCTTTCTGGGAATATACTTTTCCTTCCCAGCAGGATCACCAGGGTCACTGAGAGCCTGGCGTTGTCTCTTATACATGGTGGAGCCCTTGAACCTCAGCTAGTTCCTGGCCCAGAGTGACTGTTTAGGACATATGTGTTACATAAAAGACATGGGCTAGTGTGTGGTGAAGATATTTTTGACTTGGAAAGGAGGTTTTAGCTTCCCCATAAATTATGCTTACCTCTTTCAGTTCATTGACCAGTTTTGTTGTGCCCATATTCCTTTTGGTAAGATAGGCATGCCCAAGCGGCCCTGTGTACTTGCTCTCAGAGCAAGAAGGTGGTGAGGATCTTTCCAGATTTGTACAATCACTTCTTTTGTCTTTTTCCAGACTGCCTGTGAAAGGATCTCATTATACCACGTGGATAAGGGAACCTCGCCAAAGTGACTCCAGACCAGGGACATTTGCTCCTGTAAAAACCCACGGAAGAAGGTGCAGAAGGTGCTCAAAAGTACTTGGAATCTTACAGTATTAGAAGGTAAGTTACAGCAAAGTTAATTTGGTTCATCTCCCTCATTTATTACCTCTCCAAATCATAAAAGCACCACATACTGTGCACTCTATTCACAGTTTTCCCTCCAGCTTTGCTGATGTAAAATTGACAAAATCGTAAGATATTTAAAGCATACAACATGCTGATTTGACATACGTATACACTGTGAAAGTATTCCCTCATTGAGGTAACTAGCACATCGATCACCTCACGTTTACCTTTTCTTTTTTTCAGTTTTTTTCATTTTTCATTTTTAAAATTTTATTTTTTTATCTATATATAGAGAGACAAGACACAGAGAGAGCATGCATGAGTGGGGGTGGGGTGGGGGGGTGGAAGGGGCAGAGGGTGAGGGAGAGAGAGAATCCTAAGCTTGCTCCAGCGTAGCCGCCCAACCTCACAACCTGAGATCATTTCCCCAGCTGAAATCAAGAGTCGGATGCTTAACTGACTGACCATCCAGGTGCCCCTACCTTTTCTTTTTTTCTTGAGAAAACGTTTAAACTCTATTGTCTTGGCAAATTTCAAATACACAATGCAGTGTTATCAACGACGGTCACCATGTTACACATTAGATCCTCAGACCTTATTTATCTTCTATTGAAAAGTTTGCACCTTTTACCAGTGTAAATTTCTTTCAACCCCTAGCCCCTGGCAATTCCTTTCCTACTCTGTTTCTTCCACTCAGTTAAGTTATAAGTGATCCCATGCGGTGTTTGTCTTTCCCTGCTCTATTGACCAGTTTTGTATAGAGGACAGACCCCTCTTCCTACTTCTTGTTGGCAGACTGGAAATCAAGGCTGTGGGGTTTGTCTAAATCACTTAACTATTTAACCCAAAGAGATAAAAATTAAACATGAAAGTTAAAGAATCTTGCAAGAGTCCTACATTTGGTCCTGACCCTCTGATCCGTTGGTGACCATGGATCACTGTCCCTGCTCAGGACTGGAGACTTGAGACATGCTGGCAGGGAAGGAAGACTGGGAAAAATACTCCCCTCATGAACTGGGTCAGTGTGGTCCATTACAGGAGGTTCAAGTCGCTCTTAGGCACTGTGGTTGCAGACCCTAAGAGTTGCCTCTTGCAAGATTAAAGAATACTCACATGTTACAAGGCTTAGCAGCTAGGGGACTGTAAGATCCTTTTGGTTCATCTATAAATTGGGTTTTATGTGTTAAATAAGTTCAGAAATCAGTATATGCTGAAATGTAACCTAATTAGGATGCTGACACGTAGTAGAGAATCACCTGGCAGTGAGTATGAGATAGGGATCCTCATCATAAAGATAATAAAAATTGGTAAAATAATAATGGCTAAATGAAAGTACTAAAAGTTAATGAAAATTGATAAAATAATATGGCTAAATGAAAGTACTTCTGACACCAATCAGAACTTTTGGACTGTACCTTGCCTGCGTTGGGCACATCATAAGGTGACTCCCAATGAGTCATGTTCTTGTATTCCCCTCCCTTGCGTGTGTGTAGGACTGGTAATCTGCTTTTAGCCAATAGTATATGACAAAAATGAAGTAACTTTTGAAGATGCAATTAACATCCCACATCAGTTGATTTTGAGTTAATCAAAAGGGAGATTATTCTTGGTGGGCCTGACTTAATCAGATGAAATATCTGAAAAGAGAGACTGGGGGCTCTCCCTAGGATCAGAGACTCTCTCCTGCTTGCCTTGAAGAAGCCAGCCACCATGAGTTCTGCAAGTACAAGCAAATGAAATCTGCCAACAACCTGAGGGAGCTTGAGCAGCTCTTTCCCAGTGTGGTCGGCGTTTTTACTGCAGTGTTGGGAGACCCTGAGTAAGGGACCCAATTAAGCCATTCCCAGAATTCTGCCCCACAGAAACTGTGAGATAATCACTGGGTGTTGTTTGAAGCCTCTAGTGGGTGGAGTTTGTTGTGCAGCAACAGTTGTGGTTTGGGAGACAGGTGCAGGGTTGTACTCCAGCCTGCTCTTGCCATCTCTGTGTCATTCATTGAGAAAATCGTTTCCCCCTTTCGAGCTTCAGATCCTTCATTTGTAAGATGGACTTAATACTACTCAAATTAAAGATCAAAAGAGTGGGTATTTGTGAAAGAGTTTAAAAAGAACAAGTGCTCTATGTGCGGGGTACTATCGAATTATCAAATCATGGTAGAATTTTCATTGAAATTTTGGGTAAAGTCAAAGGATATGTTTATCTGAGCGTGCCCTATAGAAAACCACCACGCTTGCTTGGACCCTATGCCAGACGGTGAGGACACTGATCTGCCCCATATAGTAATGCTCACATTTCCCAAGTTTTGATTTTGAAAAAATTACTGAAAAGCTCTGCAAGGCTGTACACAAAAAAATAATAAATGTGCTTCAGAGAAATTACCATAAACATATAATGGGAAAACAGGTGCTATTTGGGGGATAAAACTTTACTTGGTGATGGGTAAAAATTATGTGTAGACACTGCAGGAAGCTATGTATAACAGCAATTTTTACCACAAAATGTTAGCAGTATTTACCTTCCTGTTTTCAGAGGATTTTTCCCTTGGTCACAGAGTCAGGAGCAGGCCTAGAGTGAAAGCCCTGTGTTGATTTGCTCCCATGGGACCAGGGTGTTTTCTGATAGTTGGAGAATGGATTCTTTAATATCCCCCTCCCTAGCTTTTGTTCTAGTTTCTGATGAATTTGGCCACAGGAAAGCAGTGAATCTCACTGTCTTTGGAAAGAACTGATTTCAGTATGAGTTGAAGAATTCAGCCTACAGAAAAAGTGAGACAAGGAGAGAGAAATCCTATTAGGATCATTTTCTTCATTCCAATAGGACTGAGACTGGGGCCTTCCTGCTGGCACATCCTTGGCGACTTTGTCCAGTTGATTTTTAAATAACTTGGGTGATTGTCCTCTTATTTTTCCTGGAAACTCCTTCTACCCTGTCACGGAGCTGACTCCTAGGAAGTTCTTCTTGACATAATATTATTGAGTACAGTTTCTTCATACATTTCCTTTCATTCAGTTTCATTCCATAAAGAAATCAATAAGAATTAAAAAAGAGGAAAAAAAATACAGTGAGGAGGTAGACTGGGTAGGTGAGGAGTAGTTGCTGACTGGTCGGAGTGGGGAGAGCAAGCGGGGCTGTGCCAGGAAATGCTGACAGAAAGACTAGGTGGGGGAAAATGGCCCCCCAGAATGGATCTGAGGGGCAGAAGTGGCTCAGGATCAAAAACAAATTTCCTTCTTAATATTGAGCTCTCTCAGGGTACCTGGGTGGCTCAGTCAGTTAAGTGGCTGGCTCTTGATTTCCGCTCAGCTCAGGTCATGATCTCAATGTCGTGAGATGGAGCCCACGTCGGGCTCCGTGCTCAGCAGGGAGTCTACTTGAGGCTTCTCCTTCTCCCTCTGCCCCCCTTCTCCAAAATAAATAAATCAATCTTTAAAAAAAATATTAAGCTCTCTCTAAACTAGTGTGCCTCAAGATTTTGATTTCAGTAAACTGTATGGATTTAATCAATTTGTAAGTGCTAACTTCAAATTGATATTTAATCCATTGCAAAACTCCATAGCTATTCATGTTAGCCTGAATAACCCAAGTGTTTAACACCCGTCCTGGGAGGACAGTGGAGCGGAGGTGAGGAAGATAGTGTTACTCTCCCTCATGTTGTGACTTAGATGCTGTTTCCCCTACTGACCCAATCCACCCTCTTCTCCCTCATTCACACTCCCACACTGCTTTATTTTGGAACTTTCGCTTACAAAGTAGTTGATTCTGAAGTAAACACAAGAGGGCAGACATGTAGCACACAAGAGGCTCTGCTGTCACCAAAAAACAGAGCCGGCCTCATCCGCCATGCTACATCCTGTCAGGGCAGTTAGGAGCACAGATTCCAGATGGATGTTGAGAGGATAAAGGCCTCACATGACATTCTTCATTTGTAAAAAGGAATACACAAATTTAAGAGGTATTCAAAGAACTATTTCCTCCTGTCAGCCAAAGCTAGGAATGATTTAAACATTCAAGTCTTGTTCCATGTTCCATAGTTACCGGACCGCAAATCCACACTCCACAGTGACTAGTTATCGTTCTTGGAATAAAATTCAGAATTGTCTATGTGAGCCGTAGGACTGTGCCTGATCCGGTCCTTGTTTGGCTCTCCAGCCTCGTGACTGACCAGTGTTGCCTGAGTCCCAGCCACATTGACCACTGTCCATTGCCTCAAATGTGTCACCCTTTCTGTGCTAATGGCCTCCAGATGCTGCCAACCCCTCAGTCCCTTTCTGTTTCTCTGATTAATCCCTCTTTACCTCTTATATCACTTAATCACCCCATCTTCAGGGAAAACTTCTCTGACCACCTCCCTTCCCAGAGTTTGGGTCTCTGCCATGAACTCTCCCAGGACTTTGCCTCCAGAGAAGCTATAATGAAACACATAATCACGTGGGTACACATGTAAGTGTTCCACTCCGCTGGACCGTAAACTCCATGACCGAGACCGAGGGTCTGCTAGCATCTTGTGCACACCGGAAACATGCTCCTTTCTGTAGGGAAAATGACTGGAGACAGGCTATTCATAGCAAGCTGTGGCCCATCTGGGAACGGCTAGGGAATAACCTCCATGATGCAGAGACCTGTCAGTGGTTGTTCAAGGGGATTAGAGCAATTAACACTGACCATTTAAACTGAGTAAAGGAAATCTTTTCCAGTTGGAAACGAGTTTGCTCCCAGTTTAAGTCATCCAAGCAATGTTCCAAAGGTCTCACAAGTACCTTCTGGAGGGTTCCCAGGTTTATCAAACACATGCTCAGAAGCACACACCCCTCCATGTACCTTGAACACTCTTACAAGGTAATTACCAATCTCCTTAGTATTTTATTTCCTCTCCTGTTGTACTTTCCCTGACACACACACACACACACACACACACACGCATTTTTTTCCCTCTGATTTAACTTGTTAACTCACTGAGAAGGGAATACATCTCTGTTTCTTCACAGCAGCTAATGCACTGTTAAATAATGCTCGCAATAATATTTAAGAGTAACAACCACAGCATACGTCTTGGGAAAATTAGGAGGCTCTTAGAGAACCTTTTTATGTTTCTTATATTGTGGATAGCTCACTGGGATATTTAAGTCCAAGTGAAATGTGGGTGAGAAGAGTAAAGAGACGCACTGGTATTACGTAGACACGCACAAATCACTGACACTCCGGAAGCTGTATCATTCAGACACGAGTAGAGGGAACGGGTGAGTAGAAAGCCCGGTGCCTGCAGGAGTCCGATTTGCCAGTTGTCTTGGGGGGGAGGCGGGAGGAGAGGAGACTACTGCAGAAGCATTGGTAGGGAGAGGGATCATGAAGAATGGAAGACACTGGAGTGAATCGTGTTCTCTGAGAGAGGGACGGGGCCTGAGGAGGTGCAAGCAGGACTGCCATACCAGCAGCCATGTGCTGTGTTAGGGTCGCGCTGGTGAAGAGCTCCTGCAGCCTCTGCTGGTGCTGGGGACATGGGGTGGCACAGAAGCAGGAGCTCGTGTTCCCAGCTTGTCTGTAAGTCGTGAGTAGGAACACAGAGAGGTCAGGAGTAGATGATGCTAGTTGGCCCGCAGTGAACTACCAAGGTTAAGACCCGTGAGCCCAAGAGGAGGTGATCAGGAAGTGGGCGAGAGTCAGGACCTGCCCTCTTAAGTGGAGTCCTCCTTCACCTCCGCCCGCAGGGGTCTCTTCTCAGCGGACCGTCAGCTCTCACTGCGCTTTTGCCCCGCCTGCGCTGCGGTTGCCGTTTCGGGCGGTCCCTGCTGTCAGTGTGGGGGCTCGGGCTCTCCATCACATGGAGGAGGCCGTGGTCCTTCTTCAGCCACAGTGCTGGCCACCTCGGTGCGTGGCGGCTGAGCGAATCTGACATCTGGAAACAGTCTTATTCTGCATCCGTCGCACATGCCGTGATCTTTGGGTCCATCTTGCCAAGCTCTCCTGATATCGTTTGGTTTTAATGCTGACCTCCCAACGGAGCAGCTCTGTTTTCAGGCCTGGCTGCTTGTTGCGGACCCCCTGCGGTGGAACATCAGAGAACTCATAGCAGGCCTCTCTTGGAATCAACTACAATAGAGGACTTTTCTTTACTTTTTCTCCTCTCGGTGCTACAGTTGTTTGAACAAACTCTGGTTATTGATGACGCAGGTGGCCAGCTTCATTCCCTGCCGCGTGCTTTAAGTAGCCTCCTTTCTGGGTCATGTTTTTGACTTCCTGTTGGGTGTTCCTGGATGCAGGACCGTGTGGGTGGTCTGGGAGGGCTCCTGTGTTTCCTTACTGAGCTCTGCAAAGATTATTGTTTCTGGAAAGATGTTTGAGATCCGTGGAACTGTTTTGCTCTTGCTACTCTGTGAGATATATCCACGATCATGCCTGTTCCATTATTCTATGATTTAAAAACTTGGGTGCATAATCTAGAGGCAGGATTGAGTGGGAAGAAAAATCAGTTTCTTTCCCATTTTTTTAAAGCTAAAAATTTAGCAGGAAGCTAACCAAGGGAAAATTGTGGTGTCTTCAATTTCAGCTGTTAGAAAAGATAACAGAGTGGACTGGAATAGACTTGAATCTGTGCTTTGCTATTACCTAACCAAATGACCTTGAATGGGTCATCTCAGCCTTTGTGATCACTGTTTTTTCATCTATAAAATGAAAACATTACATTAAATGGATCAATTCTAAGGCCCCTTTTGGTTCTAACATTCTAGGGGGACATGGGATGCTTATAGGGAAATGGAAGTGTTCCAGTCCAATGGGGGATTTGGACACGACTAATATAAGGATCATTAAAAACTAGAAGTCACGAGGTGATGTCCTTCATTTTCCACTATGGAAAGAAGTCTCACCCAGGAGGTACCTGTGTGCAAGATTATTACACAAGGCAAGTAAAAGAGAAAACAGCAGGGGACACAAAATGGTACTTACTCTGTATAGTAAGCATAAGTTATTTTATTTTAATTTTCACAACTCTGTAAGGTAGACATTGTCATCTCCATTAGACAGATAAGAAAACAGAGACCTAGAAAGGTTGTTTGCTTTAGATTATAAGATGCACAACAAGTAAGTTGTATTTTCAGTTTCAAATCCAAATCTTTCTGATTCCAAGGTCGCTACTCCAAAACTCTATTTAAAATAAGACAAAACACTACAAAACAACATGAACAAACCCCACCCTCCCCAGCTTGGATTTATTGCAAACATTAATGGAAGTGATTCTACAAAAGGATTCTGAGTGATGGGCAAGAGGAGAGAAATGTTGCCTCATTTTTGTAGTAGGGAAGATTCCTTTTTTAAAAAAAATTTATCTATTTATTTATTTGAGAGAGAGGGAGAGGGAGAGTGAGAGAACACAAGCAGGCCAGAGGGAGAGGGAGAGGGAGAAGCAGGCTTCCTGCTAAGCAGGGAGACCGACACGGGGCTCAATCCCAGGACCCTGGGATCATGACATGAACCAAAGGCAGATGGTTAAGAGACTAAACCACCCAGGCGTCCCTGTAGTAGGGAAGATTCCTAAAGGAGATGGTCTTTTAAGAGGTTTTTCCAAGTCTCCATCATGCATTCATCTCATTATTGATGAAGGACATGCCTTTCCAGTGGGGTCATATCATCAACGTCATCACCATCACGTGGCAGGTGGAGTGTACGAGCAGAGTTCCCTGCCCCCATCTGTGGAAACTGCCTTCCTTTCCTGCTTAGGCAAATGCAGATAGACTGACCGTCAGCCTGGGACAAGGAGTTGTCAGCGTAGGGAAGGAAAACACTTCCCTTCTTTCCACCTAGGTTCTTTGGTTGGTCTAATAATTACATTGACATAAGACAGATTAAAATTTAATTTCATATGTACAGGAGCCCATAAAAATAGGAGACTCAAAGAAGTCACCAAAGCAGGCATCTTTTATGCTTTTTAGGCAAGGAAACAATAAGTTTGTGAGGAATTGACAAAACAAAGGGGATTGGGCTTGGGGTAGCTAATTAGCGAAGATGTAACAAAGTTTGTTTATACAGCCTTCTCTGCCCTGAATTCCTTATCTCTGACAATAAGGATGCCTTCTATCCTGATATAGAGAGGGTAACTTCACATGTGAGATTTATTTTCTGCTTTCAGGGGGACAAAGGAGGTCAGAGTGTCCTTCTTGAATCGGCTGTTTCTCAAGTAACTTTAATTCAAAGTAATCCATATGCCAGAGTGGTGTATTTTAAGGCGGCTCTTCTGTTCCCCTTTACCCGTGGATGGTGAAGCAAGCTTCTGGCTGCATGAGGAAGAGTTTGGAAAGAGGGCACATTCTCAAGTCTGCCTGCTGTGACTACGTGGAAAGCACAGATCCCCCTTGGTCCCCAGTAAGTTCGCCAGGATGTGCCCTCCAGCTGACCCTGACTTCTGACTCCTCCATAGGGTCTGGCTTGGGTGGAAAGCACGTGGAAAGCACACAGTGTGGTCTGTGTGACACAGGGACAATGCCACATCCCCAGAGGTGAGGACACTTGACACCATGCTTCCTGCTTAGCTGCTCGGTTTAGTGTGATGCATAGGTTCTTAATCTTCGGGGAGCACCAGGATCCCCGGAGGACTTATTAAGACAGACGTTGGCCCCACTCCCAGAGTTTCTCCTTCAGTAGTTCTGGGGTGGGGTCCATACTTTGTATTCTAACATGTTCCCAGGTAATGTTGAGAACCGCTGGGATGCGAGGTAGGGGATCCCCTGGCCCACTTGGTGCAGGAAGGGAAGTCTCACGTAGGGCTGTGTAAGAGACTTGGAGACACATGTTTCCATCCTCAGAGTAGCACCAGCTGAGTAGGAAACAATCATGCTCATGCCAAGCATTAAATCTTATGACGGCATCACTGCTGCTGTTGGTCCCTTCCGGGGACAACGTGTCCCAAGTCCTTCACCTCGTTCCTAACCTTCCTAACCCACCCCCTACCTGCAAGCTACACTAGCTGTGGGAGTCGACAGAGAGGAAGGTTGGCTGGTTGACTAGTGGCAATCACCATGGTTGTCCTTAGGTGACTAGAGCTCTTCTGACCTTCCTCAGGCCTGTGGCCTATGACCCATCACCCAGCGGCCTTTCCACAAATAATGCCCAATGATTCCAAAGAAGGCAGAGTTTAAAATGGAAACCTAGAACAGCCTTAGAAATTAAATCATCAGTGAGTATGGAAAAGTCACTCTGCTTTATTTATCAAACATACGAAGTCCCAGAAAGACAATTCCACAGCATCTAAGCAACTTTTCTCCATGTGATGTAGATAAAAATAATCCCGAGTGACGGGCATCATCCTTTCTTCCATTTCCCCGGAAACTTCTCCCGAAGTCTGAATGCGAATAGAAAAATTGCCGAATATTACATTGTCTGGAAGTCGTATCACAAAGCCAGCTCACAAAGGCTTGGTGACTCTAACAAAAGGCGACTGATATGAATAGCAAGAAAGGGGAGTCATTACTACCTAAAATATCTTGACAGGTGAATGCAGCTGACCTTCTGATGAGAGTCCTAAAAGTTGTAAAAGGGGATGCAGCCTCTTTGAGAGAATGTGCTGTTCTATTCAGCCTAGAGCAGTGGCTCTCTGTAGCTATGATTG
Source organism: Ursus arctos (assembly GCF_023065955.2). NCBI lineage: Eukaryota > Metazoa > Chordata > Mammalia > Carnivora > Ursidae > Ursus > Ursus arctos. The sequence continues at coordinate 19,642,553 of NW_026623089.1, forward strand.
TGTCACAGGCTGCGGGGCTCTGTCACTGTTCTTCTCTCAGAAGCAGCTGATATGAACAAAGGCCATTGCTCCTAGGACCCTGCTGAGCAAGGACTGTCCGGGGTTTTCTCAATCTGGTCCTCTGTCCAAGCTACCTACCCTCCTTTCTCATGATTCTTCCCCTCCCCGGGTACAATTCTCCTTCTCTCTTGGTTCACTCCATGCTCCTTCTGTCTTGGTTCACACCCTCAGGGGCAATGAATATGCTATACCATGCCATTCACCCACTTCTCTGTGATCAAATTATTCTTCGGGTCCAAAGGTACCTAATTTAGTTCTTTAAGTGGAGCAAAGTGATCCTTCTGAGTTCTGTTGCAGACAACTGAGAGCTTCTTGGATGACCTTGCCTTGCATATAGGTTAAAATGCAAAATCTCTCCCGTGGCTTATAGTGTCCTGAGTAGTCTACTTTGGCTTCTTTTTCATGCAGCATCTTGTGGGACCCCCCTATCTCACAAGTCTCTAGCCACACTGGCTTCTTTCAATCCCTCAAAAGCAGGAAAGCCTCAGGGCCTTTGTTTATCCCATTCTTTCAGCCGAGAACAAGTGTCTCCCTATTGTTCATTCGCTCAATTTCCATTCATCCTTCTGGTAGCCTACTGACATGTAAATGTAGGCTTGCGGAGGGGTTAGTGTGTGCCCCATAGGGAGAATGTCTGGATTTGTATCTGATTCTCCTGCTTACAATATTTGGCCTTGGGATATTTGCCTAACCTCTCTAGACTTACTTCCTTATCTATATAATGGGAATAATCATAGTAAGTACCTCAGTGGGTTGTTAAAAGGCTAAAACAGATAACCCAAGGGATTCTGGAAAAAATGGCAGTGGTGGCATGATTTTGTAATTTCTCCACATACACCTATACATAAAACAAAGCAGCTAGAACTACCCCCCACTCCCAAAATCTATAGTCAATACCCACAGAAAAGCTAATTGACAAAGTATCTCCATGAACCCTAAATATGATAGGTGGGGACAAACCACCAACACTCTAAGACCTGAATTGTATCAACGTCTATGCTGGAGAAAGCAAGGGAGAGCAACAGGGCATCTGATGGATGCTATACCCTCCGAAACAAGTAGGTGGGTATTCACTGGAAATGTAGTGAGCCAACCTGAGAACAACGGCTGGAACCGGAGGAGGTTGTAGACTCCTCCAGGCTGCGTGCAAGAGGCAAGATCTGAAGGGCCTGGTAGTCAGGGCCCCACAAGCCCTCAAAACTAACCAGACAAAATTCCCTTCCAAGACAAAGCCCCACAGTGAGTGGGAACTGCTGGGAATAAGATCCGAAGGGAGCAGCACGGGGTCAATAGAGACAGGGAGAAAGAAAGTCCCGACGAAAGAAGGGAGGAGAGCAGAGACGGGATTTAGACAGGGGAACCTATGGTGGACATTTCACAAAAGCAGCAGAAGAGGGAGCCCTAGAGCCATGATGTTAGGAAGGAAAAAGCAACCAAAATCCCTATAAAAATGAACAAAAAGATTGAGATAAAATTCCATAAAAAGATGTTAAAGATAAAAAAAAAAGGAGAGAGAATAAGGGAACAACATTCCTACAGACAATTAAAGCGTTCTAGAAGGAACACGTTCACAAAGCTGACGGGAACACATTCTCAGGTATAGCGAGAGATGGGGAGGCGGCGCTCGTCCGCGCAGAGAGGGTGTCTGCGAGCGCAGGCCTTCCGCGCAGGGGGTCGCGAGTGGTTCCTAATCCTCTCCCTCGGGGAGATCCAGGCAGAGCCAGCCGGGGTGCCAGGTCAGCCGGAGGGCAGTGCCGCGGCGCTGGCGGGAGCAGTGATCCCCGTCGTAGGGAATCCAGCGCCGACGGCGCGATCGTGCACGGACCGTGGAGCCCTGAATCTGGACCAGAGCAGGGGTGTGGGGCGGGGGGGTGGGGGCGCTGAGCCGACTTCCACAGGGCGAGACATCAAGCAGAGCAGCGACACGCGGGGAGCGGTTGGGACGGCGTTCACAAACGGGTTTGAGCCGTCCTAGCGCTCATCTGGTGGTCGGCGTGTAGGCAGCCCACAGGCACAGGGAGCTGGTTCCAAGTTGCAGAGTGTGTAACAACCGTCACGGGAGGACGGGTACCTAAAGAGGAGAAGCTCTTTTGGAGCGGGGCAGCCCCAGCAGCATAGTAAAGGCTGGGGGCTGGAGTGCGTGTGCTCGCCTAGCCGGGTTAAGGCTGAAGTGGAGGTCTCTGCCTCCTTCAATCCGCTCGCAGAGAACCGTCTCTGGTCCTCCCACCTCGCCTACCCTAGAGCTCCCGCTGGGGCAATTACGTCACCTCACCGGGACTTTCAGCCCTCCGTTCTCCTATTCTCATCGTTCTCAGGTCCTTCTTTCCCTGCTCCCTCGGGCTTCCTTGCTTCCACATGGGTGCTCACTGGCAAACATCCCCGAAGCCAGCCGCCTCCTTCAGGGTACTCCGGTAGCAGCCTTGACCCTGGTACACCTGTCTATTGGTCAGTGATCGCCCGGTCTCTTTTTCCAGCTCTGACTTTTCCTAGCAAGTCCATCTGCTTTCTTGACGTTTCCACTTGGATATCTAGAAGAGTTTTCAAGTTTAACTCACCAAAACAGCATCGATTTCCCTCCCTTACCTACTCCTGCTGTCTTGCCCATGTCAATAAACAATGCCACATTTACTAGTTACTCAAGCCGCAAACCGATTCTTCTTTTTTCCTCAAACACTACATTCCATCTATCAGTACATCCTGTTACATCTTCTTCCCAAACACACACTGAGTCTGTCTGCACCTCTGCACCTCCACCAAATACCCCTGTAAGCACAGTTACGTCCCTGGTGTGACAGCCTTCCAAATGACTTTCCGTTCAAAGGTGGCCTCTATGTCCTTCCACACGGGAGCTGGAGTAACCATTCATAACATAAATCAGATTGTGTCTCTCCATTCATTAAAACCCTCCAGTATTTTCTGATTGCCCTTAGACTAAAATCCTGAATTAAGCTTTTATGGGCCTGACTAATTTGCCCGTATTTCCCTTCTCATCCCCCCTTCCCACTATATCCCAGCCACACTGGCCCTCTTTAAGTAGCTGGAAACTGTCAAGCTTGTGCCTTTAGGGCCTTTAAGACAAAGAAGGAATAAATGATATGTGCTGTGGAGAAGTCAAGCATGATGCTGGGGAGCCTAGAATAAGGAGACCTGACTTGGTCTGGGGTAAGCAGGGAGGATTTCCCTGAAGAAGTGACATTTGTGCTGGGATGTGAAGGCTGAGCTGGACTATTAACTACATGAAGAGCTGCAGGGGAGATTTCCAGATAGAAAGAAGAGCATGTGCAAAGGCCCTGGGGCTGGTGAGAGGGTGCTGTATTTGAGGGCAGAGTTAGTGTCATATAGGGTAGGATATGTCAGAGACCTGGGCAGAGACTGGATCCTTCAGTGTCTTACAGACCCTACTAAGGGTGACTTCACTGGGGCCCAGCCTACTCACAAGGCTGGCTATTAAAATCCCACTCTTAGCAATTCAATTTTTTAGACTTAGGGATTGGACCCCATTAAAATGTGAAAACAGAGGGGAAGAAATTTCAGTGATATCTTGGTGTAAGTGATGTCTCTGTGGGGTTGTATTAGAGGAGGAGTGGATGCTTTCTCTCCTGAGAGCTGTGGGTGAGAAAAATAAGAATACTAGGGGGCTGCTTCTCACTGCAGTCTTCAGAGGCTCTTACAGCAATGCCTCAGTGGGAGCAGAAGAGGGAAACATCTCCCAGTTGTTCCTACTGGCCTTCCTCCTCTCCCGGGGGCAAGGAACTCATGGATAGTTCCTGAGGGTCAGGAAGCAGTGAGTGGCCACTGTGAGGTCAGAAGGGTCAGCAGGAGCTCAGGCCAGTGTGACAAGGAATGTCTGCTGAGCTGCCCTGGTGCCTGGTTTTCCATTACCATTAATTACAGAGACAGGACACAGGTACCTCTTAGAGCTCCTGAGTGTTTGAAAATAAAAATGACATTAGACTTGGGCCAAGTTTGCCAGAGTGCTGAGCGATTACAGAGACATTATGACTCTAAGGTTCAACTTCCTCTGTCTCCCTTTCATTCGTTGCTTAGTAAATACTTTCTTCTTCAGTGGTTACGTCTGTCCTTCGCTTGCTCTCTTGTTTTCCCTTCAGCCTCCCTTCTGCAATTGGATTAGATAAGCCAGTGCTCATTCCTGTCTCTATATCCCCAGCTTGCTCACCAGGCTTCAATCTCCAGATCTTATTTCTGGCCACAGATATGCACACTTCTCCATCACCTGTGGGACTAGCAGACCTGATGAAGGAGAGACGTGTCTTCCCCCCTATTTCCCCTCTATGAACTTATCTTGTACACCCCTGTTCCTTTACAAGCCTTGAAGCCTCTGAGGCAATGAGAAAGTTCCTGTGTGTGCCCTGAGCACTGGTGGAGAGAGAAACAGTAGCAGGTGTCCTTGGCCCAGACTCTCCATTTCAGTGGGATGGGCTGACAAGAGTCCGGAGGCCAATGGCTCACTTTAATGGGCAGGACGTATTTTCTAGTGATTGATCACTTCCTCCATAAATTATGGATATGCATCTCTACTGAGGCCAGTGACTTATTGAGAAGCCTTTTAAGCAGTAAATCCCCCCTCTCTCCATTCTCTGGGCAGTAATGACATTGCTCAAGTCACAGAGAAATACAGGCCTGCCCTTTGCAAGGAAGGTACTTTCTTAAAAAACAAATTTTCACTTGTTACAGCGTCAGCAGGGAAACTTTTGGGGACGATCAGAAATCTCAGTCTGAACAGCCTGGCTTCCCTCAGCTCTTATGTAGCAGGGAGGCCTGTCTGGGACCACGGCACTGATTTGCATGAATTAAAATGCATGACTTTTACTTTGCTGCTATTATTTTTTTTTTTGGCAAGAGAGTATTTATTTGTGGGCTGACACAGGAAGAGAGAGAGAATGAGTAGGTATCAGAGGGAAAGGCGTGCCTCCCACCCCTTCCTTGTGTCGGTTTGTGGGGAAAGCATTAGAGGCGACAGTGAAGGAGCTGGCAGAGGGCTCTCCGAGACTCTGGGCTCAAACAGTTTTTCTCTTTGGGACCCAGGAGAACCAGTGGTGTTTGGAATTGAGACTGGACCATTACCCAGTTTCTGCAGGGAATCCCTCCAGCACCCCCAGTACCGGCATCTTAGGGAATGATATCCTAGGCACAGACCCTGGTGTCTTCCTGAGCACAGGACATGGACAAGAGGGACAAGGATTAGAAGAGGTTTGTGCATAAACAAGGTCGTGTGGTATGTGGATTAATGATAAAGAGTGACGATTCTGGATTCAGATTGCCTAGACCAGTTATTTATCATGGGTCATTTCTTAATTCCTTTATGACTCAGTTTCCCCATGTGTAAAAAAGAAATAATAGTAGTACTTAACTCATAGGGTCAATCTAGGCAATGCGAGATGAAGAATTAGATAGGGCCTGGCACATCGTTAGCATTCAATAAATGTGAGCTGCTTTAAAATAATTATTAAAGATCAGACTCGATGAGTGGTTCAAAATTTAGAGTGTGCACTTAAATCACTTAGCATTAAAAAAAAGGTTCCAGGCTCCAACTATAGAGAATCTGATAAAGTACATCTTACATCCAGCCCCAGCATTTGTTTTTTTTTTTTTAAAGAGCCTTCCCAGATGTGTCTACTAGAAATCAGTGGGTGAGGAGTGCCTGGGTGGCTGAGTCAGTTAAGCGACTGACTCTTGGTTTCAGCTCAGGTCATGCAGGGTCATGAGATTGAGCCCCGTGTTGGGCTCTGTGCTTAGCATGAAGTCTGCTGGGGAATTTTTCTCCCTCTCCCTCTGCCCTTCCCACCTGCTCTCCCTCTCTCTCTCAAATAAATAAATAAATAAATAAATAAATAAATAAATAAATAAATAAATTAAAAAAAATAAATCAGTGGGTGAGGACAATTCAATTAGCAGAACAAGTTCCCTTATATCTCTGAGAGTCTGTGATTCAAAGGTGAGTGTGGGCTGTTTAGAGAAAACTTTGTAAATTGTTCGTTTTCAACAGAGGTGATTTTACGTTAGAGGGTACAAAAACTGGTTCTTGCAGGAGGGGTATGGTGGAAAAAAAAAGAGCCTTACTTTTTAAAATGCATAGATATAAATGCAACACATAAACAGATATATAGCATATCTGTGATAGTAAAATTTCATTGGAGGAGACAATTAGGAAAAATTGTCTAAAAAGGCTCCTTTGGGGGATGACGATGAAAAAAATACCTGGAGGCACTGTTAGAAAAGAATGTGTTTGATCTTAAGATTAAAGCAAAGATGCACATTTCCCACCTGCGTGTCTGCTTGACTAACTCATGTTCATGCTGTTCTTAAGTTGTGAGAGGGAAAAACAGGGTTAACTGACAGTCCAGAGATGCAAGAAAAAGAACCGTTAAGAAATTTGAAGATATCTGTGACCTAAGATTTAAAGTAGACCTTTCGTATTTGAGAGTTGCTTGTGTTTTGTTAGTTTTGTTTGTTTTTTAAGTCTGATAATTTTTTCAGTCTTTTTGCCCAACCTGGCTGCTGTCTGTGTGGTCTAGACATAGGAGGCAAAGAGATCTCAAAACCAGAGAAAACAACAATTCCTCTGGGGCCATGTATTAGAGTTTGCAGAAGGAAGCTGTGGAGAGACTGGGCATAAATGATGTAGGAAATACTCATTAATCAAGACTTGATTGCCTATTTCTCAAACAGCTTAGTGACAATATAGTTGGAATTTTCTATTTCTGCCAAAGTCTCTCGCACTAAGCATCTTGAACGAGACTTTATGGGCTTCTCTCCCATATATTTATTGCTTTTCCTGAAAGAACATCTACCTTTTTAAATGCTGGGCAGAGGGATCTTGGGGTGTGAAACAGGTGTGCCTGCTTGTCAAGGATCCTGTCCAAGACAAAGAATCAAATGCAGATGTGCCCTGTTCTGGAAACCATTTGCATAAGACTATGCTTCATGTCCAAATGTGAACTTTCAATTTTCACTTCGCAAATATTTATTTTAGAGACAATTGTGCCATCCCGCTCTTCCTACTCCTACAATAAATACGTACACAAACAGACACATCACCTTTAACTAAAGTAAGAAGCAAAGAGTGAGTGGAAAAATACTTGAAACTTAGATGAGAGGAAATAGTTACTATTCTTAATATTAAGGAAAATTATTATAAATGTTAGTATGTACTCATAAGTCATAAAAAAAGAAATGTCAAGACCCATAGAAATGTTCTAAATGTCATTCCTCACTAATAATTTAAGAGATATGAATTTAAAAAGGCAAATGTATTTATCTATTCATTTTCTCAAAAAATTAAAAGTAGAATTACTATACAACTCAGCAATTCCACTTCTTGGGAATATACCCAAAAGAATGGAATGCAGGGGCTTGAACAGATCTATTTATACTCGTGTTTGTAGCAGCATTATTCACAAGAGCCAAAAGGTGGAAGCAGCCAAGTGTGCACTGATGAATGAGTGAATAAGCAAAACGTGGTCTATACATACAATGAATTGTACATATTAAATATGTGCAGTTCTTTGTATATCAATTATCTTAAATAAAGAGGTAAAAAACCCTTAAAGCATTCATTCAGTACCAGCAAAAAGCCTGACAGTAGATTTTGCCCCTGGGCCTTCCTGCCAATGGATGCTGGCACCGATTTGCAAACCTGCAGATCTCAGCACTGGGCCTGCCCACCTGTGGGTCCCAGCACTGGACCTACCAACCCATGGACCCCAGCACCATGCCCACTCACCTGCAGACCCCGCAAGCGGGTTCATCCCTGGGCTCTTTAGCCCATACTCACAGTGGTTTCTAGTAACTGGCCTGCCCAGAATTTCCAGCTGGACTGATTGGGGAAAGACTTTCCCTGCCCTTTCCCTTTTACTAATCAAAAGATACAGAGTGGCTATATGGATATAAAAATACTAGACCCAACTATATTTTTATTTTTTTAAAAAAGATTTTATTTATTTATTAGAGAGAGAGAGAGAGAGAATGAGCCCAGGGTTAGTGGCAGAGGGAAAGAGAGGCAGACTCCCTGCTGAGCAGGGAGCCTGATGCAGGGCTTGATCCCAGGACCCTGGGATCATGACCTGAGCTAAAGGTAGATGCTTAGCTGACTGAGCCACCCAGGCACCCAAGAGACTCATTTTAGATTTAAGAACATACATAGGCTGAAAGTGAAGGGATGAGAAAAGATATTCCATGCGTATGATAACCAAATGGAGCAGGAGTGGCTATATTTATATCATTCAGAAACTGCCATGGCAGACAAAAATCATTACATAATGAGAAGACGGTCAATTCAACAGGAAGATATAGTAATTATAAATATACATGCACCTAACATGGGAACACCTAAATATATAAAGCAAACATTGACAAATCTGAAGGGAGAAATACATAGCAATACAATAAGAGTGGGAGGCCTCAACTATCCACTTATTTTTATTCATTCATTCATTCATTCATTATCACTGGAATTGAAGGATAGTTCAACAAATACACATCAATCAACATGATATACCACATTAACAGAACAAAGGATAAATAAAAAGGAGACATGAATCTATGATATCTCAATAGATGAAGAAAGGTATTTTACCAAATTCAACACCCTTTATGATAAAAAACTTAACAGATTAGGTATAGAAGGAATTTACCTCAACACAATAAACGCCATATATGCCAATCCCACAGCTAACGTCCTACTTAATGACCTAAAGCTGAAACTTTTCCTCTAAGGTAAGGATGCCCACTCTTACCACTTCTATTTAACATAGTACTGGAAGTCCTAGACAGAGCAATTAGGCAAGAAAAAGAAATAGAAGACATCTGAACTGGAAGAGAAGGAGTACAATGATCTCTGTTTGTAGATGAGATGATAGTAGATGTGGAAAATCCTAAGGGTTCCACCAAAAACTGTTAGAACTAATAATCCATGTGGTGAAGTCCCAGGAAACAAAATCAATGTACAAAAGTCAGCTTCATTTCTATATACCCATGAGCTATCCAAAGAGGAAATTTTTAAAAATCCCATTTACTATGGCATCAAAAAGAATAAAATTCTCAGGAACAAATTTAACCAAGGAGGTGAAAAATCTGTATACTAAAAACCATGACACTAATAAAAGAAATTAAAGCAAGCACAAATAAATGAAAAGACATCTCATGTTCATGGATTGGAAGAATTACCATTGTTAAAATGTCCATATGACTCAAAGTGATTGACCGATTCAGTGAAATCCATTATCAAACTCTCAATGGTATTTTTTTTACAGAAATAGAGAACACAATCCCTAAATTCTATATGGACTCTAAAGGACTCCAAATAGCCAAAGAAATTTTGAGGAAGAAGCACGAACCTGGAGGCATTATACTTCCTGACTTCAAAGTATATTACAAAGCTACAGTATTAAGTATGGTATGGTACTGGCGTAAAAACAGACACATAGACCAATGGAACAAAATAGCCTCGAAAGAAACCCATATATGTACAGTCAACTGATCTTTGACAAAGGTGTCAATAATATAGAATGGGGGAAGGATGGTGTTTTCAATAAATGGTGTGGGGAAGACTGGATATCCACATATAAAAGAATGAAATTAGATCTTTATCATATACCATACATAAAAATTAATACAAAATGGATTAAAGACTCAGAGGTAATATCTGAAACTCTAAGACTCCTAAAAGAAAATAGGTAAAACCTTTTTGACTTTGTTCTTAGCAATGATTTCTTGGATATAACACCAAAAACACAAGTAAAAAAAATCAAAAAATCTAAAAATAAACAAGTGGGACTGCATCAAACTGAAAAGCTTCTACATAGCAAAGAGAAAACAATTAACCAAATGAAAAGATGACCTATGGAATGGGCTAGAATAAACCACATACTGATAAAGGGTTAATATCCAAAATATATAAGGAACTCCTATAACTCAATAGAAAAAAAGCACACAATCCAATTAAAAACATAGGCAAAGGAACTGAACAGACATCTTTCCAAAGAAGACATACAAATGGTGAACAGTTTTATGAAAAAAGTACTCAACATCACTAATTATCAGGGAAATGCAAATCAAAACCACCATATCACCTCATACCTGTTAAAATGGCTGTTAAAAAAAAAGGTAAGACAGAACAAATGCTGGTGAGGATGTGGAGAAATGGGAAAACATCGTGGAAGTTCCTCAAAAAATTAAAAATAGAACCACTGTATAATCCAGCAATCCCACTTCTGGATATTTATCCAAAGGTATTGAAATGAGGATCTTGAAGAGATCTCTGCACTTGCATATTTGCTGCAGCGCTATTCACAGTAGCCAAGATTTGGAAGCAACCTAAACGTCCGTTAGGGATGACTGGATAAAGAAAACATGGTATATACATACAATGGAATATTAATTAGCCATAAAAAAGAAGGAAATACTGCCATTTGCAAGGATATGGATGAATGAGGAAGATATCTTGCTAAATGAAACAAGCCATGCCCTCAAGGAAAAATGCTACATGATACCACTTTTATGAAGAATCTGGAATAATCATACTCCTAGAAGCAGAGAATAGAGTAGTGGTTGCCAGGGGCTGGGGGGAGGTGGAAATGGGGAAGTACTAGTCAAAGGGTGCAAAGTTTCAGTTACACAAGATGAGTAAGTCCTAGAGATCTGCAGTGTAGCACAGCCCCTGTAATTAACAATAGTGTATTATATACTTAAACATTTGCTAAGAGGATAGTTCTCATGTTAAGCATTATTTTCACAAAAAATAATAAAGTAACTAAAGAGGGTGGGAGTTAAAAAAAAGAAAAAAACCACAAACTGCAGCTACTAAATTGTGAAAGGTTAAAAAAGTTTGTGAGTTTGCTTTTTAATGTAAAAAATTGTGGATATGAACACTGAGTAATGTATAGAATTGTTGAATCATTATATTAGGCACCTGAAACTAACAGAGTGTTAATTATACTTCAATAAAAAAAAGAAAAAAGAAAATTGTGAAAACTTTTTCAGCTTTTTTGGGTATGTTTTCTATCTAGCTGAGTCCAAGGGTATGATTGACCTAAAAAAAAAAAAAAGACAAATTAATTAATGAAATTGTATTTATAGTTTTTAAGAACATGGGCTCTGGAGTCAGACTAGATGGGACCAAATATAGGTTTTGCCATTTAATGAGTGTGTGACTTTTAGGAAGTTACTGAACCTCTCTGAGCCTCTGTTTTCTTACTCATAATATGTAAATAATACCCGTATTTACCCTGTAAGTGGTTGATCAGATTAAAGGAGATAATGCTGATAAAAAGTTTTAGTGCAAAGCCTGGCACATTTTAAGACTCAACACATACTGTCAAGTAGGATGGTAATAGCAGAAGTTATTATATATTTATAATACACAATATATGATTAATCCCACTCACCTCTATTCTCTCTGAGGTACCTTCAGATATCCATGATACTGAATAAAATATTTCCTGCCTATGTTATATTTCAAAAATTCAGTATTTGGTGCTGGCATGAGGCTTGCTTACCAGAGGTCTATGTATACAGGTGTGTATGTGCTGGTAGCTGTTCTATGATGGCTTGCATGTTTCTGGTAAGTGTCCAGCACCACCACTCATGAATGATGAAGGACCGCTCATCTCCCATTTGGGACTCTCCCTGCCAGGACTCTGTTCCATTCTCAATTTTTCTCTTCTGCTCCTCTCATGAAGTCTGATTTAGTCTTTTGGTTCCAGTAACATAAAATACTTCTTTTTATTTTACTTTAAAAATAAAGTTTGCTCCAAACCTATCTCCTGGAGACATTAGTTATAGATGTTTTGCTGTGTGTTCTTCCAAAGTATTTCGTGTGTGGGGTGTGTGTGTGTAGTAATTTTGTGAGAAGGGGAAATGACATTTTCTTTTTTCTCTTCTGTTGTTAATTGTATTTTTTCCTGACCTCTGCTATAGCTTACTACATTTCTTTTAAAAAGAGAACAACCTAAATATCCTTGAATGTGATTGGTAGAGAATGGTACATTTCTGCTTTAGAGCAAAGCCACCATTAAAATTATTTATATGGCTATTAAAAGTATAGGATAACTTTCTCAATGTCACTTAGTGAAAAAAATCGACATAAAATTATGTAACCAGAATAAGCTGGTTCTTTTTGTTAAAAAGATATTTAACTAAAGATATATTTATTATTATATATCATTACATAGATAAGGAACCAAACAGGTATATAAGCGGACAGAGGAGCAAGTCTGGCCAGCCATTTAAGAAGGGAAACACTGACTATTGTCATCATGGAAAATAAACAGAGAGTGTTTTACATAAGGAAGGGGCAAAATGTCAAATGGCACTAAGATGTCAAATAAAAATGAAGATAAAGATTAATCCAGTGGTTCTGACAACAAGATGATAAGGCAATTCTGTCTTTTTTTATTAACCTATTTACATTATTTACATAATCCTTACTCTGTTTAAAATTATAACAGTCAGCCATCTCCTGAGAATCAGGGAACACTTATTTTCTCCTGAGTAGGAAGACTTTCCATGATACAGAGCCAAAGAGTCCCGAGACACAGCTTCAAATAAGTACAATGTGTTTATCAATTAACTCTACAACGGAGAAATCTGGCGGGCGCCAGGTTCAAGTTCACATCTCCCATTATGGGGCTCATGGATATCGGGCTTCCCGATATGATATGCTGAAAAGAACATGGCATCACCTCTGTGGGATTCCTGGTAAAAATGCAAAAATCATGATTGAACAAAAGAAAAACTTAACACAAAGGACTTTCTAGAATTAATCAGCTTGTACTCTTAAAAATGTGTAGGTCATGAAAGGCAAGGAAAGGTGAAGGAATTGTTACACATTGGATGAGACCCAAGAGACAAGACATAGAAATGATCCTAGTTTGCATATGGGGCCTCTTAATGATATTATTGTGATTATTCATAAATCTTGAATAGGCACACATAATTATTTTCTGATATAAAGAGAGAATAAAAGAAGCCCCTAGCAGCAAATACCCTAACAACTTTCTCTCTTGACATTTTGCCCATCTTTCTCTGAAGACAGAGCCTACGGATCCCACTACTGCCATCCTGGGTGACTTTGGTTTACCTATCGTCAACATGTAATTTGGGGAACGTGAGCTATTTTAAAAAGCTTTTATTATTTAGTCAAGTGAATTTGGATTTGGGGATGGTATTTTTTTCTCTTTATTTGTATGTTGGGGAAAGAAATTGCTTTTAGAAATGAAGCCAGTCCATAAGAAAAAAATACAACAATAATGTGACCATTATTAACGATGATAATAGCTACTCTTCACTTGCTTAATATAAAGTAGGCACTATACCAAGTACTTTGCATAAGTTATTTTATTTAACTCTCAAAATTCTATTGGTTACTATGTCCTCAGATTTATATATGAAGATTTTAAACTCAGAGCAGTGAAGTGATTAAATGATTTGCTCAAAATCACAAAACTATTAAGGTGACAAAACTGAAATTGACCCCTCCAGCTCTTTTTGACACATATGAATCAGGGAAGGCCGTGGAACAGACACCACATGCCATTCCTTGAGAATCAACATCACTCACTGAATGTCTCTCTGTGTCTCCTAATGTGTGCAAGCCATAAAAATCAAAGTTCTGATGGTAGCCCAAAAATGGCCAAGCAAATGACAATCTTTTCCTTCTATTAAACTTGTCTGGCTGCATTCACCCCTCCCTTTTCCATCATCTCTCTGTTTAAATAATGTATGGAGATGTTTCAGGCTATATTCCATTACCAGGAAAGATTCTCATGGTTCAGCTGGTGCTGGGGTAAGAAATACAGTGAGAACAAAAGATAAAGATTATCTGCCCTCATGTTTCTAGCTGGCAAAACCACTACATAACATTTATGGGTCTCATACTGAATTTCGTCTCATGTTGAATTTTACCCTTATATAAGGAGAGAGGAAGAGGCGATCTAGAAGTCGAGAACAGAACCCCAACTAAGATGGCAGTTTCAGTCATTTGGGCAACACTTCTGCCTCCTAATTCATGCCAAAGAATCTGTCAGCAGCCCCATACTGACAACCCTCAAGAGGCCACCAAACCAAAGAAAGCTAAGGCTCCTGAATGGTCCAACAGAATAAATAATAGAATAATGAAGCTTTAGAACGCCTTCTTGGTGTTTTGCTGAGTGAGTCAATGGAGACATGTTTTACCATCAGAATAATTCTGCAGCTGTTATATGGTTGTCTTCACAGTACCGTTCTGTACTCCTACAGTTTTCCTTGCATTTTTTGGACACCTTTGCAGTGGGCTATGTCGGGGGAGAAGAGGGGCTCAGATGTCAGTCCCAAGAATGATTTATGCTTGAAAATTTAATTTCCAGTGCTATGTTTCTCCAATATAAATCATACTGTTCCAGTGAAAGAACTAGTCATATACCCTTTTCAAATATGTTTTCCCAACTAATGATCCTACATAGCTTAAAATTATACTGACAGAAAAACAACTGCAGTGGCTTTTAAACTAATGATACAATCCATGGATAATTTCCTCTCAATAGCTCAGAGATGTGAATGAATGAATCATATATCACTCAGGAAGCAATTTCCCTCAATGGATTCTACCTGATGGAATCTCAGTGCATTTCAGATCGGGTAAAAGCTTTCAGTCGAAATAAGACTCTGAAACTGTCTCTGGAGCAAAACCTAAACCCTGAGGGGTGACAGCTGTGAATATATTTAGAACTTTCCACTTTCCGGGAGCTCTTGTGTTACAAATGTCTCCTGTGCATAGCAACTTACTTTGTGAAGGAATCTGATGACATAGGTGGCTTTCAACAATTCTTTGCTTTCATTCCCCTTAAGGTGGGTTGGCTTTTTTTAATGGGTTACCATCCTGCAATGTCATAACCATATCGCCCCAGAGGTTTCTCTCTTTCTGATCTACACCCTGTCTCAGATACAGGCGTTCACCAGGAAACAAAGGCACCTTAACAGTGTCCATAATGATGCTTAAGCATTTGTGTGACATAAATGCCTGGGAAAAGCGGCAGCTCCTGGGATGTCGTAACAGATGTCAAGAGATGCACTGCAGGCCCAGACAGAATGAAAAATGATGTAATATTTTTGCTTTTTGCTTCTAGCTCCATCATGACGATATTCTGGGGTGTGTGTGTGTGTGTGTATGTGTGTGAGTGATAGAAATATTTTCTCCCAATCTGGGGCAGATCTTGAGTAGGCAATCCTATTTATCTTTGTTTGCCAAAGTGTTCCTTTTGCTTGTCTTGTTTCCAGGTCTTTTCTAGGAGAGGACTAATTGAACAACCCATGAGCAACTTGAAACTTAAGTAATACAAATGAATTACACGAAATCAAGCTCCTCATCCTCATGGGCTCAGATTCTAGATAAGTCTTCTAATGCTCCTTTACATTGTAGCTGCCAAATTCTATCTGACTTCATGCCGCTGTCATCATGATGATCACATGGTGTCTTCAAAGAGACCACAGTCACCTTACGGACAGAGAGGGTGCTTTAGGGTCACCTGCCCCTTACACAGGGTTGAGTGTGCCACGAGTTGATGCATTGTAGAATGGCTTTGCTCAATATAGGCTTATGACAGGTGCAGGGAGTTTTAGGTGACATAGTTGCTTTTAACTATCTGACTTACAGGCTTCGGGGGCATTTGGAGGATATAATAGATTTGGCCTATAGTATGGAACTAGAGTTTATGGTGAGAGATCATAAAATCTGGGCTCTGGTCCCTTCTCTGATCCTTACCTGGTTAAATGATCTTTACTGGCTTCATCAACTGAATGGGGATAACATCTGTTCAAATGCCCCACTAGGCTGCTGTGGGGATGCAAGAGATGAGGAATGCCAACACCGTTTCATGTCTCACAAATGCCTAAGCATGATTATGGACACTGCCGTGGTGCTCACTGGGACTTTGGAATAACCAAAGTGATAATTACATGGTACAGGAAAGAAAAGAGACACAGTAGTAGGAGTCAGTAGGAGTCAGTAAAAAGATTGATGGGCACATGCTGTCCTATAAATTTATAAGTAGATTTAAAAAAGAGTTTGAAAAAACCAGCATCCTTCCGCAAACAATTGCTATATTCCAGGCACTTTCACATGTTCTATTAATCATGATAATAATGATAAAAGCCACCATTTATTAAAAGCTTATTATGTGCCAGGCCCCACAGCAAGAAATGTAATAGGTGTAATCATCACCGAATGGAGTTGATATTATTATTCCTATTTTACAAATGATGCAATTAGGACCTAAAGAAGTTCAGTAACTGTCCTCAGGCCATCCAGCTAATGAGGGACGGAAAGAGTGAAAGTCATGAAGGCATGGGATCTGGGATCGGCACCTGCCTCTGTTACATCCTGGCTGCTTTCCTCGTCTGGTGGCTTTATGTTCTGTGCCACCAGGGTCATGTCCATATTACAGTGGCATGTGGCATCATGGGCATCAGTTCAGAGGCCCCGCTGGTGCTGCTAACGATGTGTCTGATCAGAACATGGTTAGGCTCTGCAGCTCGTCCTCGGCAAGTTGCATGTCTTCTTCCTCGGCTAAGTCCTGGCGAGACTATGAAGTGCAAGATCAACAGCACATTTCATCCAATCCCAGGAGACTGTAAAAAATAGATGCTGAGGTGACTGGGTCCAGAGGACCAAGATAAACGAAGATGATAACACAGGCAGATCTTAGCAATCCAAACAGGAGGATCCGAATTCTGGACATCAATGTATTTGGAAAACAGGTACTGTCCCGTCACCAGGGGGCGCCCAAACTAAACCTGAAGCCGTGTGGAGAGGCAGCGGGCCCAGCCCTCGGATCAGAATGACCTGATCTGAGAGCCAGGGAGAGGTGTGTAGGTGACCCGTTTCCATGACCGGGACAAAGCTGGACCCCCAACAGTCCCTTACATGGAGAAGAACTTGGGCCAGATAAGTGTTTGGCAGGCATTCCTATGACTGTGTGGGTGTTTCTCCGACTCCACAGAGTTGTGCACTCCGGGGCAATTCAGCTTTCTGCATCAGTGCTTAGGCCTAAAGGAATCAATGCAAAGATAAATGAATGACCTGCTTCCGATGTGAGGGATGGGATGCCAGGGCTTTCATGGTGACCCAAGGCCTGCCTACAGACACGTGGTCCAGGCCTGCGGAAGAGCAATCTTGGATCTCCCTTTTCCCCTACAGTTAAAAACAAACAAACGAATCCATATTACACCCTGGAGCTTCATTCCACTGTGTTATTTCAAGGGCCGTTAAAGCCCTTGCTCTTTTATTCTGAGCTCGATATGCTTCATGGTTCTTGCATCCGCTGCTCTGATTTCTTTGCAGCACAGATGCTACCCTTGACAGAAGATAGGCATGATCTTTATTAAACATTATTATTATTATTATTTTGAGGGGGGTTTAGGGGAAGAGGGAGAGAAAGAATCTCAAGCAGTCTCTGTGCCCAGTACATGAGCTTGACTCAGGGCTCGATCTCACAACCCTGTGATGATGACCTGAGTGGAAATCAAGAGTCAGAAGCTCAGGTGACTGAGCCACCAGACGCCCCTGTAAAGTATTTCTAAACAAGGGGATCTCATGGCTAATTAATCCTGCATAGAGTGGACAGCGACTCCCCACTTCTCATCCTACTCAGAGGGCAAAGCAGCCACCCTCATTTTTCCTGGCCCCTGGTTGCCCATGAACAAAGTATCAGCTTATCTTAGAATCATCCCTAAACTTCCAACCCAAATGGAAGTTTAAGTGAGACCCGTTGCGTCTATGAGTTATTGCCAATGATTTAGAGCTGTTACGTTCACTGATGGAAGATCGCAAGCTCTGTGCTGGGGGGATAAAGACAGCCGGCTCCTTGTCCCAGCTCTGCTGCGCGCTGTTAGACTGTGTTGTTTAACCCATCTGGATCTCGGCGTGCTCATCTGCACAGTGCGAGGGTTAGCTTTAATCCTCCTTTAATAGGCTGTGAGCTATAAAGTATAAATTAGTGCACATATGCAAATAGTTAAAGCGTTTAGAATTGTGGACGTGGATAATGTTAGTGAAGTTTAGCTACAATCTCTCTCTTTTTTTTTTTTGTTCCAGATGCCTAATAGGTATTTAATGCAAAAGTAGTATTATTTCTACCATAAACTACTTCTGGGCTTTCTGTATGCCATTTAAAGATAATGGACGTCTTTGGAATTATGACTCAAATAATATGTATGTATATCATTCCCTTTTTTAGTTTACTACTTATTGTTATTATTGGTATCATACAAATTGTAAAAAATGTAAGTTCCTCCCTCCCTTGGGTCTGATGGAATACTGAGCCGTCCTCTCCCCTGTTCTGTTTCTGCATCATGCAATGACCAGTAACATACCCTACCCCGTCCCTCCCACCTGGTTGTAATAAGGACAACTGAGCCCTCCTATAATCCATCCTTTGGTTCTTTAGTGAGAGAGAGCATAAGCTCTAGTCTGCACCAATATGTTCTTATATAAAGTGCTCTGGGGGAAAAAATAGCTCCAAAGTGCTCTTCAAACACAAGGTATTAGAATGACTGATGAATATAGCCCCTATCATTGTTATACTTCCACAGGAAGAATTGTGACACTTATATTGAAAAAGAAGCACAAGACAGCATCAAATCACCCTTTGTGTAGAATTTCAGCCATTGTAAAGAGTGTTTGAAACAGCCCAGGCCTGAGTGGGAGCCCTCGCTAGGGTAATGGATTGCATTGTATCCTGGAAGGAAGAGCCAGGAGTCCAGTGTGGGATTTATGTCCTGTGCTCCCGTGAGCTGCGTGTGCTTTACTCCCATGATCTCCCTCATCTTTAGCCACGTGCCTGGGAGACCGGTTCTGTGTGTACTTTTGTCCCAAACTATGCCTTCCTCTTAAACACGGATTCCTTCATCATTTAATGCTTATACTGTTGCCTAGTTTCTCTGTGTGTCTCTTCACCCCAACGAGACTGTATACCTTTGGGATCACCGACTCGTCTCTTTGCTTTTCTCATTTCCCTCTGTAGCCCTCTTTTGCCTGAAGGGTGCCAAAGTAGCTCCTCGTAAATGCCTATTGAATGGATTAACGAATGAATGAACAAACAGATCCTCTCTTATTTTGTTTGTTAAATTTTAAAAAATTTCATGCAATATTGGCTATACAAAAGGTATAAAGACTAATATGATGAATAATTGTGAGCCTACCACCCTGACTCACACTATGAATGCCTCATGCCTCTCCCTGTTCATGTTGTCCTTCCCCCTTCTCAGGGACGTTACCAAACTTCGTGGTCATCATTTCCATCTTTACTTAAAAAAAATATATATATTTTATTTATTTATCTGAGACAGAATATGAGTAGGAGGGAGGAGGAGCAGAGGGAGAGGGAGAAGCAGACTCCCTGCTGAGCAGGGAGCTGATTCGGGCTTGATCCCAGGACCCTGGGGATCATGATCTGAGCTAAGGCAGACCCTTAACTGACTGAACCACACAGGCATCCCGCGTCTTTACTTTTTGTATCTTTACTACACATGTATGGATCCCTAACAAAAACTACATTATTTTTTGCCTGTTTTAAAAATTTATAAAATATCATTGTATTTATATCCCTCATAAACTTGCATTTATAATAAAAAATATATTTGTGGATTAATGCACGTTGAGACACATCATTCTTACTCAGGCATCTTCTCTGCAGAACAGTATTGCATTGTGTGAATATGTCATAATATATTTATCCATGCTCATGTTGATGGAATCACAAACAGTCTTATCCACATCTCCATGGGCACTGTGGACAGGATTCTGCAAGGACACCCCAAAGCACAGAATTGCTGGGTCATAGGGGATGCATATTCCTAACTTACTAGGATTGCTGGATAAGGATCTAAAGTGATTGTACCGATTTATCCCATGGAGCTGCATTTATAAAACTTGGGTTTCCAACATGAATGCTTATCTCTTTAGGTGGTGGCTTCCGCAAGTGGACGCTCTTTATGCCAAGCTTGCCTGAGGGCCTC
This sequence comes from Ursus arctos, assembly GCF_023065955.2. Classification (NCBI taxonomy): domain Eukaryota; kingdom Metazoa; phylum Chordata; class Mammalia; order Carnivora; family Ursidae; genus Ursus; species Ursus arctos. Next base: position 19,662,623 of record NW_026623089.1, read on the forward strand.
TGAGACATGCTGGTGTCTCTCCAAGGGCTAGCTAGGGCTCTGCCCATGGGGGTCTGAGTGGATTCCTGTTCCTCCCCTATTGTCCCATGTATGGGAGCTACTGTGCTGCCTCAGTGTCTAAGGCACTGGAGTTCTTTCCTCCTCACCTTCAGTTGTCTACAGCTCATTGATTGCACACACAGATTCCACCAAAATAGAAGGTTGTTTTTAATGGCAAAAAAAAGAATTCCCTTCATATAAATGTCATCTGTGTTAACAGGACTGCCTGTGATCCCTTTCACATGCTCCTGGTCTCCCTGTGTCTGACATCTTTGATATCCCATTATATCATGTTGTGGGATCACAGCACCACCAGGTCACAATATTGCTGCTAGAATTCTGTATTTTTGGTCATGATAGGTTTCAGCTGAATGCCTCCTACCTACCATTTACTAAATACCATATTGGTTCAGAATAGAGGGTGTTAAATCAGACTGTGTAGTATTCAGATCATATTTCAAAAGGGAAACGTGTGTTAGGTGAGCGTGTAAATAAGGATTTGCTGCCTGAAGTAGCCCATCATGATTGGGAGTGGAGGTATTTTTTCCCCTCTGTTAGTTACTGTTCCCATTAAATGTGATGAAGATTCATAAGGGGTTTAAACACTTTACAAAACACTTTTCTATGTTTATACTGGGACTTTTTTTTCAATTAGGATTTGAAGTGGTTAATATATTTTGTTTCATTTGTTTCTAATGTAAACTTTCTTCTTAAAAAATAAAATACATATAGAAAGAGCACCAATAATACGCTTACAAATTGATGACATTTTGTGAAGTAAACACCTTTTTGTATCAGCAGTCAGATCAAGAAGCAGAATGTGACCAGTACCTCAAACCCCTTCATGCTCTCTTTCAGTTATAGCCCCCACTCCGAGGGTAGTCACTATTTACTTTTTTCTCAACATATGTAAATTGCCACTTTTAAATATGTGTGCAGTAAAAGCCAGAAAGATGAAATAACTCACTCCAGGTCACACAACGAGTTTGTGAAGAACAAGTCCTGGAATTGCAGCCTCTTGGCCCCATCCAGTGCCCACTCCGTAATGATTTACTCCAACTGCTCTTTTTTTTTTTTTTTCACTGAAATGTGGTAAGAAATGCAGTGACCCATTGAATGATGCACTTTCTTCCTTTTTTAAAAAAAGATTTATTTGTTTGAGAGAGAGAGTGCACATCTGAGTAGGGGGGCACAGAGGAAGAGAATCTTCAAGCAGACTCCCTGCTGAGTGCTAAGCCCAATGCAGGGCTGGATGCAGGGCTCAGTCTCATGACCTGAGCTGAAACCAAGAGATGGTTGCCTAACTGACTGAGCCACTGGGTGCCCTGAATGGTGCACATTCTTTGTGCACTATGGAGTTTGTAGGTCCTTCCCCCACGTTGGGTTCCCTCCTCTATCAGCATCTCTCCACTCCTAGAGCTATACGTAGACACATGTGTCAGTTTCAGGACCCTACGAATAGAGGGTAAGATTGAAAAACAATTCCTGATGTATTTACTACCCAGCGCTCTTCTGATGGAAATAACCAATTAACGTATGAGTGCTCTGTGCCCTCTTTCTGAGGGAAAATTAAGGACAACAGTCAGGTTCACATCAGTGGTACAACCCAACACCTGGAAACTCTCTAGTATGCACTGGAATCTGGTCACATTTAACACACACCAATCTGTTGCATCCAGATCAAAAGCACTTTCCTTGACAACACTCCCTGAACATTCTGATTAACTGAGGTTTCAGAGTAGTGTGATGTAGTAGAAAGAACTGGAAATTGTGAGTCAGATAAATCAGTCTTTTTCCCAGTTTTCCTGTGGATGAGCAGAGTGGCCTTGGACAAGTCACCTCCACTGGATAAGCCTTGTTCTACATTTGTAAAATGGGGGAGAGTAAGGTTCCTGTAGCATTTGTGATCATGTGTATGAATCATTTGGGACAGTGTCTGGTACCCAGAAAGCTCTCAACAGATGGTAACTGACTCCTTACTAACCTTAGCTAGGGGTCAGCATTCTCCTTTTCTAGCATCTGTCTCACCGATAACATTATTATTTGGTGTTTGATAGATAATAAAATATATGGCAAGAACCCTTTCTCATATTCAGAAGAAGACTCAGCTGAACTTTCACATAAAGGAGAAAGATATGTGCGGCTATCTCTGGAAACTCTCTCTCTCCCCAACTCAGGTATTGGCAGATACCTGTGAGGGATTAGACTTTACCTGTGAGGGATTAGACTTCCTTAGCCCATGGGATTGAGAAGTTTAATTTTATCCTGATCTCAAGGGTCAGGGGGTTCCCAGCCCCATCTGTATGACTCAGGTAAGAAGATAATTATAATACAAGGTAAGAACTATAATAAAGGGAGGGCAGGGTGCTAGGGTAGCATAAAGGAGGGTGCCTAATATAATTCGTATAGTGGGAGACTGGAGAGGGGTAGTTGAGGGGGGAGCTTTCCAGAAGAAATGATATTAATTTGTGGCCTGAGGTTAAGTAAAAGCTTCCTCTTTTATGATAATCCATGAGTACACACATGTAAGCATGCACACACACATAATGCACATATGTGAACACACACACACACACGCACATACACACACACACACCCTGAACAGGAAACCGGGGCCTCAGCCACAGAGGCTCATCCCTCCTGCCTCATTTCGTAGTTACAAATTCTTTTTTTTTTTTTAAAGATTTTATTTATTTATTTGACAGAGATAGAGACAGCCAGCGAGAGAGGGAACACAAGCAGGGGGAGTGGGAGAGGAAGAAGCAGGCTCATAGCGGAGGAGCCTGATGTGGGGCTCGATCCCATAATGCCGGGATCACGCCCTGAGCCGAAGGCAGACGCTTAACCGCTGTGCCACCCAGGCGCCCCTCGTAGTTACAAATTCTGTTTGATTTCTGTCAGGAAGAGCTTTTCAGCCCAATTCATCTTCTTTCCAACCCCTACATGATTATTTGAGACAAAATTATTATACATGTTAAATAATTTATTTTCTAGACAAATCTCAGACTTCAAGCATTTTTTAAGTTGGTAATTCTAAGAAAGTAACTGGAATTAGGGAAATGTTTGGTTAGTAACTATTTTACTCAGAATGTATAAAATAGATTTTAAAAGAGAGAAATAAAAAGAGGTTACTAACAGTTTTATTGGATCAAATGTTTCAAGTTATGTTGGGGAACAACAAGGAGACCCTAATAGGAATTGTTTTTCTGGGCTTGCATGTCTGTTTTAATAAACAGGGGCAGATAATGAATTTGTGGGAAGAGTCTCCTCTGGTTGGACTCTCACTAACACCCCTTATACAGCTTAAGCTGGGCTTGGACTGCATTTAGCAATAAACAGGTGACTTGGGTTCATATCAAAGTTTGAGAAGCACTGAGCTAACCAGCTTTTGTCTGTGTGACTTGGCTCACGCCATTCCCATTAGCTGCAGGTGGCGTCCGCCCACCTCTGCCTGGGAACACCTACATGCTACATGACAAAAAGGAAACAGAGAAGACTGTTATGCCCCTTCCCCCACCACGAAGCCTATTTTGATCAACCGTGTCCCTTTCCCGAAACACATATTTGCGAACCATTTGGGTGGTGGTGAGCAGGGGTATAACCATGCCGGTAACCTGCCATTTCCCCTCCCCCACAAGAGACGTGTCAAGTGCAGTGGCTAGTTTTGTGAGCACTGAAGCCAGACTGCCAGGGGTCATATCCCAGCAACTCCACTCACTAACCAGTGACTTTAAGTTACTTAAGCAAGTTACTTAACCTCTCTGAGTCTCAGTCTCCTTATATGCAAAATAGGGGTGAATAATAGCACCTCTCTTGGGCTGCTGTGAGAATCTAATACATGTAGGGTACTTACAACAGTGCAGTAGGTACTGACATAGTGGCACTTGAGAACTGGCGCTTTGGCATTGTTGAGCGCAGAAAGTCTATTACTCCCCCTAAAATCCCACCCACTACCTGATAGACACCTGACCCACAAAACGTGCTCAGTTAACCAAATGAATGATTGTGACAACAACCACTCACCTCACCAGCTACAGAATTTTAGTCATTTTTTAAAAAAAGATTTTATTTACTTATTTGAGAGAGAGAGAGAGTGTACAGGGGGAGGAGCAGAGGGAGAGAGAGAAGCAGACTTTGCGCTAAGCACAGAGCCCGATGAGGGGCTCGATCTCATGACCCCGAGATCATGCCCTGAGCCCAAACCAAGAGTCAGATGCTTAACTGACTGAACCACCCAGGCGCCCCCAGAATTTTAGTCCTTTTTTTATTTCCACCAATGACCAATAAGACTATAGGACCCACCCGTGCCCCATCCCATTTGGGAATTGTTAGTGGGTGTTTGTCTTGGAGAAACTTGAGTTATTTACATTGCCGGTATGACCTTCTGGAAAAGGAAAACAAAGACAACAGCAACAAAAAAGCCAGCGTCTATTCAGTCCCTGCACTCGGAAGCCAACATTTTAAATCTTTTATCTGTGGACACATCAGTCCAGCAGTACTTGAACAAAGCCATTTGATCCTCTCGTTCTTTAAATAACTACCACGTTATTGTCTTCCTGTCCCCTGATCAACCCTGAAGTCCTTTGAAATACCCACAAATGGAATGAAGTGTGCATTTTAAGTTATCTTTTTATCCATGGGGTTTATAAGCACTGCCGGTACCTTAATCCTGACTTGGGGAATTCTATCTGAAGGAGAGGGGGCAATTTCACTCCCTGCCCCTCTGGGGAAGACTGTTTTTCCATTCACTGAACTGAGGACCAGAAAGATGAGGAATCAGTCACTCAGGGACCTTTATGGGTAGAACGGCCTGCAATACTTTTTCTCACAGGTCTCACGAAGCTCAGAGACACATCTGCCTCCTGTCCTGGAATTGAGACAGAGTGGCCATGGAAAGAGGTAAAAAGCCCTGATACGTGGCTTGAAAATTGTGAATATCCATATGGATTAAGTTCTATTACATTTACTCTTTATTATTACTACTGGTCAATGGTGGTCAGTAGTGTTTATTTTATGTCACTTGCTTAGAATGGTGTCTGGCACAAAATAAGAACTTTGTAAGTATTGGCTGGTTTCTCTCTAAATTATACAATTACCTGGTACTTTGTTCTTTTTACACTTTCCATGTTTATAATAACTTTTATTTTATTTTTCATGTTCTTCTCAAAACCATTTATGGAGAGGAAAAAAAAATATTTTCTCCATGCATTTAAAGAGAAACCTGGGACCCAGATAGATGGTCGCAGGATGTTGAACAGAAAGCAGAAACTGTTTTCTGTCTCCGGGGCCAGCACTTTCCTCAAAGAAATTCTCTTCCAAGCCTGGAAGGGTAGAGAGGAGGGCAGGTTCAATTATTAATTTTCCTACTTTTTTGAGAATGGTGTTTTCTTTAACTGATACTCGTGTCCCTAGCACGCTAGAAATAAATCATTTGGAGGCACAAAGCCTCCTTCTCAAAAGTGCTAATGCTAATCCTATGCTAATAATAATAATAGTAGTGAGAAAAATAATATTATAATCAATGCATGACAACCACAAATCTAAACATGGAAAGTGAGCTTGCTGCTGAGTCGGTGTCCCAGGTGAGCGGTCTAGCCACGTGCGTACAGCCCACGAGGCTGCCCGGGAGCAGACCCATCAGTGATGGAAGTGGTGGCGGACGCACTCCATGGGTAAAGCTGCTTCTCACAACATTTGCTTGTGTTTTGTATACAAACTTGTATCAGTTGTTCCTAAAATATTTCAGAACTCTTCAAAGGTGTCATCTAGTTTTACAAACCCCCTTTTTTTGTGGACATGATGGGAGCAGTGTGAATGTCACACATTTAAGGGACAAAAATCCTGGTGGGCTTGGGTGACGTCTCTTTCGTGACTTACTATGACTATTACTACTACTCCCATTCCCAACAACTATGATTTCAGTGGTTGTGGGGATGTAGCACTGTCTTCTGTAAAAGTGCCTTTCTGTGAGTGCTGATGTGCATTCGGTTTGCACAACAGCGTTATGCGTTAGGCGTCTCTCCTCCCGCAGCTATGGGCACCGAGGCATTGGGTTAAGTGATGTGGCTGCAGAGTGGATAAGCGAGAGAGCAAGAACTCCTAGGCTGCTCTTTCCCCCACTGGCCCATGAGGACAAACGGCCAGGACAGTGGGACGATGTGGCGCCGTGCTGGTGTCGGGAGGGGCGTGTCGTTGCAAGTGGGAGATGCACGTCTTGACAGTAGACGGACTCCTTTCTGCTGTGGGCTCTTAATCAAGTCACCTTGCTCCCTGGACTTTAGGTTCGTTCCCTAAAAAGTGAGGAGGTTTGATACACTCCCTTTCCTCCTTTCTTATCACTCTGAGGCTCAGAAAAAACACACTGAAAGTGTCAGGGGCATGCATCCTTCTTTCTCTAGCTAGTGCGCAGCAGGGATTTGGAAAAGTGGAGAAAGAATGGAAAAAAGCCAAAGTCCCTGGTGAAACTACCCTTAAAAACACTGTCTGACATCCCCCTGAAGCCCCCGAGGCATTACTTAGGAGTCCAGGTGCATCTATGTTGCAGAGAAGCATGGTTGCCAATCAGCAGGTCCTATTTGGTTGGAGTCCACAAGACACAGAATTACAGACCTGGCAGGGCATCTGGTCTAAAGTCTAGAGGAGGAACCTGAGGCTCAGAGGCCAAGAGCGTTTGCTGAGGTCACACAGTGAAGCAGACACAGAATTGGTGATCCCATCCACTGCCTTTCTAGGACATATTACCAGTGAAGGGCAGTCTTGGTCCACTTCAGAAGATTAGAATTAGGGCTCTCTTGCTTGGCCCTATCACCTGTTTCTAGCACAGGACCTACACAGGTGGGTGCTCAGGAAATAGAAGTTGAATAGCTGAATAAATGAATGAATTGATGAAAAGAATTGAATAAAAGTATGCACAATTTAGATCATTCTTCTCATTATATGGCCACAGACAGCCTACTCTTCATTCCCTGTCCCAGCCTCATCCATATAGATTCTGATGGTGAAGTGATCCAGGCAAAAGAATGTAGCTAGGTCTATACAAGTCTATTTCTGTTATTAACAACAAACTCACAAGGTCAGGGGGAAAGCCGTCATTCTCATAATATAAAGACAACCAACTTCTAGGGCAGTGGACTGGGCCAAGACAGGCCTTGGAGAAGCCTGTTCATGTGGGCAGAAATCAAGCCCAACTTTAATATATGATTTGGTTAGGAGTCTGGCCTCTGCAAAGTTGTGAAATTGGAAATCTGGTCTTTGGTTACTGTTCCTCCTAATAGTGCCAATCGGTCCTTCTATATATTTCCATCACGGTGCCTGGAAGTGCCAGGTCCCAATTTATAATTCAGCACACCCTCCATCAAAGCACAGTCCTGATGCTTTATTCTCAGCTGTTGGAGAAGATGAAGGACCTGCTATGTATGTTCCCACCGGGTCATTCATAGCTGATCAGAGTTTCCTATTTCACCTCTCTGAGGGGTATTTGCCTTTCATATTTAGGGGTTTCAGGCTCTTTTCTGACACAAAGATTTCAGAGAAATATTTTAGTGATGGGGACGGGAAAGGATTCACATTGCGTAAGCATTTCTTACCTTTCATGGCAAAGTGCCTTATATATATACACGTACACACACATGCACACAACATACACACCTAAACACAAACATTCATCTACAAATACAGGCGGAGGAATATTTCAGAGGAAACAGAAACCCCAGCCATATAGCCTAACAAATCCTGCCACGTGTCCTACTGGTCATTTCTGCCTCATTTGTGCTACAAAGATCAGGTCTCTCAGCCCCATGCTTATAAATAAAATAATTTCTTTTCCTGACAGATCTCAGACTTTAAACACTTTTAAGCTGATAATATATAGTAAAATAATTGTTTAACGAGGAATATATTTGTCACTACTAATAATTGTTATATTTAGACCATGTAAAATGACTTTTTAAAGAGGGAAATAAAAAGATGTTGTTAAGAATTTTACTGGATCAAATGGAAGTTTCGAGTTTTATTGCAAAGGAATAAAGGGCCCTGATTGGGTTTTATGGGCCTCTACTTTTAAATAGGGGCAGGAAATAGATATGAGGGACATGCAATCTGGTTGGATTCTCCCTAACTGCCCTTATGCAGCACTAAATTGGGGGTGGGCTAATATAAAGTCAGTGCCTGCCTACCCCCTCCTTCCCACTCTTCTCGGCTTGTCAGCGATGGTTTGCATGTCCCGATTGCCATGCCAACTCTATTCAAAGCCACCCATGTCCCCTGCCTGGCTAGTCTGACAACTTCTAGCCAGTTTCCACATCTACTCTTGCACCCAAACTCATTCTCCGCATTGTGGTTATATCAGAAGAAGAGCTCTTCTTCTTTTTTAGCTGAAGTATAGTTGACGCACAATGTTACATTAGTTTCAGGTGTACAACACCGTGATTCAACAAGAGCACACAGTATGCTAGGCTCGCCGCGTGTGTAGCTACCATGTCACCAGGCAAAACTACTACAGTACCATTGACTATATTCCCTGTGCTGTACGTTTCATACCTGTGACTTATTTATTCCATAATCGAAGGCTTGTATCTCCCACCTCCCTCACCCCTTTTTGCCCGTCCCCCCAACTCCCTCCTTTCTTGAAACCACAAGTGTGTGTTCTGTATTTATGAGTCTGTTTCGGCTTTCTGTTTGGTTGCTTGTTTATTCATTTGCTTTGTTTATTAGATTCTACATGTGAGTGAAATCACATGGTTATTTTCTTTCAGAGGAAGAGGACTTCTAATGCCCTTCACTGACTGCCTATGGCTCTTAGGATGAAATTCCTTGTCATTAATGTGGCAGTGAGTTGGACATGGCCAGTGATTAATTTTCCTACTTCCCCAAGAACAATTTGTCTTCCTTGGCTAATGGCCATGCCCACAGCACATGCCAGGGCAAAACCACTTTGAACTACCATTCTTCCTCTCAAAATGCTAATGGAAAAGCATATTCCACTTAGAGCTAAGGGTACAACAGGGCTAAGTATCCAAGGTCAGTGTGTGTCAAGTGAGCATTCCCAGGTGAACGTGAATTCCATCACGCAGTACTTACAACACGGGAAGGTGCCCACGGGGGTCGGGTTAGTGATGGAAGTGAAGGCAGATGCCCTTCCTGGATGCCATGCTGTTCCTCTGAAAGTACTGGTTTTGTATTTTGTACAGAAATGATCTAATTGTTTCTGGAATACTCCTGCATCCATTACAGTTGTCACTTGGTTCTGCAATAAACACATTACTATGAATAAAGTGAGGCAATCTCAAATCAAGCAAGACTTATATAGATGCCATCTATTAAACAGGAAATTTTAGTTGCCCCTTTTTGCAATAATCTTTCATGATTTATTATTGCTACCAGGGCTATTGTCTGATAGTGATTTTTAAAATGTGGGCATAGTGCTTTGTAGTTTAAAAAAGGCTTTGCGTACACTATTAACTGAATTTCAGGTTCATACAACCATACTATATGTAGGTTAGTTTGGGAGTCAACAGTTTTTTTTCTGTAAAGGTACAAACTGTGAGTATTTTGGCTTTTTGGGCCATATGGTTGATATAATAGTTATTACTCAACTTTGCCTTTGTAGTATGAAACCAGCCACAGGCAATAGGTAAATGAATGGGTATGCTAATAAAACTTTATTTACAGATACAGGCATGCTCTAGATTGGCTTATGGGCTGTATAAACTACCGAACTCTGAGTTAGAGCACGCGGGATTTATCATCCTTGCTTTTGAAGCTGCGGAGTCTGAGGCTAAAGGATTAAACAATTTTCCAAAGGCTATACAGTGAATTGGTGAAAGAACAAGGACTTGGCTCTGTGCCCACTAACTCCCAGTCTGGTCTTCCCTCTACTGAACTGTGATGGCCAACTGACACATAGAGTGTAACCCTGGGCCATGGTGCTGTGTGTCAGAAAGGGTATATCATATCACTACCAGTCTGCAGATCTGGGCCCTGGCCCTAGACTGGCTTCTATTTAGATGTCTGACCTTAACTGAATCATTTTAACTCCCTTAGCTTCAGTCAATTGATCTAAGGAAGGAGGAGACTGGTTGAGGAATCTTTCCTCTCGCTTTAAAATGCTGTGTTCTTGAGATCAGGAATGGGGAAGAAATATTTTATTGTGAAATATTCAAATTGATTAGTTATTATAAAATTTGAGATCCATATTTACACAGATAACGCTATTAGCCAGCCAACAAATATTTATTCAGTCTATTATGCTGTGAAAAGATGGAAGGAGCATATGACAGTCTTCAAATAGTTTTAGCTGTGAAGAAAAGCAATTTCTAGCACTTACAGAAAATGAGTAAACAATCAGGGCTTGAGAAACTTCTTGGTGGAGATGATAAGTTCCTCTGGATTTCTGAGGACAGACATCAGTGAGAGCAGGAGCTGTTGGAGAAACTCATGGAAATGTTGGAAGACACTCTGAATTTAGAGGATGGAAGTGGAGGCTGAGATGGGCAGGGGTGAAGACCCACGTACAGAAGTGTTCATGTGAGTCGTAGTGCGTCAGGGTTTGATTAGGCTTGATGGTGTGTGTTGGGGAAACACAGGAAGCACGGATCTTTAACCTCTTTGTTGTCAGTTGGCGTAGATCACCATTTGAAAGACATACAGCACAAAAAATTTCAACTTCACCATTTATTACAGACAGGGCTTTGCTCCCATTAGTGCATATCCAGAGCTTTGCCTGAATTTCATCCTATTTTCAGCCTGATAATGAGGCCCCTCTCATAGAGCAGCTCAACATTCATGATTATTCCCTTAGATCTCTTATCTCAAATTCCCCAGAGGAAAACTGGACATTCCTGCCCCCTGTTTGATGGTCTGATGAGGAAAGGGCTTCATTCATTCCATCCCTGGAGAAGCTGACTTAGGAAAGAGGTGGTTTCCTTCAGTCTCTTTTAGCTCATTTCCTGAAACCAAAAGGCAATTTAGAAGGGGGCACTTTGGTAATTAAAGCCAGTTCTCTTCAGTCACCAAAGGTACTTGGCTTGCAGGGTGGGTTTGGCCGGTTTATTAACCTATGTGTTTTGCTACAAGGTTCTCCAGTCTGGATGTCCTCTGATTTTCCCCACCAGGTTTCTGAGATGACCCGTGGGAGTCAGCTAGAAACATAATTGAAGCATTACACTGGGGGAGGTGTTATTATTATTCCCAACAGGGAAAAGTTTTGGAAACCTTTGTAAGGAAAATCCTGGGACATATGTGCCATGTCTATTTAATGAACACATTATATAAGAGCTAAAAGGATGTGAGGTTACCCCTGTGCTCTCCAAAGGTGATGCTAACACGCCACACTTTCTGAAGACCAATTATTATTCTAGATTTATTTTTCATATGTTATCCCATCCGATCCCGATAAATATTCTTATATTTCTATCCTCACCGTATAAATGAGGAAGGAGGCTGGCTCTCACTGAGCTTAACTTGCTCAAGTTTGCACACAGGTGATCAGCTGCATAGCATGAGTTTGAAAGATGGCAGTTCGATTCCTGGAATTTCATGATTCCTCACTAAGGTAATTCAAAAGTGTGCTGGAAACCATCATGTTCTGAAAAATACAGGTTAATGAATTTAACCCTAAGATAAGTAGACAGGCAGAGAAATATAGCCTCAAGGTCATGGATGCATGCCTGTTGCCATGGAGATAATGCCAAGAGTGTGGGGTGTATCAGAGGAGAGAGATGGGACGTATCACAGAGTTATCACTCTGAGGCTCAGGAAAGAAAGGCTGGACGGATTGTGTCCCGGCACACTCTGTCCCCTCTCCCTCTCCCTCACAGCTGTAATTTGGGCAATTGGAGGCAGCAGGAAAAAGTCAGAGCCCCAGGGAAGCCTCCTCCAATGCCACAGTCTCACCCGGCATCTGCATCCCCCAGAGGCATTTTTTGAGATTCCACCTGGGTCTCTACAGATGCATGGTTGTCAGCTGGCAGGTCACATAGGCACTGAAACCTATGACTCGTACCAGCCGTGATGTTAGCTAAGTTACTCTGTGCCTCAGTTCTCACATCTATAAAATGTGGTTAAAATGTGCCGTATGGTGAGCACTCCATCAACTCAGTTATCATTGTCATTATCATAATCACTGTCATCATGTCAAAAATACATTTCCCCTATCAATGAGGTTCAACCCAAAGGCTGAAGTCTTTGCAATAACAACTTTTTTTTTTTTTTTTTGGTTTGCTTAAGTTTTAAAGTAGAAGATAAGACTATTCCTGGATAGAAAAGGTGTCTTTTCCAAATAAAAGTCACAGAATCCTCCAAAGCCAGTGCAATGTGGCTGCTGACTCCCTGGCTTCCAGATTACTGGGAGAGCCTCTTTGCTGCTCCCTTCTCTGGGATGTCCCTATTTAGGTGATGCCGACTGAAGCAATCACATAAACCTGGCAGGGTGACAGGGCGACAGGGCTATCTGGGTACGGTATCTCATATATTTGTTGTATTAGTCTTTTGAAAAAAAAATATGTAAAAGTTCCTAAATTATTAACTTTTCCCAAAGTGATATTTGATGGCAAAAGTAATATCTGTGTGAAGTATTAAGTGAATTTTATGAAAAAAAGCTGAATAATTTGACAGTGTTAAAATTATTCTGTCAAAGTTTCCATTTCCTCAGAGCCACCTCTGTCTTGGCTTCAGCTGCACAGACTGTCATCAAGATGGTGAGGTTTATTTTAATTGCAACGTGGTGGTCAGTGTTATAGGAACTCTCGCTGCAGCACCCGCTTTTCAAAAGGGTGCAAAAATTCATGGCATCACTTACACAGGCCATTATGTGCATGATTAGGAAGAACGGTTTGCAACAACGTGATCAGAGAACAGAATCCCTGGGGTGCTGTTTAGATGCTTAAAAATACATAATAACCAGTGATTCATTTATTGGTAAGAAGACAGAATGCACCGTCTTTGCAGGGACTGGGAGTTTGACCTCTTTTGTCCAATTTTCTGCATTCCTCATCCTCATGCATTCAATAAAGAGCATGCATTATTCACTCTTTAAAGCTATTTCAAGGTCTGCGTATGGCTTTCCCATATAACCTCAGAAATTTCACACATAATTCATTAGAGACAGATAATGATCTAATGCTTGGGACCAGGAGATAGGGCCAGTCCTGACTTTTCTCCTTCAATCTACTACTTGTGCGCTGTAAGGCAGTGTGCGGGATCTGCCTTTACTTCGGCTCCCCAAATGTTCATTTGTTGTTGTTTTTAAAGATTTTATTTATTTATCTGACAGAGACAGCCAGTGAGAGAGGGAACACAAGCAGGGGGAGTGGGAGAGGAAGAAGCAGGCTTCCAGCGGAGGAGCCTGATGTGGGGCTCGATCCCAGAACGCCGGGATCACGCCCTGAGCCGAAGGCAGACGCTAAACGACTGAGCCACCCAGGCGCCCCCCCAAATGTTCATTTGTGTTCAATTTCATGTATTAAATGATTTCAAAGGGTACTTGTTTTATGCTAAGTCCTGGGGACTGTTTTCAGGATACGGAAGTTATGTCTCAGGGTACCTTACAAGAGTATTGCAGAATTAAGTGTTATATTTATGAAAATGTAGAGGACAAAATAAAATTCTGTACTATCAGATGTGAATGGAATATAATTAGATGCACCAGTGAGTGGCCAGCAGAGCCGAGCAATGGAAGAGCGCAGAGTTCAGCACCAGCTCTGGGAGGCCTCAACCCCAGCGCCAGCACTAACTAGCTGTATGGCGTTGGCAGCTATGGGAGATGTAACTAAGGACAGCAGAGCTGGTCTGCTGTTCTGGGAAGGCCTCTGCAAGGCAGTGACATTTCAGCTGAAACTTCAAGATTAAGTATGCGTTTTGCTTTTACAAATGATGCTGCATTTCTTCTTGTGTTCCAAGTCTATCTGTGGGCTCTTTCTTTATATTTACTCTCATAATTTTTACTCTCATATTTACTCTCATAATTTCACCGTGCTGTGAAAAATAGTGAAATCAATACACTTCAACTTCATCTCAAATCACCTCTTTCCTGTCCACTTCCTGATTATAGTGGATCATAAGATTTTTCTTAGTACCTACTTTTAAACATATAAGTATTTCTATGTGGTCGAGGAACAATAATTATTTATGGGTCTCTGCATTTCTTCATGTCTTGTTTCCTGAGATTAAGAGTCTCTTAGGTTTGTCTCCCTGCCTGGTTTCTTCTTGTTTCATTTTTTCCTCTCTTCCCCTATTATCCTCTGCCTTGTTTCTTTTTTTTTTTTTTTTAATGATTTTTTATTATATTATGTTAGTCACCATACAGTACATCCCCGGTTTCCAATGTAAGGCTCGATGATTCATTAGTTGTGTATAACACCCAGTGCACCATGCAATACGTGCCCTCCTTACTACCCATCACTGGTCTATCCCATTCCCCCACCCCCCTCCCCTCTGAAGTCCTCAGTTTGTTTCTCATAGTCCATAGTCTCTCATGTTTCATTCCCCCTTCTGATTACCCCCTCTTTCTTTATCCCTTTCTTCCCCTACCGATCATCCTAGTTCTTATGTTCCATAGATGAGAGAAACCATATGATAATTGTCTTTCTCTGCTTGACTTATTTCACTTAGCATTATCTCCTCCAGTGCTGTCCATGTTTTAGCAAATGTTGAGAACTCGTTCTTTCTGATAGCTGAGTAATATTCCATTGTATATATGGACCACAACTTCTTAATCCAGTCATCTGTTGAAGGGCATCTCGGCTCCTTCCACAATTTAGCTATTGTGGACATTGCTGCTATGAACATTGGGGTGCATATGGCCCTTCTCTTCACTATGTCTGTATCTTTGGGGTAAATACCCAGTAGTGCAATGGCTGGATCATAGGGTAGCTCAATTTTTAACTTTTTAAGGGACCTCCACACTGTTTTCCAGAGTGGCTGTACCAACTTGCATTCCCACCAACAATGTAGGAGGGATCCCCTTTCTCCACATCCTTTCCAACAATTGTTGTTTCTTGCCTTGTCTATTTTTGCCATTCTAACTGCTCTGCCTTGTTTCTTAAATCCACATATCAGTGAGATCATATGATAATTGTCTTTCTCTGATTGACGTATTTCGCTCAGCATAATAAATACCCTCTAGTTCCATCCACGTCATTACAAATGGAAAGATTTCTTTTTTTATGGCTGCCTAATATTCCATTGTAGATACACACCACATCTTCTTTATCCATTCATCTGTCGGTGGATATCTGGGCTCTTTCCATAGTTTGGCTATTGTGGACACTGCTGCTCTAAACTTTGGGGTGCAGTTTCCCCTCTGGATTACTACATTTGTATCTTTAGGGGTAAATACCCAGTAGTGCAATTGCTGGGTCATAGGGTAGCTCTATTTTCAACTCTCTGAGGAGCCTCCACACTGTTTTCCAGAGTGGCTGCACCAGCTTGCATTCCCACCAACAGTGTAGGAGCGTTCCCCTTTCTCCGCATCCTCACCAACATCTTTCGTTTCCTGACTTGTTAATTTTAGCCATTCTGACTGGTGTGAGGTGGTATCTCTTCGTGGTTTGGATTTGTATTTCCCTGATGCTGACTGATGTTGGGCATTTTTTCATGTATCTGTTGGCCACTTGGATGTCTTCTTTGGAGAAATGTCTGTTCATATCTTCTGCCCATTTCTTGATTGAATTATTTGTTCTTTGGGTGTTGAGTTTTAATAAGTTCTTTATAGATTCTGGATACTAGCCCTTTATCTGATAAGACATCTACACATCTTGTATTAGCTTTTGTTTGGGACAGTCATTTCAAGGATGTTTATATGACAAATAACCTTGGGCTATATAGCATCACACTCCAGGGCAGAGGGAAGATTTGTTTGCTGCATAAGGTAATAAAGATAATGTCTCCCTCTGGAGCAAATATTGGGCAGATCTGCTAATAGACCGCTGATAAAGATTGAGGTTTCCTAAATTCTGGGCTTCTCAGCTATGAGGCAGAGCCACTGCATGCACCGTATCATCACTCCAGGCTGCTCTGTGTTGTCCCTGTGGGACCTGGGGCGTAAGAGGAACTGATGTGAGCTTGAAGCTCATGCTGCTTTGCCTTGGACCCAGGGGGGTTTTCTGTAAGCATCCATGAAACTTTGGCAGAATGACTTGTTAGCATGCAAAAAATGTAAATCTGGGCTCTTCATAGATTTTGACATACGCTTTTTTTTTTTTTAAAGATTTTATTTATTTATTTGACAGAGACAGCCAGCGAGAGAGGGAACACAGCAGGGGGAGTGGGAGAGGAAGAAGCAGGCTCATAGCAGAGGAGCCCGATGTGGGGCTCGATCCCATAACGCTGGGATCACGCCCTGAGCCGAAGGCAGACACTTTAACAACTGCGCTACCCAGGCGCCCCTTGACGTACACTTCTATTACCATTTACCAGCTGTGAAGATGCTTACACCATGTTCCATTTTTTCTCCTCCTCCCTACTCCAACTTTGTTCTATTATTTCCCTTTTGTCAGAGCTTATGAAATATTTATATTTTGTTCTGTAACTAAAATCCCCATATTTATTTTGTTTTTTCTCCTTCACTTAATTAGACTAAATTTAGAATAATTTCTCTATTCATCTCTTAATTGGTTGAAATTTGCCCTTGAGAATCTTCTAGAAAGTCACCTTCTAATCTTATAGAAAGACTCATTGGGATTATATTTCCAGGTTTCTTGCATGCTTGAGGACGTTTGTTGACTTCTTACTAGAATGGTAATTTGGCTGTGAATAAATTTTGGGTTGTATTCTTTTTTTCCTCAAACACTTTTAGGAATTAAGTAACTTAAGTGTCTATTGACAGAGGAATGGTTAAAGAAAATGTGTATACCTACTATGGAATATTATTCAGCCATAAAAAGAAGGAAATCCTGCCATTCGAGACATCATGGATGGACCTTGAGGGTATTATGCTAACTGAAATAAATCAGGCAGAGAAAGACAAGTACTGTATGATCTCACTTTGAGATGCAGAATCTTAAAAAAACATAACAGAAGAAACATAACACGTGGGTGGTTGTTAGGGGTGGGGGCAGGGGTGGGGGAAATGAGTGAAGGTGAAGGTGAAATTCTCACCATACAGAAAAAAACTGTGACTATTTGAGGTGACGGATGTATTAACTAACCCTATTGTGGTTATCATTTTGCACTCTACACAACTATCAAATCGTTATGTTGTGTGCCTTAAAAATACACAATGTCATATGTCAATTATAGCTCAATAAAACTGGGTAAAAGAAGGTGGGGGGAGAAGATTTGAACAGACACTTCACCAAAGAGGATATATTGATATAAAATAAGGATATGAAAATTTGCTCAACATCACTATCACTAGGGAAATGTAAATTAAAACCCCAATGAGAGATCTATTAGAATTGCTAAAATAAAAAACATTGACTAGGGGCCCTTGGAAACTCAGTTGGTTAAGCATCTGACCCTTGATTTTGGCTCAGGTCATGATATCAGGGTCGTGAGATGGAGACATGCGTTGGGCTCCTTGCTGGGTGTGGAGACCGCCTGCTTGAGCTTCTCTCTCTCTCTCTCCCTCTGCCCCTGCCCTGCCCCGCCCCAAAAAAACCTTAAAAAATATATTGACTATACTAAGTGTTGCTGATGATGTGGGGGAATGGGAAGTCTCAGGCACTGGTGTTAATAAACACAAACTTCAGAAAGTGGTTTGGCAGTTCCTTAAAAATCTAAACAAACATGTATCACAGGATCCATGCCTTTCCTAGGTTTGAAAACATTAACCACACAATGACTGTATACAAGCAATTTTATTCGTAATAGCCCCAAACTGAAACAATCTAAACGTCCATCAGCAGATGAATGGATACACAAACTTTGTTATAGCCATGCAATGGAATACTTAGAATAAAAAGGAATGAACTTTTTTTTTAAAGATTTTATTTATTTATTTGACAGAGAGAGAGACAGCCAGCAAGAGAGGGAACACAAGCAGGGGGAGTGGGAGACGAAGAAGTAGGCCTCCCAGCAGAGGAGCCCAATGCGGGGCTTGATCCCAAGACCCTGGGATCACATCCTGAGCCGAAGGCAGACCCTTAATGACTGAGCCACCCAGGCGCCCCAGGAATAAACTATTGATACACACTAAAACAGGAATGAACCTCAAAATAATTACACTAATGATGAGGTTGTGGAACGTAGGTGAGGTTCAGTGGGGTGGAGTCCGTAGCCGAGGACCAAGAAAGAATTCTTGAGACGTCTTTGGTGCAAAATGGTGCAAAATGGTAGACAGGACCCGTGGGCAGAAAGAGCTGCTGCCCCGGGTTGTGAGGGGTGGCTGATTATATACTATGGGGTTGGGGGAGGTAAGGAAAAAGGGAGGTTTCAAGAGAGTACTTTCATAGGTTAAAGAAGACTCACAGGATACCAGAGGCTTTGCTATTGTCAAGTTAAGGTTGTTGACCCCTCTAGTAAGGCATTCACATGAAGATAGTTGGGAACTTTCTGGAGGCTGCAGATTATAAGGACATTTAATTGTATCTACATTCCCTTCTGGAAGCTAGGTTATTGATAGAAATGCTTTGTTCTTAATGATGGCTAAAACATTTGTAAGCTGAGGGAGACTCTAGTCTTGCAGAATGTGGTTTCTATAGGTTAACTATTTCTTTTTCCTTTAGGGCAGCCAGGAGTGCCTGAGAAATGTCACGTACATCCCATGGTGGGGGCGGGGGTTGAGGGGTGTCAGTTTCTGCTTTGTCCTCAGCTTGCCTTCTGTTTCCTAATCACTAAGGGAAAGAGGTCAGACAAAAAGAGTATGTTCTTTATAATTCCATTTAGATGAAATTCTGGAAAATGCAAACTAATCTATAGTAATAAGAAGGAGATAAGTGGTTACCTGGGGGTGGGGAATGGAAAAGAAGGGGCAGGAGGGAGGAATGAAAAGGCGGCACTGGGAAGTCTTTGGATATGCTCATTGTCTTGATTGTGTTGAGGGTTTCATGGGTATGTACATATGTCAAGTGTTCTCAAATTCTATACCTTAGATATGTATAGTATATTTTATATTAATCGTACCTCAGTACTGCTGTTAATAAAAGTACAAGGTTGGAGATGGGGGAGGTGGTGGTCACAAAATATTCTCCATTCCAGCTTTACCAGTAACAAAGTTGGCACAGAAGTCAATTTCATGTTTACTTGGCTTTTGTTTTTGAATTTCTGTTATCAGTTCGCTAGAGCTGGGAGGAGAAGATGATGTGATTCGTGCAGCTAACACTTTAAGAAGGTTTACTGAATCTTTCATTCTCACAATGATTGTGGCACAAGCTGTCTCTTCTATTCTTGAAATAGCATGGACTGTGTCTTTTTTTTTTTTTAAGATTTTATTTATTTGAGAGAGAGAGAGAGAGGGCAAGCATGGGGGGCGGGGCAGCAGGGGGAGGAGTGGGAGAGGGAGAAACAGGCTCCCTGCTCAGCAGGGAGCCCGGACGCAGGGCTCCATCCCAGGCCCCTGGGATCATGACCTGAGCAGAAGGCAGATGCTTAACAGACTGAACCACCCATGCGCCCAAGGATGGACTCTGTCTTAAAACTCTCTATCTCTAGTTACATACCACAGTTCAGGCAATTTCTGGGTAGGAAGGCGATGAGGATGATTAGTGTTAATTCTGGAGAGGGGGAGTCATATCACTTAGCCCAACTTCCTCATTTTCCGTATAGATTGGAAACTCAGAAAAACTTATTTTACCTATTTGATCCTGAGGCACACAGTTCATTTATTTGTAGCCACATGTAGGAAAAATCTCAGATACTTGATTTCTAGTCTAGTCTCTGGCACATTTGTTCTCATGGGTTAGATGCACTGGTGTTTAAAAATCTGTCTCTAACATTTTAAGTTAGCTTTGTGATGCTAATCACCATTATAATTTTTATTTTGGAGATTAATCAACTGAAGTTCAGGGCAGTTGGATGATTCGAACAATTCACGAGATTGCCGTAATGATCCAATGAGATCATCTTGCAGAGCCCTGAGCACAATGCATGGGATACGGGACCTTTGATAAATGGGGACAACCATCAATATTATGATTATTACTTTATTCTTACTACTACTAAGACATCAGCTTCCCCTCTTCGGTCTCTTCAACACCCATTAAAAACCTGCCTTTAAAGTTGCTTTGTATTTCCTTCCCAAGCACACTTGGGACATCTTTTCTCAGCCTGATTTCCACGTCGGAGCCACATTTCCTTCCTTTATGAAATTCCTCCCATTTGTGTCTGCAGTCTTAGCTCCTTACTGCAGGTGCTTCTGCACTGCCTGGGGGGCTTGTGAGTTTTGCTCATTAGATGCTAAATTACTGTCACCAAGAAGTAACAAACGGCAGTTGGCAACCTTTTACTGCCATAAAGCTCATACAATAAAACAACACGGAGCTCTAGAGAAGCAAGTTTTGTGGGATCATAAGGAATATATGTCTGCTTCAGGCCGTTTATCCACGTGGCAGGATTCAGTGAATTAATGTTCAAGGAGGTAGACAGCTTCAGTTAATGAAGTGAAGTATTTAGGAACACAGATCTGTCACCATTGGTTGTCATGTAAAACAGTGGATCTTACTTGTGAATGCGACCGCATTAACAGAAACGTTTGCTCATATGGAAACATTACCCAGAGTAGCAATTTTGTTAATAAAGATACAGGTTGTCAAATGTTTTCTTCTCATTCTTGGAACTCTTCCAAGCAGCTTCCTGACTGGGGGCCATGGCCTCCTCTGGGACTGATTCCCTGGGGTGCATTGACAGTATATTTGCATGCATTTCAGAGCCAGGGTGGATGCTCTGAGCTGAGCCCTAGGGCTCTCTCTGCGACACTTTGAGGTCTGAGGTCATGTGTTTTTTTGTGAAGCGGGGAACGTAGAAGTAGAAATCCTAGAATGCCAGAGTCAAAGCAAAGCTGTGCATCGCAGTAGGAAAATTACCCAGTAAGCACCCTGCATCTTCCCCTGCTCTTCATGGCTAAACATCTCTGGGGTTTTCTTATAATCTCACCGTCCTTCACTGGTCTTCCATCCGCCATTTGGCTATGGTCCCTTTCCTGCCCTCCAATTGCTCGCACTGCCGTGATCAGTGGTCTTTATGTTACAAAACGAGGAATAGTTTCCAGTCCCCTTACTTGACCAACCCATCAGCAGAATTTTCCACTAGTTCTGCTGTTGGCTCCATGTTACCGTGGCTCCACACTACCCAAGTTTTCCTTTTATCTCTCTTGCTACTCTTTTTTGGGGACTCCTTTCCAGGTTCAATTTCCTCTAGCCTTAGAAATTAAGTGCTGGCTGTCTTTTGAGGGTGAGCCCTAAGCTCTGCTTTTTTTCTCACACTTCACACACTTGCTCCGAGAGAGCTCACCGCGCCCACGGCTTTCGCTACCTCTGTGTGCCGGTGACTCATGCACCTCCCCTCTGAGCTGTGGACTCCCTTCACCTGCTGTCCCACTGATATCTCCCCACAATGTCTCAAAGACATTGCAAACTCAAAAGGTCCAGGTCCAAATGCTCAATCGTTCCCCTCCAACATGGGCCTCTTTGGCTCCACCATCCAGTCTGTATCTGATGAATTGGGGGCTCAGAAAAGTCCTGTAGCAGCTTTCTCTTTTTGCCGTCCATGTCCAGGCATAAGCCTGTCTTGTCTATTTTATCTCATAACTACTGCTCAAATCTTTCAACCTCTATTTCCAGCCCCTGACGCAGAACCTGGCATATAGAGGCACTTAGTAAATATTTGATGAATCAATAAATCTCCACCAATGGTTTCCCAGCCCAGGCTGCGATGGTCTCTGGCCAGGACAGCTGCCAGAGCCTCTTAATTTGGGCCTCACCAATCTACATTCCCCCAAACTGAACAATGGTCTCTATTACAAGCAGAGGGATCTATCCAAAAAAAGCATCCAATCATGTCATTTCCTTTCCCCAGCTTAAAACATGTTAGTGGTTTCTCATTGCTCCTAGATAAAATAAAAATCTGCAATATGAGTTGTAAGGGCCTGTGTAGCTTTTCTACGGCCTGCCTCTCCAGCCTCATCTCACACCACACTCCGCCTGTCTTTGCTTCACACACACCAATGGCAAAAACCACACCACTCTGCCTTATGCTTCCCACTTGCCACGGGAACTTCTCCCTGATCCACTTTTCTCTCCCTTTGCCAATCACCACCTAGCTAACTGGTACTCGTCCTCCAGATGCCAGCTCTCATGTCACTTAGGCCCTCGTGGCCAGCCATCTCAATCCCTCATGACGCTATATACCTCTGAAAGTAATAATGTTATTTTCAATAAAATTTAATAACTTATGTATAATAAATTTTAATAAAATATGTGTAATTGCTTGATGGATATTTGTCTGCTCTCAGAGTGTAAGCCCCACCATGGTGGGAATAGTATCTGGCTCTCTTCTTTGTTGTATTCTTGGGACGCAGCACAGCTCGTGCTCAATACTATTTGTTAGATACATTGAACAACTAACTGTACGCTAGGAGGCCAGGTCTGGGTCCTGGCTCTGCTTTGGATGACTACACGGCCTTAGAGATAAAGGATTTGCTTGGATCAAAGAAAATCTCTGCTTCATTATTGAAATTTATCTGTACAAAGCAAAAACGCTGGTCACGGGGGGATCCGATCCATTCATTGATCAGTCCTTTCAACGAAGGTCTCAGTTTTAGAAGCTTGAAGCTTGGGTCCAGGAAATTAGCAACACTCAATGGCCTCAGTCTAACTTCTGAAATTCCCTCCATCAGCAGTGGTAAATGCTATCGGGGGCAGATTTTACCTGACCGAGGTTTGTATTAGGAAGATACTCAGATGGGGGCAGCAGCTTGCATTCTTCTGGGGTTGCAGAGAGATGGAAAGTGCACAGCTGGTCCACTCTGGGTTGCCCAGAGCTTGTCCTGGTTGCTCTATGGATTGAAGCACCGCTGGAATCTGCTACCTCTTTCTTTTGAATCCTCAATTTTTGCAGCACTTACTTCCAGACCCAGTGGGCCCATAATTTATTATAATTGAGGGCTGCTACAATTACAATGAATTTTCACATGCTTTGTCACACTTTACCTTCATGATAACTCTGATTTATAGGCATTGATTTTATTCTCATTTTTCATATTAGAAACAAATTAGAGAAGGCAAGTGGCCTGTATTCTGTAACCCTTCTGGTAAGCTTGGTTTCAAACTCAGCATTTCTTACTTCAAAGCTAGTGATTTTTCTATTACATTCTTAAAATTACTTGTCCTGTGTTTCCCTGTTGTTATGGATTGAATTGTGCCTGTCCAAAATTCACAGGCCGAAGCCCTAACCAGTAATGTGACTGTATTTGGAGATAGGGTCTTTCAGGAGGTAATTAAGGTTAAATGAGTTCATAAGGGTAGGGTACTAATCCAGTAGGACTGGTACCCTTATAAGAGGACGAAACACCAGAAATCTGTCTCCTTCCTTCCCCATGCAAGCTCAGGGAATAGGCCATGTGAGGGCACAGGGAGAAGGTGGCTGTCGCCAAGCCAGGAAGAAGTCTCACCAGATACAGTTGGCACCTGGATCTTGGACTTCCGGCTTCCAAAGTGTGAGAAATAAATGTCTGTTGTTTAAGTCATGCAGACTGTGGTGTTTTGCTCTGGCAGCTGAAGCTGGCCAGGACACAGGGCAGGTCGGATCTCTGCACAAGGGGGTTGGATGGCTGTAAAGCTGGTGACGATGCAAGTGGACCCAAAGACTGCACGTTGAAGGAGAGATAATCCCAGATAGAGGCTCCAGGGATTGTAGAACAAGGAATCGCCTCTCATTCCAGGGCAGAGATGGTTTTATTCACTGCTGGGTTTTATTCTCTGGGCCCGTGGAAGTCAGCTGACTCCAACGATGTAGCGGACGTGTCCAGACCACCCAGGCTCCTTGCATTCTGTGTCCCCTGCGATCCAGCCCATGGTGGTCTAAATAAAATATGACACACAAATTGGAGAGAATCCTAATAAAGCAGTAAAGCTAAACTCTGCTATTTTAAAACATAGTATTAACTGAACCCAAACTTTCTTTGGAAACCCATAGAAAGATCTGTTGACTCTTTATCCACATTCACAGAGAGAAGCTGGACTCTCAGACGCACACGTTGAAGCTTCTATAAGCAGTAGCAGGCCAGGCTGTGAGAGTCTCCCTCATCCCTGACCTCCTCCTTCACACTGGCTCTGTTAGCAGGAGCATGCTGTCTTTCCAGAGAAAGCAGCACTGTCTTGGATGGACAACGTCTTCCATCATTTTCAGGGAATGGCAGCCACAGAAAGAAAATACATCTCAAGAAGCCTCAGAAATTACACTTGGGTGGGGGGGCAGAAGTTCTTTCGTGGCCTTAAGGCTGTTTCTGATTGTATTTGCCATGTTCACTAATTTCACCTCTGTCAAGAGCCGTTACAGGTGAAACAGAAGCTGTAAAAAATTGGCTTCTAGGGCAGTAATTGGAAAGCACCTTTCTGGGGCCACACATCAGCCTCATACCACAGAGGCTTGTGGATAAAACAGTGATTGGCTGGCTCGGTTGGTTGAGCGCCCGACTTTTGGTTTCAGCTCAGGTCTTGATTTCAGGGTCCTGGGACGTAGCCCCACATCAGGCTCTGTGCTCAGGGGGGGCTGCCTGAGATTCCCTCTCCCTCTGCCCTTCTCCCACACTCGTGCACGCTCGCTCTCTGTCAGATAAATAAATCTTAAAAAAAATAGTGCTTACACATCCATGAGAATTCCCTTCAAGAGACCCCACTGGGCCAGAGGTGACACTATGACCCCCCCCCCCCCCAATTCTCTAGCCTTACACCAGAGAAAGCAGCAACATTCCTGTAGTCATGGGTGCTAAGGCTTAAAAAAAAAACAACCCACACTTTATAGGGACCCCTGGGTGGCTCAGTTGGTTAAGCATCTGCCTTTGGCTCAGGTCATGATCCCAGGGTCTTGGGATCAAGTCCCGCATTGGGCTTCTTGCTCAGTGGGGAGTCTGCTTCTCCCTCTGCCTGCTGCTCCCCCTGCTTGTGCACGCGCTCTCTCTCTCTAACAAATAAATAAATAAAATCTTAAAAAAATACAATTTATATTTTAGAATAGTTTACACTTAGAGAAAAATTGCAAAAATAATGCAGAGACTTTCCATATACCTCACACCCAGTTTCCCCCATTAATAGCGTCTTACATGAGTATGGTGCATTTGTTGCAGTTAATGAACCCATATTGATACTATTATTAAATAAATGCCATACTTCATTCAGGCTTTCTTCTTCTTCTTCCTCCTTCTCCTTCTCCTCCTCCTCCTCCTCCTCCTCCTCCTCTTCTTCTTCTTCTTCTTCTTCTTCTTCTTCTTCTTCTTCTTCTTCTTCTTCACCTAACGTCCTTCTTTTTCTGTTTCAAGATCCCACTGAAGATACTACATTACACTTAGCTCTCATGTCTCCATAGGCTCCTATTGGCCGGGCAGTTTCTCAGACTTAACATGTTGTTGGTAACCTTGGTAGTTTTGAAGAGTATTGGTCAGGAATTTTATAGAATGACCTCAGTTGGGATTTATCTGGTGTTTTACGATTTTCCAGTTTTCTCCCATGATGTCACTCTTTCCCCCTCTCCCCACCACACTCTTCGGAAGGGAGTCACTTGGCACAGCCTGCCCTTAGCTGGTGAGGAGCTTGTTCAACCTGATGAGGTTGGACGGCTTAGTTTTTATGAGCTGAATTCCACTTTAATCCAGGACAGGTCTCTATTTGAGAGAAGCCAGAAGTGAATCCCCTGGAAACTCAGAAATGCCCCTTATTCTGTGAATAGCCATGGGTCTCAGAAAAGTGTTGAATGACTATCAGCGTACGCTTAGACTTGTATTTTGGAGTGGGAGTGTTCACGGTTCTCCTTCACAATAGTGCAACAGTTCTGCTGCTTCTTATGCGTGAAATTCCAAGTGTGAGTGTTCGTTTTGCTTTAGGGTCAGCATGCTTTTTTTTTTCTTCTAGCTGGAATTCAGTCTTTATGTTGGCATTTTCTTGTTTGTTTGCCAAATCATTTCTAAGTTATTGTGCTTATGCTTAAAATCTAAATATATATGTAGCGCATACTTCAACATAAAAAGTATTTTAGTTTCTTTCTCTTTTTTAAAAAAAATATTTGAGATGTTGCTGCCATGCAAACAGGATTTGTACTATAACGAGCCAATTTTTGTAGCTACTGTGAGGGGAAATGAAGGGCGCATTATAAAAAAACCTCAAGTTGTCTTAGTAATCTCACAAAATCTGTTTTGTTCTGTTCCCATATTCAACTCATCCAACGTCGGAGTCTTCCCTTTCCTTTATTTTAAAGAATATTTCAATGGAGTCATTTGTCAACACAGGCTGAGCAAAGTGAAAAATACTGCCTGTTCTGCAAAAAGTCATAAATGGGTCGGTAAGTTATTTGCTATAAAGACACAGTAAATCTGCTGCCCCACAAAATAGCTCTCTCTGCAAGAGAGAGTCAAGCTGTGGCCTGGGAGTAGGGTGTAGATGCATGCCGGGTAACCCGCCTTCCTTCTCCGCAAAGTGGGTCCCATCATCTCTTGGCATGGCAAGAGCCTTTTTTTTTCTGTTCTATTTGGGGAACAGGTGGTTATTGCTTGTGAGTTTTCCTGACTCCCTAGCCCAGGTAAAATCGTCCTTTTACAAGCTCGCATAGTACCTTACATCTCCTTATCATATTACACTTAACAATTGTGAATATATAGTCAATACTGTGAATGTTCGGTGATTGCTAGCTCCTCTACTGGGCTGTTAAAGCTCCTGAGAGCAGGGACCACGTGTTCACAGTTCACAGGATAGCAGTGATTTATGGCTCATTCCATCTTGAATGCTCTGTACCTGCAATATTCAATTCTGCAGCCACCAGCCCCATGTGGGTATCTAAATTAAAATTACGTAAAATTAAATAAGATGAATAATTCAGTTCCTCAGGTAGTTGGTGGTTACTTTATCACAGGTACAGTTATAAAATGTTGCCATCACTGTGGAAAGTTCTGGTCAGTGGAGTTCTCTGTCTTGTTTGACAGATCCTGGTGGTGGCAGGTCCTTAAGGATAGGATGGGTTCTAGACTTCTGTATTTACCTCATTGTCCTTGTCTGGAACACAAGGAACGATGAGGAGATGAGCTGAAAGATTTATCTGATCTTGAAAGTCTTTGCAAAATACCCACAGGGCAATGCCCTCTGTATTACTATACTGAAGGCGAGACCCGGGGGTTAAGCACAGGTGTGTTGGACCTGGATAGCCTGGGTTTGAATGTTCTATCACTTACTCCTCTGAGCTTCCATTTCCTTATCCATAAAATAAGGATAATAATAATGGCAATGGTGAGGTATTAAATGTAGTGCTGCTTAGAACTCACTCAGCAGGTGCCTGGCACACAGTAAGTGCTTACTTGTTTCGGCTCTTGGTATTAATATTATCACTCCTTTGTTATCTACCTTAAAAGCCCCATTCATATTTCAAGAATCAGACCATTTATCTTAAAAAATATTTTCTGACTTGCCTTCCCCATCCCACTCCATCTTTTATCCTGCACTGTGCTCCCTCCATAACCGGGAAAACTTTTATTTTAGCTCTTACTTCATTACAGTCTTTTCTTTCCCTTCCGAAGACTATGAACATCTCGAGGACAGGTGCTGCGCCTTATCTTTGAATCTGCAGAGCCAGTGTCTTGTCCACTGCTGGCTTTCAGTGCTCGTGAGCTCCTCCTGGGAGGTTTCAGTATGTCAGGGTGCAGCCTTAGCAGGGATGAAGACGCATATCCATAGATCGCCAGGACGTTGTTATTTCTTGGCTACGTGGATGCAGGTTGTCGGTTTCTAGGCGAGGATTTGAAACGTGTATCTTGCCAGCTGAGCACTCACTGGCATGAGAGCTGGTGCTGTGGTCCGAATGCTTGTGTCACTCCCCTGTTCACCAAATCCGTATGTTGAACTCCTAATCGCCAAGGTGATAGTATTTAAGAGGTGGGACTTTGGGGAAGTAATTAAGTAATAGAGTAGAGCTCTTATGAATGAGATTAGTGCTCTTATAAAAGACACTTCCAGCGATATCCCTCACCCCTTCTGCCAGGTGAGGATACAATGAAAAGGTGACATCCATGATCCAGCATGTGAATGCTCAGCCGACTGAATCTACTGACCCCATGACCTTGGAATTCCCAGCCTCCAGAATGGTGAGAAATACATTTTTGTTGTTTATAAACTACCCAGTTTATATTATCTTGTTACAGAAGCCTGAACATACTGAGACATCTGGTAACACTGATCCAAACAATGGTGACATAGCCAGACCCCAAATCACACCAACAAGAGGGTGACTTGATTCTAGCTGCTTTATCTGATTCCAAATGCAAGGACCCCTGCATGGAGAACAAAGTGCTAACTGAGAATTCTTCTTTAAGATTTATTTATTTTAGAGAGAGAGAGAACACATGAGCAGGAGGGGCAGAGGGAGAGGGAGAGAGAATCTCAAGCAGACTCCATGCCGAGTGCGGAGCCCAAGGCGGGGCGGGGGGGGGGGCTCGATTCCAGGACCCCGAGATCACCACATGAACTGAAACCAAGAGTCAGATGCCTAACTGGCTGCACCACCCAGGTGTCCCAACTGATAATTTTTTTTTTTTTTAATGAAAAAGTCTTGCTACTGAGAAGTTGACATTTAGGGTAAATGTAAGAAAATGAAAATGTGAAGGTTTTACTTTTTTTTTTTTTGAATCTGCTAAATTTTCTACTTTTCCAAGAGTGACAAACATTGAAAGTGGGACCCATTTCCATTTATTATTTTTTCAGTTAGGATTTCAGAACAGCTGTCACTGGACCCATGGCTCTTTCTAGGAGGATTGCTATCTGTAGAATTCAGAATATGGAGGAAGTATCTGCAATTTTGAATCACAGTTTCTCTTGTAAAGAAGGTTGTTTTCCTGCCTCTTTGACTTCTCAAAATCCCTAAACTTGATTATCAAGCAGAGAATTTTCTAGAGGGACTAAATTTTAAAAATACAGCCACCAAAACGTTCCATTGGAATTTTTCAGCTAACCAAGAATCTTTTGCAAAATGTTTTCCTTTTACACAAGACAACTTTAATGGCCCTTGTTTCTGATCGTTCAGGATTACTTGGCAATTCTTACTGTAATTGTCAACAAGAGTTTGCATGAAACCACATTTCATGCTTTCAATTTGAAGTTCAGCTCTCAACATCTAGTTTTTTTTTTTTAATCCTTTTTTGGCTTCCTTTCTATTACTTTGCCTCATACCCTTTCCAGAGCAATCCTCTTTTCTACTTGGTCTGGATTCCAGAGAATGTGGGGAACATTAACTAACTCATACAATAATATACCTGTTCCCTTCACCTGCTATATAAGGAAAAAACTGAACTGCTGTTTTTGTAAAAATGTTTTATCACCACCAAGTAAGCCTTTTTTTAGTTGAATTATTATTATTAAAATTTAAAAAATTGAGGTATAATTGATATATAACATTATATTAATTTCAGGTGTATAACATAATAATTAGATATTTGTATATATTGTAAAAGGATCACTGCAGTAAATCTAGTTAACATTTATCACCATGCACAGTTTCAATTTTTTTTTTTTTAGCCACCAGGTAAGTTTGATGGTAAAGGCAGTAAGATTTCCAAGCAAGGAATTCCAAAAGTCTCTAGTCTTCAATTTATAAACGACTTTAAAAAATTATAAACAAATTAAATGGTTTAGTACATTTGGGCTCTGATACACTATTTTCTTTTAAATGATGAATCCTTTTAGAAAAAAGGAAAACCCATTATAAACCAATCTCAATAAACTCCCACTACCACACAGTTTTTTAATGTTTGATGTCTTTATGTAATTTTTTATTATACTGTACTACATTATATTTAATAAAAGCAATTTTCTAAAAATCAGAGATGGAAATAATCTAGCTGTGGGTTTAATCTCACTGAAAATCACATCATAAATTTAATTGTGGTGCGTGTTGTGAAATTACAAACTAGGTTGAATTTATCGTTTCACTAATTCAAGACAGGGCAGTGATTTGGAAAGACTAAGAGCCCGTAAGGCGAAATGGACATATTTCAGTGGACACAGACGAAGCCGAGAATCTCAGTCCGCTGGGTGTCTTTGAGCCTCCCTTGCTAGAAGATACGACCTTCCTTTCTGGGTCTGAGAAGTTTAGCTTTCCGTTATTTGAAGACCTTGTAATAACCTTACCAATTCCTTCTGTTAAATTAATTCCATTCGAACAGAATGTGGTTTTAATTTTCCCAACTGGACTCTGAATGATGTGTTATCCTAAAACATCACTTTATTCTCCTTGAAAAATTGATAATAATGATCATCCTTTGTCTACATAAATTTGGGTTTTATTTCCACTTTACCATCTACCAGATGACACTCTCTAATTTTTAGTTGACATTTTATTTTATTATTTTTATTATTATTAATTTACTTATTTGAGAGAGAGACAGAGAGAGCATGAGTGTGGGTGGGGCGGGGGGAGAGGCAGAGGGAGAGGGAGAAGCAGACTCTCCTCTGAGCAGGGAGTTTGATGCGGGGCTCGATCCCAGGACCCTGAGATCATGACTTGAGCTGAAGGCAGATGCTTAACTGACTGAGCCACCCAGGGGCCACCCAGGGACATTTTAAAAAGAGCTTAGTGTATTAAAAATTTCTGCCCAATTTCTTAAATATGGAGCCCGTATTTACATGTTGTAATGACATCTCATGAAAACTATCTGGCTGATGTCATAATGATACTTCATAACTTATAGTGTATATGTATTTATACTTATATATACATTCCTTTGATTTGCACCCATAATAGCAACTATTGGTGAAGCCAACTAGTTAAAACCAAGTTTTGGTCTCCTCTTACTCTTCTTTTTTTTTTTTTTTTAAAGATTTTATTTATTTATTTGACAGAGAGAGAGATAGCCAGTGAGAGAGGGAATACAAGCAGGGGGAGTGGGAGAGGAAGAAGCAGCCTCCCAGCATAGGAGCCTGATGTGGGGCTTGATCCCAGAGGGCTGGGATCACGCCCTGAGCCGAAGTCAGACGGTTAATGACAGAGCCACCCAGGCACCCCTGGTCTCCTCTTACTCTTAAACCTGAACCTTCTCTGTATCGCCTACCACCAATATTATAGTTCTATGACTTCAAACTTAAAATCAGCTTTAACTTCTTTATCTGATGAGCTGCCGAATTCTATTCCATTTAGCAAATGTTTGTTGAGTCCTTATACAATAAGCTCTCGTTACCTCATTTTTTTTTTTTTTTTTGAGTGTGTTTCCTTTTTCCTGATCCTGCCATGGGGCTAGCATGTAAACTGCCTCTGAAACAAGCTATATTCTCATTTGCGTCTTTCTGGTTCCATTGTTCCCCACTGTTCTATCATGCCGGTCTCCTTCCTGGTCTCTTTGACTCCTCCTTCTCTTCGATCTCCGGATTACATTTGCTGACAGAATTTTAAGGCAGTGTCTCTGAAGATCCCACACATATTTTGTGCCATTAAGAGACTATTAACATAGCTCAAAACTTTGGTAAAGAGAAAAGTAGCACATGTCTCATCTGACTTCCTTTGTTGACGTTCCTTTATCTGAAGGACACAAAACAGTTGAGTACAAGCAGAGGAGGATAACACAATGGTCACATTGTTCTTTACAGAAAGTAATTTTTTGTAGTTTTAATACGATGATATTTAACAAGGTAAAATATATTTACCACGTCAGAGGAAAAATATATACACATTGACATAAGTAATAATTGTCTCCTGCCTCAGCTGTCCGTGATTTTGACAAGGTAATACGTGCCTCACTGGGCCCTGCTGGTGGCCTCTCCAAGTATCTTTAGTTTAAAAGAGCTGGAAGCAGCAATGCTGGTGTTGATTTTTTGTTAATGAAGAAAAAGATTCGAGGCTGGGCTGACCTTTACTTATCCAGAGCCTGTTTTAGTTTAGCAAAATTCAATCTGCTTGAGATGAAAAGAAAATTGACTTTCGTATTTTCATTGTCCTATCCTGCAGGGAAAAACAAACTGGAGAGGTGGACAGAGCTGCCTGACCATCACAGGACTAGCTCTGCCTTTCTGCAGGTGGGGACACGTAGGAAATTGAAATTTACACCACCATGGGCACTGCCCCTCCTCTGAAACAGGTCACTGGAGTTGTATTTGTATTATTGGTTTTGCTTTACATATCCACCACATTTCGCCCAACCAGTTCCTTACAGAAAACTCCGTGTGGCTCTGAAATCAGAATTTCATTAAACATGGGTAGTAGCCCAAGGCATTAATCAGATAAATATTATCCCACTTGGAAAATCTATTTCTTTCAGTTTATCTCTCACCTCTTTCCCTCCCCCTTATCCCTGTCGTTTGAACTGAGTACACTCCTATAGTCACAGAGCCAGTGCAGAGCACAAGAGTGAAGCGGGATCCTGTCAATCACAACTTTTGCTTTTAAGATTTGGCAGGAGATGGTGCTAAAGGCCTAGAGCGGTGCAGTTTTCTTCCTGGGGTCACCTCTTTTGTGTCTTCCCAGGACTCCTGATCCTGAGAGCAGACCCTATTTGTAGGCAAGAAACACGCATGGTTCTGTGTATTTATAGTGGAAAAAGGCTTTGGAGTAAAATGTATCTGACAGTTCTGCTCTGTCACTCACCGGGTACGTGCTCTCTCAAAGCCTCAATTTCCTCTCACACATACCACGTAGGGATGGATGAGGACGTACTGAGATGAGCAAACTGCAAAGAAAT
This sequence comes from Ursus arctos, assembly GCF_023065955.2. Taxonomy (NCBI): domain Eukaryota; kingdom Metazoa; phylum Chordata; class Mammalia; order Carnivora; family Ursidae; genus Ursus; species Ursus arctos. Next base: position 19,695,453 of record NW_026623089.1, read on the forward strand.
GATAGAATGCCTGTGTTACTGAACCCCAAGTTCCACCGCCCGTCACTTGAAAGGCCAATACTCAAGAAACAAGTTTTGATTGGAAAGGAATTTGAGCTTTATTCAGGAGTCCGGCAACCTGGGGAAAAGGCAGACTCTTGTCCAAAAGCCAATTCCAAGGCTTCTGTCCGGCTCAGGGGTTTTTAAAAGGGTCTTAGGGTAGTTAATCAACAAAGGGGGGACGTTAGCCTGTAACATTTCTTAATTATGGGCAGACTTGATGGTGCCAGCTAGGGATATTATCTAGCTTGGGGGCTGTGTGAGGAGGTCCAGTGTCTGTTTTGTGATGTGCAGGAAGATGCTGTTCTTTCTGCAAAGCAGGGCAAGGTCTACAGATGCACAAAGGGAAGTTAGTAAACTCAGTGGTATGACCGAAAAAAAGAAGAACGTTTTGCTAAAAAAATTGCTGGGCTAATCAGAAATCTGTGGCGGCTTCAAACAGACTTGCTGGGCTCTGTGGCGTGGGAAACTTCTGGTCCTTCATTCCTCAAGGCCAATGGTCTGTAAATCTCAAAGAAAGTAAATTAGTTCTGTTATGGATCAAGGGACTTAGGTCAGCAAGTCAGGAGTGTGTTATCTGAAGCAAGTTAACCCTCAGGACAGGAGTGCTCCTTGTCCTGCAGACGCCACTTGGGGCTGCTCGCGAAACAGAGATTCCTAGGCTCTCTCTTAATTTGACGAATCAGGATCTCTCTGCTGAATCCATGTGAAATGTACTCCCCTTGTGGTATTGATGGGCAGTTAGACCGGAAGCTGGATGGGCTGGGATAAAGCTGAGGGACTTGAACTTCTACTCTCCTCATTCATCCCACTTCTAACTTCTAACAGGCAAATCCCTTCTGCCATGTCTTCAACAAGTGTACTTCTAGCATCTGTTTAAATACCTCCAGAGACAGCAAACTCACTACTACTTGGGGTAGCCTTGTCCGTATTTGGCAACTTTCAGAATGCTTGTAGTACTCAACCAAAAACTGTGTCTTTTTCCCCCACTTATGCTAATTCTACTCCTGGGGACACACAGGATAGATCACCCCTCTTCCTATTTGACACCCCTTCAAATATTTGAAAACACAGTCCATGTGCCCTAGAGTGCTCTCTTTTCTAAATGAGCATGTTTTGCACCAAAATCCCAGTTCTCAAGTTTCAACCTCTTCTTATCTAACCCTTGCTAAATGTATCCCATGGCTAGAGTCTGAGCTGCTGTACTTTCCTGTTCTCTCAGAGCTGACCTGCCTCTGAACTTCATATTCCTCATTCCCAACCACTCGTTCCCCTGGCAAGAGTAGACAAAAGGTGCTCTTTTCTAAGGTGCATCAAAAGGAATATCACGTTCTTTTATTTTGTTTTCTGTCTCTTCAAATATAATACAAGCTGCTTAAAACTAAAACTCTTGATAGAAAAATGCAAGATTTTTAGTTGTAGGACAGTGATGGGGGTAGGAGGCTGAGACAGCATCCAGCTCAACTTCCATCAGACTCATTTTAAAGATTAGATTGGTAAAGCTACTATGGAAAACAGTAGTTCCTCAAAAAATTAAAACTAGAACTACCATACCATATAAACCAGCGGTTCTGCCCCTGGGTATATATTCAAAGGAAATAAAATCACTGTCTCAAACAGATACCTGTGCCCCTGTAGTCATCAGAGTATTATTTACAATGGCTAAGACATGTAAACAAGTGTCCATAAATGGATAAATGGATTATAGAAAATGTGGTAAATAGATACAATGGAATATTATTCAACCAAAAAAAAAAAAAAAAGGAAATACTGCCATCTGTGACAACATAGATGTATCTTGAGGACATTCAGCTAAGTGAAATAAGCCAGACAAAGAAAGACAAAGACTGTATGATCTCACTTATATGTAGAATCTAAAACAAAGCAAACTCACAGAAGCAGAGAACAGGTTTGCGATCTGCAGAGGTGAGGGACGGGAGGTGGGGAAATGAGTAAAGGTGGTCAAAGGGTACAAACTTCTAATTATGAGATGAATAAATTCTGGGGATGTAATATACAGCATGGTGACAATAGTTAACAACACTGTATTGTATATTTAAAAGTTCTATGAGAATAGATTTTTTTTAAATGATTTTTTTATTATATTATGTTAGTCACCATACAGTACATCCCCGGTTTCTGATGTAAGGCTCAATGATTCATTAGTTGTGTATAACACCCAGTGCACCATGCAATATGTGCCCTCCTTACTACCCATCACCGGTCTATCCCATTCCCCCACCCCCCTCCCCTCTGAAGCCCTCAGTTTGTTTCTCATAGTCCATAGTCTCTCATGTTTCATTCCCCCTTCTGATTACCCCCCCTTTCTTTATCCCTTTCTTCCCCTACCGATCATCCTAGTTCTTATGTTCCATAGATGAGAGAAATCATATGATAGTTGTCTTTCTCTGCTTGACTTATTTCACTTAGCATTATCTCCTCCAGTGCCGTCCATGTTGTAGCAAATGTTGAGAACTCGTTCTTTTTGATAGCTGAGTAATATTCCATTGTATATCATATTTTCTTAATCCAGTCATCTGTTGAAGGGCATCTCGGCTCCTTCCACGATTTAGCTATTGTGGACAATGCTGCTATGAACATTGGGGTGCATATGGCCCTTCTCTTCACTACGTCTGTATCTTTGGGGTAAACACCCAGTAGTGCAATGGCTGGGTCATAGGGTAGCTCAATTTTTAACTTTTTAAGGGACCTCCACACTGTTTTCCAGAGTGGCTGTATCAACTTGCATTCCCACCAAAAATGTAGGAGGGATCCCCTTTCTCCACATCCTCTCCAACAATTGTTGTTTCTTGCCTTGTCTATTTTTGCCATTCTAACTGGCATAAGGTGTTATCTCAGTGTGGTTTTGATTTGAATTTCCTTGATGGCTAATGATTTTGAACATTTTTTCATGTGTTTGTTAGCCATTTGTATGTCTTCATTGGAAAAGTGTCTGTTCATATCTTCTGCCCATTTTTTGATTTGTTTATTTGTTTCTCGTGTATTGAGTTTGAGAAGTTCTTTGTAGATCTTGGATACCAGTCCTTTATCTGTAGTGTCATTTGCAAATATGTTCTCCCATTCCGTGGGCTGCCTATGAGAATAGATTTTAAAAGTTATCATGACACACAAAACTTGTAACTATGGGAAGTAATGAGTATATTAATTAACCATATTGTGATCATTTTACAATTTTTAGATATATCAAATCATTACATTGTGTATCTTAAATTGACACAATGTTATTTATCAATTATATTTCAATAAAGCTGGAAAACAGATCAGAAAATGGAGGCACTAGAAGGCTAATTGAATTATTGAAGTACAGATGTATATAGTACCCAGTTCCTATCCCCTAGTACAAGGCATCCTTTTAACAATAAGACTTTCTACTCCTATATGCATATGTCTCAAGCCAGGCTCCTCTAGATCTGTTTTATTGATCTGCAAAGTTTTTTTTTTTTTTTTTTTAAATACGGACCAATATTTAAAAAAAAAAATTCACATAGAACTATGAATTTATAGATTCTTTTGGAATACTGGAAATCCTGTTATTCTTGGCCTGCATTGCTACACTGCAACAATGGGACTGACCTCCTTGGAGGCTGGTACTCCAAATCATCTGCTTGTCCCTAAAGACATTTGCATTTGCCATGATGCCACTGGGATAGCGTCACGTACTTTATAGGCATTTGCAGATCTACCTTTTGACATGAACCCTTAGGCCAATCCTGTGCAACAGAGAAAGCTGGTATAATTCCACTTTCACATCTGAGATGCATGTAGAAGGGATACCTGCATCGGGCAGTGGCGGTGGAGTGAAGCGCCTCGACCTCTGGGGTCTCCCTGGCTTTGAATCACTCGATGTTTTCCACTTAACAATGTATAACAATGGGCAAGAAACACTTCTGAGACTTGATTTCTTTAACTTTAAAATGAAGATATTGATATGGGCAGTGTCTTTTACTGTGCTTTCTTGAGCACAGTAAATGAGAAAATATAAGGAAACTTTATAATGAAGATATAAACTTTAAAATGAAGATATTGATATGGGCAGTGTCTTTTTACTGTGCTCTCTTGAGCACAGTAAATGAGAAAATATAAGGAAACTTTTGGCAGCATGCTTAAAAACATTAGCTCAACAGATATTTTGTGCAGACTGGGAAAAACACTCTAGGCCTTCGGACATTGAATGCCAGGCTCCTCCCATTCTGTTCTGTTGCCACACCCAACCTGCCTCATGTGTTTTCCTCGTCCCCAGTTCCTGGAATATCCCAAACTGAAGGGCTCACGGGGGCCACTGATGAGGAGGGGCTGCTGTTGAGTATGAGATGAGCCACTGAACTTCTCAACATCCTGCTCCAGTTGAACGAAGGTAATCACATTTCATGCTTTCCTTGATGAATCAATGGCCATGGGATACCAGTTGATGTCCTTTTTATATGTTGCCGAGAGCCTTGCATAATTGACCACTTAAACATGTGGCTTTACTTCTGTTGAATCATCAAACTGGAAGTTTTATCTGTGCCAGAAACTTAGGCCAATTAATCATCCCCAGATGCAGAAGCAGCCAGGTGTGGCAAAACTCCTATTCTCTACAGTTCTTTTCCCTCTTCATCCCCCCAGTTATGGCCCCTTTATCTATTTCCTATGGCAGACCTTTGGGGGACTATGTGGCCCAGTGTGGCAGTGGAAATATTCAGACTAGAGGGGCAGAGAGTTTTCTGTTCTTTGCTATAGTGCTTTGTAATGCCCAAGGAGCCCTATGGATAGAATTGGGAAGCTTTTCTAGAGGTCTTTCTCCAAATGTGGTCCTTGAATCACCTGCCTCAGAATCACTTGGGACTTTTTTTTTTTTTGTAGAAGGAGATAGAGGAAGGGGCAGGGAGAGGGAGAGAGACAAACTTAAGCAGGCTCCATGCCCAGTGTGGAGCCTGATGCAGGGCTCGATCTCACAACCTTGAGATCATGACCTAGGCCGAAATCAAGAGTCGGATGCTGAACTGACTGAGCTATTCAGATGCCCACTTGGCACAATTTTTACAAAGGCAGATTATTGAACCCATCCAAGCTCAGCTGAAACAGTCTCTTGAGGTTAGGGCCCAGGAGTCTGCCCTCTAAAGGGCACCCTTGGTGACACTGAAGTTTGAGGATTACTGAACAGATGGATCCAGAAATCAGTATTTGGAGAAATATGACAACTTGAGAACCATTGTGGAGTTGAGAGATGAATTGGGGTGATCCCAGCAATTCATATTGGAATGAACTAGGCAGAAGGGGGGATACCCAGCTCCTTACAGGTGTGCAATTTAGACCCTAAACACATAAAAACTTAAGAAACATGTAGCAAAACAAGAAATTACATGAGTAAGTATTTATATGGGTAATCCTGATGATAAATGTTGTAAGGGTTCGTGAAATATGTCTCCAGCACAGAAAAGAATGATCTCAGAAAGGGGCATATAATTGAAAAGGAGGTAATATGGTCAGGATTTTGACCAATGGCTGGAGATTAAAAAAATAATTTTTAAAATTGGGGGCAGTATGAGTAAATACAGTGTTGAGAGGTGTCTGATGGAGAACTGGATGGGTGGATTGGGGGTAAGGATCTATAATTTTATGTTGCTACTTCTAAAAGGAGTCAAGGGAAGACCTGAGATACTGGGTCTCAAGGCTGCATTGTGGAATCCTAGATAAAGATTTCTTGATCTATCTAGAAGGTATCCAAGTCATTCTAGAATAGGGTAGTTTTCTGGAACATTTGGCACTAGGTCTCTTCTTCCCATCAAAGACTTTGGCTCAGCAATGTGTAGACCAGCTCTACTTTGGGCAGAAGATGGTAAGCTGAGCTAAGACTGAATGCAGCATTTGTGAGAACAACCAAAACGTTGTACAAAGAGGAGGAAGAAATAAAAAGGAGGGAAGACAAAAGCCAGAGATCTACTTTCTTTCACTTATCTTTCTAACCTGGCCTCAAGAAATCACTCCCTTGCTCTGGAAACCCAAGCTGTACCTCTCCAGTGATCCACACACACAGCAGGATTCACCCACCAAGCTTAGCTTCCCAAAATACTGTTGTCGTCGTGGGAACTGGCAGCCCCATTCATTTTCAATAAGACTGAAACATAGAATCACATTCTTTTTTCTGGTTGTACTAAATTATTGAATTGGATTATTCTTATGCTAAATCCCAGCTCACTTGGAAAATCCATACAAGACTAACTTAATGTTCTTTTTTCTCTCCATCTTGGAACATTAGAAAAATAAACTTTGTCCTTCCTCTTTCCATTTCCTAGCCAGGTTAATATTGTTCATTTGTACTGCTCAGGGATGGCCCTAGGTGGTAAGGTAGGCTCATAGAAGGTATGTGTAGATATACTGATTTAGCCTCTAAAGAATTTTCTTGGGATTCTCCGTATAAGATATCCACAGCAATTGGAAGCATATGTTATATGGGAGTCGCCTGGTGGCTGTCTTGTAGCAAGGCTAAACATTCCACTGCTAGTGGAAAGCACAAAAGCATCTGTCTCAGAATTGTGTTTGGGTCTAGCTTTACACCAAAACTGTAACTCAGGAAATTTATTTATGTGCTAAGAATAGTGAAAATTTATTCTTTTTTTTTCCCTTTTAGCTACCCAGTTTTCATTTCTTCTTCTTTTGGTAAAGAATAGCCCCATTTTCCTCTGGAGAGCCCCAGCTCCTTACTCTCAGAGAGTGTGTTTTGGATGAAGCTGACCACTTCCGACTCCAGAGGTGGACATCTGACCTTAGGTCTGAGCCAATCAGCACACCGCAATCCCTTGGCCACCAAAAACTGGATAGTATGATAGTCATAGAACCAATGTGAACCAATGGAAACTAATCTTAGGACTTGACTGAGGTGATCAGGAGAGAGACATATGTCTCTTTTCTCCTAGAATAAACAGACACTGCCTGGAACTTCTGCAGTCATCTTGTCATGACAAGATGAGAAAGGGTCAACACACAGAAAGGAAGCTGCACTGATGTCATTTGACTCCTGAGTGAAGCCACATGGGGTGATAACTATTACCCTAGGACTTTTATTTTCATGAGAAAATGAAGTCTTATGCTCAAGCCATAGATGGTTGGGTTGCATGCTGAATTGTTCAAAGTCAAGAGCATTTGCTTCTTCTGATGTGAATCAACCATTTTAGAAATACTCCTCTGTTTTATATTGATTCTCAGTGGATCAGCATAATTACACTTTAGTTCTAAGCTCTTTCAAGCGCTCTCAGATTCTTTTCTAGCTAATGTGCTAATAATAAACACTTGGAGACACGAGGAAAGCTGCTCATTTATGGAACCTCACCGTTAAATCTCATCATAAGTCAGGGCATCTTCTTGTAAATCGTTAACCACTCTCTAACTGAAGGGCTTTGTAGATTCTGTTTTTCATCTGTTTGAGCAAGCACCACTCCTAAGACTTATTCACGTTTGAGCTTTGGCTGGTGTTTCTCCTGATCTCCCAGCCATCGATTGCCCACTGAAGGAGGTGTGGAATGGTACTCAGTGAAACATAGAACACCACTTTCCCTAATCCTCAGGGCTTCCTCACAGAATTACACCCTTTGTACGTCAGATTGCTTTTTCGTGTCGAACCATGTCAAAGAGGCTTTCTGTTTGTGAATCTCAAGGCTATGGCCATAAGCCAGATTATAAAATGGGAATAAAATAAATGCTTTACTCTAGTGAAGTGTAGCTATGGTGAGTGCTCAGTAAGTGTTAGGGACCTGTAGCCATTTCCCAGATATTGTTGCCTCTTGAAGTTTGTGTCACAGAAGTCCATAGGGGATAAAAGAATATAAAAAGAATTGGTTAAGTTTTGTTTTATGCTGCAGAGGGGACCAGCCACAGTAAAATTGTAGAGTGTCCTCAGAATTTGGCAAACTGGTCACAAGTGACTTGTCCAAGAGCAGTTTCAAGGGTATGACCAAGGCTTGACTGCAAAGGGGTGAGAATGTGGGGTATGTCAATGTGGGCAGCTCATGAAGTTTTATTGGTGGAAGGAAGAGGTAGGAGCTCACTAGAGAAGGATATAAAATATCTGGAAAGAAATTTCTTTGTTTTAAATTTCTGAATAGAAGTAGCTTGGACTTATTTCTCAGCTATGGGTAAAAAAAGATACTTTGGAAATATGGGGATTGTGAGGGTGAGAAAGAAAACATGAAGGAACTTTTGACAGGCAAGGTAGGGGGAAGGACAGAGGAAGGTTCTAAGACAGGATGGACAGGGATAAATCAATCTATGAGGTTTTTGTTGAGTAGGCTCAAGAGACCAGAAGAGGACTAGAAGGTCATGAAAATACGGGACCTACTGATAACTGAGAGGCAGGGAGCCATCAAAGGGCTTGGTGGGACATCAAGAGCACAAAGAACAAAAGATAAATAGGTAATTTAGACTTCATCAAAATTAAAAACTTTTGTACAGCAAAGGGCATTAACAAGAAAGTGAAAAAACTCCCTAGAATGGCAGAAAATATTTACAAATCATGTATCTGGTAAGGGTCTAATCTTCAGATTATATGAAGAACTTTGACAACTCAACAATAAAAAGACTAGCAACCCAATTAAAAAATGGACAAAAGACTTGAATAAATATACTCCAAAAGGAAGATATACAAATGGACAATAAGCTCATGAAAAGATGCTTAGTCATTAGGGAAATGCAAATCAAAACCCTAAGATACGGGGCGCCTGGGTGCCTCAGTCATTAAGCATCTGCCTTCGGCCCAGGGCGTGATCCCAGCGTTCTGGGATCGAGCCCCGCATCAGGCTCCTCCGCTGGGAGCCTGCTTCTTCCTCTCCCACTCCCCCTGCTTGTGTTCCCTGTCTCTCTGTCAGATAAATAAATAAAATCTTTAAAAGAAAAACCCCTAAAATACCACTTCATACCCACTAAATGGCAATAATAATAATACTAATAACAAAATGAAAAATAACAAGTGTTGGTGAAGAGAAAGAGAGGAATACTCATATGCGTTTTTTTTTTTTTAAAGATTTTATTTATTTATTTGACAGAGAAAGAGACAGCCAGCGAGAGACGGAACACAATCAGGGGGAGTGGGAGAGGAAGAAGCAGGCTCCCAGCGGAGCAGGGAGTCTTATGTGAGGCTTGATCCCAGGACCCTGGGATCACGCCCTGAGCTGAAGGCAGACGCTTAACGACTGAGCCACCCAGGTGCCGCCACTCATATACTTCTGGTGGGAGTGTGAAATGGCTTAGCCACTGGGAAAAACAGTTTGGCACTTCCTCAACAAGAATAGGATTTTATGATCTAGCAATTCCATGCCTAAGTATATAGCCAAAATAATTGGAAACAGGCACTCAAACAAATTCTTGCACATGAAGGTTTATAGCAGCACTATTCACAATAGCCAAGAAGTAGAAACAACCCAAATGTCCACGAATGAATGAATGAATCAAGTAAGTGTGGTGTATACCTACAATGCAATTTTACTGATCCATAAAAAAAGAATGAAGTACTGATACGGTGCTACAGTGTGGATGAACTTTGAAAACATTATGTTAAGTGAAAGAAGCCAGACACAAAAGGTCACATATTATATGATTCCATTTGTCTGAAACATCCAGAATAGGAAAAGTTACAAGGTCATAGGGCAGATTGGCAGTTGTTGGGGATTGTGGGGAGGGAGAGAGGAATGGGGAGTGACTGCTTAATGGGTATGAGATTTCTTTTGAGGTGATGAGATGTTTTAGAACGAGGTAGAGGTAACAGGTACATAACATTGTGCTAAATGTCATTGAATGTTCACTTTAAAATAGTTGATTCAATGTTATATGAATTTCACCTCAATGAAAAGAAAGAGGCGTGGCGGAGTCAGTGCTCCTGGGTCCCCGTTGTCTCCAGCATCCACCACCTCCAGGGTTGGAAACTCTTGGTGCGGCTCCCACTTCTTGCGATAGTCTGCTGGGCTGGGTTCCCGCCTTCAGTCCTTTCCCTCTGCTGTCCATCATTCGTGGGCCTAATGGTTTCTCATCCATTGTGGCCTCCTCTTCCTAATATACAATTTCTGGAATGTTTAGGGACTTGGAATAGGAGATACTGGCAGTAACTTACTATTATTATTTTTTGGAATAAAATAAAAACTCTGAAACGCTGTCATCAGATGGCTCTTTTTAAGCTCAAACCCCTTTTAAGAATGTGATTTTCCTCAGAATTTGTCTCTAGAATGACCTGACTGGTTTCTCATCAAGTGCCTTGTATATAGATTTTTTATTTTTAAAGATTTTTTGGCGTTTTCCCCACTGCTGGAAAGAAGTTCTCATCTTTTTATTATGATCCAACGTCTTGATTAACCAGCTCCTTTAGAATGGGGTTCCTAAGGGATATACTTTAAAATAAACTGGAGATAACTGAACAGAAAAGAAATTGATACATAACGAATTATAAACACAAAAATGTTCCATAAAATATTTACCTGTAGAGAAATGGAATTTGATACTATCTGAACATAGAGAAGTAAGTTTAGCTCACCACTACATCCAGATTTCCTTTAGCATGCCACAATTTCGCATTTTTATTGAAAGGTCCCATCACTGGGAGTAGATAGGAATCTATAGGTTTGGTTTTATTTTTTCCTACTTGTCTGTATTGTGTTGTTTTCTATATTTGATTTTCTAAATGAAGTAGTGAGAGTTACTTGGCACTAAGAACCTCTTGGAGCTTATATCTACAGTATTCACAGTTTTCACCACTGGCTTGCATGTTTAGGAATAATCACAGAAATCCTATATAATATTTTTGGAGCTTAGATGAAACAGTGCATGGAAAGTGCTTAGCCAGGGTTGAATCAAGTTAGCCATGAGGCTGTGTCTGAAGGAGCACAGCATACAGCTAATGAGGGTCTCACCCTGACTGTCTGGTATCTCCATGTTGGTTTGTGCTAGTTCCTTACTCTAAGAGATCCAGAGTGCTGGATGAAGACGACCTGACCCAGACTGCCAGCACCGCCCTCCTAGGCCTGTGATCATGGGTATGTTACTTAACTTCTCTATGTCTGTTTTCTCTTTTGTAAAAGGGAGATGATAGTGCTTAGTTCATAGACTCTTGTGAAAATTACAAAGAAAAATGCAAGTAAAGTGCTTAGAATAGTGCCTGGCTCATACTAAATGTTTAATGAATACTAAAGTTAGTTCCAAGTTTGTGGGTTTGCAAAATTCTCTAATTATATCTCTCCAGAATGTCAAGGTTGAACCATATTCCACATGATTTAATGCCAGCACAGGAGCAACCACCCTCTTCCAGACACCAGACTCCATGAGATTTGATGTCTGTTTTGGGTTATAAACTCCTATTTTTTCCCTTGGTCTCTTTTGAAAGATGCAGGGATGGGAACTGTCCGGAATGTGTGTGGATACTCTTCCTTCCTATATCCATGGTGGTCATCACTAATCAGCCTCAGTATTCTCTCCAACTGAGCCCAGACCAGACCTCAGAACTCCTCTCAACAGAGAGCCTGGATAGCACTTCATTAGAGTCAGCTCATGGCAGGTAACCTATTTGCCATCTCTGTTTTAGAAACTCAGTATAATTCTACCATTGCCCTCCAGGAAGGAGATTGAATGGAGGAGGGGCTAAGGCAGTCAGGAAAAGGACAAAGAATGACTGATGTTTCCTGTAGCATCTGCTAAGCCATTCCCCATCATGAACGCTCATTCTTCATTGCCCCAGCATGATGATTTGCAAGAACATAAGATGAGCTAATTTTAGAAATTTGTCAATACAAAATCTCAAATAATAAAATATCCAGATTTATACAAGCGATGCTGTAAAAATGACAGTATTATTTATCTGTGCAACTGTTGGGGGATGAAGGGTGAATGTTGCAGAGAATGTCAGCTGGCAGTTTGCTTCATGTTTGGAGAAATGTTCTTATACTCATTATTTCAGTTGTGGGAAGGCTGATAAATCTAATTGCAGAAATTATAGAGAGAAAAGATTTATCAATTGATGCATGATTTACTTTTATAGCACTGTAGTCTGGTTACAATATTTGTGCATGACCTTTGATTAGGAAAATTCTTACACAAATTAAAAATAGAATGCTTTAAGGGGTGAAATAAATTTATAAGATGTGTGATGGAAGAGTCTCCATTGGCTAATGACTGGTGGCACATGGTCCTGGACATCGTCCTTCCTCCCCTTCTGGTTTAGCCTTTTCTGTGTCTAGCACTGCCATGTTGGTCCCCATTTTGCTTGACCTGATTATAAATGGGAACATTTGTGGGAGGATGTGGAGAAAAGGAACACTTGTACACTGTTGGTGGACATGTATATTGGACCAGCCACCATGAAAAACAGTATGAAGTTTCCTCAAAAAATTAAAAAAAAATAGAACTATCATATGATTTGGCAATTCCACTTCTGGATATTTACTTGAAAGAAATAAAAGCTCTAAGTTGAAGACATGTATGCACCCCCCTGTGTACTGCAGCATTATTTATGATAGCTAAGACGTGGAAGCAACCAGTGCATCTACCAATGGATGAATGGATAATACATATATATTTTATATATGTATATGTGGATATATACTTATATCACACTTTCTTTATGTGATATATGTATATATATGGAATATTATTCAGCCACAGAAAAGAATAAAATCTTGTCATTTGCAATAACATGGATGAAACTTGAGGCCATTATGCTAAGAGAAATAAGTCAGGCGGAAAAAGACAAATACTGTATGGTCTCATTTATATGTGGAATCTAAAACAAACAAACAACCACAACTGATCTATAGACACAGGGACAGATACAGAGAACAGAGGCAGGGGATGGATGAAATGCCGAAGGTGGCCAAAAGTTACAAACTTCTAGTTGCAAAGTAAATAAGCTATGGGGATGTAGAGTACAGCACATTGACTATATTTAATGATGCTGTTTTGTGTATTTGAAAGTTGCTAAGAGAATAGATCTTAAAAGTTTTCATCACAGGAAAATAATGGTAACTGTATGTGCTGATGGTTGTTAACAAGACTTACTATGGTGATCATTTTGCAGTATACACAAGTATTCTGTTGTACATCTGAAACTAACATAATGTTATATGTCAGTTATATCTCAATAAAATATCAAACAAGTCAAGTCATGTTACCATATCATCTGAGGTGTTATTTTCCTCTTAGACTGACATGACATGCCATCACCTCAAACTTCTATGCCAAAGGCAAGAGGGGAATGGGATGGTCAAGTGCTTTTCCCTGGCTGCTGTCCATAATCTACTTTATGATTATGCCTCTTTTTCCCAACTGAGAATTATGACTAACCCTTACAACAGCATCGAGATAGGTGTTCTTATTTCTCTTTTACCAATGGGAATATTGAAGCTCAAATGGGCCAATTGCCAAATAATGCATAAGGGGTGGAGCTGGAATTGTAACCCCAGATTGTCTGGCTCAGCCTAAAGCCCCGTCACTCTTGGGTCATTTGCTTCCTTATGCCCAGTGAAGCTGAAAGTGGGTTTGCTTTTTCCACCCTGGGGAAAATTACTCACTTAACCCAGTCCTAGTGACTCCACTTTATACTCTCTCCTGTATTTGTGGCTTTCAGTGGAGTGTGTTAAACTGAGATGGGCTGGTTCAGCCCTGGGATGCTCTGGACGGTGTGTGCTCAGAGGCGTTGATTCGAAAGGAAAAGGCAGAAAGAGGACAGGAATACTGCTAAATGGTGCAAAAATGGATGAGTTTGTCATGCAAAAGACAAGTAACATCCGGATCCCCGGACATGCCCCTGACTTTGAGAAGGACTAAGACAGGCAGCCTGGGTGTAACATTCCTTCCCAGCTTCAACTTATTGCTGTCCCTGGGCTGCAAATTGGCTTCCATGCTGCGTCTTTCTTGTCCTTTTCTCTTCAAGTCTGTAGATACGTATTTTAGCCTGGCTTCACTGGACACCCCTGTCATGCAGGAAGGACAAGTGAGACACGCACAGGGTCTAGGTCTTCCTGCTTCCAGCATGTTCCCGCCTGTCACACCTCTCTCTGGGTCATTCACTCCTGTTCTTGATGTTTCTCACTGGGTCTTTCTTCCTCAAGCATCGTAGCCAGAAGGAAAAGGAGGTCACCCTTCCACTTTGTGTCTTCCTCTTAATCACATGCCCTGTAATCTGTGAAGAGAAGAAATCTTGTGATTTCACTGGAGGAAGTTTTTATCTCAAGTGAGGATCTTTCTGAGAAGACCTTTTGTCACCTTTTCTGAGGTTCCACCTGGGCAGAAGGTTGCCCTGCTACCGGCCTATCATCTTCTCATTGCGTGGCCCAGAACTCAGTGGATATTAAGGATGGCTGGTCACCATTTATTCTTCACAAGAGCCATCACATTTTGCCACCTCCACTGTGTTTACTCTCCTCTGGACTCTGGAACTGGCCCAGATGGTCTCTGTGTCTATGACCTTTCTCAGGGATCTATTCTGGCCAAACTTAAAGAGCTCTGGTAGCTCCCTCTAAGTCCTTTCCATATTTTGATGCATACTTGAGGGCAGACCTGCCCATTAACAGGGGCGTTTACTCAATCTTTCCCATCTGGGTGATTTCCAAAAAAGCTCCTTAACAAAGCCTGTGGGGTATTCTCAGCTCAGTCCAGAATACAATAAAAAAAAGTCCTATCTACAATAAAGGTTTTTACTAGGAATCTTATTTATGTTTTTATGGTTCCTGAAGCTCTTCTTTAATTACTGCCTACAGAAGATCTGTCATGAATGATAAAGGATCATTCTCCTTATTACCTTAAATTTACTTCCTTCCACCCAATATATTAACCTTTATTACTACAAGTTATGGCTGTTAGGAGCCAGAGCTAAGGAATAAAGTTTACTTCCATTTAAGATGTAAAAGCAGGCAAGTCACTGCTTTCAGTAGAGAGTAGGATGAGGAATAGAGACTATGTCATTTGGTGGATACATAAAAATGCATTATGTTCCTTTTAGAAGATAATTATCTAGGAGTCATTTGCCTAGTTCAGTTAGAAGTTTCTTTCTGAGGTGGAAAATGAGGAGGAAAAAAAAAGAGGAAAGAGAGAAAGATGGATGGGCTGACAGATGGACTAATTAAGTAATGAAGAAACAGAAGAGATGAGAAGATTATAGACCAGGAAGACAGCAGCTCCCTCGAAAGCAGCAGGATGTGAAATGTCTCCTGAAAAAGAAATAATAAAACAGATGGTTTGAGTTAAATAAATGATGTTTGGTTATTGAAAAGTGCATTCTTCCTAGTTTCTAACACATTTGAATGTCTCTCTATAAGAAAAATGGAACAATGCTCATTTTGGATGCTTAACGATAAATATTAGTCTTTTACTATTTTACGTTTTGTTTAGAGATCTTGAAGCTCTTTCTTAGCTTAGAGCTTTGCAAGCTCTCCTTCATAGGGGTAAAGGCATAACTTTGTTTTATCAATTGGATAGTTGGAGTCAAAGGAATTACCTCTCAAAGAATGATGTAAGAAAAGGCACTACTTCTCGGTAATTTCTCCAGGCCTTCTGCTGGAGGGCTCTGGTTCATGACTTGTGGTTCCACATCTTGTTCCTTCCATCCTTCCATTCTGTATTAATCAGAATTGTGTTGGTTATTATTATCAAAAACCTAAGTCAAACTGACTTTATCTAAACAAGTAGTGAGTAAATAAGTCCGAGAAACCTGACTCTTGCCTTCTGGCGTTCTAACAACATCATTGGGTCTGTCTCTGATTCTATGCTAGAAATGTTTTTATTCCATTAAATTCAGTTCTTGTGAATTTTCCAGACTGTGAACCTCCCAGTAACTCATAAAAGCAAGAAAATAAGTAACTATGTGAGCCTTGCTTGGGTTATTCTCTACCAAGCTCTTTCTCCTGCCAGTTACAAACTGCTCTCCAGAGCTACAGCCCTAAATGGTCCTCAGAATCTACAATCCCCCAGAAGAGTGGTCAGTCAGTCTCTAGGAAGTATTCTGTTCGGCTGATTGGTGTATATTCTCACTCATTTCTCAGATAGGAATGGCGAGCCCCTTGACTGGTTGCTGTATCTGATTTACATGAAGAAGGAGACAGAAGGTTTCTGTTAGAGGAATAGATCAATAGTATAACAGGTGCTTTCAGGTCTCACATTTAGGTCTCTAACCTATTTTGAGTTTATTTTTGTGTGTGATGCTAAAAGGTGATCCAGTTTCATTCTTTTGCATGTAGCTGTCCAGTTTTCCTAGCACCATTTATTGAAGAGATCGTCTTTCCCCATTGTATAATTTGCCCCTTTTATTATAGATTTAATTGAACGTATAATCATGGGTTTATTTCTGGGCTCCCTATTCTGTTCCATTTATTTATGTGTCCATTTTTGTGCCAATACCATTCTGTTTTGATTACTAGAGCTTTGTAGTGTATCTTGAAATCTGGGATTGTGATACTTCCAGCTTTGTTCTTCTTTCTCAAGATTGCTTTGGCTATGGAGGGTCTTTTGTGGTTCTATAAAAATTTTTGTATTATTTGTTCTAGTTTTGTGAAAAATGCTGTTGATATTTTGATAGAGATTACATTGAATCTGTAGATTGCTAGAAGAAAACACAGGTAGCGATTTCACTGACATTGACTGTAGCACCATTTTTCTAGATATGTCTCCTGAGGCATGGGAAACAAAAGCAAAAAGAAACTATTGATTCTACACCAAAATAAAAAGCTTTTGCACAGCAAAGGAAACTATCAACAAAACAAAAAGACAACCTACTGAATGGGAGAAGATATTTGCCAATGATATATTTGATAAAGGGTTAATATCCAAAGTATATAGAGACCTTATACAACTCAATACCAAGAAAACAAACAATCCAATTAAAAAAGGGACAGAGGCCCATGAACAGACATTTTTCTAAAGAAGACACACAGATGGCCAACATGTACATGAAAAGATGCTCAACGTCACTAATCATCAGGGGAATGCGAATCAAACCCACAAAAAGATATCATCTTATACCTGTTAGAATGGCTAAAATAAAAAGAAAAAAAAACAAGAAATAATAAGTGTTGGAAAGGATGCGGAAAAAAAGGAATCCTCATACACTGTTGGTGGGAATGTAAATTGGTATAGTCACTGTGGAAAACAGTATGACGGTTCCTCAAAAAATTAAAATTGAAATGCCATATGATCCAAAAATTCCACTCTTTGGTATTTACTCAAAGAAAATGAAAACAATAATTCAAAAATATACATGCACCACTAGTTTATTACACCATTATTTACAGTAGCCAAGAGATGGAAGCAAACTAGATGTCCACTGATAAACACATGGATAAGAAAGACGTGAAAGAGTTTTATATATATATTTGTATATTATATATATCCTATGTATATTATATATATCATATGTATATAATATATATGTGTGATATATAGCACATATATATAAAATAGAATATTACACAGTCATAAAAAGGGTGGGATTACGCCATTTGAGACGACATTATGTTAAGTGAAATAAGTCAGACTGAGAAACACAAATATTCTATCATTTCATTCTTAAATGGAATCTGAAACAAGAACAAGTGAATAAACAAATAAGAAGCAGAATCAGACCTATAAATACAGAGAAAAAAAACTGATGGTTACCAGAAGGGATGTGGGAGAGGGTTGATCAAAATGGGTGAAGGGGAGTGGGGGTACAGGCTTCCAGTTAGGGGATGAATAAATCATGGGAATAAAAGGCACAGCATAAGGAATAAGTCAATGGTATTGTAACAGCGATGTATCGGGACTGATGATAGACACACCCGTGGTGAACATAGCATACTGTATGTAGTTGTTGAATTACTATAATGTAACACTGTGTGTCAACTATATTTAAATAATAATATTAAAAAGTTTAACAGATGCCAACTACACATTCTATTCTGTAGAACTTTTCCGCAGATTAGACATCTTGGTTCCCATCTCATTTTCTTAGCATCCATATCTGATACAAGTGCTAATCGGAAAATTTGCAAAGTGGATGTTTCTGTTTCCTACATTAACTGCCTGTTCTTATGCTGTTCCGCTGCCCAAAAAGCCCACCCCTCAGCTTGCCTTTATCCTACCCTTTCATTGACTTCCTCTTAAACTCCCACAGCAGTTTATATCACCCAGCTTGGTGCTTAATAGTGGGCCATCCTGTGGTCTTTCCTGAAATGTACTGTGTGTTAGTTTCAGTGTCCTAGCCAGATTGTAAAGTCCCATACGGAGTGCATCCGGCTTCACATCCTGCCCATCCCCCCTTGGCACATAGTGCATACTCAGGACTGTGATTTGATGTTCAGGATTGTACATAGTTTGTACCTATTGCCTAGTTTAGTCGTTTGTAAAAATGGAGATGATAATGCCAACTATAGAGCTCATATGAAGAATAAGATGATATCTCTGAGGTGCTTATCACATAACAAGTCTGTAATAAATAATGCATATATGTATATACATATATATATACACACACACACACACACACACATATGTATAATTTGTATGATAAATTTCCTGAAGGCAGAGTACATGCCTTTTCTTCCTTTTTTCTTGTACTGCCAGAGGTAGCATACCATAGGCACTCAATGAGTCTGTGACCATCTGATTTTAATACTCAGGTTCTAATTTTGCCATCTTTCACATAAGGTCATGTTTATTAAAACAATTGCTGCTGTTAATATACTCTTACAGAATTTCCCTTCTCAGAGGAAGACAAGGTCATAGGGAAACATCTGAAAGCACAAAGCACAAACATAAGCAAGCCGCTGAGCATGTGCAATTCTTCCCAGAAGTCCTCCTGTCTTTCTGGTCTATGAAGTCTTTGTAAACTAGCACAAAGAAAGGGTAGGAGTGGGGAAAGGGAGTGGTAAGGAGTCCAGATTCTTCTGGTAACTCTCTGATGGATAATCCTTTCTCCTCTCTGGATGGTGCTTGGAGAAATGACCAACTTCAGTTTTGTTAAAGAAATACAGTGAAAGCTAATATGTCTCATTTTGCTTTTAGTTTTCAAACTAAGGACATTGGCACACAGCTAATTAGGCTTTTAGTTATGGATAACTCTGGTTATGAATTTTCATGCTTTTATAAGCCACTGGGACATTCACAGTCTGGAATTTCCTAAGAATGAATTTAACAAAATAAAAACACTTCTGGCATAAACAAGGACAGAGCCAGCAGTTTCTTAATGAGAAAGATTTTTTTTAAAACAATGAGCATCTAAGGAAAACACTAAGATTGAAAAGTGGAGATAGAAACAAATGCTGTTATTCACAGTCTCTGGGCATAATCTCCTTAGATGGGATGAGAGATCTTGGGTTCGTTTTTATGAGAGCTGACGATATGAATGGGTGGCAGCATGAGTCAGAGAATAGAAAATCAAGTCCCTATAGGACCCCTGGATCTTATGAAAGCCTCAAAAATGTACAACAATTTATTGCTCTTTTGGGAGTCACTGTAGTTTCCTGATAGACACCACTGATTGGCTTTGAATCAGACAGAACTGACTTTGACACCTGGTTCTACCATCTCTTAGCTTCTAAGATTTAGTTTTCTCATCTCTACAAGTCTGGGTAATAGTGGTGCTCATACATTGACTTATCTGAGTCATACACGAGAAAGCATCTGAACAGCATTCTGCACAATTCTGGTAGTGAGTCAGCACTCACTACTGGTGGTGATGGCAATGTTGCACCTGAATCTTTCTCTTTCTTCATAACCATCATTTACACCACCCTTTTATTATTTCATCATGTTCTTTTTGACCTTGTGCTTACATTTTTGTGTATTAATATTACCTTATATTATTATTTATAAAATACTCTCAAATGTTAATTTGTCTGGTCTTAAAGCAGTAATAAGGTAGGCAAGGCAAGCACTATCATTCTCATTCTGAGATTAAGAAAGTAAA
This sequence comes from Ursus arctos, assembly GCF_023065955.2. NCBI lineage: Eukaryota > Metazoa > Chordata > Mammalia > Carnivora > Ursidae > Ursus > Ursus arctos. Next base: position 19,715,401 of record NW_026623089.1, read on the forward strand.
ACACCGAGGCTTTAGAGAAGGTCAGTGACTTCTTACTTTTACATATTTAGTAGCTGGAGGGGCCACAATGAGAGTTCAGATCATCAGCCATAGTGCTTGTCATTTGTCTGTTTTAGATACAGAAGAATCTGTCCATGATTAATTTTAAGAAGTCAACTGCTAAAAAAAAAAAGGTTTGGAAACCATAAGAATGAATTCTATCGAACGTCTCCTGATGACTAGCCCCCAGAGCTTCTGTGGCCAAGGCTGAGAGAGACCTGTGGGTTTTGCTGAGGTCTTGAATGTGCCTAATTTGGAGCTGAAAGCTGCCTTATCCAGTCCTGCAATTCTAGCCTTAAAATTAACAACATGCCCACACTCCAATATTGGAGGAAACCAGGAAATTACATAATAATGTACCAGGGGAGAGGAGATTGCTTTCTGATCCTCCAGGCATTTGTTTTATGTACTGACACAAGAACATTTGATTATTCCCTTAGCTGTCTTATGAGGAATGGCTATAAATGCTAATATGCATCAGGAAATTACCTGGCCTTCCTCTAACTGTGGGAACAAGCTCCATGAAATCATGGCATGCCTGCCTGTATTTTCTGTCACTGAGATGCACCACACCTTTGGTCGTCACTCCGCTGGGTCTTGGTCTCAGGAAGAACCTCTGGTCAAAATTCATGAGTTACAGTCTGTCCTCAGAGTCAGTTTACTCCCCAAATTGTGTGCTGAAATTTCTTGGCAGACATAAACAGTGGTAAATAATTTTTCTTATAAGAGGAGAAATATTCCAGAAGAAAGAAAAATCCTAAAACTTAATCTAGGAGTGGCTAAGGGAAATCGTGCAGTGAGTGAGAAGCATGGGTCCCCTTAGTTTGTCATGTCAGAAATGGGGTCATGCTGAGACAGGTCTTTGCTTATCAAAGCCTCCTAAGATTTGATTATTCCACAAATATTTATTGCGTACTTGCCTTGTGACTTGCTCTGCGCTAGATACTCCGTACAAATTATCCTGAGATCTTCACAGTCACCCTATGTATGCTGCAGTTACTTTGGGTGGCTCAGATTAGTTCTTCCACAAGACCATTGCTTTGAAATATCACAACATTTTCTTTATTGATTTATTTGTGAAGTATCCAAATGCAAATGCAAATCAAAATGCAAACCAAATGCAAACCAAAATGCAAAGTAATTTGGAATCAGTGCAGTATTGCATAAAGAGGACACAGAGGACACAATCAGCCTCCAGGCTGCTGGCTGTCTTGCTGGTAGACATCTTCACTTATCAATGCTGACACTGTTGCCTATTTCTACTGCTAAGAGCATCCGCTCATATACTTCTGTTCAGTCCTTCAATGGTGAACTTAGCTAATGATGCTGTTCATTTAAAATTTTTTTTTTTTCAACTAAATGAGGCATTTGGGATTCTAAACTCATTCATCTGAAAATGTTTTTGCAAGATCTGAGACTATTTTATCATTGACTTGTTTACCCATCCAGGCATTCAACAATAAATACTGGACACCAACACCTGCGGAATGTGGGGTAAGCAATAGAAATAAGGCACTGAGAGAGGGAGGCCTTGACCTTATAGACCTTGCATTCTACAGGGGAAGACAAATAAATAAATAAATAGACATTAGCCATACGGTATGGTAAGTGCTTTGATGGGGTAAGTGTGAGGTTCTTTGCAGGACTTGGCTGGGGTGCCTCAGGGAGGTCATCCGATAGCAGTTTTTCCCAACAGCCTACTTTGCATATGATATGTTCAGGGAAGCCTGTATCAGACCCACTTGGAATGTTTTTAAAAAATACAGATTCCAAGATCCAAATGAATTTCTGTGATTAGGGCAGAGTAATCTGCATTTTAACAAAGTTCTCCACCTGAGTCTCAGGCGCAGTGAAGTGTGAGAACCACTGATTTAGATTGATTGACAAGTTAAATGCTTGTTCCTTCTTCAACACCTATGTAATAATCAGAAATCTGCATCAGAATATAACAGCAAGTGTGTTGTCATAGAGATAGTCTTGATTCAAATGTAAATCATTGCTTTTTTTTTTTTTTTGTATTGTTAGTCACAAATTGCTTGCGGCCCACACCTTAATTATCAACAAATAGAAAGCTGTGTTTTCTAGCAGTTAAAGTTCGGATTCTGGGGTAGGGCTTTTTCTTACCAACTGTATAACTTTGCCTAAATTACCTGTGCCTTAGTTTTGTCATTTGGAAACAGGATGATAATAAGATTCGTACTACGTGGACTTGCTGTGAGGACTAAATAAATTTATATATGTGAAGTATTCAGAAGAGTCCCTGTCACGTCCTCTTTGTCTCACCTGGACTCAGCTGCCATTCTAGATCAGTTCCTATCTGTTACCATCCTTTTCTTTGTGGATCACTGCCCTCTTGTCTTTTTGAAGGGGGACATAGTGGTGAGTTTTGTCCTGAGGAAGTACACGACGGAAGGACCTGATCTTCATTTAAGGACGTCCCCTGTGAACGATTTATTTTGTGGAGTGTTGTCTCATCTGTGCTCACGCAGTGTAGCAGGCAGAGTAATGGCCCCCAAAGATGTCTATGCCCTAATCTCCATGCCAAAACAGGGAAGAAGGGATTTTTCAGATGCGATTAAGAACCTTGGGATGGGGAGAGTATCCTGGAACATCCAGGTGTCCCCAATGTAATCACATGAGTCCTTAAAAGTGGAGAACTTTTCCCAGCTGAATCGGGTGGAGATGCAATGTTTTTGGCTTTGAAGCTGGAGGAAGAGGCTAGGAGCCCACAAAGCAGACAGCCTACCAAAGCTGGAAAAGGCAAGGAAATAGATCTCCCCTAGAACCTCCAAAAGGGAATGAAGTCCTGCCAACACACTGATTCTAAATTGGTAAGATCTTTGTCAGAATTCTGATTTACGGAACTGTAAATTTGTATTGTTTAAGCCACTTAGTTAGTGGTAAGTTGTTACAGTAGCAATAGGAAACTAATATAATCTTTAGAGCCCTCTGTTTTGTTTTTTCCTGTAGAATAATATGTATCTGACCCTTCATTTTAATCTTTTGTACCCAGAAAATAATTCCTTCCCTCCGTACTGGTGCACCCCCTAGTCCTTTTTTTTGAAATCATTGGAAGTGAGGATTTGCCTTAAGTATAATAATCTGAAGGCTGATATTTAATTTCAGCAGATGATCCATTCTCTAGCATGCTGTGTATAAGTCAGAATTTCTCCTATTCTTCTTCACATCACATCCCCACCTTCCTAGTATTTAGTTATATTTACTTCTCTTCCCTTAACCTTCAGAAGTTTGTATCTACGGAATGTTCACCAGGTGATTTCTTGAACAGTTCTATTCTTGTTAAACTCCCATTTCATAGGTTCTTCTGAAAATGTGCCTGGAAATAAGGCCTGGATAATTGGCAATCACATCATATGCCCCACCACTCTAAAACGCCATAAAATTATAGTCCAACTAAATGAACCTAAAAGAAATAATGCATGTGGAATATTGAAAGACCCTGACTAAGAGATTTTTGCATGTATTTTAAAAATAGGCTGTTACATTAAACTTAGGTTGCTTAGTGAAGATAATTTTTAAAGCTATGTTTAAAAATATATTTAAATTAAAATGTAGTTAAAAGGTAGAACGGAGCCACTTATAAAATCTCCTCTACTCGAAAACATCCATGGAAGTAAATGTCTTCTGCACACTTAGATATGGTTTATGGCATCTAGATTGTGCGGGAGGAACAATAACAGAGTTTGCAGCTCACTGAGAACACCCAAATTGATTTAAGCTTCTTTTCATTGGAGCATACATTTATGACAGGCGCCATCAGCAAGAGCTTAATTTTCTAACTTATTTAAGCATTCACAAAGCTGTTTGACTTCTCCTCCAAGGGAACCTTCTGGTAGTTTGTGTCGGCTGCAAGATATTTTCTTCTGGGAGAATCTAAAGCAACCGGAACCTGTTTATCCTGGAGTTGAAATGCCCGGGGATCATCTCAGGTGAAAGTAAGTTCCCAAGCTGTTTCACGGTGATGTCATCAGAAATGTTGAGATCTTTAAGACAGTTTGGTGCATTCTCTGCTTAATGCCTTGGTGCTATTCTAATTATTGGAGAGTATTGATTTCAGGCCATCCTTGATGGAGGGCCAAGATGTGTCAAAGTGCACTCAGAAGTCAGGAGAGGGATATCTCGGTGCCATCCATATAAGGAACAGTTGGAGGCATTAAGACTACTTCACCTGGGGCGCCTGGGTGGCTCAGTCAGTTAAGCCTCTGCCTTCGGCTCAGGGAGTAATCCCAGGGTCCTGGGATAAAGCCCTGAGTGGAGATCTCTGCTCAGTGGGGAGTCTGCTTCTCCCTCTCCTTCTGCCCCTTCTCCAGCTCGTGCATGCGTGCGCGCTCTCTCTCTCTCACTCTTTCTCTCTCTCTTAAAAAAAAAAAAAAAAAAAAAAGACTGCTTCACCTGGAGAAGAAAGATCTGGTGGGGTATGATAGCCAGATTCAAAGTCTGAAAGGACGGCATGTAGAGAGAGAGTTTGACTTATCCCATCTTTCTGAAACGGGTAGAAATAGAGCCAGTGGATGAGAGTTACTGAGGTTGATCTAAATTTTTTATAAAGAAGAGTTCCTGGGATCGGAACTGGATGAAGATGGAGAGGATGAGCTCTCTGTCCCTAGCGTTGCTCAATCATAGACAAGAAACTTGTAACTCCATTAGGATCCTTGAGCCATTTATTCTCTATCACAGTCTCTCCGCTGCTGAGAAGTTCAGGTCTCTGCCCCCAAAACCTGATGCCCAAAGGGTAGATGGGACATTTCTTTGCCAGAAATGGCAACTCTCGGCCACCATTCCTCCTCCTACCCAGGGCACATATTCTAAATGATCACAGGACTGTCTTCTGCCCAATAGAACCTCAGAATCCTTCTCAACGTGATATGCTGCCATTATTAGAATTGGCACACAGATGAAATCTACTTGTTACCTCTGCTTAAGGGCAAACCTGGGGTGCTCTTTATTATCCTCTCCATTCTCTACATAGCCCTCTGTGTTCTTTTTTGTGATACTTGGGCTGGGCTTCTGCAAATTCTGTTTCTGCTTTGCAAGTTGGATTACTGATACTCTAGAGGGACGCTGAAAGGCTGAAGGAGGAAGAAGAGACTTTCTCTCCCTTCCCATTTTCTGAGGCTTTCTGCTGCTTTTCTGTAGTGGCAGCTGATCCCAGTTTTCAGTTTCTCTAACAAACAGAAGCAGCCTCATGGTATGTTCCTCAGCGATCACAGCATCTTCCAGCCAGTGTGCCCCTCGGAGGTCTGAATTTCAACTGCACAGGGCCACTCCTCCAGCTTCTAAGTAATAATTATTCCAACTTTTTTCCGTGTATTCCCCATCCCTAGGGGTAGTGGCTCTTTCTACAATTGTCACTTCTGTGATGCTAGTCTCTTCTTATCTTTTTGGTTACCTTCAACTTTTCCCGAATTAGGAAGTTTTTCATTTTTTTGCTCAAATAGCCGGTATGGGTTTTGGTCTCTTGATTCTTTCGCCACATCTCCCATCAGCACTCATGTCTGTCTTCCTAACATTCTCTTTTCCCCTGCTCTCACTGGTGACCCCGTAACTTGCTAATCCCTGCCTACACATTAGCTGATACATAAGGTTTAGTACCAGCGGCTGTAGGTGGTTGTGGCCGTTGTGCACTGACAAACGCTAGAGGGCGCCGTTCGCATTCGTAATCAACATTGATCTCTACATTTAGGACAACTTCCCAGCAGTTAAGGAACAGAAGGCATTTTAAAATTTACGCTGAGCTAGTGATGCTTTAGCCTGTAACTGATTAAGGGCTAATTGTGTTTGACTTGATTCTAGACGGAGCTGTAAGGGACTTTGACGTCATCCAGTCCTGTGTGTTCATTTTCAAGATCAAGAAATTTAAGTCTCAGAAATGATGGCGCTAGTGCTAGGCTTCCTGGTGACTTGGAGCTGAAATTAGAACTGCAGACGTCAGACTCAGACAGCACGACCACAGAGAAATAACGGAACACAAATTCACTCTTTAAGGGGAAAGGCCAGTTCCGAGGGAGGTACCGACAAACCGTGTGTCTCTGCAACCCTCGTGTCCTCTCTGGCCTTCTCTGGCTGCAGAGGTTAGTAATGAGACCAGGCTGTTGGTGGGAGAAAGCCGGCTCCAGAAGATACTGTGGGTGTTGCTGAGAGGATGGGACTTAAAAACCCATAGATCATTAAAGTGCCCTTTTAAGCGTGTCAGAAAGATAAGAAAAATAATGGAGAGAGATTGGCTCCTACAGATCAGATACAGACCATGTGTGTTCATGACTTGATGAGTTTTATGCAGAATAAAATTGTTAATGGCCGAATGTGATGACAGTTAATATCCTATAAGAGTATAAAACAGTACAATGCAGGATAAAAGCATTATACAGTAATTACAAAGTGCCCATAATTAAATTTCAACAAGAAATTTATGTACAAAAAGGATCTGAAGGAAAGAAGATGTGGACTTCAGCAATGGGAAGGCTGGTGAGGAGGAAGGGGATGCGTCACAAATCAAGATGTTTGTGAAAATGAGGAAGAAGGGGGTCTCTAGCATGTAGCCAGAAGCATGTGCTTCTGCCCTCAGTGTAGAAAAGTCCGAGTGGCAGGTGAGAAAACAGGGGAACTAACATCACACCCATCCTTCTGATCCCAGTACTTTTGCCACTGCCAATATCTGAATCCTGAGCTTTCTGTGGGTGAAATTTAATTATTTTTAAATAATGACTACCACTTCTTGTACCAGATATTTTATTAGGCACTTTGTACACATTGTGCTACTTAACCCTCTTAACAATTTATGTTCCTTGTTCTAGAGACAAAGAAACTGAAGCTCCCAGAGGCTAATTGTCCAATAGACAGGAGTCAGGATGTTGCTTAACGTCCCACAATGCACAGGACAGCCTCCCCTGACCCCCAGCAAATAACTGTCTGTCCCAAAATGTCATTAGTGTCAAGGTTGAGAAACTGTCGTGGTTAATTGGGTTTTTGTTTTTTGTTTTTTTCCTTAATCTATTACCATTCTCTGTCATATTTAGGAGCGAGAGAACATGATTATTTTCACATAGGTTGTGAGTTACATTTGCTCTTACATGTACAAAGGTGAGAGAAACCTAGGATCTTGGGAATAAATATCCAAACTTCTGATTATTTAGGAAGAAGCAGAATGCTAAAACAAAGTTCTAAGAGGGATTATAAAAATAGATACAGGAGCAAGGGGTATAGTAGCTACTCTGAGGCAACAAGAACGTGGCAGAGGAGGGTCCTCTAAAGAGGGACTGAGTAGGACTTGCACTCAATTCCTGGAGCAGATGCTGGGGTTCCTCTTACAGTCTTGGAAAATGATCATGCCTCTCCTTTGGCTCATAGCCCACGCAGCCTGGAACTATGATTTAAGTATGTGTCACTTCCTTCCAGATAGGTTAGTAGCCCCTGGAGGACAAGGATGCCAGTTATCATCTCTCCAATTCCTAGCCTTAAATTTGGTAGGTTCTCAGCTGTGATAAAATCTGAAACATGCAACTTCTTTAAGGAATCCCATTCATCCACAAGAACTCATGATTCGATAGTTGTAAAAGAAAAGGAAAGAATGTTATTTGATATCTTTTCCATATATTTTTAAAAACAGTCTTTTTTTTTTTTTTAAGATTTTATTTATTTATTAGAGAGAGAGACAGCCAGCGAGAGAGGGAACACAAGCAGGGGGAGTAGGAGAGGAAGAAGCAGGCTCTCAGCGGAGGAGCCTGATGCGGGGCTTGATCCCAGAACGCTGGTATCACGCCCTGAGCCGAAGGCAGACGCTTAACGACTGCGCTACCCAGGTGCCCCTAAAAACACAGTCTTAAAATGGAAATTATTTATTTGGATTATGAACAACGTATTGCAAACAGTGTGCTCTGTGGCAAGGCAATTTCCCTCTTTGCCCAGGTTGCAAGCTAGAGAAGTCAGCTTTGATTTCTCCCTTCTCTGTCACAAATGTTAACAATTTTGTTAAAAAAAAAAAAAAAAGCCCCCCCAAACTGAATTAAATAATTTAACAAAAATGAGCCAAATGTTTTCTTCTGTTATTTTCTAACTAGGCAGCAGCTTTGTCTTACTTTAAAATCAATCTTAACCTTATTTTATTTTGTGTGCTTCCTGTTTCAAAACAAAACAGATTTCCAAAACCTTCCTTTTTCTTTTTCTTTTTTTTAAAACAGGGTTAATAAAACCACAGTGTCTTGTTAGATTCAGTTTAAGATTATTGTCCACATGGAAATCTTGAGGCAATCCATTCAATTCTAGAACACAGGGTTAGAGGGAGGATTCTTTCACAAAATAATTTGGTAAAATAAGTATTACGGAAAAGGCCTGGAAAAGAGGGACATGTTACTTTCTCCAAATCCTCCTAATGAATAGATAATCATGCCTTTCCTTGAAGGACTTCTTGGTAATTTGGGGGGGGGGGTGTACACAAACCTAATACTTTAAAATGGAGCAAAATGTGGGAATTTATCCATAGCGTAGATTATATTTGTTTTTAAATAACATTGCAAGATACTGAAATTTTGCCTATGCCCGATGAACTTTTAGGACCTTAAGAGTGTTTCACATACCATACAGCAATAGGTCAGTATACCGCGTTTGTCATTCAATCAAGTTTCATCAAATACTTAAGTCCACACTATATGCTAGACATCATTCTCCCTGTTGCTTCCCTCCATAGTCACGTTTACTCTTACAAGATTCCATTTTAAACGGAATGAAGTCCGTCCCTTCCCCAACCTGCTCAAGTCTGAAATTGAATGGAAAATATGAGCTGTGGATACTAAGGAAAATGTAATGTTTGTCCTTAACATTAACAAGTAAATGCGTATTCTATAACCAAATAAGGCGAATACCCTGGATCTGTCTGAAGTGAATTTATTCACTTTGTTTCTGACTGTTTTCTCTGCTGGCCACAGTAAATGTATCCTAACACAGTAGTTTTTATGCATTGTTATGTGGAGTTTATTTTCTCAAAATTGTCAAAATTTATTGTCTCAAAATTGTGTTTTGTCAAAATCAACATATAAGATCCAGGATTTGCCTTTATGTGGAGTTCATCTGTCCTTCTCCGTGGCCCCAGAGCGCTTGGGATGAATAATACTATTAGTTTCCTGGTGCTGTATGCGTGAGTGTGATAGAGTGTGTGTGTGTGCGCACGCGCGCATATTTCAGCATATGGTAATTACGATCCTTGGGGTGGAATAAAGCAGCCCTGCGTTCGAATCCCTCACTTCCAGACGGTGATATTCAGGAAGTTACTGAATCTCTCTGGACTTCACTTTTCACAGAATGGGCCTAAAAGAAGCTACTTTATAGTGTTATTGTGAGGATTAAAAATAATACTTTTTAAGCACCTCTTACAAAATAGTTCCTCAGTAAATAGTATTTTTTATCCTTGAATTAGAAATGTTCTCCAATGTCAGCTTTTTGGCAGTTTTTTTTCTTTTTTTTTTCTTATTTGGGGGAGGGTGGAAGAAGGGTTCGTACGAGTACATGTTCACAGAACATGGTCAGTACAGGTTGAATTGAATCCCTTGGCTGAATTTCTGTGTAAGGAACCTTCGGTAGTCCCCATCTCACAGATGATTCCAATTTGTTTTCAGCTTGCTGGGAAATATAGAAAATGTGTTCCCACTCAGGACTACTCCTTTCCAGAATACTCTCAGATCCAAAGTCCCATACTGATATTTCACTTTTTATCACTTTTCCTCAGGGGAAGACATTCCAACCATTCAAATAATGTCCACACAATTTCAACATTTAGACTTCATTTTTCATAATTCATTAATGGCAGAGTAAGTGTATTAAAAAAATGTGAACTTTGAGCAACCAGACTAGTAAACAAATAAACCAGTTGCCTGCCTTAATTTTAAAATTATACAAGGTTATAAGCATTTATTCTAGGATGTTAAAACATTGACATTTAAAAAAAATTTTTTTTAAAGATTTTATTTATTTATTCGACAGAGATAGAGACAGCCAGCAAGAGAGGGAACACAAGCAGGGGGAGTGGGAGAGGAAGAAGCAGGCTCATAGTGGAGGAGCATGATGTGGGGCTTGATCCCATAACGCCGGAATCCCACCCTGAGCCGAAGGCAGACGCTTAACCGCTGTGCCACGCAGGCGCCCCTGACGTTCTTAAAATTTTTAAGACAAAAAATGGTCCAGCTTTGAGCCATGTAAGATTTGAAGCCATATTAACAACCTGTCTTCATTAATTAAGATGGAGACATTTTGTAATAAGCTGGGGTTTTTTGTTTTTGTTTTGTTTTGTCTTTTGAGAGAGAGAGAGAGAGAGTGTGTGTGTGTGTGTGTGCAGGTGTGGGGAGGGGGAGAGAGAAAATCTTAAGCAGGCTCCACGTCCATTACAGAGCCCAATGTGGGGCTCAATCTCACAACCCTGAGATCATGACCTGAGCTGGAATCAAGAGTCAGTGGCTGTTTGTTTTTGAAACCCAAGCCTGACACGCCCTCATTTCACATCTGATGTGAGCGCTGCGGGCAAAACCAGCTTCCCAGCCAAGGGGACACCCAGGTACCTGTGGAGAACAGCTCACTCCTCATTCCACTGTTTTGCTTTTTTTCTGGCCAAATTGTCAGAAAAAATATCATTGTTTAAATTGTATAATTTTACTAAAGAAAATTGTCTTTTGCCTTGAATAGTTACCGATCTAATGATCCTGTGTATCCCAAAAGGTGCCCCATAGCTTCTAGGGGATTCAGAGAAAGGGACCAGATGGATAATGGGGACAGGGAAGTGACACAAATGAAGAAATTAAAACACACACATTCTCACACAAGTTGAACATCTGCTCATTGTAACACATGATAAACTGGTGTGTCATTCTTAAAAGGCTGATTTCTTACGCAGCAGTTCATGTCATGGTGCTATTTTTGAACTTGTTTGGAGGAAGATAACTTTTTATTATAGTTTTTTTTTTTTTTTTAAAGATTTAGGGCACATTGCAAAACTGTTATTTAGGTTTGTGCTAAGAAGGAAAACAGCTACTACCTTCCAGCCAATCACTGAGAATCATGAACATTATCTGCAGGGAATGACTTTTAAACAGAAAGGTAAATAAATCAGAACTCAAGCGATTATTTAAATGAGGTCAATATTACTCTAATGTATTCTTTAGATGCCCATGTCCTGTGGAGTAGCCAAGAATGAGAAGTAGTGTTTTCTAGCTTGTCTATTGTACCCACAGCCCATCCAGAAAGGTATCTACAGGAAGGGCATTGCCTGACTCAAATGTGGGCCCCGGTGTCACTGACCTTCGTCCAAATAGCTTTTATTTCAAGGACAGGGGAGCTGGGCTAGAGTTATAAACACCTATTAATTCACAGGGCCATACTCTTCTCAACATTTATGTCTAAAACAGTACAGGGGACTAGTTAATACCTTGAGCCTTGAAGACAGAAGGACATAGTTGCCAAGGCCAGCTCTGCCCTTGACTGGTGGTTGACCTTGAACAAGGAACTTAATCCTTTTGGGCCTCAGTCCCTTCATCTGTCAAATGTGAATACGAACAGGAGCTACTTTGCAGGGCATTTGTGAAGCAATATCTAGGGCGTGGAAGGTGGTCACAGAGAAGGTGCTGACAAATATTTTTTATTACGAGTGCCAGGACCCCATTCCAAGGACGTGTGCGTGGTTTTTTGGGGTTAGCTAGGCTAGTAGAAACTTGCAAGGCTTACAGGGCATTAACTGCAATCATAATGCCCTGTATGAAAGTGTGGAGCCAGTCTGCCTGGGTGTATCCTTCTCTGCCACTTAACTAGCTGTGTGACTTCATGCAAGTCACTTAATCTTTCTGTGTTTTAGTTTTTACAACTTTAAGATGTGAATTATAATCCTGTACACCTTAAAGGATTGTACTCAGTGTTAAGTGAGTTTATATTTGTAAAGTGTTTAGTATAATACCTGACATGCATTAAGTCTTATATGATTATAGTTATTTTTATTATGGAAGCCAGGCCACTGATAACTCTGGAATGGATATTCTGAAAGTGGTTTCTGCAAGAAAGAGGATGGGAGGAAGCCCTTCACTACTCTATAGGCTACTCTTAGGCTAATTCTCTTCGGGCTTTGGGCAAATTCATATTATGTATCAGGAGACTATAACTCAGAGACACCTTTCCTGGGAAGTTTCTTTCTCTATGCCTCTGGGAGCTCTTAGCACCTCATGCCTTATGAGACTGAAGGATCATCACACATACTGGTCTTTAAGTCCCTCCCTCATGCCCATCAGCCTTAGATAAGACAATTGCCCATTTGCTGACAAACCTGTCCCTGCACTGGAGCAATGCAAGAACGCTTTAAGAGCTGGAGAATGCAAGACCTCAAATGGCTCATTTTAAGAGATGAGGAAATGCCAGAGTTTGCAACAGGGCTTAGCCTAGAGAAGCTAGGGACTTTGAACCTCTGTAAATTAAGTAGGGAACCTAGAATGTACCCTGCTTTGGGTTAAGCCATTGTAGTAATACTTCCTGGTTCTTCCTCTTTTTCCCTTTAGTTTTGCTGAATACTCACTACCCCCTGGTTTTGATTCATTATTTTAGTCGGGGTAGGGTGGAATTAAGAATCTATTCCCTGGTCTTCCTCACTATCTGGAGTAGCTCTGCTACTGTTGTTATTAAGTCCTGTGTCTGATCCTTTGCTCTTTCTGTCCTCTGGTTGTAGGAGAAGAGAGTTTCTTTATGTGTTGCTAAGAAGGTCCTCTGGCTTTCACATTTCTGCTGTTGTCTTATGTGGTTTCTTTCTCAGGGATATCCGTGGTAGTCATCAACAGATCTCCAGATCCAAAATCCTTACAATTACTGTTTCTCGTGAAACTTCTATGTGCATGAAATACTGCACCCACCAGAGCATTCCCATCACACATGATCCCCTGAGCAAGCTGAACAATTACTGCACCTGTAGGCTGGGGGCTCTCGTTGCTCCACCCACCACCAGAGAGGGGGTCCTCATTGCTACCCTGCTGTTAGTAATCCAGTGCCAACATTTCATTTTAGAATCCGCTTCCTTGGATCACTTTAGGTTTCAACTGTTAGGTTGACTAACCCAGGTAATGGATGTTAGAAATCTCAGATTTACATGCAAACATTATTGGGGGAATACTTTCAGAAGCAACACCTGAGGGAGGTGAGGGAAGCAAGACTGGACAGATGAAGAAGTTGGACTGTATAATGCAATTACGGTGGAGTACTCAGATGATTCTATAAGGATCTCTGAACATGGTTTGTCCTTTTAGAGAGGTCCTTCTTTGAAGCAAGAGGTCTGGGTTTTATACCCCCCCCCCCACATTAAGCATTCATTGGATGAGAGCTGCCCTGGGGAGGAAACATGACCTTGATAAGCCAGCTCACTTTGGCCAAGATCAATTACTGGAGAGCCATCAGTCACCAGTACCAAGCCCCAGCAGCTGGTGCCACGAGCATCTCAGGCCTGAGGGAGGGGCATCTGGATGGTGCATTGTAGTATCTAGCACAGTAGCCACAGTAGTAAATAAAATAACTCACGTAAAATGCTTGGTGAGGTTCCTGATGCTACTAAAATTCTCAAAGAATTATGATGATCACTATTCTTTTCTTGAAGATCTGCGTTAGGCTGATCTATGGAATTTGCCAGGTGACTGGGTGAATATGATGTGGGTGGTGAATGGGATGGATTTTGGGTATGGGTAAAGGTCAGGGAGCACAGAGTTTCTGCAGGAACTGGGCTGAAAACTTGCATCTATGTCTGACCCACCTTTTTGCTTTTGTCATTACGGACTCGTGTTCCACAGGAGACTTGACTCTCTTCCTCCTCCACCGCATGGCGTGTCTTCCTTTTTCCTCCAAGAGTTTGACTCTCCTAGGGCCTGAAATTGCCTCTATCCAAATGCAGAAGAAAGCTGTGCCTTTCAGGAAAAATTTCAGTGATGTAGCAGGAGTAAATTTACTAAATGTATTTTCTTCTAGTTTGGAATTCAATGAAAAACCTAGAGTTTTTTTTCACTTGTGGACAGATTGTTAAATGGTATCTGAGCTAAAATCAGTCATCTGCGTCGTTAATGATGGTAAATCGTGGTCCTCACTTATTTATGGGGGGGGGACATCAACAGTGCATTAGATCAGAACAGGCTTGGGCATAAGGCAGATGGCATCTTTGTCCCCCCAGTACAAAATGTTCCCAATGTAGAATCAAACTCTATTTAAAAACAAGATTTTAAAGTTATTCCAGTAGATAGTTTGGCAAAGCCTTTCATTCCCAGGTAGACCAGGGCAATTGTGGAGCTCTGAAGTTTTATAAAATATAATGACTTCTTTGCAAAGAACTCCTAGAACAAAGTTCTAAAGATTCTACTAGGATTTTTATTTGGTCTTTTCTAGAGGGAGGGCTGCTGAGCTCTTCAATGAATTAGCACAAATAAACCCTTTTGCTGATTTTCCAGTCTCTGCCCCATAAAAGTAAGTTTGAATCAACTCAGTGACATTTTTACATGGAGCCTGAAAAATGTGTTATTGCAAAAGCCAAGATCTGCAAACCCCACAGGCCTTTCTCTGTGAACAACACTGAAGTGAACAAGAGCATTTGGAGTGAAACAGATTGAATGTTCTTTCATGTTGGAAGCACAGGAAGATTTACAAGCACGTGTCTGAGCTTCTCCATGGACACATTATGATTTAAGGTCTTATATTTTCCTTTTTCCAATAGACTTATTTGAACTTTTCATTGGAGTGGGTAAAGATAACACATTGACTGATGTAATTTTGAGGGGATGGAAGCCAATGAGTTGTGGCCTTGGAACTGTAGAGCACTGTAAATGCTAGTTGTTTTTAAGATGAGGACTGATGTCCTTATGGAGGCTATAATTTAATTAAGCAGGTAAGGACAGATATATATCCTAACAAGACAAATTTGTACACACATAAGATGATAAAAATAATACAAGGCGCTTTAAGACGCACCTGAAGAAAGGTTCCATTATTTATTCTCAGAGACCTAAGACAGGGACAATTCCTGTGAGGTGAGGCATTCGGGGAGTCTACAGGCAAGAAGTGTATCTTGAAAAACAGGTAGGATTCAAACTGACGGTGAGGAGGTTGCCTGGCTTTGTTCTGGAGCTCCTGGGTACTGCAGTGCCATCTGAACTCACAGCGCGCCTGGCTTACAGTCTCAAAAGGTGTTCTGACCAATTGATGTGGAGTGATGCGGAGAGAAGGCCTGGTGAAAGTGCAAAATAAAAACAGGCTCCTTGCAGAAAATTCTAGTTACTCTATAGCATTAAGAAAGCTGCAGTGCAGTTGAGACATTTTGGTTGAGGACATGGAGATGAGAGGATGTGGGGCTGGAGAAATGGAAACATAAGCTAGACCCATTCCGGCACTCTGACTGCAAAGAGCTCCCCACTCCACCTACACTTCCACTTAAAGGAAGTTTTTGAGGCTTCTACTTTGGCTCAACAGGGTGGGATTCTGCTCTCCCTGTCTGTCTGAGGAGTGCTTCTGCCCTGCCTTCATAGTGATGGATTTGCTAAACTGTTTAGCCAGGCATTTGCATGCAAATTGCAAGCCAAAGCCGCCTTAACTGAACTGTCATTGTTGGAGTTTCCCTTCCACCAAATGTAATAAAAATAAATGAGGGGCTAGAACCAGGTCCCATGAATAGGAACTGAGTGAGATTTTTGTTAGGTGGTTTTAATAAAAATGTGGACTTCCCTTCGTCTCCTTCTGCAACAACTGACTGATTCACATTATGATTGCATCCAAATCCCTCCACTTTACCATTCTCCAATTACAGACATGAAGGTGCTTTTTTATTGCTAGTTTATTGGCATGACATTGCAATCTTTCATTTAGAAAACTCAGTCTGTATACCTAACAAGTATATCCAAAACTCCTGGGATTTTCCTTCCACTAACAGTAATGTTCCTCCCTGCAGAGGCCTTGGCCTTGGCAATCACCTGCCCAGAGACCTGAATAAATGAATAAATATGTACTTTAAAGAGAAAGCAATGTCTTGAAGAAAAACTGTAGACTAAATCAGTATTTGGAAATAGTTAGGATCATATATCATAGGTTTGTATATTTTTCTTCTTGACTGAATTCAATAAAATTGGCATAAGACAAATTCACCAAAAAATTTAACTCTAAACTCAAGGCAAGTGGACTTCTCAGTGACTGAGAGCCCAGAATTTGCACAGGTTGTACTTCTGAGAATCTTCAAGAGAGCAGCCATTCTCTTTGCACATTGCTTTGCAAGAGACAAAGACGTTATCTGCGCATGACACAGCTAGAGATGGAGATGGGTGTGATGAACTTTCCTGGGTGGCCTTTGTTAAAGCAAACCAACTCTTCTTTCCCAGAATTCCTCATCTGTGCTTAGAACCCAGCACCTAACTGAAGGTGTGTGAAAAAACAAATGTAAACAAGATCTTAGCAAGAGCTCTTGACCATCGATTACTAGACAATGACCTTGAACATGTGTCCTTCCTTAAAAAAAACACAAGAATGAAAAAAATAAGACACAGACTGAAAGAAAATATTTGGAAAAGACACAGCTGATAAAGGACTGTTATTTAAGATACAAAGAACTCTTAAAACTCAACAATAAGAAAACATACAATCTATTAAAAAATGGGCCAGACCTTAACACACTCCTCACCAGAGAAGATGCACAGATGGCAAATAAGCACATGAAAAGATGCAGCACATCCTGTGTCATCAAGGAATTGCAGATTAAAACAGCAGTGAGATACCACTACATACCCGTTGGATGGCCAAAATCTGGGACACTGACAACAGCAAGTACTGGGGAGGATGTGGGGCAACAGGAACTCTTATCCACGCCTGGTGGGAATGAAAAATGGTGCAGCCATTTTGGAAGACAGTTTAGTGATTTTTTTATAAAACTAAACATACTCTTTCCATAGGATCCAGCAATCATGCTCCTTAGTGATTACCCAAAGGAGTTGAAAACTTACGTCTACACAAAAACCCGCACAGAGATGTTATAACAGCTTAATCATAATTGCCCAAACTTGGAAGCAACCAGGATGTCCTTTAGTTGGTGAATGGATAAATAAACCATAGTACATCTAGACAATGGAGTATTATTCAGTGTTAAAAAGAAAGAAACTACCAAGCCATGAAAAGACGTGGAGGAAACTTAATGCATATTACTAAATGAAAGAAGCCAACCTGAAAAGGCTATGTATTATATGATTTCAACTATATGACATTCTGAAAAAGGTAAAACTATGGAAACTAAAAATATCAGTGGTTGCCAGGAATTAAGGACGATGGGGAGGGATGATTAGATGGTGCACAGAGGATTTTTAGGACAGTGAAAATATGCTCTATAATACCATAGTATTGGATACACATCATTCTATGTTTGACCAAACCCATAAAATATACAACAGCGAGGATGAACCATAATATAAACTGTAGATTTTGGGTGATGAAGAGGTCTCAGTTCATCAGGGTCATCAGTAGTAACCAGTGGACCACTCTGGCAGGGGATGTTGTAAATGGGGAAGGCTGTGCATGTGTGGGGGGCAAAGGGTACATAGCAAATCTCTGTACCTTCCCCTCAGTTTTGCTGTGGGGGCCTAAAACTGCTGTAAAAAATAGAGTCTTAATAAAGAAGAAACAAACAAAAACCACATATAAAATTCCATGGCTTCTGGTGGTCCAAAGACCTCCTCGATATTTCTGAAAATACCTAGGAGACTGATTTCTGTGGCCTCTACTGCCTCTTGGGCTCTAGACAGATCTAGTCTTAAAATTCAGTCCCTTCATTTCTCATCGACTTCCCTCCCACACTTCCAATTCACATGAACACACATGACTTCATAGAGTGGGTGTCACATCACACATCACAGCAAACAAAGGGGTCTATTTCTCCTTTCCAAAGACCTTTTTGGCAGCCACATCATATAGGACCCAGCCCCAAATCCATTTTCCTTTCTAATCTCTCCAATTCCTTCCTTCTCTTGTTCATCCTTCTTGCCTAGAACCACGAATTCCTCTCTCTGTCCAAAACAGAGGCAGATGGGCCTTTTCTCTGAAGTCCTTGGTGCAGCCTGATTCCCAGGTCTTTGGATCCCATCTTGCACCAAGCACTTGTCTTTCCATTCATGTATTTCCTTCCCTAAATGGAACCCTGGTGTCTTGTTAGGATAAAACATGGTGCCCATGTTTTCACACTAGCATTGCTTCGGGGGTGTGTGTGTGTGTGGGGGGGTGGTGGTGATTAGGAGCTGCCTCACAGCAGCTGTGAGAATTCCAAACTGGATCAGCCACCTTGCCTCACCTTTGATCAAAGGAAGGACACACCACGGCAGAGGCATGGTTAAGTCTCTGGTTGTGCCATTGCCTCGTCACATGCCAACAGAGACCTGGTCTTGGTCCAGGTGAATCACAGTTTCGGTCACATAATTCAGTGGCAGCACTGCCCTTCCTTCAAAGAGTCAGCACATCATTTGTGGGAAGGGGCCCCCTACTGCAGTAACTGGCTGCTTTTCTTCAAACACTGGGAGACAATGGGGATGTGTGAAAACAGGTCATGCATAAACAGAGTACAGAGATTTCCGGGAGCAGATGCAAGTAGTGGAAAGTTATATTTAACTGTTGAAATCCAGGCATTTGAGCACTCAAACACCCTACCAAGGTTGAAGTCAAAATCCATTCTGTCATTCTTGCCAGGTGACCGAGATAAATGGCTGAATTCTCAGTTGTTTGTGCAACGAAGCCAGTTACCTGTTCCATGTTCATTGAAAGTACTTAACATGGTTCTTAGCACATAATAAAAGCTCAATAAATGGGGGCAGGTAATTCAATAATTAGACAATCACACTGAAAAGGAACCAGCTCCAAGTCGAACCCCTGAATTTGCTAAGTATGGTTAGTGGACACTGGTTTCGTGCAGCCTTACCCTTCATCGCAGCAGCACATCCTTGAGCTTATTTAAAGCAAAGCAAATTCTAGTCCAGTGCCCTAACACCTACCATCCCATCACATGAATCCCTTTTCCTGCTTTCTTCTTTGAAACATATTGAAGGCAAAACAGGACAGGCTCATGTTTTCTATTCTTGATTTGATATTGGTGGCCAATGTCCTTTTCTTTCCTTTTATTTCTGCTTACAAACAGTATCCTGTTCCTTCTGGACTCTTCACCAGGTGGTCCACAGAAAGCCCTCTGAGAGGAAAACATAGCAATCATGACAACAGCATGCTCCAGCTGGATGTCCTGGATTGAGAGTGTTGATGCAGGAGACTCTCCATCTAGGGCAGACTGCCAATCGTCCCCAGAAATCATAGAACAAAAATTCCTAAATACCAGTATGCTGGTGTCCAAAGCACATCTCCTAGATAGCTTCTTATTTTTAGGAATGACTACAAAATCCATTTTTCACACCATACGTTTTAACGCCTAGTGCAGAAAATACTGTTGCCAAATTTATCCACCACCTAGTCCCACCAATATTGTCCTATTTAAGCTGGAGTCCCCAGAAAACAGTAACTGACAGTTATTGTGCAGCTCTCTCCCCACGCCACACAGGGAACCAGGGAGCTCAGGCCTCACTGGAGAAACGGGCATCATGGACACGTTGGCCCTTTTCTCACACACAGATCCTGAGTGTAAATGGAAACCTTCTGCCCTAAGCGCCAAGACTCTGGCACTGAGAAAACAGTTTGTCAGGTGACACAAAATTTCTTCTCTCCAGAGAGGAATTTGCTGTTCATTCCTCAAAATAAATTTTCTTGTGAAATACAAGTATTTGCTTCTATAGCCATACAACATAAACATAACACGAAGATAATGGATTTAGTACATAACGTGCCGAACACCTTGGTAAGGGCTTTGCAGGATCACAATCCTATGAAATAAGGACTCTTATTAACCCAATATTTCAGATGTAGAAGCTGATTCCTGAATAGTTTAGATTAATTGTCCAAGACCAGGCAGGTAAAGACCTGGGATTTGAACTTAGATCTGTCTGAGGTCAGAGCCTGAGCCCTTAGTAGGGCATAAAATTCAGTTTACTTTGAGTTTTTCAGGGACAGGGATTTTGAATAAAGGAGACCTCTGGACAGGTAGCGAAAGATGCAACAGTCGAGGGAAGTAGGGAGAGGGTGGAGCAGGTGGGAGATAAAGACATGGTGTTTGGAAAGTCAGTAGCACCATCCTCTCTACAAATCCTCGGTAGTGAGGCATACTTAAAGGTAGGACAGACTCTTAACACTTAGCTGAGAAGAGCCGACAGCCAATAAATACAAGCTGTTCGATGAATGATTCAGTCTGTCCCCCACTCCTCCTAGCCCACCTGGCTCTAACAGGGGAGCCTGTGAGAATACATCACAATCCAGCTGCTTACCTGAGAACGAAGGCCACTCATAGCTGGTGAGTGAAGATTTTCAAACTTTAAACGTACACACAAGGACATACAGGTACCTATGCACATGAGAACAAGAAAACTGGGGAAATTTGAAAAAGACCAGTCAATAAATAATTGAAATCAGATGTCAATACCCTGTCAACTGTAACAGTACGCTACAGTTACATACGACGTTAGCACTGGGGAAACTGGCAAAGTATACAAGAATCTCAGTATTGTTTCTCACATAAGGTGTGAATCTGCAATTATTTTAAAGATTTTTTCAATTAGAAAAACTTTAATGACAGTACTGGAGGTTGGCCTGGATCTGTCTCCCTCAGCACTATGGTACTACAAGTTGCAAAGTCTGAAATAGAGTGGGATGAGCTTTATCAGCAGCCTGGACGATGGTTTGCCCTACACAGTTGTCGCTGGGGAACGCACAGGTTTCAAAGCTTGGCTTCATCCATCTGAGAAAGAAAACTTCCCTACCATTAATAGCACCTGACCAGTAGCAACTTTCTGGTGCCTATGGCTCCCACCCCCACAGGGCCAACATTCTCCCCTCCCGGGCTCCATTCAGGCCATACCTGTTGTGTGTGGGTATACTTTCAGTTTTCTGGTTGTGATAAGATGCTGTGCTCATGGAATAATGTATTTACTTATTATAAGGAACACAGCCATGAAATGGGCAAATAGATGACTCGCAGGGTTTTGTACCCAATGTGTCACCTGTAAATGAAAAATAATCGGATGATCCATCTGCTTCCTGTCATGCATACCTCAATTTTCTTCACTATCTATGGTACTTAAGAACTATCGGCATTTTTAAATACTAATTACTCACTAACAAAAACTCTGTTAAAATTGATTGGCCTTGGGATACAATTTTGCCAAAACCTAACATACTATTGTTCCTTTTAATATATTGAAGTCTGACTATGATGAACTGTGGTTAGTAGTTTTCATTTCATCATGCCAATACTACTGAGATTTCACTGTACTTGTATTTTACAGACAGTGCTGAAAATCATATATCATATAATAGGTGGGACAATAATCTGATCTATTATTCCTGCAGTAATTCTTGATAGGAAGACAAAAAATTCACACAGGTTACATCTCTCTGCTGATATTATTCAGAGGTAAAGGTTGAAACAGATAATAACCTTTGGAACCAATTAAATATAATTGTACCAATTTCCCCCCATGACTTGTTGTAATTATCCCACCATGAGATAGCACATGTCATTGCAAAGAAAAGCTGAATTTTTTTTCATTTTTCAAGAATTTAAATTTTAACTCCTTCCTGCTCAGGAAAGGATTTTCTGTAGCCCCTCCATCCAGGACAATATTTGTAGCACTTTGGAAGGGGGGGGGGTCAAGATCTTTAAAAAATATCTTTATTGGCTATACTTTGTTTTTTTTTTAAAGATTTTATTTATTTATTCGACAGAGATAGAGACAGCCAGCGAGAGAGGGAACACAAGCAGGGGGAGTGGGAGAGGAAGAAGCAGGCTCATAGCGGAAGAGCCTGATGCGGGGCTCGATCCCATAACGCTGGGATCATGCCCTGAGCCGAAGGCAGACGCTTAACCGCTGTGCCACCCAGGCGCCCCTATTGGCTATACTTTTAACAATAACTACGAAGGAAACCTATTCAACCGTTAAAAATATAGGATGGAGATTTTAAAAAAAGAAATCACTACACTCTTAACACAGAGAGAGAAACACCACTAACACTGTGGTGTTTTTCCTACCAGAATTTTACAATATGCATTACACAGTATAAACCACTGCAAGGCCATAACCGTGTTTTATTTTATTTTTTCTTTACCTCTTTCTTTTTCTATTAACAATATGTGGAGCGAGCATCTCTCCATGTCAATGAACATGCATCGTTGTTGTCATTTCTAATGGTGGCCTGTCCATTTGTTATTTAAGCAGCCCATATTGCTGACATCTCAGTTATTTTGGTCCTGCCAGCAATTTTGATTCACGTTTGCTTTGTTTCTGATAGCTTCCCCCAGGCCTGGAGCACAGAGATGCCATTCTCATCTAGAAGGGGGCTCTGCCTGGGGCAGGATTATTTTCCCCATTTTTAGAATTTGCTTTGTTTAATACAGGAAAAAAAAAAAAAAAGCTCTGAAATTTGGTTGAGGATTATGATTTTCTAACTTGATCTCAAGCTCTGCATTTGCCCCCCTTGTGTATATAGACCTGGGTGCCTGGACGGGCCCAGAGCCTTCCAGTTCCCAGTGGCCACTGCGACAGCAGCAGCGGGGTCAGGAATGAAAACAGCTCTCCCTCTTTCATGGACCTCTGTTTCTTCTGCTGTGTGGAGCTGACTCAGCAGCTGGTGGGAAGTTTGATACAGGCTGTTACTTCACAGGTTTGGGGGAAAACAAACAAAATCTTGTAACAAAAGGAATTCCAAATTCCTTTTTCCTTTTCTCTTTTTTATTGTGATAACATTTAACATGAGCTCTATTCCTTTCACAACATTTTCAGTGTACGGTGCAGTATTGGTAACTATAGCGATAATGTTGCGCCGATCTTTAGGACTGAGTCCCCTTACATAATGGAAACTGCAGACCTAGTAAACAGCGACTCCCCACTTGCCCCTCTCCCACAGATGAATGGATAAAGAAACTATGACATATACATACAATGGCGTATTAGCCTTAAAAGAGAAGGAAATTCTTCCCTGTGGGATAATCCGGGTGAATCTAGAGGCCACGATGCTAAGTGGGATAAGCCGGGCACAGAAGACAGTCTGTGATGTTACATGTATGACATATCTAACAGAGTCCACTTTCTTCTTAAGAATATGACAGAAAATTGGGGTGCCTGGGTGGTTCAGTCGGTTAAGCATCTGCCTTCAGCTCAGGTTGTGATCTCAGGTCCTGGGATCGAGCCCCACATTGCGCTCCCTGCTCACTGAGGAGTCTGCTTCTCTCTCTGCCTCTCCCCCAACCCTGCCCCCTCCTCTTGCTCTCTCTGTCTCTCAAATAAATGAATATTTCCTTTAAAAAAAAAAAGACTATGACAGAAAATTACTTTGAAAGTTTAAGAATTCTTGCGAAGGGAAAAAAATAAAGGCAAGACTAGGTAGTTTGATTAAATTTCCCCCAATTGAATGCTTATCTTGCAGTTAGAGGGTTGGGAAGACACACCCACTTTCAGTGCACCACCTGGCTCCTGGGAAAATGAGCCAGGAGACCCCCATCCATGGGGATGTTCTGGGCTCCCCCCAGTCCCTCCATCCAGTGCTGTCATGGCTTGACTGGCCCCGCTTTGCAGCCAGCGTGCTTGACCAACATTGTACTTACTCAAAAGTGCGAGAATCTCAAATGCATGAACTTAGTCTTGACCACCAGCTTTGACAATGAGCTTTCCTTCCAGAACTGGGAACTTGGCTGTGTTTTCAACTAGACTCTTACCTTATAGTTTAATTCTGAGCATATGCTCTATTGAAACCTGGCAGCCACCATAGACACCCTAAGAGCAAGGTCCTGTCTTATCCTTGCTTGTCCAGCCTAGAATTTCCATAGTCTCCTGACCCGGACCAGCATGGCCTGTGTCTCTGACTTCTGTTGACCTGATCCACACCCCTGGACTTATTTATATATGTCACACCAGGTGCGTTCCATTCATGCCTTCCTTTGTTTCTTTCCCGCCTCTGGCCACCATGTTTTACTCTGGCCTGGAATGCCCTGTACCAGGATGATAGACACAGAGGATCTAGGGGTAAAGAAGAACAATAGAAAACCCTGAATTTAGAGCTATATTTTACTTACAGGAAGTAAAACACAAGTTAGTGCTGTGGAAATTAAATTGTTGTTCAGTCCCTCCTGCCCTTTCTTTTAAGGGTCAGTATAGTTTCCATATATAACACAAGAAAAAGAAAACCTAACACATGAGAAGACAGGGCCTCATTTTGTACTTAAAATAAAAAAAAAAGGCTCTATCAACACCTAAGCCTAAGTGTCTGCCAATTCTGTGCGATGTTTATGAAATACATAATAGCTGAAAAGAGTTCAAATTCTCACGAAGCATTTTTGTCATCCAAACACATGTTTCTCCAGAGTTCTTTCTCTGCTTCGAGATTTAAAAATCTGTTCAGGGCACGCATACAAAAAAAAAAGAAATAATTACCATGTTAAGATGGTAATTTGGAAGGAGTTCCGCAGAACAGCTTCAGCTGTATAATTGAAGAGCTGCTTCTCATACATTCGCATGGGGCCTCTGAACTCCGAGTGCAAGTCACGGCCAATTTCTGAGATGAGGTCTGGTAATGTTTCAAAGCAAAGACTAGGATACATTTTTCATCACAGAAATGAAGTGGGGTTGCATTTCCCTCTCACTCCTGCATTTTCCCTTCTCTCCTCTGCTTCTGGGGACTGTGCTGCCTGGAAGCCATTACTCAGTCGCTCCATCAGCCAAGGCGCAGATGTTGCCGGAGCACCTACTGCGCCCCCAGCGCTGCTGAGTTGGGAGGCAGGCTGGTCCGCTCTACTTGCAGCATCGGCTGGCAGGTCACCTGGGGAGGCTTACATTTCCTTGAGACCATGAGGGAGGATCTGGATCTTTCTTTTGCTTCAAGGCTATCATAGAGAACAGTGTGCCCTGTGCAAGCTTTAAATCAAGACAAAGGCCCACCAGGTGACTGACGTGCTCCCTCAGCTTAGGTCAGAGCCCAGACCTGGGCTGTACTTTGCTCCAGGCAGAGGCTTTTCTTTGTCAGCATCTTTGATATCTTGGAAGGATTAGGGCTCCTTTTGGGTGCAAGAAACAGCCTGGGTTACAGCAGCATTAAATATCTTACAAGCAAGGCGTGTAGAGGTGGGTGGGTCCAGGGTCATTGAGCCACAGCTCCTTTTCATCATCTCAGCCCGAGTTCTTCCTGTCCCAGCTCCTTGGCATGCTGGCCTTGTCCATCAGGCCATTGATACCATGGTCATGTGCTGGTATGACATGTTTCTAAAAAAATTGGATTCTCCGTTCCCATATATTTCTTTCTAATAGCAGACACTTTTCTTGGGAGAGCCTCCCTTTTGCCTGTTTGGTCCACACTTAACCCAATCCCTGGAAAGAACCATTATGGCTATTATTTAGCTGAAACCAACCAGTGCGTGCTCTCTCAATCACAGGCAGAGGGATGAACACTCCGCATCGATTCTTGAGCAGGCAGGCAAGCAGGTTGATGATTCTTATGGGACTCAGTTTTCTTACTACTTTACCTACTGATACATAACACCTTTCCTCTAAATATGCAGTGGTGAGAAATTTAATTCAACAAGTATTTACTATGGGTCTGCTACTATTGAGCACTGTGCTGGTTCCTATAAGGTGTGAAGAGGTAACCAACACATTCTTTTAATCCTTAGGCTGTTTATAATCTTGTGAAGACCCTAAGATAATTCATATTATGTAAGATGAGGCATATTATATTAAAAGCCATGTAAGAATTTAAGCTACTTTGGTAATTGTACTTGGTCAGGATTCGAACCAGTTCATCCCGGGCTGGTCCTTTAAGTAAATACCTGCTCCTCATGGCCAGTTTAAATCTGGGATATTAACGAGGGGGTTGGGGGTGGGGTTAGGCCAGCTCTCATCAGTGGATGAATGCTAGGGCAGCTTCAAGAGGGAAAAGAACCACCATTTATTGAGAACAAGTTACAGGCCAGATCTTTTCATATGCTTTATCTCATTTAATCAAATTAGAGGCAGTTATTATTATCTCGCAGTGGCAAGTGAGGCAACATTCAGAAACGGTAAGTAGCTCACCCAAATTACCATGAGGCCATCTCAGGCTATTTGGAACCAAGATCAGGATTTCTCTTTTGGAGATGGTGAGTTTTCTAGCTCTTAGAGACAGAATAATCTAAGTCCCTCCCAGGGTCAAGTCTACAGGAAAGAAGCATATTGATGATTAGCAGGAATGTCTAAAAGTAATCAGCCAGAATGCTAGAAAAAACAGAGTATATGCTTTAGTTTTTACATTAAGTCACTACGATCTATATTTATTTTTTTTAATTTATTATTTTTAAAAGATTTTATTTATTTGTTTGAGAGAGAGAGAGTGAGAGACATTGAGAGAATGAGTGGAGGGAGGGGCAGAGGGAGAAACAGACATCTTGCCCCTAAGAGGGATTCAATCCCAGGAACCTGGGATTGTGACCTGAGCTGAAGGCAGACGCTTAACCAACTGAGCCACCCAGGGACCCATATTTTAGTCCTCTCTTCCTTCCCTCAAAGATCTTAGATTCCAGCTGTGATTTCAGACCAAATAATAAAAAGAATGTGGAAAGAAGGTAAGGCTATGTTGAGGAAATGAGCATTGTCTGCTCTACGAATTCTCTTCTTTATCTGTCTTCTCTTTCTTTGCCCGTGGAGGTTGGATGCCAAATCTGAGATTCTGAACAATGGTGTTCAACTGTGATCCAGGACAGAGGCGTTTAGGATCAGTGAGCAGGAAAGGGGGAGGGTGTCGCAGACGCAAAATGAGGAGCCTAGCTAGCCCTTGGAAGAGCGACATCTGAACCAACGCTTCCATCCCCGTGTATTCCCCGTGTATCCTAGACAACTGGCTTTTGTTGTTGTCCGCAGGTTGTGCTTTTCACATGAACATTTGTTGTAAAACACTGAAAATATGAGCATCATGGAAGGATAGAAAAGAAATTAACTGAAAAAAGGAAGTACTATAGAAGTTAGAAGTACTGAAAAAACCACAAAGATTTTGCTTTGTAAAATTTAAAATCTTCATGTAATTACAAGGCAGACTGGGAAAAATAGTTCCAGTAAGTATGTCAAAAGATGAGTATACTTACATTCTAAGAGCTTGTACGATCAGATAAATTACTAAGACCTCGATAAGTAATATGATTAAAACATTCAAAAGAGGATATTAAATTGTTAAACAAACATGTAAAAAGAATGCTCAGCTTTTAAAAAGTGCTAATTAAAGCGATCGGGAAATATCACTTTCACCCATCAACTCGCCAAGATCTTTTCTATGTTTGTTTGTTTAAATAAATGAAAATGACCAGTGTTGGCAGGGATGCAGCTGGCACTCACCCCTTGCTGAGTCTACCCCTCTTAAGAAAGCTCTTGGACAATTTGGAGCCAAGTGTTAAACGTGTCCAAACTCTTTGACTTACTAGTATGCTAATTAAGACATCAAGTCTAAAAAGAAAAAAAAAGCCCTAAGTATGGGATGATGTTTAAGCAAAATGGTATTTTCGGCCCACATTTTCAAATTTAGAAATTTGTTTAAGTAGAGGATATCTGATAAATAATGTGAAAGAAGTTCTTAGGGGGCATATGTTATTCTTGTCATGCTAAAATAGTAACTAAACACAAGGAATAGAGATCTAAGCCCTCACCTCAGGATTCGGCCTTGTTCCAGGAGCTTGCTGGCCAGTTGACTGGGGGGACATACACTGGCATGATTTTGAGAGTAACAGGAAAGCAAAGGGTCAATAAGAGGAGGTGTGACGGAGTGGATGTATGTCACCTACGGGGACACAGCAGGGACACAACTTAGAATAACCGGCATTAGTCATGAGTTTTTCTTCCCTCATTTATTTGATTTTTAAATTAGAGAACCAAGGCAAGTTTGGTGCAGAAAAATTGGAAAATGCCCAAAAAAGTAAAGACTACTTGCACTTCTCCAGACCACAGTTCACCTCTTGACGAGTCTTTTTTTCTTTAGCAATGATATGTAGGATTAGGGATGTATGGGACCTGAGAAAGAGCTGCTGGGGATTCACGGGAGTAAGAGCAAGTGGGTCTTTTAAAAATACGGCTCTCAGTCAGACTTTGTACCAGTGAAGCTCAAGGCGCTATGCGTTCCAGGTTTCTCATCTGTGCAAGGGAACGTTGAGACCAGTCATGCTGACTTCCTCGCAGGGTTATTGAGGGGATTCAATAACATAAGAACGTGTATCAATTTGGTGGGGCCGCCATAACAAGACACCACAGATGGGGTGGCCTAAGCAACAGAAATTTATTTCCTCACAGTTCTGGAGGCTGGGAGTCCGAAGTCAAGGTGTGGTAGTTTTGTTCTCCTTCGTGGTCTCCCTCCTTGCCTGCAGATGGCTACCTCCTTGCTGTGTCCTCACATGGTCACCCCTTGGTCTGTGTTGCCTAGGACCTAACCTCTTTATAGAAGGACATCAGTCATAGTAGATTAAGGTCCACTTCATTTTAAATTAATTGCTTCCTTAAAGGCCCTATGTCCAAATGAATTCACATCTGAGGTACTGGGTTCAGCACTTCAACACATGAATTTTGTGGGGGTATAACTTAGTCCATGACAATTATATATACATTTAGCCTCCTGCCTGCCTCACAAAAGGACTTTTTAATTGGCTATTATTTTTATTAGATAGAACCATGCTTTTCTACCATAAGACATTTTATTGCACTTGTGGAAGTTCATTTTCCTTTTTATAAGCAGCAGAATTCCTGCCATGTGGCACATTCTTTTACCTTTGGGAGACCCTGGATTGAGCAGATTTATCTAATGCTACCACATTTCAGTTAGCATCTATTAATTAACATCTAAAGAATTTATGTATGGCGGAAAATTCCTGGGAAGCACTGAGCTGTACTTGTAATACAGATTGAAAGCTAGAGACAAAAACAAAAACAAAAACAAAGCATCTGTACTTGGTTATGATAAGTGTTTAATTTCTAATTGGTTGCCACTGAAGACACAATACTCTAATGGAAAGAGAGAAAGTATATGCTTAGCCTTTTCTGCTGCCTGCCCTAGCTCTCTACTTCCTCCCTCCCCTTTCGGTTTGAGGAAGCTGGTCATCTATAAAATGCATGTCAAAGGGACTCCTTAAAGAGCAGTCAGCATCTCTCTAAATCTACTTACACACGCCTTTCTTGCAGTAGTCAAATATAATTGAATTCATTTTAACGTCTTTCCTCTCTAGTCTCTGCTGATCCAAAGATTCTATTTCAGAGGGGTGGGAGGGGGAAATTATTAATCAGATTATTTGCACATGTCAATCATTTTTAAAAATCCGACTCATTTCACAGACAAACAATAGGAATTACTGAATACATCCCTTCAACTAATGCTCTCAGTGTCATTTATCAGATAAATAAAGTGGAAACCTGATATTCTCTCTCTTTTAATATATAAGTAACCATAGGGACATAAGTTAATTTGCTGTGGGCTGTGTTTAATAATTATAAATTGTTAAAAGCTCAGTATTTTGTTGGTTTGAGGTTAAGGTCTAATGGTTTCGTTTTTTTCTATTGTTTTGGGCCGCAATGCTTAGTTTGAGTCTGCCTTGCCATTAGCTATCTGTAATCACTTCTGGCCATGGGGCGGAGTAACGGGCGCAAACTCT
Source organism: Ursus arctos (assembly GCF_023065955.2). Taxonomy (NCBI): domain Eukaryota; kingdom Metazoa; phylum Chordata; class Mammalia; order Carnivora; family Ursidae; genus Ursus; species Ursus arctos. The sequence goes on from NW_026623089.1 coordinate 19,745,207, forward strand.
ACATCTGAACAGTTGGATGCTGGTGAGGGGTGCATGCTGGTCTATGGACTGTGTTCTCTCTTCTGACAACTCCCGATCACTTGTCCGAGTAACTTGTGCTTACGGTGTTTGAATGGTTGCCTGGTGCCTTCAGTGAATGTGCTGACATTTGCTCCCTCTCTGTAATGCCTGATAAAAAAAATGTAACCCTTGCTCTCGTTCCTAGCACACTTCCCATTAAAGAATAGTTTAGTCCTTGAAGTAAGCGTGACCTTATTCTTGTTTATAAACACAGCTACTTTAAACCACAACTGATAGCCGCATCTCTCATGGCACCATTATCTTTCACACTAGGCAAAGCCTTTCTCTTCGCTTAAATAAAGACAAACACCTTTTAACCTTAGAGCTGACAGCTACCTGACAGTGAAAACCAATTGTAACCAGTTGTCTGTGGCTAATACACCAGGGGTAAGTCATTTTAGATCTGAAGTAGTACATTAAAATTTGTAAAGGGGGAGGGGGAGAGGGACAGAGAGGGAAAGAGAGAGAGAAAGAGAGAGAGACAGAGAGACAGAGAGACTGCCTGATGCCATTTGTGTCCTGTGCTGTAACAAACTGAGGGAAGATTCAAGCTGCCCCCAGCAGTGATGGCTCCCAGATGAAGTGGGCGGAGGCTGTGTGTGTGCTTGGCGGGTGGATGCAGAGGCCAAGGGAGGACAGGGCATTTGCAACATTAAGATAATTGAACACCCAAGGTGTTTGACACTGTGGATTATTGACCCTCTCTTCATTCATTCAGTGACTATAACTGGTTGTCTGCACTGTGGCGGTTTTGCGATAGAACAGTAAGTCAGAGGAGAACATGGCCGCCATAAGGCTGGTGTTCAGAGAGAGACTAATAAACAGACACAGGTAGAATAACCTGCAGATCTCAAATTGAAAGAGGCTAAATGCATTGAAAATGACCTGATCTTTCCTTTGCCTTCCAACTCTAGACGAGAAAGATATTTTTTCAGGGAAAAGGGATCAGACCATTTTAAAATGTATTCTCCCTACCCCAGACATGTGCTTTTTCTCTCATCTCTCTCTGTCTCTCCATCTCTCCCTTCCTCTGTCTTTCTCTCTCTCTCTGCACCCCCCTTCCTCTTATACACTAGAACAATAATTCCTAGACAGCTGAATTTTACAACAGCAAAATGTAAAAAAACACAATAATTTGAGGGGTCTGTATTGAATTGCCAACATTTTTGCCATGGTTTTATGTGTATGTGTGTATACATTTTATAAATGTACACATATTTCCATCTATTATATATATTATAGATAGTGATCTACTCTTAAAGTTAGATAACACTTGAGGGGTTAGTATGTGACTAAGTCATTACATTCAGTCTGCACAACACTTATGATGTAGGTACTCTTAATATTCCCATTTTACAGATATGAAGTGGAAGCTCAAAGAGGCTATGTACGCCACGCAAATAACCCAACTGCTGGGTGACAGAGCCAGAGATTGGACTCCTGACCATTCAACACTTGAACTCTCAGCACCGCCATTCTCTTTAAAAGAGAAAACAAACAACAAACAAAACCCTACAAAATTTGCATCACCAAAAACATGGGAAAGACATAATTCCAGAAATTCTAAAGTTATCTTTATGAAAAACTCACTTGTTCTTATTTTTCTTATTTCACTGTGGACTGGAGAAAGCTTTGTCAAAGGCCTGTTATGGCCCACTGACTTGCACTCAGGAATCCTGGCTCCAAGTCTTCAGCAACAGAAAAGTTTTAAATCCACAGCCCAGGTGACTTTCTAGAGAGTTTAGATCAAGAGCATGAGTGTTAGCCATTTTAAGAGTATACATGATTCATCATCAGACTATGGACTCTGAGAAACAAACTGAGGGCCTCAGAGGGGAGGGAGGTGGGGGAATGGGATAGACTGGTGATGGGTAGTAAGGAGGTCACGTATTGCATGGTGCACTGGGTGTTATACGCAACTCATGAATCATCGAACTTTACATCAGAAACCAGGGATGTACTGTATGGTGACTAACATGATACAATAAAAAAAATTTAAAAAAAGAGTATACATGATTCATTTTGTGAATGATCTTCAAATGCATTTACAAAATACCTCAATTTTAACCCCCCACCAGGTGCCGGAAAATATGTAGAATTAGGAGACTAAGAAATAATCCTCAGGTGAGGAGAGGTCCTTACCACAGAGTCCAAGACCTTCGGGGGTTTGGGAATCCTTTGGAATGGACTGTAAAATTTTGCCAGCTTGGGCAATGAATGCTACATCTTCCCCACTCCTTGGAGAGACAGTCTTCCCAAGCATTCTTAGTCATTTTTATAACCCCAAAGAACTAAAAAAAATCAATGCTCTAGTTTCAGTTACTAACTTAGGGTACTGAGCAAGTTGCTTGACTATTTAGTACCTCAGTTTCTCCAACTGTCAAATCAGAATAATTTAATTCCTTTGACATACCTGAAAAAATGTATATAGGTCAAGATTTTGTAAATTGATTTGAAATTAACTTAAAACTATGGTAATTTAAAGGAATCCTGGATTGAATCCTTTTGAAAACTGAATCCAGTCCTTTACTTTAAAGGCTAATTATATCCAAGAATCTATTCTGAAGCTCAGATTTTTGCATACTGGATTTCCTAATGTGAGACAAATCTGTATCCTAAAAACTCACATCATGGTTGGGGGAAGGTATCATCATCCCAGGAAATGCTTTCAGTTTTTAAAAATTATGGCTTATGGTTGAGGGAAACACATTTTTGTTTGTTTACTTCTCTGAATTTGAATATTTAAAACTTAAACGTATTGAATACTAATGAGATAAAGTATGTGTTCCCGCTCCTTCTCTCCTCTGAAAGAACTTGTACAGTTTAGTCTGCAATTCTCCTGGATCAGTCCCATTTCCCTGTCATTAGATGCTCTCTTCTGATGCCTTATAAGTTCCCCCTTCTCAAATATTTAGTATTCTATACTCACTGCTTCCTGAAAATTGTTATTTCTGTTTGCTCCCAAAAGCCAATACACCTCTAAATTAAGAATAAATGAAAACAGTAAATATTTCATTTCTGCCAATCATGTGGATGGGAGATAGGACGGATGGGAGATGAAGTGAGCTCATGAATACCCGAAATGATACACAATCACTTCCAGGTAGATTAGGAAACTGTGGCAGGGGTTGTTTTAAATCAGAGCTGCTCTCAGGGAGACAGACAATCCTAGGTGATGCCCGTAGGCATCAAAATATTTCTACTTCTTAGAAATTTCAAAAGGTGTGACTTTCTCCCTTAAAGAGGTAGATCTAAGGGCCCAGTGGGTGCTGAAGGAACTCACTGTCTTTATTGCTTTCTCCTAACCTCTGGCCCATGCAAGGTGCAGCACACACATTGAGCCACATCTTGTGCTCAGATGGTAATTAAGAGCAACACCCATGGCGTGTTCAGTAATGTGACTCTATTGACTATGGCCCAATCCCCATGGTGAATTCCTATAAAAGATTCATAACTAGATATCATTTAGGAAGAAAATTAACCACCCAGGGAGTGAGTCTTCTTTCATTGGCCTCAATAACCTCCACCTTCTGAAAATAGTAACGGGAAGGTTTAGTCAAGAACAAGACAATGGGGTAAAGGGAATAAAGGAGAAAGTTATCAGGTTTCCTTGAGACAAAACAAGGTTCTAGGAAAAAGCATACCGCTCCCCATGCTCATCATGGGCCATGGGACGACCTCGTTTTCTTTGAGAGATGTTTTGTAGATAGGAAGGAAGATTTTCCTAAAAACTCTGTCAAAAGGCACAGTTACACAGACACCAAACAGATTTTAAATTAATGGAATCCTAGAAAATCAGCATTAGATCAGCCATCATGTGCTATTCTGCCCAACCCCTCCATCATATGTGGATTTCTGCTCTAATCTGACAGGTATCAACAATGCTAGAACATCTCTGGTGATGGGGAGTTCACTGCTTCCATGACTGGCCAGCTCTAACCATTAGGCAGTTATGCCCCTCCTTGAGCAGTTATTAAAGCCTACTTTAGTAGGCAGTGGGAACGCAGCCGTGAATAAAAAAGGTGTGTGGGGGCGCCTGGGTGGCACAGCAGTTAAGCATCTGCCTTCAGCTCAGGGCGTGATCCTGGCGTTGTGGGATCGAGCCCCACATCAGGCTCTTCCTCTATGAGCCTGCTTCTTCCTCTCCCACTCCCCCTGCTTGTGTTCCCTCTCTCGCTGGCTATCTCTATCTCTGTCAAATAAATAAATAAAATCTTTAAAAAAAAAAAAGGTGTGTGGTCCCAACTTCAGGGACCTTAGAATTGAGTGGAAGATAAAATGAAACCAACAACTACAATATTGTATTCTTCCTTACTGAGCTCTCATGCCTGCAAATACCGTTCACTCACACACAGCAAATCTAATCCATTTCCCAAAGGACAAATCCATCTGTTGTCTAAAGACAATGACCGTATTTCCTTTTACAAACTAAAAATACTCTTCTACTCTTCTTTCTTCCTCTCTCCCTTTCTCCCTCCCTACTGTGAATTAGATAAACCTCTTGAGTTAGAAGGGGAAACAAACTATACCTTTCAATGTATGCACTGCTGACAAAATATATATATATTTTTTAATAAACAACAAAAATTTATTTCTCACAGTTCTCAAGGCTGCGAAGTCCAAGATCAGTGCCCACAGTCTCTAGTGAAAACTAGCTTCTCTCTCTTTTTTTTTTTTTAATGATTTTTTATTATATTATGTTAGTCACCATACAGTACATCCCCGGTTTCCGATGCAAGGCTCGATGATTCATTAGTTGCGTATAACACCCAGTGCACCATGCAATACGTGCCCTCCTTACTACCCATCACCAGCCTATCCCATTCCCCCACCCCCCGCCCCTCTGAGGCCCTCAGTTTGTTTCTCATAGTCCATAGTCTCTCATGTTTCATTCCCCCTTCTGATTACCCCCCCTTTCTTTATCCCTTTCTTCCCCTACCGATCATCCTAGTTCTTATGTTCCATAGATGAGAGAAATCATATGATAGTTGTCTTCCTCTGCTTGACTTATTTCACTTACTGCTGACAAAATATTAGAGATTATATACACAAAGACAAGCAGGCCAATGCTTTCTCTTATTTTTCTTGCCTTCTGAAAGTAAAACACAATTCAGTATGTGAGGAACAGAAGGTGAAGTTACTCTTGTGTAAAGACGTTTTACCTTAAGTCTTACAGGAAAATTTGGGTCCCTCTTCCACACCTCCCCTCAACCATTTATTATACTTTTCATATCCTCAAACTTTTTAATAAGAAATATAAAACCTAACAAAGTAACCTAAACAAATTAAATGGAACCTATTTTTTTCACATGCAAAATGGATTTCAGTTTTACTTATGGAGGTCTTATGTTTCATTATTATTAAAAATGTCATCAATGTTTTGCCTGCTGGGAGCACAGATTTTTCTATTTTTCAATCTTACTCAAAACCCCTTACTGCATATTTTATGAGTTATAGCAGCTTTTAGTTATTCCTTTTAAAAATTACAAACTCCAAAGCCTAGGTTGGCATTCTGCTAAGTGGTCTTGGCACATGTAATGTTGTTGAACATTTACAGAAAGAAATGTAATAAAAGAAACATTTGTGGGATGAATATATACTTGGGTAACCTTTAGAAACAGAAATTAGGCTGTATTGAGGGAGCACACTGAGTTCCTCCACATACTAATTTCATAAGACGTTCTTCCAACCTGGGTGGCTTAGATCACAGGCTACACCATCATCTCACTTCCCTCCTTTGCCAATTTTGGGAAATTTATAATTAGAGCCATGTAAAGAACTGAAATTGGGTAGGTTTCTTTGGAGTTTCCTGTTTTCTCTTTGTCTTGCGCACTAGGGTGCTGTGAGCTTCTTGAACTTACGGTGTGTGTACATTGTAAACTATTATCTTTGTAGTTGGGAACAACGTAGAGTGTTCATGGAAAAAGGAGCAAAAAAACTATGAGAAGTAGTTGAGTTGGAGAATATTAGGATTTTAGGAATTCATTTTTAAATATTTTCTTTCCCCCCAAAAGATATTTCCAGAAAGTCTGGAGAGGGTGATTATGAGAATAAAATGGGATAAGCCTTGGGAAATGCTTAGCATAGTGCCTGGCACCTCAAAAATGCTCAATGAATGTTAATTACTGTTCTTATTAGGTTGGAGACGTACACGTCTTGAGTGTCATTCTTTGTAAACCCCTCAAAGGGATTTGGGAAGCAACTTTTTAAGGGGGCCTTAACTGCAACAGGAAACTTGCAGGAAAGAACACCTCATATGCTTGCATATAGGATCTAGGGTCAAGAGCAATGTCCAAGAACCAATAATAGTGACCTGAGGTGAGCTGGTGACACTCGGCAGTAAAAAGGAATGTGAATTTGATGAGGATTTGACCACTCCCTGTCTGTTATATCTTGAGATAGCTTTGCTCAAAATCAAACTTCAGAGGGCAATAAACCTCATGACCTCTCCAAATCAATTTGGTTTTTGGCTTCCTCCAAACAGATCACCTTGGGGAAAATGATGCAGCTCTGTGGGGGTCAGAGTAGTAGACCTTCAGGGTCATGAGAGAGAGCCACAACTTAGGTTCAACAGTGTCTGTGTTCTTTTTTTCTTACCCCTCAGGACCCCATCTCAGTGCCATGGCCTACCCGAGGAAAGGAGTTCCCTCTTATCATCCCCATCCCCACCCATACACACACCAAAGGTTGTTTTCACATGATGCTGTACTCATGTGTATGCTGGCTCTTTCTAGCAAAGCTGGAATGGAGGAACTTTTCCTTTTACTTCCGTCCCTCACTTCTTCCATTGCCCTCCTCATTTTCCCTGGTGCTACTTTTTGAAAGCCCTAAACTATTCTCTCACATTGTTCCCAATCTCCCAACTAGGGAAAGCTGTTTGGGCAACCCAACTCAACTATTGTGATTTCATCCCTTTTGGGACAATCCTCAGCTAAGATAATGTTGCCTCAAACTCTGGAACTGAAGGTGATTTTATTTGATATAAAGACATACACATTAATAACAATAACCATAAAAGCAAATATTCAATGAGATTTATTGTGTACTAGATATGGCTCCAAACGTTTTTCTATGTGTTCCTTTCATTTAATTCTCATACCCTAAAATTTTGACCCAGAGAGTTTATTTCTTTAACATTCTACATCATTCCAGGGTGGAATTGACATAAAGATTATTCCTACTCTTGAGAGGTGGGTTACAAGTTTAATTTTCAGCTTTCTACTAGTTAATGTAAAGAGATTCTGAACCACTGTGATGTTTTATCTTCCCTCTATTGTTTTTTTTTTTCCTGAAATGCCTACAGCCCTTCAGAATGGACTGTAGTGGCTTGACTCTTTGCATTTTTATCTAAACAGCTAAGGGTGGGTAGCACTCAAAAGAGAGGCAGTATCTTAAAGATACCCCCTTGCCTATAACAGGCCATGCTGGAGACAAGTGGGAATTCAAAGCAATAACTAGGGCAGTATAATATGAAAGTAGGAGGTATGGGGCAGCTGAGTTTTGGGTCCACCAGGAGTCCAAATGTCAAAGCTGGTTGTGACAAGGCCTCCTGAACAGCAGCTCTGGCTACGGAGCATGCTATGAAAAGAGCAGGTGAACACCCACCAGACATCACAGCTACATCTGTGCACACAGATGGCGACACCATCAACAGCATCATCCTCAAACATGAAGGCAGTGACAGATGCTTCACAAACAAGTATCAACCCCAGACTAATGGCTTTCTTGAATCCAGAGCAGAGAAGAATAATGATCAAATTCGCTAGCCACATTTTTATTTGTCAAAACTAATCCTTTTTAGTGGTGAGATGATCTGGCTTAGTTAAACCCACAAGTGTCTATTATTAAATTAAAATGCGTGGGTGTTCCCACATTTCTGTATAAACCTTATGCATTTTATCATCTCACAGCAGAAGTCCACTTAGGTTACGTTTCTGTAATTAACCCAGACATAAGATGAATGTTGCAGAAGTCAAAGCAGATCCCTTACTCATTAATTTACTCAGTAGTTTCTCTTCTCAATTCATCAATTCACTGAATGTTCTACTCTTGTATAGATATGAACCATACTTTTATCTTTAATGACAACATTATATGAGCCCCAGACCAGTGTTGAACAGGATAATCTATCTTTGAATCAAACTATTGAAAGTAACTCAGATCGTCCAGCCCTAGAAATATAAAAACAAAGTAAATCTGTTGGAGACGCTGGGATCTATTCTATGTCTTTATTAAGTAGTGTTTTAAGTGTTTCAGGCAATGTTCATATCCTGGTACAGCTGGTGCTTCTCTTTGTATGTTTTCAAAAGCAAAGCTCCTGTCACATTGCTGGCTGGTTCTCCTTTGAAGCATAAATGTTGCATTCACCACCTCCTGTAGAGTTTCTGATATCTCTGCTTTTCCTGGAGATGTATTTCTTTTCAGGGGCAAAGAAAAGTAAATCTCCGTAGTTGAGTATTAGCAGTGATCAAAGAACAGAGGGTCCAGAGATCGTGGCAAGCAGGGAGTCTCGTTCTGGAGGGCCCCGTAGACTGGCCCCTTGCCAGTCTTTCCCCTTAGTGTTGTTGGCACAACTATGAGTGAATTTCCTTGTCTGCCTTCATTTCCATTAAGAAAATATAGTACTGTATGGCAACTAACATAATATAATAAAAACATTAAAAAATAAAAAAGGAAATAAATCAATTAAATCTAAACATAAAAATAACTTTGAAAATTAAAAAAAAGAGAAAATATAGTCTAGGTATAATGCTGATGGTTGAATTCTGGCTTACTTGCAAACACAAAAAGCCAATGTCATTGGATAGTGAGGCTATGCAGGTATTAACTTCAACCATTATCCTGGAGGCGAGTCTATTCCCTCCCTCTCTGAGTTCAACACCAACAGGACCCCCACTGCTTTGCATATAAATATAATACTATAATATTTCTGTGAGACAGAAATTCCAGAAAGATATGATGTAATTTCTGCCTGTCCATAAACTTTCCCACTGGACGACACGGAAGTGTGTAAAATTATATTTCTATTTCCTCGCCTTTCCGTTTTAGAGGTGAAATTTATATTCACTGTCAGAGAAGAAAAACCTCTAGAACAAAAAAATATATATGCCCTTTTCTTCTTTTTCCTTTTTTCCTATCTTCATGGCATACATAAAAATTAAGTCCCAGGCTATAGCATAACTTCCCTGCTTTCGTTGCCCTCATGATTTTCTTCCTCAGAATTTACACTTAATATACAAGGGTAGTACTATTCCCTGATAGATACCAACCTGGCATCCTGAGCCTTGGAGATGTGTGTTCTCCCCTCTAATTTTCTGAAATGCCTACAGTTCATTTTCACGGCTGTATTCTTATAATGTGCTCATTGCTCAAATACCTATCTTCCAAGATCACATTTTCGAGATAATGGCCTTGGTCAGAGCAGTTATTTGGTTAATGCCCAGTGCGGTGTCTCAGCTGCTGCAGCCCCGCTGTTTAGATTGTTCAGGCTTTGATTCTCATTATGCAGATCCGTTCTGAGAAAGAAGTGGACAAGGTGGGGCAGAATTTGGAATTATTTATTTTAATGAACTTACCACATTGTGCAACTATCATTATAAATCAGTTTTATTTATTATTTATTTAATTTTTAAGATTTTATTTATTTATTTGGCAGAGAAAGACAGCGAGAGAGGGAACACAAACAAGGGGAGTGTGAGAGGGAGAAGCAGACTTGTGCAGAGCAGGGACCCCGATGCAGGGCTCGATCTCAGGACCCTGGGATCATGACCTAAGCCGAAGGCAGACGCTTAACGGCTGAGCCACCAGGCGCCCCTATAAATCAGTTTTAGAACACTTTCATCATTAATAACAGTGCTAATGCATATTCCCTATGAATCCGCATTCTCATACCCTCTCCCTAGACAATCACTTATCTACTTTCTGTCTTGATAACCTTGCCTTTTCTGGGTATTTTAAATAAGTGGCATCATAAAATATATGGTCTCTTGTGTCTGGTTTTTTTCACTGAGCATATGCTTTTGGGGTTTATCTATGTCATAGCATGTATCTGTAGTGCATTACTTTTAATTGCTGAATAGTGTTCCATTGTATTATGACATTTTTGTCTATCCATTCACCAGTTGTTCGACACTTAGGTTGTTTCCAATTCTGGATGCTTATGAATAATGCTAAGAACATTTGGTTACAAGTCTTTATGGGGACAAATGTTTTCATTTCTCTTGGGTAGTTATGGAACTATTTTTTAAAACAGCTTTATTGTATTGTAATTGACGTACAATAAACTGAATATATTTAAAATATACAGTTTGAAGGGTACTGACGTATGTATACACCTGTCAAACTGTCACAGCAATCAAGGTAACGACCACATCCATCACCCCCAAACAGCTCCTCCTGCTTATCCTTCCCCACCACTCCCAGCTTCAGACGACCACTGGCTTGCTTTCTGTCCCTATAGATAAGTTTTCATCTTCTAGATTTTATTTGAGTGAAATTATAAAGCATATATTCTTTTATTTTTTTTGTATGGCTTCATTTGCTCAGCAAAATTATTTAGATTTATCCATGTAGTGTGTATCAATAGCTCATTCTTTTTTTATTGATGAGTAATATTTCACAGTTCGTATATACCTCAGTTTATTCATTCTGTTATGAATTTTCATTCATCTGAGTTTTCGGGGTGTCTCCATTTTTTTTTCTATTACAAACAAAGCTGCTTTAAACATTCATATTTGTATGAATACAGCCTTTCCTTCCTCTTAGGTAAATTCCCAGGAATGGGAAGTCTGCATTATACTCTACGTGTATGTTTAACTTTGTAGGAAATTGCTAAATCATTTTCCAAAGTGGTGGTTCCATTTTATATTCCCACTAGCCATGCATTGAGAGTTTCTGTTCCTCCAGATCCTTTCTATCTTGTTATGGTCAATCTTTTTAATTTTAGCCATTCTAATAAGTGTTAAGTGGTATTACACTGTGGTTTTAATTTGTGTTTCTCTAATGACTAATGATGCTGACGATCATTTCATGCGCGTATTTGCCATCTGTGCGCCATTGATAGGGAAGTATCTGTTTAAAACTTTTGCCCATTTAAAAAAATTAGGTGGTTTGCTTTTTGAATATTGAATTTTGGGAGTTCTTTATAAATTCTAAATACAAGTCCTTTATCAGACATATGCTTTGCAAATACTTTCTTCCATTCTGTGGCTTGTCATTTTATGAATCAAAAGAAAATTGAAGCAACTATATTAATATCAGATAAAGTAGATTTCAGAGCAAAGAATATTACCAGGTACAAAGAAGTTAATTTCATAATAATAATAGGGTCAATTTATCAAGAGGACATACATAGCAATTCTAAATATTTTTGCAGCTAATAACAGAGATGTAAAATACATGGAGCAAAAACTGTTAGAATCATAAGGAGAAATAGGCACAATAATAGTGGGAGATTTTAATCTGTCTCTCTCAATAATTCATAGAAAAAGTAGGCAGAAAATCAGGAGGGATATAGCAGATGTGAACGGTAGTATCAACCTATTTCACCTGACTGATATTTATAGAACACTCCACTCCACAATGTGTAGCAGAGTATACATTTTTTTCAAGTGTACATGGAACATTTGCAAGATGGACCCTACTCTGGCCCATAAAATAACTGTCAATAAATTTCAAAGTATTTAAATGATACAACATTATTTTCTTTGCTCTCACAATGTTGTACATGCAACAAAGCATGACTTAGACTGATCACCTACTCTCAGGGCCTGTGTCCTCTGTGGACCAGGTGTCCACAGGTATTCTACGTGTCCAGCTCACAGGAGAATCAGAGGCATGTAGCTTCATGTTCCCAGGTTGCCCAGAGCAAACTACGCTCAACAAACACTCTCAGAAGCTTCCACAGCCCTGAGAAGTTCCATCTAATTTTAGTTCCTTCTTAACTCCTCGTTGATCTAATATATAAATGTCAACTTGCTCTGCCCCAGTACGGAGCCAGTATGCTCACTATAAATCACTCATATCACCTTCAAAAGGCAGGTCTAATCAATATGCAAAATATTAATATTTTGCATGGAAAAACTGGATTATTTCACCACTCTCATGAAATTTAGAGTATAATCCTTTTATCTCTAACGTAAGGTAGTTATTAATGGAGGAAACATGGTATGCAATAAAGGGTATGGGCTCTAAAGATCAGCTGAGCTGAATTCAAATGACAGTTCTGAAATTATTAGGAAAGAGGCCTTGAGCCAGTCATTTAACTTCCCTGAACCTAGCTTTCTCACTTAAAAATAGAAATTAATAACCACTAAGTCATGATTTTCCTCCAAGACTTTGTGTATAGCATAAAGCATCAACCTGGAATACAGTACACAATAAATAATGGCTTTTATAGTCAAGTCTTGGTTATACAGATTTATGTTAATAATGGTAAATAATAAAAGATATTGTATTTGTTACTTTTTTATACACTATGATGACTATATATATGCATCTATGACATGCATTATATTTATTGACAGTGTATATACTAATTGATGTAAAAATATATGAGTACTTGATTTTTAAGTAAGTATATACATGCTTTTATTTTCACATGTTTTATTTTAGGCATTCCTTTTTTTTTTTGCTTCTACCTTTTGGCCTCCTTCACCCATTTCTCTTTCTCACACCCTGCCTCTGGAAATCACCGATCCGTTCTCTTTATCTCTGAGGTTTCCTTTTTTTTTTTTTTTTGGTCTGTTTTGTTTTGTATTAGATTTCATATATTAGATTTCATATATAAGAGAGATCATAGGGTATTTGTCTTTCTCTGTATGACTTTTCATTTAGTATAATGTTCTTGAGGTCCATCCGTGTTGTCACAAATGGCAAGATTTCATTGTCATATATACATACATACCACCATTTCTTTATCCATTCATCCACTGATGGACACCTAGGTTGTTTCCATATCTTCGCTATTGTAAATAATGAGGCCATAAGAATGGAGGTGCATATATGTTTTTGAGTTAGCATTTTCATTTCCTTTGAATAAATATCCAGAAGTGGAATTGCTGGATCATATGGTAGTTGTATTTTTAGGTTTTTGAGGAAACGTCATACTTTTTTCCATAGTGGCTGTACTAATTTACATTCCCACTATCACTGCACAAGGGTTCCTTTTCCCCCACATTTTTGCCAACACTTTTTATCTCTTGTCTTTTTTATATTAGACATTCTAACAGCCATGAGGTGATATCTCATTATTTTGATTTGCTTATCCCTGACGGTTAATGATGTAGAGTATCCTTTCATGTACCTGTTGGTCATCTGTATGTCTTCTTTGGAAAGATGTCTATTCAGACCTTCTGCCCATTTTTTAAAATCAGGTTTGTTTGTTTAGACACTGGGTACTTATGACATTGTAGCGTTATTTGGAGAAGAGGAGGGAAACCATTGAGAGAGTAAGGGGAAAGCACCCATTCGCAAAAACAGGTGGTCCTGTGGCTGACTCTGCTGGTTGCTCAGTAAAGCAATGTCGTCTTCTTCTTGGGTATACAGCTATACTTCACTTCCAGCCTGCTGGGTGGTTAGGCATGGTTATGTGACTGAGTTCTTGCCCATAGAATCTGAGCAGAAGAACAGTGCCAAAATTATATGCCTGGTCCATAAAAGTCCTTCAGCATGTGCTCTTCATGTTCTTTTCCTTTTAAATGGTAGGTCACAGTGAGATTCTGGAGGATGATGGAAGAATCTTGAGTCCCTGAATCATCACAGGGAAGGAGAGTCTCCCACCAACCATGACACAGTCCTTGGGTTTTTATTTAAGCAAGAAGTATTCTGTTACTGTTTGACCATTGACATTTTGGGGTTTATTTATTTCAGCAGGTGGCCTACACTAACTACTACAATCTAGTATTGTGTTTGGTCACTTGGTCTGCCTAGTAGATCATGCAGAAAATAGAAATAGGTTGCTCTGTAACAGATATATGTGTTGTCTAAGTATAAGCTGCAATTAAAACTAAATGTATTTGCTTTAGGCCTACTTTTGTAATAGATTTTGACAGTTTTAGTTTTGTTCTAGTCATATTTTGTATTTATCTGTGACTTCCAGCCTCATCCCCCCCAAATAATTAAGAATCTAAAATTTAAAATTTTTGAGAAATACCTAAATAGATGGCTGCATTTCTGTCATTTAGAAGATCCTTGGCTCTTCCCAAAACTACCCATCCTTTAAGGGCTGGCTCAAGTCTTCCCTTCCTCCAGAAAGCTTTCTGGACGCTCTAGCATAGAAAAGTCTCTCCCTTCTCTGAACTTGTACAGCCCTGAGAACCTGGACTATCTGTTAAGCTCTAAGGCACACATTGCCCTTTTTTGATAATTACCTTTTAAATATGTCTCTTATCCACTCCTTTTTCATCCATCCATCCATCCATCCATCCATCCATCCATCCATTAACCATATATTCAAGTATTTACATTGTTTTAGGGACTGTGCAGGGCACCAGGTCTACAGAGGTGAATACAACACAAGGCTCTGCATTCACATTTATACATGTATATGCAGGACCAGATCTGTGATCAAGCAGTACTCTAAAATTTAATAAAATATCCTGATAATAGTGTATAAGAAGAACTTTGATGCATTGACGGAGGGGTGGGGTTGCAACTGCAGTTATGATCACTTGGGTCTTTACATGTACCAGACCCTTGCTGAGTTCCTTGTGCTCACTGTCTCATTTAATCCTTGTAAGTATGCTGTGGGGGCACTATGAGTTTGTCTGGGCTTCTGTAACAGAGTACCATAGACGGGGTGGCTTATACACAACAGACATTTATTTCTCACATTTCTGGAGGCTGGAAGTCTAAGATCAGGGTGATAGCATGGTTGGATGAGGGCCCTCTTCCAGGTTAAAGATTTTTGTTCTTTCTTCACATAGTTGAAGGGGAAAAGAGAGTTCTCTGGAGTCCCTTTTATAAGGGCACGTGTTCATGAGGGCTCTGCCCTTATGACCTAATCACCTCCCAAAGGCCCAACCTCCTAATACCTACCCTTGAGGGTTAGGTTTCAACATATGAATTTTGGGAGGACACGTTCAGGCTACAACAGGCATTAAGCCCATTTTACAGATGAGGAAATGAATGCATGGAACATTAGCTTGATTTACCTAAGGTCACTTGGTGCATGAGTATCAGGGCCAAGATTAAAACCCTGGATACTCTGATTTCTCAAGACTTCTAACCCCTAAACTCTCCAGGCCTCCTTTGAAGGATCAGTAGCTGATAATTGAGTGTAGAGGAGAGGGAGTTACAGACAGAGGGAACTGTATGTGCAGGGCTCAGAAGATGAAAGTGTGTGACAAGTTTTGAGGTTCTGAGAGAGGGTGAGAATCAGGGTGAGGATGGAGGAGCTAAGGGGGGAGTAGGAGGTTGAAGCCTGATTTCGAAGGGCCTTGGCATCACTGTTAGGAGTGTGAACTGAAGCTGGGGGGCAGTGGGAGGCCACTGGAGTCATTTAACCTCGGAGGGACTCCATGCTGATGAGTATTTACTCGATGCCAGGCACCGTGCTACAAGTACTACTTGCCCGTACTTCTCCAACCCTGTGAGAATACTATTATTACCCAGAGGTCGGGGAAGGGAAAACTCAGGTACAGAAAAGTAAACCAGTGTGACCAAGGTCATTCGGTGAGAAAGTGACAGAGGCAACTGTTTCAATGTGAGTCCAAGTTCTTAATCACTCTCCTCTAGAAAGCCTCTCATCTTCTGTGATTTAGAAGTGCCCCTGACTGGCAGAGCCCAGTAAGGCAATTCTAAGATCAAGGAAAATGCATTCCTCCTTCCCTGGGTTGACCTTTGAGTTATAGTTTTCTTTTGCAAAGACTTAAAATTTTTAAGAATTATAAAGATGGGCTATTATTTATGCTGAAGATCCTTCCCACCATCACTTCTGCTAGGAGAAAAATGCCTGGTCTTTCTCCAAGTGTCAGAGAAAGACAGCTCCTTATTTTGGACAATTTTCTGGTTGTCTGTAGTGAGTTACAGTTATCCTGTTTTGTGTCTCTAGAAACCTATGCCTGGCCTCGGGGAGGCATTACCTATTTGCAGAAGCCTTGAAGCACCACCAGACCTGCTCAGGCAGAACATTCACTGCTGCTGCATTCTGATTGCATTATGACTTCCCCGATGTTTGTAGTATCATGTGTAAATAACAATTTGCAGCATTCCTGGGAGTACCCTTTTGTATCCAAGTAGGGTAATCAAAAACGTATCCATAATTTGGTCACCAACTTATCTTTTCCTGCTCTGATGATTTGAATCACAAGACCAGAGATAAACAGGCACTGTGCACTTCTTAGCGCATAACTATTTAACTTCTATGAATGTTGCCACATTCAGCATCCCCCCCTCATCCCCAACCTCACACAAAGTTCTTCTCTTTGTTGTTATTACAGAGGTCAGGGGGATAGCTTTTCTTGATGAACATCCCAGAATGCTTCCAGCAGTGACAAAGCCACACAAAGGTGATGACATTTGGACAGTAGAAGGAAAATGTTAAGCCAAAGTAGGGCTCACATCTAAGGCTGAAGATCCAGGGTATCTATAGGATTCCTGTGTACACCCTGTGCATATTTACCATAAAGTGCATTTATCAGAGGCACTGAAATCCAGCCTTGTTCCTCTTACCAGCCTCTGAGACCATGAGGTTCCATCAGGCCAGAGCAGGACCCTTTACCTAATTTGCAGAGGAGGCACCATATGCACTAACGAAAGACTTAGATCCCTGGTTCCACGTTATGGACTGAATGTTTGTGTCCTCCACTCTCCAAATACATTTGTTGAAGCCCTGACCCTCAATGCGATGGTATTAGGAGGTGGAGCCTCTGGGAGGTAATTAGGTTTAGATGCGGCTATGAGAATGGAGTTCCCGTGATGGGATCAGTGTCCTTATTTAAAAAGGAAGAGAAACCAGAGCACTTGCTCTCTGTCTTTCTGCTATATGAGGACACAGAGAGAAAGTAGCTGTCTGCAAGCTGGGAAGAAGGCTCTCACCAGGAATTGAATCTGAAGGTAACTTGATCTTGGTCTTCCCAGTTCCCAGAATGGTGAGAAATGAATGTCTGCTCTTTACGCCAGCCAGTCTATGGTGTTTTCTTATAGCATCCTGCGCTGGCTAAGACAGCCCAATTCCCAATTCAACCGTGAATTTCCTAAAGTGTAACTATGACCCTTTTGGTTGCAGGTAGAAAAAAAAAAAAGCTTTGAATTATCTTAAGCAGAAAGGGAAACCTATTTAATGAAAATAGAAGGTATCTTTATAAGGGCTTGAGCTGACAAATGCATACACTATGTGTATCTCACTATGTATAAACTTTCCGTCAATAAAAATAAGCAATAAATGAACTCTACTTAATGATATGTACGCTAAAGTGTTTAGGGTAGTGATATTTGCAACTTAAGTTAAAATGCATGAAAAGTAGGATGACTTTGTGGATAAAAGATGAATAGACAGCTATGTGATAAGGCAGATATAGAAAATTGTCAACCGTAGAATCTAGGTAGCAGCTGTGAGTGTTCACTGTATAATTCTTACAACATTTAAATATGTGTGAACATTTTTATCAGAAAATGTCAGTCCAAGAACCAAGCTGTAGTTGGACCTCCATAACAGTAGAACTATCAGGTTAGTCTCACTCTCCCTAGTTTATTTCCCTCTATGTGTCATGTCAGCCTACTTTCACTATTGCAGAGTAGCTTTCCCTCTGTGGACAGAAATATGACTGCCAAGACCTCACAGATTTACATCTTATGGCTTTAGTACCAGAGAGGAGACTGGCCAAATAATCTTTCTGCTTCCAAGTCCAAAAGTCTAGGAGGAACGACTCATTAACCCATTTTCGGACCAATCAAATGTGGCCAGTAGGGCAAGGCCATATAAGCAAATGGTATCTGTTTAGAAAGCGTATGATAAATGACCAAGTTGGAGGAGTGTGGAGAGAGAAAGGCTTCAAGAAGAAAAGAAATGTTTCTCCTGGGAGAAGGTGGTCTGGAATCAGACAAAATAGTGGTGCCTATTACAACAACATAAAAATGGGAAGGACCCATATCATTCACATAATTGAGTTTGTCTCTAAGCAAAGAAAATATTTAAAAGAGTAGTAGACTACATATACTCAGCCAAAGTTATCAACAAAATTTGTTCTTGTAGTTATGTCCCTCAAGCCAAATCTGAGCAGTGTTCTCTATATGTGTCCTTCTATTTAAGTCCTGTCCATGGTGGCGGGGGGGGGGGGGTGCGGGGGGCGCGCCTGGGTGGATCAGCTCAGGTCACGATCCCAGGATCCTAAGATCCAGCCCTGCATGGGGATCCCTGCTCAGCAGAGAGTCTGCTGTCCCTCTCCCTCTGCCCTTCCCCTGCCTGTGCTCTCTCTCTGTCTCAAATAAATAAATACAATCTTTAAAATAAAAATAAATAAATCCTACCCATAAGATTTATTTCATCTGTTTCTTTCCCCAAATGTCATGGTCATCACTGATCTATTTCTTCCTCCCACTGCATTTCCTGATCATACAATGTTTTTTTTAATTCATAAATGGCTTTGTTTGTAGAACTCATCTCTCCTAGATTCTAAGCTCCACAAATATCTTTATAGTAATTGTTATCGTTAACATGAGTAATTGACAATACCTTTCTTTTATTCTCTGCAATTTGTAGCCCAATCCCATTATAAACTGTAGGTAATTACATATTTGGGAAGAGATTTAGGGAAGATGAGGTTTCATATTAGTTGTATGAAGTACTTTGGATATTTATATAGCAGGAAGAACAGATAAGTGGCAGGGTTATGATTTTCTCTTGAAACATAAATGGGTTCCAGGTTTTGAGTAATATGTTAATGAAAAATCTCAAGATGAAAGCTCAAACCCAGAGTGTAAAATATGAGACTGCTTTTTGCTGTGAAAGAACCGAGGACGCAATGACTTCACCTTCTCTACTTAGGGAAATCTCACCAAAGGGAAAAAAAAAAGTTCAGAAGATGTATATAAAGAGACATTCTTTCTAGAAGGTGATGGAAAACTTAACACAGATTTCCAAACCTGAGTCTTGCTAAGTTTTATTAATTTATACTACCTGGTAATGGTCAATTTGAATTTATGGAAAGTAAGAATTACGTGGTATGTGATTTATGTGATATGATTAAAAGGCAAAAACACCAATCAACAAAGTGTCACCAGAAAATGTTCCATAGACAGCACCCTCTTTAGTGAATGAATTTTGAAAACTTTTCATTTTAGGATGTAAACAAATGCTCCCTGAGTGACTGAAAACGGCTTGTTTAAAGTAACTTCCCTTTTGGAGCACCTGGGTGGCTCAGTCAGTTGAGCATCTGACTCTTGGTTTCTAAAGATTTTATTTATTTATTCGATAGAGATAGAGACAGCCAGCAAGAGAGGGAACACAAGCAGGGGGAGTGGGAGAGGAAGAAGCAGGCTCATAGCAGAGGAGCCTGATGTGGGGCTCGATCCCCTAACGCCAGGATCACGCCCTGAGCCGAAGGCAGCCGCTTAACCGCTGTGCCACCCAGGCGCCCCGACTCTTGGTTTCTGCTCAGGTCATGATCTCTGGTGGTAGGATGGAGTCCGTGTCAAGCCCCCTGATTGGCTCTGTGCTCAGCACGGGGTCTGATGAGATTTTTCTCTCTCTCCCTCTGCCCCTCCCCCACTCATGGGCTAGCATTGTCTCTCAAATAAATAAATGAATACAATCTTTAAAAAAGGTAACTTCCCTTTTATATGTGTTTTCTACATGTCTATATTGTCGTTGTATTGAGTCCCCATGTGAGTTTCTAACATTTTAACGGTAGGGTACTTTACAGTTTAAAAGTCCATTCTCATGCAACTTGACTTGATCTCCTGGGGTAAACAGGTGTTGAGGCTTGCCAGAGGTTAGAAGCCCATTGAGTTGTGGGACAGACTAAAAATCAATATAATCAATGTCTAATACACCAGGCAACTAGTAACCACTGATTTGAATTGGACTAGTTCTAAATTACTTTTAAGGTTGTGTTTTTATTGTTGTTTGTTTTTGTTTTTCTGAGACAGATAAGCGTGCCCATAGGGTAAAAATTATGAGTGAAAACCTCCTAGATAATTTAGGCTCTTAGGAACAATGCTTATGGGGTGTTAGGGACAGGGAACACAGTGAGCCCAACCAGCTGATTTTGGCTGACTTTGATTGCATTGCACTGTAAAATTTATGATTTCTTTATTTTTCACTGTTTCAATTGGAAGGGTGCCTATTTATCTATCTTACACACATAAACATGTATACAAACAGATATTTATATAAACTATCATTTTATCCTTTTTATCTGGCAAGAGCAGATAATTAGAATTAAATTGACCTTGTGAAGTTCCATTCAGAATCCTTCCTCCTTCCCTTCCATCTGTACTGATTCTGTAGAGGAATGTTTTTTTTAAGGAAATTGAGTTCACTGTATATTTAAACCAATATGTTTAGCTGGTGGCTATGCAGCTCCAATTAACTCCTTTAACAAATTGGATGGAAAGAGGTTATTATATTATGTTTCAAGCCAATTAGGGTTGTTTTGGTTGAATGCTCCCTCTTGTAAACTTATTTAAAGTTAATAAAACACGGTACTGAAATATACTTCATAACAGCAAAAGTCTAGAGGGGAAATAGAAGAAATATAGTAAGTACAAAGCATTTTGAAGGTATTTTGTTATTACCTGTGCCAATGTCTTTATTATTACATAATAAAATGAAGTTTCTTCAATGGGTCACAATATGGCGAGGTTGCAGGAACACGGCACTGGGAACTCTTAGCCCCAAGTCTGAATGTCAGTTCTGTGACTGTGGAGTCTTGAACTTACTTTTCCTAATCTGGAAAGTGGAAATAATAATCCTGTTGCCCCAAAGATCCAATGATATAGTGAATACAATGTGCTTTGAAAAGTATGAATTATAAGTTAGAACTTATAAAATAAAGATGGAACACTAGGTGGTCTTTCTGAAAGTATTTAAAATGTATAAGGAGATTTACTTTTCTCAATACAAATGTTCCTAAGCAGAAATTTTATATACAAAACCTGAGTTTAATTGAGCTGAACATATATAATCAGCCCTGTCCCTCACTTGGCCTAATTATACTGCAAGTGAAAAAGGACTTCATAAAAGGCAAAAAACGAAGCAAAATTACTTCTGCAAAAGCAGATAGTTTCTCCAAGTGATGGAGATAGATCATCAGGATAAGTAGAGAGGGTTCTTTAAGAATCCTGCAGCCTAAGGAGAGGTCTGCTTAGCCAGCACCTGCGAAAGGTCTAGTGAGCTAGTAACTTTGAGCACTGGGACCAATCAAATGGACCCAGATCATGGCCAACAGTCCAAGGGCTGACAGTGGTGAGGGACTGTCCTCCCAACAACACTTCTGAGTACGTACTATTACCCACAATTCACAGATAAGGTACTGATGCTCAGGAAGGTTTCAAAACATTCCCAAGGACAACGGCGAGTCAGGGAAGGAAGTGCAATTTGAGCCAGTTCTTCATTGGGGAACTAATAAAGTCCATGTCTTTTGGTCCTCTGTACTGGCCCAAAAAGGTGGGCATTTTTCCTTCAGAGGACAGTCAGCCTCCCTCTGGGAAGCTTGCTTCCTCTTTCCCACCCATGCCTAACCCAAGGCCGTTACCCTGCTTGGCCTTCTGCTTTTGGAAAAACTTCTGTAAGTTCTTTATCACATGCTAAGATCAGAAAGTCCCAGGAAGGTTCCTAGAAATGTAACAAAATAATAGTGGTCAATATGTAAAATATTATATAATTTGCTATTATTTACTGCATTGTGATTTTTTTCTCCCAAAGTAATTACGTGTTTATGAAGGAAATTCTCATGCTTTAATTTGGTCAAAAGAAAATCTGAAGAGTGTAATCAGTGTATCAAGTACTTAATGACTCCTCAAGTGATCCAAGAACATTGCTTTAAATAATTCTCCGGATTGTGCTTGTTAAGGAAATGTGCAAAAAGCCTCCTGATGATCTTTTCCCCAGAGTTCTCCATGTCAGCAAGGCCATGGAGCGCTGACAACTCCAGGAGTCCTATTTTAGGCTTCTTCTTAGGTAGTCTTTCAGCTAAAGACCCAGCAATAGATGGGTAGTCTTTTTTTTTTTTTTTTAAGATTTATTTATTTATTTTAGAGACAGAAAGAGTGAGACAGAGTGTTTGTGCTGGTGGGGGGAGAG
This sequence comes from Ursus arctos, assembly GCF_023065955.2. NCBI lineage: Eukaryota > Metazoa > Chordata > Mammalia > Carnivora > Ursidae > Ursus > Ursus arctos. Next base: position 19,767,510 of record NW_026623089.1, read on the forward strand.
CTAGATGGAGAGAGAATCTTAAGCAGACTCCCTGCTGAGCTCAGAGTCCAACATTGGGTTCTATCCTACAACCCATGACACTGTGACCTGAGCCAAAACCAAGAGGCAGATGCTTACATGACTGAGTCACCCAGGGGCCCCTGACATCCTTTTTTAAACCTAGTCATTCACATTAGAACAACTGAGGGTGGGAAGAATGTAGATTTCCATGAGCAGTCACAAAATCTGAGAGCTGACTATTTTTCCCTTTCCAGAAATTTCACTTGGATTTGATTTTCCTCCTGAGGCTTAAGATGTTATTGCCTGGTGGCATGGTACCATGCTTTGGTTGAACCAAGTGGGAAAGAGGTTCATTGTATTTTGTGACTGTGATCCTTCCTATTCAGATGAAATTAGCTCTACCCTCCCTAATGAAAGGCCAAAGAAATAAAAGTCCTCCCAACATATTTCATGAAGTTAGGGTAGTGGATGATGGGATTGTTATTTGATCTCATAATTAGGAATGAGGTATTGATTGGAGGAAAAGAGACAGGTCCTCTCTTGGAAAAGCTCAGCCAGGCACTGTCTCTACAGTGACAGGCTTTCTGACTTACTCTATGACCGAATTCACCTTTGCTGATTCAAGCTCTGATTTCGGGCAGTCACGATCTTCTGGGCTTGGCCTGAGTCATTGAGAAGGACAGATCCCCACAGGGCAGGCCTTTATCCTGGGGAAGTCGTGGCTGGAATTTAGTGGTTCCACTTAAGTTCAGCATCCTGGGGAAAAATAAGCAGGATAAGGGTTGTGATGGGAACTATCTAGGTGTCCCGGGCACACACATATTTCTAATCACTTAGAAAACACTATATAATGATAATGAGTTAGCAATAATGTTACAGTTCGGGTTATACAGTATGTGTCAGACATCATGGGAAGTATGTTTTATCTCCTTTAATCCTCACAATAAACCTTGTGAGATAGATAGTATCACTATCCTCATTTTCCTTCCTTTCTTTTTGTTTTTTGTTTGTTTATTTTCTGGTTTGTTTTGTTTTTAGATGAGGCAGCTGACGGTTAGAATTGCTCAGTGGTTTGACAAAAGCCATGTGGACAAGGTGCTAAGATTTAAGCCCAAATTCGTCTATTCCAAGCAGACTGTTCAAACACACACACACACAGTTTACATTTTTTTATCTCCGTGTCTGTCCCTCTCCCTACTAAATGTCATGAGTTCATATTCACACAACCAATTCCAGTCCCACAGCAGAGGGGACATACTAATCTTCCCTGTCTCCATAGTTACAACTCTAACTTGCACAGCATTTGTGCAGATTAAATATAACAGTGTAGATAAACCTCCATCCTTCCTGCCACATGGTGCCTCGTGTGAATTGGAAAAAGACGTCCCTTCCTCACGGTAGAAAGTCGGCAACTGAATGTGACTGGTTTCCAGCTCCGGCTCGCCTTCTCGGCTGGATACCTTTGTTGCAATGCCCGACTAGAATAAGGTGACATGGACGCCCTGCAGACTTGGAATGTAATAAGTGGTAAATTATTCATGTTCAAGGCCAAGTCTTTCAGGGAAACACCATAGATACATACATATAAATAACTTATGATTAATATTTTTTCCTTGGAAAATTTTTCATAACTAACAGGGTAGTGGAATGAAAAAGAAAGCGTCACTAAGGTTTTCCACTTGGGTGGGAAAATCAATGCAATCCGGTGTGTTGTCAATATTACCAATTGTATCTGACTGAACATAAATGCAAGTGGGTTGATGGGCCTCTTACAGATTATGTTTTTAACCTGATGCCTGGCTATATGTCACCCTGGACTCTGAATCAGAAGCAGGTTGAAATAAAAATAAACCTATCCCTGTCTTCCAAAGCTTGGCTAGCAGCCAGGAAGAAGTTGAGCTACTATAACGTCGAGTACATAGTTCAAAATGACATTGAAGTTAAGGATAAAAAAAGAAAGCCTTGCCTAATTTCACGTACACGGTCAGTAAAATTTCCTGACAGATCTGTGAGCTTCAACCTGCTAAACACTCTTCTGCTGAATTTTTTCACTGACTTGTATTTGAAGAGAGGCAAATGAGCTCGTCTTCAGGCCCTTCAGATGATCTTTCCCCAGGACCTGATGGGCTTTAAATCTGTCAGAGAAACAGATTAAATTTGACTCCATGCTGCTGATGTCTGAGGCCCTGACATGGAGGTTCTAAAAATGACCCAGACCGCCACCCAGACTGGTGTTGTCCATGGAGGACAGCAAGGAGATCATGAGCATGATGTTTGCATTAGGAATGGGCTGGACACGACGTGGACAGTCCCCCTCCTCTTTAGGAGCCCATGCTACACAATGTGACAGTGACGCACAACTCCAAGCCACTGCAGCAGCTGCTCGGCCACTGTATTCCTTTCTAACCTTTCGATGGGTAGAGGTGGAAGAACTCAGAACCATGTGGCCTCTCGCCTCCAGAGCCAGGTGGCAGTGACCTCTTAGTGTGCCTTGGGGGTTGCTGAGGATTAAAGACTAAGGTCCAAGAGACAGAGCAGAGACAACATTGTTGCTCCCCCAGGGGGCTGCTCCCATCCCACTGCTTTCAGAAGTTTAGAAGTTTTCGGGCTGAGACAGATGGAGGTAGGTGAGGAACTGGCTCCTGGGATGATGGAAGCTCAACTTTGTAGGGCAGGCCAGCAGGCTGGGAACTCAGGCAGGCATTGATGTTGCAGGCTTGAGGCAGAATTGCTTCTCTGGGAAACCTCAGTTTTTATTTTCAAGGCCTTCCACTCTGTGGATGAAGCCCACTCACATTATTGAGAGTAGTTTCGTTGCCTTAAAATCAACTGTTTGGAAATGTTAACCACATCACATGGGCTTCGATTGAATGCCCTATCTTGTACGGGGAAGCCGACACAAAGGGCAAGCTGAATGAGCTCTTCATAGTTCGTTTTCTAGCCATTGGATCCCTATGAAGAGAAAGAGGAGTGAACTCTCCATTAGATAATTCTGAAAGAGGCTGCCACAGAATGTGCATCCAGTAGGTGTTCAATAAATGGGTCTTTTTTCCTTCCACGTGTAGGATCCCCTGCTCCTCTCCTCCTGAGGATGGGAGAAAGAAAGAGGTTCATTCTGTTCAAAGGACAGCTGGACCTGAGGATTCCCTGGGCTGGTCCCTCAGCCATAGCCAGGGTTCAGGAATCACCTTCTTTGTCACCTTCTGTTGTCTGGCAAATTCCCACCATGAATGGGAGGGTAACATCAACCCCCTGGGAGCGAGAGGGAATCCCAGCTACTTCTTTTTCAGGGTCAGCCTGTGTGCAGGCAGAGTAGATGCACCTCTGAGTGACCATCGCAGGGAAGGCTCTCCCGCCCCCACCTGTATCCTCTATCTAGTTGGACTGCAGAGGTTAGGTGTGGTTTTAGAATGAAACAGATCAGAGTTTGAACTCGCTTCCCCCATTTACCAGCTGTGACACACGAGGCAAATTATCTGTCATTTCTCCATTAGCAAAGTGGGGTCAATGTATCTGTTGTATAAGATTGATGTAAGGAGGCAATGGGGTAATATGGGAAGAACTTGGTGTAGTGGCCGGAACTAAGTAAGAACATGATACCTGCTGTTATTTCTTCAAGTTAAAATTCTAACCATTGAGAAATATTCCTTTAGCTTAAATCCTCCAACACACATATTTTAGGGCCACCTGACAGAGGAACCTCATTATGTTACCATCACCCGGTGTGAATCAATATCCCTGGTCACTTTCCTACATGAGATGAGTGAACTGGGCACATGGGGGAAGCCAGGGTGAGTACAGAGAAAGTAGAAGTAAATTATGTTATATTTCACAGAACTTCCCTAGCTCCAGATTCATATTTCTTAAAAAGAAAAATTGGGTCACCTGGCCAGATGCTACTTCTTTGTTATCAGCATGTGGTCCCAGAGCCAGCCCCCTGTGCTGCTGATAGGGCTTGGAGTAGAAGGAGCTAGACTGTAAACAGAAGAATATTTAATTATATTCTAAAAAAGGAGAACCACAAAGCTAAGACTCAGGCCATCATTCTAGAAGGGAAAAATAAAGGAAAAGAAGAGGAGGGAAGACAGAAGCTCATGAGAGGCTCAGAATAATTCTCTGACTTTTAACTGTCAGCATCAAGGCAATTGGAATACACAGAGATTTCCTGAACAGATTATATATAAAACTAAAACTGTAGGTAATGGTTTTAAAAAACCAGCCCCAAATTCTCTAGCTTGAAATGAAGTTGCATCATGGTGACAGGTACATGGGGTCGAATCACATGACCTGGGTGTGACTATCAGGTAGAGCACTGGCTGGTGGGGTGACCCAGGCCTCAGCTCCTGCCTCTGTGGAATGGGAATAATAGTAAATGATAATAATACCACCTACCTCATATGGCTCTTGTGGAAAGTAAGTGTGAATGTGTAAGTGAAGTGCTTGGCCAAGTGCTTGACATCTAAGTACTCGATAAATACTTCTGTGGTCCTCAGCATTATCGTCACCAGCATCATAATCACCCTCTAATTCATGAAACGGGAAACAGTGGTATCTGAAATGGACTAGCAGTGGAGAGTGGGGGAAATATCTACAGCAATCAGGGTTTACTCTCTGTTATTCCAGATAGACTTGAAGTCAGGAGTTGGTCAATTATAACTCAGGCACCTTAAAACCAAAGCTGTTCAAAGGCATAGAACGGCTATGGAAATAGAGCCGAGAAAATAATTAGCATCTAGAAACAGAGACGCTGCCTAGTAGAAGATCTTTCGATGAGTCAAACAACACCAGGGCATCAGTGAAGTCTCCACTAACAGAAGACAGCTGGTTCTAGGGCTCAGGACCCCAGATGGCCTGCAGGAGACTTTGATGGTGAAGGAGATGTGGATTTAGGATCCTCAGCTGGGAAGGCGTGTGTTCTGCGAATAAATGGAAGAGCCAAACCACACAGGGCAGGCAGCTACAGGCTTTCTTGGGCATTAATTTTGCTTAGCATCACGGATGTTTAAATGCTGCAAACACACATAAGCATGACAAATGGGAAAGCACAAAATGACCATTAGGATTATAATATGTGTGTGAGGAAGCCATTGAAACACTCTCTGCAAATAAAGGGCCATATAAATACTAAATAATTCTACTCCTTATTATTATTAATAATGTGTCATCTGGCCAAAGCCATTCCTTAAGTACTTTATGTTCTCTGTTGGAATCAAGTCATTAATTCTGTTTATATAGTTAATGGGGAAGCCCTGAGTCCAAATTAGGTTCCTGGGAAGATGCATGAGAATTACAGGCAAGGGGAGATCCTTTATCCCTTTTTGCCCCTCTGTGAATGTGAGGTTGCTTTTACACCCAATGCTTTTTTGCCCCTGAATTCTACTTGGATGAGACACTGGAATAATACCCTGGAAAGAAGTGGCTATTATACCTCATGATGGTTTTGAGTCTGATGACCTATGGCTAGGACCTCAGAATAACCCTCGTCCATTAATAAGCCCCTTCCACAGCAGTCACGTTCCAATCGGCCCCAGCAATCAGCTTTCTCTGTGTGTAGTGAAATAGGACAGAATGGGAGAATTCCCAATGGTGTGCCCCTCTCAAACTCTGCAAGGCAATTAGCCTATCACCCTTGTCCAAAATGGGGGCAGTAAAGCAAGGTGGCTAAGAGTGTGGGCTCTAGAGTCAGCCACGCCTGCTTCCTATCCCAGCACCAGTATCTGAATCCTCATTGGTTAGTTTGCTTAATGTCTTCCAGACCAAGTTGTCTCATCCTTGAAAGAAAGATTGAGCCTTTAAACAGCTATAATAGTAACTACTTTTAGATTTATTAGATTTATTTAATTTTATTAGGAAAGGAGGGAAGGAGGAAGATGGAGAAGAAAGGGAGGGAGGAAGGCAGAGAGGGAGGAAGGGAGGAAGGGGGGAAGGAAGGGCACACACGCCCTTCAGCTGGACGTTGGCAGAAGACAGAGGCATTGGTCATGTCCATAAGGGGCAATGAAGGGGGCAACTCCTGAATTGTTGATAGTGACACTAAATGACAATTGTCAGCCTCGAATTCAGTAAGATTTGCTATAAAATGGGAGATTTGTTAGAAGGTAGAAGGCCTACGCCCTGCAGGCAGGTGCCACTGGGCTCTGGAGCTGGCCGGTGCTGGACTACCTGCTCCTTCCCACCAGGAGAACGGGGGCATAGGGCAGGCCATCATGGAGATGCCATCTCAGTGACTGAGGCATGACTTCTGCCACAGGAGAACAAGTAGTTTTGCCTGATGGCAAAGAACAGGGATTCGGTTCTCCTGGAGGCATTCGAATGAGTAAATGGTGAGCAACCTGCTGTGTAGGGAAGCTCCTGGTCCTCAGCCCCTCTGTCAGGAGGCCCCATGCATCAGAGTCCAGCCTCACCAACATCGGAGACCCCTGCCCAATGTGTTCTGCTCACGGGCCATTGATAAAAACGCTTAACGTGCTGACTCAGTAATGCCCTCGTGTATTTAAAATACAATTAAGGATTCGAATAAAAAGATCCATTCTCATTCTTGTCTCTCCTTCAAGTTTACACTCTTCTCCCTTAGATGACTACTTTTTAGTAGTTTGTTTTTTTTTTTAAATATGTCCCTCTGGGTTTTAAGAAATGCAGCTAAAATATGCATAGGTATAGTCCTTTTTTTTCTTTGTTTATGTAGAAAGTGTGGCACTGCTCTGTAACATTTCTTTTAGCATATCTTTTTATTTTCAGAACTTGGAAAGATCTTGCATCGTTTTCATAGGTGCAGGATGTGTCATAGCATGGGTATACGATAACTGATCCCATCAATTTCCTAGAGGACGCTCAGGTTGTTTACAATCGTTTGCTATCTCCAAGGGTGCTGCGGGAACAACCAGTAGGTGCACTGTTTCATGTGTGTGTATAAAACGCACCATTTTATATGTACTTCTGGAGGTAACATTTCTAGAGGTAGGCTGCTGTTAAGGAAATATGCATTTTCCTGTAGGAAACTATTGGCATTAAATGGGTATTCTGACAACCTGAGTCAAAATTTTAAAATTCATCCTTGAGAGTGCATTAGGTGGTACGTGTTTTCTTCATTCTGTAGGAGACAGAGATCTTCATTTGAAGTTCCTTTCCAAGTCATCAGTGCAGAGCTTTCCCATTTCTTGAAATTCAGAAGCTGCATGACCAACTTAATAATTCTCCTAGAACCTAGCTCTTCCCATCATACATCACCACTCAGACATCTTCATGGGGGTCCTCAGTGGCCACAGTCTGGAAGCCAAGGCCTTTCACTCTCAGATTCCAGTAGACATTTCCACTGCTCTTCTGGCAGCTCTGTGCTCCTGGCCCAGCCACAGAGAGGCCTGGACTCTCCAGATCCAAGCCAGCACCCCCTCCCCCTCTTACACAGCATTTCATTTGTCCTCCTCATCTGGTGCTCATTCATGTTGCCCTGTGTTCAGGGCACATACCTTCTTTCTCTTTCTGGCTACACGATCTTCTGGTGCAGGAGTTTCTCTACCTTTTCCAGGTATGTATTTGCACCAGCAACTGGAAACAGCCTTGTACAAGGTCCGCGCTCAGTAAAGATTTGTGCCGGTGCTCAGCAACTTCTCTCCGGAGCCCTGACCTGTGGCTCCCCCATCTTTGCACAGAGTGAATGTGGCAACAACTTCCCTCCGTGGTAACTTCTTGTGATTGTTTCTGTGGTGGCACGAGTGTTTCTCACCTTCTCAGAAAGAAGTGCTTCAAACAGCCAGTAGGCCCCAATGAAGCTGGGCAGCTCCATTTTCCTTCCTTCTGGAAAGCTGCCCACAATAAGCCCTAGTGAGGCCCCACTAGTAAAGGACATTGTGCTGCAATTAGTCTTTGAAAGTTTTGGGTCCAAGTCCCCCGCCATCTGCCCTCTCAGCTTCTTTCTCTTTAGCTTTAAGAGAGACAAAGGGCTCTAACCCCACTGAATGAGCTCTCCTACCAACAAAAGACCTTTCCCCTCCTCTCAGGGTTGCAGAGAACTCATCATCTTTTTAGTTTTCAAACCCAGATGAAAGACTTAGTGACAGTTTCAAATTCAGCCTCACAGGTTCCTATTTGCACACGGGGACTTAGAAATCCAGTCTAAGAAGCCACTCTGTTGAGCTTGAAGTTTACTTTGTCAGTAATGCGTGCTCTTCTCACCATGGCTCTGTAATAACGCGAAGACGAGGCAACCAGCTACCTGCTCCGGTATCAATGTCCTCAAAGTGTGGTCCGTGTGCCATCGCACCAGCATCATCTGGGTGACTTTGCTGCACACTAAATTTTGAGAAACTTTGTTCTGACTATTGGGGGTAATTAATGAAAAGCCCAGGCAAGCAAAAGGGACTAGGATTCATGATCTACAAATCTTCCCTCACTTCCTAGACAGCTATGCTTGGTTATGCTAGTGGAGTAACATCAGTAATTTGTGCTAGAGAAACCAACCTCCCCAAATCTGCCCAATCTATAAACTGTATAAACCAGGGGTGTGTAATCTGGGGTCTGCAATGTATTAAAACGTGTTCAGTTGTTTTCTTTAGTTGGGGTGGCTGTCAGGATTCTTCCTGTCGAAACTGTCAGAAATCTCATCTAAATCTGTATTAAGCAAAAAAAAATTTTTTTTAACTTCCCAAAGTGAAAGTTTCAAGATTGAGGCATAACTGCATCTTGAGGCTCTGTTGGCTTTGCTTTTCTGAGTGTGGGCTTCACTCTGAGGCCAGCTCTTTCCCACCATGGTCTCCAGCTCCAGTCTGAGACTCTCCCCGCTCAGGAGAGGGTTCTCTTTCATGGTAACTTTAGATGGGGCTGAGTGGGCACTTCTGAATCAAACACTCTGGCTAGACAGAGTTTATGCTCTCCCAACACACACACACACACACACACACACACACACACACACACATACACACACACACACTGAGAACAGGGGAGAAAGGTTCTGGAAAGAAATTCTTATTGCCATTACCAGAAATGGAAATGGATATTATACAGGTAAAACAATAGATTTCACTATGGTTCATACATTAAAAAAATCAACACAGAAACTGATCAATAACCAATAAAAGGCAATGGTACTTTTAATGTACTTTAAAGGTAAATGTGATTTCATAAGAATCTGGAATTTAGAGTCAAAGGCCCAGATTCTTGCTAATACCTCTAAGAGCCTCTTAGTGCATTCCATTTTTCTGCCCCGAAAACAGAAGCAATGCCTACTCTGAAGAGCTTCTCCTTTCAAAGCAGACTTGTCACTTATAATTACTCATTGAGTGCCTGGGTTTCATCAGATTGTAAAACCTATGCAGGCCAAGCCTGTAGCTATCTTATTCAATGTGCATTCCCAGTGCCCCACCCCCAACAGAACTTGACATACATTAGGTGCTCAATAAATATTTGAAATATAAATTAAATGAGTTAATACATGGAGCAAATAGAATTGGGGGAAAAGTCGATAAACAAGAATGTTATCGGTCTCAATCTGTGAATTCATATTAATAGAAAATCAGGTGGTGTACAGAAGGGAATGTCAGGAAACTCCAATTCCAATCCTAGTTCATTAGGGTCATGGCCTTAGATAATCATCAAAGCTCTTGGAGCCTCAATTTTTGACTCTATAAATGCTGGAGGGGATGATTCCTAGAATTCTCACACTACAACTAAATTCTGTTAAGATATGTGGTGAATCAGAGTATGATCCCCCAAATATATATTAATGTATAATATATAAGTATAAAATATATATTAAAATATTAATGTAAAATGATTGCTCTAGAGTAGACTTTTCGGTCATGGGTATGAGTTCTGACCATGGAAGCCACCACTTTCATCCTTCCTTCCTTTTCTTTCCATTCTTTCTTGTACTTGAATAATTATTAAACACTTGCTCTGTGTGTTCTGGCTCTGTTGATGATTAAAAATTAATCTCATCAATCTACGTCCTTGCCTTGATTAGGCACCACCCACCTGGGCCCTGTAGGTTCTGTCTTTGATGACAATCAAAGTCTAGCCATCAGAGATCTACCATGTGTAATTCCATAAAGTGATTAAGAGACATTCTTTTCTGACCTTGATGTATTATGAAAATGACAGAGGCTAATCCCTCCTGAAGTATAATTTTCTGAGAATGGAACTTTTGGTCTCAAAATGATAGCCAGGTCCACACTGGAGAGGGGCTTTTCTATGCTAAACTCTTCTGTTTCGTGACTGACTTTTTCCAAAATGGATTAATTGGGTGGCGCTTAGTTTCCCAATAGATTCCCTTGTCTTCAACCATAAATCAATGCTATCCTTGCCAAATTGACTTCCCTGATGAGACTTTGGGAAAGGAAATAACAAATCCTCAGACAATACATTGTATATCTTCCTATTACTTCAGATCTGCAGGTACTGTAGCTTTCACATGCTTGTTTATTAGTTCAATCCATTAAGAGAACAATGATCAAATATAAATACCCCAGGCAAACATGACAAGGGCAAGGAAATAGATGACTATGGCACTCATTTGTAATATAATAAATAGTATTTCAGCATGTTGTAAGTTTTTGACCTTAAGCAAGGGAAAGTTGATGACTTTAATAGAGTTTTCTTCACAAGCCTTTTCCTTTCTGCTTCAAAACTCCTTTTTTTAAAATCTGTAGTTCTCTTACAATTGCTTTACAACATAAATCTCCAAGTTTTAAAGCCAGGGTCCACTTGGAGAATGCTCAGTTGGCTGGATGGGCACCCATAGCCTATGATAAGCAGAGGCTCTCCACGTTTGGACAAAGCAGAGTTGGAAACATGCCCCTGCTTACTGCAGAAATCCTACACCCTAGATTTGTAAGAGGCACCGCTTTGGCTCCAACTCCATAAGAATTTAGCTTAAAAAAATACACTCTTAGCTTAAGAATTATGACATTTGTAGGCATATAGAAACCACTCCATTGATGGGAAATTTGGGGCACTAACTTCTCTAAGCTTCAGTTTCTTCATCTATAGGATGGAAGTGACAGCAGTATCACCTCCAAGGGTTGTGGTGAATAGTAAATGTCATAGGCTTGTAAGAGGTTAGCAGGACTTGGCACATACCACATGGTCTGTAAACAGTGGTTATAGAGCCGTGGATGTCAGGGTTCTTGCTGTCCTCTTCACCCCAGCCTCTTGTCACTGTGTATCCAAAGAAATGCCTTTGGCTCTAGGGGCAGATGCAACCAAAGGCAGGAGGAATCCTGCCGATTAACATATGATAGGATCTGCCAGCATTTCCAGCCCTTCCCCAATCAGCCTGACAACCAGCTTCTTGATACCCCTGATAACTTCTTGTCACACCTCTTGTGGAGACTCCTGCCTTTCCTTGCTAACTGAATCTTCTCCATTTCTATTATTTTGTGATCTTCTCCCTCTGTGCTGAGTCCACTCAAAACCAACCTGTTTCCATTTATTCTGATGTTCTATCAAGTCTCAGAAAGGAACAGTCTTCAAAAATTCCTCTTCAAAAAAACTATTATAAAGGGTGAGCCACACAGAGAATTCTGAACTCATCAAATTAGAAGTATTGATCTCTTTGCCAAGATGGAAGGGAAAAAAACACACTCTTTTCAAATGGCCAATGAACCGAAATACATTGTGTTGGCAGAAAGCTGTAGGGACTTTGTTTTGGGATGAAGAAATAAGAAGGGGTTGAGAAAACAAAAATTGTACCCGACATATAAATCATTAGTCCTATAAAAGTGCAAATATTTGACTCACTGTATAGCAGTATGCCCTATCAATCAGTGTCCCTATGGAAAATATCCTTTGATTTTATTGGGAGAGGGCTGTTACATGTCATTTATAATATTGAGCACTGCAGCATATTAAATGAATAGGGTGCTATAATAAAGCCTAACTTCAAGAATCATCATAAAAGACCTCAAGAGTTCAATTAATCCATCCTGCCATCTTTACATCTGACTGCCCCAAATGGTTCCAACAATAACCTTAATGGCTTGGAAAGAGTAATCGGGACCTTAAAAAATGTGAAAATGCAAACAATTTTATGCCTTTTCTTTTCTTTTTTCTTTTCTTTTTTCTTTTCTTTTTTCTTTTCTTTTCTTTTCTTTTCTTTTCTTTTCTTTTCTTTCTTTTCTTTTCTTTCAGATGTATTTATTTTATTTAGAAAGAGAGTGCCTGGGTATGTGCATCTGTGAATAAGGGGAGGAGAGAGAGGGAAAGGGAGAGAAGCAGACTCCCTGCTGAGTGTAGAACCCCCTGGCTGCAGGGGAGGGGGCGCTCTATCCCACAAGCCTGAGGTGACTGGGCCAGCGGAACCACCCCAGGCTCCTGCCCCACTCTTTGTAAGTCCATCAATTGCCTTGCTAATGAAAGTTTCAGAGTCAGACCTTTTTTAATCACGTGCTTTCCCTATAAGCGTTTCTTACTACTTAAAAGGTGTAGTCTTCACTTTCTCTTTTACGTCTTCATTTGTATATTATTTTCCCCAAAATGGTATTCTAGTAGGCAATATGACAAGGGAAACGTAGCTTGCTCTTGCACCACTTAGGTTAGAAGGGAGAGTTACACTATTCTTAAGGCAGCCTAGTAGGTACTGTTACTCAAGGTGCATGTCTCCATGCTCCCAGGAAGGCCAATCCAGTTACAGTAATTGGAAATAAATTGACTCAGATGCTTATGTGCTAAATTAAAATGTTTTCTTTGACCCGAGGTTAGAGCATCCAAAGGGGCATGATCAGAGTTCTCGGAAGCTATCATGGGTAAAGGAGGCATATTTATAAATCAGAGCTTGCAGGAGGAAGGGAGGAAGACCTGTGAGCTCTGAGCACAGTATTAATGTCATTCCAGCCCAGCCTTCCACCCTGTCCTCCTGGCTACCATCACTTGATTATGCCCATTTCAGAAAACCTGATTAGAATGTGGTTTATGTCAATTATCTCTCAATTTTTAAAAATGAAAATAAATTATAAAATATTTTAGTTTAATGCAATAGTGCCTCGATATCTCTCAGGAGATTTGGGGAAAACATGATCCAGGCAGGAATCTGAGGTAAAAAATCCTATCTTCTTTCTCCATATGAAGGCTGGTCAACATTCTTATCTATCCTGTTCCCAAGACAGGTTCAGGGAAACAATACTGATTCTGGTTGTCCCCTCATGCTAATGCTCCTTCCAATACTGCCTGATGGGATGGCAGAACATCATGGCTTTTGGCATAGTGTTCTTACCTTGTTTTATAAGTTACCAAAATCAAGCTGAAAAAACCAAATCCATAGATGGCTGTTTTAATTTTATCTATCTGTCTGTCTATCATCTATCTATCTATCTATCTATCTATCTATCTATCTATCTAATCTCAATACAATGACACAAGCAAATTCTATATTCTGGAGAGGGAGTCCTAATCTCCATTTCATTAACTAGGTCTACCCTCCCTCCCTCCCACCCTATATATGCACACACAAAAGAGGGAGAACCCTCTCAGAGGGCACAGACTATGTCTTTATCCCAGTGCACAAGTAATGTCAGCTTCCTGAAAACTTTCCATGTGGACACAAATTCCTGAAAGTGCTCTTATGTTTTTCACAGGTCATTTTCCACAAGGTGGAGCTTGGACTATGTCTCCCCTGACCCCCATCACAAGTGTTAATGTTCCCTCACCATCTGCAAACTTCATCACCTTCAGTGATCGGGGGCCAGTTTCCTTTCTATTTGCCTGTCTTCTCTTCTTCTCCCACTGGGAAACGACCCTCTAATCCAACTGGACTACTCACTGCTGGAGACCATTCCTCGCACCTTTGTAAAGATTTTTCACGTAGATTCCCTTTCCTCAAAAGGCTTGTTCCAATTCCAGGCTCAACTTCCTACAAACCATCTCAAATGTTACCTTATCCTACAATCCTTCCTATCCAACTCCCTTCCAAACATACGTGAACATTTCCTGCTTTAAATGGTCACATGTAGTTTCTGAGGTATCAGGTATCATCTTTACTGTTTTTTAAGGGATTTGTGTATGTATGTATGTATGTATGTATGTATTTTAGAGAGAATGTGAGTGGGGAAGGGATGGAGGGGAAGGGAGAAGGAGAGGGAGAGAATCTCAAGCAGACTCAATGCTGAGCACAAGCCCCAAGGGGGGCTCCATCTCAGAATCCTGAGATCATGACCTGAGCCAAAACCTAAAGTTGGTCACATAACCAACTAAGCCACCCAGGCACCCCAAACTATGGTAAATTCTTAAATAGAATACATGTAATTCCAAAAAAGAATGAGAAACCTCTCCATAACCTGATATGAAATGTTATCTAAAATGTAGAAAATGATCTCCAAGATATATTGCTGACCAAATAAAGCACGATACAAATCAAAGCTTCTGTATTTAAAAGTGAATAAAAGGAAATAGGCATTTACAATTGATTTTTATTTTCCAAAAAATATTTTTGGAAGGAAACAAAAGAAAATGATAGAGTTGTTTGCGTCTGGGGAGGAGATGGGGAGGCTGGGTTACTAGGATTAGGAAGAAAGTTTTTAAGGAACTGTATATACTTGTGTACCTTTTGAAATTTGAACTATGTGGTTGAAATACCTATCTGAAGAAATCCATACAATTATAATTAAATAAATTTTTTGTTTTCATCCCTCTTTTAGAAAAATGTTTCTCTAAAAAGGTGGGACCTACAGTGATGTCTCAGATGAGTGAGTCAAAATGCAAGATCAAAAGGAGGCTTTTGATATTCTTAGCCAGCCCAGGAGAAAGAGAAAAGGGTTCACTCTTGGGAGCTTGCAGAGTTCACTTCTGGAAACTTCACTGCAGCTTAGAGGCCTGAAGCCAGCAGGGAGGAAATGCCTCCCCAGAAAGCATCCTTAGGGAGCTCACATCTCATACTTGGCCTGGCTTTCCCAGTTCTGCTCTCAGCCAGAGATGGTCACTGTTTGCTTTACTCATCAGGTGACCCAGATTTCTGTTTCTGTCATGAATGAATATAGTGATTGGTGAGATTTAGGTCTTGTATTTGAGGTCTTGGAGAAGTTGAGAAAGCAACGTTCTTGCTTTTTGTCTTGGTGTGGATTTGGAGAAATGCCCTTCAAGTTTTTCCTTTCGCTTAGGGAAGGTTCCTTTATACCTTAGCCTGGATTCTGCTATCTTGGAGGGTCTGATGTGAACATGTGCAAATTAGCAGGGCCCAGGTAAGCAGAGACGATCATCAGGAATCTTGAAGAAAATAAGAAAAAAATTCTGCATCACCCACTAGGGCTAATCACATGACCTCCAAAACCACTCCCACTCTATCCTCAGCCCCTCACTGTTTAAAAATCCATAGCACATTTCTGAAAAGGAGTAACTACAACATTGACAGTTAACATAAAATTTTAAGAATATCTTAAAAAAAAAAAAAAAAAAGAAGGATGCTCCTTTCTGGAATTTGCCTGAATGAGCTCCAATTATGCATTGGGAGCTAGCAAAGCAACTAATCAGAAAGTGTGTCAGTGTGTTTAGACACATTCCCATCGATGCATTTTCATAAGTTGTTTTGATTTCAAAAGAGATCATGTTTTGCCTCAAATTACAGCCTTGATCTTTGTTAACATGGAGTGAACAGAAATGGAGGGGTGTGGAGAAGAAAAAAGTGAAAGTAAATGTTTTGTGGCAAAGCCTGAAAAACGCAAATAAGACATCATCAGTCTTAATTGTGTCTGCAAATTGACAAAATTCAGATCTCTCTAAAAACTGTCAGGATGGTCTCTGCCTGCTCTCCTGCTGAGACATGTTTTCAAACGCATTAACTTCCCTTTCCAGGAAGAAACTGCTTTCTCCCAGGTAAGGAAGCCCTAGACTATATGGATGTGAAACTGTGTTCATGACTTTGGCTACAGAGTCTCTCTGTTATAAATCCTCCAGACTGAATTTGAAGCAGAGAACCATTTAAAAGGGCTAATTTTATACCCATCCTAACATTTTTGGGGTAGTTATGGCTATTTTGTCCTATATAATCACAGTCACCTCACTACAGACTCTATAGAGACTGTATAGTATAGAAAGAGTCCGGATTTAAATCCGTACCTCAGAACATTCGAGGCATTTAGAGGGTTGACTGACAGTGATCCACTGCAATATTTAAAGTGGATAACAGAGCATATAATAGTAGAAATAATTACAGCTAACATGTATTAAGTATTCAATATATGCCAAGTGTTGTGCACCAGGATTTACATAGACTATTTTTTACATCATCCCCGCTGCCTTAAGAAATAAATATTAAGTTTGTCACTAGAACAAAATATTTATTTTAACTGGAACTGAGCTCTCAAATTTCGAATCCTTCTTTTCAAAAATGTCTTCATCAAAAACATGGACAAATCCTTCCAAGTTGCTACCCCCAGGCAAGTGCCAGAAATAACTGACCCAAAACCTTGCCTCCTCAGGCTGAAAAAGTAAAAATAGCACCAATTTGCCTCAAAGGGGACCCTGTCTCAATATGTCTGCCTGCTGCCTCTTAGAGGTTTATTCCTGACATCATAATAGGGACATATCTGATCAGAGAGCTCCTAATCCATGGGAGGAGGACGGTCAATGAAGAAACAAAGTTTTCTGGATTACTAGGACTAGGTAGCTCTTGCCTGCCATGTCTCTGCTTCTTTACAAATGGCTGACCTATACATAAACTGCCCTACAATGACCAATAATAAGAGACATCTTATTCAGATTCAGATTATAAAATCTATTTCCAGGCAGAGACCCTGCATTGCTTGACGAATATCACCACTAGCCATGATCTTTCTGATTTGCAGCTCATACTACCAGAGGTTGGCTCACTGAGTTCTGGTGACATTGGTGAACTTATTTCTCCAGCTCTCACCTAACAATGCTCCCCTGTCACTGAGATCTTTCATATTCTCAAGAGATCTCAAGATGGCAGACCAAGCCCATAATCCTACATTCCTTACCAATGGAATTGCTGGTAACTCTATGTTTAATCCTTTGAGAAACTGCCAGACTGTTTTCTACACAGTAGCACCGTTTTACTTACCTCCCCAGCACTGTTTGAGGATTTCTCTACATCTTTGCTAACACTTGTTATTATTTTTCTTTTTGATCCTAGCCATCCTAGTGGGTATGAAGTGTTACTTCATTGTGGTGTTGATTTCCATTTACTGATGTCAAGCATCTTTTCATGTGTTTACTGGCCATTTGGAGAAATGTCTATTCGGATCTTTTGCCCATTTTTAAATTGAGTTTTCTTTCTTTCTTCCTCTTCTTCTTCTTCTTTTTTTTTTAACCATTGAGTCGTATGTATAATCTAGCTACAAATTCCTTATCAGTTATACGATTGCAAATATTTTCACCCATTCTGTGGGCTGTTTTTACACTTTCTTGAAGATGTCTTTTGCAGCCCAAAAGTTTTTAATTTTGATTAAGTCTTATTTATCTATTTTTCTTTTGTTTCTCATGATTTTAATGTCATACCTAAGAATTCTTTGCCAAACCAAAGGTTATGATGATTCACTCCTTTGTTTTCTTCTAAAGGTTTTATAGCTTTAGCTACTACATTTGGGTCATTGATCCATTTTGAGTAAATTTCTGTAAACAGAGAGTGTTTTTTTCCTGAGTTCTGAATGAGTTCCTATGCTTTTATAAACATCAAAGACTATATTTTCCTTTGAACACTGGAGGAGTGGATAAAATGCTGATTCTTGAGGTACTGGAGCTCAGTTAGGACCTCAAGAAAAAGTAAATGATATCAACAATGGTATCCATCACATAAGGTTATTTTTTCTTCACCTTCTGGTAGCAGAGAGTGAGTGATGGGGATGAAGAAAATCAACCACTTTTAAATCCATAGCAGTTTATTTACCATCTATCTTTCACACTGTTATTTGTATTTATTTTGAAAGACACTGGCAAACACTTCACTACTAAATTCAGCATAATGGGTGTACGCGATAGGGTGAAGAGCTATAATTATGTTTCTTCAATGTACAGTCCAAGATACAAGATCATTTTAGCATTTTATTATGAGGTTTTATTTATTATTTTTCAAACAAGTCAGAGTTTGATAAATTATGTAGTAAGAGCTGAGTAACCAATCTAGCACACCATGCACCTAAACTGAATATGATTCAAATAAATGCATTTCTTTGATAAATGACTTCTGCCTGTATGATTTATCAAGTTAATGTGGAATAGCTCTAGAACAGCAAGGTGCAGGTCCTATTTCACAATTTTTTAGAGTTTCTTCTGTAGGCTGAGAGGAGGGATGGAGGGGAGTGTACTTCCCTTCCAAGAAGAGGTTAAGGGAAATAAGATATAGGAGAGGGGATACTTAACAGCTTAAGGTTTTAATAAGACAAGAGGTGATGGGATTCAGAGTGCAGGCAAGGAGGATAAATACTGCACAAAGGAATAATATTTTTTTCATGTGTTCTTTAAAATTTTGTGTTATATATGTGTATTACCTACCTGAAATATAGTAAAAATGAATAATACAAAAATATGAAATAATGATAAAGACCATCTCAATTTGTATAACGACAATGAGTAAAAAGAGAATTCTTCAGGGTAATGGTGATCCAAGGGAAAATACATAAAGAGATAGTTCTTAAAATATGGGAGTTAAGGGGCAAGTTGCCTCTCTGATGAGGTAGAACAGATGGGTCTCACCTTCCAAGGTCAGGAGATTCTACAGTATCCAGATGGTAGCTGAGCAAGATGGAGTATATTATTCAGAAGTTTTTTTCTTTGGTTCTAGAGGAATTGGAGAGTTGAAATCATGGAAACTTGTAGTGCCGTGGACTAAAAGGGTGGGCTTTGGTGTCACACAGAACTGGACGTTTAACTAAAGCATCTGAATTTGATCTAAAATAAGACTATATCCAAGAGTGTTATATGGATTCCAACCCTTGGGTTGTGAACTGGACTTAACTGACTCAATTCTAACTAATAAAATGTGGCAAAAGTGATGGGCTATCCCTTCTAAGATTTAGTTACAAGACTATGGCTTCTGTTTTGCCTGACATCTCCCTGCCTCCTTCCCCCATTTCTCTCTCTCTCTCTCTTTTTCTCTCTATCTTAGCACTGAGGTAGAAAGCTGCCATGTTGTGAGTAACCCTATGGAAAGGCCCATGTGGAAAGAATCTGTTGCCTCTGGCATCAACCAGCAAGGACTTGAGGCTTGCCAAAGCCATGGGAATGATCTTGGGAGAGGTTCCTCCCTCATTGAAACTGCCCTGGCTGACAGCTAGATTGCTTGTAAGAGACCTTAAACAAGAAGCACCCAGATTCTGACTCACAGAAAGTGAGATAATAAGTATTTATTGTTTCAACATGATAAATTTTTTAAACTTTTGGGACTATGTCAAAATAAAAAAAGTTTCTGCACAGCAAAGTAATCAACAAAACTAAAAGGCAGCCTACTGAATGAGAAAAGATATTTGCAAATTATATATCTGAAAAAGGGTTAGTATCCAAAATATATAAAGAACTGATACAATTCAATACCCCAAAACCAAATAATCCAATTAAAAATGGCAGAAGACATGAAGAGACGTTTCTCCAAAAAAGACATACAGATGGCCAACAGACACATGAAAACATGTTCAACATCACTCATCATCAGGGAAATGCAAAACAAAACTACAATGAGATATCACCTCCTGCCTATCAGAATGGCTAAAATTACAAATATAAGAAATAACAAGTGTTGGTGGGGATGTAGAGAAAAAGGAATCCTCTTACACTGTTGGTGGGAATGAAAATTGGTGCAGCCATTGTAGAAAACAGTATGGAGATTCCTCAAAATAGAACTACCCTACAATCAAGGGATCACACCAGTGGGTAATTAGCCCCAAAATACAAAAACACTAATTTAAGGGGATACATGTACTCTATGTTTATAACAGCATTATTTACGATAGCTAAATTATGGGAGCACCTCAAGTGTCCATCAATGGATAAATGGATAAAGATGTTTTACACACACACACACACACACACACACACGGATATTATTCAGCCATAAAAAAGAATGAAATTTTGCCATCTGCAACAACATGGACAGAGCTAGAGAGTAAAATGCTGAGTGAAATAAGTCAAAGACAAATGCCATATGATTTCGCTTATGTGGAATTTGAGAAACAAAACAAATAAGAAAAGGAAAAAAAAAGGACAAACTAAGAAACAGACTCTTAACTATAGAGAACAAACATGATTACCAGAGGGGAGGGGGTGGGGAGATGGGGGAAATAGAGGATGAAGGTTAGAGAGTACATTTATGATGGTGAAAAGAAAATGATTAAAAAAATTAAATGGCAAATTTAGAGTAATCTGTTATGCAGCAACAGAAAATTAATATATTTAAGAAACTATTGAATAAAGAACAACTGAAGGAATAAGGGCTTGTTAATGATGGGGTAGTACAGACAAGCCTGTCATCAAATGATGGCCATGAGACATAACACATCGGCATTTTCGGTGCTGCTGTGGAACCAATGTCAGTGATTACACACAAAGACGTTACAGATGTCACAAGAAACTTAGCAAGTTGAATACTTGTTAAAGCAGTGTTTCTCAACTCCGCTTACAAATTAAAGTCACCTCAGCAATCTTGAAAGAATAATACTGACATTGGGACTTTACCACAAACCCATAGAATAAGAATTTCTATGTATTGGTTCCGGACATTGACCTTTATTAAAAACTCTCAAATGATAGCAATGTGTAGCCCGTTTTGAAAGAACCACCGAGCCCGCCAATTATATCCTTTTACTGAGAATCTCAAATATGTTTATCCATTTCCATAATTTTATAAGAACCTGTGGCAGTACCTAATTTTTGACAATTTGCCTTTATCATTGTAATTCATTCTCATTGCAGTCTCTAGTTCCTGTACTACCAGTAACCAGAATGAGATCTTGAAGAGCAATTTAATTTCTTTGGTGTCAGTATCTTTATTAATAAAACGTAGACTAGATATATCTTTAAAATGCCAACTGTATTAATTTTCGATACCACCGTAGTAAGTCATCACAAACGTAGCGGCTGAAAACGATCATGGCTCTGGAATCCAGAAGTCTGATACAGGGCTCACCTGGCTAAGGGCAAGATGTTGGCAGGAATGCTTTCCTCTCTGTAGGCTCTAGGGGAGAATCTATTTCCCTGCTCATTCAGGTGTTGGCAGAATTCAGTTCTACACAGTTGTAGGCCTGAGGTCTGTTTCTTTGCTGGCTGTCATGTGGGGGCTACCTTTAGTTCCTAGAGACTTTTCTCTGGGCCTTGCACATAGCTCTCTAGTCTCAGAATCAGCAAAGGGAGGTGGGATCTTTCACTGCTGTCTTCAGATCTGTTCTTCTACCTTCCGTCTTAGTATCTCTGGGTGCACTGGGGAAAGGTTCTCCACTTTTGATGACTTGTGATTAAATCGGGCCCACTTGGATAATCCGGATAAGCTTCCCATCTCAAGGTCAGACGCTAATTTTTCTGTAAAGTTTCTTTTCCCATGTAAGGTAACATTCATAGGTTCTGAAAATTAGGGTGTGGATATCTTTGGGGCCATTATTCTGCCTTGCACACCTTCCATATCTATCTAAGACCCTTGGATTAGTAGCACCATCTAAGGCAGAGGGTAGGGGCCTAGCATCTTCTCCTGTGGACTTTTTTTTTTCAATGCCACTTACCTACACCCCAGGAAATCCTAATGCGCTGCCCTCACTATCTCTGCTATACCAACTATGCAGCAGAAACTACAGAAAAGCAAAAGTTGCTACAAATCAGGAAACACGATCTATTTTTAATGCTTCAGTAATAACTGCTATAAATTTGCACACAGTGAGTACTCAAGTGAGAATGTTATCAGTCCTTTAAGCCAAGTTTCCAGAGATGACAGATGACAGATAGATTCATTTATTAGTATGTAGCGATTAAGTCATTGGACTTTCAAGTTAGACAAACTGAGTTTTAATTTTAGCTTTGTCATTCACGAACCATGTGTTTTAGGACAAATCACGCCTTAGGCAAGTACTGTCCTAAATCTTAGTTTCCTGATGTGTAAAACAAGGTTGATGATAATCCTCGTAGGATATGTAAGGAGTAAATAAGAGAGTTGGTATAAAGCAAACAGTACATAGCCTGGCACAGCGCCAGCACCTCATTGCCACCTCCAAAATGTTTCTTAGGTTACACTGTGCTAATCGATACAGGTGGCTGTGATAATATGTCAGATGGTAATATTATTCTCACGAACCATATATTCAATAATTCTGCGTATTCTGTGGTTGAGAAGAGGAAGAATTTCCTTCCTCCCAGGGCTTGGAAATCTTCATGTAGGCAAAGCCTTAAAGACTGAATAGTGACAGATGGACATGGGGGCCTTCTTGCTTTGATGAAAAAGTGTGTTGATTTTGCCAATAATGTGGATGAAACTGCTTGTTCACAGATCCAGTTTTCCCTATTTGCTAAGAGAAATAAAAGGACTTCCCACTCTCCTGTATACTAGGATCAGCCTCATGGGTAACACAGTGTTTCAACAAAAAGCAACACTTCCCCCGCTGCACACTACCTGCTTTCCCCTCAGCCTGAGATACTCTTTCCCTTTCCTTAAGATTCAATGCAAATATTATATCCTCTTGTAGCTTTTCTGGTTCTCCCAGGTAGAATTAGCTTCTCCCTAATCTGTGCTTTTACCACACATTGTACAGATTTTTATTGTTGTGCTAACCACACTATAATTATTTATGCATTTGTGACTCCTCTTCAGAAAAGATGCATTCTCGCTGAAGTTTTCTCTTGTTTAATCAAAGCGCTCCCTTGGATGGTTATTCATACCCACAACATTCCCAGGAGAAGATAACTGTGGTATTGTGGGAAATATATTGAGCAGAATAAATGGATTTTTGTAGGTAGAAAACAGCATACTCTTGAAAGTACAGAGCAATATTGAGAATATGCCCTACATTTGGACTCTGGTGCATAGTTACAGAAATGTGGAGGAAGTAGAGGATCATGTGATGTTGTCTGGTGGCCTGGGGGATAGACTAGATTCTGTTCCATGCAGTGGTCTGCAAGCCACCTTCCCTCCCTACCCCAGTGCTATCCTGTGGCCTACACCGTGGCAGGGTGTCATGTCTTGCCCATGATTTTAGGGCATCCTGCTAGAATCAGCATGGCCATAGGAAGTCAGTTATCACAACAAAATAGTATGAATTGCTTTCATTTATTGAGTAATTTACTAAGTACCAGGCACTGTTTTAAGTGTTTAGCTACATTGGCTCATTTATTCCCCAAAACAAATATGAGAGGTGCCTATTATTATCCCCATTGCATAGCTCAGGAGGACAAAGTTTTTTTCTTAAGATGTTGTGGGTGACCTGCACATCTGAGTGTCAATGCATCATCACACACATTCTTGTGTCTGAAATAATCTGCTGTAATTAACTTGTTTGGAGGCATAAAGTCAGGTACCAGTAATAGGGGTGTTGTCAATGGATACAAACATGGTCAATAATTATCAATAGATGAGAATTGACCTGTGAGGCCGTTAGACCTCCTACTACTCACCCCTCTCTTGCAACTTGCAATCTTTGACTTCCATGGTGCCTAGAGGAGATGACACCAATCACATTACCTCACAGAGAAGCATCCCCAGATTGAGATGGGACCTGCAGATTCTGCTGAAGATGGACCATGTAAATGAGAACTTTCTCCCTTGGGTGGGATAGTACCCAATGGACTATTAGATAGGCACTAACATGAGTGGCTCCATGTCTCAACCCTCTTCCACTTATCCTGGAGGAGAAGGCTCAGCTATTAATTTCATTGTGGGGACAAAGAATGAGTCCATTCACATGGTCAAGGGAGGGAACATGAGTCAGATACCTGGATGTTACTTCCTCTAAGCAGATACAGAAAGTGGGAGGTCTCTGTACCCATCTGGAGGGCACAAGCTTGGGGAAGAGCCTTGATCCTCTGAATAGCCAATAGGCTTGGACAATAGTTTAAAGTTGTCAGTGAGTGATTTTATTACTGCTAGTCACTGTGAGCTGACTTGGCTCCCTTTCCTGATACAATGAACTTAGAATCAATTCAAATACCTGAAGTCTTGCAAAGTGTCCTGTGTGGTCTTCCCCTCCCACTACCTACTTTTCCAGCCTCATTTTCCTGGGCTCTACACAATGACAAGGAGGATCATGCTGTGCTGCGTCACAATAGAATTCCTGAGGGCAGAATGCTGGTCCAGTGGGTACTACAGTCAGGTCCCAAGTGGCTTTTACCCGCCTGAGAAACTTCTACAACTAAAGGTGAAACTAAAGCCAAGATCAGAATAAATAAGAGATTTAAATCCTGAGAAAGAAGGAATAAAGCATGTCTCTTAACCAAAGGAGCAAAGCAGATAAGAAACTTAGATAAATATAATGAAGATCAGATTTGGGTGGCTAGTGATGAGGTGTCTGTACCCGAGCAGTTTGAGGACTCAGTTCTTCATACTTCCTTCAGCTTTCTGGAGGCTAGCATTCCATCACACTTCTGTAAGTGTGAGTCAGCACATCTGGATTGGTTTTTTTTCCCTACTCTACCTTTGAGGCTCACCTAAAGTTCTGTCTTCATAAAGCCTTTTCAAATTATAACAGACTTTTTAAATCTTACCTCATCCAAATGGATTCTAAGTGTTTTGAGGGCAGGGTTTATGTGTGGCAGAGACATTTCATTTCCCCCATGGGAATGGCTTCTTTAGGCTTGGACTTAAAACTGGTTCAGTGTTATTTCTGTCACATTCTATTGGCCAAAGCAGTTAGTAGGCTGTCCTAGATTTAAGGGAAACAGAAACAGACCCAATTTCTTGAAGGGAGATGCTGAATAGTCACATTGCAAAGGGATAAAGGAAGGGTAGACTACGGGAGCCATTTTTTTTCTTCTTTTTAAATTTTTTAAAAAAAATTTTAACTTATTTAAATTCAGTTAGTTAATGTATCATTAGTTTTAGATGTGGAGTTCAATAATTCATCGGTTGCATATAGCACCCAGTAATCATTATATCACATGCCCTCCTTAATGCCCATCACCCAGTTACCCCATCCCCCACCCACCTCTCCTCCAGCAACCCTCAGTTTGTTTCCTATGGTTAAGAGGCTCTTATGGTTTGTCTCACTCTCTGATTTCATCTTATTTTATTTTTTCTTCCCTTCCCCTATGATCCTCTGTTTTGTTTTTTTATATTCCACATATGCATGAAAGCATATGATAATTGTCTTTCTCTGATGACTTATTTCACTTAGCATAATACCCTCCAGATCCAACCATGTCGATGTAAATGATAAGATTTCATCCTTTTTGATGGCTGAGTAATATTCCATTATAGCCCATCTTCTTTACCCATTCATCTGTTGATGAACATCTGGGCTCTTTCCATAGTTTGGCTATTGTGAACATTGCTGCTGTAAACATTGGGGTGAAGATACCCCTTCAGATCACAATGTTTATACCCTTTGGGTAAATACATAGTAGTACAATTGCTGGGTCATAGAGTAGCTCTATTTTTAACTTCTTGAGAACACTCCATACTGTTTTCCAGAATGACTGTACCAGCTTGCTTTCCCACCAACAGTATAAGAGTGTCCCCTTTTGAAGCCTTTTTTTTTTTTTGCAATCATTTTACTACATCACAGTTATTTCTATTATTACGACTATTTAGTCAACTCATATTGATTGCCATTTACGGGCCGGGTGGTGATCTAGTTGATATAGGTAGTATTAGAGAAAAGGAATCACTAAATTATCACATTTTTGTCCTTGGAGGACTTACAGTATATTCGTGAACATAATTACTAATATTTATTGAACAATTACCTATTGCTAGGCATTATGCTAGTACTCTATATGTATTAACTTTGCAAATATTCACAACATTATATTATCTCCATTTTATAGTCAACGAAACTGACACACAGAGAAGTTAAATTACATGCCGAAGGCCACACAACTATAAGTGGGAGCTAGATTTAATCCTAGGCAAACTAACTCAAGGGATTATGCATTTAACCACTACACTATACTGCCTATCAGAGCTCTAAAAATTGATAGAACCAGGCACAGAGGGCAATGGGAAGATTTCGTAAAAGATGGGATACTGAGACAAAGTTGACAGAAGAGTGAAAATTTACCAGGCACGATATAGTACACACCCATGATTCTTACCAATTTATGTATTGATTGAATTATTAAGTAATGAAGCTACCTTCAATAAGCACGTGGCTCTGAGTTAGCGATGAGTCTTGGTTGTAAGAGGCACACATCCAACTCAAGCTGAATTGAGGGACACAGAGGAAGTAAACATTTTCTGTTGGTTCACAGTCATGGCGGGGTCTATAGACAACAACAACATGATGAACAAAGCTCTCTGTCTCTGCTTTGTTTTCTTCTGTGATACCTTCACTCTTAGCCAGGTTCTTGCCACATCTGTAAAAAACTGACCAGCAGGTACCCCAGGAGTTCTTCTTAATGACAGTAGCTGTCCAGTAGAAAGATTGCCGTGGCAGCAGCAGTGGTGGGCAAGGGCCACATCATTTCCTCTTCCTGAGAATCCTCTCTGGAGTTAGTTTGAGGTCAAATGGTTCGATTTTGGCCATGAAAAGATGAGTAGGAAGGATTTACAACACACTTCAAGATGTAGATTTTGTAAACAACTCCGCATTTTTAGTGCTCCCTCTTTCCTTTGTCATGGTGCCTTATGTCAGGGATCTCATGTTTCAGATGGAGAAGTTAAAATATAGTGGAGAGCTGCCCAACATGAATTAGGCGTTGTGTGAAGAAGAAATAAAACTTCATTCTCTTAAATTGCTGATATGTCAGGTTTTATTTGTTTTTACAGTATGAATTAGCCTATCCACATTAACACAAACACTACTTTCCTAATTTTCCAATTTCCATTCTTGGTCTGCTTACATGGCTCTTGTACTCATCTTTAGAATAGTTCCAGCAAAGCTAATCAAATGTGAGAAGGAAGCATTCCTTGTATGCTCTGAAATGGCAAAAAACAGAAGTGCTGTATTTTTTTCCATGGCAATTTCTGATCTTTTAGGAGATAAATTACTATATATCATGGCCAATTTCCTAAATCATTGATACAACACATGCTCACAAGTCCACCAAGAGCCACAAGAATAATCATTCCTAAAATGGAGATTTGGGTCACTTTGCCACAATTTAATTGGGAAATTTTTAGTCCAGTAATCAAAAAATTTTTTAAAGAATTTTATTCATTTATTTGAGAGAGAGAGAACAGGGTGAGCGACAGAAGGAGAAAGAGAGGGAGAGAATCCTCAAGCAGACTCCCCACTGAATGTGGAGCCCAATGCGGGGCTCCATCACAGGACCCTGAGATAATGACCTGAGCCAATACCAAGAGTTGGATGCTTAGCCAACTGAGCCACCCAGGCACTCTGAGTAATCAAATATTTTATCAGCCTGTAAATTTTCCTCTTATTCACACCCTTTTCATGTCTGGGAATTTATGCTACTCAATTTAGCATATTTGTTCAAATATAAAAGAGCTCTATGTAAATTTCTTATTTTTTACTCACCCTGTAATCTAGCTTTGTTTTTATTAAATATTAATACATTTATCCTGGGGGAAAAGTTTAATTTTTTCTTTGTAAATCCTTCAGAATTGTGAAGTTAAACTCTAGAGATTATGATTAGTATTGTATTTGGGCAATCTTATTTATAATAATCCTATCCTGGGACCAATTTTCATTACAGAAAATCTTTCTTGCACTGAGGAAGTAGGGCAGGGGATGTTAGCATACTGAGATCATAGGAAGAAGCATTCCCTCTCCATACTAGACTTTTTATGATGCATACACGATATGGGTTTTCTTCATTTATGAATTTTTAGGTCTCTTTGTAATATTTTACTTCCACAATTGAACAGAATATAAAGGCAGCTCCTGTCAAGCCCCTGTATTGCTTTTATTGGGAATTACATACATTTATACTTCAAATGTTATGGCATGGGCACTTTATTAGTGCTTCAAAGAATAAAATAAAATACAAAGGACACAAAAGAGCAGATGTGCAAAATTAAATGCCCAGATTAGTAATATGGACAGTAAGCTAGTATTTGAAATATCAAACCCAAAGGAATTTGGAAGAGGAATACAATGGATGACTGTATATTCCTTACATAGATTTACTACTCTAAAATTCTTGCCATAATAGGTCTATTTCTCTTTGTCTCTCTGTGTGTATGTATACATACATACATGTACCTGTGCGCATATATGTAAGATCATAAATCCCTTTTCACAAACCTTCTGAAAGTAGCATGAACATATCTTAATATTTCTCTACTAAATAAGTATGTATAACCAAGAACAAGAATACTTTTTATTTTCTATACAGACACAATGCCATTGTCACATTTATGAAAATTGACATTAACTCAATGATGCCATCCAACAAGCAGTCCATCCACAAATTTCATTAGTATCTCCAAAATGTCTTTTATTGTTCTATTTGTTTTTCAAATAAGGATCTAAGATATATACATAGCATTTGCTGTTGAGTCCTTTTGTTTCCCATAACCTAGAACTTTCCTCTCATCTCTCTTTATTCTTGATGATGTTGTATCCTTTGACAATTCCCAGCCACATGCCCTGAAGAACATTTCATCTTCTGGATTCGTCTGACTGTTAGATCTGGATTAAATTCAGATCACACGTTTCTGGCAATAATCCCACAAAGGTGATGTGTATCTCACACCACTCATATCAGGAGACACAGAATATAAGGATATTCTATTATTGGTGATGGAAAGCCTGACCTCTTGGTTAATGTGCTGACTATCAGATTTCTCCATTTTACAATTTTACCTTTTTAGTTAGTCAGTAATCTGTTGGGTGGTACTTTGAGATAATGCAAATATGTTTTTTAATGCCTTCATCCAGTGGTTTATATATTTATCAGTTATTCTTGCTTGAATCATTATTATAATAGGGGTTACAGAATGTTGATTTTTCTAATTCCATCCTTCCTTCTACTTTTACACAGTTTTTCTTTGATTTATCTTTTCTTTCAATGCATTATATATATTTATGTAGTATTAATTTTTAATATCACTATGGACTCACAAATTATTTATAGTTTTTCCTATATAGTATGATTTTGTTTTTTTGCTCAAATTATTTCAAATTTGGCCAGTGGACACCCCTTCAAGCCAATTCTGCATTCATTTGACATAAACACATTCATATTTGAGCACTTCTTGCTTTCTGGTCCAATAAAATATTCAATGCTTATATTACCTTTCCTGCTCCAGTCATGAATTCAGCCACATTTCTGAAAAGACTAAAGCAAAACGAAACAAAAAATCCCCAAAGCTTTATTGAGATATAACTCCTATATCATACGATTCACCCATTTAAAGTATGCAATTCAGTTATTTTGGTATATTCACAGGGCTGTGCAACCACCACCACCACCATCTAATTTTAGAATTTGTTTGTCCTCTCAAAAAGAACCCTGTAGCCACAAACAATACTTCCCATCCACCTTGACCCCTGTCCCCCCTCAGCTCTAGGAATCACTAATTTCTGTCTATATAGATTTAGCCTATTTTGGACATTTCATGTAAATGGTATGATACAATACGTGGTCTTCTGTGATGGCATCTTTCACTTAGCATAATGTTTTCAAGATTCATCCATGTCGTATTATGTATTAGTAGGTATCAGTACTTCATTCTTTTTTATTGTCGAATAACATCCATTGTATGACTATACCACATTTTGTTTATCCATTCATCAGTGTATGTACATTTTATTGTATTAATATGATGTATTAGATTAATTGATTTTCAGATGTTAAGCCAACTTTGCTCTTTTGTTAGGTGTGTATATGATAATGAGTGCCTAAGACATCTCTGTTTTTTCTCTGTGATGGTATTTCTTGTGGGAGGAAGGAGCTCCTCCCATCTGCTACCCCTTTCCCCCACCCCCTATACACAATGCACACTGCTCAGAATCAGCCCAAGCATATCCCTTTCTCTACCACCTGGTGACTTCCCTCTCTTCACTTAGACATTTCAGCAAATGCCCCCATTACACAATTATGTCTGTAGCAGCAAGTCTCAAGTCTGGCTTTTCCTTTGATGGAGGGGGAGAAAATACTATACTCTGAGAAAGTAGAGTTCTTATTCTTTAACTAATGTGCAAGGTCTTCCTTTTTATTTCTGAATTCTTTTCTCATTTGATTTAAGATTTTTTTCCAGGGGGGCTCACAATGAATATTAATATCCATTTGTATTTAGAAACAATGTTTAGCTTTAATTCAAACAGTGTAATTATATTTGTATTTTGAAACAATAGTTAGCTTTAATTCAAACATCGTAATTATATTTGTATTTAGAAACAATGGTTAGCTTTAATTCAAACATTTTAATTATCAGCTCTCTTTTCATTCTCATTTCTTTTGGTTTTACAACAAAAGAAACAAAAGAAACCTCTGCTTTCCACTGGAGGCACTACTCTAAGGGAACAATTTATTTTGCTTAAGAGGGCGACTCCACCAATGGTGTATTTACACAATCCGGTTCAGCTAAATATACCAGTTCATGATATTTCAAGATCTCTGCTTCTATTACACCTGGCTAAGCCCCACTAGAGTGAACAGAGGATGACACCAGGCAAACTTAATCTTCTGTTTTGACAGTATGATATAAATTCCTGAAAGAAGGTACTGGATTGATTTATAAATATCTTTAAGGACTAGAAGTTAAGGTAAAGCTAATGGGAGGTGGTGCTGGGAGTGTTCTATATCTAGGTTCTATTATACTTTCATTGCTAATTCTCATTATGTGTTTGTTTAAGCTGAAGTCTTTTTGCTTTATGATAATTTGAGAGAGCACTTGATGACAATATGTCTAGATTGTCCTGCTAAAATTCAACAAATTACTAGCATATGCTAGAAAAGGAGAAATTCTGACTCAAAAATCTATCAGTGTTTACTGGCTATTGACAATAATCTCTGTGTCTATTGCCTTAAAATATAGTATAGTTCTTTCACTATGATTACAAGCTATGTGATTTGTGGCAAGCCATTTACGCTCATTAAACATCAGTTTCCTCTATGAGAAACAACAGGTATTGGCGAGTATATGGACAAAAAGGAACACTCATGCACTGTTGGTGGCAATGCAAACTGGAAAATAGTGTGGAATTTCCTTAAAAAGTTAAAAAAAGAACTACCCTATGATCCAGAAATTGCATTACTGGGTATTTACCCCCCAAATACAAAAACACTAATTCAAAGGGATACATGCAGTCCTATGTTTTTATGTTTACAGCAGTATCATTTACAATAGCTAAGATATGGAAGCAGCCCAAGGGTCCATTGATAAATGAATGGGTAAAGAAGATGTGAGATATATCTATCTATTTTCTATCTATCTATCTATCTATCTATCTATCTATCTATCTATCTGATTCAGCCTTAAGAATGAAATCTTGCCATTTGTAACAACATGGATGGATCTAGAGGGTATTAATATTAAGCAAAATATGTTAGCCAGAGAAAGAAAAATACTATATTATTTCACTCATATGTGGCATTTAAGAAATAAAATAAATGACCAAAGGGAGGAAAAAAGAGAGAGAGAGATGAAATTAAGAACAGACTCTTATTTATAGAGAACAAACTGATGGTTACCAGAGGGAAGGGGGTGGGGGGATGGGTGAAATACATGGGGATTAAGGAGTGCACTTGTGATGAGTACCAGGTGATGTATGGAATTGTTGAATCACTATATTGTACACCTAAAACTAATATAACAGTGTATGTTAACTAACTGGAATTAAAATAAAAACTTTAAAAAATTAAAAATAAAAGCACTTCTATCTAAAAAAAATCAGTTTCTTCACTATAGAAATAGGATAATGTAATTCAATTGTCATGAAGATTAATTAAGCCTGAAACATATCAGTGCTCAATATACGTTAGCTAAAGTTATTTTTATAATTAATATATAAATAGTTATTAGCCATTTACTTCATGTCTAACACCAGGGTAAGCTCATTGGTGATTGCCAAAGAAACAAAAGACACAGATCCCACTTTCAGGAAGTTAAACCCTCTGCGAAGGGGTATAGTTGTTAAAAGAACAAGATGAGACCAGGCATATTAAAGTCCAGAACTCTCTGCAGGTGCTCTAGGAGTTGGGAGAAGAAGTAGATCAGAATGAGTTGAAACAGAGAGACTGAAAGATGAAGAGCTTTACGGATCTGCTATGAACGGTAAGGCTCCAAAATTCTTAATTCTTTTCATAAATTTAAAGAAGTAACTAATGTTATACAGAGCAGAGAGAATAGAGCTAAGATTACTGCCAAGACAAGAGAGAAGAAAATATTTAACATGAACTGGTGATCATTCCACTGATGCCTCACTGACAGTAGTGCCCACTGTATTTGCAAGCTCAGAGGACTGAGCTATGAAATTTTTTTGATACTTTGCTATGAAATTTACAGGTAACACTAAATTTTAGAATAACATTAGTGGATGCTTTATGGTGAACACATTAAGAGAAGCTGCTATTGTAGTTTTTCATCATTTTTATTAAAAAAGAAATATATTGCCACTCTAGTAGAGCTATTGTAATGTTCTATGCATATCATTAGCAATCATTGATTGTAAGTCCTCAATAAGAGCTTTCTAGAAAGATTTTTCTCAGCAGGGAAAAAAAGAGAGGAGTATATTCGTGATTATGGAATATGCACCCTATATTTTTTTACTCTTAAGAGGCGCATGCTTTCATACCGTGTGTTAAGGGACATATGGGCTTAATAAGCTATTTCTTATTAGTAGTAACTGTTTTTATAAGGAAGATAGATGGAGAAAGTTATCTGGAGGCTGTACTTTTAAATAGCTAGATTCAAAGCAGTTATTATATTACTTTAGATGTCTTGATGCAATTGAAGCTGATTTGGCCAGGCTTTTCCTATTATAATAAAATTTTAGAAGTGAATGCAGACAAATAATAGGCCCCATTTACAGACAATTCACTGAATCCAGTCCTAGAGACAATGTAGCCTTGTTCCTTAGAATAATGTCTATAGTATAGTACTTTGTTCAGACAATCTGAAATGAGTACTTAGGAAAATGTACAGATCTCTGCCCATCTTAGTTTTTTCTTGAAATCTTATTTCATAATGGTAGTAATGACTAGTCTTCCAGCCGTTAAGTCTTCTATTAAAATGGAAAGAAAGCAATATTTTGGGTCTACCATCCATAGAGGGGAGTTGGCTCACTGGTTCTAAGCGATGGCAAGATGGTAACTGAGCTTGCACAAATGCTCTGAGCCTCCGTCCAATGATGTGTGGCGTTATAAGCATTATTCAAAAAGGCAGACTGGGAAAATAAATTGGGCCCTGAGAAACCTGGACAGTGAGTTTTATGAACAGTTTTGTGGATGATGAAGTTATTCTGGAGTTGCAGAGGTGTGTATCTGTCTTTGAATCTTACTTGTGAAGAAGACCACTGATCTTTGAGCAGGAAATGAAATTGTATTTTTAATAATATCCATTATAACTTCTCTATGTCAAACAAATTAGTGCTGCGATTCATGGCCATAATCATATCATAATGCCATAATGATAGATAAATAGATTAATGGAACAGAAGGGCCCAGAAATAATCACAGATATATTTAATGGGGAAACAAAAGTCTTTTTGACAAATAGTTCTGGAATATATAGTTATCTGTATGGGAAAAACAAACCTTATCTCCTGCATTACTTGAAAATTTAGTTTGAGTTGGATCACTTAAACATTAATGCAGGAACCATAAGACTTCTGGCATCCTAGTAGAATATATTCATGACTTTAGAATAGAAAAAGATTTCTTAGAGCACAGAAGACATTAACAGCAAAAGAAAAAAAATAATAAATTAGAAATTAAAATTTCCATTCAGGGGGCGCCTGGGTGGCACAGCAGTTAAGCGTCTGCCTTTGGCTCAGGGCATGATCCCGGCGTTATGGGATCGAGCCCCACATCAGGCTCTTCTGCTATGAGCCTGCTTCTTCCTCTCCCACGCCCCCTGCTTGTGTTCCCTCTCTCACTGGCTGTCTCTATCTCTGTCGAATAAATAAATAAAATCTTTTAAAAAAATTATAAAATTTCCATTCAGATTTAAAAGCCAAAACATTAAAATTAAAAATTTCTGGTTATCAAAAGATGGAAAGGCAAGCTGCATTCTGGTTGAGACTATTTGCCAAACAATCTGACAAAGAATTTGTAACAAGAAAATATACAAAAAGATTTAAACCATAGAGTGACATGGTCATATTTTCATTTCAGTGTATCAGTTCGGTGATTGTTATAGGTAAATTTTAAGGACATAGGATCGGAAACAATGAAAAAATATCTGTTTGGGTAAGAGGTGGTGAGGTCCCAGTCTGTAAGAGGTAGTTTCATATGGAAAATTCTCTGAATTCTTTGAATGTAGTGAGAACCAGAAGAAAATCTAACATGTTTTTAGTATCTTCTTATAAATGAGGAACTGATACATACTGTGTTTGGGATCCTGCATTAAGATCCCTACAAACAGATGTGAGAAGAGAAAGCTTTATTCCTGCTATAGTAAGAGAGACCAACCAAATACCTGATTGCTATAAACTTCTGGCAGTTAGCAAAGATTTTTATTCATTAAACACAGTAGGAAGGGGAAATATGAGGAATGGGAATGATAAACAGGGAATCTGATGTGAGGGCAAGGAAGATATTCCACTAAATTCTTTTTAGTTCTTGAAAAGATGTTCTTAAGTCCAGGAAAGTGCATTTCAGAGATTAACCATTATCAGGCTTCAAAAGATGGTCTAAGTTTAAATGAATACAGAAAAGTACACTCAGAGTTGTGAATTTATCAAGAAAATTATCAGTTTACGTTGGTCAATGAAAAGCACATTCTCTGTGTCTTTGCTACACAAAAGTTGCAAAGATGGTCTCTTTCCACTCTTAGCAGTTTCGGTTTTTGCCCCTTATTTCTTCAGTTTTTTCTATACCTGTGTTTTCTTCTTTCTTTCCTCATCTTTTCAAATGACAAGAGTATTAGATCTTTTTTATATTGTTTTACAACGTCTCAAGGTTCTATTTATTTCTTTTGATCTTTTCTCTCCATTTTTTCAGATGGGATCATTTCTATTGTTCTATCTTTAAGTTCAATAACTCATTCCTCTGTCGTCGCCATTATTTAATTGAGCCCATTCAGTGACTTTTTAAGGTCAGATACATAGTTTTCAGTTCTGAAATTCCAATTTGGTTCTTTTTTATAGTTTCTATTTCTCTGCACAGAACTCATTTATCTTTCCATTAATTTCAAGCGTTTTTATCTCTTTATTCCTAGAGCTGATTACAACAGCTGTTTAAAGATTGAACCAGGGACTGTGTTGCTTCATAACAGAATTAAAGAATCCTCTTTTCCATGATTCTGCTTACCAAGGCCACTGTGGCTAAGACCAGGGATGGGAGGAAAAAAAAAAAAAACCAGTAAAGTAAAACAAAAGCAACACTTCCCCCCACATTCTCAGGCTCCCTGGAGATCCTTTTCCTGATCCTCTGGCCAGAAAACAGGATTTCTTTCAGAGATTTTTGCTTTGTCTGCTCATCATGAAGTTAAATAGGGACGTTGCCCCTGGGACAGCCGGGGGATAGAAGAGGCAAAACTTGAGAAAAGGACTCCACATCAGTTGTTCTTCAAGTTTTGCCTCCCCTCTGCAGTCTGGCTGCTATTATTAACCTCTCACAGTTCTCCGGTGGCTGCTTTTCCTATTGTCCCAGAACTTTCAGTCGTAATTAACAGGAGATAGGCTTTCACGGACTTGGTCCATCTACGTCCTACTGCAAGTTTCCACCTGTGCTTTTGTGATCTGTGTTTTTAAACAGTTGACCCACAAAACACTATCTCTGAAGGAAATAGTTAACGTTATACATGGACGATGTGCACATCTTTGTCCTTGGTCCCAGGATATTAACATAAAATGACTTTATCCTTTTATTCAATGTCTGTTCACCTTTGTGGCCTTCTAGTATCATTATGTATTTATCATTTTATTGTTTATAATATGATTAATTATTTTACTCATAAAAATCACAGCAGGTACTTGCACAATCTCTAGTAAATCTGGAGAGTTAAGGTGAAATATTCTGAAGCCTTATGTGACAAAGTGTCTTCTCAAAGTCATTTCCATATCAGTGTACCTTATGCCCAGTCTCACTCTCACCCACCCCGTGGCAACTACGGAGCAGGGTCAGCAAATGTCCACATAGAGGAAGTTTTGATTGGAAGTCACAATGGGGTCGTGTGGATGGAGAGACAGTGGTGTATAATGAACATCTAATTATAACACAGCTTGCAGAAAGCTTTTAAGGTACAATCAAGGGGGAGTAACGTTCCAAAGCAACCTTGATTCTTTTTATTCTTGGAAACTTTCTCACAAATTTCGAACTTCTCCAGGGTGTGGAGCAAAGGCATACTTTATTTACCTAGTGGAACAGAGATTGTGTGTGCAGGCAAAATAGTCCACTACGGTTTGATAGACACTAGGAATACTGCCTGATCTGAGTCTATTTTCAACTAATCCTCCAGAGGCAAAGTTTGGGTGTTTCCTCCCTCACCTTTAATCCTGTTTCTGCAATGACTCAGACCCACTTGACAGAAGTATAGGGAGGAGAGTGTGTGCAATAGCTTTTGGTCTTAAAAAACCAAAGAGGAAAGAACAGAAATTTTGAAATAACGTTCCCAGACCACAGATACCAGTTAAAAGAACAAAATAGTAGGATGAAGCCAGAGAGAGTGAGGCCATTTTTTATATCAGTCAAGGGTCCGTGGGCCTTTGGAAGTAAAAGGGGGGAAGAAAGAAATAAAAGAGAAAAGGAGAGAGATAAGATCATTGGGGGCATAAAAATTCCTGGGGGAGCAGAAATGCTCAGAAACATATTCAGCATACATTCAGCCAATATTTGGGGAGTATCTTTCATACGCCAGGTACTGGGTCAGGATCTGAAGATTTAAAGATGTGAAAGCACAATCTTTTTTCTTAAGAGCTTATGGTTTCTGTTACCCTCTGGAGAGGATTGGTCCAGATTCTAAATGGATGCAGCCACTGATGGGAAAAAAGGCAGGAAAAGTATTCTAAATGGTAGATGAGCTTATATCTAAAGGGAAACTCTGAAACCAAGAAGCCTCAGATTTCTTCTCATTTCTGTGATTGATGGCTTAAGAGGAGGGGAAATTGGAACAAAACCCTGAATATTGGATCCTTCACAATCAAATCTTTTGTCCTTGTGTACTTAGGGTATGATATATAATATACTATTATTATATATATGTTATACATATCATTATATATAATGTATATGTATTATATATTATATATTTATATAGCATATGTGAATTATATATTATATATACATAATATTCCTGCCTTGCTCTTTTTTTACTTAATTCATATTTCCAACCTATTTTGATGTTTTTAAAGAAAATAGGCAGAATTGATGTTATTTTAAGCATAAAGTAGACTTATTTATTTTAATTTGGACTCCATTTGACATATAGCAGAAGGGTCCATATTTTGGAAAAGGATGGACATGGGATTTAATCCAAACTCTGCTATTTTCTTCTGCTTTTTGCTATTTGTGCAAGTTATTAAACTGTTCTCAATGAATCTTCAATTTCCTCATCTATATAGTAGGGATAACAATACCATTATTAGAAAGTATCAGGAGGATTAAATAAGGTGTTGCATGGGAAATGGTGGTGTACTATCTGGGACAGAGGAGCCCTTCAGAAATATTGATGATATTAGGTAATGTTGTTAAGCAATTATGACATTCCAAGTAAAATGTCTTCACATTCAATATCTCCTGTGCTCTTCAGAATAACCCTGTGAGCCCAGCACTATAATTATCCGGATTTTATTGCTGAGGAGACCCAGACGGAGGGGGTTAAGTAACTCTCCTAAAGAGTACACAGCAAAAAGAAAGCGACAGGACAGGTTTGAAAAGGTCTCTTGGACTGCAGAGGGGCACATGACCACAATTCTGTTGGGTGCCTCGAGTCTCTATGTTTCCCTTCCCCCATTAGTTTCTTTGGCAGATTTTAGAAGGATCTCACTGGCCTGAATCTGCTCCAAAGCTGACTGGGTTCTTGAAGGACACTAGTGCATTATTTACCTGCCTACTATCCATAATTTTCCACATTGTGTGCCTTATTCTCACTGAGCAATTCCTTTTGTGCCTAGACTTTATTTCCAACACTGGGAGTTCTTTTTCCTTCCTCTTTCCTTTCCTTCTTCCTTTCCCCACATCATCAATATTTAGCCTCTTTACATAGGAAGTGGACCTCTGTCCCAGTTCCTCATCTTTATTTCTCTCAGTTCTCAGGTTGTCCCCTCCTCATTTATGGGTATCTAACAGTTCCAGGCATGCCTGCAAGATAGGCTGTATTCTAACCAGAGCCCTGTGGCCACCTCTATTTCCAGAGGGAGCTCTGGCTGTTGAATTTAGCACATAGGTACACTGAAATGAGGAAACAAAACCTTCTGAGAAATCAGTTTGGGGCAAAGGTGGTTTTAGGGAGGATCACAGATGTTTGCATGCATGAAACCCAAACAAAAGGGATTAAAGAGAGGGCCCAAAGCACTTTTTAGGATAAGGAACAAAAGAATACACAAATCAGAGAAATCACAGAATGTAGACATACTATCCTGCTTGTCTGCAAAAAGAGTGTTTTAATATCAATTACCTGGGGGAAAACACACACACACACACACACACACACACACACACACACAAATGTTGAAAATACTGCCCATGTAAAATGAATACAACTCAACCTAGCTGTCAAAAAAAAAAAAAAAAAAAGGCATCAGAGGAATAAGAAAGCAGTAAGGCTGTCTTGGAGTCCAATATAAATGTGTGCTTTTTTCCCCAATGTTCCATAAGTGCTTTGAAGTTACCAACAGTAGCGAAATATATTTTTTTAAAGATTTTATTTATTTATTCGACAGAGATAGAGACAGGCAGCGAGAGAGGGAACACAAGCAGGGGGAGTGGGAGAGGAAGAAGCAGGCTCACAGCAGAGGAGCCTGATGTGGGGCTCGATCCCATAACGCCGGGATCACGCCCTGAGCCGAAGGCAGATGCTTAACCGCTGTGCCACCCAGGCGCCCCAACAGTAGTGAAATATTAAACTCTGTCAGGGGAAGGCAGTTTGGGGCAAGGACACAAGGATGAAAAGAAGACATGACAGATAACAAAGAGCTGTGGCTTCCAGGCACAGAGTGGTCCTATTTACACCATCTATTAAGCTCTTTATAAGTTTCAGGGAGTTTTTCACCTTTTATTCATCATCTCATTTAATCTGCAACATCATCTAAAAACAGAGGGATTATTATCCACATTTTACAGATGACAAAATTGAGGCTCACACTACTAAGTATCAGGGCCGTGGTCACACACCTAATTATTTCCATAGTCAGGGGTTGCACCTGGTTCTGCAGAATCCCATAGTACATACTCTTAACTGCTCTTCTCCCCTCTTAAGAAGCCATGCTCTGTCATCACTGCTCCCTGTGGAACTGGTGTCAAGCTCGAAGGGAAAAGAGCCCCTTATCCAGGGAGGGGCACCTCCACTTGGTCCAGTCTATTGTTTTCTGCCATTTTCCTATTTGTGGCCACGTGGCTGTTACCTGCGACCTATTAAAAACGTATTGCGTCTTTCTGTGGCAGAAATGGAAATCCACTTAAACATGCAATTGAACTTTCTTTAATTTTATGTGTGCCAACATTTCTATCCCTTATTTTAAAGCAAAAAAAATTAAAAACCAAAAATTATAGTAGTAAGCTTCAGGATATATGAAAATGTCCATATTGGGAATGAGCAGGCAAGAAAGCACTGTCTCTTTTGTTGGTCAAATCTCTTCCTGGGATGGTATTCTGACACTAACTAGTATACTGCGGTTCCGCTCTGGTACTAATCACCTGGAGTTAGTGCAGACCCCATAAGTTAAGGACTCAGTCCTCCACAAGACTGTTCTCACGTCAGGAGGCAGCTGCACCAGCACCTCAGGGGTCCACAGGCCACCCACACTTCTGACGGGCTGGCGATACACTCAGGAGTCCCCACAACTCCTCATGTTTGATAATTTGCTAGAATGACTCACAGAACTCAGGAAAGTGCTTAACTTCTAATTACAGTTCTATTATAAAGGATAGAGATCAGGACTAGCCAAGTGAAGAGTCACATAGAGCAAGGTTTAAGAGTCCTAAATTCAGAGCAACAATACCCTGTCCCCATCGAATCATGGCCTGTTTTCCTCCAGGCAGTGACATCGATATGTTCTCCAACCAAGAAGATCCACTGAGTTTCATGTCCAGAGGTTTTATTGTGGTTTCTTTACATAGAATCATTGATTGAACATCGCCTACATAATTGAACACCATCTCCCCCACTCCTCTTCTCAAAAGCTGGGCTGGCTTAAAGCTCCAACCTTCTAATCATAGGGTAGGTTTTTCTGGTGAATAGTCCCCATTTCAGTCATCTAATCTCATTAATATGAAATCAAATGTGATCTAAGGGGTTGAAGAATTATAAAGACACTCCTATTACTTGGGGAAGTGCAGGGATTTTAGAATCTCCGTGCAAGGAACTGGGGTAAAGACCAGACAAATTCTGTATTATACAACAGATGGTTGGAGCACATTGCTTTGGGATCCTTGCAGCTGTGTGGGTGCCTGCAGAGAAGATTTCTTGGTTAAATGTAGGGTGATCACATAGTTAATTATTCAAATGAGGAGTCTCTTTTGGAAGGAAAAGGGGTTGCAAGTTGGTGGGGTTGCTAGACAACAGGTGTCAACATTCTTCTGAGTGAACTGGGACTTTGATCAATTCATTGTTTTTTATTGCACTCCCAAGAAAGTGTGAAGGGTTTGGGACCAGGCTGTAAATTCTTGGAGTCTTCTTGGTAAGACAAGTGCTTATCTTGCCTCTGCTAGTTACATTTTTGAAACTGGGGGAGACTATTTGCTCAAAAGGGTTGATAGTATGTCCAAAATTGGAGCAAACTTGACACAGGTAGATTGTGACTTTATTTGAATAGGAATATAATTCCATAGCAGATGAATCAAGTTATTCTTACTCTACACAGGTAACAACATATATAGCATTCTCTTCTTCACTTATTGCTTGTTCTGAAATTTCAGGGTCTGATAAATTTTCCAAACCCAAAGGCAGTAATACCTTCTCCTTCCACATCATCACTTTAGCTATGGAGGTGCTCATTATGTCTTTCCCTGGTCATTTACATACTTCAAAATTTGTTGGCTACCAAATACAAATATTTTATGACTGCATCTCCATTCTTTCTACACACAGTGCCTGAAACATCCAGATTTCTTGGCATTACTTGTTCATATCAAAAATTATCTAGAATGTTCAATGCTACTCTAGTCCTATAATTTTTTGTGTCTAAAAAATTATATGAGCTCTCTGAAGGGAAAGCCTTATTTGAATCATAATAATAATCATATTCCCAGGGTTCAGTGTGGTGCCTAACACATTGTGGGCCATCATATATATTATTATCATAGTAAGTGAGTTAATGATTGAGAGAAACATTAGCAAATCAAGAAAAGATTGAATTGCCTATGAAACCCATATTCTGCAGAAGTGTTAGAGAGCAAATCCATACCCAGATTCCTTTTATGCCAGTTCTAGTATTGCTCAGTTTTTTCTATAAGGGGCAGGAAATATTTAGGTGTGAAACTCCTAAAAGAGAGAACATTGGGTAAAGACTCAGTCAAAATCTTCTGGAAGCCAGACGGATACACTGCTTTATTTCATGGCAACTGTTGAAGAGCTCTCCATGATAACTTCCAATGATGGCACTGGATTCTCATACATGAGGTCCTGAGTCCACTGTATTGATTCTATCTGTGACCATGACAGAGAGCCTGCAGGCAACATGACAGGCCCTCAACAATCTGCTCAGTAGGAGGAGTTGGCTTGGGGGGAGCAGTTGATATAAACACTGTAGTGGAAAGCTACCAAATCATTTTACAGCAGCATGACCAGGGATTCGTGGCCATTAGTAATGGTAATGATAATATAAAAAAACAATAATTATTGGAAAAGGAAACCCAATTAAAGGCATGAAATCAGGAGGCCTGGGTAAGGTGGCCTATTGGTGTAGTTTGAATTGGAGGCAGGAAATGTAATGTCACATAAAATAGTTTGAAATTTCATGGACATAAAGGTTCGGGAGCTCAAAACAAAATTAGAGTGTAAAGGTCTCATTCTATAGTTGAAATGGAGGCCCCAAAAGGCAAGTAACTTCTTCTATTTCTTA
This sequence comes from Ursus arctos, assembly GCF_023065955.2. Lineage (NCBI taxonomy): Eukaryota > Metazoa > Chordata > Mammalia > Carnivora > Ursidae > Ursus > Ursus arctos. Next base: position 19,809,872 of record NW_026623089.1, read on the forward strand.
CTCAGGATTATGCAGCTAAGAGATTAATATCTCATATAAATCTGTAAGAAAATTTCTCCTTTATCTTCTCTGGAAGGTAAGCTCGATGAAGATGTGGTTATTTTCATTCGTGCACTAAATTTTCTTCATTACCCAGAACAGTGCCTGGTACACATTACACAGGCACTCAATTTTTTTTTTTAAGATTTTATTTATTTATTTGACAGAGATAGAGACAGCCAGCAAGGGAGGGAACACAAGCAGGGGGAGTGGGAGAGGAAGAAGCAGGCTCATAGCGGAGGAGCCTGATGTGGGGCTCGATCCCATAACGCTGGGATCACGCCCTGAGCCGAAGGCAGACGCCCAACCGCTGGGCCACCCAGGTGCCCCAGGCACTCAATTTTTTGAATGAGTCTCAGAGTACACATTTTGGTTAAGATCTTGAGTTTGGAGTAAAACAGATGAGAACTATCCCCTATGATATGTGTTACTTTGGGCGAGTTAATGAACTTGCATCAACATTAAGTAAGATATTAAACAAAATAATGCACATAAATTGACTTGATGAGCCTGGTACATAATCAACACTCAATGAAAGGTGAACATTTACAATAGATTTATTGCCAGATTTTACTGAACAGCCGATTATATTATAATTTCGAAGGGATTTAGGTTTACCCAACTGCTTCCCAGGTTCACGGTTTTAACATTTCGCTTTCATAAAAGAAATCTTAGGTCATTCACATATCTGGTCATTCTTAAAATGCTTTATTTTAATTTTCCTCATGGAAATACATTAAGTGTGTTGAAAATTAGCGTTCATGTAATGACCTCATGTCATTTCACTTCTGTGCAGCCTGTCAATTACTGTTTTATTTTTTTAACCATAATTACTCCCCAACTATTTGGGGAGTAATTTGATTTAAATTAAATCAAAGAACATCCTCAGTCAAGGATATCAAGATAAATCATTAAATCAAAGAACATCCTCAGTCAAGGATATCAAGATAAAGATTACCTGATGGGAGAAGCCTGTAGAGTACTATTTCCAGTTGCGTAATGGGTGTGCAGCAATTTAAAATAGTGTCCCCCAGAGTTTATGTTTATTAAACTGCAAGAAAAATAAGAAAACTCCAGGGTTCTATTTACCTAGAAATCACTACAGTACTAATAAATGAGGGAAAACAATCCCAGGCCAGGATTTCCAGAAACCGCAGACAGAATGAGTGATGAAAAGGCCTGCTGGAGTAAGTAACAAGAATAGTTAGATCCTTACGATGCAAAATGTTCTCCAATCAGCAGCACTGGCCTCACCTGGGAGCTTGTTTAAAATGCGGTGTCTCTGGCCCCACCCCAGACCACAGACCTTTAGTAGTAGAATCAGAACCGGCATTGTAACAAGATTCTCCAGATGGTTCAGGTTTGAGAAGCGCTGGCTTAGGTTGTTTTAAAAGGCACGTAAAACAAGAACTGCTGTCTTATTTTAAAGAATTTTGTTTCATATAACATACTTATAAGCAATTGAAAAATATTGAATTAAGGACATAGAAGTAACAAATATCACCACAATCCCACCATGTAACAAAAAACACATTATCTGTGGATGTAAGTGTGCAATTTCATATGTAACAGGCCATGCTACACATGCTACTTTGTAATATGCTTTTTTTCCTCCAAACAACAATGCATCTTGCTCATTTATGTAGGACAATAAACAATACTCTATATTGTCATTTTCAATGGCTGGGTGGGAATCATGGCTTTTATGTACTCTTGTTTATCAGATGTCCTATTGATTGAAATTTGGGTTATTTTTCATTTTATGCTATTATAATCTCTAGCAGTTGAGTTCCTAGAGGAAGGTCACCGCCGATCCCAAATACTTGTCAGTGGGCTGTAAGTTATAAGGAAGTTTAACTTTTTTCTATATTTCTTTTACCTTTGTTCTCCACATCACTAACTACATTAATTTAGTTTAATATCAAATGTTATTTGTATTTCTTGAGTTCGTATCAACTTGATAGGGAGAAAAGATGGCCTAGGGAGATTCTAGGTGCAAGAAGGAATTTTACCTGGCATATTTACTGTGTTTGAGAAGTTATGCTGTGTTGCTTTCAAATTAGGCTCTGATTCCAAGATGGTCATACCAAGTATGGGCTGGTGTCAGAAAGCCAAGGTTTGAGGCCTAATCCTATTATTTGCTAACCACATTAATTTGGGTAGGTTATGGGGTGCCTGGGTGGCTCTGTCAGTTAAGCGTCTACCTTCCACTTGGATCATGATCTCGGGGTCCTGGGATGGAGCCCCATGTGGTCGGGCTCCCTGCTCAGTGGAGAGTCTGCTTCTCCCTCTCCTTCTGCCCCTCTCCCTGCTCATGCTCTCTCCTCTCTTATGTGCTCACTCTTTCTCTCTCAAATAAATAAAATCTTTAAAAAAAAATTGGGCAGGTTACAAAAAACTTTTTTAGCCTCACATTCTTTATCTAAAAAAAATAATCTTCAAAGGCTGTAGGACCTTGTGTGTGTTATTTGAAATCCTTAGTGTAGTGCTTGGCATGTAGAAAATACTCAGTAACTTTTCAGCATTTACTTATGTTTTCCAGAATTGTAAACTTCTTGCTGCTTTGGGAGCTTTCAGGACGAAGAGAGGATAAATAAAAATGCCCAGCTGCCACTGGTAAATAGCAGGAGGAAGAGGTGAAAGCAGCTCAGGCTTAAGGGGATGTGGGTCATACACTCATTTACTCTAAATTCATCTTGTAGATGGAGAGCATGGGATTTAGGTTAGGATAGTGTTATACTAGCCCATAATAGAATAGGGAATAGAATTTAGGCTTTAGATTATTCTCATTCAGATGGGGAAAACAGGGTACAGGGAAGAATGAACTTGGCCAGTTGGCCATAGTAAGCCACTCTCAGAGCTGTGGCTGCCTTCCTGTCCCTGGGTCAAGCTTTAGCCTCCAGCATCACTACTGACTAAAGAGGGAAAACGAAGTCAGGATCTCTGGGTGCTCTAATCCAGTGACAAATTATTACTGTTCTATTTCGCATGAATGAGCAGCTTAGAAAATGTCCAAATGAGCAAATTATATAATCATCCTCACTATTAATCAGAGAAAAATACGAAATGTTGTGTTTGACCCATCAAATTTCCATTTTTAAAAATGCTTTAGCCAGTCTTGGCAACTGACCACGGAAATAGCCATTTGGCAGGATGTATTGAAAGCTAAAAATGTTCATCCTCTTTTACCCAGTATTTCTTCCTATAGGGATTTATCCTGAAAAAACAGTCATAGGTACACAAATATTTATGAACAAGTATAATGTGAACAACAGGAAGCAACATAAAATCCAATAACAGGACACTGACTAAACAAATTACAGAAATGATGCAGCCATGCAAAACCAAATTTTAAAAGAATACTTAATGGCATGAAAAATGTTCATCATGTTTTAAGTGAGAAAGCAGATTATAAAATAGTAGATGCAATATGCTCTCAATTTTGCAAAATATAGCTCAATAAAACACACGCAGATATGAAAAAGCTGGAAGGGTTTGCAGGAAAATGTTATCAGGTTTTGTCTTTGAGCTGAGGAAGAACTAAGTTATTTTTTTATGCTTTATTTTTCCTTTTCAATATTTTAAAAATATCGCCCCTGGATTATCCTAACATAGCCACTGTGCAGTAAGTGTTTAGGTATTTCTTCTCAATAAGGAAATTTAAGCCCAAGTATTCTCAACATTAGTAGTGATAAAAGAAATTGTCCTTAGTTATCCCCTTTATGAAGCTTCAGATTTAAAAGGCTGCTCCATCTGGGTGTTCCTTCATGCAGTGGTGGTGTCAATGACAGGAGAGCCATGTGGAGCACAAGATATGTGGAGCATATCTATAGTGACCATCAGGAAAATCTGCAAGAGCCCCAGTAGGTCGGCAATATCCAAGAAGTTCCCCTAACACTGCTCAGTGCAACTCTTTGTCACAAACCCAAATCTACCCCCTTGTTACTTCTTCCTTTTTCTACTGCAGGAATGCTTCCCAAACTCACCCCACACATTTCTTCAAGAGATCAAAGTGGGATTTGGATGCTATCAGATCATATTTACTGTTGCTATATACCCACATGGCTTTTAGCATTATACTGTGATTTTCAGAGGTAGGGGGTCTCTGACAGTTACTGAGAAAGAAGCAGTTCAGCTGATTATAAATCAGAATCTCAGACGACTTGGTTTGTACCCTTTTGGTGCCCCAAAGGCAGGAATTCTGCAGCAGGTTCTTCCTATTGTCAACCAAGAAAGAATTTATTGAAAAGTTAAGCAAACAGGCATTTATTCGGGCAATTGGAATTGCAATTCGGGAGACGCAGATTCAGGTAGAAACTTGACTTGTGTTTGGAAGAAGACAAAGGGGGCAGAGTTATAAAGGCAAAAGGTCATGAGTGCATTTAGGCCTTCTATGCAAATCTGGGATTGAAACTAGGTTAACTGAGATTGGTTGGGTTAATATGCAAATGAGCTATCGAAATTTGTCAATTCTCATTGGCTCCTTTCCAAGTGAAGAATGTGAAGGACTCATGTATCCTCATGAGGAGGGAGTTAGGTCCAGCCTGAGGGCTTGTAGCTGGCAAAAAGATCATAGTTCTCCACTGAGGACATGCATATGTTCCCTCTCCTGGTTGGCCTCACCACTCTATTTTAAAAGAGACTCTTTTAGTGGGGCTTGCTTGCTCCACTTCGAAATCTCCTTTCATACTATATCTAATGGTTTTCCATGGTATCTTGACAACCTGTTCATTTGTCTTTCCTTCCTTCCTTCCTTCCTTCCTTCCTTCCTTCCTTCCAGAGAGAGACCTCCCAGGTGCAAGCTAGGGGTTTGGGGGGGAGGGGCAGAGGGAGAGAAGAGAGAGAATCCCAAGCAGGCTCCAAGCCCAGTGTGTTGCCCCATGAAGGGCTTGATTTCACAACCGTGGGATCATGACCTGAGCTGAAATCAAGATCAAGAGTAGGATGCCCAACCTACTGAGTCACCCAGGTACCCCAAGTTTTACTATACTTATTAAATTAATTTACTTTGTTTCTACTAACTTTGAAAACTTTTACTGCCTAATTTTGTTTGCCAAATAGTAGAGTTCTCAGTCGCTCTCATCACAGTTATCCCATTTTTGGCCAATTTTCCATTCTCTTTCCACTACATCAGTCTCCATGACCATTAAACAAGGTAAAACATGATGCTCTCAGCGGCCATCTCCCAAAGGACTACTTAAGTCCACCCTCTCACCTTCGTAATTTATACTATTGCTTTCCCCACTGAGTCAGATATCCTGGATGGAGTTGTGGTTTGGCACATCATATAGAATTTTGAGATTCTTCACCTTTGGCCAATTAAGTGACAGACTAAACATGTCTAGCTTAGCGAGGAACCTGGACCCATATCATACAATTATTCTTTAGAGTTCGTAAAAAAAAAAAAAAAAAGCATTTAGATGTATTGGGGGTGGGGGGAATCTATAGCAGGTTTAGATGAGAGAATTCCAATATCTGAAGAGTTTTCAGGTAGAATTTTTGAACTGCAGTGAATGTTGAAAATAACTTTCTGCTATATACAAGTAGATCTTTTGTGTAACTACAGATTGAAGTCCTAAATCAAGGTAGAAGACCAACTGTGACTCATATTAAGAAAAAAAATCTTATAATTTTCCAAAGATATAATATAACAATTCACATCAAGAAATATTAAGAGAGGTGAGACCTCATCAGAAAAATTTAGCAGAATTTGAATAGGAGCTGAATTAATGATCTCTAAATTTCCTCCCAAATCATACATCTGGGAATATTTCTGTGAAAAGTTACACCTTGCCTACTTTCCTAAAACCAATGGGTGGAAGCAAATAAGAAGAAAAAATAATGATAAACATGCCACTATCTTAAAGATCATTGATCTGGCATTTTAATGTCTAGTTCATGGACTTTTTTGTGTTTTTGTTTTTTTCCCCATGCACCTTTAATGTGTCTCCTGTATCCAGAGACACAATGTAGTATTGGTAGAACTGAAAATGAACTAGAGTTCGTGTAAGAAAACTTGAATTCTTTTGCCACTGGAAAGTTGTATGACTTTGAGTATTAATGTCATCTCTGAGAATTGTATTCCAAAGATTATAACTTTTGGAAGCTATAAAATGTTTCACAAATATGAAGTGATTGTACTTACACATATTTAATGGAAGTTATTTCAAAGGGAATGCTCATTTGTAGTTACTAAACTCATTTCCGAAGTCCCAGTCTCCCAAGAAACAATATGATTCATGTCATATGATTGACAGGTAGTTTCTAAGCCTCCAGAAATGCTGGGCTGTTTTTCTTTTTTGCCTGCAGCTGACACACCAAAAATATTTGTTTTCACCCTATAAATAACCAACTGAAATACCTTCCTTTTGTTAGTTGCTATTATCCATTGTTGGCCTACATTCTGGTGTTTCTCTACATCAGCAAAAATAATAAACCAATTTTATGTAAGTCACTTAGAATAACAGGAGAGTAGAATTATGCAAAGAAACTCCCCTGAGTAAAGTCCACTATATTTAAGGGGTGGGGAATGATTTACATAAGGGAAATTATGGTTGTTTACTACCAGATACAATAGTGGAATTACATGACATTTTATTACTGAAGCTGGCTGAGCATCCATATTCAATATTTATCTGAGTCACAAGGTTCTCAGCTCATTCGTCACAGGAAGCAGTGGGGTCTAATGGACTGAGTGGGCTGCGCGGCCTGTTGACCCACTTAGTCACCTTGGTCAGGATACTCATGCCCTTGGACCATACGATTCATTCATAAAAATCAGAGAGATGACATAAAAGTGGAGACTTCTGTTTGTTTGTTTTTACCATCAATCTGCCTCAAAGTGTCACAGTGGGACTGTTGAAAGACAGCAAGATATTTTCAGTCGAATCTTACCATTCATTTGAAGTTGGGAAAATAAGGCAAAATCAAAATCCACAACCTAGAATCTGTTTCCAGCCATCTCAGAATATTCTCTAGCTATCTGCATTGGTTTTAAAGGAATAGGAAACAGTAATTGGTGATTAAATGTTAATTTTTGGAGTCAGGCTGCCTGGATTAGATTCCACATCTGCTACTTTATAGCTGCTTACTACCAGGAAATCATTTAGCCTCTCAGTCTTTTCACCTGCGAATGAGGATTATTATGGTAAAATTGGCTTGTTTGGACCCATTAAGTGAAATAATTCACTTCATGGGGTGTGCCAGCAAATGTTCAACAACCAGCTTTTGGGGTGGAGTGGGGACAAGGTCAGCATTTGCTGATTTCTATGTGTGAGTGCTCCCACCTGGACCATTTCAAGTTGGGAAGATGTGCTCACAATAGCTTACCAGCCCCAGCGCACACCACTGATGGAGATCACTTTGCACAGTGCCTGGGATATTGAAGGGCTCGATTATTATAGTTAGTAATTAAAAATTTTATCATTACTGAAATTCACTGAATACAATTTGTTCTCTCTCCCCCCATGATACTCTTTCTCCAAAATATCACAAAAGAAGAAAAATTACAAATTTGGGAAATTATAATGGCAATTAGAAAATAAAACAAAGCCAAACAAAAAGTCTCCTTAAAATCTCTTGTTTATAAGGAAAAGCCAGGAACTAGAAGACCTTTAACTCCTACTCTGCCACTGTGGTTCATTTGGCTTGGGCAAGCCACTGTAACTTCTCTTAGGCTCAGTTCTTCTCTTGTAAAACAGGTGAAATAATTTGTGCTTTGCCTGCTTTACCAGAAAGTTTGAGCATTAAAATCTACAACTTATAAGAACATTCCTTATAAACTTAACAAGTATGGTTTTATATTCAGAATCATTGATTCAGCAATCTAATTCATGGGATTTATCCTAAGGAAATAATTATAAAGAAGTAAGGAGTCTTTTAAAAATTGGAAACAAAATGTGCATTAATCTGTTTTAGGTAATTTATCTTAGGTAAATGCAATTGAATGTTACATTAGTGTCAATGAATATTATGCTAATGTATATGAATATTATGCTAATGTCATTTTAATGTTAATAAAAGATAACTTTGCTATAGAAAAATATTTTCTCCATGAATGTAAAAATGGTATTTTTCTAAGAGAAAAATTTTATGATAGATTATATGGCAAAAAGTCATAGAGCTGTACTATAATACAAACATAATAATGGTACATTTGGGAAAAAATGGGAAAGGAATGCAAAAAAGGACAAAACTGTGGTGTTACAGTCATGGATTTTATGTTATAAAAGGAGTAAAAATCAAAATTTAAAAACCCATTATGAAAATAGTTACAGGGTAATAAGGTATTAGTGGAAATCCAATAAGTAGGAAGACATCAGCCCAGAGAGTCATCTCTTTCAAAATGACCCTCCATATTTTTTCCTATATCAGACCTAGCTTTTGACTAGTTACTCCAACAAAGGTGATTTTTCTGAGGCTTGAGAGAAAATGGAAAGAGTAGCAAATTCTTAAAACTAGAAATATATTTGAAATTTGAGCTGGTGAGAGCCTTCTCTTTCAGGTAAAACACATATCAAAACTCCCATGTCTGCTCTTTCATGCATGGGGTCAACCCTACACTTGTAAAAAGAATGGTACATATGAGACTTCATAGGTAATTTTTCTTAGGTACATGCAGATCTTGCCTCCTATCCTGGTTTAATGGCTCTGTACTCAGATGACCTGAGTTTTCAATTGGTTTACTTTAAGCTGTGACTTTGGAGCCTTAGTATTCCTTGACCTACATTTTCTGGCCTGACTTCTTACAACCATATGCTTCTGTGCAACACCGTGGATCTCCAAATCCCATGCGCACCTTATGGCACATACTTCAAAGCTATCTGGGTGCCTTTTAACTAATGATGACTCAGGATAAGAACCAAATCTCTATTTTCTTATTGGTCTGAATTGCCATTACCTTTATGGGGAACTGAAGGCCAGTCTGATCCAAGCTGGACTGAAGCTTGGAATGTGCGATAAAATGAAGAGCATTTTATTGGCAACATGGGACAGTGACAACAGCTGTCTTCTGTGGTTATCAATAGGCTTTAACTCAAGTTTGCAAACTCAAAATCATACAAGGGCAGGCAGATGGCACAGAAGGTGGTGAAGTTGCTGAATTCTGTTACTATCTAGAATAACACCTCTTTAGCTGCACAGCGCTTTAAAATATGGTGTGAACGAAATACGTTAACCCACATAGCACGTTTGCTGGCTGCTAGTCTGCTCTAACTCTGCCTGCTGCCCAGCACTGATGAAAGAGTAGCAAGGCTGTTCAAGTGGTGGTGCAGCATGTCCAGTTGAGAGAGGACACAGCCCCCCTGGCTGATCTCCTTTGCTTTGTCTCTCTCCCCTTGTGACAGCTGGCCCCACACATTCCTCTGTTCTACTTCTAAAACCAATCTGGGCTTGAGCCAGAAAGGATGTAAATTGTTCCTTGCTACTTTGATACAGTAATAAATACCCTCTGGTTTCCCACGTTGTTCCCAGTGTCCATTCCTCCTTCAAAGTCTGTTCAACTTCCAGGTTCATGCACCCAAGCACCTGGGCTATACAGAATGCATTCCAATCCTCCCAGTTTCTAGAACATGACTCCAACGTTAGTTCTTTCAGAAATGGAAGCCAGGTCCTGCCTTCACAATTGATACCTCCCTGTATGAAATGAAATGCCCTAGGGCAAACATGACTCTTCTAAATGCAGAGCTGATGGGCTCACAGTTTGCTTATAGAAAAGGTTTTCTGTGGCTTAGACTCAGATGATCAAATGGTCTTTGGATTTCATTAAAAACTGTGGTGAGTCTACTAGTACACAATTCTGTTTTAAGTACACTTGTCAGAGCTGAAGATGATTTTGAACTTCCTTTCTGTCAATAAATTGATTAAAAATAGTTGTTAGAGTTGTGATGTACTCCCTACTTTATGCCCAATTTGTGCTGGGTGTTGTGAGGATTTAGAGGAGGAGTAAACCACAGTCTCTATCCTCAAATAATTTATAATCCAGTGTGGACACACATACACACAACTTCACACCAGGAAAAGAGAGTACACAATAAAAGTCAGTACATAAATGATTATTAACATCTATTGTGCTTCTATTGGGCTGTGCCATTTACATAAGTGATGTAGCCTCACCACAACCCTGAAAGTTGTCAATTCCCCTTTGCCATTCGACATACCATAAACTGAGGTGCTGAGACCTCAGTCTAAGTTCACACAGTCAGCAGAATACCAGACCTAAGCGTGTCTGATTCCAGAGCTGGTGCTCTTTCCTGTGAATGAGCTTGTGTATTTAAATCTTGTGACACACTTAAAAAAATACATCTGCCTGGCCCATGCCATTAGAGATTCTGTTCATTTGAGGTCTGAGTATTGGCATATTCAAAGAATCCCAGGTGATTCTAATGCATCAGGAAGGTGAAGAACCAATGTGCCAAATCCTGCTGCCATTTTGCAGGCCAGTGCTGTAAAAAAGGGTGTACTTGGGAGAGAGAGTTCAGTTTGTAAAGATTTAGAACAGGTGAGCTGGGATGAGACAATTTGCCCCTAAAGCACACATCCTTACAGGTGACACATATTGCTCCAGGGTTGCAACCATGAGTACCCGACTTCATTAAGTTCTGGTCTGTGAAGGAAAGATAAAAGGAGGAAGTTTGTAACATGTGCATATTGCTTATGAGTGATTACACTGCATCTTGCTATTTTTATGTCATTTGAGTATCACAATGGCCTGGGGCATGATGCCAGGTAATTTATTTACCAATGAGAAAACTGAGACCCAGAGTGACTAAACGAGTTACTGAACATCACTGGGCTAGCTAGTGACTCCATACAGTGCTCATGTCATCGCATCACCTAGACTCAATGTCTCCCACAGTGCTGGAACTTCATGGCACCGCTACAAATTGGATGGTGAGATCAATAATGGAGGAAGTTGCTAATTGAATGGGGTGAAGGGTACAACTATGTTAAAAGCCATCACCACTCTAGGAAGCACTCTTTAAGTTCCTATGACAGACATAGCTCAGCCTATATTATCATAATCATTCTTCTAAATAAATTATTTAGATTAGGGCATGCATGCTCATGAGCTTGTGAAATGCAGATAAACATATTTTGTTTCCCAAGCCGCTAGCTTAGGGCATTAGTATGCATCTCTCCCTGCTCCCCCATTTCCCCTGAATATAGTGACTTGAAACACTTTAAACCACGACTGGGGGAAGGCACAGGGGTGCCCACTCAAGCACAGGCAAACCATCGAATTAGTAGCTTTCAGCAAAACTATCCTATTTGGCCTGTGCTTCTAGAAAACAAGTTGTAATAGAATAATTAAGTTGGGGAGGCAGCTACATGAAGCTTCTACAACAGAGCGAGGAGCTGAAATGCCAGATGGTGCTATCAATGCACGGCAGATGTTTGCCAGGGAGCCAGGATCATGGCTTTAATTTCTGGAGTAAAATGACTTTCTAAAACAGAGAAGAGTCCAGTGTTATGAGTCCCCTTTGTGGAATCTCTGCACACTGTGGAGCTCTCTGGAATGGGAACCCTCACTCATTCTGTGCAAAGTGGCAGAGAGCAGCCAGTGCATTCATCTTTTTGGCCCATTGTGGGTCATTTTACTTTTCTAGAAGATTTAAGGGAAATGGGGACTTCTGGTCCTAGGATACTCAAGACATCTGTGGACTGGTAACTGGAGAATAAGGAAGAAGACAAAGTTTCTAAATGCTTAAGATGTATCATCTATTAAATAAAATGATGATGTTAAGGACAACTATAAAAGATATAAATCATCTAATATGAAACAGTAAGAATTACACACACATTTAATGTTTCAAAAATGTGCCTATTGCAAATATTATCTGAAAAATTATTATCATTAATATCAAATTACAGGTGAAGACACAGGGTTCCCATCTTGCATGTGGAAAAATGCTGGAAGAAATATAATTAAAACACCGAATCTCTCCCAACCCAGACATCCTCTCAACAAATGTAAGTAGAGAAAGGAAAGAATTTTCTTACTGAATAAGCATTAAGCCAGAGTGTGATGTACATTGCAAGCGAATCCTAGTCTTCAGTGAAGACTGACAAACATGAGAGGCTGGCACCTCTGATCTTGGTACAGCCATCATATTCACCAAATAGAAATAAATCAATACAGGGTCCTGGGCCTGTGTTTAGTCAGGATTTGATGGACATTTGTCCTTGTCCCTCCCTAGGGATCTGAGTCTTCAGGAGAAGATAATTCTCCCAACTCCTCTATCCAGGCGTTTCTCTCTTCCTCCCTCCCAGCCTTTACCTATTTGCCTAGGCTCAGACTGAAAGGGCCAGGACATCCTTGTCTTTCCAGATGTGGTAGTCCTTAATCAACTGACAGACATCATGTTGGTAAATATTAAATAGCCTGAAAATAAATATTAGCAAGGAGAATGGGAAGTGGGTTCCATCATACATGCCTAAACTTAATCCAAATTTGAAAATCAGTTTCTCTTTCATTCATATCTTTTGACCTTTATTGGAAAGGTACATTGAAATATGTGCATTTAATTTCTGATTTTGGAGTGCCATAATTTTGTCTTGCCTAGGCTGGGATGAGACATGGATATTGTGGATATCCAATGGTTCTCAGGAAATGCCTGTGATGATGCCAGTGTTACAGTGATTATCACATGTGGATTTCTAATTATCAAAGATTAGGACTTCAGAAATTACACACAGCATTCATAATGGTTATGCATGGTAGCCTATTAGCTGAGAAATGCAAGAAATATTACTTACATTCAGTTAATGCAACAAAATTTAGCCCCAACTATCATCCAGCTGAATTAGTTAGAAATTCAATTTCAGTCATTATGGGGCTCCTTCCACCTGTAGAACTATTCTAGCATCTCAGGGTGTAGGTAATGCCCAGAAAAGGGAGGCATAACTCCTCCTTTCCTGACGCTGCAGCTGCTGACATTCTCATTGTCCATGGCTCTTCATATTGATTCCTTCTGTGGAATGAGAGACTCTGGGGTGAGGCTGTCCCTGGTGCAGGTGGTCTCATCCTCATATATGTTCTTCTCTAGAACATGCCTAGGAGCTATCTCAGAACCCCTCCCCTCACCTGCTCAGGGATGTAGTTCTCTCTCTCCTCCTGCAGCATGGGGACATTGTTTTCTCCTCTTCAGAAAAGCCCATCCTTGCATCCTTCTCTTTTTCAAGCCACTCTCCACCCTCCCATAAAACCCTTCATCTTTAATAGACTTGGATTTTCATTAAGAAAAATGGGGGGCTAGAGGGATGGGCAAAGTCTTCCTACCTTCCATTCTGCCATGGGCTTCCCAGAGTGAGATAGAATGAGTATATGTGCATATGCATTTACCGTAGATGGCTCTGAAATCACTTCATATTTTTGCAGCGCTTTAGATCACAATCATGAGCCCAAATGGACATAGACGGTGGAGTGACTCAACTTGTTAACAATTTTGGGGTGGCCAGTATTTATGAAATTATCTAAGTTTATCTTTCAAGAAGTTTCCGTAAAGTTATTATTTTGTGGAGATACCAGAGTTATTCACCTTTATAGATCTATATATAGATGTATTTATAACTTTATTTTGGCAGTATATAAAATTAATGATTCTGAGCAGGTAAGCCATTTAAATTAGGTCATATAGGAGCTCTCTGTTTAAAGTCTAAGTGCTGTTCAGAAGAAACACACACACACACACACACACACAGCTGGTTATCTTTTCACTTAAGTGCGGACCATCTTAGGTAAAATAACACTCAGTGTCAGTTTGGTTCATACTTGATCAGAATAAAGAATTGAAATACAATATAATAAGCGAAACTAATGCAGTATATTAGCTACAGGACTTTCGTTCACAAGTGACAAAAACACAACTCAATTTTTTATAGGAAAAATGAATTTATTAGATCAACCTCAAAATTTCATAACAGATAGATCTAGGGGCTCAATTTACATTCGTCAAAACTACAGAATTAAATCTCCTTCCCCACCTCCTCTGGCCCAATGGTTCCATTCTCTGACAAACTCTCTTCATGTCAAAGAGTAAGATCCTGGCTTACATTACTTCTTGTGATCTTATAAAGAAAGAAACTCTGCCTCACCCAGCATCCAAATTCAATCTCTAAAAATGGCCTCTGATTGGCTTTTGTAGTTTGGCCTTCCTATTCTTCTGGTGGAGAAAGCAGAGAGCCCAATGTGGGGCTTGATCCCAGGACCCTGGGATCATTACCTGAGCCAATGGCAGGTGCTTAACCGACTGAGCCCCTCCAGGTACCCCTAACACCAATCCTTTTCAAACTCTTCCAGAAAATTGAAGAGGAGGGAACATTCCCAAACTTACTTCATATGGCCAGCATTAGCCTTATACTAAAGCCAGAAAGTGACTCTACAAGAAAAGAAAATTACAGGCCAATATTTCTGACGAATATAGATGCAAAATTCTCAACAAATACTGGCAAACTGAATTCAACAGCACATTAAAAGGATCATGCACCATTATCAGGTGGGATTTATCTCTGGGATACAAGGATGCTTCAACATACACAATCAGCGAATGTGATAGATCACGTTAATAGAATGAAAGGTAAAAATCATATTATCATCTGAATAAATGTAGAAAAAGCATTTGACAAAATTCAATATTCATTCAAGATAAAAACTTCTAACAAATTGGGTATAGAAGAAATGTACCTCAACATAATAAGGCTATGTATGACAAGCCCACAGCTAACATCATACTTATGATGCAAGGAGAAAGGTTGAAAGCTTTTCCTTTAAGACTGGGAACAAGACAAGGGTGCCCACTCTTCTCATTCTTATTCGACATATTACTAACAATCTTGGCCAGAATAATAAGGCAAGGAAAGGAAATAAAAGGCATCCAGGTAAGAAAGGAAAAGTAAAACTATGTTTGTTTGCAGATGATATGATCTTATATGTAGAAAATCCTAAAGAATCTACCAAAAAACCATTATAACTAATACATGAATTCAGTAAATGTGCAGGATACAAACCAGAGCTGGGGAGATTGTGGAGAAAAGGGAACTGTAAGTAGGAATGTAAACTGGTGATGCCCTCATGGAAGAGAGTATGGAGGTTGCCCCAAAATTAAAAATCCAGGCAGCATTTGCTCAGTGTCTACGATAGTACAGTTCGGTACTGGATGTTTTGCAGGATGAAAAATAATAGGTGTTATGTCCTTCGTTTGTATCATTGCCATTAACATCATCAGAACAGTTAGCATTAATTGAGGGCTTGGTATGTGCCAGCCACAGTGTTAAGCACCTTACATGTATTTCCTCATTTAATCCTTATCACAACTCTACAAGGTAGTATAATCAGGACTCCTCCAATTACAGACATGAGGAGCTCAGTTCAAGCTAACCCAAGCATAACGGCAGTGGTAGCAACAAAAGCAACAGCCTCTCAAAGTGTTGGGAGGGTGGGTGGGTGTATCTGGATCAGAAATGAATACTTCTAGGCCAAGTTTACTTTCCCTTCTTTGTCTCTTTTTGCTTGGGCTCCAGGTTCCCCTTCACAAATGTGCTTCCTCCTTACGGCAGAAAAGATGGATGCCAGCAGCCATCAATTAAACCTGTGGCTTCTGCTTGATCTGGGAGATCAAGGAAGAACACTGATTGACCTGGCTTGGGTCACATGTCTGTCCTTTAACCATAACCAGTTCCAGAGCTGGGGAGATGAAGTGCTCTTGTTGGCCAGTCCTGGGTCACAAAATTGGGGTCTAGGGAACCAGGTCTCATGATTAGTAGCCTCACCAGAACAGCACTGTGTGGTGGGAGGGGCAAACAAACATTGCATGCCAGCACGGGTCAGTCTTATTATTTAATCCTTTTACAATGAAGATACTGAAGCTTAGAGAGATTGTCCATTTTTAAGGAGCAGTACAGGATTTTTTCTAGTTTTGACATGTTGAAAACTCATGCTCTTAACTACTGTGCCATATGGCCTCTCTAGTTCTTATCTTGGCGATATTTACTACAGTTTGCCATGACTATTTTTATTATACACAAGTCTAGATAATTAATATAGGATAATATATGCAGATATAGGAGAATCAGACTCTTTCTCTCAATTCTGTAAGTATACAAAGTAGGGTCATTAGAGGGCATGAAATGAATTCTGCAAGTGTTTATGAAGGAAAAAAATTGTAAGTAGATTTGAAGAAGGGTATATGATTGGCTAATAGAAAGGAGGTGGGAATACTGCTTTGCTTGATTATGTTTAAGAGTGAAATATTTTTTTCGGTTCTAGTTAGAATTGTTTCTAGCCAAAATATTGAGTAACACAGAGTTAAAGAATCGTAGGTCCAGCCCAGGGTCAGCTGCTGACTTGGATGTGACATTGAGTGCATCATTCACATTCTGGTCTCAGTTTCTTCATCGACAAAATATGGGCACTAACATCTCCACCGTTTCGTAGAGTTCTCATGATACTTGAACAGAAGAGAAAATGCCAAAGTGTTCCGAAGAGCTAAAAACACTATCTAAATGGAAGTTTGCATCAACAGTTCTTACTATGTGCTTCTTCCTGGGCATAAAATGGGCAGTTTTTCTTCTGACAGCCTTTCTGAAATTAGAGGAAAAGTGAGGCCATATCCCAATGACAGTTTTATAAACAGGTTGCCGAAGAGGCAAAATTTATAGCAGATAATTTATCCCTCCATTTCTCTTCTGTCCCCAAATAACGTTTTTAAAATTTGACAAAGCTTTCTTTGCTAACCAGTCCTCTGTAGCAAGACTATTGTAGAGTAGGTAAGTAAGTGACTAAGTAAATAAGTAAATACATTCTGGGCCCAACAAAAAGTTTTTTCTTGCAATCAAATGAAAAGTACTTTCCCATGTTTTCACGTGTTTGGTAAGCCGAAGTGTCTTATTGGATGCCTCCTTCTTGGTAATATTTTGAAGTCTCATGCATCTCTCCTAAATCCTTTCTTCTGCAAGCTGAGCAGAAATTCCTCCCTGAACACAGTTCCTATCATCCTCAGAAGTCTCTTACTAATAACTTCAGATGAGAATGAACCATAAATGTGAACTAGTCATCCCGCATTTTGTGAGTAATTGAATCAAAGAACAAACCCCAAATATGGCAGGTTAAAGCAATGAATTTCATGCTGCGTCTCATTTATTTTAACAGGTTCAGTTTTACATGTTCATGTAGATAAATAAATTTGCAGGCAGAATGTTGGCCATGAGGAAAGACGAAAGTTGTACCACAAGCTCCAGAGCCAGGATTCAAGCCCAGGCACCTCTGTGGTCACACTGTGCACTTGTCCAGTCGGCTACCCCCAGCTGGTTCACATGCTCTGCAAGCACTGAGTTACAGGACGGGTTTGTGGATTTAACAGCATTGACTTCTGATGTCAGTGGTCCAGGGCACAACCTGGGAAACACTGCAGTAAATATTTAGTGGTCCTCGCTTTTCCCACTAAACTTCCATCTCTGGCCCAGATATTTGCACTGAGCTCTGGATCCTTATACCTTACAACTATTACGCATATTTCAAAAGCACTTCCTCATGTCTCAGAGCTCACAAAACTCTCCTTATGATTCTCCTTGTCTCAGAGAACCTTCTATACAATTAGGCAAGTCTGAAAACTCAGGAATCACCCCCAGATCTCCCTTTCCCTCCTCACTCACCGTCACCCTGCAATGAGTAAGTAATGCCTGTGACTCTTACCTACGAAATCTCTCACAAAACCATGAACCAGGTGCATTCTCTTTCCCTGGCCACCCTCAGCCCCCAATGTATGCTACCGGCATCTCCCAGAACCACGACATTTATTCCTCCAGTCGCTCCTCACACTGCAGTGAGTGTGAGGAAAACACAATGAAGGCTCAGTTTCTTGGCATTTGCTGTTAAATCCTTCCTGAGCCACGCTGCCTGCCTCCTGGGCCTCAGCTCAGACCACTCCCTCCCTCTCCTTAAGCTCCAGCCCGAGGCCTTGCCCTTAGTTCCTTCCTGCCCCATGTTCCTTTGGCTTCACACTCCATACACCGCATGCTGGTCCCTCTGCCTCCTCCACCTGGTTTAGAAAGCTGCTCAATCTCCAAGGCTTGGTTGTCCCATCTGTTGGAAGGGAATTAAAATGCCATAGATCAGCATTGTTAAAAATGTGAAATAAAATAAATACATAATGTTTCTGGCACAGAATAGATATTCAATAATCTGCTTCCCTAAATATATCCTAGAATTTTAAATGTTTTCCAGTAATCTTCATATAAGGATAAATTCACATGCACACATTCTCCAATTGTGATTTATAAGACTTCAAAGTAGGAAAGAACCTTTAAAGCTTTGTTTATTTCATTTTAGAAATTTATTAAATCATAATGCCTCTTGCAGTGGAGCATTTGTGCTGTGGTTTTTAATTGCTGTCAAGTTAATAATATCCCTGAGAGTGTGGAGTCTTTGTTAAATGTAGGTGTTAGACAGCTATAATTTTCAAAATTACAGCTTTGTTCTACAACCCATTTAAATGGAAAAAATAATTAATGAAATGTATACACTTTTAGAGGCAATAACACGAGAAAGGATTTCAAATAAATGAGCAAGTAAAGAAAATAAATTAGCATCTAATTTGTAATTAGAGATTTCAATGCTTAATAATTTGAAAATGAGTTGAATCTGTAGGGTAATATATAAGGTAGTTAAAGGGGTAACATTCCCATTGATATTAAAATGACTGTAGTTAACAATACTATCAAGTTGTGGGGGAGGGTTGAATAAGCAGAGTACAGAAGATTTTTAGGATAGTGAAACTACTCTGTATGATACTGAAGTGATCCATACATGTCATTACACATTGGTCCAAACCTATAGAATGTACAGCACCAAGAGTGAGCTGTAAGGTAAACTGTGGACTTGAGGTGACTAGGGTGTGTCAGGGTAGGTTCGATTGTAACAAATGTAGCACTCTGGTGGGGGATGTTGATATTAGGCCATGCTTTGGTGGGAACAGAGGGTACATGGGAATTATCTGTACCTTCCATTCAATTTTGTGGTGAACCTAAGACTGTTCTAAAAAATAAAGTCTATTAAAAAAGCTATCAAGAAAACTGAATTACTGAAATAACAAATGTATAATTATATAAGGAACATCAATGACAAGATAGACTCAACTTGTTATGGCCAGAAAGGGGGCTTTTAAAGTACATACATGTGAAATGTGGCCATGCAGCGAGATGCCGTAGAAAACAAACAAAATCATAAGCTAAGAACAAATTTATTTATACTAAGTTAAAGTTATTAGAAATTTCCATTGAGACGGGCAAATATTTAGAAAAATAAAAATAATGAATATTTGATATGGGAAATGAGAAACTTGGGTGTGTCATGGCTATATTTGAAAAGCTACCTTCAAGAAATTAGGTAACTCTTTGAACTCAACACTCAGCAGTATACCTAACTGCTTTGCAGATGCTCCTATAATTCTTAGTTGTGCTCAAGACTAAAAGTTCCAGCTAGTAAACATTCTAGAGTTTAGGGACAAGGCTGTCATGCTCAGGTGAGGCATAAAAAAGTAAGTGAATGTGAGCCACTTCACGGGTTGGCTCCACAAGATTGCATTTCTGCTGAAGGTCCAAGTGAATGACATCATCAGCCACCAGTAACAGAGTCAAGCGGTCGTAGGAATGTTTGTTAAGAACAAGAAGACAATTTCCACAGCAACTAAAACCAATAGTAGTATTGATGAAAGTACCCTATGGATTAGGACTGAGTTCAACCATTATGGCTTAGAACACTGGCTGTGTGTTGACACCTCCACCTTGGAAGACCAGAATGCGAGTATATTCATCAGTTACGCTTTCACTGCAAAGCCAAGCAAATATATGGTGATTTGAAGATATTGTTTTAATTACTGGAAAATTATCTGGTTACTTCCATTCTTGCCTCCGACATTGATCTTGCTGCCTGGGTAGGAAAGGCCTGAGACTGGGAGTTAAGTGTCTGCTCTGCAGACGTGATATGCCCCAGTTGTGTATCTCAAGGTGAAGAATATAGGAGGTTTTATTTTGGATCTGTTTCCAGCTGTGTCCTCCAATTTCGCTTTACCAACCACGAAGATTGTAGTTTCATCCTTGCTTCACCTCTTCATTTCCTTTAAGTCGTCCTTAGGGGAAACTCCAACATTTTGTGACTCTTTTACGGCATATTATATAAAATCTCTGTAAATGACAACAACAACAAAGGTGTGTCGAGGGGCATCTGACCTCATTTGTACTTCACCTCGTGCTATTTGGGAGTGCAGATTTGGGAGTTTACTTAACTTTCATAAGCCTCAGTTTCCACGTCTGCAAAGTGGACATAAAATCTAACTCACACGGTTGTTGTGACATCAAATAAAATATCTAACGGAAGAGGTTGTGCCAAGATTCAAACCCAACAAGTCTCACTCAAGAGTCTCCACACTCTTGAATTTTTAAATTAACATGCAATAAAATTTGTTTTTATTTTTGTGTACAGCTCTATGAATTTTAGCACATGTATGGAGTCAGGTAATCGCCAGCATTATAAGGATACACGGTAATCCCATCATTGCAAATGCTCCCTTGTGCTAGCCCTTGGGAATCATACCCTCTCTTCTTCCCTAATCCTTGGCAACCACAAATTGGTTCGCTATTACTATAGTTTTGTCTTTTTGGAGACATAAATGAAATCATGCAGTATGTAATCACTTGGGATTGGCTTTCTTCACTCAGCAGAATGTCTTTGAGATTAATCCAAATTGTTGCATGTAATAATAGTATGCTCCTCTTTTATCGTTGAGAAGCATTCCATTGAATACATGTACCACAGTTTGTTAGTCTAATGACCCATTGATGAACTCTCGGGTTGTTTTCACTTTTGAACAATTCTGAATAGAGCTTCTTTAAACATTCATGTGTAGGTTTTTTTGGGAGCATGAGTTTTCATTTCCCCAGGGTAAATACCGAGGTGTAGAATTTCTGGGTTGGATGTCACTTTTACATTTTTATATTTAACTTTGTATAACTTTGTATGTTTAACTTTATAAGAAACTACCAAACCATTTTCCAAAGTAGATACTGCTTTGCAATCCCCACATCAATGTATGGGAATTTTAATTGTTGCACAAGCTTGCTAGTAGTAGCACATCTTTGGTATTATAGTTTTAAGAAACAAAAAGTCAATGCTCCCCACGTCCATCCATGGATTATCTCAGTTCATGTTAGCAAGGACTCCTCTCTCTTGATTTTAATTCATCTAGTCCCATTTGCTCTCACAGCTCTACAATGTCTTTTAAAATATGATTTTTGTATAATGTATCCTTTTTTTTTTCTAGTTAAGACAGCAGGAGCAATAATCTACCAGTACTTAATTTCTTTCTTTCTGGAAGAGAAGATTGGTGATGGTATTATTTCATACTTCACCATTTCAGTTTGATTATACAAGTTATTCTTTCAAATCTGAAATGCTTGTGCAAATAGTGTGCAATAATAGAAAAAATATGTGATTTTAATACATAGACACACAAACACAGAGTGGGGAGGCGATTGGGCAAATTGTGGTTAACAATAGTAGAGTTGTGCTTGAAGGTTGTCTTTAAATTTATGATTATGGATGGGTAAGTTTCATTGTATTCTGTCATGGTAAGAAATACCTGCCTTTTATCTCTTTTGGAGTGGGGAGGACTGCTACAGGATTTATCAGTTTACAAATAAATATATAGAAACAATTTAGCAATCGATGAGATAGGTGTATCATAAATACCAAGCATTATCATTGGTATTGATAAGAGGTTTAAAAAGTTGAATGAACTATTATAGCAGTTTTTGAATCAGGTAGATAAACTTTCCCCCTTCTTATATTTTTTTGTTTTATTTTGAGCAAAATAGGAAACTGTCAAAGGCTTTTAAGCAAAAGGAATTTGCATGACATTTTTATGTGTTTAAAATACTATCGCTTGTTGCTTTACAGGATGTCTATAATGTTTTGATCAAATATCTCATTGAATCGGAAGAATTTTGAGCATGTGCTCCCCAAATATTCATATTTGTTTATAAACTGTGTTTATAAACTGCTGCCCTTTAGGAGTTAAATGTTGGTAAAGGTAGATTGCTAGCTTTTGAATATAAAAATGAAGGATGTACAACAAGTGATGTTGCTTCTTCTCCTTGCACCGTGTCATTGTCTGGTGGCGTTGGCTATATAAACGCCAACTTGAGTATGAATTTTGTAGAGAAAACATAGAGAGAAGGCACCAGAGAAGCAGGGACAGTAGTAGGGAAGCTGCTAGGATAGACATAATGAGTTGTGGAAAAAGCTGAATTACATTTTTCATGTTTAGAGTCTTCAGATTTTGTAGGAACCACCCATCTATATCCTACTGCCTGGCTCCTGACACTAGCTGCCCCTCCCCTTTCCACGGGATGGCGCATCCTTGTAGCACCATATTCTTGAAATCTGTTCAACTAAGGGCACACTGCACTGGAAAACACTTAATTAGATTAGTCCACTTCTCTACCTGATTAGACTATTTCTTTGGCAGTTTTGTTAAAAAGGATGGGTTTGGGGAATTAGTAGTGCTTTTACACTTCTGCCTGATGACAGAGGCCAATAGGGAGCAAAGCTCTAGGAGTTAAAAGGTAATTATCATAAAACAAACAAAACCAAGAACCAACCAGTCCTGGAACCAATTTCATCTAGATCTTCCTGATTAAACCCTTCCTCAAATGGAAAATTAAATTGGAGATTTAAGAAACATGATCGGGTGTCTGTGAATTCCTCTTGGATGAATCTCAAACATCTCCTCTCTAAGGGGATAACTGGAGTAAGTTCAGGAAGAAAAATGGGGGAGAAAAATCAGCCATATTTTCACTGAGTTTCTGCAGGAAATTCTTCATGTAGGATTTAAGGCAGTAATAGTCCTAAGCCCAAATGAAAGTGTATTAAGGCAAAATCAATACTGGCTCATAACCTACAAATATCCTGATCTCTTCTCTTCTACCCCCTTTCAATTTATTCTTCCCAGTCCTATAGTGGGATAGGGATCTATTTGGGTTTTGAGTTTTTAATCTGTTTTTCCTCTCCTGGAGGAACTGTGGCATTCTTATCCAGGTTGGCAAGGAGGTTAGCAGGGCGTGAAGAAAAGGCATTAAGCAAATGATCCAGCAAAGCTCTGAAAACTTTCTGAGGGGAGGGGAATGGCTGGCCTGGATTTCACAAAGAGCAATTTGTAATCTGGGTGAGGTAGAATCTTCGCTCTGGTCTCCCTATCTAGAAGCCCCAGCCTGCCAGATGTTGTTACGTTTATGGAAGGGTGCAGAGCTAGGTTCCAAGGACAAACTGCTAGTCAGAGCCACAAAAACGTGTTTCTGGAAGGACACTCCAGGCTCCTTTAATATCAGACATCACTCTCTTAAATATCAACACACTCAACTTTAATGAGGAAGAAAGTGTCCCTACTTCTATTGCTACTTTGCATGGAGTGGTGACTCAAGAGAACTTTGTTATAATTCTGCCTTGGGAAGTTTGTGGTTTTCTTGTGGTTTTTTGAATCTTGTTGAAAACATCCATGAAGAACTAGTCCTATGTTGTCTTCAAGGTGACCCATGATAGACACAGGGGTCAAATTTCAATGATGTTACCATGGAAATGCTATGGAAATAGCAATGGGAAACGTGCGCACACACAGACACACGCTCACACATACACTGGAATTAGTACTTTTGTTTGGAAAAGCATTAACGGTCCTGGTATTTATTTGCGTCATGGATACTTACTGCGTAATTCCTACGTACAAACAGTGTTACAAAGTCTGTGAGGACTTAGAAGTCTGAAGACATTTAAGCCCTACTTAAAAAAAAAGATTGGCTTTTTAAGAAAAACTTAGTAATGTAAAACATATTTAAAAATTCACCCAGTATAGATTTTCATCTGAACTCTTTACACAGCAGCTGAAGTGTTGAGCTGATACTATGATCATACAAATCAGAATTTTAGGTCCTGGAGGAGACTTTGCCACCTAACCCCTTCATTTTAAAGCTCAGTTAGCGGAGGTGGTTTGAGCAAGCATCCTCGGCACGCTAACGGTAGAACATCCAGGGCGGAGTTGCACTTGCCCAGACCAGGACATACGGTCTGCGCTCTGAGTCAGATCAAGGGCCCCGGGGGCAGAGAGCAGGGAGCCTCCGCCCACGAGGTAGTGCCAGCTTTGAGAGGCCAGGGACGCCAGGGTTCCAGGAGCCGGCAGGCGGAGGCATTTGCGGGTTGGTGGGGTCCCCGCGGCGGCTGAGGTGGCTGTGTATCTGCAGTGCCTGCTCTTAGGCCGCCCCTGAGCCACGGGGAGAGACCGGCGCGGACCCCGACGCCCCGCGACTCCCAGCCCAGCGCGTGGGCTCTGCCGGCGCCTGGCTCCGCGCGCCCCGCCTCCCGCCCGGCGCCGCCTCCGCGGCCCAGCTTGGATGGAGTTGGGGTCCTGAGCGTCTGCCCCCCACAGCCGGCCAGCCGAGAGCCCCGCGCTTCTGCCGCCGCTCCGACCCCCTCTCCGCTCGCTGCTCTCCGCTCCCGCGATGGGAAAAGCGGGCGCGAGGCGCGACTCCCCCCGGGGCTGAGCGCGCTCCTCCCCCGTGCGGGGCTCTGGGTCGTCGGCGCCCCGGGCGCAGGCGGCGGCGGCTCCTGCGGTGTCCCGCGGTCCCAGGGCCCCGGCCCCGGGGGCGCCTGCACCCAAAGCCTCGAGGCCCGGCTGCTGCCACTCCTTTGCCCCTCTCTGCTCGCTCCTTCTACTGAGCAGGGTTTGGCGCGGACGCGAACTGCGGATCTCTGAGAGTGCAGGGCGCAAGATCGGAACTCAGGCAGAGCCGCCCGCCTGGAGCAGGAGGAGTTAAGGCCAATCAACATCACATTGGCTCTTGACAGGCGACTCCGCACACATCTAAGCCTTGCATTGTTCTGGCCACAACAGGAGCGTGAGGAGAGAAGAGGTGATGGGGTTGGAGGCTGATTCGAGGGGTGGGGAGTTAGGGCCGGCTGGGTGTTTGTACAGGGAATGAGTAGATGGGGCTTCTGGATTCAGGAAGTGCTGCAGACTGGAGCCTTTGCCTATCTTCTGCAAGACCTACCTCCATCTCACCCAACCCCCATCTGCTTTCCTAAACCCTAACCCTGAAAACACTTCAGAGTGAGCTGACAAGGTTTGTCCCCCAGCTCACAGGGCTGGGTGTCGCTGAAGACCAGGCAAAGAATTGAGAACAACAAAGTGTCAGGACAGCAGAGATGAAAGAGTTAAATGTCAGCAGGCTGATTTGCCTTGGGGGGACTTTGCCTTCAATCGCTAGACTTCCTGATGGGCTCCAGTTAGACCGCAAAGGTTTGTGGTCATAGGGTAGTTTAGGTGGGAAGTCTCTTCTTTATCTCTTCCTCTGGAGGGGAGAAGTCAATAGACTGTCTGTCCTTAGAGAATTCCCAGTTTCTGGGCACTCACCACCTGCATTACAGAGAGAGAATTCTGCAGCTCTTCTACTAGCATGGGGGGGGGCGGTGTGTGTGTGTGGTCAGACCTGAAGCTTTCCAGCCTGAAGATGATCCAGCCACTGCTCTTTGGTGTTATTAGCCCAAGGAAGATAGGATGTTCTAATGACAACAGCCCTCTGCTGTCCCCTCTGTCCGACCTCCTCTAGTGAGTAGCATGAATAAAGACGGTCCTCCTCCTGCTTTATGGAGGGAAGAGAGGGATACCTGGATTACAGGAGGCCCAAACTGGGGAGAGCGGGTATGCCTGGGCTTGGGCTAGACACAGAGCAGGTGGAAGCCAGCCCTTTCGGCCTCTGCAGGGGAGGTTTTGGGTTTCTAAGGAAATTATGCATCTTTAAAATCTGAAAGAACTGTTACAATTTAAGCTGATTATAGAAACTTAACTTCCAGAAAGTTAAATTGGATGCAACAGCTAAAGATCATTTTAAAATCTTCCCAGGCATTGAGAACATTAACAACAAGTAAAAGTACCTTTCATGGTGTTTTCAGTTGTTAAATGTAATTGTGGGAAACATCCCCGGAGAGGTGTCAGTTTTAGTTGTTGGCTCATTGTCAGTTGATACTGAAATTTGTGAACATTTAAAAATAACAATTTACTTTTTCTGAATCCCTTTGGTGTTCAGGGATATGTTGCATTAAGACAAATCATGATAATAGCTGTTCCTAAACTATCAGTTTATTTTGCCTGTTTTAAACTTCCAGTAAATATGTACTATTTCCGATCTGGCCTCTTTTCCCCAGCATTATGTCTGTGAGATTCCTCTGCAGGTATCCTTTTAGCAAGCAGATGCTTGTTTACTAGAGAGTAACGAGGTCTTATGACTATCTTAGTTTGGTTTTAACTTGTTGGTGTGGTCTCACAAATAAAATGTCAAATATATTTTCGCAAACTCCCACTGTGTACTCAGGCTCTCTGCTGGGCACTGGAGAGACATAGATGATGTTAGGAAAGCTATTCCCCAGGTGTTTCTCAGTCTAATATGAGAGTCTTACTAACCAAAGACCATTACATTGTGCTAAATATTGCAGAACGTATGTGCAAGAGTGATAGAACACAGAGCAGGTCGAGGCTCCTATTCTCCAGGCATTGTCACAGGAGGGGTAAGTATCTACTAGCTTTTGAAGGGTGAGTAAACAGCTCACCAAGTATCAAGTTGGGATGAAAACTTGGAAGTTGTTATAGGAAACCTGGTTCGTTCTGCCAACCAGCCTTGACATGTGTTCTCTCTTTTAATTCAGATTCCTTGTCTGTCGTAGTGAGATGTCCTGCACTACCCACCCTTGTGGGGCTCTGGGTGAGATCTAAAGGGATGTTATGACACACTTCTCATGCTGGCAATGCTGTACAGAGGTGGGCATCATCATTAACTATGAGTGGATTCATCAGTACGTATTTAACACAGCCCATGTGCCAGGAACTGCTCTGCTGAAGGCATCAAGAATGGAAGCTATGGCTCTCCCACTAAGGGTATATTTCTATCTTATGCTTTTTTCAAGATGCCCAGCCTGAGGGCCTGGTAGTTTGTGTGAGGGGTAGATGCAAGAGTGAGGGAACCACTGAAGAAGGAAGGTGAATGTAGGACGCATATATCTCTAAAAATGTTCATTTGCAGATGAGTGATGGAGATGAGTGAAACAAATACAGATAAAAACTCAAACAGCAAAGGTGGGGTGGTTTGGAGGACAGTATGGGCTTTGTAGCCAAATAGTGAGCGGGCTGACGCTTGAGTTCAAGTTTGGCAGCCATTGAATACATTCATATTTGGGGGCAAATGACTGAATCCCTCTGAGCTTCAGAATTCACATCCTGAAATGGAGATTTGTAATTACTAATTGAACCATGTTTGAAAATCACTCGACATGGTCTTTTACTAGCTTGCTTAATAAATAAGATACTGAGCATATCCTCTGTGCTACGTGCTATGGTATTGTGATAACCAAGGACAAGGCTACTGTTTTCGGAGTATTTTTTGTAGGGACAGAGAATATAAGTTAAAGGTCAACGTGGGGCCCCTTAATTATATGGGTTAATATGTAGACAGTAAAGGAAGATGTTGAGCAGATGAAATGGGGTGATGCAGGGTTGATGAGGAGAAATAAAAAGCTCGCCAAGGAATTTTTTGCATAGCCAGTGTTCCATGTGTCATAGTACACGTAGACTGCTGTGTCCAGCAGTAGGAGTATCAGATCCCTGATGATATTTTTGAGGATGATGTTTAAATTCTCACTCTAGCCATTTTAATGCTGAAATACAGAATGTTGTAGCCCTTGAAAATATGCACAACTGAGACTTTCTCTGTAGCTCGTGATTGGAAATGTGGACTCGCCCTGGCTTACCCCAGAATATTACGTTTGGCACTCTCATCGGGACAGGAACTGGGTCATCTCATGGGAAGGCATCTTCTATCATGTGTGCCTGTCAGAAAATTACTGGCTTTGTAAAGGAGCTGTCCTGTGTCCAGAAATAATGCAAACTGAGTTGTTTCCCTGATGAGTTTGTCCAACAAAGGTCCCAATGAAGAAAAGGTGTCCATTTTCTGAGGGTAGAATTGTGTCTCGTAAATTTGATTTTTTTTTTTTTTTTTAAGAAATTGAGGTATAGTTGACATATTAGTTTCAGGGGTACAACATAATGATTCAATCTTTGTATACACTGTGAAATGATTATCAAAACAAATCTAGTTAACATCTGCCACCATACATAGTTACAAAATTTTTTTCTTGTGTTGAGACATTTTAAGATCCATTCTCTTAGCAACTTCCAGATATGCAATACAGTATTATTAACTATAGTCACCATGCAGTACATTACGTCCCCATGAAATTTATTTTATAACTGGAAATTTGTACCTTTTGACCCCCTTTGCCCATTTTGGCCACTCTGCATCTGGCAACCACCAATATGTCCTGTGTATCTATGAACTTTTTTCCCCTTCCTCCCACCCTCCCTCCCTATATATATATATATATATATATATATATATACTGTATTTTTCTCTATCCATTTAGCCATTAGCAGACAATGGGTTTGTTTTCATGTCTTGGTTCTTGTAAATAATGCTGCAGTGAACATGGGGGTACGTGTATTTCCTCGAGTCTGCATTTTTGTTTTCTATGGATAAATACCCATAAGTACTCACTAAGTAATGTTATTTTTTGCTGCATTATAATGCAAACTGGCTTTATTTTCAGTTTTGCCTCTGCATGGTTAAATTCTTCATTTTTATTAATTGGAGTGGGGAATGGGAGGAAAGCATCCATGAATTTCCCGGGAAGTATTTACAGATGGAATGAAATTATCCCTTACTTGACCTTAAGACTTGAGACATTTGTTTAGGTCCATAGACGGTTTTATTGTCTTTTTGCCTTGAATGAGTTTGGAGCTTTGGCCACCATCTTGCAATAGTGAAGGCTCAAACCTAAGACTGACGCTCTGAGGATGGCAGGACGGAGCACACAAAGAAGATGCTGGGTCGCGGCGCTGAATCTCCTGTCTTCAAATTCCCTGTTGGTGTAAACACAAATGTCTTATTATTTAAGCCCCTGTTCATAAGCTGTTTAAAAATTAACTGCCTACTGAATACATCCTAGTTGACACATGTTTTGTACCTGATATATGTCTTCATCTCATTTTCTCTCTCCAGTGTTGGCTCTTGAGATTGTAAGTAGCTCAAGAAAAGCTTCCTGAGCATGTTGATAACTTTTTACAGATTGCAAAACTAGTATGTTGGGCTATCTGAATTACCTTTTCATTCTCCTCATGGAGTCATGCAGGACAGGGGCTTCTATGGAAATATCTCCTCGTTCCTCAGTGGCAGCTGAGGTGAGCTTATGTTTATTCAACAAAATAGACACATACTGTTGTGCACAGTAATAAATCAGGACTGTTATTCACTATACAAAAGTAATTACTCTTGGGTTCAACTGTGAGCTACCGTGAGCTTCCTGGGAGCATTTCAAATAGGATTATAGTAGCAAACATGAAGTAGCTCAGAGCCTTTGAGCCTTTGAGTTGATAGAGGTCTGCCCTTTTTGCTCTTGGCTGCTGACATGTTTGTTCCCCAACAGCTAGGCAAGAGAGCTCCCAGGAACTGGATTTCAGTTTTCCTGAAGTGGGGATAAGGGAATGAGTATGAAAAATCAAAGGGCCCATACAGTCATGGGTAATTAAGTGTTCTGAGAATGAAGAACTGAAATGTGCTGTGTGGTAAGGGCATGATACTTGAAATGCTTTGAATTTATGGACTGCTAGTGCCAAGTGGCTAGCGTTCTCCTTTCTATCTTCTAATAAGTTTAACCTGTGCTCAGATTCCCAAAGCCCGGCCTGTCACAGTGTAGCCCTTTCCTATTTTCTGCTTTTTCCCAGGCTATTGTGATCTGAGAGTTTAGGAAACTTGGAAAATGGAAAATGGGAAAATGCAGATATGCTACAGGTAAATTTTATCTACTGTTCTAATACTCTGTGCTGCGTATCTATTCACCTACATACGTATCTTCCCAACCCACTCAACACTCCTAGACTGCTTACCTTACCTAACATGCTGTCTCACTATACTTATCCATTTACCCATCTATCTTTTCAAAATGTAAAGATCACCTATCAATGAAATCAATGAAAATTATCTATTTCATGGCTTTGCTTAATGTTAACCTTAAATTTGAGTTGAGGGGCTTTAGCTCAAGGTATGGTATTTGTTTCGTTGTTGTTATGGTTCTACTGGGGAAGCGGTCCTTACTGTGATACTGATGAGAAGGACATGCAGATGTGATTTTGTCAGATCTTAATATTTATTTATTTATGAGAGAGAGAGAGAGAGAGAGAGAGAGAGGGAGGGAGGGAGAATGAGAACAAGCAGGGGGAGTGGCAGGCAGAGGGAGAAGCAGACTCCCCACTGAGCAGGGAGCCAGATGCAGGACTCAATCCCAGGACCCTGCGGTCATGACCTGAGCTGACGGCAGAAACTTAACCAACTGAGCCACCCAGGTGTCCCTGTCAGACCCTTTAACAGATGATGATGATGATGATGATGATGATGATATTGGAATTGATTATGAAGAGGTTGAAGAAATTGTCTCTGAGGTTGTGGAAGATTTTAAAATTAGCTCCATATAGAATGATTCATTTATTTTTTATTTTGAATTTATGTATTTTCTCTCCATGCCTGATATATTCCTTGTCTCTCTTACTCCTCTAGTGTTTACTCTGTGTTAATACGTACTGAGCCCAATGCTAGGCGATATGATGGAAGGCATGTTTGGGTTTCAAAGAAGTAAAAGTCTAATCCCTGATGAGAGAAGCTTGATTTTTGCCTCAACAAAAGAAAGAAATCTCTAAAATATTGTACTGGGTTGAATAATGTAACTCCTAAAATACATGTTTGCCTGGAACCTGTGAATGGCACTTTATTTAGAAATAAATTCTTTGCAGACGTAACCAAGTTAAGATGAAGTCATACCAGATTAGAGGGTAATTTAGACAGACACAGAGGGAAGAAGGCCATGTGACAACTGAAGCAGATTGGAGTGGTCTAGCAGCAAGCCAAGGATTGCCAGCAACCAGTAGAAGTTAGGAAGAGGCTAAGAAGGATTCTTCCATGGACCCTTCAGAGGGAGCATGGCCCTGCTGGCAACTCAGTTTCCAACTTCTGGCCTCCAACCTATGAGAGACTAAGTTTCTGCTGTTTTAAGCCCCCCAGTTTGTGGTAATTAGTTATGGCTACTCTACAAAAGTGATACAAATGTTTTGCGTTTTAATAGGACATTTAATTTAGGAATATAGAACATTAGGAAAAAAGAAAAAAATCACCCACACTTCTATGTGTGGATCTAGTCTCTTTCAGTCCTTCCCTAGTGTAAATCATATTTACTGGTTGTGATCATAATGTGATATTTTTTGTTTGTTTCTGGTGGGCCATTATCATTACTCTCTGATCATTCAGCATTAAATCTTTTTTGGCAAAACTCTTTGGGGGGACCCTCTAACAACTGTCACATCTGCAAATGCCTGGGCCTCACTTTCCCAGCATCCCCTGAAGCTCACGACCAGTCACCCACACACACCTCACTGAAAGCGGCTGATGGGATGATGCAGAGACAGAGCGCCAGAAGCTGTGCCCAGGTGAGGAGGCAGTGGAGCCCGTGACTCTAGGTTCTGGTGCTGAGGCTGCCCGGCCTGCAGGCTGGGGTGTTTGGGTCTGGGCTGCGGCAGCCATGGTATCATCCCGGGATTAATGTATCACATTCCTGCACGGGTGGCCCCCGCCCTGGTTTTCTAGGTCCCAGGGAATTACCTAGTGTATACTTTTGGGGATGAAACTAATGAGAGTGGCTCTCTAGTGCTTGTAGGGAAAATTCTGGCTGATTACAGCATTGTGCTTTTTAAATCTAACGTTGTACTATAAGCGAATTCTGTAACGTTACATATCTCTGACCTGTTAGAAAAGTAGGTCATTTCAAAACAAACCTGCAGCGGATATATTTGTGTGTATAACTTCTTTTTCCCTTACATTATTTTTTGGTGAATATTCCAAGAAACATGTCCACTGGGTCAAAGAGTGTGAACTCCGTATGTCACTGTGCTTTCCTAAAAAGTGGTAACAATTTGTACTGCTTCCAGCAGTAGATGTATAAGTAAGTGCTAATTTTATTGCATCTTTATTTATATGGGAGGTATTATCAATGACAAATCTTTCTACTATCCTCCTGGGTGAAAAACAGCACCTTAATGTTTTAATGTTCATTTCTGTGATTACTAGTGAAATAAGATTTTTCTCTTATTTTTTTAGTAGTTGGGATTTCCACTGATTTTTTCTGTTCACCACGCAAGAATGTAAAGTAGACATATATAAACATATATAAACATGGGCTGAGCTTCTCAGGAGGGTTGCAAGTCCAAAATCACTGCACCTATTTGAACAGACTGGGCAACTTGATGATGTCCTGATGTCAGGGCGGGGGATTCAAGAGGTATAGTGAAGTCTTTCAATCTTGAGATTTTTTTTTTTTTGTTTTGTTATTATTATTCTTGGGAGAAAGGAAATGCAGAAGAAAGCATGCTGTGCCTGTAAGTGCTAAGCTTAAAGTGGCAGAATCAGCAAGGAAAAATTCTTTCTCTTATAGGTTTTGCTTTGATGTTCTTGGTTTTTTTTTTTTTTTTCTTATATATTTTCTTTTCGTGTCCTAAGAACTAAATCCTGGTAACATTTCTGTAATAGTCACTTTCTGAGGAATGCCTTTTAAGAACCAACAAAGTTTAGCCTGATGTTTTTCTTCCTTCATCTCGAGTCTTGCGATCCTGCCTGTGTATTCTCAAGGCTGATTTCTCGCCAGTGGGTGGCAGCCTGTTGCTTTCAAGAGAGGCAGTTGCAAATGTGGTAGAGGGCAGGTGGGGGGAGAGAGTATGGCGTATAAGAGAGAACTGGGATTCAGGGGCAGATAAAAAAAGGCTGTTGGATCACCTTGATAGCAAGATCAATTTGGCAGTTTGTTCGAACAACTTTAAATGATGACTGATTTATAAAAACACATGCTGCATAAACCTTAGGGTTACTCCTGGGACATTCTTTTTTTTTTTAAGATTATTTATTTATTTATTTATTTATTTATTTGACAGAGAGAGAGAGAGAGAGACAGCCAGTGAGAGAGGGAACACAAGCAGGAGAAGTGGGAGAGGAAGAAGCAGGCTCCCAGCGGAGCATGGAGCCCGATGCGGGGCTTGATCCCAGGGACCTGGGATCAGGCCCTGAGCCGAAGACAGACGCCCCACTCCTGGGACATTTTGGGGGGCACCCTACTGAAGAAACTGTTATGTATGTATTTTTTTCTGCTTCCAAACTCTCAGGAAGAGATTTGATTTCATCAGAAAGTACGGGCACCTGACACTCCCCTGTTACATCACCAGGAGTTCATTACCCTGAGTCAGAGGTAAGTAATAACAAGGTAATCTCACACTCCTCTTGCTAAGAATAAGGTTTGCATAAAGCTTGACCATTTCACCCATGTTGTAAATAGTGGGCCTGGGTGAAAAGGGAGGGTTTCTTCTCGGTTCCCAAAGGAAAGGAAGTTTTAATCATTCTATGAAAAGGTTTGGGTGAATTGAGGAAGTGGAATCCCCAGGGCTATAAAGGTCTATACACTGGTTAGTAAAGTTGACCAGTTTGTCTTTGCTTTGCTGGAAGCCATTCTAGAGGGAGGTAAGGAGCCTCTGAACATGGAAAGGGTGACAAATGATGAGGACATAAGCTGAGGTTCTTGATCCCAATTTATCACTGGTCAGCTGAGGGACTGGAGGCATCCTGCACGTCTCTCTGGGCACCAGGTTTTTTCAACTACAAAATAAGAGGATTAGACTGGACAGTCTCCAGGGCCAGTCCCTGCTCCAAAATTCTGGGAGGCTTATGGGTGGCTCAGTCAGTTAAGCGTCTGGCTCTTGATCTCAGTTCAGGTCTTGATCTCAGGGTCATGAGTTCAAGCCCAATGTGGAGCCTACTTAAAATAAAATAGAATAAAATTCTGGGAGGCTTCCATCTTTCCTGTCTCTAGCTTCTCCAGGCAATCCAACCCTCATTATCTTTAACTATTAATCTTTCCTTAAAATAGGCTCAGCGTACATAATGTGTTGAATGTTTTCCTTACCTATCTCTCACTGAGAACATCAGCATATCCCTTACCTCTATCTTTTCCATGAGTATTTTGCTGCACGGGAGGGTTCCCCTGGTGAGAAAGTCAGTGACCTCAGAAAGTATCCTCATTGACTTTTTGTGCTTCCTTTAACTGGCTGAGAGAGCCCTCTGGATTGCCTGCTCAGGCTGCTAAAAGCCAATACATTCAGCCAACAAGTATTTAGTGAGCACTTACTGAGCTCCAGGTACTCGCCACATGTAGTAGTGCTCTCAAGGATCATCTGAGAATTTACCTTTTCTTGTCTGAATACGAGTCTGTCTGCATGGGTGGAAGACCTTCCGATTTTTAGAACTTCTGTAGAGGTGGGAGTTGCAAGTAGGGAATAGACTGTCCCTCCATAGACCCTTCCCCGCAGGTGCCCACCTTGGTTAAGCAGGATGTTGAATCAGAAGGCACCGTGCTCTGAAGGTGAATGCAGCCGAATCCTGAGCAAAGGGAGCCTTTTCGTAATCTCCTTAGAAAGCTGTTTACAGAGATATGGAGAGGTACGTGGAGGCACATTCAGACACCGTGTGGCAAAGAGACACACACTCAGAGATGCACTTTAGTAACTTGTAGGACTTTTTTGTGTAATATTTTGAAGCACCATGAGGATTTGTTTCCTCGTCCCAGAAGTGCTTTTGCCTGGGCCGGTTTCCAGGTGGGCATGAGGCACGGAGGGTGAAAGTTGTGTAGCCTCAGAGGAGAGAACACATTAGCTTTCAGCAGAAATAGATCCTACTAAGTTTTCCTTCACGTGACCCTGCAGTCTTGGGGAAGTAATAACAGTAACAACAACACAAAAACAATGGAACAGTCACTTTGGGAGTATTTTCGTTCTGGAGAATGGAACAAAAGATCCTATAATAATGATGCCTTATAGTCACCAATTTCTCACACACCCATGAACTCAAACCTATCATTTATAGTGAGCTTTACATGCATAATGTCATTTGGTCTCCAAAGGAACCCAGTGGAATAAATTCTATATATCCTCATTTTGTAGGTGTGGAAACTCAGGCACAGGGAGGTCAGTTGAGTAACTTTCTCTGGGTCGCTCAACTAGTAGATTAAAATTCTTGTCTTACTTGAGTCTGTGCTCTTTACCACCCCAGCACTGCTTCTTTGACTAAGAGAGAGTTGTAATTTTAATGTTCTTATTTTAAAGGTGAGAAGACAGAGAATCAGAGAGGCTGAGCACATCAGCTAGGGCTCTACAGGGATAAACTGAAGCTTTGAATCTGAGTGTCTGGTTCCTGGTTGAAGCCTACCTTCTCTACAGAGATGGACCTTTGGTTCATTCCTCAAGCTGTAAGTGAACTTGATACTGTGAGATTGGTGATTCTCAGGGTAAGGACCCAGAACTACAAATAAACAGCAATGGTCAGGCCATAACTTTCCTCAGAGGCAGGATTTTATTCTAAAAGATGAAGGGGTTGGAGGCATTTTCTACTTCTCTCTACTCCTGTTTGTGTCTCTAGGAACTGGGCATCTGCTCTTTGTACTACCTAGACTACTGGTAACTAAAAACTCTTGAATTTATCCTGGCAGAGTGTCCAGAATGTGTCCTGGTATCCCAGCCCTGGGAAGAAATGACCTGGCTTTGGGAGGATCTATTTTCTAAGCATGCCACGCTGGAATGACAGTCACTGGATGGGCAGCCATCTTGGTCATAGTGCCTCATTGTGGGATCTGCTCCACTCCTCTCCCTAGCACCTCAGTGTAGACAGGACTTTGGCACAGGGTGTGCGAATGATGTCTCCCATCAATTAACCATTAATCAGGGGTTTATGGAGCAATTATCATAAGCTTCTTCCTGTGACAGCTTCTGTGGTGGTTACAAAGTAGGTGTTCCTATATTCAGAGGTTTATGATTTAATTGAAGAGATGATTAAACTGATCAACTAATAAGAAACAATCAAACCAGAGGTTAGAGGTTGGTAATGGGGTGACTGAATCTGACCAGGAGATAACCATCCACCCCTGAAATATACACATATAAAGCTTTAAAAATATCTTGAAATGAGTTGGCAATAGTTAAATGTCTGAATATCTCACATAAAAATTTTTGCATTTCTAGGTTCTATTGTAAAAATAGAGAGAGAGAGAGAGAGAGAGAGAGAGAGATCTGGCCATGCTGAGCATATGTACCACACAGAAATAATTGGTAGGGCTGAGTAGCAACTCCCCTTAAAACAAGACTTATGCTATTCCATTCTCCATTCTGTTTAAAATCTTCAAATCTGGCCCTCTTGATTCATTAAGATTATCTGCCTGAATGTTGCCTAGCCTTCTAACTCTCAGCCATGCATAAGCATCAATTAATAACAAAGCTCAGTGATAAATGTCTTAGGAAGTTGAGGAGGGAAAGTCATTGAGGGCTGGAGTAGTCAAGGAAAGCTTCATGAAGGAAGGGGTAACTAAGCTGAACTATAAAAAAGTCAGGATTGAGGTAAAAGGGGATGCATTGTTGGAATGTGCTTGTGTGTAGGGAGGATTAAAAAAACAGAACAAAAGATAATAGAAAGTTTAAATTCTGAATGATTAAGGGCCTGAATACGAAAAGCAAAATTTTTAAACATTTAGAAGAAAATAGAGAAATTATTCATTTTATTAGAACGGGGAAGAATTTATTTTAATGATCTAAAAAGCCCAAACCATAAAGGAAAATATTAAGAAATTAGACTTCACTAAATTAAAAAAAACCTGTCCGTCTAAAAATGCAGAAAACAAAGTCAAAAGGTGAAGACAAGGAGAGTATTTGCAATGAATAAATTAGAGGATAAATATCTAGAGTTTATTAAATAAAAACTCTCACAGATCAACAAGAAAAAAGATAACTCCATGGAAATGTGTATAATATATATAAACTTTTCATTGTCAGAAAGGAAACACAATGGCCAATAAAAAATGATAAGATGCCGAGCCTCAAGAATTTTGTTTGGGAAATGCAAAGTAAACAATCATGATGTATTATTTCATAAATATCATATTGGCACAAATTTAAAAATGTGACAATTCCAAGGGGTTGGTAAGGATGTTGAAAATTAGTACTTTACACATACTACTTATGGGAAAGGGACTTGGTACAAAACCTGAGGAGAAGATATCTTGTATTAAGTTCTTGTTAAAATGTCTAATAACAGCATGAAGGACTAGGGAGGGAATAAAAGGATATTGTTCTAAGGTTCTTATGTCATACATGAAAGGCTATAGTATTTGAAGATATGTTAGAGATGCATATTTTAACCACAGAGTAACCACTGACAAAATGAAACAAGGATGTATAATTAAGGAGCCAAAGTGGAGCTAGGACAGAATATAATAATATTCTATTAATCCAAAAGAAGGCAGGAAAAAAAGGACAAAGAAAAGATGCAATGTATAGAAAATAAAGAGCAAAGATAGTAGGTTTACACATAATAATGTTGATAACTAAATGATCTCAATACACAATTAAAAGTGGAGATTGTAAAACTGGCTTTAAAATAAAAATCTAGTTATATTGAATTTACAGGAAACACTTTTTACAAAGATAGATTTAATGAAAAGGACTGAAAATATATTAAAAACACCTAATACAATGAGTAATCTTGAGAAAGCTAGAGTCACTACCTAATATCAGAAAAAATCATCTTCCCACCAAGGAAGATTTCCAGGGACAAAGAGGAAAAATTCATAAAGACAAAAGGGTTAATTCATGAACAAATCATAACAAAGCTAAACCTGTATGCCTAATAACATAGACTGAAAATACATAAGGCAAAGTTTGGCATTAATTAAGGAGAAATAGATAAACCTAGAATTATGATTGGAGATTTCAAAATATTAATCTAAAATTTGGTTTAATAATTGCTACAGGAAAATAGTAATAATATAAAAGACTGAACAGCACTATTAACCAGCCCAACTAATTGATGTTTATAGAGTACAGTGCTCTATAAGAGTAGAAAACAATCTTTTCAAGTGCAAATAGAACACTT
Organism: Ursus arctos; assembly: GCF_023065955.2. NCBI lineage: Eukaryota > Metazoa > Chordata > Mammalia > Carnivora > Ursidae > Ursus > Ursus arctos. Next base: position 19,848,059 of record NW_026623089.1, read on the forward strand.
AAGATGACCACATGCTGAGCCATAAAACAATTTTTGGTAAATTATGAAGATTGAAGTCATACCAGAATGTTCTGTGACCACAACAGAAGTAAATTAGAAACCAATAACAGGAAGATATCTTGGAAATTCCCGAAACTTTGAATTAAGTAACACACTTCTAAATTATTAATGGATCTAGGAAAAAATTGCCAGGGAAAATAGTTTTAGCTGAATGAAAATGAAACAAAACTTCAAAATTTGTGGTATGCAGCTAAAACAGTGATTGTGGGGAATATATATATGTTCATATATGCATAGATTGGAAATTTGTAAGAATTCTATTGCAATTTTAACTCTCAGGCCCAGGGGATGAGATTACAGGACAATTACAGTGTATGTCTTGAAATTTCCTATGTTTTTCACATCTCCAGAAAGACTGCATTACCTTAATAGTCAGAGAAAAATGGTATTATTTAAAAACTAAAATTCATGAATAGTTTGTACCTTTCCCAGTCTCAAACAGCTGGCTAGGGAACGGATCATTTCAGATTTCTGCGTCTCCGAAAATCCGTATCTTTACCACTATGCTGTGCTAGTTCTTTGCAATAATCTTTAGGGAAACACCTGTCCTTACTTAAGCACACCCATAGTACAAAAGTTCTTTTTGTCTTCAATCACTCAAATTTATTTCTTGTTCACTCAAATTTATTTCTTGTCCACTCATGAGGAGGGCAAGTGAAAGGAGCCTGAAAATAGTACTCTCCTGTCCTAGAACTAACATTCACGTTCCACATCTTTTGGGTATTTGTGAACATTTTAGTACTTTTGGGTGTGTGAGTTGCAAGTGATGCTTATCAATAAAATGCATTCAACTTAACACACCTGCATTAGAAGAGTTCCGAGTGTGGATATATTCTCTACATGAATGCCAGTGAATCTTTCAGCAGAGACCAAGTTGCTGTGATGGCAGAGCCTAAGAGAAAAGATCCACCAAGTCCATTTGAGGTCCTTGGAGCTGTCCTAGTCCTCCCCACCCCCACCCCATTCCTATGACCTGCTTATACAAATATTTCTTGGATTTAGGAATATATCCTGGTATCATTTCCTATTTGCTTAAGTTAGTTTTGTTACTTACAGATCAAAAGAACCTAATAGCCACAATCAAGCTCACCCATATTGGGGGTTGGAATACAGATTGTTCGAACTCCAGGAAGGGCAACTGTTTATATTCACTACCAAATGGTGTAGATGATTGCTGCCCAATAAGAAATTATCATCTGTAGATGTTTGTTTTGAAGAATAAAAGAAACATTTCTGTAAATTTTCCCTTGTTCATGTTTGATAGATTTAAATGTTTTTTTTCTAGATCACATTTATCTTATTTTTAATGAAAAAGAGACATGTTTTATTCACTTAGAACTTTCCTTCCCTCCTCCACTTTTCAATTGCACATTTCCTGGTTCAAAAATCATTCTAGAGTTTTCTTGACAAGACTTCCAGTTTTCAGAGATTTTCTAATAAGATTGAAGTTTGGATAAGAGACAAGAAAGGGAATGTGTGCGTTCCTCACCGTTCCTTCACAAGGAATGGAGCTGGCTCTCAACCCAATTAGTTTTGCAGTATTGAGGGATTCTACAGAAGTTACTGACAACAGTGGGGTTTTCTACATTCCAGAAGATCATGTTACTCTTGAAATTCAAAGCACCAATCCCAGTTCCCCTGAGAACATCTGCTATTCATTGCTAGCGCTGTCAGGTGCTTATTTCAGCTCTTACTCTGTTGTGAAAGCATCTGCATAGCTCCGTTTTTGAAGCTGTTTATTCTGAAATGACATGCTGGAAGCATAGGACAAATGGGGGGGGGGTTTGCTGAAAGCTACAAGTTAATTTGATGTTTTTTCTGCTCTTGAATGAACTTTCTGATGCCTTCACCTTGTCACAGTCTGAAGCATATCAATTCATTACATTTGGGAAAAATACATATTAATGTGTTCAGTAAGTAACTTGGGAAGAAATGCATTTATCTTATTTTACCAAAAGCTGATGGGCATGCATTTCCTAATCTGAATAATTTACTTAGAGGAGGGTGATTATGATCATACAGCTTGGATTGCATCTGTCTCAGGTACTTTTGCAGTGCTTCCTGGAGAAGTGATTATTTTTAATGCATCCATACCCTTTGCCTTGTTCAATTAGTAGCTCCTTGAATTATTGATTTTATGGTTTAATTTGCAGTGGTGTCATCGGGCCAGCTTTACGGGCATGCACCTGTGCAGTTACTTAGAAAGGCTTCACACTTGGTTTAATACTCTGCAGTTGCTATCTTGAAATTCTGGACACGTTTTGAACAAGGAACTCTGAATTTCCATTTTGTATTGGGTCGCACAGATAATGTAGCCTGTCCTCAGTGTCATTGAGCTGTAGGGATATTGGACAGGGCTAGTCAGAGTGAAATAATGAAATGAGCACAGTGTTTAGTCACTGGTTAGCTGTGTGACCTGCAATAAGTTTGGCTTTTGGTTTTCTCAGTAGGAAATAAATAAATAAAGTAACTACCCCTACTTACTCCCTAATTCTTATGATGCTTAAAATGAAATGGTACTTGTGAAGATACGATGCAAGCTCTTATGATTAATATGTGTGTGTGTGTATACATACATATGTAGTCAAGTTATGACTTTGGAATAAGTTGATTAGCATTAAAGTATTTGTGGCTGGGAAATATCTGTTGTAGAGGAAGCTGTTTCATTCCAGCTTTCCTGCTAGAAATTATCATTTACTGAACTTTCTTAATACCTATACTTTTTCCATATTATATATTGTGTGTATGGGCAATATAATGACTATTGTTTTAGTTCAGCTCTCCTCCTTGCCTGTACAGTAGATCGCCTGACATCTGAGAGAAAAAGGTATCAAAGGCCAGATCTCAACTGAATAAGAATCTGAAGAGGAACCCAGGATTTCGCATTTATTTTATTTTGCTTCATTTTGTGTTTAGTGAAAGGAGCATGAGATTTGGTATTGGATAGACTTGGTTCTGCCTATTTTGTTAACTGTGAAAATGGGGAAAAGATAAGAGAGAACTTACAGAATTTTTGCAAGGCTGCAAAAGCACCTTTGTAAAGTGCTCAGTCTTGTAGGACCTCAATAGGTGGAGATTATCATTATTAATTTTTCATATTTTTGTGTACTCTTGTTTTGTGAGTGGTGTGTGTGTGTGTGTGTGCGCGCACAACTGGATTGTAAAGTCTTTGAAGTCATAAACTGTGGTTTCTCTTCCTTTTAATTTCCTATAGCTTCCAATACAGTGTAGAACATTAAACAAATGGGTTCATAAAAACCATTTTTTGATTGATTTTTTTTTAACAGATAAAATTAAAAATCAACTCAGCTCTGTCAAATGCATTTAAAAACACCAAAATTGTATTCTGGCAGACTCACCAAAGATTTCAATAAGATACCAAGAGCATTTGCTCATCTGTGTCTAGGTGACGGAGACATTTTTAAAATAATCAGTCTGCGGAGCCCATTTGTTTAGAAATTCCATTTGGAGGACTGCTATGTTCGGTCTGAGTCATTCCGTGCTCTACAGGACTGCAACAAGAAAGCTGTGCATGAGTTTTGAGGACAGTGCCCGGGTATAATTTTTGAAAGGACAAAGGCAGGTGCCATGTTTTATAAACTGGAGGTACTGGAGTAGGAGTGTGGTAGAAAGCATTGCTCAGGAGAGAACAGGACTGGGGTACAGCTGAGAAGCCAGAAGTCATTCAACAGTATCAGAATAACAAGGAATGTGACTGGAAAGTGAAGGTATCTAACAGTCAATACTGAATCTTACCTTTCTGGAAATCCCAGTAAGAGTGGTTTCGTCTTAGTTAAGCGTTCACCGGTTTAGAGCAGAAGACTAAGAGGTAAGGATGAAAATACACAAGTCTTTTCTGCTCTAAGTCTAGATTTATCTTAGAAATGAAACAGAACTGAATCTATAGGTGGCAGTTTTAGATGGGCTGTAACTGGCCGAACCAGTCTTATAACAAATGTTCCTCTGATTCTTGGCTTTTCTTTTTTCTTTCTTTCTTTCTTTCTTTCTTTCTTTCTTTCTTTCTTTCTTTCTTTCTTTCTTTCTTTCTTTCTTTCTTTTTTTCTTTCTTCCTTTTTCTTTCTTTCTTTCTTTCTTTCTTTCTTTCTTTCTTTCTTTCTTTCTTTCTTTCTTTCTTTCTTTCTCTCTCTCTTTCAAGATTTTATTTATTTATTTGACAGAGAGAGAGAAAGCCAGCGAGAGAGGGAACACAAGCAGGGGAGTGGGAGAGGAAGAATCAGGCTCCCAGCTGAGCAGGGAGCCCTATGTGGGGCTCAATCCCAGAACCCTGGGATCAGGCTCTGAGCCGAAGGCAGATGCTTAACGACTGAGCTACCCAGGTGCCGCATTTGGCTTTTCTTTTGAAACAGGGATATTGAAAGCTTTTACTTGTTTGTTTGGCTTTGTTTTGTTCTGCATCTGAACTTATCTTTATGATTTCCCAAATTCGCAGTTTTTCCATATTTGGTTACAAGATTTGGGAGAAATGGTTTCAAGGGAAGAAAAAAGAAAAAATGGTGGATTTAATACACTTAGATGACTACCATATGATATTGAGATAAAATAATAATAAAAATTAATAATTTTTAGCACTTATTAAATACTTCAATATGACAGGCACTGTGCTAAAGGCTGCAAATCAGTTATCATAATTAATCATTTTGCAAGCCTATGAGGTTTTGGTATAGAAATTCCTATTTACACAAGAAGAAACTAAGGCCCAGAGAGGTTAAATAATTTTGCTTACTGTGTATAAGGCATCACTAATCAATTTATATTGTTTTGTTTTTGTTTTTTACATAAATGAATTCATCAGTGAAGCCCTTTGGGCTTGGATTTTCTTAGTGGAAAACTTTTTTACCTATGAATCAAATTCTTTAATAGTTCCAGGTCTATTAACATTTGCTACTTTGTTTTGTGTTTGTTTTGGTAATGTGTGTAGTTCAAGGAATTTTCCATTTCATCTAAATTGTCAAATTAGTAAGAAAAAGTTGTTCATATTATCTGTAGGATCTGTAGTGATGTTCCCCTTTCACACTGATAACTTGTTTCTTCCCTCTTTTCCCTCTTTTTTTTTTTAACCAATCTACTTAGAAATTAATCAGCTTTATCGGTCTTTTCAAAGAACCAGCTTTTGGATTCATTGATTTTCTCTGTTTTTCATTTTATTGCTTTTCACTCTTTATTGCCTTGTCTTTACTTTTGACTTAATTTGCCCCTCTTCTTCTTAGCTTCTTAAGGCGAGATATTAAACATTGACTTTAGAGGTTTCTTCTTTTCTAATATAAATGTTACAACTATAAATTTATTTCTAACCACGGCATGAGTTACCTCCCACAAATTTTGATACTTGGGTTTTCATTATCATTTCATTCAAAATATTTTCTAATTTCTTTGTGGTTTCTTCTTTGACCCATGGGTAGTTTGGAAATACTGTTTTTGTTATTTGTAGTTTTGTTGTGATCGGAGAACATCCTTCTTTCATACTTTTTTGGGATTTAAATTTACAAATAACTACTAACAAGTCCTGTTTCACTCAGGACACTTCATGTTTATGTTTTCTTGGCATTCCATCCATTTACCATCCTTTTCCTCTTTCAAAAGTATCCCCATGTGGAGATAAAGTATAAGGCCATACTATATATGACCTGCAAACTGTACATTATCCCCCATAATTCCAAAAAGTCCAAAGCAAACATGATCCTTCAGTCCTTTCAGAAACCGATTTGGCTAAAAAGGGAAAGTCATCAAAACTTTGCAAACCTTGGTTTCTTTATTTGAAAACGGGGTAATAATTACTCCTGCTTTGTGATATTTTCTGAGGAATAGAGAAGAAAGTGCCTCTCTCTCTCTCTCTCTCTCTATATATATATATATGAATATAATAATTTCTTAGTAAAATTTTGTCAGTATCATCAATATTTGGGTGATTTTTCTGCTCCAGAAACTATGCCCACACTTGTCTATACTACCTTGTTTACTCTTCCTAAGTCTAATTACCTCCATTTTATAAATGAGGAAACTGAATATTCATGGAAATTGTACTTGTTCAAGGCTATATACTGAGTAAAGAGCAGAAATTAATTACATGGTCTGTCTCATTTCAAAACTTACCTTGTTCATTTTTGGTTGCCGACTTTGCGTTTTTATATCTTTATATCTTTAGTATGTGACATAGCACTTGAGAAGTTAGGTGTCAAATACATACTGGCTGAGAGCGGGTTGCCTGAGGATTTCTGTGGACCCAGGAGTCTTTAAATTTCCAATGATAAACTTCTCTTTTTCTCCATTGCTTTCCAAAAGGCCCCACAGACATTTGGCTGATGTTAAGGATAGCCTGCTCTTCCCTGTAATATTTGTTAATTAGCTCAAAGGGCTTATGAAACCTCCTTGGACAGTCATTTCAGTATTTGTTCATTCTAAATGCTTTGGGGAACTTCCTTATTTCTGGTCTGAATTTCCTTACCTTTTCCTGGTTTTTATTTTAGCATTTGCTTCTCTCTACATCATGTTGGTTTCATGGGAATATACTTCATTTCAGAACTTTATTTTCAGAACTATTTCGTTCTTCCCTATCCTACCTTCTTAAGATTGGCAGCATTGGAACCTCTGATGAGTAGTTTTGGGTGATAGCAGGAACTAAGGTTTACGTAGAAGAGAAACTTATATTTGCCTCTAGAGGGCTGGCTGAAACATACCAGCATGAGGCAGTGTCCCCAACTGCTGCCAGATCATTGGAACAGTATACTTGCCTACACAGTCGGCTCTCTCATTCATACGTAGGGCTTGCCATTGCTCTCCATCCTGAAGTTTGTCACAGGAGGGAAATAATAACAGAGAACAGAAAGAAATCGAGGTTACTAAGCATCTGCCTCCCAACACACTTTTATTTTTAAAGATACACTCTTTTAACTTGCATGAATATGGAGATTTCACCCTAAATCTACCCTCACCCCATTAACCTATTCTCATTCTCCCTGCATTTCCCCATCAGAACATTTTCTGCATGGTCTTTTACTGACTCTTTTCTCACTCTTGTCTATAGGTGAATAAGGATGAGAATATCTATGCTGATAAGACAGTGACTTTATGAATATGATTTGTCACCAAGGGCTTCATAACATTTCATTATGACTGTGGAGATTCACTGACTATTGTCTAAGTCTTTGCTGTGGTTTCTGCTCATAAAATAGAAATCATGCTATTATCATCCGAATAAAATGATACGTATGTAATGATCTTGAAAGGTCTTGAAGGTGAACAGCCTTTGAAGAAAGGTAAAAATGCAATTTGCTTTACAGGTTTGTGCTGCTTTTCCAAAGTTTGTGTTCTGCCTTGCTTACCTGTTTTTGCTAACCGAAAGAAATCTGAAAAGGATTTTTGCTTTTACAAAAAAAAAAAAAAAAGAAGAAGAAAGAAAGAAAAGAAAAGAAAAGAAAAGAAAAGAAAAGAAAAAAAAGGACGAAAGCAAAAATAGCATTCAGGGATTATTTTGCAGTAAACCTGAGCAGAGACTGCACCCTGAGCAGCAAGAGTGACCCCACCAAACTCCTTCTCCAGGAACTGCGCTCAGCATCTCAGCATCAAGCTGCTGGAGCTGAAGAGTGTGTAGCTTTTGTGCTTTATCTCGATTTATTTTGTGATTCCATTAGCGAGATGTGTTCTAAGGTTATCAGAAAAGCCTAAGAGAAGTTATTTTTTTGAGTTTGGGAGCACTCAAAAAATTTCCATATAAAATAATGGTAATTGCTTCTTCTCTTTATGCTCTTTTGAAAGGCTTAAGAAAGTTTTCTTAGGGAGCTCTACTTTTAGATAATGGGGGAAACCTGTAATATGGAATATTAAGTATATCATTGCCAAATATGGAAAAAGGAAATTATTTTAGTTAACGATAAACATTGAAGACAGCTTGTTTAAAAGGAGAGGCCACATATTGTACTGCAAGCTCCTGCTCACAAGGTTGGAGTTAAGAGATTATTGATCCATTTAATGTTTAGTAGCAAGCTGATTTTTTTCATCAGCTATGTCATTGGGCATTTGTCTGTTTTAGAGGCCAATTCAATAAACATCTTTCATTTGATATTACTTTCTAATGTCGGGTAGCATATGCCTTGGATGCACTAACCCCTGTTTATTGCTACAGTTACCCTGGGGCATTGGTATTCCTACGTTGTGAGCACTCTCTTTCATGAGGTTTACTTTTCTTTGTCCCTCAGGAGACTGGTAAATCCTTTCTAGTGCAGAAAGGCTTGGGCTGCAGGCACTGAGATAAGGGTAGAATCTGATTGTATCAGACTCTGCTAACACCTGCTCCACTTGACTGAGGTTCCTATTCTGTGGGATTTTATTCAATATTGTGATGAGGAACTTGAAATAACACATGCTAGTTATCTCTGTGGTGTCCAAGAAGTTCTAATCTTTGAATAATAACAAAAGGAAAATTGTGATAGCATTTAAGTCCTGCAGTCCCTGTGTTTTGAAGCAGATACTAGATTTGAGAAAGAACAGACGTCCAATTCCAAATTACATGTGGGGTGTGTGTGTGTGTGTGTGTGTGTGTGTGTGTGTGTTTAATTTTCCAAGCTTTAGTGAAATTGGAGCCATGTGATTTTTTTTCTGATTTATATAACAAGGGACTGAAAAAGCTTTTTACTAAATGTGATAAAGATGTGTAGTCTGCCTCACCTCCCATGGAGATGCAGCCTGCATTTGTGAAGCAGGAAAGAGTAGAGTTTGAGAGTATAGACCCTGCAGCCAGGTGGCCCGGGTTCAAATCCCACCTCTACTGTGAGTAGCTCTGACGCCTTGGAAAAGGCACCAGATAAGAGCACAGAGATGAAAATATGGATCATAACACTTCTTTCATGGAATTTTTAGAGAATTAAATGAGGTAAGATATGTAAAATGATAAAAGCAATGCCTGGATAAATACCTTAGGAAAATGCCTGGCTTTACTTCTGAGGATTCCATGTTTTCATTCTTTCCAGCCCAATATTTACTTTTAAAAAGTTAATGAACTTTATTTTTTAGAGCAAATTTAGTTTCACAGCAAAATTGAATAGAAATTATAGAGAGTTTCATATATTTTCTGTCTCTGCACGTGCACAACCTCCCCCTATTGACATCCAGCACCCCAGTGACACATTTGTTACAATCGATGAATTTACATTGACAAGTTATTAGCCCCCAAAGACATTTACTTCTTTTACATGTATCCTCTTTGGTTTCAATGATTTTTATCTTTTTCTTGTTCTGAATGTAGAGGCCAAGGGAAGGCTGCCCTCAAAAGCGCCATTTTGGCAAGTCGATTATTTTAAATAAAAGTTACTTAAACAATGAGTACAAGGACACTCAGATACTCCTTTGTGTCCCTAAAAGCAAGAAACAAATTCTCTATATGAAAAATACTTTCCTTGCACTAAGAAGTAAAAAGACATCCTTATCACCTTATCCCCGTCGGACTAAAGCTGAAAACGCTATAGAAACAAACCTTGTTACTTTTTACTTTTTTCTAATCTACTACCTTAGCCTAAATTCTGCTTAGAGCTGCTTTCTAATTAAAGCTTCTAAACACCCATTTTCTTTCTTTTTTTTAAAATTTATTTATTTGAGCAAGAGAGAGAGGGAGAGAGAGAGAGCAAAAGCGGCGGGGTGGGGGGGAGGGCGGCAGGCAGAGGGAGAGAGAGAATCAGGCTTCCCGCTGAGCAGGGAGCCCAATGTGGGGCTCAATCCCAGGACCCTGGGATCATGACCTGAGTGGAAGGCAAATGCTTAACCAACTGAGCCACCCGGGTGCCCCTAAACTTCTGTTTTCTTTATCCTGTCAATTCCTGACAAATTTATTGTCTCTGTCTAAAATGTATAAAAACTATCTGTCTTGGTCATTTCTTTAGGTCTCAATTTCATTATTGGGCCTCTGTGCACACATAATAAAACTTTAGGGTTTTTTTTCCCTGTCAATCTGTCTCATTTAAATTTAATTCTTAGTCCAGTTGGAAGACCTTAGAGGCTAGAGGAAGAATTTGTCTTCCCATCACAAACTTACTGTTTTCTTGCCTGATTTCAGTGAGCATTGGGAGCAGGCGATTGTTACCCTAATAATTTAGCAGAAAACAGTAAAGACACAGTTACTAGCAGAGACTGTCCCTTTAGTTTCTATGGTAAGTAGGTGCACATTACTTATATTCATTCAATATTTATGTATTTATTCATTTAACTAACATTTAATGGATTTCTTCTAAATGTGTTAAATAGTGTTTTACTATTTTAGGTTTGTGGCTGTAAAAGTGAATGACACAACTTTTAAATTCAAAGGGTTTATAATCTATTTTGAGAGAGCATGGCTGGTATGTTACCACCCACAAGAGGCTTTGTGGACAAATAAGGTCACGTTAATGTTTAAAGTAGAAATCACAAGGATGGCTAGCACCTACTTTCTTGCTAGCCTTCTGCCCTTATTCCCTGGCCCTAAAAAATCTCCTCAGTTAATTAAATTGACCAGTTATTTTATTTTTTAAAGATTATTTATTTGAGAGGGAGGGAGAGGGAGGAGAGCAAGGGTAGTGGGGAGGGACAGAGGGAGAGAGTTTTTTCTTTTTAATTCAAGTTAGCTAACATATAGTGTATTATTAGTTTCAGGGGTAGAATTTAGTGATTCATCAGTTGCATATAACACCCTGTGCTCATTACCTCAAGTGCCCTCCTAATGCCCATCACCTAGTTACCTCATCCCCCCACCCACCTCCCCTCCAGCAACCCGCAGTTTGTTTCCTATAAGTAAGAGTCTCTTATGGTTTGCCTCTCTGTTTCTATCTTATTTTGTTTTTTCTTCCCTTCCCCTGTGTTCATTTGTTTTATTTCTTAAATTCCACATATGAGCGAAATCATATGGTATCTTTCTCTGATTGACTTATTTCACTTAGCATAATACCCTCTAGTTTCATCCACATCATTGCAAATGGTGAGATTTCATTCTTTTTGATGACTGAGGAATATTCTGTTGCATATATTCACCACATCTTTTTTATCTGTGCATCTGTTGGTGGACATCTGGGCTCTTTCCATATTTTGGCTATTGTGGACACTGCTGCTATAAATGTTGGGGTGCATGTGCCCCTTCGAATCACTATTTGTATATCCTCTGGATAAGTAGTGCAATTGCTGGGTTGTAGGATAGTTCTATTTTTAACTTTTTGAGGAATCTCCACACTGTTTTCCAGAGTGGCTACACTGGGAGAGAGAGTCTTTTTTTTTTTTTTTTTTAAAGATTTATTTATGTATTTGAGAGAGAGAGTACAAGAGTGGAGGGAGGAGCAGAGAGGGGGAAGAGAGAGAATCTCAAGCAGACTCCCCACTGACCGCAGAGCCTGATGTGGGACTCGATCCCACAACCCATGAAATCATGACCTGAGCTGAAACCAGGAGTTGGATGGTCAACTACCTGAACCACCCAGGTGCCCTGACTGGGAGAGAGAGTCTTAAGCAGACTCTGTGCTGAGCATGGAGCCCTACTCGGGGCTCGATTTCATGATCCTAAGATCACAACCCGAACCAAAACCAAGAGTTGGATGCTTAATTGACTGGGCCGCCCAGGCACCCCTCCTCAGTTAATTTTGGAAGTCCAGATGGGGTCCATCATATGTGCATCTACATATTTTCGTATTTCTAACTACTCTCTCTACTGAACCAGAACACTGATTCAGACAATGCATTTTTGTTTTATCCGAACAATTTACACTTAGAATGTAGGACAGATTAATTACGAAGAGTGATGCCTATGATGGGTGCCATCTAACCTAATGTATCTGTCCAGATCTCCTCCCTCCCAAATTTGTTTCTCTTTTCCTTATGTCTCTGCTAAAGAGCTGAGGATGGCAAGGTCTGTTTATCTTACACAGAGAGTGGTAGTTTATGGAATTTTGAGAAAGCAGGAGTGTGAAATCAATAGAAGTCCATGGAATGACAGGGAGAAATCCATGGAATCAAGGGAACCCAGATGATCTTCCCTCAGGGTGATGGCACCACATGTTAAATAACATAACAATGTCAAGATAGATGTCAAGGAAAATGCCTTGACCATTGTTGACACTGATAAAATCCTGGAGTATCTGTGTATATGCGATACAGGTATTAGGCCACAGTATTTTTAAATAGTGTGATCAAAGTCTTACTTTCCCTGTGACTTAATTGCCCATGCCATAGTGCAAGAGTTAGGATATGATTTATGATACTGAATTTTGGACTGATTAATGTGACGTTTGGATGCTATGCTGTAGAAAGAACATAACACATTGATGTCTCTTTCCTGATCAAGGATCAGTAGTCTTATCTACAGATGAGACTTAAGAAGAGGTACATATGTGCAATTCAAGGTATCTTCACCCGCCCTCCCCCGCCCTTGACACAGCCCATGCAATTCACTTCCATGTTCTTCAGGCTCTTCTTTATTTTCTCAGGCTCCCTGTGGGATAAAGCATATTTTACCAAATGCCAGATGAGTTGGGGCTTTAAAAAGCACATGATGTAACCTTAGCTCTCACCGTTTTATTATGTAGGACCTGCAAGCAACTCTCCCCCATGGATGGTGGTCCTAAGATACTGCTTTCATTTACATCTTTAATGGAAGATGAATGAGTAGGCAGGCTAGTCATTACTGCCATTAGGAAATAGGCTTTCAAGCTAAAAATAAAGGAGAAGGGTTATTAGAACTGTGCATTTTTCTGACTATCCACTTCACCCTATTCTGGATAAAGCCCTGCAGACATTACCTTATGGAACAATTTCACATTATCTCTAGGGCTGGATCAGGTGATCTGTCTGTAATGGGCCCTTTTTTCCCTTTGCACTCTACTTCAAAAATCCTATTGTGATGGAAATGGCCTGGCCAAATCCACTTCAATTGCACCCAGACTTCAGAAGTCATTTTCTAACTGCTTTTAATATAGCTATTTAAAGGAATAACCTCCAGATAAATTTCTCCATCTGTCTATCTCCCTTATAGAATTAGTAATTATTAATAAGAAAGAGATAATTATTTCAATATATTCCTTATCACTTGGCATTATGAAATCATACCTACCTTGGATGTTTCAAATACATTGTGCATGTTTCCATAATTACAAATACACTTCTATCTCTTTTCTTCCTGCCAAGAAAAAAATCTTCTGGAAAGCACTTATTGATGGCTCACAATCAAATGTGCAAATAATATGCTTAAAGAACATTAAAACGTCTCTAATACGGTGACAGTTTATTTCCTTATCAATTCTTATGATGGAAAACTTTAACAGCGGATGTGCTTAATGCTTTCGCCATGAAGAATGGCGTTCCAGATTAATGTATTTCTAAATGTAGTGCAACGTGTATATTTCATAGGAAGGATGGACAGGACAGCAGTTGTTTAGAAGGCCTGGGGTCAGACATGAGGGATTAGACCATCAGCTCTTTTGAAAATTTTTTTTTAAAGATTTTATTTATTTATTCGACAGAGATAGAGACAGCCAGCGAGAGAGGGAACACAAGCAGGGGGAGTGGGAGAGGAAGAAGCAGGCTCATAGCGGAGGAGCCTGTTGTGGGGCGCGATCCCATAACACCAGGATCACGCCCTGAGCCGAAGGCAGACGCTTAACCGCTATGCCACCCAGGCGCCCCTGAAATTTTTTTTTTTAAATGGGCAGGAAACCAAGATCCTACTCCCCTTTTCTAAAATTAATATATGTTATTTTTGTAAAATAATGAGTGTGTTTGAAAATATCATTTAATGACTACAACCATTGAAGGATCTGTGGGACTTCCGATTTTGGATAAAACCATATCTCTTTTACCATCTGGGTCACCACGTCAAAGTTTCAATGGCCTACACATGTGTTAAGCTAGGTTATGAGTTCTCTGGAGTCCTTGAGGCAACAGACTTAGATCTGACTCTTTTGCAACTGGGCATGATTTCCAGTCTTGGCAGCAACCAAACTAGCCTAGTACCATGTAGAGTAGCTCAGAGGCCTTTCTTTTGAAGGAGTAAAGGTTAATACTGCACAGAATAATGAGAGTAGGACAAAACAGTACTGCATTCCATCTATTTGATAAAAGCAATACTGGAGTCCAGGGAATATTTAGCAAATCTTGAGTGTGATTATTCTTGAAACTGTAGTTTGATTATCTCTACTGCTTTTATTAGATGAGAGAATTTTGTTACACTATGCAATATTGCTGCCGATGAACATTTTTCGATGAATAACGCTAAATAGAAAGAGGTCTTACCCTCCATTAAAAAATTATTTAAGGCCAAGGCTCATACTTTGTTAATTAAAACATATCAAATATGCATAATAGTGACAATTTCTTCATTACATTTGCCAATGACTCCATGAATGTCTGTTGATACCCAGGGGTTGGATTATTCTAGTTAATTATTGTGATTTTATGCTAACATAACACCTTCTATCCCAAGGAGTTACTAAGCATGGTGAAAACTTTAGCCCTATCAGTATTTATGAATCTCTTTACTTGTTAAATGAAAAGGCAGCTTGAGATAAATTACCCTGGGTAATTTTAATCAAGAGCTTAATTTTAATGATCACCTGCTGCACAAATAAAATAAGAAAAGCAGTGAAATCATCATTATCAAGGTAAGTCATATGTGTCTCTGAGGGATGCTATTTTTAGCAATGTTCATTAAGAATTTCTGTAAACTCTGAATGGAATAACAGGATGGTAGAGCAAAACTACAGGGATAGCATAAATATGTAATTAAGTAATAGGAAGCATCTTATTTTGCACTTGCTGACAATTGCTTTGGGATTGTCCTTTTTTTGTTTAATATGTACGTGTCTAGTTCTACAACCAGGTTGAATATTTCTGTAAGGCAGTGTCCACACTGTCTTAATGATTTGAATTTCTCTATGAATGACCAAAACCTAATACAAATTCAAAACTAGCTCTTCCCTAACATTTAAGAGGTGAGACAAAATTAGTTTGGACAAGTGAGAAGGGTCAGTGTGACATATGAAAAGATATGATGATTAATTGGGATATTCCCTCCCAGAAAAAATTGATTTTGGCTTTCTGCATAAACATAGGAAAGCATAGGGTTCCATTTTTTAGGACTAAGGAAATAATGCATTTTAAAGACCTAGACCCTTGTATTTCCCTCCTTGCATTGTTTTTTTTGGATGTCAGTTGTGCTGAGTTTCATGGCAAGGCCATTAAACATAATAAACTGAGATCTGTTTCTTGCTACCAAATGGGGTCTTCTCCATTTTCTCTATACAGTGGTACTGATTTCATTCATTCCTTCCTTCCAAATCCTTCCTCCATCCCTCCTTTCCTCACTCCCTCCCACCCCTGATATCTATTTCTCTTTTTCTTTATTAGTAGCACAAAGCAACATGTCTTTCCATATGATATGAAATTTGTCTGATGCTATTAAAATTAAAGACTTTATTAAACCAAGTTCAAGTGATTAACTGAGGAGAGTATTCAAAAGATAGTATTGTAGCTTCCTCATTTATCATTTTCACAAATGTTTCATGACACCTGCTATTCATAAATGCGACCTTACTTTGACTTCTTGGACCTAGTGACCTAGGAATGCATATGTTTTTGCAGCCTGTAGGATGAAAGCAAAACAAAATCTAGTCTTCCAGATCCTCTAAGATGGCATTTTCTGAAATCTTTTCCTAATGATGGAGCGACATTTCCCTATGATGTGAAAGATACTACCTTTGCAGTTCTTTCTAATTGTCTGCATTGACTCTGAGTCAGATAATTAGTACAGGGAAATCGGAGAATATAAAATGCCCACTTAGTTGCTAATAAAGTATAGAGCTGCAGTTCTAGAGCAGACAGGGTAGGTTGCACTCTTGGTAATTGTTCTCACCTTTCCCTGCAGGGTTCACTGCTGAGAGGCTTAGACACTCATCACCTGGGTTTCAAGTCTTGGCATCACCAGTTACTACAGAGAATGGTGAGATAAGCCAGTAGGAAAAGCGGTAAAAATTGGGGAGCAGGAGAGAAAAATTTATCCATCTCTTTGCATTACCACCACTCATATAGCTATGAAAACTGAGCTACATGTCCCTGTAGTAGAAGCACTTAATTTCTGATGGTATAACTAATGACAATTGCTATTTCTGAGTCCTCATCTGTGCTTCACTGGTCACCTTATAAACACTGACTAAGTGCCAGGTATGTGTTAGGACTGGGAGCCATGAAAGATTTTGGGATTATAGGTGGAAAATTTGGTTTCATCTTTAAAAGTCCTGAAGTTAGGCACACTTCTGAATCATCACAGACACTTACCAGCAGTGTGACTTGGGGCAAATTACCTTAGTTTTCTTTACCTATAAAAGAGAATAATAATCTTAAAATGATGTAACGAGTAGTAAATAAAAGATACACTTAAAGCACTTGGTAGAGTCTTCAATGTTTGAGGATTATTAGCGATTATTGTTGTTTTTATTATATTAACAAATGCTGACCATATATTATCCTCATTGGTAAGGCAAAATTATAGAATTGAATAAATACTGGTCTTTGACCTAAAGGACTTCATTATTTAATGAGAGAAAGTGACATGAAAAATGAAATATTTCCATATGACAAGGGCCACAAAAGAAATGTCTACATAGTTCTGTGGGAACACAGGAAAATATATAAGCAGCTTTTAATGGCTAAATTGGTAAACTGCAGGGGGTTTGGTAGATCTGGGCATCCTTGTCTGATTGAGGAGACAGTGAGCTCTGTTTGGATCAGAATGGATATTATGGGAATCCAGAGGCATGCTGATAAGAAATGAGCTTGTCTGGGGCCATGGCAAAGTTACAGAATACAGGACCAATGGGGCTTCTCTTCCAAATAAGCTCCTTCATCCTGTACAACTCAGTCTTAAGGAGCTGGTCTGTCCCCTGATGTAGAATTTCTAGGTCTCCAAAGGCTTCTCAGAGGTGAGGGATTTGCCTGACATGAAGGAGCCTTCAGCGTGTGTCTCTACAAGGAGCATTGACTTTACAAGTGAGCATAGGATTCCGCCATTTCCTCAGTAGCTCTGTTGGGTCAGACTAAAAGCAGCATCAGAGATCTGCTAGATGATGGTGCCCAGGGCTTTGCACCAGGAATCACAACATGAATACAAGGTGGCATCTGATTTCAAGGGACTTAAAGTACAGCTAGGTACTCTGTCAGGTATTTGGATAGGCCTTCTCACATGAATCAGAATTTTACAAGGCAATGAGCATAGAGGGGTAAGGGTTCTAAATGTTACTCTTTAGACCCATGATTCAAATTGTGGCATTTTGTAGATCCATTCAAGATGATGAAGTTTTGTATCCTGGCTCTGCAATTCACCATCTATGAGACAGTAGGCAATTTAACCTCTTTAAACTTTGGGTCTCATCTGTAAAATGAGAATAACAGTACCTCTCCAGGTGATTGTTACGTGATGAGATTAAATATGTGGGTGGGGGGGTGGGATGGTGGCACTTATCACCATGTCTGGTCTGATAGGTACTTAGTGAATGATAACTATTCTTTTTAGAGGAAATCAACTGGCAACCTATGGTAAATATGGCAGGGGCTTTAAAGGGATTTCTTCCAAGATTGTGAGGGATGAAGTTAAATAGTAAACACAAAAAGCCTCCAAATATTTATGAGATGAATGACAGTTAGTTCTCAAGCTTGTCTGATGATTCCCAGTTTTACGTACTGGAGAAAATCAGTTTCTATTGATGATTGTATGGCCATTTTACCCATAGCTTCTCTTCTCCTCCATTGTGGTGCTTTGAAATCAAAGATAATATCATGAATAAAGTCTACTTGCTTTTTAATATATTTTCTTTTAATGTTATTTCTGTAATCCCTACTTCCCTCTTAAAGTAAATAATTATAAATTGTTAAAAATTATGGAAGCCTGAATAAGGGGAGACATTAAATTCTCCATACTTTATATTATCATTATCTAGGTGGTAAATACAAACAGCAAGAACATATACTTAATTAATAAGAAAGGTCAGGGGTGCCTGGGTGGCACAGCGGTTAAGCATCTGCCTTCGGCTCAGGGCGTGATCCTGGCGTTGTGGGATCGAGCCCCACATCAGGCTCCTCCGCTATGAGCCTGCTTCTTCCTCTCCCACTCCCCCTGCTTGTGTTCCCTCTCTCACTGGCTGTCTCTATCTCTGTCAAATTAAAAAAAAATTAAAAAAAAAATAAAGGTCAATATCTTTCATAATTATATAAGCCTAGGAGTATCTGCCTCTCCAAGAACAAGACTATTTTCTGTTCTTGCTTCCCCCTATCTCTCCCATACAAGTCAAAGTGAAGTCCATTGAGAAATTTCTCTTCCTCAACAGAAACTGCATCAGTTGTTAAAGTGTTAAACATTGTCACCACTTTTGAAGGTTACTGCTGTGTGATTAAGAGCCCAAGGGTACCCCAGGCTAATTATGTTGCTGGTTTTAGTCCAAAAAATAACTTATTCTTGCAACTTATTAGTAAGTTTATTGGATTGGTAAATCAAGAGGTTATTAAAACAAACTGTGATTTTCCTTAGCTTTGCCAAAGCACTTGGGTTATAGAATAAGGTGTTTAAGGTCATTAAAGGTTAAAAGATTTGTAGGCTTGATGCTTATTAAGCAAAGCTAATTTGGTTTAAAAGTAACAAGGCATTTACTTCACACTTGGCATTCTTAGCAATTAACTCTCATCCTGTGTTAGAGTCCTGGGTTTGAAAGGAAATTCAAGTCTTGAGTTTAGGTGAGAAGATGGGAAATGTGATGAAATAATTTTGTGTCTAAATGGCATGGAAAGGGGTAGGTTCTTATCTCATAGATCCTAGCCCTTAAAAGATAATTATGTTTAGCAACATCTGTCATGTGGAAGCTTTTCCTCCTTGTTTTCCATGGGTTTACAATGACTTAAATACTTTCTGAAAGTCATCATTACTAATGACAAGCAAATGTCAGAATCTGAATCAATATGTTTTTGAAGATGTGAAAGTTTCTTTTCCCTCACTTTTGAAGACTCCCCACTCCTCTTTTCTATGTAAATTGTATGCATCCCTGAAGACCCTGCTCAGCCTCCTTGGCCTCTATGCCATTTTCAAGGACTGTGTCAATCCCAGGCAATACCCAAAGCAATACCTGGTTGAGCACCTGAGTCTATGCTATCCCATGATATTTAGTCCTTCTTTCACCAGTGAAAATTTGTCCTTCCCCAAACTTTACAAACTATTCAAAGGTAGAAACGGTGATGCTGCCAGATGGCTCCACTAGGTTGCCATGAAAAGATCAGGTATCCTTGGAACTGTCTCTTCTCTGGCCTCCCTTTTTACCCCTGGGGCTTGCTATAATGCAGTGGCTGGATTAGTGATATTACCTGGGCCTAGGGGCCATGGCCAGGCTAGGCTGAACCATTTGACAACTAATTCAAGACTTTAACCTCACTAGTGTTGCATGCTAATTAAGTGAACTAACTAGTCCCGGATTCAGGATAGCAAATATAGACTTAACGGAAAGAAAGAAGAGCAGGGAAAATACAATTGCTGTTTCACTTTATAGCTGGGAATAGAGAATGCTGAAAGGTTGTGGAGAGTAGGGGATGGAGCAAACTTATTGTTGAGTGGGATTCATGTATGCCTCCCTAGTGGTGGCAGGACTTGCCCAGGGTTTATTTGCTTGGGGTCTGAAGCAGCACCTGAGAGAGAACCCTGTCTAAGGGAAGAATGGTCTGGTGATGAAGAAAGCTTCCATTGTTGGAGTGAGTGACAGTTCTATATGCAAAATGGAGCCCATTAATTGACTTTGTCTCTTGAGCCAACCCCCCGAAGGAGTTATTTATCAGGTCAGTGTAGCACAGGGGTGAAAATCAGAAAGAAGCTCTATAAGGGCTTTGGACCTAAAAGTATTCTTTGGGTGTCCTTCCCTGTAACAGAGCATGACTTCAGGAGAGATAGGAATTTTTCCATTTATCACAGTAATAGCTTACCACTTGGCACTTCAAGGCCCTAATGCCTCTGTTGTAGCAGGGAACAGAAGACTTGATAGTTCCTAGTGAACATGCAGCAGGAAACAGAAACATCCATAGGGTCTAGAGAAAAATGAATGACTTCTTCAGAATTTCTGTTCAGTTATCTTGTCAAATATATCTGTAATTACTAGCTTAGCCAAGATCCTCCTCCACCCCACCTCCCACTCCCGCTTTTATGTTTTTGTTGGATCCCTCAAGATATCTGTAAAATCCAAGCACATTATCATTCACTGTTCTCTCAAATTATCATGAAAACAAAAGGCTTAAGTTTTAAAGAAACAACTGAAGAGAGTTAGCAAGAGAAATATTGATAGAATACGTTTTTTGGTTCTGCTCAATTTCTTCCCCACATATTCACCCGAACTTCTTGTCTTTAAAGATATTTACAAAATAACAGGTGATGTTGTCCCTTCTCTCAGGAATATATATTTTATAGTCAAAATGGAGGATTGAGTTTTCCTGGGGCCATTTTCAGTTTAAGCTAATGGGGCTTGGCCAGCTCTGAGAAGTGGGAATCTTAAAATATCTTAAGTTGGCATATTTAGATGAATCGTGTTGTATAAATATTGTGTTCCTGGATTTGGACCCTTAAAAAGCAAAGTACATTGCTCCTTTATAGGAAGTTGCGTCTGGTAGAGGGCAGGGGTTTCTTTTATTGTAAACAGCAAGAAAAATGAGAATGAAAAGAGAGAGCTGGTAATTGAAATGTTTGAATGAGAGTTGAGCATTGTTTCTGAATAGGGACTTATCCATTCTGAAGCAGAGAATTTAAAAAGTCAAGGGGGAAAAGAATTCAGGAATAAAAATGAGACCTTGCACTGTTAGTTAAAGAGTAAGTAGAATTAACGCTTTCTCAGAGTACTGTGTTTTCTCCTCTCTATCAAAAGTAGACCACACTTGAGACGTGGTGATATGTGGATAATCATGAAGTGGGACATTTGCTGGATTCAAGTGATGAACAGCGGAAAATCACCAGGTAGTAAAGAAATGGATATGCAGTTTGGGCTGAATTCTGAGCAGTGTGAGTTCATGTGGGTAAGTGAAGGAGCTCAGTAAAAGTCAGTCACAGAGCAAAAAATGAGATTACTTAGGTACTCAACACTGGTTTCTAGTGAGAAACTTTCTCAGAGAAAGCTATCAAAGAAAAGCCAGAGCTGGCCAGTAGTTGGGTAAAAACAGATTTTATTCAAGATGACAGCAATGGAGGAAATGAGACCTCAGCATAGAACTGGGGTCAAATCCAAATATAGCACAAGCAAGTGGAAATTCACAGCCAAGGATGAGGGTGTAGGTCGGTGGGTGAAAAATTACTAAAAGGAAACATCAGGATAAGGAGAATTCTGGCTAAACCGACCTAACAGACTTCTTGCTGAAGACAGACCAGAGTGATCAGATATCACCGAAGAGGTGGTGGAGGATGATGAACCTGATCAGATATTGAGGGTGGGAGGGTTCTTCCTAAAGTAACTTAGCACAATTCTTGCTAAAACTGGATTTTATGAGCAGTGCACAGATGGGCCGAGGGGACGGTTTAGAACCTGACTAAAGTTTGGTCAAGTAAACAATCTTTGTCAAAACTTTGTCAAAACTTATATGAGTAAGCACATGCGTCTGAGGCTGGACTAGGAGAGTGATACTTGTACTGATGCCATCATTTCCATTGCTGGAATTGAAATACTGATTTAAAAGGGAGAGGAGGACTCTAGTGTTGGTTTGTCATGGCCAAAATTTATTGCTGATATGTAACCAGGAGGAGCATTGAGGAATTTTTCAGCTGAATATTCCAAGAAACTTCTGCTTCCCTTCTTTAAACACCTCCCCAGGAGGTGCTTGGGTGTTGGAGCAGGGCTGGTTGGAAGAAGAGGTGCCCTGTGGTGGCAGAGTTTAATTGCTCTTTTTTATAAAAGTCCTGCTTGGCAACTGTGCATGCTTCAGTATGCTGCTTTCAAACTGGTTCAGGAAATCTAGGTACTAATTGCGCCTCATCTGAGACCGTGCCTTAAAATTCTCCCACAATCCATTAGTAAGTGTACCTGGCACAGCACGTTTGCTGTGTTCCCTGACAACCATGTGCAAGTTGATTCATTTTTTAATTTTCTAATGAGTTTCACTATTTAAAAGACTAATCATTATATTTGAATAAATATGGATATTGGTTATCTGAATATTGGTTAGTTGTAACTAAAGAAACACAGTGGAAAACATGGAAAAACATCACCATCATAATTATTATGTTGTCAACATATTAAGCTCTTGTAAGTCGGTGTGCTAAGTAATAAAGTCACATGCATTTTCTCATTATATTGTTTGGGGTCCCAGGATAACACACTTTTGTGGGTCCTGCAGCAAACATATACCACTTTGCTAAGGGATTTTCTTTTTATGGTTACCACACTGACCTCTAAATTAGTTGGAAATTGTGGGCCCTAAATATAATATTATAATATATATAATAAGATATAATAGGCTTGTGGCACCTTGTTATGATGCAGTAATTTGAATTTTGGTGCAGGTGGTCAGTTTGAAATGTGAGGTTATGTTCAGATTCCTGCAATATACTTTGTAGGAATGGCTGGGTTAGTTGTGTATAAGGAAAGAGACTTGCATGCTACCACTCTTGAGAGTCAAGATTATATCAAGCTATTTCCATAGGAGACGCATGGTGGGCGGGGGGGGGGGGTCTTATCAAATGGATTAAGAGTTGGCTTGAAGGGATTTATACAGGTCAAATTTGAAATAACTTGGGCCATCTTAATAAAAAAAGATGATGATATTAAGAGTGGTGAACTGAGATGAGAGATGCATAGGCTTTTGTTTTACTGTTTTTCCAAGTTTGTTGGGAGCGTGAGCAATTTCAATACTAACTTACTGTCTTTGTCACAAATCAGGGCATACAGTTCTATACATCTTCTCTTCCATGTCATATGTGTGTGTGTGTGTGTGTGTGTGTGTGTGTGTGTGTGTATGTGTGTATATATATATATATATATA
The DNA here is from genome assembly GCF_023065955.2 of Ursus arctos. Classification (NCBI taxonomy): domain Eukaryota; kingdom Metazoa; phylum Chordata; class Mammalia; order Carnivora; family Ursidae; genus Ursus; species Ursus arctos. The sequence continues at coordinate 19,871,123 of NW_026623089.1, forward strand.
TATATATATATATATATATATATTCATATTTTTTAGGGCACCACTATAGTTCCCATTTCATAACACTTAAATCATAAGGAAAATATGGCTGCAGACCACGGGAAGAACCTATGCTATGACAAAAGTTGTTCTTTAAGTTTATGTCCAATTACAGACACAAATTTCTGAAGAAATATGAAATTCAAAATGAGAGGAAACCCTATGCTTTTAAAGATCTCTTTGATTTCATTGCAAAATGCCTTGCTTAGGTTTTCCCTGTGGTATCAGGATAGGAACATTTTCTGCTCTGTTTACCAAGAGGAAAAAGATTTTCTATAATGAAAATTTTGGCCCCCAAATGGGACTAATGCTGATGAGTTATATAGGGTACTAAAACACTATCAATCACAATCTCTGAAGTTCAACTTTCCAATTCAACAGGATTTTCAAAAAAATTTAATTTACCCATAGACAAATGTGTTACTAGTTAATAAAACAAAGCCCAGATGACTGTCAGTGAAAAACAAGGAATTTGCATAGGGCTCTTCTCTATTTGAATAGGACCACTGAATTGAATAGTGCTAACTCCAAGACCTGAAAGGTGATGTGGATGAGAGAAAATTATTTTGCCTGAGGAAATATGCAACTACTGAACTATAAAATATCCAGGGAATCTGTGTTAGTGAGAGACCACACTCTTGTTCTTGGAGCAGTTATCCTTGTGGCTACTGAGGGACTGTGGACATGTGTTATACCAAATATTTTAAGAATTCGGCAGTACCATATAGCAATTTATCTACCAAAATACCACTATGGCCATGGAACATATAATGCAACCAACTGGTTTCTCCTATGTTGGTCCTCTTGGGGAGCGGTATGAGAGTACGCACATGACTCAAACCAGAAGAATTAGAATTGGGGCTGGGATTTATGCTAAAAAATAGGAAGCAGTATTTTCAGTAATCAGAATAGGCTAAACTCTGCTGCAAGAAAAAATAATTCTTGGTAACTTAATTTCTTGCTCACATCAAGTCCACTTCAGATTGCATAGCCCTGTGCTATGTTATAGACCTTCCCCCTGGAACATGGCTTCTAACAGGATGCAGGCCATTTTGTATTTTATGAACACCCTTCAAACAAGATGATTTATTGAGCTGTTTTGCAGGATTTTGTCAGCTACCAACACTCTTGCCAGCTGCAGCATCTTTTTTGACAAGTTCAGGCTGTTCTCCCTTATTGCAGCAAACTGTGTCCTGATATTTTCATATGGATTAGTCTTGTCATATCAACTAACTTCTACATTATTTGAAAATAGAGTCCTGTATCCCCATAGTCATAAGTACAGTTTAGGGGACATAATAGTTTCTCAAACAAGATTTCTTGGTTTTTTGATTCATTGGTTCTCAGAGGTATTTGACATTGCAGCTCTTTTCACTTTATGTACTCAGACGTTTTATACAAAAGGAACAACAAAACTCCTGAATTGTGTCTATAAATCTTCCTATTCTTTTCATCTTTGTTACTAGCCAGTAAAGGAGCAAGGAGCTAAATTGTAATGTTTCAAGTCATGGACCTTCTCTGACCCCACAATCTATTTCTCCCTAGGTATTGTCCAGAGTTGAACATTGGTAACTGATGGATGCTTCCCATCCTGCCGGTTCACATTACCACTGGTAACACAAGGTGTGTTGATTTTATACTTTGTTACATTTCTACTCACTGCTTTGCCACCGTTGTTGGTTGAGTGCTGGGTGTCTAAGATGGTTTATTGTTCTAATGCCATTATCTGAGGTCTAAGTCTTTTGGTAGGCAGCAAACTGTTACCTGGACCAAAGATGTTAACTGAGGAGCCTCAGTCAGCATAAGTAGCAACAATCTATCATATAAACAACAATTTTGGTCTGCTTGGATGTCTTCTAGAACCATCTTTCAGCAAGGAATTTCTAATCTGTCTTAAATTTGCACCTTAAAGTAAATAAAAACGGAGATCTATGAATCAATATAAATAAGAGAAGAGTTAATTTTTTTTTTAAAGATTTTTTTATTTATTTATATGACAGAGAGAGAGACAGCCAGTGAGAGAGGGAACACAAGCAGGGGGAGTGGGAGAGGAAGAAGCGGGCTCCCAGTGGAGGAACCCGATGTGGGGCTCAATCCCAGGACTCTGGGATCACGCCCTGAGCTGAAGGCAGATGCTTAACGACTGAGCCACCCAGGCGCCCCAAAATAATTTTTACTCTTTAACCTGAAATGTACTCTCAGATTCAGTATTAGTCTTATGGTATTGTCTTCATCTTCAAGGAATTTTATCATTAGACATCTTGACAGCAAGAAAAAAAGTCAAAGGGCAATATTTCTCTTACTGAGTCATCGAGGTACCCCACTGGAGGCCTTTGTCTTGAGTTCTGGGCAAAGGAAAATGTGATTTGAGAGTCTATTATGTGGATCTGGGGTCTGATTTGCCTGGCACAAATGACATCTGATAGCGGCTATCAGCAAAGTGGTCAAATAGTGTACACTTGCCTTCCCAAAGAAAATATATGATGAACAGCCAAGGAGGCAGAGCTAATGAGAAATAGGAGTTCTTTCGAGAGTTGAGATCCCTTAGTAAGGGAAAACATGTCTGTTGGAAGGGCGCTGAGCAACACTTTTCTTTAAACTCACTCTAGATTTTATCTCTTTTTTTTCTCACCCAAGTAGAATAGTGCAAAGGACCACAGGGGCAGGGAGGAAAAACTGAATGGGAAGACATCAGAGCGGGTGACAAACCATGAGAGACTCTGGACTCTGGGAACCAAACTGAGGGGAAGGGGGTGGGCGGATGGGGTAACTGAATGATGGGTATTAAGGAGGGCACGTGTGGTGATGAGCACTGGGGGTTATACGCAACTAAAGAATCATTGAACACTACATCAGAACTAATGATGTACTATATGCTGGCTAATTGAACGTAATAAAAATAAAAAGAAGGAAAAGAAAAAAAAGAAAATGAATTCATCCAACAGGTAGAATTACATCTTAAAGTTCCTGGGACTTCTCCAGTCCTTTTCCCTTTTGCCTGAGCCTAGCAGCCCTGTTCTATAATCAGTCCGTTGCTATCCTTCACCAAGGCCCTATTGCTGCAGCACTGTTGCTGCCAGGAGTCCTTGTCACCACTGTTTCTTGGCAGATCTTCCTGGGAGCTAGTGGTACTTCCATTAATTTCACATGCAGATGCCTGACACAATCCATTAGTTTTAGAGTCACACATTCTCCTGGCTTGGACTGGCTCTGTCTGAATTGTCTGCCTCCAAGGTCAAGGTCAGAAGAAACTCAGGCCTCACAGTCAGAAAACGAGGAGAGGGGCGCTTGGGTGACTCGTCTGTTAAGTATCTGACTCTTGGTTTTGGCTCAGGTCATGATCTCGTGGTCATGAGATGGAGCCCCAAGTTGTCTCTGGGCTCAGCGGGGGGATCTGCTTGAGATTCTCTCTCCCTCTCACTCTGGCCCTCTCCCTGCTTGTGCATAGGATTTTTTAAATCTTAAAAAAATGGGCAGAGAGGAAAAGAGGAAGATGAAAGATGAAGAAGAGGAGAAGGATACCCTCTAAAGTTGGAAAGCGGAGTATAGAGCTGAGTATCTTAAGACCAGAAGAGATTGGGATTTAGGTGTAAAGATGTGAAAAGAAATCCAGACTCACCATGGTGTTTAATCCAAAGAACTAGTCTGGCCCAGGAAAATATGATGATGATAGTGATGATGTTGATGATGATAACAATAATTAACATTTATTGTGTGGATATTTTAGTCAAGGCATAGTTTTAAATTGTTTTGCATGTATTTCTCATCTGCTCCTTATAACATACTTATGAAGTACATGCTGTTAACCTGGAATGTATGAAGTTCAGGAATTGGGAAGCAGTTTGCCTTGGGCCACATAGGTAATGAGCACAGAGCTGAGATTTGGACTCAATTCTAATTAATATGTGATATATGTCTTATTTTTTCTTAGCTGTTTTAAATATTATAGTGGACACTGTTGGTGTCCCCAGATCCCCTCTGATGACCTTTACCAGTTCTGGGTGCATAGCTACTAACTTCTGTGTGCTTCTCCTACAACTTTCTTTAAAGGACTACCCTTGGGCTACTAGAGCCTCTGGACCACAGCAGGAAGTGCTTAGTCGTTTACAGCCCCCTCTGTAGCACCAAACCAATGACTGACTGGTGTAGCAGTATGAAAACCCAGCACCTTCACGTTAAGTTGGGACAATTCTTTTTTTTTTTTTTTAAAGATTTTATTTATTAATTTGATGGAGAGAGACAACCAGCAAGAGAGGGAACACAAGCAGGGGGAGTGGGAGAGGAAGAAACAGGCTTCCAGCGAAGGAGCCTGATATGGGGGTCAATCCCGTAATGCTGGAATCATGTCCTGAGCTGAAGGTAGACGCTTAACGACTGCGCCACCCAGGCGCCCCACGGACAATTCTTAAACTGTGATGAACTACAGGGAAGTTGATCTCTAGAGCTTCTTATAGGCTCAAACTGAGACTGAGAGGTTCCCTAAAATCATGACTTGCTTGGCCTCTTCCCAGTCCTTATCCTGCAACTCCAACCATTTACCAGTCTCTCCTGTTAGTGTTTATTAATGTCACTGGTGCATCAATACTTGTCTCAGTATCTGTTTCTGGGGAATCTGAATTAGGACTAATAAGGTTTGGTCTCACTCCAAATTTGACCTTGGAAAAAGAAACAATTATGATAAGGTGGATTATGTAATACTAATGGTCAGTATCTAATAAAGAAACCTTAAAAATTATCTCAATACTTCAGATTGACACCCCATTTACCCTTGATTCTTAAGTTCATAATTCATTCATTCCTTCATTGGTTAGACATATGTATCTACCAAGTGCCCGGCATCTTTCTAGATGCTCACAAATGCAGTTGATGTAGAAGGGAAAGAGCAACATGGTCTGCATGTGCTTTAAGGCCCTGTGCAACCTTTTCACTACGCCCAGTCTAATTTTTCCCAGATCTGGGTTTAGAGTTTAGAGCTCTTTTTCATGGTGAAATTGGTATATCAGTCAGACAGTCTAGGGCTGGGAGTGGTGGTTGCAGGATTCAGTGTAGAAACAACACTCACCAAAGGTTGGTTAAATGTGTTACATATAATAGTTTTTGAACCACCGACTGGCCTCTATAATTCTTGGAAGGTCATCATAGGAGAGAGGGAAAGTCACAGAAGCACAATATCCCACCAGTGCAAATGCTGATGTTAAGATTAAGTGTGGGGATGACATTTCATCTCTGTGGAAGTGCCTCTGTACATGAGACAGAATAGAATTTATGGAGGAAAGTACATAAGCCCAAGACTTCCACTGTGTTTATCTCATTATTCCCATTTTCTCCTTATACAGAAATTTGTATTATCTGTGTATTCTATCATCTATTATACAGTCTCTCTCATTCAATAACCCTGGTCTGTTTTCCAGGGTCACAGTTGTTGTATCTATTTAGCTGTAATATGCTGTTCTTTTTTCCCTAGTGACATTCTCCATTTTTCTAATCCAGAAGATGAACATATGCAATGTCTCAACAGGAATATAAAAACAAAATTCCTAACAATGTTGAATACCATTTAGAAATACTATACAAAATATTTGACATGAATTCTGGCACACAGGAAAGAATAAAAGTTAGCGTAGGAGAATGTCCAGCTAATGAAACTCACAAATTCAAACCTCTTGCACTAAAAGAGTCAAGTGGATTTGCTCTATCTTTTCCCAGTAGAAAAGCTGGGTTAGTAAGAATTTTTGTTCTGTTTTGTTTTTCTCCCCTTTTATTTCAGTGACTAAAAAAACAGTAACTTCTGCAACTAGGTTTGAACTATCAAAAGTATGTTGAATCCAGCTACATATATTATGAAACAGCAGTTGTCATGGTTCTGTTTGTTCCGTGATCATGTAGAAAAATCACCATCTCAATAGCATAACTATAATAATAAATAAAGGCTATGAATACCCTGTCATGTCGAGAAACCATTCCAAGCTACATATGCCACATTGAATTGAGTATAATTTATATATTATACAATTAATCTACTTAAAGTACACAATTCAGTGCTTTTTGGTATATTCACAGGATTGGGTAACCATCACCAAAATGTAAGTTTAGAATATTTTGTCCCTTTAAAAGAAACCTGCGCCCATTAACAGTGGATCCCCTTTCTCCTCTACAACAGCTTCCCAGAACCTAAGGAACCAGTAATATAATTTATGTCTCTAAAATATGCCCTCTTATATTTCATATAAATGGAATCACAGAATATCTTTTTGTGACTGACTTCTTTTACTTCTTTCATTTGGCATAATGCTTGCAAACTTCACCAATGTTGTAGCATATATCAGTACTTCATTTCTTTCTATTGCTGAATACTATTCTATTATAAGGATATGCCATACTTTATTCATCAGTTGATGGGTTTCCCCAGTTTTTGGAAATTATGTACAACTTTTTGTGTGGACATGTTTTCATTTCTTTTGGAGATATATATATATATAGGAGTGGGGTTGCTGGGCCATATATAACTCTATGTTTAACATTTTGAGGAACCATCAAACTGTTCTCCACAAAGGCTGTACCATTTTGTATTTCTAAGGGTAATGCATGAGGGTGTTAATTTCTCCATATTCTCACCAGGACTTGCTATTGTCTTTCTTTTCTTAGTATAGTGTCCTAGTGTTTGTGAACCAGTATCATTATGGTTTTGATTTGTATTTCCTTAATGATTAATGATGTTAATTAGCCATTTGTATATCTTCTTGTGCTTATTGGCCATTTATATATCTTCTTTGGAGAACCATCAATTCAAATTCCTTGCTTGTTTTTAAATCGGGTTATTTGCCTCTTTGTTTTTGAGTTGTGTGTGTTCTTCATCTATTCTGGAAACTAGTCTCTCATCAGACATGTAATATGAAAATATTTTCTTCCACTCTGTGGGTTGCATCTTCACTTTTTGGTGGTATTGTTTATAGCACAAAATATTTTAACTTTTGATGTAATCCAATATACATATTCTTTCTTTTGTTGCTTGTGCTTTGGGTGCTGTATGTAAGAAAACATCGCCTGACCAAGGTCATAAAGAATTATTTCTATGTTTTCTTCTAAGTGTTTTTAAGTTTTAGCTCTTACATTTAGGCCTCTGAACTATTTTGAGCTAATTTTTGAGTATGTTGTGAGATAGAGGTCTAACTTCATTCTTTTTAATGGGGCTATTGATTTGTACAAGTACCATTTGTTAAAAAGCCTATTCATTCTCCCATTGAACTGTCTTAGCACCCTTGTAAAAAATAAGTTGGTCCTAAATGCATGGGTTTATTTCTTGACTCTAAGTTATATTCCATTGATCTGTAGTCTATTTTATGCCAGTAGTTTTATTATACGTTTTGAAATTGAAACTTTTTATGGTTATCAGTCTAGGTTCTTTGTATTTCCATGTGAATAATCAAACTTGTCAATTTCTGAAAAATGGCTGTATTTCCATATGAATAATCTACTTGTCAATTGCTGAAAAATGAATGTTCTGAAAAATGGCTGAATTTTGATAGGGATTGAGTTGACTCTGTAGATCAATTTAGGGAGTATTGTCATCTAAAAAACATTGTCTTCCAATCCATGAACATCGTATGTCTTTCCATTTATTTAGGTTTTCTTTAATTATTTTCAACAATGTTTTGTAGCGTTCAGTGTACAAGTTTTGTAATTCTTTTGTTAAATGTAAAACTAAAAATTTTCTTTCTTTTGATACCTTTGTAGATGGAATTGTTTTTTAATTTCATTTTTGAAATTTTTATTGATAGTGTGTAGAAATACAATAGATTTTTCATTTATTGTATTATTTTTTATTCAAGTATAATTAACATACAGTGTTATCTTAGTTTCAGATATACAATATAATGATTCAATAATTCAATACATTTTGCAGTGCTTATCAAGATAAGTATACTCTTAATCCCCTCTATCTATTTGGCCCATTCACCCACCTCCCCTTTGGCAACCCCCAGTTTTTACTCTGTATTTAAGAGTCTATTTTTTGTTTATCTCTTTTGCTTGTTTGTTCATTTGTTTTGTTTTTTAAATTCCACACGAGTGAAAGCATATGGTATTTGTTTTTCTCTGACTGACTTATTTCTCTTAGCATTACACCCTCTAGGTCCATCTATATTGTTGCAAATGTCAAGATTTCATTCTTTTTTATGGCTAAGTAATATTACCGAGTGTTCATTGATAGATGAATGGAATAATAAGATGTGATTTATATGTATATGTATATATATACATATATATATACAATAATAAGATGTGATATATATTATATATACATATATATATGGTAGAAATAGATTTTTGGGGGCGTCTGGCTGGCTCAGTTGGTTAAGTGTCTGCCTTCAGCTCAGGTCATGAGCTTGGGGTCCTGGAATCGAGCCCTGCATTGGGTTCCCTGCTCATCAGGGAGTCTGCTTCTCCCTCTTCCTCTCCCTCTGCCCCTTCCCCCTGCTTGTGTTCTCTCTTTCTCAAGTGAATAAATAAAATCTTTTTTAAAAAAGGAAATAAAATAGAATTTTAATATCAATGTTGTACCCTGCAGTCTTTCTGGACCTAGAGTCTATTAATATTAGTTTTTATTAGTAATTATTTTAATATTATTAGTATTTTTTTTAGTATTTATGTATGTATGATCACATCATACATACAAATAGAAATAGTTTTACTTCTTGCTTTATAATCCAGATGGCTTTTTGTCTCATTTTCTCTTCTTGTTTCTTTTTCTTATCTACTTTTCCTAGTAGACCTTCTAGTACAGTAGTAAATAGAAGTGGTAAAAGTGGACATCTCTGGATGGCTCCTGATCCTAGGGGGAGAGTATTAAGTCATTAACCATTAAATATAATGTTCACTGTTTTGCATAGATATCCCTTTATAAGATTAGAAAGTTTCTTTCTATTCCTAGTTTGTTGAGTATTATTATGAATTGATGTTACATACTATAAAAATTTTTTAACATCAGTTAATATGATTATGTTATTTTTGTCCTTTATTCTATTAATAGGTGTGTTACATTAATTGATTTGCATGTGGTAAGTCAATTATGTATTACTTGGGTAAATCCATTTGGTCATGGTGGATAATCCTTTTTATAAGTTGCTGGATTTGGTTTTATAGTACTTTGTTGAGAATTTATGAACCTATATTTATAAATGCATATTGGTGATATCTTTGGTGTTAGTATAAAGTTAGTATAAAGATAATATAGGCCTCATAGAATGAACTGGAAGGTGTTTCTTCCTCTTCTTTTTTTAGGGGGAAGAGTTTGTGAAATATTGATATCATTCTTTTATGGGTATTTGATAGAATTCATCATTGAAGCCATTGCGGGCTAGACTTTTCTTTGTGGTAAGTTCTTAAATTACTAATTTGTTCTCTTTATTTATTCTAGGTCAACTCAGATTGTCTAATTCTTCTTGAGCCAGATTCAGTAATTTACGTCTAAGAATTTATCAGTTTCATTTAAGTTTTATCTAATTTGTTGGCATATTGTTGTTCATAGTATTCTCTAATGATATAATTTATTTTTGTATTGTCAGTTGTGATGTCTCCTCTTGATTCCTGAATTTTATAATTTGACTCCTGTCTCTCTCTCTTTCTTCTTTTTCTTGGCAAGTCTAGCTTACATGTTTGTCAATTTTGTTGATTTCTTTAATGAACCATTTTCGTTTTGTTGGTTTTCTCTATTGTTTTTCTATTCTCTGTTTGTTTCTCTGCTAGCATTCATTATTTCCTCCCTTCTGCCTTCTTTCGGTTTCATTTACTCTGAAGAAGGGATGATTCAGATCTGCTATCCCCTCACCTTGACTTCTTTCTCTGAATTTTGGACCTCTTTTTATTTAGCCCTTTTGATGGGTTCTACAGAATCAAGATTGTACACAATAAATGTGTTGAACTGTGCATCAGACCCCAGCATTGATAGATAACTACCAATTAATTAACTTTGCCACAGTGGGATTTCAATATTCAATATATTCTTGTTTATTTAAAAAATAACATTAACTAAGATTAATAGCTGAATGGGGTTGCTAAATTCTAAAATGTTTGAGAATAGTGAAGGATAAAAAGATACCCATTTATAGAAGTGAGACTCATGTAATACATGATTTCATGGCACTTTCATTCAATGTATGCTAGTTGAGAGTTTGATAAAATGTCAGGCGCTGAGTTGGGTGCTTAAGGAGCTAGAAAGAAAAAGAAGTTGAATGCTTTCTGACTTTAAGGGCCTTTAGATTAAGTAGGGAAGAGAAAGGACACGTCACAATAATCACAATGACAATGGATATATGATAAAGAATTTATGTACAATATGCAGAAAGGAAGAAACCTGTAGTACCTGCAGAATTCAGGAAGTTTTTACATTGTGATTAGACCTTGAAGAATGACTAGGAACTTACTGAGGAAGAGGTATGACCTTTCAGGCAGAGACAATCACATCTCCATGGATGCACAATGAACTTTCATCATTTGGAGTACCTTTTAGGAGCAAATTATGGTATCCGCTATGGTATGTTATAACTTGGCTATCTTAAGAAGACATCATAAGCAGAAGAATCATGTAGACAGTTGTGATCAAAAAGTGAGTTCTCAAACTGGAGTTCAATTCCTGGTACAGAGATCTCATTGCTGGCTATCCAGATAAGCTCTTCATTGAATTTATTCAGTTCCTATCTGATTTGCTCTTTCAGTTTAGAGGTCTATTTTTCTCCTTCCTTCCCAGATTTAATTTTGGTGTTCATTTCCTGTTTGTCTTTCATCTTCTCTCCTTCTGTTGTGGAAATTTCTCAGGTGCATAATAATTTTTGGGGGCCTGAGCTCACAGCCCATTGTACCAGCCTTCCATCCTTAGGGGCAGCTCAATGGGAAGCAACATGAAAGATAGTCAGTGAGGCTGAGAATGTAGGTGTGTGTGAGTTTGGGGGGAATTGGGGGAAAGACTACAATGGATTTTTCCATAAAGCTTAAAGTGTTTGTTTTTGTGTTTTCAAATTAGTTCTTTAGTGAACCAGAGACCTTTGGAAGTATTGCGAGTGTTCACTACGTGGGGAATGGGGAAGTTGGTTGAGTATAATCTAGCTGCCCTCTTCTCTATTGCTTCTTGTTCCCTCTCCTTTTCTACAGTTTTGTGCCTTGAGACTTGCATAATATTTCAGTTTTATACATTGAAGGTCCTCATAATATTTGATTTGAAAAAATTAAAAAGACTCCTGCTGGAGAAAAGAGATAAAATCATAACCTTCAGCCATGAAAAACCCTAAGTATTTCTGAGGGACATAAATGACTTAATTTGGGTTTTAGAAGTTAACAGTGGTTACAAGATGGAGGAGGGCCTGGAGAAGGAAGAAAGAAGGGGTGGTGGTGGGGGCTGCTGGGGATGAGTTGTTGAAAGAATTCATACATGGAGTGACATAAACCGGAGTTAAGGCTATGGAAGTTAGAAAGGATAATAATGTTGACAGAGTCAAGAGATATTTCGAAGGCAGTACAGATATGGTTGTATAACAAATTGACTAGATGTAGGGCCAGCAATGGAAGGCTGTCATTTTTAGCCTTGGCTCTCATTAGTGGGAAGTCCAATGGGTGGATATGTCTTCAGGCACAACTGGCTCAGATAATGCCTTTAGGTTCTTATCTTTATACATCTCTTGAATTTTCTTCGTTCTAAGGTGGTTTCTTTCTTGAGAAGTCTCCACATTAGGCAGTGAGATGATACCCAGAATATATAGGTTTGCAAATTCATTATCTCAGTGGGAGAGTATAGCTCTTTTGCCACTAGAATCCGTATCAGTCCAACTAAGGGACCCTCATTGGCTCTGCTTGGATAATGTACCCAACTGGACCAATTACTGAATCAGAAGATTTATTTTCCCAGTTAACTTTAGATGTTTTTGAAGAGTATTTACACTTTTACACTGCTAGTCACAATAAGACATTGGTAGGGGGTCATGGTTCTATTTTATACCCCCACTTTCCCTCATTTCCACAAAGTCCCTGTAACGGCAGAGAATGATTATCAGTAAGTGCCAGTGGAGAGCTCTTGGATTTAGGCTGGACTGGAGAATTCTAAGTTTCAGAGGAAAATTAGAATCTAGGCTCCTTCGGGCATTTCCACATAGGAGCTGAGAGCTCTGAGGTGATGAGCAGGACCTGTGTTGGGCTGTGGGGGCATGGAGGGACAGGGTGGAACCCCACAAAGTGGATGGCCTCAGGGTTGCCCTCTTACCTCTTGCTGCCATCAGTTTCAAAAACAGGTCCTTCTCTGAAAAGATATGAGACAGATTTTACACTAGTGGTTAAATCCTGGGCAGCCACAAACTGACAAGAAGCAGAAGAAATCACAGTAGCAGAAGAGAAGGAAAGAATTTGTATTTTTCTTCAAAAGGTTTTCTATATTTAAAGATATTGTAGGTCAGTGAGCTTCATAGTGGGCTTTCACTTTTTTAAGCATTTTCCAAAAATGTGTGTGAAGTTGAAGGGTGGAAGAGCAATAGTGAGCCCTATGTGTAGATACCAGGTCACAGAAAAGGATATAAAATGGGTAAATAAATATGTAAATAGCAAATAAAAGTAAGGAAATTATTTTGTATAGAATATTTTTCAAGATTTTTCAATCTATGTCAGTATTGGTCTTTTGAGACCATCTAGTTCGATGAATCCAAGTCCTGGCTGGCTGTTAGAATCACCTGTGGAACTTGATATAAATACGGATTTCTGGGTTTATTCTGGACTTACTGAGTCATAATCTTTAGAGTTAGGTATTGGATATTTGTAGTTTTACAAATACTGCTCAGGAGATTCTGTGGCTCAGGCTGAGTTAGAATCCTGGTACTAGTCCAATGGTTTACCTTATATTGCTGCCCTGGCTCCTCACAAGCTATACCAGCCTGCAGATTGAATTGGGTTACAATTACACATTGATCACTGTCTCTCATCCTTGTTTCTCCTGTAAGAACTAATTTTGCTGAAAGTCCCTTAAAATATTTTTGCTGTTCCTGAGTGGAGTCTTATACATGCTCATGAACAGGTCTGGCAGATACCATGTAATATTCACTGAGCCCTGTTGCTCCAGTAGTCATTACTGTGGCTTCCATGAGGGGATCCAGTCTTGCCCCACTGAGCAAAGTCTCCCATTCAGCATTAGCCCTGATAGCCTGGATCCTTAGAGATTTGTGGATAACCTGTAATACACCATCTGGGAGCTCTTTCTAACCCACTTTTTCACAAGACCTACAAAAAATCTGTTGTCCTCATTAGCAGACCAAGACAATTATAAAGGAGAAATCAAGTACCAGCGAGCTTGTGGGACAAGGGCATGAGGAGCACAGCTGAATCGGCACTGAGGGGCTTAGGACCACCACTGTCTCATCCAAAGCATATAGATTGCTTAGATCCATAATAAGCTCGTTTTGTTTCCATGTCATGTGTCTTTCTGGGACAGGCTGGTTAAACAATTTGGATACTGGGATAAAAGATGTAAAAGAATCAAATGCTAGAATTATAATAAAAATTATGCATCTTGCAGACAAAAAAATATGCTTCTTTCAGGTGTGAACATTCCCAGAGCTGTTTCTCATTTTCCAGATGTCAGGGACAATTCAAGTCAGGAAAAAGAAAGAATTAGATTTATTCTAGATATGTATAAGCAGCACAAATGGGCATCAAGAGCAGAAGGGTTAATGGGGGGTTTAATGCTTGAAGGCTTGCCGTTCACTTTCCAGACCAAACCCATGAGACCGTGGCCATATAGGCAGATACAAAATTCACCTACCTTTCTTGTTCGGAGAGCTACAAGGCAGCTCATGAGGAGTGGATAGGACACAGCATGAAGTTTTGACCACATCTAAGGAAGGGAAGCTGAAGTGACATGATCTGTGTTTTACAGTTTACTCTGGTTGTTGTAGGGTGAACGGGGAGGGCATAGTACTCATTGCTGTGAGAGTTCCCTGACACCATGGATCTTTAGAATCCAGGTATGTGCATGTGTATATGTAGGTGCTGGGGGTGGACAGTCTATTTAATGAAAGTGATACTGGAGCTCTCACCCCAGACCCTGGAAAGAACTGGACTCAAATAGTGTTAAAGTATTAAAAGAATCACCAAATGGTGGCTTTGGCTTTTTTCATTAATGCCTCATATAACAAGGCAACACCACCATTAAAGGCAACAGCGTTCCACTGCTCCATCGGGCAGGATTGGGAGGAGTAGTTGTTTGAGGTAAAGTGGCTTACTTAAGTGACCATGGCCAGAAGAGAGGATGGGGGACTGTGTGACATTATGGATGTCCTCAGCACTCACATGCCTTCCTCTTTTCCTTCACCAGGCTCTGATTTGTAAATATGCCTCCTTTCCCTATGAGGACTGCAGACAGCACCCATGACAATACCTTTGGATACTTTGACTTCTGAAGATCAGCATAGACACTCATATTCATTTCCTTTAATTTACTTTACCCAAAATAGCATCCCCAACAGAATCGTAGTAACACATGCAGTAACAGGGCCCTTTGAGTGACAGATGGCTTTAGGCTACCTTTAGAATAATGCAGCTGAAGCCCCAGCCTCTTCTCCATTCAGTGAAAGAGGGAGGTGCACTTGGATTTTTGCCATGTTATCTGCTAGCTCATGATCTGAGGGATAGCAAGATGTAAAACAGAAATAGAAGGTTACATATTTTGGAATAAGGAGACCCTAGAGGGAAAGCAAGTGATTTAAAAGAGAACCGACCTTGAAAAATCGCAAAATCACACTAGGACTGGAAATTTATGGATTTGGGAGAAGAGAGCAATGAATATGTGAGTGGTTTTATGTTTTGAACTCTTTGAGATGTACATATACTAAATTTCCAACCTTCTTTTGATGTCATGAAAATCCCAGGGCTTCTTGTCAGAGTGGACAAAAAAAGTGATAATGTCTTTAGGGAAGAAAGAGAGAAAAAAGAGGATACGTGATGCTGGGCACATTTTAATGCATAAGAGGATGAATTTTCCTGTGGAATGTTGATGAGCAGATGGAGAAGACTTGATGTCAGTATCAAGTCACAGGAGCACACAAACTAATAATCCTGATGCTGGTGATTGAAGTCTGGAAAGTTGTTTGACTTTGCCTTTCAAGACACAACATACCCCAGGCCACATGTACATATTAATAAGGGACATGATTATTGGAATATTTTGTGGATTATTGTGTGTGGAGGGAGACAGCTGGCTTAACTCACATGGCTCTTAACTGAAAGCCCTTTCCAATGATTTTTACAATTAGGTATTAATATGGCACTATATTTTAAAAATATGATATTTGTTCAATATTATAATTAATAAATATAGCCCTCTCCAAATGAAATCAGAGGAGGTTTTATGTAGAGAGACTTTTATAGATCCTGTAAGGAGCACCATCATATAGGCAGTAAATGTTTACATTTTTATAGAAGTATTGATCGATAGGCTGTCACCATTATTTTTTTTATTTACAATCCCTTCTCATTTCTTCATCCCCCAAACAGATTTCTCATTTTTCTCCACGATGTTATGATTTTGCTCTTTTGGCCATTTGAAAAGATGGTTTAATTTTTCTTCAGTGTTATCAAACAGATCAATACTCCTGAAGTTTCTTTGTATGGTGCAGTCTTATATTTTCTGTATGCTAAGGAATTTTTATTTTACCTGTTATTTTCTGAATAGGGTTTTATCATGAGGATCACCAAGTAATAGAAATAAAGAAAGATGAGGTAGAAGGAAATGCAGGTGTCCATGGGGTGTAGGTGTGTGGTGCAGAGGCCCCAAGCATGTCAGGAGGTTGGCTATGGACCAGAGGGAGGTTCCAGGGGGGCCGAACATCTATCACACATGTGATTCCCCCTGCCTGTTTGGTTTACCCTGCCTGTTTGGTTTACCCTGAGAACCAAAGGCATTTCTTTGCTTACACAGTGACAAGAAGCAGGGTGAGAAGAGCAAGAGCACAGACATCCATGTATCTGTAACAACCATTTACAGAGCCCGTGGTATATGCCAGGTCCTGCTAAGCCTTCACAAACCTAATGACATTTACTATTCATCACACCCCTTGGAGGTGGTACTGTTGTCACTTACATTCTATAGATGAAGAAACTGAAGCTTAGAGACATTACATAAGTGCCCCCAAATTTCACATCTCCAGAACAGCAGGGGAAGGACTGGATGCCTAGAAATATGTGACTAGAAATATCTTAATTCTTATGTTGCATATCTAAGAGATTATTATTATTATCAAGCTAAATTCTTAGAGAGCTGGAGCTAATATGTGCCTCTTGCATTTCCAGGATGCAGTCTTTCTGCAGGGAGCATTTCTGTCTTTGAGTGTCTCTGCTTCCCATAGTTGTGAGTGCCCATACTAGGAACAGAGCATCCTTAAGCAGACTGTGGCTTTGAAATTTAGATATGTACGCAACAATGAGAAAGCCAGGGATAAAAAAGAAATCAGTAGTTCAGAAACAGAAAGGGAGAAAAGGGTTCATAAAAAGAGCTCTATTAAAGTCATCAAAATGTCTCTTGCTTAAGGTTGAAAAACTTACAGCATGCCAGAATATGAATATTACAGATGACTGCCAGCAGTCATCGATTTCCTTCTTTTGTCATGTTTATGCCCAGGGATTTAATACTTGATCATTTTTCTTTTAATGGTCTTAAATAAATGGGTAAGCTACTGAGAGCTAAAATATCTGCAGATGTAAAAAAAAATTTTAAAGTGAGATAAAATTTAAGGTCTAGAGATGTTTTTTTTCCCTCCCTTTTCCATGCATGCTACATCAGCCAAGTCAGCGAGAGCACTGATTTATAGTGGAGGACAAGGAATCTCTCAGGACAGTAAATGCAGCCCCATGAATGCATCTTGGAAAAATGAAGGCATGAAGGAGGAGATGGTCCTAAAGGGAAGCCCCTCCCCACAATGTGTATTTGTAAGTCAGGAACAATTTTGGGGCCAGGTTTACCCAGCACACACTTAATTGAGCTGACAGAGATGGCTTCTTTCAAGATGATCATGTATAAATCTTGGGGTGGTGAGAGAAGGCTTTATGGATCACAGTTTCTATTCTCTTTTCCTTTTCTGGAAATTCTCATCATCAATCACCTCCAATACGTAGATCGCTGAGTCTCAAAATCCTCCAGGTTATTCTGATGGGATGGTCTTGAAACTGCATTTTGTGGACACTGAAATAAAATCATTTGATTTTGATCCTCCACTTCCTCCATAACCTCAGAGCTACAGTTAGAACTTAATCGGCCTGACTCAGAAAATTCTAGGCTCCACAGAGTGCCTCTTGCTTGGTGATTTGCAGAGATGCCAGTTTCCTTCACATAGGGATGCATGAAGAGCAATTTAGGACTCGTACTAAGTCTGTCATTGCAGTTTGGAAACAGAATAGGTGGGGAATTCTCTGCAAACTCAAGAGTATGAGAATAGGTGTTTTTGTTTTTTTTCGTCTGAGAACTCAACCAGCCCAAAGTAAAGACAAGATCTTCTGTTCCTGTTGGGGCTCAGGAGAAAGGACATGAGGGAACAGATGTTTGGTGCTTAGAAGCAGAGCATTGAAAGGCCATTGTGACACAATATCGAATACCATTGGAGTCTCATTAGAACCACACAGCTTTGGAGGGGCCCAGTAGCTATTTGAAAATGATGGCTCTTTTGTGTTTCCAGATACATTCCAAATTTGAATGAGTGTTCTATATACAAACTGTAAGTATTTTTTCAATAAATTATAGTTACTCACTGGACATGTTTTGCATGTAGGACCAGATATATGACTGAGATGCATTTTCTTACATTAAACACACGTTAATGGAGGGCTCAGTCTGTGGCGGGTAGCACATTAGGCAAGTTTGCTGGGTCATTGTACTTGTTCATTCATAGAAATGCTAGGAGGTGTGCACTATTATTGCCACTATTTTACAGATGAAGAAAATGAGAATCAGAGAGGTGAACTCTTTGTCCATGTTCACACAGCTGATAATTAAGAGAGCTGAGACCTGGGATTCTGACCTTTGTGTTGCCTTCATGGTAAGTTTGAGAGTCTGCAGACTCTCTGACCTCAGCATCTGTACCAAGTGGTCAGCTCTCACCCCCTGGGCCTGTTCTCAGACTCTCAGTAACTGGATGCTTTGGCCAGGACAAATGTTGGGCTCTCTCTGATGAATTCATTAAACTTGAGTCCTCTTGTGTGAAACACAGGAAGGCTTCACCTAAGGACACCACTCCACATGCCCACAGTTGTCTGGTTAAGTAAGGTCCGAAAAGTATATTAGGTGTCCACTTCCAACCTTAGTATCAAAGGCATTCAGGTTACTTTCCATATTAGGAATCCTGGCTGTAGCAGGAGATGAAAAGGAACATTTTATCTTTTTGTTCACTAGAGGCTGATGTGGGGATAGAGGAGGGGGATGGAGAAAAAGGGAGGCTTGTAAAATGCATAAATACATAAACACATGTATACATATACAGTTGTTATTTTAAGTTTATAGCAGGCCCTTTCATCCTCAAGTAACATAGTTTGGGGTTTAGTAAGAGCCTGATGTATGAACTTGTGTAAACTCTGGATTCATTTCTTGTCCCCGAAGCCTCTCCCCAGGGCTCTGTAAATTGGGTGTGATAATCTTGTACTCCACTACAAGCATCAGTATCCTCCACTGTGATATGATAAGCTTTCCTGGGGGCCTCAGTTAACCTGAAACACCAGCACTGCCTGTTTAACACCTGTCTGACTCCCACCCCCCCCATTTATTCATTAACTGTGATGGCTATGCCTCTTCCAGGCTTAACAATGTGATTGGAAGATGCGCCTGCAGGGTTCTCAGAGTGGGGTCTGTGAACTACCTGCATGGGCGCCATTAGGAGAATTTATTAGAGTGCAGAGTCCTGGGCTTTATCCACAGAGATTTTGATTCAGCAAGTCTGGGGTGAGGTCCAGGGAGCTCTTTAAAATTAGTGCCCTGGGGATTCTGACTCAGGTATTTTGATACTGCGTCTTGAAAGACATGGTGTTTATAGATAAACTCACCATGAATCATGGCCTCTGATCTTTTCATAAATGTTTGTGTTTAAAAACAAATACACAAAGAGAATGTCATTGTGTTATATAAATGATCAAACTTGTAACCTTAACTTTTCTGCTCGTTTTTATCCTTTTTTAAAATTATATTTTACCTTCTAGTTTTCATCTTATGCCTTGTACATTTTTTATTCCTTGTAGTCGTATATACTTTGTGTGTTGAGACTGTTTTTCCTTTCAAAGCATATTCATGGTCAGTGTTTTAGTTGAGGACACTGAGGCACACAGATATTAGGTGACTTGTCTAAGTGATTTATGGTCAGAGCTATTGATCTCAGTCCTGATTCCAGAGCTACTTCAGGCACCTGATTTGAGACCCATCTGCCTTAGTGCTTAGTCATATTTGTCTGTGGTGCACAGAGATCTTCAGAAGCTACCTGGAACTTTCTCTTGCTTCCAGGGCCTCTTAAAACAGGCCAGCTGAAGGAGGGTGTCACCTCTTAGGTTCCTCGGGAAAGGACCTTATAGTCAGGCAGTCTCTGGAGACATTCCTTTACAAGTGACCCACCAACAGTTCTCTGACATCTTCAGCCAAATCTGATGCAGCTCATTGTTGGAACAGTCTTCTCTGAGGTCTTTCTAGAACCACTGGATTTCTTGCCATGGATGTAATCAATCTCTCTATCCTCTATGTAGGCTGGCCTTGACTTCTGTCCCTCTGTTGGGCACAAGGTCATACTTGTGGCCAATAAGAGATAGGGCTAGAACCAGGATATGTATCTCTTGAGGTATCCCGTGGAGTGGAAAGAACCGTAGGAGGAGTCGAAAGACCTTGCTTTGCATTCTGCATCTGGCTTTATGACCTTAGACAAGTGGCTTAACCTTTCTGAGCTTTGTTTCCTTATCTGTGAATTGGGAATAATGATGCATAACT
Source organism: Ursus arctos (assembly GCF_023065955.2). NCBI lineage: Eukaryota > Metazoa > Chordata > Mammalia > Carnivora > Ursidae > Ursus > Ursus arctos. The sequence continues at coordinate 19,891,140 of NW_026623089.1, forward strand.
CATGGGGAAGTTATTCCCACTAAAGGTGTCTGTTGTGAAGCAGCATCTGGCCTTGCTGATCAGGGTGGATGTTCAGGGAATGCTGGTTCCCTCACTGTGTCCCAGCTCAGGGCATGGCTCCTCTCCTCTGATAAGAAAGACCCTTCCCTATAACCACTATGATGAAATGTCTCTTTAGTGATGGTAACAGCTGTAAAGTAGCAACTTGCTGCTGAGTCTTTGACATTAGCTGGCAATTCTATTTTAATTTTAAGGACATCTGTAATGTCAGTAAGAGGTTTTCTGGAATACCTTTCTGGGCACCCAAAGAATAACAATATCATGTCTAGCCATGGCCTTTGGTGCTCTCTCTTGCTGCCCCTACTGGTTCTAGCCTCAGCTCTCAGAAGCCTAGCATCTGGAGGGAGATCTGGCACCATATGGATATGGCACTCACCCAGGGCCAAGTCCTGCCTGGACCTCCGAGACTGGCTTCTTCCTTCAAGAAGATCCTCTGACAGTGCAGGGAACTTCAACCCCATCGATAAAATCCAAGAGGATTATAGTCCTGCAACAAAGGGAACTTCTCAGTTGGCTAGGCAGATGATGGTAGTGATGCCCAATCCATAAGGCTGACTTGGGCTGCTGAGCCTTTTCTTGAGGGAATGCCTTTCTGCCAAGATAGAAGACGAGAGGCAAGTATTCTTTTAGTTGTATTTCAGAAAGCCTCTTATGGGCACAAATGTCCTTACAGTGAAAATAGAATTGGCTGCTAATGTCTAAGATTAAACTCCATCTCTCTTGAATCTCTGAAATATAAACTATTTGTCCTGTTTTTAAGATCAGCATATATAGCAGTATTTCTGTGGGTGTTTCCTTTTTCTGGGACTTTTTGAGTCTGAGAAGGTTATTAGTAGAAGCACTTTACAGTTAAATCATTTTCTTCCTATCACTCAAAAATAGGTCTAGAGGAAAATAAAATATTATATTCTTTTTCTGTGTCTCGAAACAGAACTGAAAACAATTCAAAGATGAGAAAGTCTAGCTTTGAGATTCAGTTGCAGAAAAAAAATGACAGGGGCTGGAGATTGGGTGTGGCTCCTCCCGCCCTGCAGCTCTGAGATCTGCATTTCCTGACCGTGCACTTCATTTAGAAAGGGACAATGTACAGCCACAAACATAGCCCTGACACTCATCAAAGGGCAGAAATCCCAAGCAAGAGGCTCGTGCTGCTGCATATTCATGAATGCAAATCAGGCCCTAGGACTACAGCTCTTGACTCTTGAGATTTTAGATCTGGGAATTAGCTGAGCTTCCTGCAAGTTTCTGCAGATTACATTAGCTAAAAAGAAGATGGCAAATAGTGAGCTAAAGATCCCTCTCTTCATGCCTATTTGAGAGACAAATGTTTCTTTCTTTCTTTTTTTTTTTTTTAAGATTTATTTATTTTTTTTAGATGGGGGGAAGCAGTGAGGGGCAAAAGGAGAGAGACAATCCTAAGCAGGCTCCACGCTCAGTGTCGAGTCCAACGTAGGGCTTGATCTAATGACCCTGAGATTATGACCTGAGCTGCAATCAAGAGGCAGATGCTCAACCAACTGAGCCACCTAGGTGCCCCAGACATGAATGTTTCTTAGAGAGAAGATCCCACACGGAGTCCTATTGGTCTGGGGTAGTACAGGGATTCAGCCGTGGAAGGCTGCTGGGTGCCCCATGCCACAGACTCTAAGTGAGTCACCAGCATACTTGGATGGTAATAGCTGGACTATGGCTGTTTTATTCTTTACCATATCTCTGACTACTAGCACAGTCTGGCACATACTACAAGCTCAGTAAATATATAATAAGTAGATGTTTCCCTAATTTTAGCATGTAATGGTTTTCTACCATTTGCCGTGGGCTCATCTTTTAGTGTATTAGCTTTGTCCTTGCAAGTATACTGTAAATTTTGAAAGGCTGGGACAGATAAAATTATTAACATGGGAGTTACTATTTACTGAGTGCATACTCCTGGTAATAGGTCATGTAGGAGACATAACCTACACACAATCTCATTCACTCATCTCCATAGCTCTATGAAATTAATCATTATTGCCATTTGGCAGATTAAGACTCAGGCTCAGAGAGATTAAGTAACTTGCCTGTGGTCACACAGCCCATCCGTAGCAGAGTGTGCATTCATAAGTATGAATGTTTGAGTCCAAAGCATAGGGTACCTACTTCTTTTTTTTTTTTTTTTTAAGATTTTATTTATTTATTCAACAGAGATAGAGACAGCCAGTGAGAGAGGGAACACAAGCAGGGGGAGTGGGAGAGGAAGAAGCAGGCTCATAGCAGAAGAGCCTGATGTAGGGCTCAATCCCACAACGCCAGGATCACGCCCTGAGCCGAAGGCAGACGCTTAACCGCTGTGCCACCCAGGCGCCCCAGGGTACCTACTTCTAAGCCACACTAATGAATCTTCTCTAGCACATGTCATGATCTGCAGACAGTTAAGTGCATTGTAAATGTCGGACGTGAGCCATGCTTGGCAAGGCTGGCTTAGGTAAAGACCTGACTTGGAGGAGGTTGTTTCACTCCCATTTCCATTTTAAATATACACAGAAATATTCTAAGGCTGCCTTGGCTCCCCCTTGCCAAACTCCATTCAGGTCTGTACATCCCAGGAAGGGCCCATCCCTGGATTTCCCCAGACCTCATCATAAAAACTTACTTGTTTTAATTAATTTTGTTGGCATTTTAAAATAGTTTTGTTGAGTCAGAGGACATGCTGAGCTCTTTCTGGAGGCTGTCTCATAATCCTAACAATGATTCTGTGAGTTGGGTTCTACTATTATCCTCATTTCAAAGATGCAGAAAGTGAGTCTCAGGAAGGTTAAGTTACAGGTGACATGGCCAAGGTCATGGAATGTGACCTACCCCCACTATGATCATCTACTTATTCTTTGCTCCCGAGGCAATATGGTCACACCTAGAACTTCAAGTCATCAGTTTCAAAGCTTCCCTTCATTACCACAGAGTCTCTCATTTGTTCTTCTATCAACTATTTGTTTGGGGCAGACCCTGAGGCTCAGAAAGCTCCAATGACAACTTTCTGATGCAGGTCTGGAAAAAGGGACTTGGTCTCCTGACTTCTAGCCAAGCACTCTCTTTACTTCAGCAGATCAACCACTATAGGCAACATATTTTCTCTGAACAGATGCCTTTCACCAACCAACTGAGTGAAGAGGGGAATGGAAGACCCTGATTGTAGGATCATGAGGGGTTCTTTGGGGTAGAGGGACTATCTTTGTATTCCCCAGACTTGCTGCTAGGGCTGCCTGCCATCTGTAGCTGGAAACTGACCTCTTTAATCCAAGTTATTCCTGGAATCATGTCAGAAGGGGGTTAGGGTGTGTAGTGTTGTAGGGACCTGGGGAGTTTGGACAAAAGAACTCATCTTCCTTATGATGGAGAAGCATTTATGTGAGGTTCAGTATTTCCCTTACTTTCATTTCTGTTACTTTTCTGTATATTATGTAAAATTAAATTCAGCTCCTTTTATTAAAAAATATCTAGTGTAGTTTAATACCTTCTACTGTCATATGAATATTTTGTTTTTCTATCCACCCTTCCATTTATCTATTCTTCAAGTATGGAGATGTAGAAAAAATGATTTTCACCAAATGATGATACTATTTTCCCACCCCCTCCCCCACCCCACCCCACCACTCACTGGTGATATTTTCGGTAATTTTTTATTCTTTTTGTGTGCGTTTCTGTATTGCTTACTTTCATATTAATAATTATATTTTATTTTAAAATGTTATCCTTTTTTCTTTTTTTTAAAGGAGGAAAAACAGTTATGATAGTTTTCAAAGAGAGAAGGCTAACTAGTATGTAAGCCATTTCCTTCTTCTTGTGAGAGTTCTCAAAGTATGAAGCCCAGTTAGAATCACTCCCCAGTTCATCAGTGTGTCTTACACTTAGGATGACCCTAGGACCTTATTTGCTTAGGGAAGACCCAGTTTATTCCCATTATCTCAGTGTCATTATTACAAGTGCTTTCTTTTCACCAGTGTTTTGGATGATAAATAGCATGGGCACTGTGCTTATCCCAGAGCTTGTGGCCCCAGTGCAGAGGGTGGACCTCCTATTTCATTTTTGTGGACACATGAAAGCTGGGGTCTAAGAGACCCATGGGGATAAGGTGCCACCATGTGCTGGGCACAAAATAGGGAGAAGCGACTTAGAAATGTAGTTGTCTATTGATGCTGAGAAAGAATTCCCAGTGCTTCTCTCAGAGGTGATGTGTGGGCAGAATGGCTAATGACCGTCACTCAGGTGCATTAGGAACCTTTGCGATAACCTCCCCCTCTAATTAGTACTGTAATTGCGGAGCAAGGATGCAGTGTTCAGCAGCAACGTTCTCGGTTGGGAGCATAGCAACAAGACAGACTCAGCACCTCCCTCTCTTTGTATTCTTTAAGTGTGCTCACAGCCCAGACTCCACCACCCCCAGCAATAAGCAAAAGCCATCACTGCCGCTCAGGGGTACCTGCCCCCGCCCCCCCAGTGTGTGGCTCCTAGGAGGTTGCTTCTCTACTGGGCTTCACAGCTTTCTTGCTCTTGAGTCTTTCAGTGAAGAGAACAAGGCCAGACTCTGGGAGGAGAGACCCTGGGTTCTGGGGAGGATTCTCTAGCCTGTCCTCTCTCATATCTGTCCAGTAAGGCTGTGGCTCCTCAGGGAGTCCTCTCTCTCTGCCTGCCTGCTCTTCTTTTCTCCCTCCCTCCCTTTTTCCCTTCCTTCCTTCCTTCCTTCCTTCCATTTTCCCTCCCTCCCTTAAAGTCACTTAATACTAATATTAATAAACAATTGTTCAAATAATCCCAAGAGTACTTTTACTTCCCCGTCCACTTTAAAGACAAGGAAAACTATCCTAAAAGATGTTAACTGATACAGAAACCTCAGATGCTGATAGAGCTGGGATGTGACCCACGTCTGTTTGTCTGTCTGACCCTGGATTTCACTAAAACATATAACTATTATGTGCTACTATTGTTCATGTGGAAGGGTGTGGCAGACTAAAACTGCATCACCTTGCAGAGTTTGGGGTGAGTGTGTTATGGCATGGGGATCACTGCTCTGTTCTCTGGCACACTGGAACATGGAGACTTTAAGGAAGGAGACATATTAAGGGACCAGGCAATATCTGGGTTGACCAACTCAAAAACTATTGATGTGGGTTTATTAACCATTTCTTTCCTGAGTAGATTATTCAATGTTCAAAGTAAAGTTCAGGGGCAAAAAGTGCTATTTAGCACGTATTTAGCAAAGCAACCTTATAGCTGTAGAGAAAAATGATTCCCCTTTGTCATTAATTTCAGTACTTTTCTTCAAGACCTTAATTTGGACTTCGGGCTTCCCCATTAGCTATATAAATGGGATTAATGACTTGATTCCAGCAGAGAACATAAGGTACTTAAGGAACTGTTTCAGCCTGATGATGCATTATTATTACTAGTAAAAGGTGGAAATATTAGCATTTTTATGGCCCCTTATTTGCAGAGACTATTTTGATGGCTTATTCACACACATATTATAAGCCTAATGGTCATTTGGTGTTCCCCCATTTGTCATGCTTGTATATATTTTCAACATTAAAAATTTTGTAGTACTAGGACAAGTAATGCCCACAGAATCCTGCAACTAGCCTAGTCCCGTGTGGTTCATAGAATGCTTGCCTCCCCTGCTCAGGATCCTGACCAACTTTCCACCCACCTCTAAAGGCCTCTGCAGGGATGTATGGGTTTGGGGATCCTAGAATAGTTGTCTTCAGCTGGTGGAAAGCTTAAATGATGCTTTTCCTGGCTCCCTAGGGTCCTTCTATGTGGAGCAGCTTCTCTGCTGGGCAGTGAGGAGTAGGGCAGTTGGGGTGGTATTGACCTTTATTACTAGTTACAAATTTTGAATTACTATTTTTGCTCTCTATCCATAGTTTTTTTAAATGCACTATAATAGGCTTAGACTTTCTTTTTTGAGGTATACGATGTTTAATTGACTACCATAGCAGAGTTTATTTGGGGTAACAGAGTAGATGCTGGTTTGCTGTCATTGATGTTTCCTGCCACTTTGCATTGTAATATCACTTCTAAGACCTCTATTTCCTGCTTAACAAATTGGAGGACCATGAAAATAACAATAAGACATTTATCAGGTACTTAAATGTCAAACACTTTGCTAAGTATCTTAAATTCATTGTCATATTTGCCACTCACAAAGATGTTATGAGATAGATTTTGTTGTTATTTGCATCATACAGGGGATAGAGCTGAGTTTTAAATGATTTGCTCAGCCTGCACTTAACCCAGCATTCAAACCCAGCTATCTGATTCAGCTTGTAGCCATGCTCACCTCAGATCTACTGAGTCTCACAGTCTAGACAGAATTCTGTGCTGGATTTTGAAAACAACTGCTTATAGTTTAGTTCAGCTTATGAGTTCTTCAGGGACTTGCTGTGCACTTAAATTACCTATATGCACAGAGTTAAAATCCACAGGATGTCCTCAGTGCTGGATGCTTTTTTTTTTTTGGTCATAGTTTTTGCTTATCCTGTTTCTAATTCTTTTTTTCCCCTTCCAAAACGATGGTCTGGGCCCTAATTTTTACTTTCTTGCTTGGTTTAGAAATCTGAGCTTTCTTCATTTTGCAGTCAATCCCTCACATTACAGTTGGCTTTGGGGTATTGCTTCTTTACCACTCATTTGTGTTAATGAGGTAACATGGCAGTGCCTCCCCCTCCCCCTAATTTTCCTTCTTCTTCTCCTTCTTCTTGTTGTTACTGGCAATTTCTTAGTGAGGAGCCATGGTCTGGGGAGCAGGGCTGGGATGGACAGTACCAGCACCCATCTCAGGGGACTCTGCAGGATATCAGGAGATCCTCCACGCAGGTTTGGAGGAAACCCCGTCGAGGATGAAATCCGCAGGCGGCAGCTCTGTGACTGCCAAGCCCCAGGAGTAGGAGGAGCGCCCCAGGCACTGGGGGGCCCCTGGGACAGCGGGGCTACGGTGTCAGGCCCGATGCAGGTGGTGAGTAACCCGCGGCTGTACCTTCACACGGGCACACCGTCTGGGCCCTCTAGGAACTTCCCGAAGTTCTAGCCGACGCCTTTGCCGCACACCTGAGACCAGGTGAGCTTGGGGTGGGCCACGAGCGCTGTGGCGTGCTCGCTGGGCGTGGGGAGAGCCTCCTGCACGTGCAGGAGAAGCGGGTGCACCTGCGCGCAGCTTGCCAGGGGATTCTCAAAGAGCCGGAAGTCGGGCTGGAACCTGCCGCGGGGTCCGATGGTCTTGAGGAGGGTTTCAGGATCTCCGCCTTCCTGGCGTTCCGCTGATGCGGGTCTTGGTTGCACCGGAAGCCAAGCACGCCCAGGCCCAGCCCGTGGCCGAGGCGCTGCTGTGGCTCGTCACCTGGGTATCCTGCCGCAGCGTCGTGCCTCAGAGCGACGCCACCTTCTCGGGGAGGATCACCTTGCCCTCAGGGGGCCCAGGCTGCCCGGTGGCTGGCAGCGTGGAGGCAACCAGGAGCCGCCAGAGCGGGCACGTGGCAGGGGCGCCGGAGAAGATTGCCTCCGGTTTTTCTTCTTATGGAAGAGGAACGCTTTGAGGCTTCTGGAAGTCTGCAAAATCTAACAAGGGGTGTCTCCGGAATTTCCAGCCTCATGTTTATGTGGTCCCTCCTCTGACCTCTCCTTGCGGCTGCGCCAGTGTCCCCGTAGGAAAGCAGTGCTGAGGTGTTGGTACTTTGACATCGTACCTCTGTGGGGAGGCAGTGAACTCTGTGCGCGGGAGGAGCAGAAGTGGTCGAACTTCAGGTTGGAACGGTAAGAGTTAACATTTAATATGTGTACTTCCTATATAGTCCCACTCAATCCGCACCTCAGCCTTACGAACACCTACCCAGACCCTCATTTTGCTAATGAAGAAGTGGTAAGTGACTTGCCCCAGTCACGCAGCTGGTAAGTGGGGGAGTGGGCTCGAATTCCGCTCTGTCCACTTCGGACACAGCCTCTACGGCGGACCTGGGGAGAGGACACAGGTGTGGTCGGAGAGCGGCCTGGCGATGATCTGCCAGAGGCGCCAGCCGCCGCCCACACAGAGCTGATCCTCCCAGAGTTAGCTGGGACTCCTCCCCCATCACCAGGAGGATATTTTCTTACCCCTTGGGGTGGGAATTTACCCGGGTGCTTGAAGTGGGCAGAAGATGAGGGATATTTCTGAATCCTGGCTGTTGATGAGGGAGCAGGTTTCTTTCAGTGACCCAGGGAATGCTCAAACCCAGCTCTCTTTTGGAAAGAATGAACCTGTTTGCTTCTCCCATGCTCAGCAGGAGAGGAGCAGGGTCCTACACAAGGAGGGAGGGAAGACCTGTTTATGGAGCACTTCGTAGTTGCATACTCTGTGCCAGGCTCTTTCAGGCTTCTTTTTTTGAAAAGCTCATTCCTCTTTTCCTTGATAGGGCTCTGGTGCCTGAACATTGTTTAGGGGGAGCGGAATCCTGAAAAAACACCCGAGCGAAATCATTTGGCTTGGCTTTTGCAGGTCTTCATCACACAAGGTAAGGCATTAGATTGAGGACTTCATGAGTCTGAGGATTTTGAGACTCTTGAAAGCACATGAAAGGAGCTGGGGACTCAGGGAGCAACAATATTGCCTCTGCTTTGCCTCTTGGATGTTACTCTTTAATATCCCCCATCCCTAAGGTTTTCTTAGGCGTCACTGTCCGTTGGCTCAAGAGATAAGAGACAACATTGTTCTGAGATCTTCCATTTCTACCTCCCTCAAAAGGTTAAAAAGAACAGTGTGGTTGCATAGTTGCCACAGTGGCCTGGAGTTTTGTGTCACTGTAACATTGTATAGTGTGGACCTCTTATAGAGGAGAGGGGACTGTCTACATTGTCTCCGCCCCATTCCTACTACAGATATTATTATAACAGCCTTGCTGTCTTCCACAGAAAAATACCACCTTAGAAGTCTGTTACTTTTTTTCCCTCCAAATTTTTGTTTCAATTCCTGTTTACATACAGTATAATATTAGTTTCAGATGTTGAATTCAGAGATTTATTACTTACATACAACACCCACTAATCTGTGTTACTTTTAATGCTCTACAACTCAGAGCTACTATTTGTAGCATTGAGTTAGATTTATTAGGTTTCCCCCCAACATCTAAAGTTCACTAAGCCCTGTGAAAGAACATCTGAGGGAACTGGGGATGAACAGATACTCCTGTTTTCAAAGGGAGCTGGCGGAACACTCCAGGAGTGGGGACTTCACCCGTTATAACCCATACATCTGCCAGCAAACATGATGCTCCACAAACATGCTATTAGGTGAACTTTTTCGCCTTTAGTGTCGTCTTCATTTATGTACACTGTATTATATACTGAGATCACCTGCTTCTTGGCTGATAGTTGAGCCTGTGGATAAGAGGATTGGGTTTTATTTTCACTTCATCCTGCTTCTGATGCAGAGTTTAAGGTGAGATATAATGAGGCATGAGGTTAAAAAATGACCTGTATCAGGTGAGTGCACACTGTTTTCCATTATGACTCTGGAGGTATACTTGGTTCTACTGAGTGTGCTCTGAGTTGCCCTGAATTTTGCATCAGACTGAAACCTTGGTGACAAGTTTGTTTAGCCCCATCGGATCTCCTATTTATGAAACATTTGCATGAAAAATATGCACATATGCCTATTATAACAATAACTACTTAGTGCCTGTGATGCAGGCATGGGTTACTATTATTCAGATTGCAAACTCCACAAATGCTCCAGTCTAGGGAGAGAGTTGGGGCAAAAAGCCAGCTTACACTGCGTTTGCCAGGCTGTCCACCTGGAGGAAGCATATATTGTCTCTTTCACACAAGGAACTGTGTGGGCTTGCAGTAGGCCTGTTACAGTGCAGGCCTGTGGGATGATGTTTATAAACATTATTACATTTCACCTGCACAAAAGCTGAGCAAGGAGTTTATTATTATCCTCACTTTACAGAGGGAGAAACTGGTTTGTAAAGGTAAAATCACTGGCTCTAGTTTTATGGTATTGGAGAAGAGGGATGGAGGTTGAAAGGTAGGATTCAGATGGTGCTGAATTGGAAATGGGGATATTAGTATGAACTCATGTTTTCTTTTCTTTTTTTAAATAGATACAGAAATAAATGTAGGCTAAAAACAATAACATGCCACAAGCAATGAATATATTTAGCATCTAGGTCTTTGTTTCTACATACTATTCTCTGCTTGTTGAAACCAGATCTTCTTGGGGAAAGGGCTATTCTTGGGCTAGGGCAAAGAAAGTACAAGATGAGCCTGAAAGCCCAGAAGGTAAAGAAGTACTCAAGGAATGATAGGGACATGGCCAAAGGACATAGAAGCCAGCTTGAAGGGCCCCACTGGCCAAATTGGGGGCTATTCATTATGAAAATAAATAATGATAAAATTGATTGTTAGCCATCGAATAAAATAAGAAACCATGAGACCATAATGATAGACACCAACAAATAGGGCATAATATAAAGATCTTCCTACTGGAACAAGACAGTAATTGGCCCAAGTTCATATAGTTGAGTTTCAAACCATGGTCTGTACAATTGCAGATCTTATATTTATTCTCCCTGAGTCATGGGGACTCTGTCCTGCAACACAAAGATCATTGGTAGGGAAAAGTGAGATGTCTGGATTCAAGGTGGGCTTCGCCATGGCTAAACCTGGCCAGTTGTTGATGTTTTGCATATACCTTTTGGGTCATTTTCAAAGGATCAGCTAGTGTGCAGAGATATTCAGAAAAGAAATGTAGTATTCACTTAGTTCTTTTCTGCTTTTGATTTTAGAAGCAATGCAGGGCTTCTCTGTGTGTGTGTGTGTGTGTGTGTGTGTGAGTGTGATTATGATTGTGGCAAGAAAAACAAAAAACTCACATCATTGGAGGGAGGCAAAGCTAAAGCAATGATTGCAGAAAATGCCCAACACCGGGCCCCAGGAAGATCAAGAAGCAAATCTCCCAAAAGATGGTTCTATAATGTGGTGGCTCTGTCATCTTCCTTCTTGTGGCTTTGCCGAGTCTTTCTGCTCCATTCTGTGTCACCTATTCAGCTTTGTCTGAGACTCCACCCTTCCTGAGAGTGTTGTGCACATGAGCCAGTAATGCACTTTCAGGACTTTTAACTGTACCACCTGGAATTTCCCTTTGTGTTTCTTGGTTAAAATCCCCAAATGCAAGGAGTCTTATTAACTTTATTCCTTTTTTAAAGTCAGTGCTCAGTCTGAGTGATGCTAATGGACTGATGCTAGTCAGGTATCTATTCATGGTCCAATCAGCTGAAACTGGTTGGAGAAGAGGAGGGATTGATTGGGATCATAAGTTAAATCATACTCCGCAGGGACTCTGGAGAAGGTGTTTCCATACTGGGAACAGATGGGCCCCAATAGACTCAAAACACCATTATCCCATTACAGTGATAAACTTTGACAAAGTAATTCTTACGGTGAGGAGAAAGGCATTATAGAGTGGCTGCTATGTTTTTGAAAAATTAAAGAGAACATTTGTTTGATCATTTGCATTCTCTGGTGTGCACTTGACTACTACTCCTTTAAGAATTTTAGGCTGGGGCACCTGGGTGGCTCCATTGGTTAAGCATCCCACTTTTGATTTTTGGCTCAGATCATGATCTGAGGGTTATGATCTCAGGGTTGTGAGATTGAGCCCCGCATCAGGCTCCGTGCTGGGCATGGAGGCTGCTTAAGATTCTCTCTCTCTCCCCCTTTGCCCCTCCCTGCTTCAAAAAAAATTTTTTTTAGGCTGACCTTTGAGAGTGACCATGAGTCAGCTTTGAAATAACTCCAGGACCTAGTGCCACTTCCTGGTTCAGACCCGGTTTCTCATCTGTTCTCTTTGGCTGAAGATCCCTGCACTAACCTTGTTTGGGTTGCAATCAAATCTCAGATGCTTTTCTTGGCCAGGGAATCTCTTAAGTTGCTAATTTCTCTATACATCCTTGAGTGCCACCTGATTGTACCCAGTCTTGATATTTTTTTCCTATTTGTAGCTGTTAATAGCTAATGTTTATTGAAGATGTGTTACATGTCAGGCATTATGCTAAGCTCCCCTTTTGTGTTAACTTTTATGTTAACTCCCACTTGTGGTATTATCCTTATTTTATGGATGATGGAATAAAGTTTAAGAAAGTAAAATAACTTGCCAAAGCTAGCATAACTATTAAATGTCCAAGATAGAATTCAAACCTTTTATGTGTAAATATATGAGCCTATAAATTTCTGCCTTGCAGTATACTTGTCAGCAGCAAAGACCCAGCACTTTCTGCATACGGTGGCTGTTTGTCCAGTTGTGATATATGTCCAAGATTGGTCTCCTCACCTAAGCTACCCCAGGAAATTCATCTCTTGAGTTTTTCAGACTCAAGCCTACTTCTCAAATATTGTTCTCTGCCTGGACCTTCATTGTATTCCAGTACTCAGCCACATTACATGATGTTTTGTTTTTTATTTATTTTTTTCCCCTTCAGCTTCAGGTTAGTTTCTAAGGGAAAGAAGTTTCAGTGTTTTTCTTCTGAACTCTAGATCCCTAAATTTTTCTAATGATAATGGGCAAAACCATATGCCTGACATAAATTCTAAAGCAACTGGCCCTGTTAGAGGAGGGAAATGTAACTATATGGGCACTGGTCTTTTCTGGCAATCAGTTTGCTTGGGAAAATTTGATAAAAATAAAAAATATAATTGACTTGGCTGACATCTCTACATTCCTATATTCACACCTCCTGTGCACCTGGCCAAAGCAGCACTAGATAGTGAGGAAATAAATGGCATCTTCCATTTGCCAATTACAAAGCCTGCCGTTTTTAAACTAAGATTGTTATGAAAAAGTCTTTGTGCAGGACATCCAGATAACGCCCATCTTTTAGGCAGCATCTCATGATCCTTCTCTGCTTTAGTTTCCTCCTGGGCTCTGAGATTAAATGCAGTCATCAAAGTCTAGACAAGATTTGTAGGGGTGCTTCCCCCTCAGTGAGTCAGGCTGAGCATAGGCGATTGTGATTGCATTTCACGGAAACCTGGGTGAGCAAGGGTGAGTCTGACCACAGATGAACTCAGAAACCCTGACTCAGCATAACCTGGCTGAGCTCTGCCAAGAGATGGCCCATTTTCCCCCCTAAAATAGCTTATTATAAATGATAAAATTAAAGAACACCTCCATAGTTTACCACTTTAATAAAGTAGCATGTAGTGCCTGAACTGACTAGTGATGTCAAGGCCTTGCATTTAGGGCAGGCTAATTTCTCTGAGGATGAAAGGTCACTCTTTTTTTTTTTTTGGGCTGTACTATTTTGCATTTTTTTATTTATTATTATTTTTAATAATTTTTATTTTGTTATATTAGTCACCATACAGTACATCCCCAGTTTTTGATGCAATGTTCCATGATTCATTATTTGCGTATAACACCCAGTGCACCATGCAATATGTGCCCTCCTTAATACCCATCACCGGCTGAAAGGTCACTCTTAAAACGAGATGGAAGCCCTTCCCTAACTGGTTCATCCAAAATGTGGTAACACAACTAATCAAAACAGTCAGATGATGACATTTTAAACACTCAGCTGCCAAGGAAAGATTCCCATTGAAGTCTCTGCAAAAAGAAATATAGGAAGCTATCAAAGCGTGTGGCCCTTCCTGAAAACTACATCCGCCCACCCTCTTTAGACTGAATGTCTTCCATGAGTAGGGAAGGGCAACGTTTGTCTACCTGTAGCTCACAAACCTGGGGAGAGGCAAAGTGTTATTTATTTAAGAAACTTGGGATAAGACCTGGGATTGTAAGGCTTCATATGTCATCTCTGATGTGACAGTGATTTCTTGTCTCCTGACAAAGACAGTTTTGGGAATCACTTGAGAAGTGGTTTTTCAGGGGTGCCTGGGTGGCGCAGTCGTTAAGCGTCTGCCTTAGGCTCAGGGCGTGATCCCGGCATTCTGGGATCGAGCCCCACATCAGGCTCCTCCACTAGGAGCCTGCTTCTTCCTCTCCCACCCCCCCTGCTTGTGTTCCCTCTCTCGCTGGCTGTCTCTCTCTGTCAAATAAATAAATAAAATCTTTAAAAAAAAAAAAAAGAAACGGTTTTTCAGTCACCGAGAAACCATTAGTTCTTAAGTATCTGGTATATTCAGTTATCTTCCTTAGATTTTTCTTTGGATCAAATCAAAAGAACATTTTTTTCTGTTAATATATTATTACTCTTGGAACTAGTATGCAACTAGAATCTTAATTTAGTGATTGATAGTAATAATACTGGTAGGAGCAAATAATACTAAGGTTTAATGTCTCAACATTCATTATTTTGTTAGTTCTCCGTGTGCAAACCTCTAAGGTGGTGTAGTGTCTTAATAGTGTGGTTTACAGACTTACTGTAATAGAGTTCTACATATTGGGGTGGGGGGAGGTGCATTCGTGTTTTAAATACAGATCATAAGTTTCTCTTGGAATCTGTTGAGGTAGAATATCCATGTATTCGGATTGGGAGTCCACATTTTTAACAAGCTTTACAGATGAGTCTTACGCATCACTTGTAAGGATGAAGAATTGCTGGTGATCTCTTCTCTGCAAAGAACCCATTTGGTATAGCTCCTGGCTTTTCTCTACCTTTTAACTGACCCCAGCCCAAGAGAAGTAGAATAATATGTCTGCTTGGTAAATTTGTAAAGAATCATCTGGGAATGCTTGGTTTAGCTCCATTATCTTTTTTTCCAGAACGGTAACTGCTTTCAGAAAGGGGGGTCTTTAATCCTGCAATGTGGGGAGGTAACTACCTTTGCCCCATTCACCCTGGTTAGAGAAACAGCTATATTTTGAACCGGACTCTTCTGTTTTTGTTTTTTATTTTCTTTTTCAATGATGAGGTACAAAATGGTTAACTCTCTTTCCTGTTAACTCTCCCCCTTTCTGCCATTCTCTATAAAATCTTCCTGTCTCTTGAAGGTTATTTATTCTAGCAGATATAAATATAAGTGTTAAATATTGGGAATGCCCTCTTCTGCTACTAAACTTTGCTTCCAAGCAAATGTTCATTCATTCATTCCAACCAAGGATGTGGTCATGTGTATTACTCTCCAAGTGACTCACTGATACTTTCCTACTAACCACTCTTTTCTTTACCCCTTCCCGTTGGCCAGTCATTGATTGTTTCTTTTATTCAGCTTACCAACACCTCTTATTTACAACTTGATCGAAAGGTAATTTCATTCTGCTCTAAATAAGTAGTTGTTTACCTTTTTTATACTCTTACTCAATTGTAAGTTTAAGGAAGGGACAAAGTGTTATCTTTATTTCTTACAACTCTAGATTCCATCACAATGCTAAGCACATTAAGTGTGCTGGGTAAATGTACACATTAAACTGAATTGCATCGAAATTATTCTTTATTATGTAGGTAGTACACGCCATTGTAAAAAAAAAAAGGGGGGCAATCTTGGAAATATAAGAAATAAATGAAAATAATTTGTAATACATCTACCAAAAGTCACTAGTTTCAGTCTTTTTTAAAAAACAGCTTTAGTAATACATAACTTACATGCCATAAAAAAGAGTACTTTTACAGTTCAGTGGATTCAAAGTTTATATGATTTCATAGCAATTACCACAATTCAGTTTTAGGACACATACATCATTCAAAAAAGTTCCTTTGTACTCATTTGAATCCTATAGTAATAAATACATTAAGATACATAGCTGGCTATCAAAAAAAAAAAGATATATAGCTGACTATCAAATTCTATGTAGAATTTTGTACTTAAAAGATTCCTAATGTAAATATTTCCCCCCTGGAATCAGGACCATAAAATGTAAATATTTGAATCTCTGCCTTATAATCTACTAATGATGTGCCCCAAATTACCATACTGATTTTAATTTTATTCCGATGTAAACTGTAACGGAGTAAACATATTTGTGTATAATTTCCTGAAGTAAAAAAAATATTGATTACATAGGTACAATCACTAGATTTTGACATATCACATATTATGTGATTGTTTTTCAAACATTTACAACTTTTTTCCCCAAAGTCTATATAAAAGGGATTATTGCCACCTTTAAGTATAGTCTTTGTAATTATGTAAAATTATACAAACCTTTGCAAATTTGAAGGATGATTCCAGAGAATGTGGCTGTGTATTGCCTTGGGGCTCATATGTACAATTTTGAGCGGTTGGCATGCTCCTGCTCATGAGAATGTGCTTGGGACTGAGTTCAGCCTGTGCTGAACCAGCCAAGCCTACCATGGGGCTGTATCCACTCAAGACTCGCCTTTTCTTCATCATGCAAAGGCACACCCCACTCCCCAAACTGTGTGCTCATCTGGGGAGGGCAATTTTGTCTAATTAGGTCAAAGGCTTCCTGAAGGCCAATTGGGGCCTTGATAGGCATCTTCAGAGTGATTACCATCCGAGTCTTTGCTTGCTTTTCAGATGCTGCTTTATGGAAGCAGCAAAGTTTAGCTGTGGAGACTAACTTATAAGAGGGTCAGGTGAACAGAGCTGTCTAGGGAGCTTGGAAAAAGTTCTTCATGATTGACCTGTCTAGGCTTATCTGTCATTGCAGTTAACTTGGGTCCTTCCCTCCTGCCCCCATACCTACTACCACCTTCATGCTGAATGTCCTCACTCTGCTGCCATCTGTATTCTTCTGTGTGTCCAAATACTCCTCATCCTTTAAGATTTGGCACACCATCTTCTTATGTTGTGGAACGTTCTTTTGTCACCCGAATTCTTAGCTACGCTTGGTATATAATTATCCCAATTAATTATCCTGCCTTTCCTTTCCTTAAATGTACATTATTTTTTGTCATTATACCATATGGTAGTTAAGTGTATATGCTCTGAAGCTGGCTGGGTTTGCAGCTTGGCTCCGTTACTTAACCAACAGAGAGTTCTTGTAATGTTTCTGAATCACTGTAGGCCTCAGTTTTATTGTGTGTAAAATAGAAATAATAATAAGAATACCTACCTCTTTGGGTTTTTATGGAGATCAACAAGTTGATGATATTGTTTTTGGAAAAGTACTTAGTGAATGGTTATTTTTATCTTTTATGTGAATTACTTCTTTTTGCCAAATGTGTTGTAAATTGTTTGAGAGCAGCAATTGTATCTTACATCACTTTGTATTCTAAATAACTATTGTTTCCACTTTCCAGACAAGAAATAGTAAGTTCAGAGAGGCCGTGATTCACTAGTGGTGGAACTGACATTGGGATGGGAGGACTACTGGTTGTCAGATCTGTGTTTCTTCAACTTCTACCATTTTGTGTGACATCAATATTATTTTTTCATAATGCAGTAATAATATTGATAGTCATAACACAGGTGTCTTCAAAGTGTGTTATGCACAGTGTTTTTTAATTTGTGCAAATAAGCTTTCTCTTTATGCTTTACACATATGAGAGGTCATACATTTCATATCATGACCTAGATATTTTTCTTCCTTTTTTCCCCCAGGCATCCTCTTTCATCCCATGAAATACATTTCAGTACTGTGTTTTCTTAACTTTAAATAAGGTAAAACTGGGAGTGTTCAATCAAAACAATTCTAATTGGCTACAAACATAAACATAACCTCATTTCACCCATATTGTTAGAAGAGTTAATTGGACCTGCAGAGCCACCAGCTAAATACACTGGTTTATGCAAACAGTGAATCTGATTTCCTCTAAAAACATCTCTCTGCAGTAGTAGTTGAAGGAGATAGGAAGGAGAGAAAATTTGGGGTGGGACTTCAAAAAATCAATTTGTTGTCAATTATCTGCTCTTACTAGACAGACTTGGAAAAAATCATTATATGACTTAAGTGAAAAAATGTATTTATGTACACATAATTCCTTTCAAATGGGAAGAGTAAAACAAGGAAATAATACACTGCAGTTGAGCTCAGGCAAAATTAACAGGGATGGACTTCCTCCTTTTCCTGACCTATTCCCTCAAATCCTGACCTATTCCCTCAAAATCCTTAATAAATATTGTCTTTAAGAGTTTAGTATTAGGAGACTTCCAGGGAAGATGGCAGAGTAGGAAGATCCTAACCTCACCTAGTTCCACAGATACAACTAGATAATGCCCACATTAGTGTAAATAACCCAGAAAACAGCCCAAAGACTGGCAGAACAGACTCTCCATGGCCAAGTGTAGAGAAGAAGACATATTGAAGAAGATAGGAAGGGTGGAGACATGTTTGGGACCTAAGTGGCCTGCTGGACTGTTCATGGGAGGGAGGTACATGGCAGGTATGGAGAAGGGAGAGAAACAGACCTTCACACCAAGTTTCTTGGGCATAGGGAACTTGCACAGGGAAGATGAATCCGCATAACATTTGGCTTTGGAAACCAGAGGGGCCTAATTTCATGAGTTCTTACAACCTCTGGGGCTTGACACCTGGCACTTTAAAAGTCAGTGGAAAGGACGGAGGTTGATAGGAAACAGTCCTCATCCTTAAAGAGACAGCATGACAAATAGCCCCTTGAAGGTACAGCATAGAATCAGCAGTTCGAAAATGCTGGGGTATATGGAAATGAGATTTATTTACTAATCTCAGTATGCTGGAGAGGCAGGGATCTCTAGGAGACTTCTCAAGGACCAAAGGAGCTGGCAGGTGCCACTGACCTCCCCTGCCCTCCCTGCTAACAGCCTGCCCATCCTCCTGTTCTCCTGAAGACATGGCCCTTCCAGCCAGATCTCAGCTACAGGTACCCTCCCATAGCACACCTGAGCAAACCTTGCTAACACTGCACACCCCACCCTTATACTTTTCTGTGGATCTCCTCCTTCAACCAGGTCTGTGAGGCTGGCTACATATACCTTCCTGTAGTGGGCAAGGGCTGATCTTGTTGGCAGTGTGCACCCTGACCCACTTTCCTGCAGACTTGCCTGTTCCAGCCCTGCCATAGGAGTTTTTTAAGAAGACAGAGGAATATGTCCCAAATGAAAGAACAGGACAAAATCACAGCAAGAGAGCTCAGATAAATGGATAGAAGTAATATGTCTGATAGAGAATTTAAAGTAATGGTCATAAAGATACTTGAGAAAAGAGTGGAAAGTGAAAAGGAAGCTGGGGTACCAATACTTATACTGGACAAAGTAGACTTTAAAACAGACTGTAATGAGACAAAGAAGGGCACTATATAATCATAAATGGAGCAATGCACAAGAAGATATAACAGTTGTAAATACTTATGCACTCAATGTGGGAGCACCCATATACATAAAGCAGTTAATAACAACGAAGGAGGCAATCAGTGTAATAGAATACAGTGGCTTCGAATGACACATTGGACTAGACAGATCTAACAGTTATATTCAGAACATTCTATCCTAAAACAGCAGAATACACATTCTTTTCAAGTGCACACAGAACATTCTCCAGAGTAGATCACATATTAGGCCACAAAACAAGTCTCAATAAATTCAAAGAGATCAAAATCATACTGTGCATCTTTTCCCACCACAATTCTAGAAAACTAGAAATCAACTATAAGAAAAAAGTCTGAAAAGAACACAAAGACGTGGGTTAAGCAGTGTGCTACTAAACAATGAATAGGTCAACCAAGAAACCAGAGAGAAAATAAAAAACACATGGAGGCAAATGAAAGTGAAAACACAACAGTCCAAAGTGTTTGAGATGTAGCTAAAGCTGTTAAAAGAGGGAAGTTTATAACAATACATGCCTACCTCAAGAAGTAAGAAAAATCTCAAATAAATAACCTAAACTTACACATGAAGGAGCTAGAGAAAGAACAAACAAAACCCCAAACCAGAAGGAAGGAAATAAAGATCAGAGCAGAATGAAATGATATAGAAACTAAAAATAATAGATCAGTGAAACCAAGAGGTGGTCTTTGACAAGATCAACAAAATTGATAAACATTTAGGCAAACTCATAAAAAAGGACTCAAAATCATGAATGAAAGAAGAGAAATAACCAACATCACAGAAATACATAGGATTATGAGGAAATATTATGAAAAATTTTATGCCAACAAGTTGGACAACCTAGAAGAAATGGATACATTTCCAGAAATCTATAACCTCCCAAATCTGAATCAAGAAGAAATAGAAAATTTGGACAGACTGATTACCAACAATGAAATTGAATCAGTAATAATAATAATAAAAACCTAGCCAAAGACCAAGACTAGACAGTTTCACAGGTGAATTCTACCAAACATTAAAAGAAGAGTTAATATCTACTATTCTCAAACTATTCCAGAGAATAGAAGAGGAAGGAAAACTTCCAAATTAATTTTATGAGGCCAGGATTAGCCTTGATACCAAAATCAGATAAAGATATACACAACTAATGAATCATTGAACATTATATCAAAAACTAATGTACTATACCTTGGCTAATTGAATTTAAATAAAAAGAAGAAAAGATACTACGAAAAGCTAGAACTCTGATAAGCATAGATACAAAAACTCTCAACAATGTATTAGTAAACAGCATCCAACAATACAGTAAAAAAAATCATTTACCACAATGAAGTGGGATTTATTCCTAGGATACAAGGGTGGTTCAGTATTCACAAATCAATCAATGCGATACATCACATCAACAAGAGAAAGGATAAAAACCATATGATCATTTCAATGGATGTAGAAAGAGCACCTGACAAAGTACAACAATCCATTCATGATTAAAATCCTCAACAAAGTAGGTTTAGAGGGAGCATATCTCAACATAATAAAGGCCTTACATGAAAAACCCACAGCTAACATTATACTCAATGGTGAAAACTGACAGCTTTTCCATTAAGATCAGGAATAAGACAAGGATGTCCACTTTTACCACCTTTATTCAACATAGTACTGGAAGTCCTAGCCACAACAGTCAGACAAGAAAAGAAATAAAAGGAATCTGAATTGGTAAGGAGGTAAGGAAGGAGTAAAACCCTCACTACTTGCAGATGACATGATACTATATATAGAAAATACTAAGGATTCCACCAAAAGAACACAAAAAACCCCCACCAAAACCTTAACCCCCCCCCCCCACCAAAACAAACACCTACTAGAAATGAAAAATGAATTCAGTAAGGTCACAGGATATAAAATCAATGTAAAGAAATCTGTTTCATTTCTCTACACTAATAATGAAATAGCAGAAAGAGAAATTAGGAAAAACAGTCCCATTTACAATTGCACCGAAGATAATAAAACATTTAGGAATAGACTTAACCAAAGAGATGAAAGACCTGTACTCTGAAAACTGTAAAACAGTGATGAAAGAAATTGAAGATGACACAAACAAATGGAAAGGTATTTCATGCTTATGGATTGGAAGAACAAATATTGTTAAAGTGTCCATGCTACCCAAAGCAGGCTACAGATTTAATATAATTTCTATAAAAATACCAACAGCATTTTTCACAGGACTAGAACAAATAATCCTAAAATTTGTATGGAACCACAAAAGACCCTGAATAGCTAAAGCAATGTTGAAAAAGAAGAACAAAGCTGAAGTATTTCAAGATTTCAAGATATACTACAAAGCTGTAGCAATCAAAACAATATGGTATTGACACCAAAATAGTCACAGGTCAATAGAACAGAAAAGAGAGTCTAGAAATAAACCCACAATTATATGGTCATTAATCTTCAATAAAGGAAGCAAGAATATGTGATGGGAAAAAGCCTCTTCAACAAATAGTGTTGAGAAAACTGGACAGTTTTGTGCAAAATATTTAAACTGGACCACTTTCTTACACCATACACAAAAATAACCTAAATTCTAAAATGGATTAAGAGCCAAAATGAGAGGCCTGAAGCCCTAAGAATCTTAGAAGAGAGCATAGGCAGTAATATCTCTAACATTGGCCATAGCAATATTTTTCTAGATGTTTTCCTGAGGCAAGGGAGACAAAAGCAAAAATAAACTGTTGAGACTACATCAAAATAAAAAGCCTCTGCACAGCAGAGGAAATACTCAACAAAACTAATACATATCCTACTGAATAGGAGAAGGTATTTGTAAATGACATATTCAATAAAGGGTTAGTATCCAAAATATATTAGGAACTTATGCAACTCAATACCACCCCCCCCAAATAATCTAATTAAAGTAGGCAGAAGACATGAACAGACATTTCTCCAAAGAAGACATTCAGATGGCCAACAGACACATGAAAGGATGCTCAGCATCACTCATTGTCAGGGAAATGCAAGTCAAAACCACAATGAGATAACACCTCATACCTATCAGAATGGCTAAAATAAAAACCTCAAGGAACAACAAATGTTGGCGAGGATGTGGAGAAAAATGAACTGTTGTGCACTGTTGATAGGAATATAAACTGGTGTAGCCACTACTGAAGACAGTATGGAGGTTCGTTCTGATCCAGTAATCGCACTACTGATTATTTGTCCAAAGAATATGAAAACACTAATTCAAAGGGATACATGCACTCCTACAATTATAACAGCATGATATACAATAGCCATATTGTAGAAGCAGCCTAAGTTTCTATCAATAGATGAATGGATATGTATATATGTATATACATATATATATGTGTATGTGTATAAATGGAATATTATTCAGCCATAAAAAATAATGAACTCTTGCTGTTTGTAATGACATTGATGAATCTACAGAGTAGAATGTTAAGTGAAATAGAGAAAGACAAATACCATATGATTTCCCTAGATGTGGAATTCAAGAAAAAGACAAAGAAAAAAAGAGATGAACCAAGAAACATACTCTTGAATATAGAGAACAAAATGATGGTTCCAGAAGGGAGGTGGGTGAGGGGATGGGTGAAATTGGTGAAGGGAATTAAGAATACCCTTAATATGATGCACACTGAGTAATGTGTAGAATTGTTGCATCACAATATTGTGTACCTTACATGGGTGGGGGGATAGGTTAAATAGGTGATGGGATTAAGGAGTGCACTTATGTGTTGAGCACCGGGTGTTGTATGGAAGTGTGGAGTCACTGTATTGTACAAAAGAAACTAATATTACACTGTATGATAACTGGAATAAAAGTAAAATTTTAAACACAATACTGTATGCCTTAATCTAATATACACTGTATGTTGACTATATGGAATTAAATAAAAAAGAGTTTGGGGAATTTAAAACTGACAAGTGTTTTTCTTTTTTTTTTTTTTCCTTTTCGCCTTTGTTATGTTTGCTGTATGAGCATATATGTCTAAGAAATACAAAATTAAAGTAAAGTTATATTTATTTAGCTGTGTTTGACTTAGAATTTGTTCAGATTGCATCTCCCTTTAGCAAGTTAGGAAAACATTATAAGTCTCATTTTTTTTTAACCCGTGAAAGGGGTGAAGGGCCATATAAAAGTTACATGATAATGTGTTGCTGCTAAATTCTAAAGTACTGCACAAATGTGAGAAATGTTGTGGGGAATTGTATTTAAGACACAATAATTTAAACGAATATGAAAGGGGTAATTTGCCTCCCCCCCCCCCCAGAAAAGCCTGTTTCAGCCAGTCTGGGAGCATTGTTTACAACTTAACAATAAATAGGCTAATATAAAATTTTCATAATGAGTTTACTAAACAAGATGCTCTCTGTGGAATCTTTTCCTTTACCATTTAATCAGATTTTAGTTTTTGTGCCTTTTAAATATGCCTCATAATTTTTACTTTCCACAAAGTCAAAATGTTGGCCATTCAGTAAATGCAAATTCATGAGCCCTGCTTACTGCTTTCTACACCTTAGTTGGGAAATCTCAGATTTGCAAATCTGGGTTGAATTACAAGCTTCCATTGCTTTGTAGAGGCAATGTTCCTTTCTGTAAATCTTCTGAACTTCCTTTTTCTTTGGGATTTCTTAAAACAGAGGAAAACAAAGGTGGAGGTAAATGTGTCCTCACTCCTTGCTCATTATTAGTATGACTTTTTTTATTGGGCAGTAGGTGCTGTCACATATTTTACAAATACCTGAGATCTTCACATATTCTTTGGTGGCTTGAGATTTTTTTCTTAGCATAGTATTCAGTGCACATCTCAGGAAAAATCAGTAACCATCCCTCCATTGATCTGCTTGCTGTGGTGCTGTTGGTATGCTTTGCGTAAGTAATGCTAAATTCCATCTTCCTAGGGTCTGTATCCAAACATGATTACTAAGGCTACAGCCAACCCAACATTGTGCTACACGTTGTGTGGGATAGAATAAAGGTCATCTTTAATTGTTAGCTTTGTGAACCATATTGTTACAAAAGTATTTAAAGGCTTAAAATCCAGAAGAGAAGATGAGCTGTATGCATGTAATAATTAACAAATAAGAGCAGGATCTGACTAAGGGATATAACATATGAATCAAGATATCAGTAGAGGCTAGAAATAGATCACTGAAGTGTATGATACTTGGGAAAGGCTTCTTGGAGTAAGCCTTTTGGAATGAGTAGGAATTAAGCAAGGTTCAATGTAGGAAGAGAGGTGTTCCATTGAGTTTGAGATATAGGCCAATGGGAACAAAATTGTTGATCTTTTTGTCTGAATGTTTATGAGATGACACTTTATTTTTTTCCTTTTTGGACTTTGCTTTTTCAAGAGGCACATACAATTCAATGTAAGTGATGTGGGGCCTTTCTTTATATATAATTTTAGTAGGCACCTGTATCTGTCAGTTTACTTTCCTTTGGAAAAAGATATTTCTTTTCTTCCAGAAGACTTTCTTTCTATATACCTCCAGCCAGTCATTTCATATATATGCCTTCTAAATAGGGTTTTCCCCCCCCCCATAAGATCCTGCCATTTTGGTCATGTTTGATTGGTTGAAGGGTGAATACCATGGCTATCTGGCCCTGCCTGGACCAAAAGTCTCTTGCCCAGGAATTTGGCCTTGGAAATAGAATACTAGGCCAGTCTTCCTCTGGTACTGAAGCTGTAAGGTATAAATCTGGGGAGCTTTCAGCAGTCATGATTGGTCATGTGCAGCAAGACGCTCTGCAGTGAGAGAGCAGAATCAGGTGATATATAAAAATAAGCAACTGAAAGACAGAAAGGAGCATCTTGCTGGATTTGCTTTCCTGAGATCTAATCATTATCTTGCTCTTAGTTTTCATGAAATATCCCTGCTTTCTTTAATAAGTGTCCTTTCTGTTTAAGGAATTAAAATGTTTTATTTTTTGTCTTTTAATCAAAAAAGCCTTTCTTCTACTTTAGCAAATTTGAAATTTGGTTAGAAATTGGATCCTGAGCCTCGTGATTCCATTTTGCAAATTAGGAAAAGGCTGTCCTTCTAGGCTGACTTAGCCCCGTGGGTTCAAGAACAGTTGAGGGGAGTGAAGCTAGTTTTCAGGCTCTATTGCCCCCTCAGCTTTGACTTCTTTTTTTTTTTTTTTTTTTAAGATTTTATTTATTTAGTTGACAGAGATAGAGACAGCCAGCGAGAGAGGGAACACAAGCAGGGGGAGTGGGAGAGGAAGAGGCAGGCTCATAGCGGAAGAGCCTGACGTGGGGCTCGATCCCATAACGCCGGGATCACGCCCTGAGCCGAAGGCAGACGCCTAACCACTGTGCCACCCAGGCGCCCCTCAGCTTTGACTTCTTATCCAGTAAAACTGCATAGGCGTATGTGGGACCCCTGCAGAGGCCCTGAGTCCTCAGCCTTAGGTATAAACCAGTTTTGGTTTAGAACTCTCTATGTACTAAACCCTTCATTGTGGCTTTGTAATTATCCACAGAATTCTGGGGTTATCACTGAAATAACCTACTCCCCTCTCATTTTTTAAGATTACCTACTTTTGAATCAAGCTTTTTGGTCCCCAGGAAATGTTTTTTGGTCACTTCTACTCATGATGGTCTTGAGCATGAGGGTCAATGGATAGGGGTGAAATTTGTTTATAGGGATAAAATCATATGAGGCAAGAAGGGCAAGTGGCTGGCTTACCTTCTGCCTTATGATTTGAACAGGAAAAGAAAAGTTGGTGAATCAATTGTAAATACTTTTTGTAGTTGCCCTAAATCTGGACTTCAAATACTGTTGCCAGTGCTGTATAGTAGAAGAAAATTAATCCCTAATGCAAACAGAATGTACAAAGAAAGTTTATGCCTGGGCTTATCAGATCATGATTTAAGTCCTTGTACATGGACTGTTCTCCAAACAGGTGATGCTTGCTCTTCTGCAAGGTCAGCTAGAGTCTTTGCAGATGCCTGACATAGCCAGAACATCCTACTAAAACAAGGACATGTTTTTCTCTGAGGTTTGGAAAGATGTTACACAGGCCACAATGGAGATGTGTGGTATAACCAATTTTCCCTATAAACTTTTCCATGAAAAAAAATATAATTTATATTCTTGGTGCAAGAAAGGAAGAGCACGTTCTATGTATGGAGCAAGCAACCTGGTTGGGAAGTCTCATATGAAGCTAAGATGGAGCAAGTGGGCTCATGTTGAGAACTGAAATTCTCTAGCTTCAGATTTTTCTAAAGTTCTACTTTACAAATTTAACGGTAAGGAAAAGAGTCTTAAAGGGAAGTAGGTGGCTTGTGGTTTATGAAATCGTTGAGTCATCTCTCCTATCCTCAGTTTGTGTACAGTATCTCTGTATCCCTACCACCATTCTAAATTGTCATTGTCTCTTATTATGTGTATTACACAAACTTTTGGACTCTCTCCCTGATGTTCCTCTCACTTCCCTTAATTCTATAAGCCAGAGTTGTTCTTCTAAAGCGTTTAATGTGAGAGGCATTATATAGGTGATTACAATTTTGGATCTGCAATATAGCGCTTAAAAGCAAGCCATAAAACTATCAAAATCATCCTCAAATAACTTAGTTGCATGTATGCTAGAACAAAGTCCAACGTATTTTAAAGGAAAAAAAAAATCCAGCACTTAATAATGTAAAATTCACAATGTATGCCGTCCAAGATAACATTACCACTTTAGCAAAGAAATGGGAAAATATGATCCAAAATCAAGAAAATGAGGTCAATAGAAATATACCCAGAAATGAAAGATACAGAATCAGCAGACTAGGAACTTAAAGTATCTATTATAAATACAGCAAATAGGTTCAAGGATGTAAAGGAAAACATAAGCATAATGAACAGACACATTGGAAATTACAAAACAGAACAAGATAGAAGAAAAATATAAAAATTGGAGAGGAAATGTATTATTTTCTGTGTATGGCTAGGTCTCTCTAACCTCTTGCTTCTTAATCTGTTTTTGTCTCTCAGGCTGTGATTGTCTTGGCATAATTTTTTTTTAAATCATTTCTCTCCTATGGAAATCTCTCCATCCACCTGTCTTTATAAATAGACACACTGTAACCAAATATAAAAAAAAATTTTAGACATTCAACATTATTAGAAGAAAACAATGATTTTGGGAATTTTCCCATCCTTATGAAGGGAAATTATTTATTTTTAACTTAATTTGATTGAATAATAATTCTCTAAGTCTGGATTTCTTAAAGTCATTATCAATACAAGGCCTATATTATACATAATTAGAAAAAAAAGAAGTCACTTGGAGTAGCACTGTCTGTGCCTCTCTGGTCTTAGCATTGTGGTGTAAGCTTTTTGGACTTTGAACTACCAACATCTGCATTTCTGCCTGATACTGTCTGTGAAGGATGGGCATGGGACATTGGCAGTATTAGGGAATTAAGGGGACCCTCCATGCAGTAACCAATAAATGTGTTAGTGTGTAAGTGGCCTTTTAGGAGGAATAGTGGGAACTTACTTGAAAAGTCACCATTCATCAGCCTCCTTCTCTTACCAGCCTTGTTTTCCTACCCCTCGCTTCATGTTTTCTGGGATTACCTCCCAAACAACAACATTCACTAGTATTCTATTCTCAGGGTCTGTTTTCTGGGGGAACTCAAACTAAGACAACATCTGAGTTGAGCCTGTGGCTTCTAAGATAGAAGAGTGTATAGAACGTGGAAGCAGAGAGGAGCTGCCTCTTACTGGGAGGCTATATTCTCCAGGTGGATGTGTGATGAGGGTTAAAGTTGCTTTGGAAATTTCATAGGAAGATACCACATTGGAGACCTACATGCCTTCTCTTATTACTTCAACACAGCAAGATTTTCTTGGGTTTGGACTGATGGCTTTATCTGTTTATTTGAGAACCTGATAAAATAGTTGGCTTAATTTTGGGGACTATTATGTATCAAAAATTAAAATTTTGAACATTGGAATGATAACAAGAGCTGCGCCTACTGTGAGGAAGGGAACAGCACTGCCAGTTCCTATCTCTTGCTCTTTCCAGGACATTTGGCCCCTGAGTAGAATACAGGGAGCAGTTCTTTGACTGTTTGAATAGTTTTCTAGGTCTTTCCTTTCTTCTCTCTCTCTCTCACCATACCCAAATTCCTCAGATGAGTATGGTTTGAAAATCAGGATCAAGTTAACTTATACTCTATGTATAATGGTTAGCAGTCACAGTGATAATGGTTAGCAGCATTTGAATTCAGACTCCATGATTTATTTGCCACCTAATCAAGCTACTTAACCTCTCTAAATCCCAGTTTACTCATGTGTCAAAAGGAAATAATATTAGAGAACATCTCATATACTTGTTATAAGAATTAAATAACAGATGTAAACTATTTAGGAAGTGCATAGCATTTATTAAGCATATGTTAAGGCTAACTACTAGTATTTTCCCACTCTTGGTACCCTGTCACCCCTCCCCAGGCCTTTCTTTCCTCTTTCTTACATAACCATCGATATTTATTTCCATTATTCGCTTTTGCTACCAAGACCTGAGAGTTGACAGCCTGTGTAATGAATAATTTTCTTTCATTTAGCTTAGATTGCTGACAGTGTATTTCATTAACTTTTGCTCTAGTGCCTACAGACTGGGATTTCAGGTAAATTGTTTGTGGTCTGTGCTGGGATTTATTTTTTAGTTGGACATATTTCTTTCTAACCTGAAAACTTATGGTAAAAATAAAGCAAGCGCTAAGAGAGATGAAAGTCTTAAAAGTAGCCTGGAGGACTTTTATTTTGCAAGAGTCTCCTCTCTCTTTCAAAGAATTTTGACTCAACTAAGGAGATTTACTTTTCTCTTGTCCCTAAAAAGAAATACATTTCCTGAAAGAGTGGAGATGACAGTAACCATATAATAGATGGTGAACGTACAGACTACCCTTCAAAGGAGATCCAACCACCAATGTGATAGGACACTTTGCTTTTGAAAATAAACAAAGAGAGGCCCCTGCTGTATTTGGATGTGTAGATTGCCTTAAGTGATAAAAATGCTACTTAACAAAGATACGGAATAGATTCAAGCTTCTCCACCAAATTTACTTTTAAAAGATACATTCAAGTTGCTGAACAATTTGAGTTACTTTTAGAAAAGTTTGATTCAATAGTACATTATCCTGTTTAATGTTAGTCTGGTGCTTATAAAATGTTGTAGCTAAAGATGAAACTGTCTATCAGGGGGACAGCTTTCAGTAAATTAATGAATTGAGGAAGATAAAAATTTATTAATGAATTAGTTTCTGCTTTGACTTCTGTTGTGAAAGGTAATTAGTTTATCTTTGTTTTGGTTTAATTATAGAAGTATAACCTAAGTAGACTCCTGCTGTGAAATGATAAAATGTATGAAATTAAAAGACAAATGGGGGAAATCAACATTTTAGATTTAATATTGTACACTAAAGATTTAATTAATGCAGAGCATGTCACTGATATCAGATGGCTGGCATTGACAGATTATACTGTGACTAATATTTCAGCTCATATTTTTCTCTACTCCAGACTTGAGAGGATCATGGGATTCTTTCTAAATCCTGTGACATATTTTTGATGCATTTGTCCTAGTCTTTGTGTTTGAGGATGATGCTGTTGAGGGTATGTGAGTATTCAGGTGGATGTTCACATGTTCTTTCCACATTGTTGTCATGTGACTAACCTCTTCTGTGATCAGAGGGTTTTTTGGGGGATAGATCTATCGTTATATCTGACATTGGTACTTGGATTCATGATTGGCACAAATGATTATTCAGACTCAATAGCTTTAAACGTCTTTTTTTCATATAACTATGACCAGCTCATTGCTGTGCACACCCACACCTACCTTTTCTCATGTTTCCATGCCTGTATTTGACTGCTGACAATAATGTGGCTCTTTGTATTTAAACACAATGTGAAAGGAAAATAAGGTCCATGTCATGGTGACTTATGTCACCCAACAAATGTTTCCCTTTCACTGCCTGGAAGAAAGCAAAAATCAAACTGTAGCCCACATTTCAAGAGCATGCATTGCATAGAGGACAATTCTTTATGGAATAAAGTATCAAGAATAAATAAATAGATAAGTTTAAGGGTCCCATGAGCTGTATCTTCATATTCTTTATCCCTTTTGGGTTTGCTCATTGGCAACACAGCATTCCCTACATGACTATGGACATACCACAAGTTGACAAGGCACATTGGATCTAGCAGGTGGGACTTGTTTAATTTGGAGAAATCCTCTACCTTATGTTTGAAATTTTATCACACACCATTTGGTGGTGACCTACCTACCTAAGTGTTATGGATGCCTTAGAGGCTTTTTGGGAAGTCTAGATGGTAGTTGACAACACCCAGAGGTGGCTAAGGACTGGGAATCTGGCTCCCATTCTCTCTATTCCCACAAAGTTTGTGTTATGAGCCTTGTTCCATCATTCCCTTTAGAAGGCTAGTCTACCTATATATTGGTTTCCTGACAAGATCTCTATATATTGGCATGTCTCCTCGTCTCCCTGAGAGCACCCTAGCTCAGGAAAGGTTCAACGCAAGCAGGAGAACAGGATAAAACATCTGATTAAGGCAACTGAATTTTCCTATTGTATGTGATGGTGATCATGAGCATGTATCAGATTGGTACACAGATCCTCTGTGTGGCGTTCTTGGCATCTGTGGTGCCCTTTTGTCTCGATCTGTTTGGGCTGCTTAACAAAATACCATAGACTGGTGGTGTGAACAATAGAAATTTATTTCCCATAGTTCTGGAGGCTGGGAACTCCAGAATCAAGGTGCTAACAAGGTAAGTTTCCTCCTGGGTCCTATTCTCTTGACTTGTAGGTGGCTGCCATCTCACTGCGTGCCAATATGGCTTTGTTTTGTGCACATGCAAGTAGAGGGAGAGCAAACTCTATG
This sequence comes from Ursus arctos, assembly GCF_023065955.2. Taxonomy (NCBI): domain Eukaryota; kingdom Metazoa; phylum Chordata; class Mammalia; order Carnivora; family Ursidae; genus Ursus; species Ursus arctos. The sequence goes on from NW_026623089.1 coordinate 19,922,292, forward strand.
TCTCTTCTTATAAGGGCACCAATCCCATCATGAAGCCCTACCTTTATGACCTCATCCAACACTAATTAACTCCCAAAGGCTCCATCTCCAAATATGATCACATTTTGGGTCATTGCTTCTACATACAAATTTTGAGAGGATATTACCATTCAGTCTGTAGCACCATTGTTTGCTAAGGAAGCCTTTATGGGCAACTTCAAGGGCTTAAGAGCTAGGCTCTGCCTGGGACTAGGTGACTGAGGTGTGGTGGAGATAGAGGAGGAACAGGAGGGGGATTTGGATTATTAAAGAAGTGACTCATGTAGCATGAAAACAGCCATCCCAGATTTATTGCACCCTCCTGAAAAACCCCGTTAGTCTGAAATACGGAATTCAAGAGAAAATCAGATTCCAATTAAAGAAGGAAAATAACTCATTCTGCCTCCAAAGAACGGAGCACTCTGAACACTTAACTACCTGATGGTTGAGGGAGAGGCTAGTGAAAAGTTTAATTGCTTCATTTGTCACTCATGTACATTGCCTTTCCCTGCTCTCTGTCCCAGTCCTTCTCCTCCTCTTAAATTGTCTTTCCATGACCATTCCTCATTTCCCCTTACCTGACAATCTCCTCATATTTCTCCTTCTTGATTTGAATTATGTGTCAGTGCTTTCTAGGAAGCAATGGCTGATTTGGTTTCTACAAAGAGACTCCACTTAGAACTAGTATTTCTAATGGGTGCTGCATGTTCAGATGAGGGTGTGGCAGGCTCCTTTGACTCATTATGGCCCCTCTGAACTCTTCTTTCTCAAAACTATTTCTTTCGTATTGGTCATCTCTTTCTCTTTGGTCATCTATGGTAGAGATTTTCTTTCCATTTTCACTCTCTTTTCCACCTCTTCCAGCTAATTGCTCATGAAATCATATCAATTTTAGACTCTCATAACCCTCTTTCCCCTTGTCAGACAGCTGGATCCTCCATCTACTGCTTGATCCACCCCTCCCTTATTTTCTTGTCAGAATTAATATAATACCTTGCTAACTGTTCTCCCTTTCTCCAGCTTTGCCAATTTCAAATCCACCTTCAACAATTTTAGTGTGGTTTCCCTAAAATGCACGTATTATTGTGCCACTCTGCTAAAAAAATCCTTTAGTAGTTCTTTGACTCTCACAAGATAAAGCTCAGACTCCCTAGGTTGGCATACATGAGTCTCTTTACGATCCAGCCCGTCTGCTTTCTGGCTTCATATTCTATCACTTTACTTTTATCATCTTTACTTTTGCCATATTGAGCCACTCATATTTTCCCAAAGTATCATGTTTTGCCAAACTCTGCCTTTGCATGTGTTGTTCCCTTTCCCTGGAATACTTCTTTCTCATTTCTTTGTCTAGCAAACTCATTTTGAGACTTCAAGATCAGGGTCAAACATCACCTCCCTTTGGAACTGTTTCTTTTCTTTTCTTTTTTTTTTTTTAAATAATAATCTTTTATTATGTTAGTCATCATACAGTACATCCCTAGTTTTTGATGCAATGTTCCATGATTCATTACTTGCGTATAACACCCAGTACACCATGCAATACGTGCCCTTCTTAATACCCATCACCGGCCTATCCCAATCCCCCACCCCCCTGCTATTCTCTCTTCCTTTTTCTCTCACTCCACTCAAGATAAGTTAACTACACCTTCTTTATGCATGACTTTTTATTTTTTGCCCTTTTTTTCTTGGGGACTAGTTCAGTGCTTGGTACAGAGTTAGTGATAAAATATGTTGATTGAGTGAATGAATAAATGAATTCATGAGTAAAATAAAAAAAATTTTGAATAAGCTGCTGATTTGTCAAAGATTTTTTGTTTTTATTTATTATATTTACATATTTACTTAGCAACTGATTTCTCCATGAACATGATGATCTTTATCACCTAAAGGTTTAGAAGAATCTGGAATTACTTTTCCTTCTAGGCACAATGGGCATTAAAAACTAAGTACATCCTTGTAGGTGAAAACAAACAAACAAGGAGTCTAACACTGGTTTTAGTATTTTTCCACTGGAAATCACAGCTTCATGTATCATTGTCCTATCAGAAAAATGTGCCCTATTTCTAGATTTGAAAGGCTGGAAGTGTAACTGTATAGCTAAGAATCAACCACGTCTGAAATTCACTCTCTTCCACTAGTACATTTTTTCCCCCTCACTGTGAAAACAACTTTATTGTGGTCTTTATTTGTATAATTAGCATATGCTCTTTGGAATAATCTTAATAATACACAGAAGTTTATAAAAGAGCCTAAAAACTTACTTAAAATCCTTCCATCCTGAGATGATCCCAATAGCCATACATTGACATTTTTGCATCCTCTTTGGATACATACCCATACATATATATTGTTTGACAGAGATGAGATTATTTCAGGCATGATGTATTTGGGGATTTAGGGATATCTTTTTAAAAATTCAGTCTTTTGTTATTTTACTTCCCTCTTTCTCTTCTGCATGCCCTTTCATTTGCATCAACCCTTCTCTCCATTCCAGAAAACCCATGATAACTACCTTGTGGACAAGGTCCTGGTAGAGGGCAGGCAGGCAGGAGTGAATGAATGAATGAAGCCATGTTTTTTTTATAAAAAAATACTCTAGAAATTTCTCCTACTTTCTTGTTATAGAGCCAATTCATTCTTTTATTAGTTTATTTCTGAGGGATTCATTGTGATTTCAGTTGTCCACCTGGACCAAGTCTGCTTTGAATATCTTTTGGGTAGGTGACCATTGCTTCAATTTTTTTCAGATAAATTCCAAGGAGAGGTACTGATGTGTGAAAGAGTATGTGGATTTTCACTTATAAAAGAGCAAAGTTGATCTGTTAAAGGTTGCTTTTCACATTTCTAATGAAAGAGAGCATTTTTGGGGAATCTCACTTCAGCATTCTCACAATTAGTAGCTGCTTTCATTCTCTTTAACTTTTTGCCAGTCTGGTAGATCTAAAATGATACCTCATACTTTTAAAATTTGCATTTCTCTGATTATTAGGGGTGCTAAACATATGTTCATGTGTATTTGGCAAACATGTTCTGTAAATTACCTGTTCATAGCTTTTGCCTTCTCCTCTCCTTTTTTTAAAAAAACTTGTTATTTTGAAATAATTTTAGACTTATAAAAGATATCTGCATAACTTCACTGGTGAAGTTAAATCTTGATCACTTGGCTAAGCTGCTGTCTGCCAGTTTTCTTTATTGAAAAGTTACCATTTTTCCCTTTGACATTAATAAATATTTTGGAGAGAGGTATTTTGAGGCTATGCAAATATCCTATTTCTTCTGAAACTTTTGCCCACTAATTTTAGCATTCATCGGTGGCTCTCACCTATAGTAATTATTACTATACTGTTCTAATAGTGATTTTATATTTCCTTCATCCCTTCTACATTTATTCATTAAAATTCTTCTGTAAGGAGGAGATACCACTTCTTTCCTATTTATTTACTTATTCCATAATTTGTTAATTAAGTGTATCTTCATGGAAATTTATTTTCTTCTTTGGATTATAATCCCATAGTAACATTTTCTTGTATAAATTATTACAGATTTGGCCATTGGGAGCTCTGTTCACACCCTCTGCTGTAAGAACCTCTTTAGATAATTCTTAAAGAGTAGATCTGCTAGAAATAAATTCCCACAGTCTTTGCTTGTCTGAGAACATCTTTATTTTTCCTCACTTTTGGAAAGACATTTTTAACACTCATTTCTCTCACACCCCACTCTTTCTTTTTCCCCTGGCAACTACTAATATGTTCTCCATTTCTATAATGTTGTTATTTTAAGAATGTTCTGTAAATGGAATCAGACGGTAAGTAATCCTTTGGGATTGCTTTATTCACTTGCTAAAATTCTCTGGAAATTGATCCAGATTGTTGTATATGCCAAGAGTTTGTTCTTTCTTCCTTTCCTTTCCTTTCCTTTCCTTTCCTTTCCTTTCCTTTCCTTTCCTTCCCTTCCCTTCCCTTCCCTTCCCTTCCCTTCCCTTCCCTTTCTTTTCCTTCCTTCCTTTTTTTTCGTTTTCTTTTCCTTTTCTCTTTCTTTCTTTCTTTCTTTCTTTCTTTCTTTCTTTCTTTCTTTCTTTCTTCTTTCTCTTTGCTGAACCATATTTCATGGTATGGATATATCTTAGATTGCTCACTTGTTAAAGGACACCTGGGTTAAGATTTTGGCTTTGTGTATAGGTTTTGTGTGTGTGTGTGTGTGTGTGTGTGTGTGTGAGAATGTAAGTTCTTAATTTCTCTGGATAAATGACTAGGAATTGCAGTTGCTGTGCTATGTGATATAAGAAACTGCCAAACTGTTTTCCAGAGTGGCTGTACCATTTTACGTTTCCATCAGCAGTGTATGAGTGATCCATTTCTTCTGCATCCACCAGTATTTGGTGGTGTTACTATTTTTCATTTGAGCCATGCCGTTGGATGTGTCCTAAAATATCATTGTGGTTTGAGTTTTTATTTTCCTAATGGCTCATAATGTTAAACATCTTTCCATGTGCTTATTTCCACCTGTGTATCTTCTTCAGTAAAATGTCTTTTCATGTCTTTTGCTTGTTTCCTAACTGGATTGTTTTATTACTATAGAGTTTTGAGAGATTTTAATATGTGCTAGATACTAGTTTTTAAGTTGGATGTGTGGTTTGAAAATATTTTCTCCCAGCCTGTAGCTTATGTTTTCATCCTTTTAACAGAATCTTTCACCTTGCAAAAGTACTTAATTGTGATGAATTCCAATTTGTCACTTTTTCCTTTTGTGATTTTTTATTTTTGGTGTCAAGTCTATAATTTTATTTTCTTTGAAGTTTCCTATCCCTTTTGACTTCTTTTGAATTATTTGGATATATTTTAGAATTTCATTTTAATTTAGCTATTGGCTTTTTAACTATACTTTTTGTATTTTTAGTGGTTCTCTAGGGTAAAACTGCTGCCATGTCCTTTATTTTAGTGGTCTATTTAGAATTGATATTTTAATACTGCTCATAAACTGTAAAAAATTTTTCTACTTCAACTTAATACATTCTTTGTCATCTTTAATTTTATAGTTGTCAAAGGTATTATATCTACATAGAGTAAAAACCCATAAGAAAATATTATAATTTTGCATTAAACATTCTCATGCATTTTAAAGAAATTAAGAAGATAAATAATCTTATATTAACAGATATTTTTCATTTTAAATGTTCTTCATTCCTTATGGAAGGTCTGATTTTCACTCTAGTATCATTTTTCTTCAGCTTGAAGAAATTCTTTTAACACTTTGCATAGTGCAGGTTTACTGGCAACAAATATGCTTAGTTTCATTCATATGAAACAATCTTTATTTTGCCTTCATTCTTTGAAGACTATTTTTACTGCATGTAGAATTCTAAGTTGATCTCTTATTTTATTTTATTTTGTTTTATTTTCATTCAGTACTTTAAAGATGTGCTTCCAGGGTCCTCTGGTTTCTGTGATTTTCGATTTGCTCTTCTCCTTATGTCATGTCTTTTATTTTTCACTGGCTTCAAGAATTTCTTATTATTTTTGATTATTGACAGTTTGAATATGATTTTCCTAGATGTGGTTTTCTTCATATACATCCCATTTGGAATTTGCTGAGCTTACTGAATCTGTAAATTTATGTATTTCATCAAATGTGGATAGTTTGCTACCATTATTTTTTTAAAGTATTCCTTCTGCCTATTTCTACTTTCTCTCCTTCAGCAATTTTAAAAATAGGTATATTAAGAACTTTCGATATTGTCTAACAATTCTCTGAGTCTCTGTTGATTTTTAAAACATTTTTACTTCAAATTGGATATTTTCTATTAATGTATTTTCAAGTTCAGTGACTGTTTCCTAATACCTCCAAGGTAACTATTTTCAAAGATTGTACTTTTTACTTCCAGTACTACATTTGTTCCTTTTTAATATTTTCTGTTTCCATGTTGAGACTCCCTTCGTTTTCATTCATTATGAGAATATTTTGTTTTACCCCTTTGACCATGGTTGTAAGAGCTATTTTAAAAAATGCTTGCTGCTGATTCCAACTACAGGTATCTTGGATTAGATTTTTAATTATGTTTTCCCTTGAGAATGGGTGACATTTTCTTTTCTCTTTTTATGTTGAGTAATTTTAGTTTGCGTCTTGAATACTATAAATAATATATTTTTGAAACTCTGGATTCTGCTAATTTTCTGTGAAGAAAATTACCATTTTTTTAAATAGGCAATTAGTTTGATTAGTCTTAAACTGAAAACTCTTTTGGATAGAGTGGGTAGTGGTTAATTACCTAGATTCTAGTTCAGATTTCTTCTGGTCTATACTAGGCATAAATAATTTAATAGTCAGCCAAAGATTTTAGCAGAGTTTATACGGTGTATTTGGCTTTTGCATACTTTAGTGTTCTCCTTTCTAGGATTTACAACTCTTGCTGGTGATGCTGGCTAACATCAGGCAGCTCACTCCATTTTCTCTGGCCAGAAACATGGCAGACCTTCCCGACGAGGTTTAGTCTCTCTATACCATGCCACAACTACAGTTATCCTCAGAGAAAAGTCCCATAGATGGGACATTCATCCAGGAGATGCCATTTCATCCAGGTTTTGACTCTTTTCCCAAATCTGCCTGACTTTCTTCAGTCTCCAGAGCTCTCAGGTAATTGCCTGATGTATTTTTCCCCAAAGTTTAGAGTTATTAGTAGGAGGGTCAGTTTGCTATAGTCTTACTTCTTCATACCATTAGTGTGTTTAAATTAGGGCTACATTTAGTTTCTTTAAGGGATGGTATTGATTTGCCAACTTGTGATGAGAGTAACCTGGATTGATTTAGTTGTTTCAGGTTGTTGAACTCAAGGGTTTATTTCTCTTAATATTTCCCAGGAATTCAAGTTACCTGGGATGAAGATATGCTAGCTTATTTGGTAATAGCTCAGACTTTAGACTCAAGCACCCTGGGTTTAAATCCTTGCTCCACAAATTTTTAAACTATTGATCTTGGGGAAGTTGTTTCATCTCTGCCAGCTTCAGCTTTTATCACCTAGGAAATGGGGATAAAATCAGTATCCACCTCATAGAGTTATTGATTGAATTATAAAGCACTCGAATTATGTCTGGCACCTATGATATACTCAATGAACATTTGCTTTTTGCTATTACTATACCCTTGTACCTCCCCAAATTACCTACTATTTTGGAATTTGAAGCTACACTGTCTTGATTGAAAGTCCAAAGGAATAAGATACATGATGGTTGGATAGGGACTAGAAGAGAAAAGTCACTGCTTGTAGTTATAGGGATGCAGTGGGAACAGGCCAAATGGTGTTCCCCAGCGCTTGGTCGCAGGCTACATGAAGGTACCAGATTCAGGAATTTTTGGAGAAACAAAGGTGGTGTTAGAAGAAGTGAGAGTAGACAGTGAAAGGAAAACATATTCCATTTCTGTTTTGCTAAGGTCTGAAACTATCAAGAAGAAGGTAGCTGGTACAACTGCATAAATGTAACCTCTTTTTTCGGCTGAGAGAATGGTCTTTCTTTGGCTATGGCATAGCTGGGATGTGATCCTGAGGGAAGGGGGAAAGAGAAGATAAACTTGAAGGACTGAACCATGGCTTTCAGTACTCTTTACCCTGCAAGTCAATGATGCTGACAGTCAAAGAGTTGCCACCATTTCCCCAAGGTGATCTGTTTAGGGAAGTCCAAAGCCAACATTGTTTTGGAGAGGCCAGTAGGATTATTGGCCCATCAGAGACAAAGTGCTCTTTGAGCAAAGCTGTCTCAAGAAGTGCAATCCTCATCAAATTCACATTCCTTTTTACTGGACTGTGTCATCTGCCGTTTAGGAGCATTTCTTGAGCATTTTCGTCTTATCACATTTAATTCTTAAAATCCTTCTCTCAAATCTTCCTGAGAATTTATTACATAAAACTTAGCTTTTATAAATAATTTCCAAAATCCCAGATTCCCAAATTCAACTACTCCCTGCAACTATTTAGTTCCATTTTCCCAAGACAGCCTCCTAATTCTTCCCAAATTCAAAAGGAAACATTTGTTTTTCTCTGACAGTGTTAGCACACTAGTGATACAGTGAAGATTGATAAGGACCCAAAGCACCCCAGTGAGTAAGGCAAAGGAGGAAGCAGGAGGCTCAAGACACTCACCCCAAATTTGATCTGATAATTTTTCTCCACATCACATTTATTAACAAATATCTCAGAACTGAAGGGTGCATGAGAGAGGGAGAGAGAATGATAAGTAGCTTGTAGACTATGTCACTCAAGGTGAAAGAAAAGAACGTGAAGTTGATAGCAACAGGAACTTGGCTGGCTCCCTCGATAAAGACCTATTATTTCCATTTGTGAAGGTTACACACAAGAGGACATCCCAGGAATTGTTTCTCTCATTGTGTGCTTTTCCTTTTATCCTTAACAACTCTACATGTACAAAATGTATTTAGCAAAATGCTACCTTGGGTTTCAGAATTTGTAATACCGAAAAGCAGCAATTAAGACCTCCTGTGACTCATAAAATATTCAATAAGGGGTTTTGAGTAAGATGGAAAAATAGGAGGGAAGATTTGTGCTCTTCTCAGGGAAATATTGCTGACATATTTAGTAATAATGAAATATAATACCTCCTTGGGGCAAAACTAAAATCCATTGTGCAGTGAAAGAATACATCCATTTAATTTGTTTAGGTTTCTTTGTTCATTTTGTGTTTCTTGTTAAATCAGTTCAAGGTTATGACCAGTATTACTAATGTCTAAATGGTTGAGGGGAGGCATGGTATAGAGAATTAACTTTCCCAGCCAGTTTTAGAAGGTGAGATATTTATGCAAAAAGTGACTTCTCCCTCTTTGCTAAAAGAGTATACTTTTGTTTAATATTCAAAAAGTGAGCAGGAAAACAGCTTCCCTTAATATCACCTATGTTCTTCTAGATACACATAGATTTAAGGGTACAGTTTTCTCTCTGGTCTTAATGGTTTAACTTCATGTAATTGCCACATTTCTGGCCTTTTCTCTGGAAACATGTCACAACACAACCCTCTAATGTCAACCACTTCATAGGGTCCTCATTCATTATTGGTAGGACTGCTGGTAAAATACAGGGTCCCAGTTAAATTTGATTTTAGATTAACTGCATGTAATTTTTTATTATACGTATAATTATGTCTCATGTAATAGGTGAGTCATACTAGGAACTTATTTGCTGTTTATTTGAAATTCAAATGTAACTGGGCATCCTATCTTCTCATTAGCTAAATCTGGCTGTCTGAAGTTTTGGTTATTCTTGTGCAGAGACTGAGGGTGAGACAGGGCTGGGGTGTCTCGTGAAGTTAAGCTCCATAGGGCAGGCTTTAAACTTGAAGAAACAGACCATTAGTTGGACTTCAATTGGCCTTGAGATCATGCAATTTTAATGGTGCTTCTAAAAACCCCTAAAGTAAAATTTAAAAATTGTGTTGCATATATGGACACAGTGTAGTTGGAAGTGAATGATGATGACACTTTGTACTCAGTCCTGAGTTCCAGAAGAGTTAAAAAAAATTTTTTTTAGGAAGAGTGGGAGGGAGAAAAAAAAGCACATTATATCAAATTTATTTTCCTGAATAAAATAATAATAATTATGGTATTAGAAGATACCCCTCAATAGCCACCCAGTATTATTGCATGTTTTTACAGAAGAGATACTCTGGTTTAAGATAACAGCTATTGGCGTATTTTAATCTGCTTAGAAGGTATTGCTTATCATTTGACATTTGAGAATTTGCTTGTTCACTCTAAATCCCGTTCACATGTTGATGGGCTAAAGTACTTGCTGTTTACCCTTATTCTAGGTTTAAGATTTTTATTGGCTTTGGGAGCAAACAGATGTCACAATTTTCAGAAAATAGTAAGTTCAGAATACTAAAATATCTACAGAGATGTATATATGGAAAATACTGAGACAGAGCTTCTAAAAGACAGAGCCAATGCAGCACACCCAGAAGTACACTCGTGTAACTGCAAACTAACTTTCACAAACTCCATGGAGGGAAATGAGAGCAGAAAAATAGTAACAACTCATGATTATATCCCCTCATTTAATTTTTATCCTTTTGAAAAAATATGTTAGGCAGGAATCATATTACTCTAATTTGGTGTTTGGGATAACTGACAGAGTGGTCAAGTGAATTTCCCCAAAATGTAGTAACCTAGAGACTAAGCCATGAACTGTGGTTCTTAAGCTCTTTTAGGATATAGAACTTTAAAAATTATTTGAAAGCTACAGAGCTTTTTCCGTAGGGTGGGGGGTAATTTTGCTTAAATTGGCAAAATTCTGCAGCTCATTTCACGGAATTCTCAGACCTCTGAAACCTTTGGAGTCTGTGTTAAGGACCTTTCTTCACCTGGTGGTCATGTTCCAAACTCTTGACTCTGTCAAGCTTTGGGGGAATGATAGTTTCAGAACCCAGCAAAGTGCTGTTAAAAGTAAAAGGTGGAGAATGGATTAAATTCAGGTATTGTGTATAGGTGTTTGAAGGCCATTTGCAAAATGAATTATGAACAGCATCCTAACTATGACTAGTAGGGTTAAGCTCTTAATCTACAATGTCTGGTGTATAAGTCTGGGATAAGAACTGGAAACCTCCCTGTTGTGATGTCTTGGTGCTAGGGCTTCTGAATGTAGGGTGGTGGAGCAGTAGTAGTTTTTGACAAAGCCTTTAGCAGTCTACAATGAATTGGAAAAAAAAAAAAGACAAGTGAATTCTTCATAAAAATAACTATACTCTAAAGTTATGTCCTTGCATTGTTTTTCTTTCCTGGTAATAAATAGATTTTTTTTTTTTAAATGACACAGTCATGTTACAAAGTAAAGCAGTGGCAGAAATGCAAGCTCGGGTGCCAGATTCATAGCCTGGTTCTATCACTTATTAAGTGGTCACTTAGGACAAAGCATTAACCTCTTTTAACTTAAGGTTCCTTATATGTGAAATGGAAATGATAATGGTACCCATCTTAAAGGCTATTGTGCTGATAAAATAAGTTGGTATATTTAAAACACTAAAAAAAGTGTCTGGAACATGCTAAATCCTCAGCAATAGCTAATTGATAATTACATTGCTTGATTATATATGTATACATTTATATATCATGAAAGGATATATAAATATTCTTTAATGGCAAAAATACTTGGAAATCCTAGGTAGATCCCCCAAATTCTATTAAATCTAAATCTCTAAGAATCATTGTTTTAATATGCAAAAATAGGAAAAGGAAAAAAAAAAGGAGAGAAGAAGCATGATGAGAAGAAAAAAGTAATCTGGTCCCGACACCCCAAATCCTCTAGCCCTTAACCTGCTGCCCCCTCCTCCTCAAGAAATAGTATCTTTGCCTAAAGGAGGTTGAGAGGTACAGGAACAGGTAATTTCAGATGCATTGGTCTTTGGATTTTGTTTACCTGGTATTAATTTTTTGTCTCCCCTACTGGAGTGCCAGCTTTATGAGAAAACCATCTAGTCTGTTTTGCTTGCTGCTTCTTGCCCAACATTTGGAGCAGTGCACAGGACAGAGTAGATATCCAAATTTGATGCATAAGTGAATGTAAAGTTGATGAATCAAATTAAGTGCTCAATGCCATCAGCATGGGTTTGTGTTAATCATATAGGCTCTCTGTCCTTCCTTGGCCCTAAGTGTTCCCAGTGGGCCTGCCAGATAAAGGCATGGTCTTTGCCCAAGCCAGTCCAAAAGCCATTACTGGGTGGGTGCAGTTGGAACATTCCCTTGTAGCGTGACAGCAACACAGTGCAAAGAACAGTTCCAGTTAGTCTTTTTCCCTCCCCACTCTTGGCAGTAGAAATTCAGCTTTCAAGATGATATAACCTGATAACTCACCAGCCACAGGTAACTGGTTACAGTTGGTTTTTAAAGTCAGGTAGCTGCCAACTAAATATTAAAAGATATTTGTCTTTATTCAAGTGAATAGAAGAGCTTTACCTTGGTTGAATATATAATGGTAAGATGGGAAACAAAGCTATTGGCTATGGTTTCAAATAGCTGTGTTTATGAAAAAGAATAATGTCAGCCCATTTCAAGGACTAAACTGCTTTTTGATAAGTGTTTTGAGTATATGAAGGTTATATTTCTTTTATCATGAAGTAAAATACATTTATGTCTGAAGACATTCTGTGAGGCAACAGGCAATATCCAAACACTATTAACCAAACAAGTGTAATGAGTAACAGGTGTCATCAGAGTTGAAGAGCAGAGCTTGTAAGCTGAGTGCATCCAATAGGGCCCGTATCTAGGAGTTCTTCACACTGATGGAGTTTGTGCCTATTGCCTCTTTGTACCTGACTTAACTTGATTTTAAAAGTCAAAGCCAGTGTTCAAACAACTAAATGACTACCCAAAACAATAGGGGAAAAAAAGATGCTACCTAGATCTTAACCCCAAACCAAGAAAATGCTATTTCTCAACCATAAAATCTATTAATTGGAGCCCACAGCTGGTTAGCTTGTATCCCTACTACTTATATATGGGGATAGGAGGATAAGATACAGATATAAGAGAGGAAATAGAAAGTATTTAATATGCAGACAGAGGGCATACATTGGAGTAATAGATTTGCAAACGGTATTGTTCTTTTTCTTACAAAAATGACACATTTCAAAATATCATTGAAATTTGCAAAAACCCTTATTAGTAAGCCCCTCCCTGCTAGCATTCAGAAATAAGAGATTTAGATCAGAGGTTAGAGAGTAAAAATTTGAAAAAAATAAAAACTTATAACGGGTTACTGAAGGAAAAACATATATAAACAGGTTAGGAGAGAGATTCTAAATATTTTTTGGAGGGCTTCCAGCCCACTTTGATTTTATAGTGACCGAGCTCATTCACCAAGGAGAGGGAGAAGAGAAACCCATAGGGTCAGGGTATGGGATAGAAAAACTAAGTGATTTTCTCTTTTCCTTCAGCAAGTGGTTTCTCCCATTTAAATCAAGTCATTTACCAAGTACAGAGGTATTTTGTTCTATCTGAAACTTTTAATCTGTATTATTTATACAGATTGGGATTTCCAAAATACTTTCTACTATATGTATTTATATATTAAGAAATTCAAAAAAAATAGCTTCAGTTTTTAAATAAGTGCATTGAACCTATATTCTCCTAAATTTAAGTAGATATGGCTACTTAAAAAAAAAAGGAGTTTTTGGAATCCTTATTAGTTAAAGTGCATCGTACCATCTAAGGTGTAGAGAGTGAGTATATTTATGCTTCCCCAAGGTTATTTGATCACAGCCTCTCCAGCACCTTTTTTGAGGTTCTTTTCATGGGATGTGATTTTCACAGAATATTCTGTGAGGCTGCTGGGATAGATAGATTTGGGAAATAATCATTTTGTGCTCACTGTCTTGTTTGCCAGACTCAAATGTATCTTATCCAAGAGTCACCAGCCAGGAACACAGAATTCCCCCAAGCCCTCCTCCAGCATCCATGAATCTTCCTGGTGCTGAAGAAAAGTGTCCTTCCCTGCAAGGGAGGTTGTATTTGTGTCACTGGAGATGCCTGTTTCTCAGCCAATCTGCTGTAGGTGGATTAGGTTGTGAAAACCAAACTTCTCAGCAATAGATGGCACTTTCACTATCACCCAACTAATTACAGGAAAGAGGAGACACTAAGAAGCACTAACATTGCTAATAAACTACAAAATCATTTAAGAGGGTTTTATGGGTTTTTTTTAAATAAAAGATTTATTTATTAGAGAGTGTGTGTGTACGTGTGTGGAGGAGTGGCAGAGGGATAAGGAGAGAGGGAGAATTTCAAGCAGACTGCACAGAGCGTGGGGCCTGATGTGGGGCTTGAGCCCACAGCCTTGAGATCATGACCTGAGCCAAAATCAAGAGTCGGATGCTTAACCAACTGAGCCACTCAGGTGCCCCCAAGATGGTTTTAAATCTCATATAGAAGATGGGGAGTGGTGAATATTACAAAGGTGTCCTGGTTACCAAAGCTTCAGTAGGAACATGACATACAAGGTATTTCTGTGTCCTCTTATTCAGGCTGGTATTTACTGAGCACCTACTATGTGACAGGCCATATGGTAGGGGCATTTAAGGGTGGTGTCTCAGTCCCTATGACAATCCTGAAAGTAGGACTTATGACCCCTATCTCTTATTTTTTTTTTTTTTTTTTTTTGTGGAGCCATCTGAAGCTTAGAGAAGATAAGTAAATAACCCAGTCATGGAGTTTATAAGCAGCAAGATGGGAATGACATGTAGCACTTCTGTTTCCAAACCAGCATCATCCAGCCTTCCTACTACACCCTGACCAAATTCAGCTGGCCCTTCTTGGTCATTCTGGGTAGAAGAAGGGACCTTAGAGAAGTACACAGAAAAATAGTTCCTTTAAAAAAAAAAGTAAATAAATTAATACACTGAACTACTCTTTGCCCTCTGTAGGAGTAGGGAGTTCTGGTTTCTAGTATTCCATTGTATAAATAGACCAAAATTTATCTATCCCTTCACTTCTTCATGAGGAGTTTTGTTTGTTTATGGTTGTTATAAATAAGACTGCTGTAAGCATTTATGTCCAAACATTTTTAAGAAAATGCCGCATTGTTTACCAAAGTGACTGTACCTTTTATATTCCCACCAGCAGTGTATGAAAGCTGAAGTTGTAGTTAAGGGATGGGGCAAAGGTGAGGATTCCCATACATGGGCAGGGGCTTGTGTGGTTCGATCTTCTAGGGTGTCAAAGGAGGGAGCCCCAGGCTTTGGTATCAACTAAACCAGGCATGGAACAGAGAAAGGAGGGTGGTGGTGGTTATGTTGTCAGCAAATATCAAGAATAGAGGGTCCGACTCTTTTTTTTCTTTTTATAATTTTTATTTTGTTATATTAGTCACCATACAGTACATCCCCAGTTTTTGATGCAATGTTCCATGATTCATTATTTGTGTATAACACCCAGTGCACCATGCAATATGTGCCCTTCTTAATACCCAGCACCAGCCTATCCCAATCCCCCACCCCTGTCCCCTCCGAAGCCCTAAGTTTGTTTCCCAGAGTCCATAGTCTCTCATGGTTCATTCCCCCTTCTGTTTACCCCCCCTTCATTCTTCCCTTCCTTCTCCTACCTATTTCTTATGTTCCATAAATGAGTGAAACCATATGATAATTGTCTTTCTCTGCTTGACTTATTTCATTTAGCATTATCTCCTCTAGTCCCGTCCATGTTGCTGCAAATGTTGTGTAATCGTTCTTTCTGATGGCTGAGTAATAGTCCATTGTATATATGGACCACATCAGACTCTTATTACAATTTACCCTTGACGTTTGACTGATGGCTGAAACATGCCACATTTCATTTAATTGAATTTGAGCTTTAGACAGTAAGGTATACAGTGAGGCCTGTAATCTGAAGCCTGTAAGGAAGATAAAAGTGTCACTGAATGTCTTGTTCAAGAGCCTAGTATTGTGTATCTTAAGAAGTAAAATGAATGCTTTGGTCACTGTAAGTCATCTTTGGAAATTACTTATTAAGTGATGCCTTAATAAATATAGAGACATATGTGACCATGATTTATATTTTGGTATCTGTGAGGCAAGAGACTTTTAGAGGTGTTGTTTTTGTTTTTGATCCCCAAGGGGGAAACCTTGACCATTGGCAAAACCAGACATCCAGACCATTAGCAGTGGCTTAAGAGTTTGTAAAAATGTATAGAATGGGTCAGTTGTTGGTCAGTGCATCCAGTGCTGAGATAACTGTGTAAAGTCTGGCCAATTTTGCTTATCCTTGGGTCCCATTCTTTATCATGGATGCCATTCTTAAGGGATGAAGATTAGCAACATTCCACTGAGCTCCATCATGTTGGTGGTGATGATGTGGTCTGTAAAGTGTATGAACTTTAATTGCATTTATTCAGTTTACTCTAAGGGACTTCCCAGGTAATTAAGAGGTCTGGGAGAAGGGAGATCTCATCCAGACTCATATCATTTGGCAAGGGACCTAAGATAGAGGAGGCCATGGGCTCCTATAGGTGAGACAGAGGGCCCAGATTTGGCTCCATCCTATAACAAGGAAGCCTCAGTTGATGTACCAGGTTTGTAGGATGCTGCTTCCATGATCCAAGGTATAATAGGTAGTTGGGTACAGAGGATCACAGGCTTACGGTCTCTATTTCCAAGAAAGCCTTGTATGTGACCAAAAATTGCTGCTCTAATGGAATATAGTGTTAGGCTGAGGTGGTCATTTTCTTGCATCATGAAAGGCTCATGACAAATTTATGGCCGTCATGGGCGGTCCAGAGACTCCAGAAGGCATAAGAAGAGACTGCTAAAAGATTTACAGTGAAGGAGTCTTTGGAGGGCACTAAAGGGATACCTGTTGCATTACAATTCAGACAGATTTTAGCACGTTTTTGGCAGGGGTCCCATTCAAGATGGGTCAATTTGCAAGTTGGCTTAAGTAAAATTTGTAAAGAAGGAATATGTTGACTCCAGAATTAAAAACAGAAGCCTAAAAACAAAACAAAACAAAACATACCTGGGTATTATTTTAACATTGTGAGTTCTGGAAGGGTCAATAGCTGTTTCTTGACAGTGTCAAGAAGGGAGCAGCCCTTGGTTTACCAAGTAATTCTCAGGAATTTTACAAAGGTAGTAGTGTCTTGTATTATGTGTAAGGCAATGACTCTTCCCCCTTTGTGAGCTTTTTTGTGAATATTTTTCTTAAATGAGTATTTCTAATGAATTTCCTCAGGGGAGGATGTCATCAATATAATGTCATACCTGTATTCCTGGAGAAAGGAGGATATGGTTGAGACCTGGTATGCAAAAACTGTGAGTGATGGTAAGGTTGCTGAGATGCCTCTTGGATAGCCAGAAAAAGTTTTGTTCTTTCAAAGGTGAAGGAAGACTGTGGCTAAGAGGCTGTTGAAATAGGTACTAACAGACATTAGCCAAATCTATAATAGCAAAAGATTGCTGATTGGATAGAATTAGTAATATTGAGTGTGGAGGCATTAATGGATGGGACCAAGGCATTAAAGTGGTAATCTACTATGTGGTGTCATTTATTCTTTTGAGGTTTAACAACAGACCAAAGTGGACTATTAAATGGAGAAGCAGTGGGCATTATCATTCTTTCTCTTAATGAGTCTTGCATAATAGATTCTAATCCTTGAAGGCCTTGTTTTAATTTAGATTGGGCCATGCTAATTATTTTAACTGGGAGAGATGGTCCATAGGGTCTCATTGTATCAAGCCAATTTGTAAGTCCCTAAGACTTAATTTAATTTAAATTTATTACTCATTGAGTCAGAGTGTCCATGCTTACTATGGGATATAATAGGGTAATGGTTGATATGATCATGGGAAATTTAGGCCAAGAAATTGTTCTGATGAGTAGGGAGAGGCATCTCACCCTAACTATTTTACGTTTAAGAAGGCCTCTAAGATTATAGAGGATTCTTTGATTAAATTTAGTGGGATGCCAAAGTCTAAGTGTAATTTGAGCCCCGGTATTGATTAAGGCCATGAATGTTTGCCAATTGATGCATTTCATCAGATGTTGGAGTTAATTCTGAACCTATGTTGTAGAGGCACAAAGCCAATGATCTTTTCTTGTGTTAATTCTTTTAGTAAATTTTGGATTTCAAATTGGGTCAAATTGTAGACTTTTGTTTCAGTTTTTTGTTGTTGTTTTTGTTTCCTGCCCTTGTATCCAGGTTTCTTCTTTTTTCCTTTTTTGTCCCCCACTAGATATGCTTTTGTGAGCATGGGGATGGGCTACCCAACTCATATTCATACATTTCTTCTCCCAGACAACCTCAAATCAGTATCATATGGGTTAGAGAAATCCTTCATGACAGTGGCTGATTTTAGGGCTTATGGCTCCCAACTTATATACTGTGTTTAATTCACCCCTGTGCTGTGCCTCAGCCATGCCATGGGTAAATTTTCCCTATAATCCTGAGGATCAGAATCTTTGTTGCAACAAAGGCATAAGCAGCAGTGTCAGTAGAGGTATTTAAGGGTCCTGGTGAGCCATCTGCTCTTAGGAGTGGACCTAAGTACACCACAGGAAGCCTGCTCCCTCTCTCTTCCTCTCCCCCTCTCTCCCTCTACCTCCTCCTTAATGATTTTCTCTTTCATGGTGACTGTATTTTTTCCAGAATGTAGTCTTTCCTCTGTCTAGCAGCATCCTCCTGTCCTTGAATGCCAAGTATTGAACCTCTTGACTTATGTTGGGTAAGTCTGTAACGATGGCTCCGTAGGACTTCACAAATGCCAGAAGCTACAAGCTTTTGGTTATAAAATGAGTAAGTTCTGGGTTTCTAACATATGGTATGGTGTGTAGTTAATAATGTTGTGTTGTATACTTGAAAATTCCCAAGAGAGTAGATCTCAAATGTTAGCAGTGTGCAGGCACGTGCGTGCATGTACACACACACACACACACACACACACACACACAGTTATGCGAGGTGATGGATGTGCTAATTAACTTGATTTTAGTAATCATTTCACATGTGTATACGTATATATATAAATATAAATCATCATGTTGTACACCTTACATATATATAATTTTTGTCAGTTATGCCTTGGTAAATCTGGGAAAAAATGAAATGGCTATATGATAGATTAAAAATGAAAACTAACAAAAAGAGTATTATGCCATTTGTTTTGAAAAGAGATCTGAAATTATACTGTACAAAGTGGTAGCAGTCATTCTGGGTGATAGGAATGTGAATTTTTTTTTTCTTTTTGATTGTTTTATATTGTTTCTTTTTAGTGACTGAGAATTAATTATGTAAATTTAAAAGATAAATTTTGCCAAAAAAGACATTTAAATAGAGATTCTTATCCCTTGCCGCTCCCCAAATATTTTTAAACATTTTTGACCTGATACATGGATAGGCCAGGAGGTTTAAAAAAAAAGAAAAACAAAGGCTTCAGAGCAGGGAAGGAATAAAATTAAGATATTTGAAAAACATGAATGAAATTATTGTGGCTCTTCCTGAGTGGCATATGCTATATCATTTGGGGATTATTATATCATGTGTTGTGGAAAAATAAATTGGTACGATTATGTTTAAATGGTCCCAATGTCTCTTATTTCAGCCTTTACCTCTGAATAATATTAATGGAAAAAATTGGTCTTGTGGTATAATTTACATGAAATAGTCCCTCCTTCTCCACTCGCATACCTGAGAATTATCACTTGGAACATAGATGAGATTATTTTCCCTTATTATATGATTATCATTTCTATCATTGCCTGTGGAACCCTAAATAAGGACAAATCTAAATAGTATTTGCATGATAAAGCAAAAGCTGTTAATAAGTAAACAAAGTTCTGTATAGTCATTAGATTTGGGTGTATTGGAAGAGCTACCATATGTTGTGTTGTCAAAATTGCATTACAAGGCCAATCAATTTCTATATGGAGTTTTGTTATTCTGTAATTAGTATAGTAATGCTGACTGCTCTTGAAAGCTACAGGTACACATGAAGAGAGAGGAATAGATGGTGGGAGAAAGATGGATTATTTAATTTATTTCTCAATTAAAACCGACACTTTGGGTAGAGAAATCTGTTGTCTCATCTGTTTTTTTATGGTTCATTTGCAGCTGTGTTTATTGTTTTAATAAATAAATATATTTTCTCATTAGGGCAGCAGTTTTATAAATACAGCGTAAGTTACTCATATCCACCCACAACATGCATGCTCCAAATGGAACCCCAAGAAGAAGATTTATTAAACCCAATGAAGTTGAAGGTAGACCTTGTGTGGTAGAGGCTGTAGGCATCAAGACGTAGTCACAGCAAAGAGCAACATGTTGCCTTTTATGCAGGGACTAGTGATGGTTGCAACGGTTTATTTATTCATTTGTTTCCTGAGTCGTCTTAATAAATCTATTCAGAAATATGTGGTTGTGGGGCGCCTGGGTGGCTCAGTTGGTTCAACATCCGACTCTTGATTTCAGCTCAGGTCGTGATCTCAGGGTCATGAGATCCAGCCCCAAGTCGGACTCTGAGCTCTGCCCTGGGTGTGGATGTGGAGCCTGCTTAAGGTTCTCTCTCCCTCTCTCTTTGCTCCTCCCCCAACTCATGCTTTCTCTATCTCAAAAAAAAAAAAAAAAATGTGTGATTGTTTCCCAGCAACAAATGTGTATGGTAAACTACCACCCAGATTGCAGATGGAAAATGAGTTTTATTGCATCCCACTTTAGATACTCTCTACAATGCATAATGCCATGGAGGCTGAGGAGGAGAGACCTGAGCCAGCCTCTGGTGCCATAATTAAAGTTTTAAAAGCTCCAGCCTTTCGATTAGGAGGAGTGACCTTTATTCTCTAGCAAACATCTGCCCTGGTAAATTCTATCAGCATCTCCATTAGTAGGGATGGTGTTGGATACAGATTGAATCAATCAGTCAGTTCTGTAATTAATGAGCACCTACCATTTTCTTCGGATTCAAATCCCAGCTTGTTATCCATAAGACTGGAGAAGGGTCCAGTAAGAAAAGGGTGTTGTTTCTAAGCAAAATAGGAATATAGTTTTCTCACTATACCTCCCATTACCTTGCATTTAAATGATTCAGCAGAGTAACTTCTCATTTCCTGTAAAGTGACTGAGCACCTGCCGTATGGAATGCACTATGCTGGGCAATGTGGAAGACACAAAAATGAATTACACATGGTGCTGTCATGTGATACATACACTTTTAATCTTGTATATGTTTTTGTGTTCATTAATTTATGTCTATTTAGAAATAGCTTTTATTTGTGTATTTGTAAAAAGCTGTCTTAAAGCATTAGAAGCAGTACATTATATGATGTACAAATAGCAAAATAAAAACCCATAAAACTCAAACAGTATGGTAGGAGGAGATATGTTACAGCTTCTCTGCCCTGATGAAAGGAAATTAAGTGAAGTTTTTAACTGTGTTCCTCTATTTTTACAAGTTCTGAACCCTTAAAAACTTGACATTTAGTTTTTATGATAGGAGAATGAAACAGCCTGATATATAAGAGGTCTCAGGTTTGTTAAAAGTGTAGATATCCTACATGTGACTCCACTCAAAATACTGATTTTAAAAGTAGACAGTTCTTCTATAGATGTCCATACCTAAGGTCTGCCGAAATGTATGTACATTTTGGAAGAATGTGTTAGTGTGAGAGAAAAGATTTTTTTAATGATCTTTGGCTAGCTGAAGCACCCCAGGAGGATATAGAGCAAGGAATATACAGACAATCCTGGAAACACAGATGTTGAATAACTATTTAGTTATGTAATGTGAGCAACAGAGAGGTGACTTGAGTTTCTATGGATGTGCATAAGATGGCCCTGATCTTCCTTCATATTTCAACTAAAGAATAAGTTTGAACTTGTTAATTCCCCAGGGATTAGTCTGGGAGAAGGGGCTCTAGGCATAAGAAACAAGAAGAACAAGAAACAACAACGACAACAACAACAACAAAAAAGCATGTGAGGTAGATTGTAAGGAGAAAGGGGGGGATAAAGATGGAGCAATAAACTGGTAGGTGATGGTGTGAGAAACAATAATGTACACATAAAGTCCTTATGTAACTTTTTGCTAATATTGAATGTTCAAATGTGTTAGTAAAATCACCTTTATTTTTATTGTTCTCTAATAGGTTAAGATGTTGATTCTTTTTAAAGATTTATTGAGCACTAATTGACAATTATAATTGTATATATTTAAAGTATAAAATGTGATGATTTGATACACATAAACATTGTGAAATGATTACCAAGCTCAAGATAATTAGCACATTCATCACCTCGCACAGTTAACTTAGTGCGTGTGTGGTGAGTAGTCACCATGCTGTACGTTAGGTCATCAGAACGTATTCTTATAACTGAAAATATGTAGTATTTGACTAATATCTCCCCGTCCATTTCCCCCACTCTTTAGCCCCTGGGAATTACCATTCTGTTCTCTGTTCCTGTGAAATCAACTTTTTAATTTTTTTAGATTCCACATAAAGTGAATATTAATGTTAATTTTGATAAAGATTTTTTTTCCTTCTACCAAAATTGAGTTGGTTTAAAGAAGAAGCAACAGAGAGGGGTGAAGCTAAGGTGGAGTCATGGGAGCAAGCTTCTCTTTGGGGCGTTGTGTTCTGCCACTGGCTTCAGCAGCAGCTGGGACTTGCCAGGCTATTAGGTGCTGAGAAGAAATCATTTCTTTTCTCCTTCTTCTTTTTTTTTTTAGATTTTATTTATTTTTAAAGATTTTATTATTTTGTTTGACAGAGACAACCAGCGAAAGAGGGAACACAAGCAGGGGCAGTGGGAGAGGAAGAAGCAGGCTCCTAGCGAAGGAGCCTGATGTGGGGCTCGATCCCAGAAGGCTGGGATCATGCCCTGAGCCGAAGGCAGACACTTAACGACTGCGCCACCCAGGCGCCCAATCACTTCTTTTCTGAACCAAGGAGCTGGACTGGTTGGCCTGGTCTTTGAAGGACAAAGTGTTGTTCCCAAACATACTTATTCTCTCTGCCTCTTTGAGAAACAAAGTTTGCTTTTTGCTAGTTTCATTGAATTATAACAAGAAGAGAAATCCATAAACCTGTGATATATGATCAAAATTGTTTCCAAATGCTGCTTTATTTTATAGCTTTTCTTCAGTTTTCTTTTGGGGTTCATAAGTGAATATCTCCTCAATTAAAGTATAACCTCCAGGAAAACCAAGGGCCTTGTCTTCAAAACAAATAACATATGCATAATGTTTTTCATTTCCTCACCCACACCATTTTGTTTGTATCTTCAGAATAAATTTAGTGAGGTGGGTCTTGCTAATGTCTTCATTTTCAAGGTCAGGCAAGCAAAGCTTTGATGAGGAGCCTGGCAAAGACTAGGGCGCTAGGTAGTGTCTCAGATCTGAGACAGAATCTTCTAAATATACACAATGCTTTCTATGCCTTTTCTTTCTATCTTCAGGTCAAGCAAAAGAACTGGCTCATGTAAACATTTATTAAGTATTTTTGATTGAATAATTTATTAATACTAGTGCTGGAAGGAATTGGAGAATCTATTTGTAAACTTCTAAATTTAAATGTCACAAATCTGAAAAAAAAATGCAGACTATAAATGTACATCTCAATGAAATTCTACCCAACAAAGCAGCACCCAAGTCAAGAAATAGATTACCAAAATACAAAGTTGTCTCTGGGGCCTGTTTTCAGTAATCCTCCACAAACAAAGGGTGTGAAGCCTTCCAACAGAACAGATCACTTTTGCCAGTTTTTGAATTTTCTATAACTGAAATCATACAGCATGCATGCATTTTGTGGCTGGTTTATTCTACGCAATGCTGTATTTGTGAGATTCTTCCATGTTGTTCTGTGTAGTTGTGGTTCCTTCATTTTCCTTGATGCACAGCATTCTGATGCAGGCTTTTGAGTTGCTTCCAGTTTGGAACTATGAGCAACTATGAGAACTGCTGCTCTGAGTAAACTTCCTCTTGTTTTTTGGTGAGCATGTGTATGTATTTCTGTTGTGTGTAAATGTTATCATGGAATTTCTGGGGCTTGAGGTATGCGTATGTCCAGTGTTAGTGAATACTTGCAAATAGTTTTCCAATATGGTTGTACAAATTTATATGCATTAACAGTGTATGGAGGTGGCTATTTTTCCACATATTTGCCAACTCTTTGTATTTTGAGGTTTCTTTTCCTTTAAATTTTAGACGTTCTGATGGGTACATAATATTTTCCTGAGGTTGAGATTTTAAATGATCAGTTATCAGATAGCTAATAACATTTATTGAGATTCTCTTTTCCCTAGAAAATGCGAAGACTGTTAGGTAATAGATACATGTAAACAGATATTTCAAATCTACTATGTCCACAACAGAAATTGTTCTCTCCCTATCAATCTCATTTTATACTCAATTTATTCTTTATTTTTTCTGTAATGTTCCATGGCATTCATAATCAGAAACTTTGGAGTTGTCCTTAACCCCTCTTCATCACTTCCTACCCCCTAATAAATCACTAAATTCAAGATTTTACTTTATTTTTTATTATTTTTTATAATAATTTTTTTTATTGTTAGTCACCATACAGTACATCTCTAGTTTTTGATGTTAAGTTCGATGATTCATTAGTTGCGTATAACACCCAGTGCACCATGCAATAAGTGCCCTCCTTAATACCCATCACCAGCGTATCCCATTCCCCCACCCCCCTCCCCTCTGAAGCCCTCAGTTTGTTTCCCAGAGTCCATAGTCTCTCATGATTTTACTTTAAAATATCTCTTAAATACAGGAACTTCTTTCTAAGGCACCGCTACTGCCTCAGATTTGGTCCTAATGTTCTTTTACTTTCTCATAGTTGTCTTCTCTATTGTCTGATTAGTCTACCTCCCTCCAGAGTTAGCTTCTCAAAAACACATCTGGTTATGCTATTTTCCTGCTTAAAACTCTTTATGAGCTCCTGGGTTCTGAAGGATTTCACCTGCTCATTACTTTCTGCTCCTTGCATCTCCAGGCTCATCTGCTACCACTGTTCCCATGCCCATATGTTCCAGTAACAGGGGGATTATGTGCTATCCCAGGAGAAACTGCCTAAGACATAGTATGAAAATGCCTGTCTAGCAGGAAGTGGGAACTGCCATCTGGTGCACTGGAAGGAGCTTTGGGCCATGGAGTCTGACGATTCTGGGTTAGATGCCACTTGTGTTACTTAACAGCTGTTTGACATTTGGCCCATTACACATCCTTTTATGAGCTTTAATTCACCCACCTGTAAAACAGAAACAGTAACTCTTACTCTCTGGCTATTATATGGGTTATACATAATGCTCAGGAAACAGGGACATAATCAACAAGTGGAATGGATTATGGAAGACAGGAAATTAAGGAAGCAAAGTTGGGGATTATGGAGGAAAAGAGCACTTGAGAATCTCATGCCCACTCTTGACTTTGGCAGGAAAGATTGGAGTTGATGACAGGTTGATCAAGGAGGGGAATATTATATTCAAATAAATATATCATATCATATCAAATGAAATCTTTTAAAAAACCCAACCAACCAAACAAAAAACATAAGATGGCTTCTAGGCATGCTATAATAACTCTTTTTCCAAGTCTTGGACTGTCAAGTCCTGAGGAATCACAACCACACATATCAAATACTATGTAAATCAGATGCTATGTAAACCTGCCTGAAATAGTTAATTGAGGTATGAAGAATGTCTTTCCTAGAGGAATGGGATTAAGATCTGAAGACTTGAGGTGATGAAGAAACAATGTTTTATAAGTGCAAGGCACAATACCAACACCCGCAAACATGGTGATTTGCAATTTTGGAAATCTTTCCACTGAATCAGGTAATAGCCAGGACACTGTGACCAGAGTCAGGGAGATAACATGGCCACTGGGTCCTAGTCCAATGAATCAGTGAACTAATGCCAGTGAGGAGACCTAAACAAAAGGAACTTAAGAATTACCTACAGGGCCACACAAGGTAGCTGCAGTGGACCTACCCTCCTTTCCCACTAGTCAAAGGACTGTTGGCACCTCCCACAAATTTTCCCACTTATTGTCTCAGGTTAGGTTCAGTAGATATCTGCTTCCTAGGGTTGCTGGGAGAATCTCTTCTCACTTAATCAACTTTCCCTGCACAATTATGTCAATACTTACTGCGTCCTACCATCTCTATGCAGATACTCCAAGATAACACTACTTTTCTGGGCAGTGCAATGGGATCATTATGTTGTATACTTCTGCTTATTCTGAAGTTTTGTGACTAGCAGATATAAGAGTATTAAAAATAAAACATAAGTGGTGCCTGGGTGGCTCAGTCGGTTAAGTGTCTGCCTTTGGCTCATGTCGTGATCCCAGGGTCTTGGGATCAAGCCCCACATTGGGCTCTCTGCTCAAGGGGAGCCTGCTTCTCCCTCTCCCTCTGCCTACTTGTGCTCTCTTTCTCTCTCTGTCAAATAAATAAATAAAATCTTAAAAAAAAAACCCCAACCAACCAAACAATAAAACATAAGATGGCTTCTAGGCATGCTATAATAAGCCTTTTTCCAACCTTGGACTGTCAAATCCTGAGAGTCTGTGAATTCAACTTAGTTTTTAATTCTGCAACACACACAATTGAATTTTGAGTGTGATTTTCTGTGAAATAAGAGATTATTTCAGGGGCATATAGATCTCCTGTTATTTGTTAATTGTGCTAAGAGTTTAAAGCCTTGAGCTTGTCACTCTCTTTTTGTATGCTCTCTAGTACAATAAGAAGATATCCTAGCCCATATGTATCAAAAACAGATGCTTGGTTCCATAAGTGTCTTTAGATATGTGATAACAATCAAACACAGGTGACAATTTAATTAATCATGATGCATGGCATTCTAAGAATTAGTGATTTCTCTTTTCCCATTGGTGAGGAGCGCCACACCTTTTTCAAGGTCAAGAATACAGCCAAGTCAATCCATCAATCTCATTTATGAGGTTTTGTTTCTTGGGATTATGTTTTGTACCAATATAGTATCTGACTCAGGATCCAGTTAGACAGATAAATCATACTAAATATGGCAACAGAAAGAATTTAGTGTATTAAGTTGGATAGAGAAGTATTAGAGGATAGAAAGATCAAAATAGAACACTGAAGCACAACAGAGTTACACCCCTAAGTACTGAGGCATGAAGGTTAGGGGTTGGAGTATCCAGGATCTGGAAACTTAGAGAAGATGCCCTGGAGAAATGAGACTCAGACCTTTGAGCATGGAGTGCTATGCAGCTGCGGCTAATAGCACAGGAACATAGAGAAGGGGCTTTGCAGAGCTAAGGTCCAAACTCTGAAGAGGAAATACTGTATGGCTACTCTTGATACTGCAGGAGATCGGAAGTTGGGCACTACAGAGTTTGGGTCCAGACTTTTGGGAATGGACAATCTCCCAGTAAGTGCTAGTACATACAAAGGAACACAGTGATGTTTCCTGGAGGACTAAAATTACTGGAGACTAGGGTTAATAGCTCCTAATAGTGAAGGGCCATTGCTGGAATGAGGCTGGAGTGAAGCTGATGGGAAGAGCAGCTTTCTGCCTTCCAGTTTCAATCTAGCACCCATATTGGTGGAACTGAACAGGAAGCCATCTGAAAGAATTAGAAATACAGTTTTCAGAATTCCAATCACATCATTATGAAGTAGAACATAAATGGATTGATTTATATATGCGTGATATAACTTAAACTTGCTGTGGCTTTTAAACAATATTTGTATATAAAATTGAAAAGGAATTGGTCAGCTCAAGTGTAGGGAAATGTGTAAGGTTGAGATGTGGGGAAGAGAGAGAATGACCATAAAATGTTAAGATATTTATGTGTAAGAGGAAGGCAAAAATTATGTGTAGAAAATGTTCAATATTCTATGAACCTACTTAAGGAAAATGTGTGTGTGTGTGTATGTATGTGTGTGTGTCTAGGTTCTTACCTCCCCCAATAATTAGGACTTGAATATAAATTATATTTACCTTAAATTATTTATATCCTTGCTTTTTTGAAAATTACTTTTATTGAGTTATGTGTAATATAGTATCATATAGCCAATTATCATAAGTCAAGGAATCAAATCCAACATAAACATAAAATATAAACTATGAAGTAAGGAAAGCTTATTGAGAAGTCCTTATGATGGCTTTTCCTTTTTCTAGGAGGATTCATCATCTATAATAAAAAAATGTGTTAGAACCCTAGTGTAATAAGACATTTGATTTGTCTTTGCAAGAATAAGAACTATTTGGAATTTCTAATGTGGTGTGTTTTGCTTTTAAAATATACAACCATCAAAAAATATCATGGTAATGGTAGAATCTTTTTGCATAAACAGTGGTTCCATTCTCCCTGTCCAGAAAGTGAAAGGAAACAGAAAAGTCTTGCTTGAGTTCAGTATTATGTATCACCTATCTCTCTGGAATCCAGTAAAAATTGGAAGAAGACCATTATGGACATGATTTAAGGAAGATCAGTGGGAGCGAAGAATGAGGAAAAGCTAGTTTTGAGAGCCCACTGAAAATTGACAGTACCAATTCTGAGTTTTACTCAAGCTGTTGTGTTGATAAATAATTGTATGTTATTGTCATGTAACCCTGAGTAATCAGGAGAGAGGACCACTGAAGTTGTCTGGATGTAAAAGGAAAGCATTTTGCAAATGATCCTTGGTAGACTGAAATTTTTCTGCTACATCATTTAAAGGCTCTGCGTATCTTTTTAAATTGAGCCCCTGAAGAGAGTTCCATGAATGATGATCAAGTTCAGCGCATCCTGGTAAGACAAAGCAGAGAGAAGAAAACAACTTTCTCTCTAAGAGGAATTGAGCTTTAAAGCTGCAAATATTCTTTGAGGTTAAATAGCATATTCCTAATCCCAGAGATCTTGATTTTTTCTAGAAAAAAAAAAGTTGCTAAAACAATGAGAGGCTATTCTGAAATTCTAGGTGGAAAGCTGGAAAATCAGTCCTAATTTGTGTTTATTGTTCTTGGAAAGTTAAAAAAAAATTGGCAGATTCAAAAATAAGCAAATGAGCAAAAAGGAGGTATACACATTTTCGTCTTGATTTTGGTGAATACTTCTCAGATTTGCCCCAAATGCCATTTTCTGGGTGGTAAGACTTTTTTCCCCTTAAATTAGCAGTTGCTGCTTTTCTGCCCATTTGGAATTCCTTGAGAAAAAATGAATGTGAAATCACACGAAGAGACTAGAATCAAAGTCAGCTGCTGATGGTGTGATCTGGGGCTTGGCTCCTTCACACTTACTTGGATTCAGAGTCCAGAGTGGGTGCCTGCTTTATGAGCTCTCCACATTGATCGGTGCTCTACTGCCAGAATATAACTTCCAATTACTGATTTGCAAGTCAATTGAATGAGTATCTTCCATCAAGCCAACAATGTCAAAGCCCTGGCTCCCCCTCTGTCTATGGATACATATTCATTGGACACTGACATTCTGTGACCTCCCATGAGGAGCTCAGGTGCACTAAATGCCAGTAGTGGGCAAGATGCTAGCTCTGCAGCTTTAAGATGAAGGAGGCACAACCCCTGCCCTTAGATGTTCATGGTCTTCTGAGGGGAGACAGAAGACTATATATGCATAACAAAGAAAAAGCTAAAATAAAGGTATCTTTAGGTTATGTTGGGAGCACAGTGGAAGACTGAGGATAGGGTGGGATGGGATAAGGCAAGCCGGAGAATATTCTTGAAGATATGTGGTCTGAGTCTTGAAATATGAGGAGTAATAATATTAACACCAAGAGCGAGTACGCATGAGTGCTTATCGTGTGCCAGGCACTGGCTAAGTGGTTCGTGGGTGGTACTGCGTTCAGTCCTCAACATCACCATGAGATAGATGCTGTTGTTGTTATCATCTCCCTTTTATGGGTTAGAAAATGGAAACTCAGGTGGGTGGTAAATGTGAATAGAATATTCCAACATTTTCTGGGAAGGGCCAGATGATAAAATTTTTGGCTCAGGGGGTCAAATGGCCTTTGTGACAATTACTCAATCCTGCCATTGTAGTGTGAAAGCATTCATGGGACAACATGTAAATGAATGAGTGTGGCCGTGCTAAAATAAAGCTTTATTCACAAAAACAGGCAGCGGAACAGATTTGGCAGGCCCGCAAGTGAGGATGCCCAAGGTATGGGGTATCCAGGTGAGAGGTGGGAATTTACAGGAGCTAATGAGGTCTTTAACCATATTTCCTTGTTGGAGATGTTGGGAGGAGATTTTATTACCAGTTGGACTGCCAAATTAGATGCCATAAATATTTCCGGTGCATGTTCTAAGAGCTCAGCAGTGTATTAGGTTAATGGATCTTATTATTATTTTGCATTATGATAATGATGACACATGAGTAAGTGAACTTTGGGAACTTCTTCAATATTAAAGCTATGATAGGAATTTGCTGGATGGACTCAGAAAATAATCACTAGAGAATAAGATGTGAGACATTGTCAGGATTTTAAATTAAACATAGACTTATAAATACATGCAGTTTTGTGTATTATTATGCATATAAATATTGTCAAAGTACACATTCATTGTCCTAGGTTTGTTTTACCCCATATAAAGAATATAATTTCTCATTTCTGTAATAGGGATTATTAGGAAGCTGTTTGCTGGAATCTGAAACTGTTGCCACTTAGCAAAAACAATAATCATTCAGAGTTATGTTGCCACTGCTTGTTTCTGGAATTTGCTTTCAGGTCTCCAGGCCTGGTTGGTGAGAGTCATACAGGTAAATGAAACATACCTGAAACCTGTTGTCCTGGTGCTTATAGCCTAGTGATAGAGATAGAATTAGCCAATTACTCATGGCATTGGATGCATATTTATAACTGTTATTTATATTACAAAGGGGAATGGTTTTATGAGAGCTTATAAAGTAAGGATTTCTCCCAGTAAAAGGCTAGGGAGTGAGGAAGGCTCACATCAATTCAAGAAGCTGGGGCAATTTTAGTGGGGCCAGCTCAGTAAACTGTGCCTCAAGATAATCTTTCTTTGAGGTCTCACCCTTCCCTTGCAGCTGAAGATGCAAACGTGCACAGGGAGAAGAAGGCACATTACCAGGGGCTCATCTGCAACCAACTCCAATGCCAACTGCCTAACCTTCTCTTCTTGCGTTAGCATTGACAGTAATTTATTGTATCTTTGGGACAGAGAATATATCAGCCCATATATTAGTTTTTGGAAATAGGCAGTATTTTCTGCTTTGCTCAGCCTACACTGACTAATGGGAACCTTAATAGCTTCAGAACATTTCCTCAAAGTGAAAATCTAGGGAAATTCATATTACATGAGTTGAATATGGGAACTCTCCTGCTATTAAGGGTACTAGATATTTTTCATAATGGGCCTTTCATTTCCCTCAGAGTGAGCTGCAGAAAATGAGGCCTGTTTTAGTATAAATCCTCTCTGTATGACAACATTCTAAAACAGAAATTATAGAAAAAATAATTTTTTTCCTCTGTTTTGAAATTTGCTCTCAAAATATATTTGAATTGTGGACAAGTATACAACAAATCAGAAGAGACAGTTTTCCTAAAAGTACCTTTCTTTTCTTATATTTACTATTCTTCCATGTTATGGGCTGAGTTGTGTCCCCCCCCCCCCCAAATTCACACATTGAAGTCCTAACTTCCAGTACTTCAGAATGTGATTGTATTTAGAGATAAGCTTCTTAAAAAGAAAATTAATTTAATGAAGTCATCGTGGTGGGTCATAATCCGGTATGACTGGTGCCATTATAAGAAGGAGAAATTTGGGCAGATACAGAGAAAAGACAGTCATCTACAAGTCAAGGAAAGAAGCCTCAGAAGGAAAACTCTGCTAACCTCGGACTTCCAGCCTCCAGAACTGTGAGAACAATAATTTCTGTTGAATCCCTTGGTCAATGGTACTTTGTTATGACAGCCCTATCAAACTGGTACATTTCATAAACAGTTTAAGGCTAACCCCAAATCACAAGGAAAGTGAATTTAGGAGCTCACTTTGACTAGTTTGTAATTTTGCACTAGTGTACCTAGTGTGTTTCATGGGACCAAACACAGGAACATTTCTCACGACATGATTGTTTTTGCTTTGCTCTCCCTGTGTGACACATCGTGTGGTAACTGGATTTACTTATCCCTCCATCTACTCTGGATTTAATCTGAAATAGGACATTTACTACATCCAGTATTTAGCATTACGTTATTAGAGATGTCGGTGTAAAGGGCTGCATTTCAGGAAAGAAGCATGCTGGCCACAAAACAAAACTAATGCTGTCCATATAAAATGAAGAACCACATGCATAACAATGAACAGAACTGCTCTGAGGAGAAACCGTAGGCATCTCCAATTCAAAATGCAAATCTAAACTCATACTAGCCATTCAACATCTTCCTAAGAGCTATGGCTATTTCCAGAATAGGGGAGTCTGGGTCGCCAGAGGATTTGCCTCAGAATTCCCTCAAATACCAAGTTGCCTTACATTAAAAATAGAATCCAGTTTATGGAAGTGAAACCACCTTGACTTAGCAGGAATGTGACTGATAACTCTTACAAAAAGTGAAGCCCACACTGTGAGAATTGAGTAGATAGTAGTGGCTCAATAGGATCTTATCCCCAGGAGAAGTTCAGTAAGTCTGTAAGCACAATTTTACCCACAGACCCTTCTGGTGTGAGGAGAGGCTAAGATGTAACCTGGAGAGGTTCTTCCAATCACCTCCAGGTGTCAGCCGTTTAGATCTGCTGCTTTACCTGCAGTGGTTCTGGACAGCCGTGAAATTAGGGAGCATGGCAAATACGATCAAGGATGGTCCTGGCTCCAAGGAGATCCTAACACCAACAAGAATGTGTTTGAGGCTTTTAGTGTTTAATTTCCTTTTGCTGTCATTCCCTGAAGATAGCAGAGGATTCGGCCCATCAAATGTTGTGCAGGCTTTGGATGAGACCATTGTCCCCTCTGTAAAGATCAGGGCTGAGGGACGTGCCCTCAGTCTCATCTACAATTGCTTCAAAAGGTTAAATTTGAGGTTAAAACCTGTGCATCTGAGACTTCATCTTCTTATTTGTATTCATATGAAAGAAGTAACAAAAAACTTTCCCTTTGAGTCTCCAAGAAAAGTCTGGTTTCATTTAATATTGTGATTTAAAAAAACAACAACAATGTATCTTGCTTTTTGTGCTTTATTGACAATCTCTCCAATTCAATTCAATACTATATTTATTAAGGCCATCAAGTGCTGATCTTATAGGGCATGCAGAAGGTAAAGACTTGGTCGTTCAGGAAACCTCTGACTCTGTCCGGGTTTCATTTATATGTGAGTCCAAGGCAGGACTGGCTTTAGGGTATGTAACCAGGGTAGCTGCAAAGTTCTTCACACTCAGAGAAGAGCCCCCACCCTCAGGGTTTAATGCTGTTCAATTACTGTCATGAAATTCTTAATAATTTGATATATGACTCTGTGTTTTGTAAGTGAAATCTGATGGGACAGTGGAGCATGCACTCAGGGCATCTTCCCCCAGGTATCTTCCCCTATCACAATAGTCATAAAGTTCAGTTATGAACTGCACCTTGGGACACTTGCAGACACTGGTGAAAGAAACATCTTGTTCACCTGCTGTGCTGCCTGCCTCTCCTGGATGGGTTCTCCGCCTGCTCCCCAGCCTCTCTGTCATGGCTGCTAATACCCTCCCTCCCCAGCGGGGGCCTGGGAACAGGCAGGGTCTGTACTCAATCTGCAAACATCCCCATGTTCTATTGTGTGCAACATTAAGCAGCATATAAAAACACCACCACGAGTCAAGAAAAGTCCATGGAAAAAAGAAAAAATCTTTCCCCCCTGATTTTTAACAAGGAACCCTACAATTTAATTTTTTATAGAGCCCTGCAAATTACATAGCTGGTCCTGACCTAAAGGCATTCCACCCAGTGATAAATAAATCATCCATCGCCCTTGATATTTTCAGCAAACTAAAGTCTCTTTCAGTTGTGTCTCCTCTGATGTCAAGGGCTTTGTGTCTGCTGCCTTGTCAATTCCTGCTGTCTGCCCTGCCCTGGTTCAGAGAGAGACCACCTGCTTTGTGCTACAGTCTGATTTGATATAGAATCATAGTCAAGTGTGGTAGCCCCCAAGGAATTTATAGTGCATGTGGGAAGAAGAGACACAAATTTATGTCCAGGAATTAAAGGAAAGATAGGTTAAGAAAGTTTTAACTTAAGTAATGGGGAAAGGAAGGACAACTCCTAGAATAAAGGCAGCTGAGTAAGAACCAGACTCACCAGAGGGATAATACACACTGGGTCATTTGGTGACTTTAATCATCAGTGTCCTAACCTGAAAAAATGGGAACAAAGATAAGCCTGTATCATTGGGTTTAATGAAAATAACATGCTTCCATGCATATGAAATTGTGTAATTTTTAGCATCCTACAATTATAAAAAAAATAAATATGTGCTGACTGCTTCTAAACATGTGTGGTGTAAGAAGAATATATTCAGTAGAGGAAGGCAGTTGAGTTGCCAGTGCCAAATACCTTTGGAATTTGGGTAGATCTTAACCAGAGATTCATTTTTTTTCTCTCTGAAAGTCGGGTGTCAATTTTCCTGACTATTTTCTTAAGTTTTCCTCCATTAAAGCCTTTTCTTCAAGTTTTCCAAAAAATAGAGTAACTGGGGCAAGCTCTGAGCATCCTCAAAGGAGTATCACCTGTGCGCCTTATGCACTCTGAGTGCCCAGGAAAATGCAGGTATCTTCCCCTATCACAACAGTCATAAAGCTCAGTTATGAACTGTACCTTGGGGCACTTGCAGACACTGGTGGAAGAAACTTGGGAGTTTGATGAAGTAGGAAAGTGTTATAGATTCCCTCTATCCAAGGTGCTCGAGACTGAAAGCATGCTTAATGGATTTACCAGTGAATGTACTGGGTCCTTACACTGGACAGGATTTGTACAGTGTATTGATATCCATCCATGATAAGGACAGACACCTCTTCCATCCAGACAGCAGTCCTTTATGCTGAACGTCATTAAGCCTGACAAAGGCAGAGCTAGGACTAGGACCTAGGCCTCCTGGTTTACAATTACTTAGTAAATCTAACAGATTTTACTGATCACCAACTGTGCTAACTCTGAGGCTACAGTGGAGAGTTTGGCAGGATTTTTCCTCTATCCTGGAGCTCTCACTCCAAATAATTACATTATTAATCAAATACACATTTAAATTAAATTTAGCCCTCAGAAGAATATTGGATCATGAGATCACAAAACAGAAAACATTAGCCTTGTCTGGGAGGTTGGGGTCAGTGAACCCGAGGGGTGACATGTGGGCCAGGATCTGGAAGAGGAGCACCAGTTAGCTAGAAGGTGAATCGGGAAGGGAGAAAAAAGTGGCTCAGGTAGAAGTTCCCCTGACAGGAGGAAGTGTGGCAAGTGGGAAACATAAAGCAGAGTGGTGTGGCTGGTGTGCTTGAAGGAAAGACAGAACTGTGGAGTGTGGTGTGAGATAACACTGGACAGATAGGCACTGGCTGAATTCCATACGAATCGTGTTATTTCCTTTAGGAACAGCGAGAAACTGTTGAAGTGTTTATTTTAAGCTACGGAAATGGTGATAACGTGTCAGGTTTAGTTTTTTTTTATTTTTATGATTTTTTTTTATGAGAACTCTTTTGTTTTAATCTGGACCTGGACATGATGAATATGGGATTCCTTCCAGACATCAGATGCCAGTGGGACAACTGGTTAAGGGAGACCACAGCTCAGAGGGAGGGCATGTGAGCCATATGTGTACAGGTGGCAATTGAAGCCTTGGGTGTGTGGTGAGTTCCCTGAGGGACTCAGGCAAATAGGGCTAACCATTGCTAGCATTTAATGATTGAAGTTAGAGGAAGACGAATCTAAAAAGGAATCTGATGAAAAGTGGCAAGAGTGAAAAAAGAAGGTGCACTGGTGGTCATGAAAACAAAGAGACAGAATGTTCTAAGAAGTAGAGTGGGTCTGGTGGAATATACTTTTGATGGGTCAGGTTAGAGGATGACTAAAATATACCCCCTGGTTTAGTGACTTTGGAGATCACTGATGACTTTGATGATAGCACTGGGGTGGAGTGATGGAGTATTGCATGAGCACTCAGAGAAGTAATAAAGAGGTGAGGAAGGGAGAAAACTCTTCAGAAAAGTTAGACTGTGAAGTGATATGGTGAGACAGGGGGACAGCTGGATGAATTTACCACTACAACAAGGATCTCTGCTTGTGAGTCTGAGTCTGGATTTCTACTTCTGTATTCCTTGCTTCAGAAAAACACATGGGGTTAGACTTCAGACAGTTGCAGAGACATCTCTGGGGTTCAGAGCATCATGTCTGGTTCCAAAATGCCAATGAAATCCCATATAAGCAGACCATCTCACGAAATAAACCCCCAATATCCTTATGTGCCACAGTCAGACTGCTATTGGAAGGGTTTCAAAAATGAAAAGATAACATTCTACAACCCATAGGATGTCTTTATTTTTATAAAGAAAAGTACAGCTCTGGGAAATATCTTAATATGAACA
This sequence comes from Ursus arctos, assembly GCF_023065955.2. Classification (NCBI taxonomy): domain Eukaryota; kingdom Metazoa; phylum Chordata; class Mammalia; order Carnivora; family Ursidae; genus Ursus; species Ursus arctos. The sequence continues at coordinate 19,958,344 of NW_026623089.1, forward strand.
AGTAATGTTTCTGTTAATATGGCTGAATTTGAAAGTAATGGATTCACTCTCTTATATGGCAAGTGATGAGAACAGCTCTGTTTTCTTAATAGCCTGTTTCGTAAACCAAAGCTGTTTATTTCTTAGCATTAAGTCACTGATCCTGACACTTGGATAAGCAGAGACTGTCTAACATATATATTTATTTATGATTCCTCCAAACCTGTCTTCTCTAAGGCTCCTTTAATTTTTATTGAATAAGCTTTATGTTGGTGAAATGTTGCACTCACTTGTCATTTTCTGGGAACTGTAATTTAGCATCTAATGAATGTAGTTCATGGGTTGCTGAAAAATGCAAAAGATCAGCAGCTGATGCTGGGGGTACAAATGGGACTCCCTGATCAGGCAGAGAAAACACTTTTCAGTGTGTCCTGGGCAAGGAAATAAAAATAGGGAGTTTTCAAAGGAAAATATTGATGGATATTGAATACACTAAAGAGGGATGCTTGTTATGGTAGTAGAGTTAATTTAATAAATAATCATAAGTAGATTAAAAGCCCGTATTTATCAACTGCTATACAATTATGATGTCATATGTCATGCTATGGGTTTTGCAAGCTTATTTCATTTAATCACTGCAACAACACTATAAATTGGGCAAATTGCTTCACTTCCCTGACTTTCAGTTTATAAATCTGCAACACGGAGATTATGATGTTGACTAAACTTATAAAGCCAGTTTAAAGTGGGAAAAACAAATTTGAAAACTAGCTCCAGACTTCTACTCCTGGTTAAGATAGAGTAACCAGAACCTATTTACTCTCTGACCTGAAATAACCAGAAATCCAGGCAACATGGCTGAAACAATGGTTTTCAAGAGATTGGTACGGTGATCAACCATCCCAATTTAAAAAGATGTATCAATGGAGAAAGGATATTCTTTCAGAAATAAAGGTGGAACTATTGGATATCCATATGCAAAAAAATCAATATTAGTCCATTTCTTCCACCATATAGAAAAATAAACTAAAAATTGGCTATAAACATAGATGTAAAATTTAATAAAACATCTAAAAAATAAAACAGGAGAAAAGGTTACCTTGGCATAGTGAAAGATTTTTTAGATCCAACACCAAAAACATTATTCATAAAGAATTGCTAAATTATGCTTCATAAAAACTAAAAGATAATTTTGTTTTTTAAAAAATACCATTAAGAGAATGAAAAGATAAGCAATAGCCAGAAGAAATTATTTGCAAAACCCATGTCTGATAAAGAACTTGTATACAGAACATATAAGGAAAGCTCAAAACTCAATAATAAGAAAACAAACAATCTAATACAAGATTGGATCCTCAAAGATGTCAAATAAGTACACAAAGATGATCATCATCATTACTCAATGAGATATCCTTACATATCTATTAGAATTACTAAAATCACAAAGTCTGATCATATCAATTATTGGTGAGGCTATGGAGGAAGCAGAACTCTCATACACTGCTGTTGAGGATGTGAAATGGTATAACGACTTTGGCAAACAGTCTGGGTGTTTCTTAAAAAGTTAAGTAAACCCCTACCATCTGATGCAGTCATCCCATCCCTAGGTACATTCCCAAGAACAAAGAGAACATATGTATATATAAAGATTTGCAGAAGAAAGTTCATAGTAGCTTTGTTTGTAATAGCATAAGACAGGAAACAACTTGAGTGTCCCTCAACAGGTGACGCTATAAGTAATCTGTAGTATATTCATACAACGGAATACTATTCATCAATTAAAATGACTTAACTATTAATCCATGCAACAACATGAACAAATCTAAAAATGATTGTGGGGAGAAAATTAAAAAAATAATATCCTTCATGGTGGGGAGTTTTAGTCAGCGACTCGCTAAAGCCTAGAAGAGTAAATAGAAATGATACACCAAGGAGGTACTTGGAAAAGTGAAAACTAAAACACAAGTGAGAATTTCTACTGCAACATCCTTATAAAAGGAAAAGATTATAAGTAACAGAAATACCCAGCAATTGAAACTGCAAAACCATACAATGAAGCCACTGGAGAGACCCAGGTAGCTCTTTGTGTACTCGTATGGAATGACTTCTAAGATGCTGACTGAGTGACAGAAGCAAGGCACAGAACAGTGTGTACAGAATGCAGCCTGTTGGATAAGAAAATCAACAATGTACATAATTATATCATCCAAAATATATCTGGAAGGATAACCAACAAAAATGTGCTTATAACGGAGATGTCTATAGGAAGAGCACTGTAACTTGGGACAAGAAGTAGGAGGCTAACTCTTTACTAGACAGTTTCGTAGACTTTTTGAATTCTGTATCATCTGTGCATGTATTAATTTTTAAATGACAGTTTCTAAGTTTATCGTGCAGTTAGATGAAATTCACATAACCTAAAATTAACAATTTTAAAGTGTGCAATTTAGTGACATTTAGGATGTTCACAGTATTGTGTGGCAGTCACCTCTATCCTGTTCCTAAACATTTTCATCCCCCTCAAAGGATTACTTTTATTCATTATGCAGTCATGTCCCATTAATAATTAGTTTTTAAAGGAAAAAAAGCAAAAACAAAACCCTGACCACAGCTTGCAGAGCCATCCTCCATAAGCACCACCACCCTCTGATGCCTCAGTTCCAACCACACTCCTGTTTCCTAGGTTGAGTCACAAAGGTCTCCCTTCTGTGCTCCTTGAGTTTGCTGTATCTTTTTCTCTCCCCATTATTTTTTCACATGCTGCTCCTTCTGCTTCTAACACCAAACTCCCCACTTTTCATCTATCAAACTACTAATCCTTTTGAAGTTTCCCTGAAAGCCCAGGCCAGGTTTCTATCCAGGTTTGCTGTGCAAACCAGGAAGTTCTCCCATAGCTACAGAGGTCATGAAGCTAGTTAGTGATACCATTGGGATTCAGACCTAGAAAGACTGATGCTGAAGCTTATGCTTTTAGTAACCCAGCTCTGCTGGCCATTCACTGGCACATCTAATTATATTCAATTCACATCTGATAGTACAAAGTTAATTTTTCATAAACACAAACCTTAGTTCTCAAATACATGCAGTCTGAGTGCTGGGACATATGATGTGTGTCCCCTTTGGCTTCCTGCATAAATCTCCAGGGCTTACCACAAAGCAAGACACACATAGGGTAAATTATTTTGAGCATAAATGAACATTTAGGGAGTTAGAGTAAATGAAAGCCAACCAGCCAGTCCTGCAGTGACACTAGTGCCAAAGGTGAGAAGCACGCCCTGACTATAATTCCTGTTCCGGAGCTCTACACCATTATCTGCCTCTAATGAATCACATATGAAATTGGAGAGGTTTTAAGGGGAAGCCACACACAGACCTTGAAACAGCCGCAGAGGATTTTTAATGTGTGCCCCATATTTTAATGCATGAGAAAACAAACTACAGAAAATTACACAAAAGAGGTCAAACTTGCATTCCCTGATAGGCAGTTCCTTTGGGATTGAGGTCTTGAGCAAACCATTTCGAATCTTTCCCAGAGTAATTGGTCACTGGTCACTCATTTTTAGACATCTAAATTGCACTCCAGGGTTCTATAAGCCTTCAGTGGGGGAATGGGTCTGGTTCTGTTCATTGTGCATGTAATTACCTATGAAAGTGATGCCAGGGATTTTGCACCCTTTTGAGAAGTGGACACCACAGCTGATGTCCTATAAAACTGGCTGCCGTGGTGCAGTAAGAGGAGAAATAAATCTTGCCATCTTGATGACAACCTGTACAACTGAAGCTGGGGATATAGATGGCTCTGAGAAAATGGAATCTTGTAGTCTTTGACAGTGTGATTATTACCCACTGTCAACTTATACGGTATTTTCACAAAAAAAAATCACCCATTATACTTCATGCAGATATCAATTTTGTCATCAAATATCACTTAGGAGAACATTAACAATTTAGGAACTTTTATATTAAAATTGGCTAAAGTGACTATTTCAACAAATACACAAGACACCGTAACCATATAGCCTTCTCATTCTGAGAAATCTGTATGATTGCTTCAATCTCAATGTAGAGCATCAGAGAGAACAAGGGGATTCAACTAACAAGACAGTGTCTGGGATTTGGAAGCCAGAGAGACAACAGCAGGATTGGAAATGGTTTACAAGTGTCCTGTGGCTTTTCTCTTAAAGAGAAAATCCTCCTCTCAACAATAATTTTAACTTTTACTTTATGTCTTTTTAAAACTTAAATTAAAAAAATCTCATTTTTGTTAAGACTTTAGTATTTGGCCAATGTTCACTGGTAAGGGAGAAATATATTTTTGATGCTATGTGGTGATGGCAAGAACTAACATTTTTACTGAGTATTCAGTAAGAATCAGGCACTGTCCTGCGTGCTTTATACCTGCCTAGTTAAATTCTCCTAATTACCAAATGAGAGAAGCGATATTACCCCTATTTTACAGATGTGAAAACTGAGGCATAGGTTAACCAAGCTAAATAACTTGATTAAAGGTGCACAGCTAACCAGACATATGACTATTGTGACTGCTGCATTTTGCCACTTCCTATTTATAGCAACCAGTTACTGAGTACTTGCCCTTGAATCTCATTTTAGTATTTTTTCCAAACAAATGAGGTGGAGCTCGTCATTTTATAGAAAATGCAACTGAGGCTTATAGAAATTAAACAACTTGTCCATAGTTATGCCTGTTAGTGTCACCTAATTTTCAACCTAGTAATGGAATCTAAACCTCAGTGTATTAGAGAGTGTTTAGTTTTGTTCATTTCTCCGGATATGAAATGTTTGTTCTTGTCTCCAATGGCACTACGTTTCCAAATCACCCCAGCATACACAAGGCCTATGCACATAGAGCGATTTTTTTGGACCCTGGTAGAGAGTTTTCCAGTGTTTAGGATTAAAGGCATATATTTGGTACAAAAGAGACCTTGTCTCTATCTTGGTTTATCTCCATAATGAAAAAAATCTCATGCCCTGAATCTAATTGCATAGAATTGATGTGTAAGGTGCAATTTTTTATGTGCTTCATCTTCAAGTTGTTCTTCAAGAGTTTAAATCTTTGTTCCAATAAGAAGATAAAAATAAATTTTGGTGTTAGATTGCTTATGTTAATGCCTTACCTTGATCACTGTAGAATTGGAAACTTCGCTTCCAGCAGAGATGTCTATAGGAAAGATTTGGTTGTATTTTTCAAGTGTATTTACAGCAATAATAATGTGCTTGGCTTTCATTTTTTAGCACTTTATGTAAATATCTTAATTAACCCTCATTGTACTCAAGGCATAGATATTGCATCCATTTTAATAAGGCACAGATAGTGAGAAGCAATTGGGAACTCATATGGTCAGAAATATAGTTGCCAAATGTTGCAGGCTAGTAAGGAACAGAACCACTGACAGCATAGGCACCGCTTACTGGGCATAACATTACATCATTAAAATTAAAATGACATGAAGGGGCAACTCCAAGGACATGCTAGAAATAGAAGCAATGGGTAGAAGATTAAGGGGTTTCTTGCTGTCATGAGGACATGATAAAAGTAAAAAGGTGTGTGAATGTGCGTGTGTGTGCACATGTGTGTGTAAAGAGAGAAGAGATATGGAGAATCTCTCTGGCTTGGAAAGACAAATACAGAGAGAGGACATGAGCTATGGCAAAGGAGAGCTTTTAAAAGTACAAAATGTTGTTTGCCATATGGAATGACATGCAATTTAAATCAAAATGTTGTTTGCCATAATGGAAAACCATGTGAAACTCCCCCTATCATTTACCAGCTGTGAACTTGGATTGGACAAGTTGTCTAATAGGAATGGTGATTCTGTCCCCCTACTATCACTGTTACATGCTAATGAGAAAATGTGGCCAAGACCCTCAGAAACCTTTGATACATCGTTTGTATCAAGTTTAAAAAAACAAACAACAACAGGTCGGAAGGGCAGAGTAGTAGTTGTCAAATATTTACACGCACGAATGTGGGAGAAGGATTAAATGTTCTTTTTGGTTAGTGGTGAATAGAAAGAAATTTTGACTTAATGACAAACTTGGTTTCAATGAAGACTGACTAGAAGGAGACAGTTTTCCTTCAGAACGTGTGAGTTTTCTGTTTTTGGAGAGATTCAAATGTTTGTGGTTACTTGGATAGTCTAAAGGGGATTTGAGTGTTAGATCAGCACAAATTCAGGTAAACTATAAAGTTACTTATACTCTTTAAGGTCTATGGTAATAACAAAAGTTAATACCAGGAGTAAGTGAACTTCTCTACTGATTTACCTATCTCTAGGCCAAGGACTGCCTTCTTTAAGGCAGTTTGTAACAAATAAAAGAATATCAATCTCATTTTATATAACAAGTGGTTTGCTGAAGTAATTATGTCTTATGATACATGTTTTTGGAAGACCTCTGGGGTCATTTATAAATGTGTCACCTTCAGATATGATATAAGTAAAAATATGTATTACTTTAAAAAATGTCTTAACAAAAGCTTGGAAAATATTATATTGGAATTGTATGTTTATTTGCATGTCTGCCTATCTTAAGGCAGGTGTCTATAAACTCTCTCTGTAAAGGGCCAGAGAGTAAATATTTTAGGCTTAGTAGGTGGTTTTTGTGTCAACTGCACAGTTTTGCTGTTGCACCTCTAAGGCATCCATAGACAATACAAAAATGATTAAGTGTGGTTATCTTCCAGTAAAATTTTAAGACAGTGGCCTAAAGGCAGTAGTTGGGTAGTCTTAGCTCTAGAGTGTTGAGCTCTATGAGGGCAGTCTTCTGTCAGGTTTCTCAGTTGCAAGCAGCAGTAATTATCTGTACATAATTTGAGCAGAAAATGAATTTACTAAAGCATATTATATTCGGCAATCTGAAGAATCTCTAAGAGGCTAGAGAACCAGGATTAAATGCCACAGACAAGAAAAATCACTATAGTCATCCTTCATAACAGATCCCATGAAGATGCCTCTTCTCCCAGGCACCTAAAGTTGTTTCCAGAACTGGGAACCATCACTGTCCCTGGATACTAGGAACTATTTTCATCAGCCTCACCAGAATAGAATCGGTGATGGCCCTGCTTCATTGCCTCATCAGCTGTGCAATCCAAGGCCAGTGTAGATGACTCTGATTGGCAGAGCCGGGTCAAATGACTGCATCCTAGCTGCAGTGAAGGCTGGGGATATGAGTATCCAGCATTTTCATCTTACATGGTTGATGCAAAATGGAAAATTCTATAAGCATAAGAAGGGGGTCAGTTCCTGAGTAGTAAAATACATCTACAAATATCTACCATAAGAAAGACTGAGTTTCTTCACATTTGTTTCTGCAGTTCCTAGCATGTTGTCCAGTCTATAAGAGATTGACAAGAATAATATACTTAATAAACAAAAAATAGAAAGTAGAAGAACTACTAAAACATGCTTAACTTTTAAAGGTGACACCATGATAGTTATTTTCTTCCCACACTCTATGCCAAAGAGGGATGTATAGTCAGTTGGAAGGCAATGTCCCCACCTTGGTGAGAAGACAGTGGCCTTCTCTTTCATTCATTAATTCATTCATTAATTGATTTTTTTGTTAATGTTCCTCTGTGCCAGGCAACATGATAGGTGGAAGATACAATGATGAGCAAAACCAGAAGTACGGTCTGCCCTGATGGAGTTCCTCATCTAGGTGAGGAGAAAGACATTAGTGAAAGAGAACATAATGTAAAATCCTAAGTTACTTAGCTGCTACAAATAGTATCCAGAATATATAAAGAACTTTCACAACTTGACAACAAAAATATAAACTACTCAATTAAAAAATGAAAAAAGGACTTAGACATTTCTCCAAAAAGTATATACAAGTGGCCGTATGCATCTGAAAAGATGCTTAACATCATTAGTCACTAAGTAATGCAAATCAAAACCACTGTGAGATACCACTTCATATCCATTAGAATGGCAATAAAAAAAATAATAAAATACTGTGCTGGCAAGGATATGAAGAAATTGGTACCCTTGTTTATTACCAGTAAAACTGTAAAATGGGGCAATGGTTATCCAAAACAGTTGGCAATTTCTCAGATAGTTAAGCATACACTTACCATATGACCTAGCCATTCCACTCATAGGTATATATCCAAAGGATTGAAAACAAGCACTCAAACAAATATATGAATGTTAATGGCAGCACTGTTTGCAATAGTTAAAAGGTGGAACCCTTGGAAGCTAAATGTCCATCAACAGATGAATGGATAAACAAATGATGGTATTATGCAGTATAGAATATTCTTCATCCAGAAGAAACTAAGTATTAATACATGCTACAACATAGATAAACATCAAAAACATTATGTTAAATGAAAGAAGCCAGGGACAAAAAGTCACATATTTTATAAACAACCTAACCTGACACCTTAAAGGAGCCAGAAAAACAAGAAAAAACCAAAACCCAAAAGCAGTAGAAAGAAAGAAGTAATACAGATTAGGGAAGAAATAAATAAAATAGAAACTAAAAATGACAGAACTGATCAATGAAACCAGGAGCCAGTTCTTTGAAAAGATCAACAAAATTGATAAACCTTTATTTAGCCAGACTCATCAGAGAGAGAGAGAGAGAGAGAAAGAGAGAAGGGGAGATTCAAATAAATAAAACAGAAATGAGAGGAGAAATAAAAACTGACATCATAGAAATACAAAGGATTATAAGAGAATATCAGGACAACAAATTGGACAACCTAGAAGAAATGGATAAATTCCTAGAAACATAACATCCCAAAACTTATATAGGAAGAAATAGAAAATTTGAGTAGACTGATTACCAACAGTGAAATTGGATCAGTAATCAAAAAACTCCCAATAGGGGCACCTGGCTGACTCTTGATCTCAGTGTTGTTTGAGTCCCACGTTGGGTGTAGAGATTACTTAAGAATAAAATCTTTAAAAAAAAAATCCAAACAAACAAAAGAAACAACTCCCAACAAACAAAAGTGCAGGACCAGATGGTTTCACAGGAGAATTCTACCAAATAAAGAGTTAATATGTATTCTTTTCAAACTATTCTAAAAAGTAGAAGAGGAAAGAAAGCTTCCAAGATCATTCTATGAAGCCAGCATTACCTTGCTACCAAAATCAGATAAAGACATTACCAAAAAGAACTATAGCCCAATATCTCTGAAGAACATAGATACAAGAATCCTCAACAAAATATTAGCAAACCAAATCCAACAATACATGAAAAAAGTCATTCATCACGATGAAGTGGTATTTATTTCTGGGATGCAAAGGTGTTCAATATTCACAAATCAATGAATGTGATACATTACATCAACAAGAGAAAAGATAAAAAACATATGATTTCAATAGATGCAGAAGAAGCATTTGACAAATTACAACATTCATTCATGATAAAATCCTCAAAGTAGGTTTTGAAGGAATATACCTCAACATAATAAAAGCTATTATGAAAAACCCACAGCTAATATTATACTTGATGGTGAGAAACTGAGAACTTTTCCCCTAAGATCAGGAACAAGACAAGGATATACACTTTTACCTCTTTTATTCAACATAGTACTGGAAGTTCTAACCACAGCAATCAGACCACAAAAAGAAATAAAAGGCATCCAAATTGGTAAGGAAGAAGTGAAACTTTGACTGTTTGCAGATGACATACTATATATAGAAACCACTAAGGACTCCACCAAAAGCTACTAGAACTGATAAATGAATTCAGTGAGATCTCAAGATACAAAATTAATTTACAGAAATCTGCATTTCTCTACCCTAATAATGAAGTAGCAGAAAGAGAAATTAAGAAAATAGTGCAGTTTACACTTGCACCAAAAATAATAAAATACCTAGGAATAAACTTAACCAAGGAAGTGAAAGACCTGTATTCTGAAAACTATAGAACACTGATGGAAGAAATGAAGACAACACAACGAAATGGAAAGATATTCAATGTATGTGAATTGGGGAACAAATGCTGTTAAAATGCCCGTGCTAACCAAAACAATCTACAGATTTAATTCAATCTCTATCAAAATACCAACAGCATTTTTCACAGAACAAATAATCCTAAAATTTGTATGGAACCGCAAAAGACCCTGAATAGCCAAAGCTATGTTGAAAAAGAAGAACAAAACTTGAGATATCACAATCCCAGATTTCAAAATATATTACAAAGCTGTAGTGCTCCAAACAGTATGGTACTGGCACAAAAAATAGACACATAGACCAGTGAAACAGAATAGAAAACCCAGAAATAAACCCACAACTCTATAGTCAATTCATCTTCAACAACGTAACACAGAATATCCAATGAGAAAAAGAAAAAAAACACAAACAACCAGTCTCTTTAACAAATGGTGTTGGGAAAACTGGATAGCAACATGCAAAAGAAACTGGGCCACTTTATTACACCATACTCAGTAATAAATTTAAAATGGTTTAAAGACCTTAATGTGAGACCTGCAACTATAAAAAACCTAGAGGAGAGCACAGGCAGTAAGCTCTTTGACATCCACCATAGCAACTTCTTTCTAGATATGTCTCCTGAGGCAAGAAAAACAAAAGCAAAAATGAACTACTGGAACCACATCAAAATAAAAACTTCTGCACAACAAGGGAAACAATCAATAAAACTAAAAGACATGCTACTGAATGGGAGATGATATTTGCAAATGACATATTTGGTAAAGGCTAAGGATTCAAAATATAGAAAGAGCTTATAAAATTCAACACCCAAAAAACAAATGATTCAATTAAAAATGGGAAGAAGACTTCAACAGATGTTCTCTAAAAAAGACATGCAGATGGCCAACAAATACATGAGAAGATGTCCATCATCATTTACCATCAGGGAAATGCAAATCAAAACTACAATGAGGTATTACCTCACACCTGTCAGAATGGCTAAAATCAACAACGTAAGAAACAACAGATATTGACAAGGATAAAGGAAAAGGAACCTCATGCACCATTGATGGGAATGAAAATTGGTACAGATACTGTAGAAAACACTATGGAGGTTCTCAAAAAGTTAAATATATAACTATGCTATGTATGATCCAGAAATTGGACTATTGGATATTTAGGTATTTCCCCAAAGAATACAAAAATACTAATTCAAAGAGATACATGCACTCTTATGTTTATAGCCACATTATTTACAGTATACAAGATATGGAAGGAGCCCGTGTCCATTGATTGATGAATGGATAAAGAAAATGTCATATATATGTATATCATATCATATATGTGTATATATCACACATCTATATATGTGTATACATCATATATGTATATAACATATGTATGTGTGTGTGTATATATATATATGAAATGGAATATTATTCAGCCATTAAAAAAATGAAATCTTGCCATTTGCAATGACATGGATGGGGCTAGCAAGTATAATACTAAGTGAAATAAGTCAGTCAGAGAAAGACAAATTCCAGATGATTTTACTCATATGTAAAATTTAAGAAACAGAACAAATGAGCAGGGGGGAAAAAGACAAACCAAGAAACAGACTCTTAACTATAGAAAACAAATTAAACTGATGGTTACCAGAGTGGAGGTGGATGGAAGAAGGGTGAAATAGGTGAAGAGGACACTTATGATGAACACTGAGGAATGTACAGAATTGTTGAATCATTATATTGTACATCTGAAACGAATGTGACACTGTATGTTAATTACACTGAAATTAAAATCTTGACAAAGTCATATATTGTATGATTCTGTTTATGTGCAGTATCCAGAATAGATGAGATGAATCCATGGTGGACAGAAAGCAGGTTGGTGGTTTACTAGGAGGAGGGAAGGGGACTAAGCATGCAGTTTAATGAGTGTTGGGTTTTTTTTGAGTAATGAGATTGTTTTGGAGTTTGATGTAGGTGGTGGTTGCACAGTATTGTGAATGTTCTAATGACACTGAATTGTACACCTTAAAAGGGTTATGTTATGTTATGTGAAATTTACCTCAACGAAAAGCAAAGAAAACAAAAAACCCAAAAGAGTGGGTCTGGAGACTGACTAGGGGGTTACTGGAGTAGTTCAGGGCAGGGATTAGACTGTGGAGATGGAGAAAGGGAGAAGCAAATCTCAATGATAAACTGAAGCTAGGGTTGATGTCAGAGGAAGAGGAGGAGGAGAAGGACAGATACCCACAGACTTGGACTTTGACATTCATGGCCAACTTAATGCTACAAAGGGATATTAGTGAGAATTCAGCCAGGTCAGAGCTCCCCCCTCCCCAAATTCATTATCTGACCCATTTTAAAATGGACTTACAGACTCATAAAACCAGTCTGGTTAAGGCCATTTATTCCTTTCCAATAAAACTTGAAGCTTTCATTTGATCCAGTAAAATTCTTAATACCATCTTTTTATCTCTCTCTTTAAAAAACCATTTTTTTGTGTTCTAAGCATAATAATTATCTACTTGACAAATGTATTCCTAATTACACAATTACTTTATTACATAGTATCAACTTATAAATGCCTGAAGTCTGAGATCTGTCTGGGAAAGAAATTATTTTATTCAATGTATAATGTAATTTCCTCTCAAATAATTATTTAAGGGTTGGGGGAGAAAAGGATTTGGGCTGCAAAGCTTTAGTGTATAATTGTAGAACTGCTGCATCTGATGGAAATCAGGTATAACGATGAAGTGAGGCAGGATTTATTAGAAATCCTTGCTGGGTCGTTGTTTGCTATGAAGTATGTGCATCTACATGTGTGCACAGGTTTATATGTGTGCATGAGTGTGCATATGTGAGTGTATGTGCGTGAGTGTGTGTGTGTTTAATGCAGTAAGAGAAAGTGTCTTTGCCATGAAGTAGTCTCATTTCACCAAGTGGCAAGGAGTTGAAAACAAATGTCTGTCCATGTGGCACAAATGCCATCCTGTCCCAACCTCTGAAATTCATTTCCTTGTCTTTATAACAGTGGCTATAACCCCTACATGTTAAAGGCAAATACAGAAAGGACACTTTGATCAGCTATTAGAAACTCAAAAGGAGTATGATCATCAGACCTTTTATATTCTCCAACAGCTGAGGATAAATTATAGGGGCAATAAGAGTTTTGATGGAAAGTCTGTTGAAATCATAAACTGGAAGGCTAAAGCACTCTAGGAACCTTGGGGGACCAATTTAATCTGGTGTTTGGGGGACCAGTAGTTAAGGACCAACTTTCTAATTTGACATTTTTGTAGAGGTCACTATTGACTTTTCATGAGTTTTGCTTAAATGGAAAGGCTTCTCCAAGGCTTATCTTGGCTCCACCATCTGCCCCAGAAGTTGGTTGTTCTCTGGCTCAGAAATGTGACCAAATCCTGGACCATTTTCTTAAGAACTCCCAAGTTCTGATCATTACCTTGGGGACACAGGACTAGTCAGTAGAAGCCCCATTATCACCCTCAGACTGCTTGGGTAGACAGTGCTCTCAACTTCCAGTATATATGTATCCCCTAAATTTTTTCTCTCTCTCCCTCTCTCTCCATCTCCCTTTTGTTCTCTCTCCCTCTCTCACCTACTTTGTATGAACATGTAAATATGCCAAAATGTCAATTTTTTTTGCCTGCCTCTTATTTTTTCAGACTCAGTCTTACTGTCATTTTCTGTGGAAATTGTGTGTGTGTGGGTGTGTAGGAGAGAGAGAGAGAGAGATTTCCACCCATGTGTAAGAGAAACCAAGTTCCAAATTCTGGGAGGAGGAGGGAAGTGGGAACCCACTCAGGGTACAAACTGGTCAACATTGACCTCCTTAATGGAGAGGAATGTGGTATTATCCAATGGGTCATTGAATCTCTTCTAAGTTTTTCAGTGGAAGAGAAAATGAGACCAGTGGCTGCATGGCATAGGCAGAATTGGTGTGGATGGGGCAAAAGGGGCCAAGTCCTGGCTCTAGTCCTTTCACTAACTCTGTATGTGACCTTGGGTGTCATTTGATCACTAGACCTTACTGAATTCATATGTAAAAGAAGCAGATAAGAGTAGATGATAAATTATATCATCTAATTAAAAACAAACATACAGAGTGGTTACCCTGGGGCAGGAATGGGATAACCAGAAGGACACATGAGAGCTGTTGCGTTTTTGTTAATATTCTATTTCTCGATCTGTATGGTGGTTACAAGCCTTGTTTAATCACTTTGTATATGCCGTGTACTTTTCTATATGTATTTTGTTCTTCTAGAAAACTTTATAATATAAAATATGCAAAACAAAAACATTATAGCCATCTGAAATCATTATATAAAAAAAAAGACCCAGGGGCACCAGGTTGACTCATTCAGTTAAGTGTCTCACTCTTGGTTTCAGCTCAGGTCATGATCTCAGGATGGTGAGATGAAGCCCCATGTCAGCTCCATGTTCAATGGAAAGTCAGCTTGAGATTCTGCCTCTACCTCTCCCTCACCTTCTGCCCCTCCCTCTGCTCTCCCTCTCTAAATAAATAAATAAATCTTTGGGGAAAAAATGACAAAATAAACACATCAAAAAACAACACAAAAAACCCTCAGAACTCTCATCTTGTTCAAGGGATTGCAGTTTCCTAAAGAGACTAGAGATGAAGAGGCATGCGGAAAGAAGTACCAGTACTAACATCACAACAATTTAGGATGGACTCCTCTGGACATCAGGTCTCTATCATAGAAATGATTCTCCGTTAAAGTTTCTGTTGAATATGGCCTGGCCACTACACAATCTGGTTTATTTTTATGAATTGCATTCTGAAGCATTTCAATATTTAATCAATTTCAGGGCGGAGGCAGTAAGTCGAAACCAATGTCGAAAATCAGCTGTCATGTTGTTGCCCTGGGAAGCTATGATCTCACAACAAAATGTGATGGGTTATTAATGTAATCAGGGCACAAGAAAACTAGGAGCTTATGAGTAGAAACTGCAATCAGTCCTGCTAACACAGATAACAAGAGAGAAATGCATCTCTTTCATTGCTGTTAACATCTATTTTCAATTGTGGTGGGAATCTGTGTTTATTTTTTATTTTATTTTATTTTATTTTATTTTATTTTATTTTTATTTATTTATTTATTTATTTATTTATTTATTTATTTATGAATCTGTGTTTAAAATGGCTCTAGCAGTTGAGGGTTAGAAGGAAAAACTCTTACACCTCAAGCATTGAGTACTCGCTGTGACTTGTGGTCATGAAGCTGTGGTGGGGGAATGAGGAATGGGATCCATTTATACCACAGAAGGCTGGTGTCCCTGACTCTGAACAGATAACAGCATGTCTTAGCTTTGAGAGTTCTTTTTTTTTTTTTTTAAATATTTTATTTATTTATTCGACAGAGATAGAGACAGCCAGCAAGAGAGGGAACACAAGCAGGGGGAGTGGGAGAGGAAGAAGCAGGCTCATAGCAGAGGAGCCCGATGCGGGGCTTGATCCCATAACGCCGGGATCACGCCCTGGGCTGAAGGCAGACACCCAACCGCTGTGCCACCCAGGCGCCCCTTGAGACATAGTTCTTGACAAGCTTGCCAGCAAAGAGTATCCTCTCTTGATGTCAGTACCCAAACAGCCAGATGTTAGTGTTGCAAAACTAAAATCTTATGAAACAAAGATTTATGAGGTGATAAATTGGAATAGCACTTTTGGAGAGTTCTCTAGCGATCCCTAGTATAATTGAGAATGTGCATTCTTTATGACCTTGCAATTTCACCCCCAGGGGTATACCCTATAAAAACCCACTCATATGCACACACAGAGACCTGGATAGAAATGTTCATAACAGCTTTCCGTGTAATACTGAAAAATTGGAAAATAGCTCAAATTCTATTCATGTGAGAAGGATAAATACATTATGGTATATTCATACAATGAAATACAATTCAGTATTGAAAATAATTGAGCTAGAATAATTATATCAACATGAACTTACATCATAATATTCTTGGTTATAAATGCAATTTTCAGAAGAATACAGAAGAATATAAAAATATTTTATAAAGTTTACCAACATAGAAAGAAATTACATTGGAATACACTTAGAGGTCTGTACATAGTAATGGTGTAAAGAGATGTGTGGGAATAATGAACACCAAGTTTGATATAGTGGTCATCTCTGAGGAGTGAGGGGGATGTGAATAGCAAGGAGTCACAGGATAGGAAGTCAATATGGGGATCTTTGTAGTGGCTTCCAGTTATTCCTTATATTAGCTATTATACTATTTTTTAATTTTTAGATTTTATTTATTTGAGAGAGACAGAGAGGGAGAGAGCAGGGGGAGGGGCAGAGGGAGAAGCAGACTCCCTGCTGAGCAGGGAGCAAGAGGCAGGGCTTGATCCTAGGACCCCGAGATCATGACCTGAGCCGAAGTTAGATGCTTAACTGACCGAGCTACCCAGACACCCCTAGCCATTATACTTTCTAAATGGCTAAAATGATTTATAAGACAACTTTAAAAAATTAATCTGCAAGTAAAATTAGAATTTATCTGCACATTTATGTATCAACCTATTTTTTATCCAATAAATATTAGCTGAGCTCCTATTTTATGTAGGTGCTCTTCTAGGAGCTGTGAGAGAAACAAGAGAAGAGGCATAATCTGTTCCCCTAGAAGGCTGATAGTCTAGTTAGGAAGACAAGACACAGAAAAATTTAGGCAATACTATGATAAAGAAGAAATTTCAAATACAGAGCTTGAAGCAGTGGTACAGACAAAGCCTTATTCCCAGGAATGTGGTGAAAGGTAAGGGATATCATGAGCATGAGACAAAAGCAATTCATGGGACATAAATCCACTCATTGGATTCCTGCCTCTTCCAACCAGGATGCAGTAAAATCTATTAACTTGGCAAGTATTCCCACTCAGACCTGCTTTGTTTTAAACACTTAAAAATTGTTGAAACTCTGCATAAATGGTGATTTTCCTTCTATGTTGTGTGTGCTTTGTTAGTGTAGGTGAAATAGCTCTCCTCCTGAGGTGGACAATGGCAGGGTTACATCCACTAATCATTTTGATGCCTCGTGTCAGTAGAATTCTTTGTGACATGGTTTTACCCAAAGAAAATATAAGAATGTATCGGGTTGGACCAGAACTGCTTTACCTCTCTTACAAGAGAGTCAAAAGGTGTGATACAGGAAAACTCAGTTGTCCAGTTGACAACCATTTGGGACTGAGCGAGGGATATTGTGGAAAAGGCTAGATCATCTGGAAGGTCCTTATCAGCTGTGATATTTCCTGTATCAGCTTCTAAAAGTAAGGGATCCTTGAGTCCATGGATGCTTCCAGACCCCCTTTTACCTTGTATTTCTTTAGTTACTGTAGTAGATGGTCTTGAAAATAACAAGCTCCATAAAAATATTTTCATTGGTGGCTTATTTTCATCTCTCCTGGAACTCTTTTGAGATATGAAATGGACCTTAAATACCTAGTATTTTGTAATCAGTGAAGCAAATTAAATTTGCTTCATCTACACTTTCCATGCTTTTTACAGCCTTTAAACTTAGTTCTTCAGTCCATTTTTCCTTTTCTAGAATGAGAAGCTATTAACTTTCATCCAAATTTTCCATATATTGTCTTATGTTTCAAATTTTGTAATATTCTTGAAAAGTAAACAGGACAAATTCTACTGATTCTTGTGTGTGCACGTGGCTTTATATGGGAATATTAGGGGATTTGGTTATATGCTATTCCACCTCAGTTTTATCCTGTGATAGATTATGGCAGAGAGATTGGGGGAAAATCAAAATCAGGATTTGTGAATTCTGAGTCATAAGTTAGGAAGTCTTACAATGCATATCCATCATATTTCTTCTAGTCCATGTAAATATCTCGCTGTCAGGAATTCATTGCATATTTAAGCTATAAAGACATCTTGGAGAGTATCATGCTTGACATTTCCCAAAGTGAGTTCAGGGATCATTACCACTGAGGTACCATTATAAATGGCTTTTATTCAGACATGAAGGATCCTGTCGTCAGTTGTTTCTAGGATAAATCAGGTGAATTAAAGTTAGTCAGGCTTCTATTCTGTAGGACTTTTTGGAGTCTCTAGGCTGGTAATGCGATGGCAGGTCTCTGAGAGGGAATGGAATTTGCATCATTTTCTGAACCTTGTTGTTCATAGTTTGTTGTCGTTAATGTTGTTGTTCATATGCTCCTTCTTATGAAAAACATTTGGGGTAACAAAGATCTAACCCAGCTTTATTATTTCACCCAAGCAAAAATTAAGGCATAGAGATGTTAGAGTGATTACTAACATCCTGCAACCAGTCAGTGCTGAAATTGAGCAAGGGGAGAAGAGGAGAGGTCTCGCTGAATAACATTTTCCTGAACAGGTATGGATAACATGCAGCAGATGTTTACGGTCTGTGTAATGCTAATGACTGAAAAGGACCTGCCTTTGAACTGAACAGGGAGTGATGTGCCTGCTGTGATATTATTGAGTCATATTACCTAAGGTATCTCTTATCATTACATGTATACCAGAAATAGTTTACAGCGGAAATAATACTCCTGCATTACTTATTATAGCATCCAGGATAACAAGGATAGGCAGCTTAACGTTACTAACATCCTTATCCACACGTATAAATACCTTAGTGATGTACACACAGTTACTAATTTATATTTTCATTGATTAATAGTTGATTAAAAGAGAATGGACCTTCCTGATTATTAAATTTAATGCTTTCATTTAAAATTTTTTTAAAAAAATATTTATGTGAGAAAGAGATAGAAAGCACGACTAGGATGGGCAGAGGGAGAGAAACTCTCAAGCAGACTCTGTGCTGAGCACAGAGCCCGATGACGGGCTCAATCTGATGACCCTGAGATCATGACCTGCTTGTAGCACTTTTGGTTTTTAATTGAGGAAACTGAAGCTTAAATGGATTGAACAATTGAAGTCACACAATTCGTGAAAAATTTAGGATGAGAATGTGGTTCTCCCTGTTCTCATTCTGTGGTATTTCCAATTTTGTGTAAGTGTTGCTATAATGCCAAATTATTGGAGGTAGCTTATGCACTACTACATTTTATTCTCTACTACATTCAGATTTTCATTTGTTTTTGCCGGTTAAAGTATGGTTCTGAAATAAATAATTTGTCATTATTAGGTGACTAGATCTCTTGTTCACTGAAGGCAGAGAATGAAGACTCTTACTTACCCCACAGGCAGTGTGAGGGTCGAGAAGTAACTATTTGTCAAATGCAGGATTTATTAATTATGAGTCCCCTTGTTTAGAGATATTTCATGTCCACTCATTTTCAAGGGGGAGGGATAACTCTTCCTTCTCATATATACATGCCATCTGTGCTACAAAGCATAAATAGGAGCAGTAAGTGAATATAAGGGTTGTCTAGCTCATATTCTTTTTTTTTTTTTTTTTTGACTGAGGAGAAAGGAAGATATGAGTTTGCTCCTTCCCAGGCATTGGCCTGTGTCTCCAAGCATGCTTGGCATCATCATGAATGCTTTGCAATCACATCCTCACTTTCATTGGAAGAGGTCCTTTATCCTTTCATTGGGACCTTTTAGGTCTGAGCACTGGTGCTGATGTCTGAATTGCTCTGATGTGCCTGACTTTCTGGAAAGAAAGGACCCCCCATCCAGTCATAGAAATGCCTGCTCCCTGCATATTAAATCCAAGTTCTTCTCCATGTGAAGAACTCCTGAGGCACCAGCATTTCTGTCTTGTTCCAGTCTAGCTGTTTTCCTTCAAAGATATCTGATTGCCTGTCTCTAAGAGCAGGTCATTTTACCCAGCAGGCAGTAATCATGGGGCTGGCTCCATAGCCTCTGATTGTGGCCCCAGTTTGCCTTTAGTATTCTGTAGTGTTCTGTGTTGACTGGGCAAGGCTTGTTTTTCTCAGGCACTGATCCCCAGGCTTTAGGTCCTCCTACCTAGATCACCAGGATCAGCCTGCACCTTCCTCATCTTGTTTCTCTAGAGCCAGATCCTTTCCTATCTGCTATTTTTGCCATAGACACTTTGCTAAAGCCCAGATACCTGCCAGCTCCTTCAACTCTGTGCCTTCACATACTTATGGCCAGCCTTATCCTATTATGTTCAGTATCCTGAAGGAGCTTTCCAACTGGAAGCCTAGAAGATTTCAGTTGATTAGAGGAATATTCTAGAACATATACCCTCACTTGTCAAAGGTGTCCTTTCCCTGGATGTGCTGGTTCTTGGTACTCCTAACACTATTCTCAAGTGTAGATTATGTCAGTATGCACCATGGAGATGGATGCTCCTTCTCTCCTAAAAAAGCGAGAGTAACATTTTATGTGATCTGGGACAAGATTAATGTCAGAGGTTGCAATGATATTAGAAATATCTAGAGAACCTGGCAACTCAGGTCCAAACTGTTACAACAGCTATCCATCTCTACAGATGAATATGAATCCTTTGTCAGAATCCAAGTCCATCTGGATTTCCCACTGCTTGTCTAAGACGCTTTGCCTTTGGATGAGAAAGCACAACGTGGCTCCCTGTACATTGAGATTCTGTATCTCCTTGAGATGCTCTTCATGTTTCTGTCCAAATGAGATGAACACTGTAGGATTTTGATGGAGAAGTTGGCTTGTGAGCTTTGGGAGAAGGGAGGCCAGATTTATTCAATTATTAAAAGATAGACTAAGACATCAGGGTCTCATCGGAATATTCAGCTGTTGTTCCTAAACAACCCTGCTGACTCCAGAGTTTGAATGCTTGTGATTTATAGGCACCCTCAAGAATTTAGAGATTATGGGTTTTAGTAATTTGGGTTATGGCAGATGCCTCTATGTGTCCAAAACCAAATAGTGGTGGTACTCTATTTGCCTTTTGCCTGGAAGAAAGAAAGAATGGGAAATATAGAGTGGGAAATATGGCCTGGAAGGAGCTTTATTTTTGTTTGAAGATAACGTTTACTACTAACATATAATCATTAAGGTAATAGATATTTAATGCCCAGTATTTGCAAACTATAGAAAGGAAAATACTCAGATAAAAATAAAAACCACAAAAATCCCACCAAAGGGATAAATGTATTCTCTTGTAAATCTTTCTGATTCTTCACATATGTGTATATAAAAGTAGATAATGATATCTAATGACATAAATAATATATAAATTTCCTATCTAGTTAACTGACTGGAATTTAAAGAACAATAAAAAGCAGTTATTTTGATTTCATAATTCTACGTGGACTTTTCTGCTATATGATGTATTGGGCACTATACTTTAAAATAGTCATACTTTAAATAGTCATATAAATAGTCATATAAATATCAGCTGTGATATTTCCTGTATATAGTCATATAAATAATTTTAATAGTTGTTTACAAGACCATAGTAAGAATTTATCACTGTTTACACAGTTTATCAACATTTAAGCTCTTTGCCTAAAAAAGTAGAAACAATCATTCAATGCCTGTTTTGATAGAATAAACTTTGAGTATATCTATGGTTATGTCCTCAGGTTCTAGAAGAGGGATTACTAGGTCAAATTATATGCACATTTTTAAGACATTTGACACATCTTGTGATACCTGGGTGGCTCAGTCAGTTAAGTGTCTGACTTTGGCTGAGGTCATTATCCTAGAGTCCCACATCAGGCTCCTTGTTCAGCAGGGGAGACTGCTTCTCCCTCTGGCTGCCTTTTCCCCTGCTTCTGCTCTCTCGATCTCTCTCTGACAAATAAATTAATTAAATCTTAATTAAAAAAAAGACATTTGACACATATCAACAAATTGTTTTCAAGAAAGATTGCACCCACCTACCGCCCTATCACACTGTATTATCATTACAAAAGATTTAAAAAACAACATTAATTTTGATAATAAACTAGGTAAACAAGTTTTAGTGTATATATATATATATATATTAGATTTTTTATGGCTTGGCTAATTTGTGACTTGTATGTACATATATTTTGAACAAATCTTGAACATATATCTGTTATAGTGTTCAGTTTGTCATATTGATATGTAGGAATTATTTATGTTTTGAGACTAATATAACTATTTCCCCTCTCATATCTTTCAAAATTTCTTCCAGTTTATTGTTTATTTCCTAGTTTGGTAAAAGATGATATGTGTTTTTGTCTGTGTAATTATTTTAGAGATGAGAAGAAGGAGATAAAGCTATTTTTTTCTAAAATATCTATTTGCAGCTTGAAAACTTGAAGTGCACGTGCCGATGTAAAATATAGCATTACAAAATGGGTTTCCACAGAATAGCACGTTTGGCATTTGATTCTTTATCTTTGCCATGTTTCTGGACAAGAGACATACCTAATTCACAGCCTATGTTCTCTCTGCCCAACATTTAAGGAGATTGATTTTCTTGCATACAACCAATATATCTACAGGGAAACTGCTCATAAAGTCTCTTTAAAGATGCTTAGTGATATAGACTATGGTGTAAAGAGAAAATTCCAACTATGTTGTTTCAAATTCTTTGAGAAATCAGCAGTTGAGCTTGATTGATGGGCATTTCCCACATCATTTATGCCCAACGTCTCTGAAGTTTACTTTTGAAAATTCTTATACATTTTCCCAGAGGAAGTACATAAAGTGATTTTTCAGGTTGTGAGATCTTTTTGCTTCCTGTCTCTAATGCAGACAGCAGACAGGTTGGAAAAATGACCAAAACAAATATCAGGCATAGACCCAAACAAAAAAAAAGAAACATTAACAAAAAAACACATAAAATTAAGATAAACAAATGATATCTTTAAATATCTTTGAAGTCCTTTTTCTTATAACCCTAGTGTATTAGGTAATTTGATTCTTACCTTTCAAAATACAAGGGTACCATCAGTTGAAGTTGACCAATCTAGGATACAAGTAGAACTTTTTTGTCTTACTGCAAGCTTAAGATCAAATCCACTGTTGCATAAAATCTTCCCTCAACATCTTGCAATGATATTTAAAATTATACAATGTCAGGTAAGTAGAGGATCTTATAGGTCTTCTAATTAAGTGGTCCTAACATAGATCAGGACTATAGGTTTTGACTCTTGTCCATCCCAAAATCTTCTTTTCCTCATGGGAAATAATGGATTTTCTAGATCAATGGTCAATACTACGCGTCTAAAGATCATGTTAACTTGCTTTTAGGAATTTCTTTAGCAATGAGACCACATTTATCACAATAGCTGTATTTGGAGTTGCTCCTAAGTTGAGTTTATATTAGTTCACTGTCATTTTTTTAGGTTCTAGCTGATCTTTCTAGTGGCCAGACTGGAAAATTAAATAGATATAGTGGAAAGAACCACCCTTTATCATTTAGGTCTTTATCAGTGGTATTAATCTCTGTCTCCCTAATAGGATAGTTTCTGTTGCTTTTGCTTTTTTGTTGTTGTTGTTGTTGTTTTGTTTTGTTTTGTTTTTTCCCTCTCTGTGATAGCTTTTATCCCATACGCCAAGGAATCAGTGTGGGATTTCTGCCAATTAGCAAGTATGTACAATCTAATTGTAAATTCTGAGTCTAGGTAAATGACCCTTTGTATATCTTTGAACTAAGTGGATTATCTGTGAGCTGGACCTGGGTCACAACTCCATTTATTAACTGGCATCTTAGTCTAATTGGATGAAGCATAATGATACTGTGGGCTCCAGATATTAATGTCAGAGCCATGTATCCAGTAATTTTTGAAATGTTTGAATATTCACCTTCTCCCAGTGATATGGTTACCCAATTCTATGATTGTAGTTCCCTTTGGGGAAGAATTAGGGGTATTATGATCATATATGCTTAATGTCATCATATTGCAGCTCCTTTTTTCGGGGAATGAGTCTTCTTCTTCAGTCAATTGGTTCTGAGTCAGAACTAGCTCAGGTCTGGAAACTGGGCAAGAGATTGTGACTTTGTTGAGAAAATTTCCCTCAGCCTCCTGGTTATCTGTCTTTGATTTCTTTGGTGCATATAGATTTACCTTGGCACTACAGAAACTGTGTTTCATAGAACACAGTAACCATATAACCTCTGTAGGTCAAGACCACATTGTCTACTCTTCTTACCTTGCTACTCGGCTCATAATTATTCCCACTCTGTTTTGATAGTTAAATGCCATCATCTGACCTCTGATGTTTCAGAACCTTATCATTTTCATTGCTATAAGTGAGAATAGTTCTGTAATAGCATCTCCTACCATTAGCTCTGGCCTCCATGAGGGAGCAGCTCCTGTCTCATTTCTCCCTTCACAGATCTCAACTTCCATATGGTATCTCATTCAGGCTTACAGCCAAGTGATCATTGGACAATTGATGGCAAAATATAGATAAGTTTAAGGGGTTGACCTCAGTGGTGTTTACAAATGAATGAACATAAGAAACCTTGGGATCTAGCTGGGTAAAAAAAGAGGAGTGAGAGCCATAAGGTGAGGAATGAAAAGGAGGCAGGGGTAGGTGACTCAGGGTGGGCATTGTGGGTTGTTGTCAGGGCTTTGGATATTATTATATATGTAACAGTAGTCATTAGAGTGTTTTAATATGTGTGCACAAATTCATGAAATCTAAGAATAGAGATCAATTCATTCTTTAGAGCACTTTGCCTTTGAGGAATTATTTGGCCAACAGTGAAAGTGAAGGAATGGAATAGTATGGAAAATAGTGTGAAGGTTTCTATGACTGGAATAAAGGTAACCACGGCAGGGATGAATGAAGGAAATGAAGCAAGAGAGGTAAACCTGTCTTATGAGAAAGTCTTTAGAGGATCCTTGCACAGGGCATGCTTGGGAGCAATAGGACAAATGACTTGCCTTTGCTTACTTGCCACCACATGGTTGCCATGTAGTCATGCAGAATAATCAGAAACTGAGGGGAATTAATGTTTAGATAGAACGGAATGACACATGTTTTAGGATGCTAATTCATTTTAACATTTTCAGGGTCCTAAATCAGACGGAGATCCATGATGTTTGAGGGGCAGTAATGACTCCACTTTATTGCTATTCATATCAGTTACTTTCTATGCTCGTGACTGAGGCTCTGTGAGCTGGGATCCTGATGAGTCTTTAGTACCATGTAACATTTGGCAGTTTTCCAATTCTTATTCAAACCGTAGTAAATATATTAGAGAAAATGGAGGAAAGGGTGATATCTGTGAGTCTTATATTGTTTTTATCCATGTCACATAAAGTAAAGCTGGGTACATGCATGTGGAATTGTTTAAAAGTATTTAATAGAAGGCATTTTAAAAAAGATTTATTTATTTGAGGGGGGAGCGGCAAAGGGAGAGGGAGAAAGAGAATCACAACAGGCTCCCTGCGTGGGACCTTCAGCGGGGCTCGATCTCACGACCGTGAGATTGTGACCTGAGCTGAAATCAAGAGTTGGACGCTTAGCTGACTGAGCCACCCAGGAGCCCCTAATAGAAGGCGTTTTAAGAATAAATCAAAATCACTATTCCATATCACTGTCTACCTTCTAAAATAGCTTTAACCTCCCATTGTAAGCTCTGCTTTCTCTTCATAGGTTTGAATGATTGAGAGTTGGATGATGTAAGGCCAGTTTATAGCTCAGTATTTACTAACGATTTGATGTAAGCAGAATCTTGTACTGTTCCTAATTTCGGCATCACCTCCATGAGGACAGTGGTTATGTTGGTACATTTTTGGATTCCTTACTGTACACCGTGCAGATATAGACTAAGCCCAATGACAATCCATGGAAAGACCTTACTGAGAGCCCCAGAGTCTATGCCAGGCACCATCCTTGATTTGGAAATAGATGCCAAAGATTCAGTTCTTGCACCTAAAGTCTCACACATTTATTTGAGAATTTTGTAGGTAGCCTCAAATATGCTTTGAAAGTAGGTGAAATATAAGTAACTTTGCATATGTTATTAACATATATATGACTGTGGTATGGCCTTTACTAAAAACCCAGCAGGGACGTTGATGGGTTCTTCTCATCTCTCCATCTCTGAAAGTGACTGCTTTTCAGAATCCCTTAATAAATATGTGTCATTAAAGAGTTGCCCTGCTGTGAGATAAAGCATACATGCATGGTAAAGTTAAATAACAGTATGAAAGATATATAAAAGAAAAATATAACAACAAATAAGTAATCACAAATACATATCAAATTGAATTGTTGAGCAAAAAATTGGAATGCTTAGTCTATTTCCTTATATATCTTTCAGTTTCATATGTTAACAAAGCAAACACAAACCCGGAAAATGGCCTAGAATACTTACAAAGAAACATGCAAATGTGGGGGGTGTATTTGTGTCGTGGGAAAGGTCAGAATGTAGATTACAATTTTTCAGGTTTTGTGGAATTGTATAATTTACACCTTGGGAAAGAAATACCTAACCTCTGCTACATGGTTAATGAAGGGACAGAGTGGGGTAGATTTGGTAGACTATCATAGATCAAACGCTCAACATCTGGTTTGCAGCAGATACTTGCTTCAAATTCAGTCATGTCTATAGAAGGCTTAAATAGGATGAAACATCGTAAAAAGGAGCTGCTTCCGACATTAATAATCACAACATCTCACTGGACACCAGAAAGCCATTCCTCCCTTATCTCAGCCTGTCACTTAAAATAGATTAGCTTCGCTTTCAAATTTCTCCCTTGGAGTTTCTGGTGGTTTTGACATTTTACTAGCTGTTCTTTTAGAATTGCTTTTTTTTTTTTTTTTTTTTTTTTTTACATAAGAAAAGTAAAAGGTCCTTAGTGAAATAGAGTATCAATGAGGTCCATTGCTTTGCTGAGGCATGTATCTTGTGAACCAAACCACCTCCCTCCAAAGCACTCTCATCCCTCCTGTAAAAACTTCACTATAGGATCAATTGCTCACTAATGCTTAGAAGGCATTTTATTTTATAACCAGGTTGATGTTAACACAGGCCAAGCATTGGCTACAAAGAAGATTTCATAACTAGCATAAAGTGTGAGATGGTGAGTGGTAGACAAAGAAGTAATGAGAAGTAAGGAAAGGGAAACAAAACTGACTTTGTAAACCTTAATGCATTTTGTCTTAACCTGCCATTATTCCCTATTTTACAGATGAGAGAGAATGACAAGAAAACTAAAGACTTATGACGATAGCTAAATATATCGATATACCAGACTCACATCCTTAATCCCCAAATCCAGTGTATTATCTTTGGCCTACATCCGGTTGCTTCCAACCACAAGTTGATGTAGATACAAACCTCTATATATGTTGCTTTCAGTAGTTATTTGGTTTGTCTCATCTATAGTCCTTTTCTTTTAACTTAGAAAAAGTGCTTGAACCCTTCTTATTCATGGTAGCTTCTTCCCAGATAACAGAACACTGGTGCAAATCTGTTATAATATCTTTCTGGGCTGTTCTCTGTGCTCCACTGCCCTGTGGTTTCCAAGACTGGAAACCTGGAGTATTTTCTTGTGCAGAGAATTGATCTGGAAACTTTTAGCATTGATGAGATGCTTTTCATTGATGCAATTCAGTTTAATCATTACATGGATAAAAGATGGTCACAGTTCCTTTGCTTTGTAATTTGATGACCAGAGCCCATTATTATTATAAATGTATCTCTCTGTCTTTCAGCAATTTTTATGAATATAATCAAATGGTAAAACACTGTGTCTCATGTGTCTTAGAGATATCTCCTTCTTGGTATCCCTTTACCTCTACTGTCTCTGCCTTTCTCAATGATCACATACTCAGGCTTTTAAGAGGTAAGCAGCATGCAAGTTGTGGATGTTGGCTGTGCAGGGCTCCCAAAGATTGTAAGTGCAACTGGAAAGCAGGTCTGTCAGGTTTCCATGGTCAAAACCTATAGAGGTCAGAGTTGAATGACACAGACACAGGTAAAAGGGGGGGGGGGTTGGCACTCACCTGTAGCCCACTGAGAAGTTGCAGTTCTGAGATACTCAATGGTTTCTGTAATCATTTTCTAGCTTTGTGTAAATAATTTTAAATCAACAATTATATTTGCACAATTGTGTCAAAACTGACATTGACACTTTCTTTTAGATGTGTCAGTGTCTCTAGATTTAACCTTGGGAACTTTGAGTTTATCATGTTTTAAATCTGGTTCCCTAGGGGTGCCTGGTTGGCTCAGTGGGTAGAGTATGTGAGTCTGGATCTTGGGGTTGTGAGTTCAAGCCCCACACTGGGTGTAGAGATTACTTTAAACATAAATAAAAATTAAAAACATTAAAATCTGGTTCTCTGTATGTATTTATTCTACAGGGATTATTGTATATAAGACATAGTGAGGAAGTGCTGTCAGGTGAAACCAGTGAAAGAGCAAAACTCAAAAACAAACACCAAAAAGTGCAGGAGAAGAAGCTGGGCAAACATGTTTCAGGAAAAATCCAGCTTCAGCATGATTCCACCAGAGAGGCAAGTCGGCGGGGCTATTTCAGGGTGTTGTGTAAATGATGCTTCTCTAGAGGGTTATTCTAAGCTGACTGAAGCTGTATAATTTGAGATTTGTGAGAGGATATACCCCCATCACTCCTGTGGTCCTGATGAGTAAGCAATCATACTTCATTCAGATTTCTTTAGTTTTTACCTAATGTCCTCTTTCTGTTCCAGGATCTCATGCAGGATACTATATTGCATCTTAGTACTTATGTCTTCTTAGGTTCCTCTGAGTTGTAGGAATTTCTTAGATTGTCCTTGTCTTGATGACCTTGACAATTATGAAGAGTACTGGTTTGTGTTTGTAGAATGTACTTTTATTTGCATTTATCTGATGGTTTTCTCATGAATATCTCATAAGTGTGTATGGGTTTTAGGAGGAAGATCACAGAAATGAAGTGCCATTTTAATTGCATCGTATTAGGGGTATCTACTATCAAGACAATCATTGCTGATGTTGACCTTGATCACCTTGCTAGATGATGTTTGCTAGGTTTTTCCTCTATAAAGTCATTCCTCCTACCATTTCTCATACTGTGGTTTTTAGAAGGCCACTTAAATCTATAAAGAGAATACATTTTTGCTTCCTGCTCAATGGTGCACTTTTTTTTCTTTTTTCTTTTCATATGCACTTTAAAGAAATCCCAAATCTGAAGGACAAACAAGGGCCAGATCAGGCAGGATCAGGGGAATGGTGTTGAGGATTTTGAATTTTGTCCAGAGAATAAGAATAGTCATTGTTAGGGAGCGTGAGGTTAAACAGAGGAGTGACATGATAGGAGTTATCCTTGGGGGTCTGGAAACGGTGGCATTAAATCTATTGAAATAGATCAGAGCTTGATTCTGATGAAAGCATACCTACACTTTTGGCAAAATGAAGACTACTTATATGAATAGCAATACTAGTTCTAGAGTTTTTCCCCAGCATCCTAAGACATTATTTTATCTTTATGGCACCCATCTGGAAACTGTACTCTTGATGACCCTGACAGGTGAGACTGGGGAGAGTCTGGCTGTGTTTTGGCTCTGGAGACTGTAAAGCCCCCTTGTGAATGGCTTCTGTGCCCTCTTGTAACTTCCCTCAGATATTCACTTCTTTGAGAAACCAAACTGCAAGAATGATGGAGGGGTGAACTTGGAATCTGGAGGCTAGCAGGATTCTGTGGAAAAGCAACAGCTATGAGTTGGGAGAAAGTTAAACTGCCTCTCACCTTCCCTCTCCATCTTTCCTCAGGTTTTCAAGCTATGCAGGTTGACATGGGTAGCTATGGATAGATTTTTAATTGGACTAAATATCAGTTTACTTTAATGACAGCAATTAGAGAATTGAACAAATCCATAGAGATTCTTGAGGCCCAGAAGAGTTAGTAATTAAGACAGGAATTTACAGTTGTTTCTCGGCTGCTGCCACTCCCTAAACCCATTCTGAGGGATATCCTTACCTCCCTTTCCCAACTAGAATTTTCTTTTAGAGTTTTTGCCCTCCCCTTACCCCTGCATGCGCAACTACTCTTTTCTTTTAGTGTGTTTGTCACTGTCTGCCTCTTTTCCCTTCACCCATCCATCAATAACCCCACCTCATCCCCATGCCGTCTCATCTACCCCAACCACTTCCTGTTTCTTCTTTCTTTCTTTCTTTCTTTCTTTCTTTCTTTCTTTCTTTCTTTCTTTCTTTCTTTCTTTCTTTCTTTCTTTCTTCCTTCCTTCCTTCCTTCCTTCCTTCCTTCCTTCCTTCCTTCCTTCTTTCTTTTCTTTTTTTTCTTTCTTTCTTTCTTTCTTTCTTTCTTTCTTTCTTTCTTTCTTTCTTTCTTTCTTTCTTTTTCTCTCTGTCTTTATTTCTAAAGTATTTATTGATTGCTTTATGGAAGTGAAAATGAATACATGAAAATGTATGAAGAAATTGTTTATGGTAGTATTATATCAAGAAAAACTTCCTAAGAGTCATCTCCTTTATGTGGTGAAATGAGTTCCCAGGAGAAAGAATAAGAGGCCGATAACTTCAGTTATTTAAAACTCAACTCTACAAAAATAACCAGGGATATGTGGCCAGGAAGGCCCTAGCCTCAGCTATATTGGAATGAAGAAAATGATCCTAACAGGATTTTTCTATGCTCAGCTCAGTTTTTCTCTAGGAGGAGTTGTAACTCCTGCTGAAATGAGCTGTATCTACCTTCAGTAACAGTCACTGCTTTCCTCTTGGTCAAATTCATCAGAAACTAGAATGACAACAACAACAACAACAACAACAACAAATTCAGGATGTTCCTCTCAAGAAGAAAACTGTTCTTATAAAGAAGCCTGTTCTTGCCGGCAAAAATTTAACTTGATATTGCGGGACCTCAGTTCTTATTCTAGGCCTGTTCCTGATTTCATGATCAGGAAAGAAAATCCACTGACACTTCAGGACAGAATTTCCTCATTATATATCGCTTCCCAAAGTGTCTGTACATAATTTTTTTTTCCATAATGAGTAAAGTTTTCAAGTGAGGCCTGCTTCTTATTTTTTGTATACTAGCCCTGTAGATCATTGCATAAGTCTTTTAACACAATGTATGTAAACATAAACCTTGATTGCTACACTGGGGCAGTTCAGTGTCCTTATTGCCTGGCACTCTAGGGCTAATGGAAAGGGGTTGCTCTTTTCTGTTACCCCTTGAGCTTCTGGAAACTTAGATAAAAACCTACTTTGATTCCATAAACCAATAGGACCTCATCATGTGATGCATAGTTTATGAATCTTTTTCACAAGTATCCTCTTAGTTGATCTCTTTAATCTGGGAATTACTATATTTTATAGATGAAAATTGTGGAGTTTAAAAGGGAAAATAATTTGGGGCGCCTGGGTGGCGCAGTTGTTAAGCGTCTGCCTTCGGCTCAGGGATTGATCCCGGCGTTATGGGATCAAGCCCCACATCAGGCTCCTCCACTGGGAGCCTGCTTCTTCCTCTCCCACTCCCCCTGCTTGTGTTCCCTCTCTCGCTGGCTGTCTCTTTCTGTCTAATAAATAAATAAATCTTTAAAAAAAAAAAAAGGGAAAATAATTTGCTCAGTGATATAGGGCTAGCAAATGGCTGGCTGGAACACAGTGCTGGATCTGTCCCCAAAGCCCCCTAGTTTCCTCATTGTACCACCCTGCCCTTCTCAAGCGTTTTTGGGAACTCAGCCTAGGAACATACAGTGGTGAGCTTTACATGCTAAATACCCCTTATCCTCTGTTTATGTCTGGTCAAATGACCCCACATGCTGTTTTAGTCAGTTTCTAGAGCAGCTTGTCTACCTGTAATTTTTCATTCACAGGAAAGAAAATGCAAATTCTTTTGGAGTTTATGCCTCAAACTTGAGTAAATTAGTTCTTTATGTGAGTAGCCAAGAATTGGATCCATTCTGCCTACTCTTTTTTTAGATCCCTCTTCCCCTAGTATGCTTGCCCAACCTCATCTCAGCAGTCCAGAACACCTAACGGTGTTTGACTTGGCTTTGAGAAAGCAGCTTTTTGGAGTAACAGCTTACTCTTAATTAGGTTTAAAGGAAGATCAAGCAGCCTGCACCCTCACTTTCTCGTGGGAAGGAGACTGTTGTCACCTACAGGTTTAGTAGGACCCCAAATTCTGACCATAAGGATGATAAGGAATGAAATAAGTAAACTGATAAACCTGAAATAAATCTCTGAGTATTGTGACTATAACACAGGAGAAGAAAAGTTGCCTCAAATAAAGAACTTAATATGACTTTCATTTAATGCCTTTCAAAGATGAGGTGTTCTGCTTTCACTTCTCATGTTGCCCTGAAAAGCATGAATTTCTCCTGGTCACCTGCATTAGTTATTTGCAGCATCAGTGTCCCTGAATTAATATATTAATATCATGATATGTCTTTAGCTACATATTAATTCCTGTCTTGTTGACCCCCTCTTTCTGAGTTGAAAATCCCTGCTAATAAAGCTTTAGTTCAGGACAATAAATAAATAAATAAAAAGAAAAACGCTTCTTTTATTTTTTGTCTTGCTGTTTTCCTACTAGTGTGACTTTCTAGAAATAAGCCTTACGAACATATCTGGAAACCTAGAGACCAGAGCAGAGTTAAGCAGCAGGCAACAACTTTGGTTTCTCCAGAAGAAGCTAGGAGATGGAGTGTTGTAGTGGGTATGGTGAGGCTGGACCTATGGTAGCAGAGGTGGTGATGGTAGTAGTTGAGTGAAAATAATTATTATCATAACCATGATAGCTGCTTTTTACTGCTAAGCACTATAGTAAATACAGCAATACATTGTCTCACTCAATACTCATAAAAAATCTATCAGGCAGATAATAGTTCCCCATGGTTCAGATGAGAAAATCAAGGCATTGTCAGGATCTCATGATCTGCTCCACTGTTCACAGTGTGCTTCATGATCAAGTCAAAAAGGATATCAGTGAGCTGTCTAACTGGTGCTCAATGTTGATGGTATTTATCTTGTTGCTCTTACTTCTTCCATACTCCAGGCCCTGCTGCATTGTGGCAGACTCATTATATCTCTTCTGTCTTTTCCAGGTGTAGGGAGGGAAAGCTGGAATTGCTTGCCAGTGCTATATCCTCTAGTTCACTAAAAGGTTCTCATAGTCTGTAGATTTTTTATCTCCCTCATTAGAAGAAGTGTGAAATAGCAGCAATGGGGTAGGACTTGGGATTTGGTCATCTTGACCTCTCATCTTCCAGTTTGTGATCTGACCTTGGGCAAGACGCTTCACCTCCTAGATAGTAACTTCCTTACCTTAAACACAGGGACTGACTGAGAAGAT
This sequence comes from Ursus arctos, assembly GCF_023065955.2. Classification (NCBI taxonomy): domain Eukaryota; kingdom Metazoa; phylum Chordata; class Mammalia; order Carnivora; family Ursidae; genus Ursus; species Ursus arctos. Next base: position 19,991,423 of record NW_026623089.1, read on the forward strand.
CACTAAGATTCTTGCCTGCTACAGAATTGTGTTTCGTTTCTTTTCTCTTCTTTTCTTTTTTCTTTTCTTTTTCTTTTTCTTTCTTTCTTTCTTTCTTTCTTTCTTTCTTTCTTTCTTTCTTTCTTTCTTTCTTTCTTAAAGATTTTATTTATTTGAGGTAAAGCGAGAGAGAGAGAGCATGAGTGGGGAGATGGGAAGAATGAGAGGGAGAAGCGGGCTCCCAACTGAGCAAGGAGCCCGATGCAGGGCTAGATCCCAGAACACGGAGATCATGGAGATCATGACCTGAGCCAAAGGCAGACGCTTAACAAACTGAGCCACCCAGGCGCCCCCAGAATTGTGTTTCTATGATCACGTTTTTCAGTCATTTATTTCCTTTAAACAAAAGCTATCTTTTGATAGCTTTGATGTTATATAATCTCAGACTTCTCTTAAGGATGAGTTAGACCTGGCTCAATGCCACACTGATTGCAATATGAAATCAATATGATTAGTTTTGTTTTAACATATCATGAATCAACTTGACAAAACAAACCAAAGAAAACTAAGGCTTCATGTAATAGTGAGGTAATAGGGCTTTTTTTTTTTTTTAATGTTGGAACATAGCAGATCAAACCTGGGTTTTGCCAAATATCACCTGTGTCACAGTATAATAATTTTTAAAAAGTTAAAAACATGACTGTTGTATAGATATATAGAGAGCATGTGTGAAAGATTATCCAACTCATTAAAGAGGAAACCAGCAATATGGCAAAGCTGGTTCAAAGACTACTTGAGGAACAGAGATTAATGTAGTCTGTCAGTAAAGACATGCTAAAGTAAGTGTGCAAGTTACACACAAATGCTACTTTTCTACAGAGCAATAAAACCATTACATTTGGGATTATCTTTTTCTATTGGACAAGAATCACTTGCATTCCCATCAGACAAACATCTATAAGTTAGCATGTCACTCCGTGTCAATCACTATCAGTCAATAGTAAAGAAGTTAAAGTTGTTTACTATGAAGATAATAGTTGTGTGGGCTTGTTAGATAATGTTTGAATATTGAAAGGATACAGCTGTCTTTGTGTTTTATTTTAATGTTCTGGATAAATTTTATTATCAATTAAATACCCTGTTAAATAACATTATTTTTCTATACCTAAGATTCAACATTTTTAAAAGAAGTAAATAATAATCACTTTATAGGGTTGCTGTGAAAATTATGTAAGATAATAAGTATAAATCATGGAGGTATACACCAAAACCAGAGTACTTTTAACTTCTTTCTTTTGGATTTTGAAGGTACATTCAAAATGTCAGTAATTACCAGATTTTCATGTAGTGTTGTTATCTTCCAAACTTATGCCAAATGGCCCTTTGAATCTCCTACCCCAGAAATAAAAGAAACAAAAGAGAGGAAAGCATTAATGGCTGTACCTATTACCCACTCACACATTATTAAACAATAAACTGTCCGTGTCTCTGTGTGTGTGTGTGTGTGTGTGTGTGTGTGTGTATGTGTAGAGGGAGCAGAATAGACCTCAAACTTTTGATGAATATTTTTAGTTAGACATTATTATTTTTACTGATTTAGATATCTTTCTGTTAAGAGTCTATATCTCATGCATATTGCCAGATGATTCTCTATTAGACGTTAACATCCTAATTAGGTTTCATTTGTGTAGATCGTGATTTCTGTCCTTACTTGATGCATACACTCTAATTTACAGGTGAAGTACAAGCATCTTACAGTTCTCTGGCTGTTAAGTTTCACAGCATTTAAATATTATTTATTCCTGCAAAAGGCTAATTCCTGCAACCATTGTGTCTGAGATAAGAGAGGCTTGAACCTCCTGTAACAGACCATACTAACCCTGGTTTATAATGAGCATGCTCTTTCTATAGTACCTTCTGCCAAGATATCTTTTCTCCAGTTACGAGCAGAGGCAATGATCAGGTGATCACCATGTGGTCAAGGGATTGACCATGGCAATTTCTCAGGAGTTCTTTCCTCACTGTTATTTTAAGTTTGAATTTCTTTGTATCAAATAAGTAATAGCTATAAAAAAGCACTTCCAATAGAACTTTCTGGGATTTCTAGAAATATTGAATATCTGCATTGTCCAATACGGCAGCCCCTAGTTACATGTGACCATTGAACAGCTGAAGTGTCTAGTGCAATTGAGGAAATAAATTTTTATTTTAATTTAATTTAAATTCAAATGTAAACAGCTCCTTGTGCCTAGTGGCTCCTGTATTGAACAGTGCAATTTTGCAGTCTCAGAGCTGGAGTTCACAATCCATTTTGTAGAAATTAGGGGGTAGAACCTGATCTCTGCCCCAAATTGATCAATTAAACAGTGCACTCTTTGGGGACAAATATACCTTATATTTCTGTCCATTTTGCAATTTCTTCCATATGAAATGTTCTTAGGAAAACTTCTACTTGTAAAAAGATGGAGTGAAGGTACTTTTCCCTATTTCTCCCACCAAGTACAATTAAAAACTCTTCATTTGTGGTGATTGTCTTTATCAACCTGATAAAGAAGACAGACCAGTAGACAAGTAGTTACAATATTTTGTGATAAATGAAACCCACTAACACATGCCATTTTACATGCATGATACTAGTAAATGTTCCTTATAATTATTGAGAAGACTTTACTGCTACCTCTACCTGAAGAGACCAGTGAATATCTAATGAGTTGTCTTTGAGCTGAAACTTGAAGTAAAAGAGTTTACTAAGTGGACGTTTCTCACAGAGGGAGCAGCATGTGCAAAGACCTGGTAGCATTAAGTAGTTTGTAGAATTGCACCTTCATTGAACTTGTCCAAGCTATGATTTGTCCAAGGTCATGAAATTGCTTCAGCAGCAGAGCTTTGCATTGAAGTCAGTTTTCTCTCCACATCATCTCTCTTCCCAATTGCCAGTATCCAGGCCCTTCTTAATTTACCAGTTTGAGTTTCCTGAATGGAATGATGCTTGACCAGTTTCCTTCCAAATGGGTGCTCAAAACATAGCATATTTATTATTTTTGATTCTGAGCCACATTTCTTTGGGTACACCACCTTAGCAAATTACAACAGATCATAAAATTATATCAAATGCAATTGAAACCAAAATATACAAATGAGGTCTGGGATTCAGATACTATAGCATGTCTTTACCTGCTTTTTGTAACCTGATTTTATTTGGCCATTTACCTTCCCTTCCCTCCTCTGTCCTGCCCTCAATTTCAAAAGTGAGGGAAACCAACCCTCTTGCTGTAATCTGCGCCTGTGCAAACTAAGCCAGGGCCAAAGTCATGGTGAAGGACTTTGGATTTATAATTACATTCAAAACATTTCCCTGGTAGGCCCAGATTGGACTTGTACATAAGTTTCAAGTACCAATTAGCTAATAACTTAGTTGTTTTATCAGCCCCCACCTCCCTGCCCTCCACTTCCCAGAAGCTGGCTGAATATTACAATTCCTGGCCAGTGAAGATTGGTCTCATTCTGGCAGGTCTGATAACTTCCATACTCTTGGATGGAAATACTGTCTGCCACTGATTCTCATGGAAACAGGGACAGTCTAGCTGGAAGTGGAAGCTACCAAACTCGTTTTGAAGCTTCTCCTTTGAAAAGTAAATGGCTCAGTAATTTCTAATCCGGTCATACACACTTACAAGTGAATCCATCTAATCAGACTGCTTTCCTCTATAGCTGTGGTTCTCAAGCATTAATGAGCATCAGCATCACCTGGTGGTTGGGCCCTCTTAGAGTGTCTAATTCAGTCAATTGGAGCCTGAAAATCTGCATTTCTAAAAAAATTCCCAGACACTGATGAAAAAAATTACACTATGACAACCACTGCACTAAATCTCATCTGATTACATGGAGAAGTGGATGATAGCTATAGCTCTTCCTGGATGCACTTGGAGAATGAGTTTCACAGGGAGGAGGTGGAGCAAAGGGGGTTAGAGAAGACCTACATCAGACTTGCTCCCCATGACAACCAAAAGCTAAATGAGTAGTCTTTGGATTGTGGAAATAAGTGGAAAGTAAAGGTCAATTGCTGTTGATCTATTTGGAAAATTTCATTGACTGAAGGACTGTGTGCCAGTTATTGAGTTTATTCCTTTTGACTGTTCTGTGAGAATGAATTTGAGTCCTCTAAACGTTGTCCCTTTGCCAGCTAACACTGAAGCTTTTCTGTAGAGGGCACCGAGAGACACTCCTGGAGGGAAGTGTCTGCTTGGCAGGATTCTGCAGAATTCATGATTTTCTAGCACTAGGCTCCTGCATTGCAGCCTGCAGGTGCCAGCAGTCTACTGGCACCCCCTCAGGCAGTTTTATTAGCAGAGTGCCTCCAGTGAGGCACCTACCCATGAACAGCTTTCCTTAATACCCTAGTGGGCAGATTCCCAGAAAGTTTTATTGGTGAAGAACCACAGTGACTTCTCTCCTATTCCATGGGCTACCACTGTGTCCTGTCAGCAAAGTCCAGATCTCATCCCTGGGTGATCTCTGGTAGTGGGGAATACTCTTCTTTGGGACTACTACCTTTGTCCTTAATGAGGACAGTTTCTCATTAGTGCCAGTTTCTTTTAACCACTGTACCGGTGTTCCTCATAGTTTTCTTTACCTCTTATTAGTCAAGACCATATGACTCTAATTCCCTGTCATTGTTAACAGTTCTTTTTATTAAACTTTCCCTGTTCAAATTACTATGTGGTTTCTCTCTCCTGATTGGACCCAGACTGACACAGGTGAGGAAGACATGTTCTTTCTAGTTGTGATGTTCTCCTTACCTTTTTATCTTCAGAAGCACAGAAACTTTTGGAGGAAGGCCCCAAGTTTTCTTGTCAGCATTTGTTCTTTGTGTATCTTCCTGCTCTACTAGCTGAAACAGTGTCCAAATGCATATTTCAGTGACCGGTTTCAGGTCCAGGCTTTATAACTTGGTACTTGTCAACATGTTTGTTTCTTGAATGTAGCTTCTAGCCTTTTCCACTTCCCATTTTATGTAAGACCCATTTTTTGTAAGCTTGGGTCCCAAGAATGTGCATACTTTACAAAACATTTTCTGAGTGCTCATTTTGTGCAAGACACTGAGTTAAAATTTTTATATGCATTGTTTTATTGAATTGGATCTATACAAATACCCCATGGAAAGGTACTCTGATCTGCGTTTTATATATGTGGAAACTATAGCTTAAAGTGGCGAAGTAATCTGCCCAAGTTATTGCAGAATTTAGAAGACAGAGCCCACTATCCTATAAAGCCTGACTTTTTTCCATCTGTGTTTTTGGGGATGGAGTCTAACATCCTGTCAATGTAGTCCTTGTTTCCAAAGTAAGGGTTAGTGTGTGTATTTGTGTGTATGTGTGTGTGTGTGTCCATATGCAAACATACATGGATACCTTAGAATAAAGAAGAGATGATCTCATTCTAAGGAATTTTGTTTCTGATCATAAAATGAAATTCCTTTAAAATTATATGAGTATCTCTTAATAGCAGTAGATCAAGATCTGTCCTTTGGCCCTCACCAGGAAGAGAAATGGCCTCTCATTTCAACCTTTAATAGGGAAACATATCCATATTCTGAAGTTTATGAAAAGTGTTCTGTTAGTGGGCAAAAGTGATGGCTTATTATAATTAATTCTTTCCTCAAGGCCATACCTCTAAAAGTGAGAGTGAATATGTTAAGGGGAATGTAGTTACAATCAAAGAGGGGGATGGTAGCATCTTTTTACTTAACATAAATGCTCTTTCCATGGTTCCTGACTCCTCCACTCATCAAGGCAGAGGGCTCATTGTCTGCAGGGTCCTGATGAGTGATTCATTAGCATACTACCATTTCAAGACCTGGGGTGAGGATTGTGGCAGGTGAGGGAGGGGTACTGGAATTTTTTGGTTTTATTTTATTTTTTGTTTTTTTAAAGATTTATGTATTTTGGTGGATGGGGAGGAAGAGCGAGAATCTCAAGTAGACTCCCTGTGCTGAGATCATGACCTGAACTGAAATCAAGGGTCAAGTGCTTAACTGACTGAACCACCTAGGTGCCCCAGTTTTCTTGAAATTAAGTAATGCTTTTAAGGGTTTTTATTTATCTGCTATGTGTGAATCAGAGGGAAGGAAATTAATTAATGATTGTGGGCTTTTGGATCAGAAGAGGGCTGAGTGAAACTTGGCCTTACCATTTATGAATTAAAAGAGTATATGTGGATTCTATTTTTTGAGCTTCAGTTTCCTCATCTGTAGCAAAGATACCTTAAAATAAAGGCAAGACCCTCTTTATTAATTTTTAGGATTAAGTGGAATAAATATAGAAAGTATTTCTGGCACATAGACAAACTCTGATTAATGAACGGAATTTGACATATAAATAATAATCCCCTCCATTTATTTACTCCTTTACATTTGCAAAGCACATTCACATCACAGCCTTTCATCCTCATGACTATCCCTTCAGCTGGGCAGGTATTCCCTTTCTTTCTTTCTTTCTTTCTTTCTTTCTTTCTTTCTTTCTTTCTTTCTTTCTTTCTTTCTTTCTTTCTCTCTTTCTCTCTTTCTCTCTTTCTCTCTTTCTCTCCCTCCCTCCCATCCTTCCATCCTTTTTCCTTTCCTTTCCTTCCATATTTTTTTTTAAGAGAGAGAGCTCAGGGGTGGGGAGGCAGAGGGAGACAGAGAATCCCAAGCAGGCTCTCCTCTAAACAGAGAGCCCATGCAAGATCTCACAACCCTGAGATCATGACCTGAGCCAAAATCAAGAGTGGGTTGCTTAACTGCTTAACACTGTTGCCCCTCAGACACCCCCTAGGCAGATATTCTTATTTCCACTTACTCATATGGTTTATGAATAGAATGGATGATTTATCTAGATTTGCTGTTCAGAGCTTTTGAGCTACCAGATAGAGAAGCTGGAGATTCCCCCAGGCCTCTAAGATGCAGTAGAGCTACTCCAGTCTGTGGCAGAGTACCTGTAGTACAGAATACCTTGAGGCTAAATAAATTATCTTAGTGTTAAACATTAATAGCATTCATTGAAGTTAAACATTTATGAAAGAAAAATATAGAACTACAAGTAATTCAACCTTTTGTTCTAATGAACATTGGGGAAAATGCATTATTTTTTTCAATTTTAACAGTAAAATACCTTGGTCAAGGTCCTGACAGAATAACATTTTGAAACTTCTTTATGTAAGGCAAAGTCACACTGGTAGAAGTTGCCTGCTGACAGAAGATCGATTTATTCTATGAAGAGGAAGGGAAAGGTTGAGAGCTACTGTGGTAGTCACTTGTTCTATTTATAAATATACTCTTATCCTATTTGATACATTTCCAGATGGTACTTTCCTCCCTCTTGTAAAATGGATATAGCTATGTGACTTGCTTTGGCCAGTGAAATAGTAGCAATATATAATGACCAAGATAACTTGCCTACTAATTTGGGTTGACCAAACTTTAGTCAGGCTTCTCTCCTCCCCACAGACACCTAAACTGTGGTTCGCCCCCAAGGTTAAGCAACCAGTAAGGTACAGAATACAGCTTTCCATCCTTCCACTCCCTTAACAGCTCATTTTGAGAATCAGCTCACCACAAAGAAGAACATTTCCTCTTGAACCACCACAATCATGCTGTTTGCTGGTCGCCGCAGATGGCTGCCTTCCACAACATTCTTGCCAGCCCTACTCAACTCTCCCTATAAAAGAAAAGCCTTTTTCTGCTTAGTTTTAAGACACTTTCAGATCCTGAGGTTGGAGCAGAGAATGCTGTATTGCAATAGTCATCTTGAAAAAAGTCTGTCTTCAAGTCTGGATTTGTTTTTTGTTTAGTGGAAGTTTTAAGTGTCAAAGAATGATAAAATGTAAGTGATCATCAATCCTTTTGTGGCGCTTCATTATTTTTACTGATGTGACTGCACATAAAATATCTGTCGTGTGTGTGTTTTGAGAGAAAGAGATTTAAAAACCGAAAGAGAGAGGGATAGTGAGAGAGAGCTTGAACATGTCTTATATGTCTCGGTACTTTCTTTTTAACTGAAAAATAATAGCAATATTTATTGGGTATTTACTACACTAAACTGCTGAAAGGGCATCCTCCCATTAAATTCTGACAAAAGCTTTCTGAAGCATGTCCCAGAGATATCTCCATCTCACAGGTCTTAAAAAACTAAGAATATTTAAGTTTATTTACCACATTTTCATAATTAGTCATTTGCAAAGCTGTTTGATAATAAAGTTTGTGCTTTTAATACCCATGCCACATTACTCTTCTCTGATTCTCCATATCATGTTTATTAGTAAATTTATTGAACTTTTAAAAATCATATTCTTATTTAACAAGAATGGATTGAATTAGGTGTATGTATAGGACTGGTTTAGACACAGGGTGGTTAAAAAAAATGGATGCACCTCAATGTTTTTAAGTGGTTTGCAGTTTGAAGAGGAGATGAGATATAAATAGATAACTCTAAAATGAGACAGATTATAAATGATGTAGACCAAGGATAGACAAAGGACTATGGGAATCCAGAAAGGGGAGGAGTTCTTTCAGGTGGTGCAGGAAGACCTTTTAATTGTGCTTTTACAGTGCATAGGGTCTGCAGAGATGAAAGAAGGCAACAGTATAATAATGAAACAGAGACTCCATGAAGAACCTTCAATAGAATATTTAGAAATTGGGTTTGATCCATAGATTGTGATTGAAAATGAACTCAGGGTATTTTATAAAATTTAATTTATAGTTGCATGATAATTAAAATGCTTATGAAGATGAAATGAGCTGTTTCTGGAGAGATGACAAGAAATTTAGTACGTTGCAAAGAATACCATGCTCCCTCAATGTCCCATGGATGGCTGAATTAAATAGCTGTTGTAGATCCAAATCCCTGATGACATTTTTGAGATAGATATTTAAATTCTCCTGCTAGCTATGTTTAATACATAGATACAGAATTTAGCATCTCTGGACAGTACACAGGGAGGAAAATGGCCTCTGAAGTCTGTGATTTAAAATATGGCCTCACCCCAGCTTAGTCACCATGTGCCTTTGATACCCCCCGCACCTGGGTTTTTTTTGGAGAGAACATTTGTATTCACTGCATCTTCTAGAAACCAACCAGGTCCTGTTAAGAATCTGTATTTCTCCAGGATGTAAAGTTAAAGAATCTGATGTCACCATGAAGATGAGGCATATTTTAAAGAGAATAGTACTTTTGACTCATTGCTTTGAATTTGCTTTGATAGTAATCCCTTGTCTGGGACATGTCTAAAATGCAGGTTGAGAACTGCCAGTGAAGCCACTGATGGCCCTTTTCTTTGATGGCAATGTTACCTGTTGGTGTCTCAGTTGTGTTATTTATTTTCATCTCTAGTGACCTTTCTTTCACCTCACAAATATTTTAGTTCTTTAAATCTGAAAACATAGATTGTGTGTTAGTGGATGTGATCTCTCTTACCAATTCCTGACCAATATCAGTGAGATTCTGAGCTTAGGCTTCCTGGGTTAAAAGTCCCAAGCTACCTCTTACTAGAGTGAGCTACATATTTACTGTTATTTGAAGCAGTGATGGGGATAAATGGGCTTTGGAGTCAGGCACATAGGCTGTGTTCAAACCCCAGATCTGCCACTTAATAGCTGAGCATCTATGTTTGGCAGTCAGTGTATGGATGAGTTGGTTGGTTGATGTTCTGAAAAAGTGGATATTGTGTGGTAGAGATGGTCATTTTGGGTGTGAGAACCAAATTCTTATATTCTGTGTATTTGCACTTCAGACATCTATCCACTAGACCTCCTCTAGGCTCTTTGAACAATGAATGTCTTCAATAAAACCACAGAGCCCAAAGTCAAGTGGGTGGTTCAGAAGGGAGGAAAAAGCATTTTTGACAAGTCCTTGGAACTCCAAGTCTCTGGAAGAATTCAGTGGATATGTGAATTTTAATATGTGGAGTTTGAGCTCTAAAACTCTGATCCACCAGCCTGATTGCTCTTGGCATCCACAGGACAATGCTCCAAGGCTTGGAGACACTGGTTTTCTTGACTATACAGGAGTTTAGTTATTCAGTAAACCTTATGAGCCTTGGAGAAAAGTTAATGCTGCTACAGTGTGCACTGATCTGTCTCTGTTCAAAGGATTAAAATGTTTCTTTCCCATCGTGACTGACAGCTGTGAAGGGAGCATCAACAGAATTTCTTTGGGAAACACATAAGGCCCTGGAATTCCAATAATATCAGTCCAAGGTCTGCCTTATGGTTCTTTCTGAGTTTTATTTCTTCCTGTACCTGTTAGTTATAGCAGTGAGGAACATCTTTGAAAAGTACAGTTGAAGATTCAAAGAACATATTTTCTGTGTATCAGCATGTAGGCCATGAAGTTTCGGGTGGATAGCACTGAGCTTTAGAAAAGCATGACAGGCTCTCCTGGCTTCTGAATGCTTGCTGAGCTACATGTTCAGTGCTCAAGGAAAAGGAATGGTGAAAGGTAAGAAGGGAGCACCAGTGAAGTTCTGGAAAGGGGACGGAATGACAGGATGTAATTTCAGCACTCTTCTAACTCTGTTACTTTTTCTTTTCTTATGGGCTATTTACAGAGCTGAGAACTGGAAAGAGATCTTTCACAAAGTCGCTTAAATGAAAGCATCCATTACAATAAGCACAACTTGAATTGGCTGTTTCCACTTTTCATAATCTCTCTAAATCTTCCCAAACATTTTCTTTTTTCTCATTACAATTCAAGATGCCAGCTGCTTAATTTTCAGTATTCCCTCTGCTTGGTTAAACTCATCAGTTTCTGTCAGAGTCCTTAGCTGACAAAATGTAAGACTATTTACCCATTCCAGTCTAATTTATACCTACTGGGTCTGATCAAAGAGGGAAGAATAAACACCAGAAATGTTGATGTGCCATACAATTAGCAGTGAGCTGGGCTATCAGTAGTACCTTCAGATCTCTCCTTAGATACATATTAAATACCTATCCAGAATCTTGTCTGCCTCCTGAGGGACCAGAGAGAAGAAACATCAATTACTAAATTTCCCGAAAGTGCAGTCAATGGGATAGTAGTGTTAAATAAGACAGTATGTTATTTTGGGGGTGTTTTTTTTTATTACCTTGGGAGCTATTTAACTATCTATCAAAGCTTTTAATATGCTTATATGCAATGAGAATTTATTTATTCATTTAATTTATTTACACATACATACATGCATGCATGATACACACAACAGAAAGCTTTTTTCCCCAGACTATCTCTGAGGACTAGTCTTCTGGAGTGCCCATCTGGGAAAAGCTGATTTAAACAGCTCATTTTCATATTGCAGTTTACAGATTAACAAATCAGGTGGGAACATGATCCTCTCCTTTGGAGAGTGACATCATGGAATGTCCTCACCTAATTGTAATAGTTGCTCCTTGGTATCATTAAGAGACTGACCCAAGATAAATACCTTGTAGCAAATACAGTTAGTTACCCTCCCATGGGCATTCTTTGATCTGACTTCTTCTTTCTTGCTAATAAACCATGCTTCTGGGGGGTAATAGAGGAGCAATAGACCTCTTATGAACTTTACCAGATATTCACTTTCTCAACTTCCCTTGCACCTGGGAGTGGTTTAGTAACCCAGTTTTGGACAATGAAAGATAAAGGGACCTCAGTTGGGGTGAAGGGGTAGGATTCTGGAGTTTCCTGATGGGGAAAGAAAGAAAGGGATAGTTCTTTACTTAATTTTATTTTGGTGTTAATGCCAAAGGTGTTTGCTTTGGTATTTGTTCATAGATGTGTTGCTGTGGTGATTGCAGTTTGTATTTCTATTTAGGAATAAATCTTTAGCCTTGAAGGTGTTGGGGGCTATGGTAGCCATCTTTTGTTTGGGAACAGACGGGCCTACCAATGAAAATCAATACTTTAAGATGGAAGAACAGAAAGACACAACGAACTTGATTTTCTAAAAACATTGTTTAGCCATTGCCCTGATGCTGGACCTGCCAACTTCCAGATTTCTTGGTAGGTAAACAATGAATGTTGTCATGCTTTCAGTCACTGATAGGCAGGTGTATTAGTTTCATACTGCTGCTATAACAAATTACTGTACATTTAGAGGCTTAAAACAACACAAACTTATTGTCTTATAGCTCTGGAGGTCAGAAGCCTGAAAAGTATATCAGGGGCTAAAAATCAAAGTGTACACAAAGCTGTGTTACTGCTGGAGATTCCAAGGAAGAATCTGTTTCCTTGTCTTTTCCAACTAATAGAGGTTACCTTCTCATTCATTGGTTCTTAAAGCCAGAATCATAACATCTTTTCTCCTCTCTAACCTTTGCTTCCATCTCTACATTTCTCTCTCTGGCTCTGACCCTCCTTCTTCCCTCTTATGAGGACCTTTGTGGTTACGTTGGGTCTTCATGGAAATTCCAGGAAAATTTCCCCTTCTCAGGATCATTACTTAGTCATATCTAAAAATTTCCTTTTGTCACAAGGTAATATATTCACATGTTCTTTGAATTAGGTTGTGAACATCCTTGGGGGGCCATAAGTCTACCCACCACAGCATTTGCATACTCTAACTGATACATAATTTAAGTTCTTTTCTTTCTGATATGTGACACTAACATTGTTGTCTTTCTCCAAAGCTGCGCTTCAGATTGTGCATGCCTCAAGGGAAGAAAGTTTCTCTCTAATGTTTTGGACAGTGTCTGAACATCTTTTTACTGATAATAGAAAAACTTTGCTTATCTGCTCTAAACTTTTTGTCTAATTACCTATTTACCATATATACCTATCTACGAACTTTTCAAAATATTAAGATTGTTTATTAAAGAAATTGCAAATTACTTTTTCACACATTTTAAGGTTTTGATTAATATTACTTTGACCTTGAGTCTGGAAGCATTTGCTCGGATTTATAACTATTTTTGTTATGCTACTCATTAGGAAAACTTAACTGAGATGCATGGGCAGACTTGATTTTATCAGATCCTTTATGAAATATATCATAATATCATAGTAATTGTGATGATGATGATGATGAGGAGGAGGAGGAGGAGGAAGTGGATGAGGAGGAGCTGGAAGAGAAAGAAACTATTTCTGACCTTGTGGCAGATTTTCTGTTAGCTCCATGTAGAATCATTTACTCATATATGTATTTCTTCTCTTGTGTAATTTCCTTCCCTCATCCCTCCTATTTTTTCTTTCTGTAATACTTAAATATATGTGCTAAACCCTACTCAAAGTGCTGTAAGAGAAAGCATATTACAAAGATATACATATCCTCACAACAGAAGCTTAATGTTAAGCTCAACAGAAGAAAGAATGCATTTTAATAATATACAGAAAAATTATTTGAAATTAAAGAATGTGTTACAGAATTGTAATTATAGAATATTGGTAACTAGAAAAAAAGTCACCCAAACTTCAATGTATGAACCTGAGTACTATTCAATGTATAAATGGAAGACTGAGTTCCTACCAGTCTACTTCCAATGGCTATAGTTTACTGGTTGTAACCATAATATAATGTAATTTTTTGTCTCTGGTAGATATTTGTCATTGTTTCTAAACATATAGAATCTAACCTTGGTCTTATCTTTAGAGAATTCCATGCCAGATTGGGTCCTCCTCCCACTACAGCAATTAAAAATGCTATATTCTTGCTTTCACAACATCCTCTCACCTCTGAATAAATCAAAATCTTGTGACTTGAGTTTTCAGGGACTCCACCAGATCCTATTGAGTGGGGTGGTGGCAGTGGAGGTGTCAGACAGCTACAGCTAACCTCCAGAAGCAGCAGAGATGATTCCAGGCTTGTGTTAAAACTCTAGTGTTGGCGCTGCCTGCACTGTAGGTGAGATGCTTGTGCAGAAGCACAGAGAAGACAATGTACCATCTTCCTTGGACTAGGTCTGTCACATTCCTAGCTGTATAGCTTCCAGTCTTATTTTCCCAGCCCTAGTGACTAATGTTGCTTAAATAAAATTTTTATATCCAGATATTAACCAGCATTTATACTATTGATTGCAGCTAACGCCAGGCTGATACAGTATGCTGCTCTTTTAAATTAACATCATAGTAAAATCAAACTCCATGATATTATATTTTTCTGACCATAATTTGAAATTAATGCATGATATTCAATTACGTCAATAATACAGATGCAGCTAATATCCTATTGTTAGAAAAGTAACTAACTTTAAAAACAATCACGAAATTGCTATTTTTGTGTTTATGACTTCTCAAAGTTTATGATAATTACAAGAAATGTATTTACTATGATGTAGGCAGGCCAGGTCTGAGTACCCAGAGGGGTCCCACAGGACCAACCAAGAGGGTCCTTGACTTCCACAGGATTGAAAATCAAATGTGAGCTGGGGGGGTGAAAACAGAGTTTATTGAATAGTGTAAGTGACATTATAGCACACTGGGTATCTGGGAGACTCATAAAGGAAAGGAGAGTCTTGTCGTCGCTTGGGCTTAGGGGTTTATATTGGAAAGGGGTCCAGGGTACGTGTTCCTTTTATTCCTTCAGGAGTCCATGCTAGAGTCTGATCAAAGTTGAGTGACAGGTGACTAATGTTATTAGGTGTTATTTCATAAGTCATCAAAGGTAGGAGGTATTGATACCAACATCGACTGAGGTTTGTTTGAAGCTAATATCTTGGAACGTGTTTGGGATCAGGTTCTTCTTAGATGTTATCATGTGTTTGGGGGCCTACGATGAAACTCAGAGAATGATCAACTTTCTTGTTTCCCCCTTGGAGTGGGGTTTATTCAGATGCAAGGTAAAATATAAAATATGAGTAAATAGGACCTTGCAGAAAAACAGCAGAAAGGAGCCTTTATAAAAATGAAGTACCTTCAGTTTCCCTATCTCAACTGGGTCAAAAATTGTCACATATTATATTCTTTATCACAATGTTTTCCTGAAAGTTGATAACAATTTCTTATGTTACCATGTAACATAGGAGTGACAATTTTGTTGTATTCTTAAGTCCTTGGAGTATCATCAGTGAAAAATAATTCTATTAATAACATGTATACCTCCTGTACACATGGGAGATACCCAGGAAAACTGAATAACTCCCCCAAATGGCTGGGGCCATCACCTTAAATACCAACTCCAGCTGAAGACAAGATATTGGGTGAGAAAGAGCCAGGTTTTCAGGGAAAGCACAGTAAACAAGGGTATGGTTGTTATGCAGGTTTGAGTCTATACCTTCTCCATTGATACGAGTTTCTACAGACTTGGTCCTCCTCCTCTTCTTGGTACACAGAGAGAGATACCCTTTACAAATGGAGATTTCCCTTATAAATGTAAATTTTCATTCAAAAGGGTAATTTCCACTTGGTTTTCAGAGTTTTTCTCCTATCCAAAAAAATGATCAGCCTAAACTAATTCTTATGCTAAAAAAAGGTGTATTTTGGGGTGACATTTGTCAATTCTGCTACCCCTCAAAAACGATGCGTGTACACACACACACACACACACACACACACACACTTATTTCTGGAGTTACTTAACAGGCTGAACATCTGCATAGTGATTTGATAGATGGATTTTAAGATGGTTAGTTGGAGTACAAATCCTTTGTGTGTTTCAATTCTAAGATTTCTATGCATCTAGTTGAAGAGAAAGAAAACAATGAAACATGTTATGTAGGCATGTGCTAAATTCAGAGTAGAAGAATAAACAATGGACTTTTATTTTCCTTTTAGATGTTTCCCCTGATTTATTCAGTCATTTAAATCCTTTTTTAATTCCTCCCCAAAGGATTCATTTTTGACGTTTCTCTAATGGTCACTTTTTGATTACCAGTTTTTAAGAACTGCCAACCTTTAACCTGGCATTTGCTTTCCTTCATCTCCGGAGTCTCAAAGTCCAGCACTGTAGCTCTAAAAACTGAATCCTAATCAGCCAGTGGAAGCCTGTTTCTTTTGGAGACTGGTAGCACAAAGAGGGATAAAGTGTGTATGTGGGAAACTTGTTGTGTAAGAGATAACCAGGACTATGGGGCAGTTAAAGGCACTGGAATCTATTGGAAAGTAAGGTCAACTTAGCAGTTTTACTTGACTAATAGCTTATGATGACGTGATTAAAAAAAAAAAACAAAACGCCCCCCAAAACCCAAAAACAAAACAAAACATATGCTCCATGGGAACCCCAAGGTATATAATTATTTCTGGGAAATATTCAGGTCATCACAAAAAGAAAAATGTTTTGTTTGATTTTCTCCCTAGCTTCACATATAGATTAGGTGGCATTAGAGAAGAAAGGCACTTAATATGTTTTTTATTATTTGTTTATTTCCAGGAAACTGTCACTCTGAACCAGATACCAAATTAATAATGGAATTCAATCTAAAATCCTTCATAGTAAAGGTTAGGTTATATAATGCTGCTAATCATTTTCCCATGTTATCAGTTATGGGAGATAATCGAGAACACATCCTTCTTAGTCCTTGTAGGAAAAGAGATTTTATCTTTCTATTTAAAAATCTTAGTGCATCAAGGAAACGGACTCTTTGTGGCTGCATATGTACAGCTACTAGCATGGCCAGCAAGGGTTTCCTCCTCCAAACAGACTTAGGTCAAACCAGTCTAAAGAGAAACCAAGTAGCTTAATATGATGAGGGGAATAGCAGACAAAGAGTATGAATATACCTGAGTTCCTATTCTGGATCTACTGAGACTTGCTGAGTGATTATATTTACTTCTTTATGTGTCTGGGCATCAGTTTTCTCAATTATAGGAGAGAGTGTTTTTTCAACTATAAGAGAGATGGATAGACAGTCTCTAGGACCAATGCCTCTCTAAAATTTGCAAGGCAGACATTTTTCCTGTTTTAAATTTTCTAAGCATACGTATGTTATATTTTTTCTATTAAGTCTTAACCTCAAACTTGCTGGCTCTAGATATGTCTAGATACGTTATACCTAAGCAGCTCACATTGCTAATAATTAAAGTCAGTATCTGTATATTGTACTGGTTGGGCACATAGATCCTGAGTCATATGATCTGAAGTAAAATTCTGTTTCCCCAATTTTTTTTTAAAGATTTTGTTTATTTATTTGTCAGAGAGAGTGAGAGAGCATAAGCAGTGGGAGCAGCAGGCAGAGAGAGGAGCAGGTTCCCCACTAAGCAGAGAGGCAGATGTGGGACTTGATCCCAGGACCTTGGATCATGACCTGAGCTGAAGGCAGATGCTTAACCAACAGCCACCCAGATGTCCCTCCAATTTGTTAATTAAATGAGTTGAGGTGAGTTATTTAAGCTCTTGAGACTTGTTTTCTCTCCATCATAAAATAGGGATTATGATAATATTAACCTCATCAAGTAGTTTGGAAAATCGAATAAGACAAGCCACATATATAATGTACAGTGGTAATGTAGTGAATTGTAGTCATTACAACCACCCATCAAAAAAACCCTAAGGAGCTGCATTTATGGAAGTATTTGGAGGAATGAGGTATTAAGGATTTTTTTCTTTGTATTTCTTTCTACTAAAATGAATATCGTCAAATCCGGCTAATATACAAGGGCCCGTCTCTATCTTATTTTGTTCCTCAAGAATATCTTCTTGGGGCACCTGGGTGGCTCAGTGGGCTAAGCATCTGACTTCGGCTCAGATCATGATCTCAGGGTCCTGGTATTGGATTGAGCCCTGGGTCAGGCTCCACATTCAGCTGGGAGTCTCCTTGTCCTTGTCCCTCTCCCTCTGCACCCCTTCCCCCCTTGTGCTCTCTCTCTCTCAAATAAATAAATAAAATCTTAAAAAAATAAACGTCTATCTTCTTGATGAGAAAGATATTGACCTAGAAAAGCTCCACTCTTGGCTTTGTGTTTCCTTTAAGTGCCAAAAAAAGCCCATTTAATTGCCTATTTAGGATCACTGGGTTCTTAAAAAGCAATTTAGTCAGTTAATAATTCAGCAAATTTTTAATGAGACCTACTGTGTTCCATTGACACAGCTAGATGCAGTAGTGACAGCTAAGTTATATTTGGGGATTTACCTTTTGTCTGTCTGAGAATTGATCTGTTAACCTGAGTGAATCTTCGTGGATTGCAGACTTTATCCTCAGTACCTTGGAGAGTTCTCTAGAGATAGAAATTTCGATTGAGGGAGAAGGGTTAAGGAAGAGTCAGATGGACACTTAGACTGACTAATCTTCCATAGAGCCTTTCAGTAGGATGGCACCTACTGGTATGTGAGATGTTAACTGCAGTCTGGCACTCATCTCAGAAGTAAGTGGGAGCTGCATTCTGCAGAAAAGTACTTTTTTAATCCACAAAAACTGGGCTCATGGATTAGGCAAGACTCTGCCTTCCAGGAATTAAGAATCTGAGGTTTTATTTCTCTCCCTCCCACTCAGAATCTCTCTGTCTTCTTTCTTTAGGTACCTTTGCTACCCCTCCAGGTGAACAGTGTGTCCCCATTGTGAAGCTCTCCCTTCCCCTCTTCCCTGTGTCCAAATGTTCAAAAATATATATTAAAATTTTTATGAAGTGCTTAATAAATCCTTTTTGGTTTTTTAAACACCTGCAGTGGATGTGAAAAGTTTATATGGAACTTAAGTCAGCTACATCTTTTTTAAAAATTAGACTTATGTCTGTGTAAATGCATATACACAATCATATAACATATATATCAATATATATTACTATATATATGTTACATATATTTAGTACCATACACAGACACACACAGATACGATGTCTATTTCCATATAGTAACATTTTTTTTAATAGGTCTTTACTGTGAACAGAATTTAGTGTGCCATTATGGGATTATTTGCTTAGATGTGTCTCTCCACAATGTGATTTTGCCTAGACTCATTTTCTTGATGGACAGTGTGGGAGGCAGATGGGCAGTAGTAGTCTCAGAGGGCACCATACTTCTTTTTAATGGAAAGTAGATCCTACTTGGATATTTTCTTCATGGGATCCTGCAACCTTGGAAAAGAAACAAAACGGATGGCAAAATAAAATAGTCAAATAAAAACATTTGATTTAAAAATAAAAACACACTTAGAGTTTGCCACAGGTTTTATACCTACTAAATAATTTCTCATATTTATGATTTGGGGGGGGGGGCTTTTGCAAGAGTGACAAAGAGACCCAAGGGGAAGGAGAACATTTTCCTCCCTTCCCCTTCTTAGAATGCCTTTTTGGGGGGCCATTGTGGGCCTGGGATGAGTCCTTTCTCTAACCTTTGCAATGTAGAATAATCTCTCCAGGGACTAGAAAAGCCCAATCTTCAGTTTTGCAATGCAGAACTGTGTTCAAGGTCATGGGCCTCATTCTCCCTTGAAATGTGAAAATACACCTCTGGGAGTCTATTTCGAGGTATAACCATTTGTTTTTTTCCCCGGAGATAAGAGAAGCTTTATTATTCTTACAGAGGAGGTCAATTAACTAAACAAATAGCTACCTCAAATCCCAACTGAATTTTGGACCTGCTTTGCTGTTTAAATTGTGTGAAATTTTATTCTGACTTTGTAGTCTCTGGTAGACTACATATATGCATGTACTCTAAATACATCAATTTTCTTTATTTCCATATTAATGCAGAGAGATTTCTCTTTGTTGGTAGGATTTTTACTACCTCACTATTTTACAGGTGTGATCTCATCTTCAGAAAATTCTCAGAAGAACCTGTGAAATACGAGCTATTTTTGTACCCAGTTTTTATAGGAGTGGAGACTAAGTTTCAGCCAAGTTAAGTAACTTTCTCTAGATTACACCAATAGTAAGTTGCCTGTCTGAGACTCACGTTTATGTTTAACTTCAGAATCTCTGCTCTTCACCTCTATATGACACTGAATCCGTATCAATGAGATGAGATTGTTATCGATGTCCTTCCTACTCAAAGATGACAATAGGATCAGGGAGATTAACAACATGGGGAAAGCCTCCACAAGGTCAAACTCAGGTCCAGCATGGGAAATTCAAGAAAATTCAAAAGGAACTTGACTTTGAGGCTCAACAAACAAGGCTGGAAACAAAACAGTGATTCTAAAACTATTCTAACTAAACTATTCTCAACTATTCTAAAATAGAGATGGGATTCTTAGAAGAAATGGGTTTATGACCTTCTCTACCTGTTTTTAACCCTCTGCTAGAGGACTGTGAACTTTTTCCAACTTGCAGATTGATGCCTTTGAGAGGCTCTTGGAGCACAGGTTGGGCTAAAGTACAGCCTTGCCTTTGTGAGAATGTGTTTGTCATTTTCTATGTGCATGAGTCTGGCTCGAGATTAAGGACACCATCTTGGTCATAATGACCTGATATGGGATGTCTTTTTAAACCTCCCCTTAGGTCTGAGTGGAGATCAGACTGTATGTGCAAGGGCAAAGGGCATGACTACAAAGTAGTCTGTTCATCAGCAGTTAATGAAGGGTTTTGCAAGCATTTCTCTCTGTGATAGTTTATGGTGTGTTCCTATACTCAAGAGACTTACTTATGTTTTAATTGAGAAGATAAATAGCAATAAAAATCATAACATCTTTAGAAAAAATAGATCAGAGCTTACAGATTTAAGAATAAATAGCTGTCTCTGGCCAATAGAAAGATATGTTTAATTTGGCCCTCAAAATGCTTTAAGAATATTGAACTAGTTGCTAACATGTAAAAATATTGAATCTTAAGTTGTCATAAAAAAAAGAAAACTACAGTATGATTTTAAGTTTAAATATTTCATTTATACCAGTAACAGAATATATTATACCTTTACTTTCCTGGCTTTAATGGAGGTAGATTCATCAATAATATTTTCAAAATCGATTTCGTTGCTTATCTCGTGTTTTATTGAGAGAATCGCCATGTTTGACAATTTCTCTTGAATGAGTAATGATCTTAAAAAATTTTAATGAAGTTAATTATATGAATTAGCTGATTAAAAAATTAAATGAATTAAGTGATTTTTTAATGAAGTTAATTCTATATGCCTTTTTCCCATTTTTAAATAAGTTTTTAAACTACTTTAGTATTCTGGAAAAATTAACCACTAAAAATTACATAAAAGCCTGTAAAAAGAAGTGCACATTTTTCTTTTGCCTCAGTCTTCAGTATGATTCAACATAATACTGATCTTTATTTAAAATTTTAACATTTTGCTCACCGGAGATTTTTTTCTGCGTTATTTTGTTTTTTTTTTTTTTAAATATTGAATTAAAATGTTATTTATCTTGACTTCTGAATTTTTGACATTTGCCTCACCTGAATTCTGGCTCTATCATTGGGGTGAGTTTACCTCCATCATTGAGCCTTTCAGTATTGTAGCTCTGTTCTGCAGGATGACAAGAGGGCTCCAACATCCATTGCCAGTGAGTTCTCAGGGTAGCTGTTTTTCCTTGCGTTTTAAAATACTGCTTATATTTTAGGAAAAATGCCCAT
The DNA here is from genome assembly GCF_023065955.2 of Ursus arctos. Taxonomy (NCBI): domain Eukaryota; kingdom Metazoa; phylum Chordata; class Mammalia; order Carnivora; family Ursidae; genus Ursus; species Ursus arctos. The sequence goes on from NW_026623089.1 coordinate 20,012,779, forward strand.
GTGTCTGCAGCCATATCTTTTTTTTTTTTTTTTTTTTTTGCTCAAGGTATATTTGATTTATGGGTGCAATGGGCAAATGAAAATGAGGTCTTAGTAGGAAAATTTCTCCAGAACAAGGTGGATAATTTATATTGAGAATATTTTCCTTGGGATTCAAGTTGTTTGTGAAAAGTACTCTGGTAAGCCCTATTACAGCAAGTCTGATGTGCACCAGGATGTGATGACCATGCTGTGACTTATTCTTACATCATTTTATGGTTATTAACACACACACATACACACATCATTTTCTCTTTGTGAGCATACTGGCCAAGTTTTATTCTATCCATCTTCAAGATGAAAGCTGTGTCTCAGAGGAGTTAAATGATTTGCACTCTCTCTTCATCCATCCTCTCACTGTTGCTGGTTTGATGTTCATTCAATACAAATCTTACTCTGTTCCATGTTTACATAAAACTTAGGACTAAGTACAAACTCCTTAGTGTGACCCGTGAGAACCCCCATGCTCTTGGTGTCTGTGCCTCCCTAGCATCATTTCTTGCCACTTCACACTGTGAATACTTACCACACCAATCTACTTAACAGTAATAACTAATTTTACTGAGCACGTATGTACTTGCTACTGTGCTAAGTGCTTTACACATTGTGTCACTTTCTTGCCACATCATGAAATAGTTAATATTATTCTTCCTACTTTACACTTAATTAATTTATTTATTCAGGCATTCTTTCAACACATAGCAATTGTTCTAGGTGATGGTACTACAATAAAGAATAAGAATCACAGACTTCTGCCCTCTAGAGTTTACATTCTGGCAGATGGAATCAGATGAATAAATAAAGTAGATGTTACATTAGAAGTGACAGACAAATAAAACAGTGGAGGGGGGTTAGGGTTTGCAGTATATATTTTTTGAGATTTTATTTATTTATGTGACAGAGAGAGAGAGAGAGAGCATAAGCAGAGGGGGGCAGGCAGAGGGAGAGAGAAGCAGGCTCCTCACTGATCAGGGAGCCCAAGCAGGACTTGATCCCAGGACCCTGAGATCATGACCTGAGCTGAAGGTAGATGCTTAACCACCTGAGCCACCCAGGTGCCCTGGATGTTTACAATATTAAAAGAAAATCCTAATGTCCTCCGTGCTATCCTTTATGTTCCACATATAAGTGAGACCATATCCACTTATATGTGGAACATAAGGAATTGCATGGAGGACATTAGGAGAAGGAAGGGAAAACTGAAGGGGGGGAAATAAAGGGGGAGACAAATCATGAGAGACTATGGGCTCCGGAAAACAAACTGAGGGTTTCAGAGGGGCTGGAGTGGGGTGGGGGATGGGTTAACCCCCTGATGGGTATTAAGGAAGGCATGTATTGCAATGACCACTGGGTGTTATACGCAAACAATGACTCATGGAACACTTTGTCAAAAACTGACGAAGTACTGTATGGTGACTAACATAACATAATAAATAAAAGAAGATCCAGACTTCGGGGAGGGGGATTTAGGGTTCCTGCTCACACAGCTGATGAGTGGTGAAGCCTGGTCTGACGTGAAAGTGCTGTGCAGTCCCATCCAGGAAAGTGAACACTGAGCAGTAGAGGAATCATGCACATATGTGACTGTTTCATGCCTGTACTCAACTCAGCTTGAAGGGCCATTCTTTTCCACTTGGCTGGGAAGCACATACTCTTTCAAGTTTCAACTCAATCACGACCTCTGCTGGGAAGCTGGTTTCATGACCATTTCTTACTCTGCTCTAGGTAAGAGCAAACACTCCAGCCTCTCCCCTCTGTTCCCTGGGCCCCGGCCCTCACGCTTCTTCATGGCAGACTTTGTTTGATCTGATTGTATGTCCCTAGGGTTTGGCTCACAGTAGGTGCTTAATTAATGATTGTTGAATGAACATCATAAAAGCTCAGGGTAAAAAGCCAGGTTTTCCAATTTTCAATATCCTGGAGAGTGCTTAAGCACTTTTCCTAAGGGTTTTATCCGAGGGCCTTGTAATCTCCTTCAGTGTATCTAAATTAAGATTTTCCTTTTTTTGACCAAAACTTCTTGTAGATGCAAACATTTTAGCATTGAGTGTGGAAAAAAAATTCAACTTGTAAACTCTTGGTTTCCCCTGAAGACTGTGAGAGAAGAAAACTGGCCCCATCACAGGGTCCAGGATCACTCCTATGGGGTTGAGCTCCCAGCACCTCCTATACCAGTGCTAGTTTGAGAGGCTTCCCCTCCTTGGTGAAGGAAGCAGCAATCATTGGAAACAGAGATGACGATGGGGATAGGAAATAACAAGGTCTGGGGGTCGATACCCTGTTCTGCAGGTCCTTCTGGAAATGGATCCCTGGCTGATGCTTCACACTCCCTCTCTCTTCCACAGGCTCATCTGACTTCCTGCTGAGCCCGAGGGGCAGTCTCAGGCTTTGAATATGGCATATTGAGGTCAAATTGTGTCATTTATGTTGGTTGGTCCATTTTGCTCAAATGTTAAAAACGTTGATTGAAAGCAAAGGCTCTGGAGTCAGGCTTCTTGAGTTTGAATCTGCACTCCTCTTCTCCACCTTATTTAATCCTTTCAATCCTGTTGTGAGGCAGGTATTGTTTCCATATTATGGGAAACTGTCTTAGAAAGTTTAAGTAACTCCCGCCCAATCCACAGCCAATAGGGGGCAGTGGTGAGACTGACTGAGTCTGCCTGAGGCTGAGGCCCAGTGCTCCGTCCCAGAGCTGCTCAGGCACTCACACCTGCCAGCTCAAATTCATTTACTTTACCTCCTTCCTCTGAGTATCACACCGGCTGCTAAAACACTACTAATGCTTCCTGCTCCAACTTTTCATGGTGAGCATAACTAGCAATTATATGGACTTGCACAAGGGAATTAGATAATACTGCCAAATGTTGAGTTCAACTAGTTAATGTGAAATTTCTTAAAGATTTTGCTAAGAAAGCCATCACATACCCAGAGTGTCCACTTTTCAATATCAAATAGTTACTTTTTTATTTGTAAAATATTTTTCAAGATGGCATGCAAATGGAAGTTTTGAATGATTTGACACATAAATAGCATTGTTGTTTTGAAAATAGTGTTAAATTTTTTTTCCCTCCAGAATTTCAACCTACTTCCAAATTTTTCTGACACAGATAATTTAGCTGTATCTCTTCTTACAGTACTGGGCAGAGAATCTGCTCTTGATGCTCTTTCACATAATAAACCTTTACTCTTTCAACAAACCAGTTTCCTTAATAGTATTCTTTTTTTTTAATTTTTTAATTTTATTTTTTTTTTAAGATTTTTTTTATTTATTTATTCGACAGAGATAGAGACAGCCAGCGAGAGAGGGAACACAAGTAGGGGGAGTGTGAGAGGAAGAAGCAGGCTCATAGCGGAGGAGCCTGATATGGGGCTCGATCCCATAACGCTGGGATCATGCCCTGAGCCGAAGGCAGACGCTTAACCGCTGTGCCACCCAGGCGCCCCCCCCCCCCTTAATAGTATTCTTATTAGGGAGACACTAATCTTACACATACCAGATGTCCCCAGCTATGCTTCTACCTTATACAGCACATAAAGGTTCAATTCTTGATAAGATTACTCTGCATCCTGTGCTGCTCCTATCAGGTGCTAATTAATGCTTATTTATTTGGATTCTTTCTTTTGCTTATATCAGAGTTTATGAAAGTGTGTAAATTTTGCTATTTATTTTTACTCATTCATTACATAGTTTATTGAAAAAAGCAGCAGTTTAGACAATTGTAAAGTCCAATACCTATAAGATGCTATCATCTAAGGAATATTGGAACTTGACAGTAATTAAAAACTAGTTCACAATGAGATAGATTTTTTATGATTTTTATGAATTTATAAAGAGATAATTCTTTTATAGGTTCTTTTAAATTTTAGATTTTTTGAAAAAATGGAAAAATGATAGAAATGGATACATCATTTTGATATGATTAATAGGAGAAATTAAAACGCTGGGTTATATTCAGGAAATAAAATTTTTGAACACTTACTATGTAATAGGCACTTATAAATATAATTTATTCCATCTTCTAACAATTATTTGGTGTCTTTTATTCCCATTTTGTAGATGAAGAACCTGAAGCTTAGACTGATCAAATAACTTTTTTAAGGCAGGTTAAGGGGAGCATTGCAGTCAGGGTATATGAAGGAGTGGGGCCAAGGAACACATGGTGGAGACTAAAAGGACCCATGGCTGGAGCATGGGTATGGGGGCAGAGAAGTCTGAGCTAAGCCCAGGAAGCAGGCAGGGCCTGCACATGCAGGGCTATCTAGAAAATTCTGAGGATCCTGGGTTTCATGCATCAGTTTGGGAAAGACAGTTCTCACTGCAGCATGAGGCATGCGTTGGAGGGGCTTACCACAACAGTTCTGGGGAGATGCTGGTCACACTGCCTGGGGTGTGGCAGGGAGGTGGGGAGTAGAGAGTTTTGAGAGGTATTAGGCAGGCAAGAGCTAGAGGACTCATCATTAATTGGGGTGTGATGAAGGTGTGAGGCATGATTTCCAGATTTGGGGGCTTGCGTAACTGAGGGGAAAGTGGCACTGCTCCTTCCAATGGGAGCACAGGGGAGGAGCAAGTGGCACGGGCAAATCGTGAGTCCGTTCATGAAGGGTGTGCAGTACACCGCATAAGTGGTCCATACCCATGGAGCTCAGAGAGGAAACACCTGTGCTGGCCATGCAAATTTGAGAGCAACAGGAAGAAGCATTTATTACTAGTAAGTAATAAATTTGGTTTCTCAAAGTGTGGTTTGGGGCATTTTGAGCAGAGGCCTCTGCCTATCTCTCCTGTAACTCAGTGGTCCATCCTTAGATCTTTTGTGTCAGAGTCCCCTGAGTGTGGTCTAGGGGAGGATGAAGGCTCAGCTTGTGTTTGAATCTCAGGTCTTCCATTTGTTATGGTAAATGTAGGCAATTTATTTATTTAATCCTGTGCTTCGGTTTCTTCCTCTGAAATAAGAATAATGATACCAAGGGTTATATGAAGTTTAAATAAGTCCATTTGTATTTTAAGCTCTAATAACACTCACTGTGGTAAACACTTGACAAAGTTAGCTGACAGTAGTAATGATGATGATTAATATTAAAATATAGGTTCCTGGGTCCCAATCCAGGATTCTTATGCACATCACATTACATGGATGGATAAGCATTTGTGTGTGGGTTTGGCTGCTGAGTGTTTGTCTGGAAATGAAGAATGGCATGGAGCCCCATGGTTCGGGGCAGGCAGCATCAGCATCTCCTGGTAAACTCCTCAAAAATATTTATCTTTGGACTTTAACACAGACTTCAAAATCACAATCTCAAGATCCAGAGCCCCGAGAATCTCTATTCCCCTTTTTAAAACAAACTCCCCAGGGTCTGGGAGTGCTTATCCTTCGCCAGGTCTGGGAACACTGCATGGGATGATGTATTATGATTCTTTTTATGTCAGAGATAGCTATATATCTACCAAAGGGTGTGTTCTCCTTTGAAAGTACAACTTTTAAGCTTGGAATTGGTTCTCTCTCTTGTGAGCACACTTCCAGTCAGGTGCACATGTGACTGGTTTTGGATAATGGAGTGTGAGTGGAGACAAAGCTTTGAAGAACTGGCCCTGCCCCTTTTGCACACTCAGTCCCCTTCAGCTCCCTGAAAGTGGACTGTACTATGCTCTAGAGGATGGCATTTTCACAGGATGGAAGGAGTTCAGGATTCCTTGAAATGCATGAAAAAACTGTGTTCTATTATGTGAACAAGAAGTAAACTTCTAGGGGCGCCTCGGTGGCTCAGTTGTTAAGTGTCTGCCTTTGGCTCAGGGTGTGATCCTGGCGTTCCGGGATCGAGTCCCACATCGGGCTCCTCCGCTGGGAGCCTGCTTCTTCCTCTCCCACTGCCCTGCTGTGTTCCCTCTTTCACTGGCTGTCTCTCTGTCACATAAATAAATAAAAAATCTTAAAAAAAAAAAAGTAAACTTCTAATGTGTGAAGTCACAGAACTGTGGGGGTTTTTTAGCATCTAGTGTGACCCTGACTGTGCTTCTATATGAATTATCTAAGGAAATAGCATAAGAAGCCCTATGAGGAAATATACCGTCATTGATGTACTAGCTCCTGAGAATACAAAGGATGAAAGTGTCTATTATTTGGTTCCTGTAACCTAAACCCATGTCTGTACAATGCCAACATTTCAGCTGTGATTTGTCCTTTATATTTTTATATTGATTGAATACTTAGTGTTGGAAAATTGTGCGTTTGGAACGCATTTCTTAAGATTCCCAAATACTCTTTGAATATAAATTACTGAAAATCAGCAGCTTTTAGATCAGCCTCACCCTTTCCTTATTAGCTCAGACGCGGTTTAGTGGTTTTGTTTATTTTAAATAGGAGATGGGCCTATTTTCTGTATCTCCTCAGACAACACCTGGTTTTATAAGATACAAGAATGCTGCTTCTAAGCCATTAATTAACAGATGAATCTCTCACAAAGTAATGGTGTAAACATAAATATTCACAAATTATTCATTTTAAATGCAGGCTGGCTAAATTTACATATAGATTACATTTGAAATGTATGAAATATTATTTTCTTTCATCCTGATGGCTTAACACCACTCATTTTTAATGGTTATAGTCCCTGGATTAAGCGCCCTGAGTTGTTCCATCTATCTGAAGCTACGGGAGCTCTAGTTCAGCTCAGACCTCACAGGGTTAATTTACAAATTGTTCCCAAGAAGGCAGGGAAGGAGTGTGTTGGAGAGAAATTGAGGTGTGTAGATCAGAATGAAATAGAATTGATTTATGCGACTTGAGAAACTCATGCTAACCTCCCCTCAAAAAGAAAAGTTTATAGACGGGGTTGAGGCAGTTAACCAGTACTTCTTTTTGGTACCAACCTTGGAGTAGCAAGATTTCATCTTGTTCTTTACTTAAGAAAGATGTTAATTTCTCTTCCCAGAGGTTTATTGTACACACACACACACACACACACACCCCCTTAGACCAGGCTCTCTCACACAGCCTGACTATGTAGATTTGAGGCTGAGCCCTCTTATTCTCTCTTTGCCTCTTTATTTATTTTTTTAGAGATTTTATTCATTTATTTGACAGAGGATGAGAGAGAACAAGCAGGGGGAGTGGCAGGCAGAGGGAGAGAGAGAAGCAGGCTCCTCACTGAGCAGGGAGCCAGATGTGGGGCTTGATTCCAGGACCCTGGGATCATGACCTGAGCCCAAGGCAGATACGTAACTGACTGAGCCACCCAGACACCCTCTTTGCCTCTTTAAAGCAAAGATTTGTAAGGGCCATGGACCAGTAACATTAGCATCACCTGGGAACTTGTTCGAAGGTTAATGCTCAGTGCCATCCAGATCTACTAAATCAAGAACTCAGGGGTTAAGCCAAGAAATTTGTGTTCTACACATTTAACATTCAATTAACACATTTAATTCTGATGCACGCTGAAGTTTGTGACCTATTACTTTGGATTGTCATATACTTTAAATCTTTTAATTACGACTTTGGTGACAAAACTAAACTTCTTTGCTGCTCTATTTTCTCCAGGCCATGTTAGTTAGTAGACTCGGCTTGTTGACATACATTGCTCCCTCAAGGAACAATGAGCCATTATAATCCATAAACAAAGGATTCAGTATTAGCAATCAACAAGCCTCTAATTCACAGGAAACTCCCTCCCTATTTTTGTGCTTCCTGCCTCTCCTATGGCTCTGGCTCTCCCTCCCGAGTTTGCATGTAACTGTGTGATCTTTGCCCAGGTACTTAAACTTCTGGAACAACAGTTTTTTTCAAGTATTAAAAAGTGGGTTGTATTATCGATTTTCGGATACATGTTGTGATAATTCAATAGATGATCATCTCTTTTTTATTCTCTGAGTTTGCATTTTCTTCTGTCCTATCAATTTCTTTCTTTATTGGCCAGTACCAAAAACAGACACTCTAGATTTATAGAGTGTGATGATTAATTTTACATGTCAACTTGACTGGGGCCATAGGGTGCTCAGACACTTTGACAGACATTATTCTAGATATTCTAGATGTGACTGCAAGGGTGTTTCTGGAGGAGATTAACATTTGTGAGAAGACCGAATAAAGGAGATTGTTCTCCCTAATGTGGATGGACCTCATCCAATCATTTAAAGGCTTGGATAGAACAAAAGGCTGAGTAAGAGGGAAATCTACCTGCCTGACTGCCTTTGAACTGGGACATCTGCTTTTTCCTGCCTTCTGACATACGCTGAAACATTGGCCCTTCCTGGGTCTCAAGTCTGACAGCCTTCAGAGTGGGGATACACTATTGGCTCTCCTGGTGTTAGGGCCTTTGAACTCAAACAGGAAGTACACCATTGGCTTTCCTGGCTCTCCATCATGCTGACTTATCTTCCATATTGGGACTTGGAAGCCTCCATAATCTCTTTCTGTAAATCAATACATACATCCAGTTGTTCTTTCTCTGGAGAACACTGACTAGTACATAAAGTAAACTTCCCACAAAGAGCCACTTTAATTTGAGCACTTGACTAAGGTCAGATTTTAGGAGGATGAGTGTGGAGTAAGGCCTAAAATTAAGCCTAGATAATTTGTACTGCCTTGAAATATAGTAGAACTGGGAGAGTGTTGAATGGCTCAGCTGCAGGTTGCCTCCCTGCTTTGCTCCTGCAAATAAGGTCCCCCAGCCAAACAACCCCCTTATCACAGGGACTAGGCCCCTCTGGTTCGAATAGCATTTTCTAGTTCCTTGACAGCCTGCAAAATTATACAAACAAACCAATTACATAGTCCTACAGAACCAGGAATCACACCACCCTCTTGGTATTACAAAGTCAGCCTCCTGAATGTACTCTGGTTGTTCACTCAGTTTCCCTATGTCCCTGGCTGGCATGCAGTGACCTCCTTCTCTGGGCTGTGACTATATGTGATGAATAAATTGCTATCGTTGCATCTGTCCATTGTCAGGTGTTGTATATTTGGCCATCCCCAAAACTATAGGGTGAGAATTGCTCCTTTACCAATGGAGGTGATTAAATTTGGGGGTGGGTGGGAGTAGATGTCACTGGAAAAAAAGAAATGAGTGATACTACCAACACATAATGGAAAGTATTAATCAATTGGGAATGTTGTTCATTATACTATGTCTCAAAAATACACATTATACTATTGCTTATTATACTATTCACTATACTATTTCAAAAATATCATTTATTATATTGGATTCAGCCTACTAGACTCCCCTTAGATTCCTAAGCCTCATCCAGGCCCATTGTATCATTCTTAGAGGTAGGACCTGGGATGTTGCTATTTTTATTTTAATAGCCTTGAATGTTGCTATTCCTGGTCGAGAATGTGTTCAGTTTTAGAGTAGATTTGAGAAGATTGATAATAAGCAAAAGACTCAACAATTACTTGTAATAAGTTTTTAGTTTTGAAACAGAACTGACAATTTTCCATCCCTGCTCTCTATCTGCCCTCCCCACCTCAGTGCTATAGCCTCATAGCCACACTGGGGTGGAATGCGTAGACCAGTTCTGGCTCTCCTGTCTGGCTCAGTGGTAGAACACAGCTTTGGTTCAGGAGCAAGTGTGCTTTCAACCATTTCAGATCCTTCTTAGCAAGCAGGTGGAAAATAACTTATGAATAAACATTTGAAACAGGGCAACAACAAAAGCACTTTAAATTCAGCCACAGGCCTCCAACCCTCAAATCCAAGGGCAGTTGGGAAACTCACAAATAAGTAGCCAACCCTGCATATAGCCCCTGGAATAGCTCCAACTCCACAGAGCAATTGTGAAATAAAATCTTTCCTTTGGCTAATTATATAATCTCCTTATAAGTTCCAAGCCACTAGCAATGACTGAAGTACTTGTTTGCTTTTCCCACTTTTTTATGTATTTTAAGATAATTCTCTTTCACTGCGGAAGTCCAATTGACCAGTGCTACATTATGGACTTTTGGTTTTGCACTGGATAAGAAACATACAACAAACGAGCCCATAAATGTGTTCTGAACCCTTCAGTATGCGTTTATTAATCTAAAAAAATATGATATTCTATATCTTCATTAGAAACTGTTAGCACATCAATATGGTGTTTGTTGAACTTGACAAGGTGATAAATTATTCTTGTGTTACTCTTTCTTGCTCATGGTTATAGGATATACTAGTGAAGATGGATAAATATCTGCATTATTAAATGCTGAGTTTTCACAAATACAATGAATTGATTTTCTGGCTATTATGTTTACTTGCTAGCGGTACAAAGGACACTGGCATCAGACAGAATGATTGAGGTTAAAGGCAAGTAAAATTTGGGTGTTCTCATACAAGGAAGAGAGGGGTACTAATCGGAATGCCTGTAGGTCTTTTCCAAATTTGATTCTATTACAACCTTGTAATCCTGATGAAATCACTCTAAGGGCAGTTTGTCTAATGCCCTTCCACTCCCGTGGAAACTCACTGTCAGCAATTCACCCTTTCTGATCTGTGCATTTTCAATTGTTTAATCATATTTATGCCAGAAAAATAGCTGAGAACTATGAACTTTCTGAGCCCTGTTTTCTCATCTATGGAATGAACATCTCAGTGGGATTGTGAGGACCATTCACAATGCCCTGAATCCAGTACTCAGTTGATTGCATGTGCTTTCTTGAACCTTTGGTTGCTCCAGGCTCTTCCTCATCCCAGTTTACTTGCTCCACTAAAGCCACCTCAGCTCTCTATGACCACTTTTTCATTTCTGATTTTCCTACTTAAACCTATTCTTGCAAATGACCAGAATTATTCCTTTACTGCATATCTAAAATGTCAGGTATTTTCAGAGTGTTTTGTTCCTTTATTTATTTTTTAATTTTTCTGCATTAGAAGGTAGGCATATTTTACATTTTAATATGTAGTACCAGACTGTGCTCCTCTATGGCTTTCCCAATAATGTTCTCAACAGAGTTTATGAGCTAATCTGTTTCCCACTGTTTTCATTAATACCTAGACTTCTTCTTCTTTTTTTTTTCCTGATTTAATATCTATCACTTTTGAATACCACCACCTATGGGAGATCAATGTTTTCTAAGGTTGTTAGTAGTTTGAGCCTGGTCAAGCAGGTAAACATATGTACAGCAGTGGAGGGCCAGTTGGTGAGTGAAGAGCAAGGACAAAATAATTTTCTGCACAGTGGTCAGATCATAAGAGAGGAAATGAGATTGAATGCAAACTGGTCTTCAGGGAAGACAGAATGCAAGGGTATGGCACAATAGTTTGTTCTTGTTTGGTAGTAATAATGGCTTTGCCCTCTTCTGGGATGGGGGCAGCCAATCTCTGAACTTGTCAGGTCAGTTGTTTTACTGGGGGCCAGCAGTGAGCTCCACATAGTGGTAGGGACTGTAGGAAAGATAAAAGAAGACAGTCTCCTGTTCTCAAGTCTGTGTCTCAGTGAAGCAAACACTAAGAGAACATGGATAAATTTGGTAACTTTTTTTTTGTCTATGTAGTGTTTGTGTTATATTAATTAGTTACTCTTACTTTAAAATTTTTAAAATGAAGATTATGATCATATCTTGAAAAACAGGAGATCTGATATTATTGGGCTTGAATTCTTCTGATGATCACCTGGAACTGAAAAGCTCTCAGGAGTGTGGACTGTTCAATTTTCCACAGTCCTCATCAGTCCCCATTGTATATATACTCAGCCTACCTCATTCTTACTCACTCTCCGGGAGGACATGAGGTTTCCGATTATTGGCTTAGGTAGTTAAGTCAGAATGTCCACAGGAAGTCAGTGATAACAAGAAGGAAAAAAATAAAACTGACCCAGACTTATCGACTTGTAGGTCTTTCAAATTAAAATGATGTTAATGAACCTTTTAAAAGTCTGGCATTTAATATGGGGTCATATTACATATATTCTTCTGAATCTTGATTTCTTCATTTAACAATAAGCAGTAACAACATGTGATGGTCTTTCGATCTTTTTTCTTCTGTGAAATGTACTCTGATGTCTCTTCTAATAAGTTTCACTTTGACTTTTTTATTGTTATTTTGAGTACAGGATCCCACATTTTCTACCCCTAAAATTTTCACCCATTCTGTTTTATCTATCTTTTCCTCATCTCTTTCCTGCCGTTGGGGCCTTGGGAAAGTAGCATAGGTCTGGATTCAGACTGCCGGGTTTGAGTCTTAGCACTGCTGCCTAGTAGTTGATTGACCTTGTGTAAATTATGCAGCTGGAGTTCCCTCATTTAGGAGAAGAAGATAACCTTTTGCCTGCCACATGAGGCTGTAGTGGAGATTAGATGACTTAATTCATGTAACACATTTTGAACAGTGCATGATATTTAATAGCTATTATTTTAATTCAATTATTCAAGAATTATTCAATAAGATCTATTATTGTATAACTTACTATAGCAAGTTAATTATTTCTGTTATTTTATAAGGGTGCAAATTATTTCAGACATGTTAAATATAAGAATATTGAGTAGCCACTGTTGCTCATCCTATGTAATGGCAGATACATTGCTTATCCCATTTCATCCTTAGAACACTAAATCATTTCATTACCTTACGATATATTTATTGAGCACCTACTTTGTTACAGATGTTCCTTAAGTCCCTGGAAATTCATTAGTAAAGCCATCAGACAAAAAGCCATCCTCTCACAAAGCTTACATTTCACTGGAGAAAAACAGAGGATTTTTATATTTATTAATAAATAAAATATATAGCAGATTAGGAGCCTATGAAAAAATAATAAGGCAGATGTGTGGATGGCAGGTGTTATTTTTCTCATTTCTGTAGAGGAACTGGCACAAAGAGAGAAAGTTATTAATTATAGTCATTTTTTTAAAAGGCATCCCCTGGCTCCTAATGATCTCTCTGGTTTTCTGGAACATTCAAGGAAGGACAGAATAGCAGTGTTACCTATGTATTCTATGTATCTCTGTATTCTGCCTTTCATACCTGGTCACTATGGATAGGAATAGAAGTGGAGGTTGGTTCTCAGCTAGGCTAGTCATATTGTTTCTCTCGGGGACTTTGTAATTTGAATCAAAATATTCAGTGATTTTAAGTTGGCGGTGGTTATGGACAGGTGCTTGTCTGGGCTGTTAGAGTGAATGCAAGTAACTGAGCTCATGCATATTAGCTGAAGTGAAAAGTTATCACTGTAAGAATATGTGAACAGAGGAGACACACATCTGCTACCTGAGTGTCCAGCGAATCCATGGAACTGGCCATGTCCCAAGGTGCTGAAGTTGTCCATGTAGCACTTCTGGGTGTGTGAGCTTCTAGTGATAAACATGCCAAAGCTCACCTTAGCACTTCAATTCAACAAGACTGTCTTTAGGGAGGTGAGCATGTGGGCATGCCTTTTACATAAACTCCACTGGGCCCATCAATAAAAACTGACATACCTTGATGCCACAGACTCCAGTTGGTAAGATAATCTATTATCCTTTCCTATTTGCTTACTATGTTTACTGTTACTTGTGACCAAAAGAACCTAATTTAAAATATAGATGTATGTATACACACCTATACATGCATAGTACTTACATAGACACACATTGCCAATTCCACTGATTGGTACATTTTTTCACATTCGTCCTTCATGTGTACAGATACACATGTATCTATACACTATTAAGTAGCTATGGGGATTTGAACTCATATCTGTATGTGCTCTGTAAATACTTCTTTCGAAAAAGAGAACATATAAACATTTGTTTTAAATAATAAAATTCCATTTATCTCATTAACTTCTTAGAAGATTAATTTTTTTTCTTTTCACAACCTTGTTTCTTTAATGTTAAAAGGCCATCCTAAGAATTTAGAAACACTTTCTTCTCTTCTTCCCCACTCCTTAATTAACAGTGCCCACAGTTTAAAAGACTTTCTTGAGTATTCCTGGATTCTCTTTTTCCAGTGGATTTTTTTTTTTAAGCAAGATCAAATTCCAACAACAGCCCAAGAAGAGGAATGAGGTGGTGCCTCCCTGCCACCTCACGCAGAATGGAGCTGACCTTCACACCCAGTTGGTTTCCTGGTTGTGCAGAGATTCTATGAGAGTCACTGATAATACCAGCTTCTCTCATTTCAAAAGTTCATTTTCCTCTGTGAATCAAAGCCAAGGACCCCAGCTCAGCAGCAAACATCTGCCATTTCTTGATAGCACTGCCAGGCACTTATTTTGATTCTCCATTCTGCTTTATAATCTTCTGTGTAGTCACCTCTCTGAAGTTGTTTATTTTGAAAGTACATGCTGGAAGTCTACACTAAGTAGACAGATTTGTCAGAAGCTGCTAGCTAATTCATTGCTTTCTTGTGCTTGAATGGCTTTTACGGATGGCTTTACCTGCTGATGGTCTAAGTATGTCATTCATTACATTTGGGAAAAATGCATATTAATGTGCGTAGCAAGTAGCTTGGGAAGAAATGTGTTTATCTGTATTTTACAAGAGGCTAATGGACGTGCATTACAAATCTGAATATTTCATTTGGAGGGATGACCATGATGCTGCTGGTTGGGTTTCATTTCTCTTAGGAGTGCTTCCTAGGGAAGTGATTGGTTTTCACGTGTCCATTCCTGTGCCCTGCTCAATTAGTTGCTCTGTGAATAGCTGATCTACCATCTTAATTTGCAGAGGTGCCACACACTTACAGTGATGCTGGGGCAGCCAGATCAAAGTAGTGCACTGAAGTGAGTATTGAACTGAGGCACTAACAGCTGTGTGACCTTCCATAAGCAACTGAGTCTAAGAGTTATTTTTCTCACTGATAAATAACATACCTATCCTTGTCTCTCTCCAGGTTGTAGTGATGCTTAAAGAAGGTGACATATGTGAAAACAGAGCCTTATTTAAAAGATTAAGTAAATTATTAAACATTTTGTTTGATTTTAATTATTTGATATAGAAAAAATCACTATCTTTGAATTCATGGCTTCATGCCTTTTTAAAAAAATATTTTTAGGATACATTCTCAGGAAAAAGATTTCTGCATTAAAGATTATAAACACTAAACAAAACTTGTTAAATTGACAAAGAATGTCCTCATAAGTTTTAGAGTTTAACACTCAAAATGTCCTGGAGGTGAACAAACACATGTTATTTCTCCCAATTTACAGATAGAAAAGCTGAGCCTAAAACAATTCAATGGCTACTTAAGCCTGAATAGAAAGCAAGAAGCAGAGTCGGACCTAGAACCATCTGTTGGCCTAGGGATTTTCCCATTAATCAAGGGAAAATAAAGAGATTATTTCTGGTTTTTAAAAAAATTTTTTGTTCCACATTTTTTATTGATTACTTTATACTTTATGTTAATTCAGCATTTATTTTCTTATGTCAGAGAAAGATAACTTGTTAAGGAGGAATGATTTGCATTTTTGTTTCAGTGGATCTAGACCTCGTAACAATGGAACAAAGCCACAAAGTGACAATACTAGTGTTAATTTATAAAGAGGAGGTGGAGGAGAAGAAAAAGGAGAAGGGTGTCTTCAGCTTTGCTTTTCTTTTTCAAGATTGATCTGGCTATTCAGGATCTTTTGTGGTTCCATATGAATTTTAGGATTTTTTTTTCTATTTCTGTGAAAAGTGCCATTGGAACTTTGATAAAGATTGCATTGAATTTATAGATGACTTAGGTGGAATGGACAATATTAATTCTGCCAACCCATGAATGCTTCTGTGAGGAAACTGGGGCTGAGAATAGGTTCTCATTTGGGATCTCTGGATGTGCAGGTGGAGTGTCTCCCTGTGGAACCCGGAACCCTCATGACTGCTATGAGACATGGCTGTGAGGAAGCTCGAACCATGTATAGTCCTCTTTTAGGATCTCTGGGGACACAGACAAGATTGCCTTCTGCAGAGCCCCTGTGCCAGCAGGATTGTTCATAGATTGTGCCTGGGATAGGCTGAAGCCCAATTATAGGGCCCCTTCAGAATCTACAGTTTGGTGGACTTAATCTCCACAAATGGTTTAGTGAGCTGCAGCTCGGACAGAGGTCCACAGTTAGGACAGAGGTCTGTATGCCTGTTTTTCAGCACACGGGTAGGCGTGGCTCCTCTTAGGTCCCTGACACATAGTGTCAAACAGGGCTATAGCTGCATCCTCAGGGGTATGGAACTGTTTGCAGATATGCATCTGGGACCACAGTTCACAAGTCAGCCACTGGGGTGTGAACTTGCCTTCTTAAAATGGCTCTCCATGGTCATAGACTCCAGTGTGGTTTCACCATCTCCTACCTGAATCCCAGTGCTCTCACAAAGTCACTTTTGTCAATGGATGGATGCCAAATAAAAGGGATATCTTATTTGTCCATCTTGCTGATGTTCCTCCAAAACCACCATTGTGTCTTGATTCAAACAAAGTAGTACATATGGCTAGAAAAGGCTATGGAATTAAAGGGGACAGTTTTTGGGGTGTGGGTTTTATATTTGCTTTATTTTTTCAACCTCAGGGGGATGATGACCTTCAGCTTTGGATCTTGATGTCTTTCTTGGATCAATTGTGCCCCTGGATGGGTGAAATTGGGTTGGAGCTGTCAGGTGTTGGTTGGTTGAGGATTGAACCTATCTTCTTGCTGTGTTCCTTCAATAATTTGTGGTTCTGTGGTGTGAATAGATGGTAAAAAGAATTCTTATTTTTTTATTAATGATTCCAGTGTCTGATGGCATGAATAACTTGCCCAAGTTACCTGAATGAGTCTCCAGCTATCTGGCTCTACTCAGTCTGTTAGGGTGACCAGTATCCCATGACGAATGAACTGAGGGCCTTGGCTTATGACTCAGGAAACAATGGAGATGGATGTTCAGCCTGTTTTAGCAGTGGGCTGTCATGTGACCTCAACATATTTGGTAATGAACACTCATGGATTTTCTTTATGCAAATCTCTTTCCTCACTCCCTTAATGATAATGGGCTTCTTAATATCTTTGTTCTTCTCACATGTTACCTATTACAGTGCCAGTTATTCAGAGTAGAATCTTTTAAAAATAAATCTTCCTTTCTGCTCTGTTCCAGATGGCTTCTATAATTGCTTTATTACTTTTGCAGATGTTATAGAGAAATGTAGAAAATAAGCCAACAATAGATTGTAGCAGCTAGTGAAAGTGGCCTTTTCTTGTTGATTATTCTGTTTGGAAACAAATATAATCTGTGTATCGGCTGATGCATTGTGTTTCATAAGCTCAGCATTTATGAGGTTTTCAGAACTGCAGATTTATCATTTGGTATGGGAGGGTGTTCTTGTTGCTTCTTGGAAGACTCGGTCCACACAAATGAATGTAGTAGGAATAAGTATTTCCCCCTTGAACTGACTTCTGAAAAAGTTGTGTAATTATAATCTCTTTATATTTCAAAATCTCATTTTATAGTTTTAAGAGTATTTTGGCAATAATCTTGAAAAGAACATCAGACAGGTTTAAGTATTGCTATTGTTATCGTTCCCATATTCCTGAAGGACAGGTGGGGTCCAGAGACAGGATATGATTACTTAAGGTCATATGGCTTTCCAGTGGTAGAGTAATCCAGGTTTTCTGACTTTTGGGCTAGTTCTCTTTGCCTTTTGCTATTACCATACTATGTCTGTAGTACTCAAGTGCCTTATTGAGTGCCATAAGACAGATATTCTACCTCTAGTAGGAGGTGGGTCCCACACTCCTAAGCTTCAGGGAAGGAAGCAGGGAGGGAGGGGACTCAGATTTCCCTAAAATATTCTCTGTTCTGTGATATGGGAGGGACTTTAATGTCATTAAACTCAGCTGCCTATTTGGTGTAGAAATCTTTCTTATAGCATACTTGACTAATGCCGTACAGTCTCTGATGGAGTGTTTCTAAAGTGATTTTTTTTTCATTTGGGGATAATTTTGAGTTATTAGAATGAATTAAAATGGTTATCTTACTACTTCGACTTTGTCTTAGGATAGCCATGTACATTTCATGGAAGAGGCATGCTTGTGGGTATTGAAGCACTTTTGGATTATGTGATTTAAAGTTCACTCTGGCTCAACATTTCTAACAAAAAACACTTATATTAGAAACTGATCGTCTTGTTTATGCTAAGTATTTTCCTTAATATATCTTAGCTCTCTAGTATGTCCTCATATAATAGACACTCTCATATTGACCAATTTTGTTAGTCTGCATCCTTAATATTTTTCAAATTGTGCAATCAACAGATCTTCTGACAGTATTTTCTATTAGTGGAGAAATTCTTAAATGTTATGATGGAGAGAGTATAGAAGCATATTTAGAGCAGACATTTGGGAAATAGTTACAGAGGGATTCTAAGAAGCTTTAGAAGGATTTTCATAGGTCATTTATGTGATAAAGGTAGAAACTAAAATTGGTTCATAGATGTGAAGGATATGTAAAGAGAATGATTAAAAATTGTGTTTTACTTCCAAACAAAAATATTTAGTGGATTATATTGATCAGAAATGAAATACATGCAACTGAGGGAAAAAAGATAAAAGTTGGTAACTAAAAGTAAATCAATTTGTGCTGGTATATTTGGGAAAAACTATATAAAGAGAGGGAAAACTGGGAAGAAATCAGAGAGGAAGACAAACCATGAGAGACTCTTGACTTCTGGAAACAAACTGAGGGTTGTGGAAAGGGAGGTGGGTGGGGGGATGGGGTAACTGGGTGATGGGCATTAAGGAGGGCACGTGATGTGATGAGCACTGGGTGTTATAAGCAACTGATGAATCATTGAACACTGCACCAAAAACTAATGATGTACTACATATTGGCTAATTGAATTTAAAATTCTTAAAAAAAGAATATAACAAAATAAACTGTATAGTGATCATATAAGGAACTGACAATATAAGAAAATGACAAAATAAGAAGACTTCATTCTTAACCTTTCTTTGTACCATAAGAGTAGAACAAAACAGAGCTCAGTTGGAACCCAACCAAATAATCTGAAGACCTGATTTGTGGTAAACTGTAAATGTCTCACTCTTTTACTCTCACTGACCTTCACATGCAAATATGTAAAGCAGTTGCAAACATCAAAAACATTACCTGAGCTAGTACAAGTCTTAGTCTAGCTAACTCCACATTGGGAGAGGTCTAGAAAGAAATTTGGAAGAGGTAGTTCTTTGAAAAGAACCAACAAAATTGACAAACCTTTACCTAGACAGACAAAAAAATGGAACATAAAAAATATCAAAATCAGTAATGAAGGAGAAGATGTCATTACCAATCCTACAAAAATTAAAAGGTCCAAAAGGCAATTTTATAAACAGACTTCTACCAAAAATGAGAGAACATAAATGAAATGGACAAATACAAGCAGACACAAATTATATAAACAAGAAAAAAAAGATCTGAGTTGACTTACGAGTAAGAAAAGGAATTAGTAATTATAAATCTTTTTACAAAGCAAAGCCTGGGCCTAGATTGAACTCTATCAAATATTTAAAGAAAGAATAATATGAATACTTTATAAACTCTGTCAGAACAAAAAGGGAGAACAAGTTTAAATTCATACTATGTAGTCAGTATTACCCTGATACTAAAGCCTGATAAAAATATTATAGGAATAAAAAATTATGGAATGATAATTCTTTTGAACATGGATGTAAAAATCCTAAGCCAAGTAAGTATTAGCAGATCAAGTCCAGTAAAATAAAAAAAGACTAATACACCCTGATTAAGTGGAAGTTATATCAAGAATGCAAGGTTGGTTTAACATTTGAATGTCAATTTATACAATACACCATATTAATAGAATGCACAACAAAAATGATTAGCTCAATAGATGTGAGGTTGGGATAAAACAAAAATAAAAACAGAGGCACCTGGGTGGCTTAGTTGGTTAAGCCCCTGCTTTTGGCTCAAGTCATGGTCCCTGGGTCCTGGGATTGAGCCCCATGTCAGGCTCCCTGCTCAGAGGGAATCTGTTTCTCCCTCTCCCTCTCCCTCTGCCCCTCCACCCACTTGTATGCTCTCTTACTCGTTCTCTCTTTCTCAGAGAAATTAATAAAATCTTTAAAAAAATAAAAACAAATCAATGGTGAAAAGTCTCAAGAAACTAGGTATAAAAGAAATTTCCTCAACCTGATAAAGGGTATGTATTACAAATTCACAGCTATATCATACTTAATTATATTAGATTGAATACTTTCTCCCTAAAATTGAGAATAAGGCAAGAATACCTACTCTTGCCATATCTGCTCAACATTTTATTGGGACAGCTAGCCAGAACAATAAGGCAAATAAATGAAAATTAGATAGATATGTCCAATTAGCAAAGAAAAAAGTAAAACTGTCTTTATTTGCAGATGACATGATCCTTTATGTAGAAAATTCTACTGAGTCTATCAAAATAAAACCCCTGAAATTCTATTATAACAAAGGAGTTCAATAAATTTTCAGGATACAAGATCAACATGCACTGTTAATCATATTTCTATATATTAACAATGAACAATTTAAAACGAAATTAAAATAACAAAAGAAGGGTAAGACTAGTACACTAAATATTACAAAATTTTGCATAAATTCAAGAACACATAAGTAAGTGAGAGACATTTCATATTCACACATTAGAAGATTGTCAAGGACATTCTTCCCCATATATATCTGTAGAATATTAGAATTTAGGCCTCTTGATTCTCAACCTAGTGCTTTTCTGGTATACCACTTTGCTATTTTCAACAAAGGCCAAAGAGATTATAAAAGTACAAAATATTTATAAGCTTAGTATAGATTTTAATGTCAAAACAAAATAAATTTCTTAACATAAGCTTTCATGAATAGCATGTGTAAAGTAATGAAATATTATCAACCCAGTAAAAATATTAATACAGTTTTATTTATTGATCTGGAAAGATGCTCATGGGCCATTGTTGCTTGACAAATGCAGATAGAGAAAGTAACATATACATAATACAACATATGCACTCCGAAGTACAGAGAAATGTCTAAGGAAATTCAAATTAATAGTAATCATGGCTGAGTGGTGGGATTAAGCATGGTGTTAAATATGTTTCTTTGAATTCTGGAGAGATGGTTTGAATTCCTTAAAATGAGTATATATATTTTTGTAAAAAAAAAAAAGAACAGATAATATGCCTTAAGAGATATACATTCTGATTCTATGTGTCTTCTTTGACTGTATAAACTATTTTTTATAGAATACTCCATCTGGCCTTTTTCTCTTTCCCTCCATATGTAGTTTCTGGCAATTCTGGCCTGGGATTCTTTGCCCTCATTTGTTAGTTCTGCATCTTGTCTTGGTTTCTAAGTAAGTGGACCCCTGGAGTTTTCTTATCTGTTACTGCAGTTAATGAACATAAGGTTAGAGGACATTGTCTTAATTTCATAGCACACCAGCTATACAACAGGGAATCAAATTTGGCAGTTTCCTCTCTCTTCAGATAAATTTAAATTGTATATTCTTGACTGAGCTGCTCTGATTTAATGACACTGATTGCCTGTTTAAATGTATGAATGACTGGGGAGTCATCATGCTTCTAAAGAAACAACCACAATTGACAGGCTACTCAGCAAGGGAAATGAGGTCTTAATGTGAATGTTAATTTCCATTGTGTATATGTTTAGGAATAAAATGTCAACATTAGGAATCATAAAGATTTTTTTTAATTTTAAATTTTAGAATAGTTTTAGATTTACCAAAAATTTGCAAAGATAGTATAGACTTCTCATATACTCTATACCTAGTTTCCCCTATTGCTTACATATTAGTATGGTGAATTTGTCATAATTAACTCACCAATGCTTTTACATTATTATTAACTAAGTTCCATACTTTAGAGTTCTTTTTTTTTTTTTTTAAGATTCTATTTATTTATTTGAGAGAGGGAGAGCGAGAGAGCACTTGAACCAGGGGAGGAATGGAAGGAGAGGGACAAAAAAACTCCATGTTGAGCATGGAGCATGGGAGGGAGCTCACGGGTGGGGCTCAGTCTCAGGGCCTTGATATCACAAACTGAGCTGAAGCCAGGAGTGTGCCGCTTAACCCACTGAGCCACCCGCTTAACCCACTGAGTTCCTTAGTTTTAATTAATATTCTTATTCTGTTTCAGGATCCCATCTGAGATACCACATTACATTTAGTCATTATATGTCCTGAGGTTCCTCATGGCTATGACAGTTGTTCAGACTTCCTTTTTTTTTTTTTCTTATGACAGAAAGCTTTGAGGATGTGTTATTTTGTAGAATGTCCCAATTTGAGGGTTGTCTGATTTTTTTTTATGATTAGCTTATGGATATGGATTTTGGGAGGAGTCTACACAGGGAAAATGCCATTCTCATTATATCCTATCAAGGATATATTCTATAGTATACCTTATCACTCTTGATATTTATCACAACCACCTCATGAAGCAGTGTTTGTCAAATTTCTCCACTGTCAAAGTACTTTTTTCCTCCTCTCTTTCCATGCTGTACTCTTTAGAAGGAAGTCAGTATGAGCTAACGACATTTAAGGAGAGGAGAGTAATGGTCTACCTCCTTGAGGGCAAAGTATCTGCAAAAATTCCTTGGAATCTTTCAGGTGGGAGGTTTATCTGTTCTATCCATTAATTATTTATTCAATCATTCATTTATATAAGTATGGATTTATGAATATTATTTTATACTTTGGGTTATAAGTCAAAGCTACTTAATTTTGTTCTCAAATTATTTCAGCTTTGACCATTAGGAGTTCTTTTAGTTGGCTCTGTGTCTCTTTGAAATGCCCCCATCATGTGTGTTCTTTACTTTTTGGCATTACACAACGATCCAGGCTCATTTTGTACATTTCCTGCCCAAGCTGTAGACTCAGCCATTTTTCCAAGGAACCCTGTTTCAATAGTGTCTGTGGAAATCAATTATATGTATATTACATCTTTCAGTATTGTCCAAAGTTCTGGGATGTTTTGTTTTGTTTTCTTCTTTCTTTCCTCTTTGCATTTCGGATTAGTATATTTCTACTGACCTTTCTTTGAGTTCACTGATCCTTGCCTTGGCTATATTGAATATATTGATGGTTAGCTCTTAAGAATGTGTTTTTTTCTTACTTTTTGGCATGGCTTGTAATTTTTGTTGATATCTGAATATTTTGTGTTGGATAGTACCATCTGATGTAAATAAGCTTTTGATGTTAGAATTTATATTAATCTGGCTGGGAGTTTAGGTGTGTTTAATGCTTGTTATAGCTGTAGGTTCCAAAGGCTTTATGTTTTTCTAGTGTATTTGGTTTTGTATCCCCTGTTGAGTTTGGGTTCCCTATGTCTTCTAGTCAGAGAGGGCGAGAGTTTATCTTGCAGTTCTTTCAGCTGTAGTTCACTGTTATTATTGGTGTGTTGATAAGGTATCCAGGAGGGGTATATTCTATAGCCTTGGATTAATTTTCATCCTTTTAGTGGCTGATGTCTCAGAGCTATGGTCTTCACAAATGTTTCCACACTTATTTAGTAGTATTTAGTGGTGTAACTTCCCCCCCTACTCCCCACTTTTTCTCTGCCCGCAGTGTTCCCCATATTTATTTGAATATATTTTCCCTGTTGACTGTCTTTTTTCCCCTCTTGAATGAGATAAGAAGGCTGGAGGTTACCGACACGAGGAGGGATCCCCTTCCCCCAACTGAGATTAGCTTTCAGAATTGCACCGTGGAAAAATCTTTTTTTCCCAGAGAGTAGGTTTTGGTTAAGGAGAAAACTCCACATGTATTGCATAATGGCACACTCCTCTGTTCTCCTCTGTTTCCTGCCCCTAGCTACAAAGGAACCTTTCTTGGATCCTCACTGTGATAACTCTGTGATGCTCCTGGTGGAAAAGCCTATAAAATTGTTTGGACTGTCCTAAGACTATGTCTATCAGGAGTGTCTCACTTTTGAACGAATCCATGAGGAGGTTAAAGCAATTTGTCAAAATTACCATGTAAGTGTTCCTGCCAGTTTATAGCTCAGAAACTTCTGCTCCATGTAAGTAGATCCCACATACTGTATCTGTCTAACTCTTCAGGTTTTAGGGTGACCATTTGCCTTGTGATCTCAATTTTCTGATGGATCCACAAAAAGTAGTTGATTTTCAGTTTGTTCACCTTTTTTTTTTTAAGGTTTATTTATTTATTTGTCAGAGAAAGAGTGCACAAGCAGGGGGAGCGGCAGGTAGAGGGAGAAGCAGGCTCCCCGTTGAGCAGGCAGGCTCGTGCAGGACTCAATCCCAGGATCCTGGGATCATGACCTGAGCCAAAGGCAGATGTTTAACCTACTGAGCCACCCTGGCATCTCTGTACACATACTTGTAAGGAGTGATGGTGACAATTTCTGAGCTCTTTACATGTCAGAACTGGAACCAGAAGCCACTTTATTTTTCAAAGTTATTGGGAAGAACCAAGATATTTAAATATTTGCTTTAAAATGTCCTGATGAGTGACTAGGTACAGAAATGGCTTGACTTTTCTTTAACAGAGACAAGATGAGTAAAACCCAGAAATTTGAAAACGTTGTTGTTACTGCTGTTGTTCTAGTCTGGGCTACTGGATAAATATCTTTTATTCACATTCATTCCCCTCAACCCCTAACCCCTGCACACCAACATGTTAAGAAAAATGATAACAATTAATTTTAATTGTATTCTTACTATGTTCCTGGTAGTGTGCCAAGTTATGCGCATTCATTTTCTCACTTGATCCTCAGTCTACTCTTATTATTTCACTTTTGAAAGATATTTCACTGATGGTTATAGAAGTTTAGTGACTTGCTCAAGGTCACAACTGACCTAAAATTAAAATTTATTTTCAGAAAAAAACATTGTCTCAAATGTTTATACCTAATGATGAATTTTTCTCTTTTTAAATATATTAATTTTAAGCCTTTTATGTTATAGTTGAATGAAGTGAATTTTAGATAGAAGGACAAGTGAGGTACTTTGGATCAGTAGGTTTTTCCGGGTGTCTGAATTATCTTCATGTAGGTAACTTCTTTTTATACAAAGACAGATATATTTTGGCCTATTTGTTATAATAATCAAAGAGACAGGGAGGCAGGCAGTGAGGTTATCTTTTTCCATGAAGAAATATCTGCCATTTATGAGAAGGAATACATTATTTTCCTAGAATCCCTCAACTGGGCAGCCACATTCTGAACATCTGGATTCTTTTGCATAACAGAGCGTTCTTCAAAACAATTAAATTGGACAAGACTATTATTTAGTTTTCCTGTCCTTAGCTTACTGGTCACTGGGAACAGAAATATCACAAATTTTCTGGAACCTGAGGTGTGTCAGGTAGAAGGTGTGGAAGGAAGCTTGTAAGTTAGAAATCCCTATGTCAGCTTTGTTTTTCCCATCTATCTTATTGAAATTAGGGAAACCAGGCAGATCTATTCATTTAATAATGTGGAGTTTTGGAATGCCTGGATGGCTCAGTCAGTTAAGTATCTGACTCTTGATTTTGGCTCAGGGTCATGAGATCGAGCCCTGCATCAGGCTCTGCAGTCAGCAGGTGTCTGCTCCAGATTATCTCTCTCCCTTTCCCCCTGCCCTTCCTCCACACTTGCTCTCTCTCTCTCAAATGAATAAATAAATCTTAAAAAAAAATAATGTGGAGCTTCTGAGAGATTATCCTTGCACCATTTTAATTGGTGTTCTTGAGAAAGTCAGGGCCATGGTTTATAATTTGACTGGCCGACCTTCCTCCCTTCCCCCCTTCTTCCCTTTCTTCTTTTCTCCCTTCCTCCTTTCCCTCCCTCCCTGCCTTCTCTCCCTCCCAAAGCACATGAGATTTTCATAGGATCTTAAAATTAAAAAACATAGAAAATGGTTAGTCTGAAAAGGAGACCATTAATTCAAGTAATGGTGATGCAAAGCACATGATCAGAGAGTTGCTGGTTCATCATCTCTGTTGCCAAATTGAGCCACCTTTGATGGGTTGTTTGGAGGGTCTCTTCTGGCTTCCTTGTCTTTTTAGTTTGTCCCCTAGTATAGCCATTGGGCTTCCTTTGTCTTTCATTTTTTTAAAAAGTGCACAAACCATCGCTGCCTCCATTATGTGGTTTGTGGTCTAGAAATGGATCTGTGCCTGGGAAAAGCTTGGGTTTTTGCCTCATTTTTTCCCCCTAAACTAGGCTCCTAATTTTAACCATTTTGCCCCTCTTGCAGAGACTGTTTCTTTTCCTTTGAGGCTTTCCAATGAATACTTAGAAATATTTGGCTTGCTTGGCCCTCAATTTGATTCTAGAGAAATTTAGAATCAACGTGTAAGTGCTATTTAACTTTTACATTCTTACTTCATCTCTCATATCTACTTAAAATTCCCAGTTATAACACACAAAAAAGCCCTGTTTTTTTTTTTACATAAAATTCTCCACCATATAAATGATCTTAGACAAAAATATCTTAGAAGTTAGTATTTGTTTCTTGACTAACTTGAACCTTTCTTCCTCCCTAACTTTTTGAGTGATAGAGAAATCATTTATCCTTCCTGAGCTTTGCTTTTGCCAATCATCAAATGGGGCTCCTAAGACATGTTTTAATGTGTGAGTCTAAAACACATAGAAATTGTAACACGGTCTGCAACAGAGAACTAGTATTTGAAGATGAGGAGGAATATTTTCAGTTAACATTTATGTTAACTATATGCAAGCAGTGTAATATGCTTTACCTACATTACTTCTCTTGATATCTCATGTAAGTCTTAGGGATGTCCAATAAGGCAGCATGTAGATGGTAGCTGTTATTAATAACCATTTCTGTCTGGCTCAAAACTCTTAACTACTATGCTATACTGACTTCCAATAGCAGGATGCTGGTTCAGTGCCTTTTGTCTGCCAGGTGTTCCAAGTATTGGAGAGAGTTCCCTCTGCCTTCATGGAACTTGTCCTCCAGGGAAGATAAAGAATTAAATGTTCTTATGAATTTGGAGGGGAGGTTGCTTAATCTCTTAGGTGTATAATCCAAAGTCAGAAATGTCAAACAGGCTCACAGATTCAGTTGGGAAGAAAACAACGAGCCCAGATAAATGCAGGCAGTTTATTACTTACCTATAGACAGCAAAATTTTAATACTTACTTATTACTTATAGACAGCAAAAGTAAGATCAGCAATAATGTTAGCTCCCCATGTCCCTTGTCCAACAGATGGCATGGAAGCAAGAGGGCCAAGTGACAGGGCAACATTAGTGCTGAGTCACTCTGTCACTGAGGAATGAGTTCCATGCTGCAGGTAAGCAGTTAGCCCCCATGAAGGTGGGGCAAGGTGGAGAGTCCCATCCCTCACCAGAGTGAAGGAGGCAGGTGAGAAACTGCCTCATGAGAGCCTCCCTTGTGGTAAGAGGCAAGGGAGAAACGGCCTGATGGAGATACATCACAAGACTACTTATCTTCCTCTAGACTGGGAGGGCCACAGGATTCTCCAGCAAGTTTTGGGTCAGTTTGTGGTTAATCTTTTTTTTTTTTTTAAGATTTTATTTATTTATTTGACAGAGAGACAGCCAGCGAGAGAGGGAACACAGGCAGGGGGAGTAGGAGAGGAAGAAACAGGCTCCCAGCAGAGGAGCCTGATGCGGGGCTTGATCCCAGAACGCTGGGATCATGCCCTGAGCCAAAGGCAGACGCTTAACGACTGAGCCACCCAGGCGCCCCTGTGGTTAAGCTTTGGCTACATGGTCTATGTGAGGACATGCAAGGTCATTAGGGTGGCAGAACAGAACAGTTCTATGGGAAATAAACAGATCTCTGCCCCTATCTGGACCTGTTTCCTCAACTACAGAACCAGGAGTTCGCACTCTTTTACCTTTCAGCTCTATCATTCTGTACCCAGAAAACTCCTGCATATTTTATGTCTTTTTTCACTTTCTTCTTCCAACTGAATAAGTCTATGATTGTCCTTATTTTCTCTTATTTCCTGGACTTTATTGGTTTTCCTTTCCCAGTTTTTATTAGTTCCTGAGTGTTAGAGGCCACACATGGAAGCAAAGAGGTTCAGAACTTGTGAGGGCTCAGGCTAATGCTATGGAGTGATATGGCCTGGTTTGCAGCCTGTAGGAGTCATTGTGCCAGCTTTTCTTGCCTGTCCCTTCTCTTCCTACCCATGCCACACTGTTGACAGCCTGCCACCTTGCTTGTGGGCTCCCTGCTGTTGTCATAGATGGGCCTACTGTACTAGAGTAGGGAAATCATGTGTGACAATTAAATGTGGTCGTTGGAAATTACTGCAGTTGTTGCCATCAAATAAATTAGTGTACCTAGCGGGGTCTCAGAAGACTGTGGATCTATTTGGTTGAGTCTTTAAGCAACATACTATACTTTAGGCATTTCATATCTAAAATATTTTAGCCACCTAAAAAAAAAGGGAGTAAAGCTAAAGTGTGATAAAAGGAATCTATCTGTGAACTTTTGCTATGTGATATTGTTGCAGAAAATATATCTATCTCAGTTTACGAGTGCCATTCTCAGTCGTTAACTCATTATTCTATGTAATGTATGTGCATCGCTTATTATGTGTTAATCACCATGCTGGGTGCTGAGAAGGTAGATAATATAATTAAAACAAGTTTCCTTGTCTTTAAGGAATGCATACCATATTAAAAATACAGGATTATAGAACTTCAGGGCTATTAATCATTTTACATCATTTTCGGCCTATGTTTTTCATACCGGGGAATAAATTATTACCAGAAATGCACATGTGGGCACAAAATGGAATTAATGGGCGAATTACATATATTTGTTGACTAATAAAACTTGAATCGTGTTAAAGTAGTTGGATTAGAAGAAAAGAAGCCAAAGCTCATATTTGGGATGGTGGTGGGTAGAGGGGATAATACTATTTTAA
Source organism: Ursus arctos (assembly GCF_023065955.2). Lineage (NCBI taxonomy): Eukaryota > Metazoa > Chordata > Mammalia > Carnivora > Ursidae > Ursus > Ursus arctos. Next base: position 20,041,581 of record NW_026623089.1, read on the forward strand.
TTTTAGAAAACCTTATTAATCCCTAGCATTTCAGAACAGGAAACAAGTAGAGAAAATAATTTTACATATTTAGTCACATACACAGGGTTGATAGAATTTGAGTCAACTGCAATGGATATTTGTTTCTTTTTATTCAAATAATACACAGACACCCAGAGTTGATTTTACTCCAATTTTGAGCAAACTGTCATCTTCTTTTGAACAAACCAAGAATCTCCCTGGATTGCAAATAATCTTGTCAAGGTGGGATCTAACATTTTTCATTTGACTGAAAACTCTTCACCTTTCCTTGGAGGCAAAATTACAAATAACCAGTGGGACCAAAATTCCCATCTTATCCAGGAAATTCGCACTTTATGCCTGTTTGAACCCAATATCTTGTCCAATTAGCATGCCCCTTCTCTTTCAGAAGAGTTTCAGTTTGGATGAATTATATAATCAATCAACAGATTTTTTTTCCATATTCCGCAATAATTCCAAAAAGCCCAAATGATCGTTGTTCTCCACCATATTCTAGGAAGAGATTTGGAGTCATAATAGAAAGTATCTCTTTTCCTGAATGCTGTATGTAGTTAGACTCTCCTGCCAAAATAGACATTTTCATATACTCAGAAGCCTACTAAATATGATATTTGCCTTATTGCTTTTCAGTGCAGGGCATGTTGATGGGGCAGGCAAAAATAAAATAAAAATAAAGCTCAATTGCATATTTAAATGGATTCCCACTTATGGCACAGAAGACTTTAACAGATCATGGTAGCTAAACATTATGCAGCTATAAAGATCAAAATGGCTGAATACAACACACTGGACCATTCACACTTTCCAGATTGCTAAGTGTAGCCACCTCTCCCTGGACTGGAAATCCTTTCTCCCCACAAGATAATTCCAATAAAGAAGCAGGGTCTACAGATGTTTCTTAGGAGGACAGCTGAGTTCTTAAGAGAAAGGGCTTTGAAATTGTGCAGATCTGGATTTGAGTCCTGTGACCAGAGATAATTTCTGGGTAATGGTTTGCACCTGTTTCCTAATCTGTATGAAGTAGATTCATTGCTCATAGAGTTGTTTTGAGATAATGAATTTAGAATGTCAATGTATCTGACATCTAGTAGGAACTTAATGAGTTGTGTATTTAGGACCATTCTTCAGTTTGGGACTGCAACCCTCTGTCACCTCTGTCCTTCTTCTTTACTTTTCCCTTTTCCTTTTAGTTTTATTCATGTCTGAGCTATCCATAGCATTTCTTTGCTGTGTGTAGCTTCAAAGAATATATGGAGCTCTTTGAAAAAGCTTGTTTACACTGTGTGTTAGGGCAGCCTCCCTGCTTTCCTTTTTATATGGTGTCTCATTTTAACTGCTTAGCAGAACTTATTGGGTGTTTTCAACTTTCTTGTTTTATGTCAGGGTGTGTGTGTGTGTACTTTCACCCAGCAATCATTATTCAAATATTTGTTTTATGCAGATAAGTGGAATGGCAGTATTAGATATCTCCAGCTCTTTGGTTTGTCTGTTCTTTGCTTCTCATCTGAAAAACGCCTAAGGCCTTCTTCTTAACCCTCTTTGTTTGGAATTCAAGCAAGCTTACATCTGTGATCATCACTATAACTACCAAACTGGGTTTTAGAATATTTTGTTCCTGTTTTGGGAAACACTGGGAGGCTGAATTTAGAAATCAGAAGTGAATCTTCTTGGGCAGAAACGAGGGCTCTGTGAGCCTCTTTTTGGAACCTAGCTTTATCTCAGAGCATCTCTGTACCTGGAAGTTGTCAATAAATGGAGAAAGGAGGAAGCAAAATGATGGACCAGGCCAGGGAGGTGACCTGTCTGGGTAAAGGCATAAAATGTTGATAGTTTGTGAAAAAAGATGATGAAGGAAAATTGAAATGAGAAAGAGCTCTCTGAATCTCTTCCCAACCCCCACTCACCCGTCAAAAAATAAATAAATAAATAAAATAAAGAGAAAGTGCTAAAGGGCAAGAGGGATTATTTAGTGAGAATAACCAGGAGGAAATTGAAAATACTGTGGCAGGTTAGGGGATAGGTGATATATTGGAGTCTTGCAATAATGCAATCTATTTTGGAGTAAAATGCAAGACTGTGTAAGTTTTTCTTAAGTTTAAGGGCGAGGGAGTTAACATATTAGTGTATGGGGCACAGTGTAGATATGTGTTTGCATTTTCTACTTCTGGACTTAGGATGACTAGAGCTGATAGCCTTGTTTTGCTGCTTTCTGCCTGTGTAATCAGTGGGCAAGTTTATCCCAGTGAATCTTGTTTGTTTCATCTGTGAAATGGGGATTATGATTGTGATGAAAGGAAATAATGCATGGAAATCACGTGGCACTAGAGTTATAGAGAATCCTTAATTAACTGTAGCTATCATCATTAATGTGTTAATGACCTTCTGTTCCAAATGCTATGGCAGTGCTTTACATACATTATCTTATTTAATTCCCCAAAAGTAGGTGTTATTACCAACTCCCTCCATTTTATAGAATGGAAAATGCAAGACGTGAAGAAGTTCAGTAATTTGTTCAAGACCAGGTGCCTAGTAAACAGCAAAACTGAAACTCCATCTCTAGTCTGCATGCCTCAAATCCTGTTTTTTTTCTATCATGTCATACTGCATCCAATACAAGTAAATAAGTTTATATTTTACTAATAATAACTCCATTTTTTCGAAATAGAATATGACATCAATATAAGTGAGAATTTAAGTAATGTGAGAAAACAATACAGCATTGTAAGCGTTGGGCATATTTAAATGGAACAACTGTTACTGACAGCTCTTTACAAGTAGCTATGCTAATGCACAGAGGTACACTCTTCAAAAGGTGTGGTCATCGAAGTATCCAGTATCCACTTCTTTTCCAATCTCCCTTTCTTTTAGGACAGAACAGTGAAAGGGTCTTGAAAATTCTCTGGTTGTTCATGTTTTCTGATAGGTGCTTATCAGTGCTACTCAGAACAGCCAGTTTTCTTATAACTGTGGGTCCCTAGGGATGAAGTTTCACTTAATTCTTATAAATGATATTTACTTAGTATGTGAATCTAAAATTCATTTCTTAACATGAAACACCCCAAAAGGAATTTTTATATATGTGTATTCTTGTAATATTTATTCCTTGTTTCAACAAATATTTATTAAATGCATAATCTGTTTAAATACCTGTTTTAAGTGCTGTAGATAGAACAGTGATTTTTAAAAAAAAATGAAAAAGAAAGAAAAGAAAAGAAAACAAATACAAAATCCCTCTGCCCTCCTGCCACTTATATTCCAGTGACAGGAGGCAGATAATGAATGGTGAGAACACAATAAATATGTGTATTATATAATGTGTTAGAAGATACCTGAAATGGGAAAAATAGAGAGGAATCAGAAATGCTGGTGTGTGGGGGTGTCACACTTACAATGTGTTGTTCAGGCAATGCCATGTTGAAATGTGACATTTAGGACAAGACTTGGGGAAGGTGGAAAGAAGTGAGCTATGTCTATGGGAGGAACATTCTAGACAGAGGGATGAGGGGGCAGCAGTGTGTATTCTGTCCAGCATGGTTACTGAATGAGTGAAGGAGAGACTAGAAAGAACTGCAGACAGAGAACCGAGGGTTTGATTGTATAGGGCACTGTTATCCATTTTAATGACTGTAAGGGCATTTTACTCTAAGAGAAATGTGGAGTCTACTGAAGGTTTTGGAGCGGAGATGCCACATGATTTGATCTACCCCTCATAGGATTTGCTGGGCAATTGCACTCAGGATGAACTCCATTTTTGTAGCCTTTTCTCACCCATTGCTTTCCCCTATATTTTTTTATATTTAGCCAAACTATCTAGAATCAGGCAGTTCTTTTGAATCTTACAAGGGCACAAAGTCTGGACTAAAGGTTCTCAGGAGTAGGGATTGTCTTCTATATTTTTTAATTTTCAGTGTTTAGCACAATGCTTATCATCTGGAAGACACTATGTGTCTTCTTAATATGAGCTGAATGAGTGACTGGACATTTCTGCTCTTCCAAGAGTCTTGATGTTCAAGACGATGGCTTATTCTTGCTTTTCTCCTTAATTTTCAAGATGTCCCTCAGACACTGGATGGTATGAAAGCTTTCTTACTCTCTTTTCTCTAATGTTTACTCATTAATTCAGAGAATTAATTAAATATCTCCAGCCTGACATTTCTAATATTTATTGACTAATTTTATCATAGATTTCTGTTTCTCTCACATGTCCAAACTTTCTTCCTGATCTCTCTCTTCCTTTCATTCTAGCATACTTTGTTTCAATGTGTATTTTATATAAATATAATTTATTGTAAAACTTTTGCTCTTCTGTTTTGCCGACTTAAGACTGGAGACTCATTGAGTCCTCTCCCTCCTTTCTCCCTCTCTCGTCCCTCCCCGCTTACTTCCTTTCCTCCTCTCCATCCTTTCCATTCCCCTTCGTTCCCTCCTTTCCTTCTTACCTCCCTCCCTCCCTGTCTTCCTTTCTCCCTCCCTTCTTTCCTTCCTTCCTTCCTTCCTTCCTTCCTTCCTTCCTTCCTTCCTTCCTTCCTTCCAAGAGAATAGAGCTGAATGCCATTGGAGTTGCTTTGATGAGATGAGAACCTCTGAAAATAAAAATGCAACCAAAAGTATGATTTTCTTGGATTCCATCAGGCCAGTAGAATATACTTCCTGAACAAGCTATCTGCTCTCTCCTTCATAAATGAGTTCTTTTCTGGTTCCGCATCCTGGAGAAGTCTTTCTTGTATGTGAAATAATATTAGAGAAATAAAAGTCAAGATTACTTTGCAATCTTTCTTCCCTTTTTTTGTACCAGATTAATTTTCTATAATCTTATATTATTTTTTAATGTTTTTTATTATATTATGGTAGTCACCATACAGTACATCCCTGGTTTCTGATGTAAAGTTCGATGATTCATTAGTTGCGTATAACACCCAGTGCACCATGCAATACGTGCCCTCCTTACTACCCATCACCAGTCTATCCCATTCCCCCAACCCCCTCCCCTCTGAAGCCCTCAGTTTGTTTCTCAGAGTCCATAGTCTCTCATGCTTCCTTCCCCCTTCTGATTACCCCACCTTTCTTTATCCCTTTCTTCCCCTACCGATCTTCCTAGTTCTTATGTTCCATGATGAGAGAAATCATATAATAATTGTCTTTCTCTGCCTGACTTATTTCACTTAGCATTATCTCCTCCATTGCTGTCCATGTTGCAGCAAATGTTGAGAACTCGTTCTTTCTGATAGCTGAGTAATATTCCATTGTATATATGGGCCACAACTTCTTAATCCAGTCATCTGTTGAAGGGCATCTCAGTTCCTTCCACGATTTAGCTATTGTGGACAATGCTGCTATGAACATTGGGGTGCATATGGCCCTTCTCTTCACTACGTCTGTATCCTTGGGGTAAATACCCAGTAGTGCAATGTCTGGGTCATACGGTAGCTCAATTTTTAACTTTTTAAGGGACCTCCACACTGTTTTCCAGAGTGGCTGTACCAACTTGCATTCCCACCAACAATGTAGGAGGGATCCCCTTTCTCCACATCCTCTGCAACAATTGTTGTTTCTTGCCTTGTCTATTTTTGCCATTCTAACTGGAGTAAGGTGGTATCTTAATGTGGTTTTGATTTGAATTTCCCTGATGGCTAATGATTTTGAACATTTTTTCATGTGTCTGTTAGCCATTTGTATGTCATCATTGGAAAAGTGTCTGTTCATATCTTCTGCCCATTTTATGATTTGTTTATTTGTTTCTCGTGTATTGAGTTTGAGAAGTTCTTTGTAGATCTTGGATACCAGTCTTTTATCTGTAGCGTCATTTGCAAATATATTCTCCCATTCCGTGGGCTGCCTCTTAGTTTTTTTGACTGTTTCCTTGGCTGTGCAGAAGCTTTTTATCTTGATGAAGTCCCACAAGTTCATTTTATCTTTTGTTTCTCTTGCCTTTGGAGATGTGTCATGAAACAGGTTGCTTTGGCTGATGTCGTAGAGGTTGCTGCCTATGTTCTCCTCTTGGATTTTGATGGATTCCTGTCTCACATTGAGGTCTTTCATCCATTTGGAGTTTATCTTTGTGTAGGGTGTGAGAGAGTGGTCAAGTTTCATTCTTTTGCATGTAGCTGTCCAATTTTCCCAGCACCATTTATTGAGGAGACTGTCTTTTTCCCACCGGATGTTTTTTCCTGCTTTATCAAAGATTAGTTGCCCAAAGAGCCAAGGGTCCATTTCTGGGTTCTCTCTTCTGTTGCATTGGTCTATGTGTCTGTTTTTGTGCCAGTACCATGCTGTCTTTGTGATCACAGCTTTGTAGTACAGCTCCAAATCCAGCATTGTGATCCCCCAGCTTTGTTTTTCCCTTTCAACAGTTCCTTGGCGATTCGGGGCCTTTTCTGGTTCCATACAAATTTAAGGACTATTTGTTCCAGTTCTTTGAAAAATGTGCTTGGTATTTTGATCGGGATAGCATTGAAAGTGTAGATTGCTCTGGGTAGCATGGACATTTTAACTGTGTTAATTCTTCTGATCCATGAGCATGGAATATGTTTCCATCTTTTTGTGTCTTCTTCAATGCCTTTCAAGAGTGATTTATAGTTTCTAGAATATAGATCCTTCACATCTCTGGTTAAGTTAATTCCAAGGTAACGTATGGTTTTTGGTACTATTGTAAATGGGATGAATTCCCTAATTTCTCTTTCTTCAGTCTCATTATTCATGTATAGAAATGCAACTGATTTCTGAGCATTGATTTTGTATCCTGCCACATTACTGAATTGCTTTATAACTTCTAATAGTTTGGGCATGGATTCTTTTGGGTTTTCCATATAGAGTATCATGTCATCTGCGAAGAGAGACATTTTGACTTCTTCTTTGCTGATTTGGATACTTTTTATCTCTTTTTGTTGTCTGATTGCTGTTGCAAGGACTTCTAGTACTATGTTGAATAATAGTGGCGAGAGTGGGCATCCTTGTCATGTTCCTGATCTTAAGGGAAAGGCTTCCAGGTTTTCCCCATTGACAATGATATTTGCTGTAGGCTTTTCATACATGGTTTTTATGAGATTGAGGAATGTACCCTCTATCCCTACACTCTGAAGGGTTTTAATCAGGAAAGGATGCTGTATTTTGTCAAATGCTTTTTCGGCATCAATTGAGAGGATCATATGGTTCCTGAGTCTTTTCTTTGATATGATGTATCATGCTGATCGATTTGCAAATGTTGAATCACCCTTGCATCCCAGGGATGAATCCCACTTGATCATGATGGATAATCCTTTTAATGTACTGTTGTATTCTATTAGCCAGGATCTTGTTGAGGATTTTGGCGTCCATATTCATTAGGGAAATCGGTCTGTAATTCTCCTTTTTGATGTGGTCTTTGCCTGGCTTGGGGATCAAGGTAATATTGGCCTCATAGAATGAGTTTGGTAGCTTTCCTTCTGTTTCTATTTTTTGAAATAGCTTTAGGAGAATAGGTATTATTTCTTCTTTGAATGTTTGGTAGAATTCCCCAGGAAAACCATCCAGGCCTGGAGTTTTGTTATTTGGAAGGTTGTTTATCACTGACTCAATCTCTTCATAATTAATTGGCCTGTTTAAAAAATCAATTTCTTCCTGTTTCAGTCTTGGTAGTTTATAGGTTTCCAGGAAGACCTCCATCTCTTTCAGATTGCTTAATTTATTGGCATATAGCTGTTGATAAAAGTTTCTAATAATCCTTCTAATTTCATTGGTGTTGGTTGTGACCTCTCCTTTTTCATTCATAATTTTATTAATTTGGGTCCTTTCTCTATTCTTTTGGATAAGTCTTGCCAGCGGTCTGTCAATTTTATTGATTCTCTCAAAGAACCAGCTTCTAGTTCTGTTGATCTGCTCTACTGTACTCCTGGTTTCTAATTCATTGATTTCTGCTCTAATCTTGGTCAACTGCTTCCTCGTGCGTGGATTAGGCCTGTCCCTCTGTTGCTGTTCCAGCTTCTTGAGGTGAGAATATAAAAACTGCGTTTTAGATTTTTCTATTCTTTTGAGCGAGGCTTGGATGGCTATGTATTTCCCTCTTAGGACTGCCTTTGCAGCATCCCATGGGTTTTGGACCATTGTGTTTTCATTCTCATTGGTCTCCATAAATTGTTTAAATTGATTTTTGATTTCCTGGTTTATCGAGTCATTCCTGAGCAGGATGGTTCTTAGTCTCCAAGTGTTTGAGTTTCTTCCAAATTTTTCCTTGTGGTTGAGTTCCAATTTCAGAGCATTGTGGTCTGAGAATATGCAGGGAATAATTTCAGTCTTTTGGTATCGGTTGAGACCTGTTTTGTGACCCAGAACATGGTCTATTCTTGAGAATGTTCCATGGGCATTAGAATAGAATGAGTATTCTTTGTTTCTGGGGTGTAGTGTTCTATATATATCTACGAGGTCCAACTCATCGAGTATGGCATTCAAAGCTCTTGTTTCTTTGCTGATTTCTTGCTTAGGTGATCTGTCTATTGCTGATAGTGGAGTGTTGAGGTCTCCTACTATCAGTGTATTTTTATCTATATGTCTCTTTATTGTGGTTAAGAGTTGGCTTGTGTATCTTGCTGCTCCCCTGTTGGGGGCATATATATTTATAATTGTCATATCCACTTGTTGGATACATCCTTAAGAATAATATAGTGCCCTTCTGTGTCTCTAACTATAGTCTTTAGTCTGATCTGAGAATTGCTACCCCAGCTTTCTTTTGAGGTCCATTGACATGATAGATGGTATTCCATCCCTTTACTTTCAGTCTGAATGTATCTTTAGGTTCAAAATGAGTGTCTTGTAGACAGCAAATGGATGGGTCATTGTCTTTTTATCCAATCTGCAACCCTGTGTCATTTCTGGGAGCATTTAGGCCATTTACATTGAGACTGATTATTGAGAGAGATGATTTTAATGATGCCATGTTGCCAGTAAAGTGTTTGTTTCTATAGATTGTGTCTTTCTGTTCTTTATCACTCTCGGGGCCTTTTTACTTTTATAGAACCCCCCATAAATATCTCCTGTAGGGCTGGTTTCGTGGTTACAAAATTGGTCAATGACTGGGGATTCTGGAAGGTCTTTATTTCTCCATCAATTCTGAATGGCAGCCTTGCTGGATAAAGGATCCTTGGCTGCATGTTTTTCTCTGAAAGAGCTTTAAAAATGCCCCTCCCCAACCTTTTCTCTCATTCCAGGTCTGTGTAGACAAGTCTGATGTAATTCTGGTACCTTTGCCTTGGTACGTGACAAATTTCTTTGCCCTGGCTGCTTTCAATACTGTCTCCTTGGATCTAATATTTGCGAATTGCACTATGATGTGACGTGGCGTAGGTTTGTCATGGTTGAGCTTGGGAGGGGTCCTCTCTGCCTCTTGGACACGAATGTTTGTTTCCCTTGCTAGATTAGGAAGTTTTCAGCTACAATTTGTTCAACTATCTCTTCTAGACCTCTGTGTTTCTCCACCCCCTCAGGGATGCCGATGATTCTGACATTGGAACATTTCATTGAGTCAGTAATCTCCCGTAACCTACATTCCTGAGCGTGGATTTTTTTGAGTCCAGATTCTATTTTAGCTTTTTCTTCTACTAACCCATCCTCCAATTCGCTGATAACGTTTTTCTGCCTCATTGACCCTGGCCGTCAGAGCCTCTAGTTTTGACTGCATTTGGCTCATAGAATTTTTAATTTCTGCCAGATTCGCTCTCATTTCCGCCCTTAGAGATTCTATATTCTCATTAACATTTTCGTTAATACTTTTTTCAAGTCTACACATCATCTTGACCATTGTTACTCTGAATTCCACTTCTGATAATTTGGTTATATCCATATCCATTAGTTCTGTGGCAGAGGCCACAGACTCATTGTCTTTTCTTTGCTGGGAAGGGGGGGGATTTCTCCTTCTCATCATTCTGATGAGGAGAGGTTGCGGGATTGTCCAGAGCCCAAATTGTTGACCGGGACCCAGGCTGTGCGCCCTTGTTTTATAGGGATCTTAGGGATTTGGGCTTCTTGATTTCTCAGCCTGCCTTCTGTGTTCTGGAGGAGGGGCCTGCCGCGCTGATACTCAGGCAACCCTGTTTGGGTAGAGTCTCCGTGTCCCCTGTGAGGGGGGATGGGGATGGGCACGCTGTGAGCCGGTATTTCCAGGCTTTTGTTCTCTGGCGGCTTTCCCTGGCAGTCTGCTGTGCCTCTTCTGAGAGTCAGAGCAGCAGGGGCGAATCTCAGTCTCTGTCTCAGAACAGAGGGATCGCGGACCATTCTCCACTGATATTCTGGCCACTTTAACTCTGTTTCTGTTGGTGCTGCTCAACCCTGCAGCGTCCCGGGATGTGCGCCCCACACCCGCGTCCCAGCCCTCACTTCCAGGGCCGTCGCTTCTCTGTCCTTTGTGTTTCTAACACCCCCAGCCACCAGCCACCCCCGCGTGCTCCCGGAGCTCCCGGTCTCAGTCTGGTTCCAGGGAGCACACCGGAGCTCCGTTTCAGTCTGGAGGCACGAGTTCCCCGGCTCATTGTCCCAGTCTGCTCTCTCAATGGTGCCGGTCCAAGAGTTCGCCTGCTCCCCCGTGCAGGTGGCTACCGCTTCCCAGCACCTGAATGCGGCGGCTCCCTCCCCCTTCCGTTTATCTTCCGACATCTGTGCGCAGTTTCACAGCTCCTCGCTTTGTACCTCAATACTCAGCGCTGGAGATGTTCATTTGTAGAGATCCAGATGTATCCTCCTGCGTCTCAGGCTGATTCCGTGGATGTTCAGGCTGGTCTGGTACCTATCCAACTCGACTCAGGGGACTGGCTGAAAAAGGGGTCCCCTATTCCTCTGCCATCTTCACCTAGATTTCTATCTATAATCTTATATTAAAATGTTGTTTTCAATCTAATACTCTCTTCCCTCCATCATTTCATCCCCATCTGTATTACAATTCTCTAACAACGTTTATTTTCTAAACAGTTGCTGGCTCTGTCCTCCAAGACACAGATGGGTGGGTATGAATGAGATTTTCATGGATATGGAAAGGACGTTGAGAAGCATATTTACTAAAGATTTTTGGTTTATATTATGATGGCAATTAGAATAGAATAACCTGAATATAATGATACATTATATAATGACTTAAAATTTCATGAGGAAGAGTTTTTTTAAAAAGTTTTAAATTAATATTAAGCTTTGGGATTGGAATAAGAATATCAGTGCCATTGACGTGTAAATATAATTTTCAGTTGGAGTAGCATGTACAAAATTAAGGTCACAATCATAATGAATGCTCACTGTTAGGAAGAATAGAGATAATAAATGATGTTCTTATATCAGCTCTGCTATTGGACATCTGTTTTAGAACCCAATCCAACAAAATTTTCTTATTTGACATTCTTTTTTGTATGTCCTTGGCATATCCTTTAGGTGGACTGAACCCTGATGATTGCAGTAGCATCTCAGGAATACTGATATGCTGGCTATTGTAAATATGCTATCTGAGGCTTCTTTTTCTTTGTCCCTCCTGAGACTGGTAAATCGTTTCTAGTGTGAAATGCCTAGGTTTGCAGGCGCTGAGATAATAGCCATATCTGATTTTACTATCACTGTCTAACACCTACTCTGTTCTCGTAAATCTCCAATTATGTGACTCTATTCAGTATTTTCATGAGGGACTTCAACTGACATGGCATTAGTGATCATACCTGCTTTCAAGAAGAGAGTCTCATTTTTTAGTAAGAAAGGAAGAGATATTTTGGTAAGACCAGCACTGAAGCCTTATAATTTTGGAGATGTTTAAATCATTACAAATTATTGTGTTCTGTGTGTGCATGTATGTATGTTAATCTCCTAGCCTTCAGTGAAAGTGAGACCATGAATATATATCTACCTATCAAATGATTATTAGAAAAAACTTTCAGTAAATGGGATAAAACAGTACATAGAATAAAACAATACAGTAAAATAAAATAGAAAATGTAAGAACTTAATGTCTTGAGGCCTTTTCTTCCCTCTGCTTTAAACTCTCTGGTGTACTTCTCCATTGAGTATGGACTTCACATTCGAAAAATAGTAAAAAGGGAGGTTGAGGGTGGAGACCCTGGTTCCAGATGGCCTGGGTTCAAATTCTAACTCCACCCTTTGGTTGCTCTATGACCTTGAACACATCATTTACTTCTCTGTGCTTTTGTTGTTTTAGTTGTAAAAAATGGATAATAATATTATTTTCCTCATAATGTGTTTTGAAGGTAAAATGAGTTAAAATATGAAAATTGTCTAGAACAGTGCTTGGAACAGAGTGAATACTCTGTAAGTCATATCTCTAATTATAAGGAATATTAACTATAATTATTATACTATCATATTCATCTGCAATTGATGCCTGTTATTTATGACAACCAGGCATCCCTTTCTCTTTGCTTAGGAATGAGCTCTTAAATTTTCTGTGGGAACCATTCCTTTCACATTGTGTATAGTCTTGTTTGGACTCTCAAGCATGGTGGCAGGACTACCCATAAGCTCAGGCAAGAGTGATCCTGGGAGTTTAGACCCATGCCTCAGGATCCCCTAAACATTAGAGTCCTGAAGGTGCTTAGGACCAACCAATATGGCAGTGTCATTCAGGCATGGTGCCCCAGGCTTGACCAAGATCCACATGGTTTCTGGTCTTTCTTATTTGGAAGCATACTCCAACCATCACCCCATACAAGGAGTTGACTACATGCCCCAAAGACCTCTGGGACTTCAACTATGAGACTGTCCCAGGGGTTCATAGTCAGGGTCTGACTCAGAAAAGCAACTTGGCAAGTGGAATGTTCCTGTTGACCATCACAATATTTCTTTCACAAGATTGCCTGAGATTTGCTTCCAGAATAGTGCTAACACCCTAATTTGGGGTGACACTTACTCATGTGGAACATGAGATGAACTGGGCTCTGGTTTATAGATAGTCTACAACTAATCACTGGGCATGAGCCCCTACAGCTGTTGCTCATCTCTGCTCAGAATATGGTGCTGCCTCTGGTCCACATGATTAGAGTGTGGCAGTGGTGGAAACAAGAGTCCTTTACCCTGTGTGTCTTCCATAATTGCCACCCTGGGTGTCCCACAGTATTTTCCTCGGGTTCTGTAGCACAAATCATACAGTCTTTTGAGAGTAGCCACAAATATGTGTCTGAGTGCTTTTAAGACTATTGCTTCTCAATACCAACAGGTCAATCCAATTGAACTCTCCTTTCCTTCGTTAATCTTTCAGATGTAGTGAAGGATAGAAACCTACTCCTATTGCACTCAAAATAGAATTGAAAGTCTTAGCCTGTGTAATAAAGCAAGAAAAATAAAAAATAGACAAATTGGAAAGGAAGAAACAAAATGATCCCTAATTGTTGGTGACATAAATTTACAAGAAACCTATTTTTTAAAAACCTAGAATTAGTAAGTGAGTTTAATAAAGTCACAGGATAAAGTCCAAGTATAAAAGTTAATTGGATGTTTTTACATTAGCAATGTACATTTGGAGACCAAAATTAAACTTATACTATTTACAATAAACTAAAAAATAATGAAATATTTATGTATAAATCTAACAAAAAATAAACTGGATCTGTATGTGGAAAACTATGAAACACTGATAACAGTATTCAAAAGAGCTAAATAAATGGAAAGACAGACCATATTCATGGATTAACAAATCATCATAGGAAAGATGACAAATATTCCCCAAATTATTTATAGAGCTAACTTTATGCTAATAAAATTTCAGTAGGATTTTATTTTGGTAGATATAGATGAGCTGATTCTAAATTTATATGTAAAGGCAAAAGAACTAGAATAGTTAAAACAGCTTTGAGAAAGAGTAATGTTACTCGTTTTTAAGATTTTCCATAAAGCTATAGCAATCAAGATTGTGGTACTAACAAAGAGAGATATATAGCTAGAAAAAAAAAAAAAAAGAACCAGAATAGAATCCAGAAATAGATCCACATGAATACAGATAATTTGTTTTTGGCCATGTTACAAAAACAATTCAATAGATAGCCTTTTCGACAAATGGTGCTGGATCAATTAAATATACATAGACAATAAACAAAACCAAGAAAAAAAATCTTGATCTAAATCTTACATGTTCAAAGTAATCTCAAATGGATCATTGGTTTAAAGTTAAAATGTAAAACTGTAAAACTCTTAGAAGAAAACACAGGAGAACAATGTATGTGACTTTGGTGATGAATTTGTATATGTGACCCAATGCATAAAAGAAAATTTGAGAAATTGGACTCCATTAAAATTTGAAATGTTAATTTTGTAAAAGATATAAGGGAATGAAAAAATAGACTCTAAAGTACAGACAAAGAGAAATATTTGCAAACCATATATTTTACAATAGATTTTAACTGGAATTTATAAATAACTTTAAAAACTGAAAAAAAAAGTATGGTATTAGCACAGAAAATAGACACACAGATCAATGGGACAGAATAGAGACCCCCCAAAATAAAGCTATGTTTATCTGAGAAAGGAGGAAAGAATATATAATGAGAAAAAGACAGTCTTTTCAATAAATGGTGCTGGGAAATTAGATGATTACATGTAAAAGAATGAAACTGGCCTACTTCTAACACCATACACAAAAATAAATTCAAAATGGATTAAAGACCTAAATGCAAGATCTGAAACCATAAAAATCCTAGAAGACAGGCAGTAATTTGTCTGACATAGGCTGTAGCAACATTTTTCTAGATATGTATTCTAAGGCAAGGGAAACAAAAGCAAAAATAAACAAAAGCAAAAATAAACTATTAGGACTACATCAAAATAAAAAGCTTCTGCACAGTGAAGGAAACATTCAACAAAACTAAAAGACAACGTATTTGCAAACAATATATCCAACAAGGGGTTAATGTCCAAAATATATAAAGAACTATACAACTCAACATCAAATAACCCCAAACAATCCAATTTAAAAAATGGGCAGAGGACCTGAATAGACATTTTTCCAAGGAAGACGTACAGCATGAAAAGATGCTCAACATACTCATCATCAGGGAAATGCAAATCAAAACCACAATGAGATATCATCTCACACTTGCTAAAATGGCTAAAACCAAGAAGACAAGAAACAAGTGTTGGCCAAGATGTGAGGAGAAAGGAAAGCTTGTGCACTGTCAGTGGGAAAGTAGACTGGTACAGCCACTGTGGAAACCAGTACGGAGGTTCCTCAAGAAATTAAAAATAGGAATACCGTATGATCTAATAATTCCACTATTGGATACTGAGCCAGGGTAAATGAAAACACTAACTTGAAAAGATACATGCGCCACTATGTTTAGTGCAGCATTATTTATAATAGCCAAATTATGAAAGCAGCTTGAGTGTACATCAATAGGTGAACGGATAGGGAAAACTTAGTGTGTATATGTATGTCACTAAGTCAAATCCCTAAATTCTGTACCTGAAACTAATGTAACATTGTGCGTCAACTATACTGGGAAAAAAGAAAGAAAACAAAAAATCAATTTAAAAAAAGAGCTAATGGCATGAACATACACTTCCCCAAAAAGAATATGAAGATGACAAATATGCACATGAAAAGATATTTAAAGTCATTATATATTGCAAATTAAAATCATCATGAGATACGACCACACGTCTAATAGAAAGGTTAAATAAAACATTCATTCCCAAGATCTGACAAGGAAGGCATAGCCACTAGAACTCTTCATGAATTGCTGGTGGGAATAAACATTGGTACAGTCACAATGGAAAGTGGTTTGGCATTTTCTTATAAAGTTAACCATAGTGTACTGTGGGCCCAGCAATCCTACTCTTGGGAATATATCTTAAAAGATAAAAACGTGTTCGTACAAAAATCTCTACATGGATATTTATAGCAGCTCTATTAATAACTGTCACAAACTGGAAAAGACCAAATGTCTGATAGGTGAAGGGATAAGCTAACTAAGGTACATCCATACAAGGAATGCAACTCAGACTCCACATTAGAATGGAACAGAATTGCTGTATACATAATTTGCGTGAGTCTTAAAGGCACAGTAGCAAGTGAAAGAATGTAGTCTCCAAATGTTACTACTATATGATTATATGTACGTAATATTCCCCAAAGTATAACACTGTAGATTTGGAAAATGTATCAGTGGTTTATAAAGTTTGTTTTATTTTTATTTTTGTTTTTTTGGTAATTGAGTTTTCTCTGCACTGATTATTGTATTTTTGTGGTGTTAACATGAACCTCTGTATTGTTGAAATTCATAGAACAGTACTACCAACAATTCAACTTACTTGTATAAATTTTAAAAATGAAGTGAAGCCATTTTTAAGTAGATTAAAGACAAGAGGAAACAGAAAACATTTTCAAAACACATGTTTTATAAAGGACATGTGTCTACAATACATAAAGACCTCTCAAAATTTTATAATATGAAAACATTCAATCTAATTTAAAAATAAAATTAAAAAATGTTTCAGCAAAGAATACAAATATGTAAAGGAAAAGTACTCAGCATCATTCATCATTAGGAAAATGCAAATTTAACCACAGTAGAAAACATTACTCACATTTTTGAGTGACTTGGAAAAAAAAAAAAGCTGACAGTACCACATATTTGTGAGGCTACAGAAAATCTAGACCTCTCATACATTGCTGGTGGTGTGCAGTTTTTTATAACATCAAATATATACTAACCAGTATGACCCAGTGCTTTCATTCTTAGGGTTTTATCTGAAAAATAAAAACTTATGTTCACACAAACACTTGGTGGACATCAATGTTTATTGCAGCTATATTCATAGTCACCCCAAATTTCAACTGGTGAATGGATAAATGAACTCTGGCACACCCTTACAATTGGATACCATTCAGCTATAAAAAGGAACATGCTACTGTTAGAGTAATGATATGGATGAATCTCAAATGCATTATGCTAAATTGCAGAAACCAGATTTAAAGGGTTACATTCTGTATGATTGCATTTCTATAGCATTCTGGAAAAAGCAGAAATATAGGGGAAAAACATACCAATGCTTGCCAGGGACTAGGATGTGAAGGGAATGTTTGATTATAAAAGGGCACAAAGGAACTTTATATTATGATGGAAGGCTCTGTATCATGACTGTCTGGGTGGTTATACTGTGGTATGCATTCCTTAAGGCTCATAGAACTATACACTAAAAAGGATATTTTTTTCTAGATATAAATGGTGCCTCAAAAATGGAATTAAAATATAAAGCTGCAGGGACACCTGGGTGGCACAGTTGGTTAAGTGTGGGACTCTTGGTGTCAGCTCAGGTCGTTGGTCTCAGGGTCCTGCGATCGAGTTCCTCATTGGGCTCCACACTCAGGAATCTGCTTGAGATTCTCTCTCTCCCTCTTCCTCTGCCCCTCCCCTGTTCATGCATGCTCTCTCCCTCTCTCTAAAATAAATAAATCTTTTAAAAAATATAAGGCTGCAGAGGTAGTATATCGATGAAACTGGGTGATGAGTGTTTGGGAGTTTGTTATGCTATTTTCTCTATTTTGTATGTTGGGAAAAGTAAAAAGCAAACAAAAATTAAGAAGGCTAACACATTGCTGGCAGGAATTTGGGGAAAAGGATACTCGTACATTACTGATGAGCCTGTAGATTGCCACAAAAATTTTTTTGAAAGCAATCTTGTAACAGCTGTTAAAACTTGAAACTACATAAACCTTTTGTCCCAGAAGGCCCACTATTTGAATCTTTCCCATAAAAATAAGATCTCCAGGTTTTTAAAGGTGTATGTACAAGGATGTTTATGACAGCATTGTACTTAGTGGCAAGCAGTTGAGTACAAAGAGAGGGTCTGTAAATGGAGAACTCCAGAAACGCTCCCTGGTGATACCTGCTTTATAGCCACCTACTTATCCCAGTGGCACAATGGCTTACTTAATTACAGAACAGCTGCACTTTGGCATATTATCCAGATACTAAAAAATAATGAATCAGAGTATTAGTTTACAAATCGAATGTATGAGTGTTTCGTACCTAGCTCTGAATGACTCCAGCATCTGCATATTTAATTTCTATGTGCTAGTTTGTGTTTTATTTTCCCTCTTTTTTTTTTCACTTTTGTTCTTCCCGGCCTTCACCTTGTCTCTTTTAGGGTGGTAAGAGTTAACTGAATTTAGGGTTTGGGATTAGAATAAATTACTACTGAGATAGCAGGGCCTTTTTCTAGGAAGTAGTTCTCTTTGTTCATTTGGGCAACACAAGCTCACTGGCACATTGCAGTGAGATTTGAGAACAAAGCCTTAGGTGATGCTTCTGCACCCACCTTTGTTCCTGCTATCTCCCTAGGTGCCTTCGAACTCTCAACTCAGCCACATAGAATTTCTGGCGCTTAGCCATCTCTCTCTCTCTCCTTGTAGCCTATGACCTGAGAAACCACTAATTTTAGTATAGAGGATGAAGTGCTCAGGGCACTGCAGTTGGGAGGCCAAGTCCAATGTGAAGAGCTGTGTGTCTCTGGAGAGGTCTCTACTGGTAACCCACCCATTCAACTATAGTCTCATGATTCCATTTCTATAAAGCAGCAACTGATCTGTGCTGTTGGAAGCCATTGCACTGTTAACTCTAACAGGCTATTGTTTTGGGAGGGCATGTGGGTGGCTTTTTGGGAAGCAGATAATATTATTTTTCTTGATATTGGGGCTAGCTGCATGGATGTATTTAGTTTGTGACAATTCACCAAATTGTACATTGATTTTGGCATTTTTTGGTATGTATATACGACATATGTATATGTTATACTTATTAAAACAAAACATACTGAAGTATACTCTACTTCAATAGAAAGTAAAAAAAATAAATAAAAACGACATACTATATTAAATAGGGTTATAAATATTAGTTACTATGTAAATGATCATGGAATCTCAGTGACTTAATATAATAACATTTTATTTCTTACTCATATTTCTGAGACTCCTGCTGTCAGGGGGTACTCTTGAGTAGCTCTTCTCTAAGCACTGACTCAAGGATCCAAGCTTATTCTATCTTTGGACATGGCTATCCTCAACATATGGTTCTATGTGGGAAAGGGAAATACAGAAAAATCATAAATGGGTGGATTTTTAGGTATCAGCCTTGGGAATAGTGAGTATTACTTCCTCTAACATTTTATTGGATAAAAGTGATCAAATGACTTCACCTAGAGGCAAGAATATTTAGTCTTTCATTTTTCCATTAGGGAAATAATACAGTTTGATAAACATTTAATATTGTTTTGTTTTGCATAGACTCTGTTTTTTTTTTTTTAAATATAATACAATCCATTTGGAAGAAACAAGATTGCCATTTGAAACATAAATGAACAACAAATGATTGAATCATTTGAGAAGACTTCATGGAGAAATCAATACTTCAGTTGTGCTCTGATGGATGAAGGCAATATTGAACAGGTGGAGGGCCAGGGGAAGCATCGGTCCTGGGGACCTTCTCATTACTGATATAACAACACTAAGAGCAGAACAGGAGCATAATTACTATATAGAAATTGTTATAAGTATTCCCCATTTTCTAAAGGACCCTTTAGAATGAAAATTAAATTTAGAAATTGGCAGTTGAAAATTGGGGTTGCTCTACTGTACCTAGGGACCAGCTTAATAATTTTTCCCATAAGGAATGTAATTATCTTTTGACATTGCTTCAGACAAGAGGGTTTACTGGTCTCCTTTATGAGCATTTTGTCACATATATCCCTCCACTGAAGATTTTTTCTGACAACTGCAGCATGTCCTGTGTTCTTTCAGTATACTTTGCATATATTATAGTCTTGCTTTCTCCACTAGACTCTTCTCTCTGAAAACAGTTTTGTCCTTCAACACTAAGCACACTGTGGAGAGTATAATAGTTGTAAAAACCTAAGACATCTTTGATTCATTGGGCCTTGGAAAATATTTGGCATTATAGTTTTTTTCCCTTAATTTCTCTCTCCAGATTTTTATACAAGAACAGCAAAACAGCAGTATCGTTAATTTTAATCTTCATATCCTTTTCCTCTTTGGAGCTAATCAGTAAGGGAGCAAGAGGATAGGTTGCAGCAGTTACCATCATAAAGCTCTGTTGTTTCTTCATTGTGAGGTGAGATGCAGAGCTGAATTTTGTGAAATGATGGATGCCTCCCACCCTGCCTTTTCATACGGCCACAAGTAATCCACAGAATGTTGAATATTTTATGTTCCAGTACATTATTCATTTAATGCTCTACCATATTTACAGATTGGGGCCATATGTGCTTGTATGTGCCTTCAAGATTGGCTTTAAGCTCTAGTGCTATCACTTTCAAGACTTAAGATAATTTGGTGCAACTGTGATTATTTCCTGACACCTCCTTTGCCAACTTGGAATCCTAGATGAACAAAGAAATAGCTGTAAAATGTCACATAAAATCCAATACATATCCAATTGGTGTGCCTCCAAGAAGCATCTCTCAACAAAGAATCTTTAGTCTATGTTAAATTTGCATCTTAAGTTAACTGATGATTCTGTTATAGATCACTTGAATGGGAGAAAAATAGACCAAACTCTTTTTTATTTTCTAATATGAAACATAATCTCTCAAAGAATGTGAGTAATTTGGTTTTCATTTCTGTTATCTTCAAATTATTATGTCATTAGGCATCTTGGCAACAACAATAACAAATGTTGAGAGGCAATGTTTCCCCTGCTAAGCCTGGAGTACCATGTTGGAGCCCTTGTCTTCAGTGCTGGGGCCACGTTCTGAGAATCTATTGTATTTATCAGATATTTCCATAGTTAAGGGCATAATATTCATAATTAAAGGCCAGGCCCTTCCATGATTAGGGCCAAGGACCCGAAAATCCAGGGAAGAGTTTAAGATGTTACATGGGATCATACTTGACTCTCCAAACAAGAAAAGGGGGGTTGTCCTGACCCAAGCAAGTGGAACCAATGATGAACCTGACAAGTCTTGTGGGAGCCTTAAAAGTTGAAGTTCTCTCAGCTTCCGATTTGCTAAGTATTGGAAGTGCCCAAGAAAATGTTCCCCTGAAAACACACTGTTCTTCTCATCCTTCCTTATTTGCATCAGAAATTAATTTACCAGCTAAGCCATTTGGAACAATACCTCAAATGTTATGAGGCTCTCCAAGACCCTCAGCAGTGCTGAGCCTCAAGGGTTTCATGTTGCAGGCTTTCCCCTGCTGTGTTTTAAGAATGCCTGCTCATACCAGCATTATCCTTGCCAGAAGTCTGTCACTTTTGCTTTCTGGCAGGTCTTCCAAGTTGATGGCAATAATTCCATTAATTTCAGAATGTGGATAACTGACAATATTCATTACTTTTGGATCCACACCCCTCTCTGGACCAGCCCAGTGTTGGCTAAAGAGTGAGTTGGTTGGCTCCAAAGTCAAAGTCAAGAGTAACACAGTTATGAGTATTAGACAGATGTGGAAGAGAAGGATGAAGGAGGAGAGCTAAAATATTTGTGGAGGTTGAAAAATTGAGTTTGAGAATTACATATTTTAGGACCAGAAAAAAAACAAAACGAAGCAAAATAAGACAGCTTGGAATTTAGGTATTAGAGAAATGTCAAAATATTGAAATTTACCAAAAAAAATGTTCTGTCACTAGCAATGGTGAGGATGGTGAGGAGGATGGTGATGATAATTAGTATTTATTGAGTGGTTATCATATAGAAGGCAAAGTTTTACATTGCTTCATATATATTTTCCAATTTAGTCCTATAAACGTAGGGCAAGTATTACTATCAATGAGGAAACCAAGGATCAAGGAGAGGCAGTAACTTGCCTAATGTGATATAGGCAATTAAGTGCTCAGGGAAGACTTACACTCAGTTCTGCTTGATAATAGAGTACATGCTTTCATCTTTTCTCATTTGTTTTAAATATTGTAGAAAATATTGTTGATGTCCCCCAGATCTCCTATACCAATTCCATGGGTAAGTCCTGTATTCCTGTGTTTCTGTGAGCTTCTCCTAAGGGTTTGCACTTGCAAACTGTTTAGAGGCCTATCAAGGGCTTTTGGAACTATTTTGATCAGGCAAACCAGAAGCCAGAAATGCCTGGGAGTTTTATTCTGGTTGGAGACTTGTGGGGCACTCCTGAAGGAGTATGAAAGCGCAGTTCTCCCGCCTTGAGATGGGACGAACTCTGTGATGTAGTTGTGCTGCATCAGACTGCCGTCAGGCTGAAGGCTAGTATGATGCCTAAAATTGAATGCTGCTTGGATTCTTTCCCTTCTCTCCCTGCTTCTTTCACTCCCCTCTTGGTTTCTCCTGGGAATGCCCCCTTAATAAATCATGTGCAGATCCTGTCCTCCTGCCTGCTTCCTGGGGGTGGGGGGCTCAGGTCTGAACTAAGACAATTATGCTTTTGTCCCATTCTAAACTTGACTGCACAAATGAGCCAACTTTAATGAAAGGCAATATAATATAATGTGAACACAGCTAAGGAAGAAACTGTAAAGATTGTTCTACATGTTGATTTGGACTCCTAGTTATTCTCATTTCATTCATTCAGGCATTCATTCAATAAAAATTTATTTTCTACCACGTACCTTGGACAAATGTTGATGTGTACACACCCCTTCATGCAAATAGGAGTTGTATACACTTAGGTCATTCAGAAGGGATAGAAGTCCCAATAAAATTCAGTCCTTTACAATCTTGTGCATCATTACAATTTCCATAATATGATTTCTTCTCATTTTTTAAATTATGGTTTAGAATATTTTTATTGGTTTGGAATATTTTTCATGGCTGGGTGGTGTATGGGTCAGGAAAGCCTGAGTATGGGGTTGTTTCAGACTAGAAATCTTCACTCACAACAGGTTGAGTAAATGTCTTCCATAGAATAATGATAAAACCACTTTCTTGCAGTTTTTGGAGATTGGTCTCGGGGAAAAGATGAGTCATAGAAATAAAAGTTTTCGTGAAAGAGTTGTTATTAATATGATTAATTATGAAATGGAGATATTGCCGTAGCTGCAAGTTACCCTTTCACTCCAAATTTATTTTCTGATTTGGTATGAGAGGTAAAGGGATAAAAATTTGAAAGGGAGCTGATTAAGCTCTGAAATTTGATGTTAGAAGCCCCAAAGATCTGTGGGTTATAGATGTTCCCACGTATCTCTGCCTCTCACTCTCTTCACTGTCTTTTTCTACTTTCCTCATTTTTTCCCATTATGTGAAAACTCTTACTAGGTTTAGAGAATATTCCATCTGCAGCACAATCTCTCTCTTGTCACCTTCAGACCTCAAGGCTCTACCTGCCATTCCTATATACACCTTTTAGCAGCTTTTCCCTTTGTTTCTTAGTGACATTTGTTCTTTTTTTTTCTGCAGTGACATTTATGCTTTACCCATCTTTCTGAAATGAACAGTGTTGTATCAGGTTGCATACCCTTGGCCAAAGGCTATTATAAAATATACAAGACAGACAAGTACAGGGTAATCCACAGACTGATTCAAAGAGAACATTTTTTGTGAGTATGAACATATGCTTTGCTATTAGAATCATCAAGGAAAGAACTCAAAATAATCAGCACCAACTTTATTTAAATGTATTATAGTAAATTTAGCATTAAAAGAAAACTACTGGAGAAAGACTCAAATTTGTGTGTATGTCTGTGTGAGGCAATGAACACTATCTTTTCTAGGACCCATCTTAAATGGATACATTTAGAAATAATATAAAAACCATCTGGCATGGATTTGGAAAATAAAAGGCAGTAGTATAAAAGTTGGTGTGAAAACACCTCCAGCTCAAAAGGCATAGACTCAGACTCACTGGGCTACACAGAGAACCTGATAGGTTTGTTTAGCCTTTACACCTGGCCAAAAAGCGGAGTTAGTGGGAAATTTGAGTCAGGGGTTAAGTCAGAGGAAAAGTGTTTGTGTCATGGTTTCACAAAAGAAACTCTGTATAAGGACTTCATAGAAATTATCTGAGTACTTTCAAAACTTAAGTTTTAGGGCTCCTTCATAAACCTATTGAATCACAGTCTTTGGCAGTAGGGTCAAGCATAGCTGTTTAGAAGAGCTTAAAAGATGTCTTCAGGGTCTGGTTTTTCTCCTAATACTGTTGCTCAGTATTAACACTATTAAGATCATTTTTGTGTTAACTCCATTGTCAGTGAGGATTTTCCTCTTGGTCACATTTGGGTGTTAGTCATTCCTGGGCTACATTTCCTCTGGTTTATTTGCAGACTGAAATGTGCTCCTACTCCTTTAATGGTAATGAAAAAGCCCTAGAATTAAACATTATCATCTCTGGTTGGTTTGACTGGGTCATGTGCTCATTCCTGTGTCAGTTGCTGTTGCCATGGTACTATTAACTGGCTAGATATAGATTATGTGGCACCCAGGTTGCTGAAATGGAGTTAACACCACAGAGCCACATGGATTGAAAGAGTAGGGGAAGGGTTGGATTCCCAAAGAGAACGGGACATGTTATCAGAATTCTGGTATGGAAGATAGAGAGTGGGACTAGAGACAAGTGGCTATTATAATTGTCTAGTCAAGGAGCAGTGAGAGATTAGACCAAAGGGAGCTAACTTGAGATAAAATGGGTATAATAATAGTCAAGAGGTATTTTAGACATGTAACTGAAAAAAAATTATATTTAATTATATTTAGGAGCATCAAAGAAAGATCATTTCTAGGTTTTGCTTTCATATCTGAAAGTCCAGTATTTGACCTTAGATGGAGCTAGATTTCATTTTTCGTATGATATTGTACAGGGTTTTCTCCACCTACATCTTGGATTAATTTCCTTTGAGCTGATTTCCTTCTTAATATGCTCCCTATCAGGCAGCAAGATGGCATCTAGGAGACCTGGGTTTATAAGATTTTTAAATTTATCATTCCAGCATAAGAGTTAAATATTTCTGTCTTGGTATCTGTGTCAATGCCAACAAAGGATTATGATTGGCCTTCATTTTATGGGCTGAATTGTTTCCCTCCAAAATTCATGTGTTGAAGCCCTAACCCTCAGTACCTTAGAATGTGAGTTTGTTAAAGATGTAATTAAGATTAAATGAGGTCATGTGTGCGGGCCTGTCTTAGGGTTCTCCAGAGAAACAGAACCAATAGGATATGTATATATACAGAAAGACTTAAGGAATTAGCTCATGTGATTATGGATGCTTGGGAGCACAAAATCTAGTGGGGAAGTCTGTCAGGCTGAAGGCTCAGGAAAGAGTGGCACTTTGGGTTCAAAGGCAGACTGCTGGCAAACCAGGAAGAGCCAGTGTTACAGTTGAAGTCTGAAGGCAGTCTGCTGGCTGAATTCCCTCTTGCAAGGGGAAGGTCAGCCTTTTGTTCTATGAAGGCTTTCAGCTGATCAGGTGAGGTGCACCTGCATGATGGATGGTCAGTCTGCTTTACTCAAAGTCATAGATTTAAATATAAATCTTATCCAAAAATATCCACATAGAAGAACACAGGATAATGTTTGACCAAATATCTGGGGCCTGTGAAGCAGCCAAACTGACACATATAATTAACAATCACAGGGGTCTAATTCAATCTGAGTGGTCTTATAAGAGAAGTAAATGTGGATACACAAGGAGATACCAGGGATGCACACACGCAGAGGAAAGACTGTGTAAAGACACAGTCAGAAGATGGCCATTTGTAAGTTGGGAGACCTTAGGAGAAATGAAACCGGCTGCCATCTTGGTCTTGGACTTCTAGCCTCTAAAACTATGAGAAAATAAATTTCTGTTGTTTAAACCACCTAGTCTGTTGTATTTGGTATGGCAGCCCTAGAAAATTAGTACAGTGCCCAACAACAGACCAATCACTATAAGGTCTAGGGGGATAGGATACTCTTTTGGACAGGCTGAGTCAGGGGCTCATCCCTGAGGCTAGAAAAATAGGGATCATATGATTGACAGTTCCAAAAGAATTACAAAGATTAGAAGTGGAAAATTTCCAAAAATTCTACAAAGTAATTATTTCTGAACTAATTCCTCTCACTGTAGGGATATTCTTCATTGGGATTGATCCTAGGTAGCCACAGTAATGGAGGAATAGGGTAGTGTAACAGAAAAATAGATAAGGGGAAGGACAAAATTCAAGGCTTCTGATCAATATACACATGCTAGGAGATTGAAATTGTGTGCCAAGACAGGAAATAAGAGACCTAGACTGTGAGTGACATATAATAATACCACTGAGGCTTTTAAAAGAAGAGACATATATAATTGCACCTCACCAATGGGATGTATTCTAGGTAGGCATACAGATAGATTAGATATAGGTATAGATACAGATCTACACACACACACACACCATAGGGCAGCAAGAGATGTCTTTCAGAAGATGTTTTCTTCTAAAACACTGGCTATCAGTGCTAAGACTGGGATTTCTAGGTCCTCAGTTAGAGCCATAGAAACCTCACAGGTTCATTTTGGTTATATTCAAGCTTACTGACCATACTGCTCATTGCTAACTTCTCTGTGTTCACGTTCTAAAAAGGGAGGTTTTGATTGGTGTACTTGCTACTATCCAGTTTGGAGCATTCCTGTTGGGAAGAATTTCATACATGTCATCTCAGAGGTGGTTTTCCATTTCGATATCTTGCCAATGTGTGGATGCTCTCAGCTCATGACCAAGCCTATAAGTCCAAACATATGTTATCAAAGTTGTAGAGATCATTTTATTTACTCAGAATGTGAAACATATAGCAAAATATCCAGGAAATAGAGTTAGTGTTACTTTCTGAGGCATCAAAGTTTCCTCCACCATGAAAGCAACCCTGAGTAGCTCAGAATTTATTGTTGATGACTGATCATTACAATGGTAATGATGGCGATGATGATGATGTTAGTGTGATAGTTACCACCAAAATTTCTCTTTAAGCCAGGCTCTTCCTAGAGTGTTTTATTTACTCATTTAATTCAAAACTACTCTACCAAGAATGTAGGATTATTAACCAATTTGATAGATATGGAAAACGAGCAGAGTTTAAATAGGTTGCCTAAATCTTCAAATTTAGTAAGTATTGTGGAAAGCAAAATAGTACTGTAATCAAAAGTCTAGTTCTAAAAGTGCTCTGGCTGTGGTGAATAAGATCAATGGGCCTTGGTAATTTTTTGGTGTTTTTCCCAAAAACATTTCAACACTTCCTCAGAGACCCTTTTTAGTAGGCACACCATTCTGAATCCAAGAAGGGATTACATCCTGCAGAGAGAGGGAATTGGCACGAATCCCAGAGCAGGAGACTATGATTCTAAAGCTCTCCTCCTTCAGATTTTGCTGAGTGGCTTTCACCATTCACTCAAAATGAAACATTTCAAAGTCAGACTATTATAACCACTAACTTCACCATACGGATGATGATTTTGGGGTTTCTCTTCTCTAATGAAAGTGGTATTTCTCACTTTCGTAGGGAAAGTATATAAGAACTTCCCCCGGAAAAGTATATAAGAACTTTTCCCCTCCTTCCTTGCTCAGCCTTCAGACTGTTCATTTGATGACACTGCATATGTATTTATGAGAAGTTATAGTTCTTTTTTAACTGCAAAGTTTTTATTCTTCTGAAACCACAGAAGAGGCACATTTGAGAAATAGCTCCCTTCAGGTGATAGGTTCCTCCAACATGTATTTCCAAAACTATTGAAAACATGATCTCTATCACTTCTTATTTCATAGCTAAGCTTAATTACCCAACTATAAATTTAATACCTTCACATTATTATAAATTGCATGTCAGTGTGAGGTATGGCTATAATGATGTCATCCAATAAATCTGATGAAGATGGAGAAGTTTCTCTCATTATGCTAGCATTGAAAATTTTGGTTGATTGACAAATGACTTGTTCTCACAGGTTTCAGAAGAAGAGTTTAAGATCTCATATATTAATTAAAAATTAATAACAGGCATTATATATCATTAAATAATTATAAATATTTCTATATAATAGAGCTCAAGTACTCTGTGTGCTGTAGCTAAATAGATCACTAGACTTGACCATATTCTTGAATATTTGTTGAGTAAACAAATAAGGAAGGGAGGAGGCTTCCACGTGGGTCTGAGATGTTCTTGGTCATTGGGCTTCATCTTTGCTCGTTACATTTTCCTTTTTTTGTGCAGCTTCTAAGTGGCAACTCCAGACCTTGCTGTTCCATCACCACCATCTGCTGTTTTTGGCCAGGGTTCTCCTTCCTGAACCTCCTGTGGGACTCAAACAGTTACCATAAATTCTTTTTTTTTTTTAAGATTTTTATTTATTTATTTGACAGAGAGAGAGACACAGCCAGCGAGAGAGGGAACATAGGCAGGGGGAGTGGGAGAGGAAGAAGCAGGCTCCCAGGAGAGGAACCTGATGTGGGGCTCGATCCCAGCACTCTGGGATCACGCCCTGAGCCGAAGGCAGACGCTTAACGACTGAGCCACCCAGGCACCCCTACCATAAATTCTTTTATCTCCCGGTTCCTAATAAAAGCACAGTAACCATGGAGGGTTTCTAAAGTTTTTGCTCTGTTGATTACCACAGGAATTTCATGGAAGTAAAATGTTGACCGGTCCCATATAGTCCCAAACACAACAAAACATGTCTGGGCCTCAGCAGTGAAAAAGACACTAACAGATGAACAAACGAAGAGCAAGAAAGCTTATGGGGCTTGTAGCAAATGTGCTATTCCCTATACACCAAATTCATTGCTTAAGCACATAAAGAACTTTTTTCTGCTTCCTATTATGTTCCTCTAATGGGCTAGGCTGGTTTAGAATGTTGTCATAAGCTGTCAATCTTTGATGCTAAATTAGAAGCTATAAAAGGATCACATGCAAGAATCTTTAGGGTAGAAATTATACTTTTCCCCAAAGTCTCAGATTTAAGCCACTTCTATAGTCTCTGTCCTATTTCAGTGCCACAGGCAAGTTTAGAAACAAACAAACAAAGAAGAAGAAGAAGCTTATTTAAGATATAGATTAGGAGCATAAGGACAGAGAGAGGAGTGGTTCATGGTCAATCAGAGATGGGGTGCTTGGAGACCTGCCAGTCACTTTCCAGGACAAATCTCTTAGACATGACCATGTAGGCAAATACCAATTTATGTGCTTTCAGTTGGTGTCTCAAAACTCTCATAAAGTTATCCTGGTAGAAGAGTTAGAGTCAGATCGTGAGTACCACTAAGGACACAGCTTAAGCTTTTGGGTTCATTTAAGAGTTAGGGGAAGTCATTGAAACAGTTTAAGCAAAGAAGTGACAAAATCTGATTTATGCTTAATAACCTTTGTCTGGCTGTTGTGTAGCGAGTGGATTAAAGAGGCCAAGAGAGGAAGCAGAGAGCTCAGTGGGAACTGTAGCACTGGTCTTGGTGAAAGCTCTCAGGGAATACACTGGAAGGTGATTTAAATAGAACTCAGACATCCATGTGACTCTGCCTGCCTGTCACCGAGCCAGGCTCTGTCAGATTGGAGTATG
The DNA here is from genome assembly GCF_023065955.2 of Ursus arctos. Classification (NCBI taxonomy): domain Eukaryota; kingdom Metazoa; phylum Chordata; class Mammalia; order Carnivora; family Ursidae; genus Ursus; species Ursus arctos. Next base: position 20,071,010 of record NW_026623089.1, read on the forward strand.
CTCCTCAGGCTGCAGAAACAGAGCACACTCTTTCCTGATCAACTTTTGGGCGATCAGTTGCCTCTGAAAATAATTTTTGCAGAAATTTCTATTTATGTCTTTTAAACAGAGAGAGAATGGAGAAGAATAACTTGGTATGCTTATGGGCAAAAGTAATAGGAAAACAGTAAAAATCTTTCAGCGTAAAAATAATTATTTAAAATCAAAGGCATGAAAGTGCTAGCTGGTGCTCATAAATGTGTTTTTCATCATGTAAATCATGTTAAATTTGAAATGTGAGAAATGGTATTTCACCGGGAAGGCTACATGTAATTTTCAGCTACATAAATTTATTTCCTCTCAAGCTCTAGGCAGGTGTCACCTCAACCTGTGGTCTAATGTGAAAAGCATTAGCCAGGCCAATGTATCCATGGAATACACTGGATAAGTAGCTGTCCCCTGTGCCTTGTATGTATCTTCTTAGTAATATTAGGCTGACATTGTTTAATAACAGATATTATGAAGCTAATTCTGTATCTCCTTTCTGATGGCTAGAAAATTGGTAGCTGCCATCCAGGGAAATGGATTTCTGACTTTTTTTTTTTCTCTAACCCTGCAGAGCTTTAAAAACTATTGTAAAAAGCATCTTTGCTGCTATACTCATTATGGGATATAAACAGACTAAATTCCAGAATTATATTTTTCTCTGGATTCTTCATTCTTCTTTATTATAAGCCTTTTGATGCTTTTTTGTTTGTTTGTTTGTTTGTTTGAAACACACGAAATACACTCTGAAGCAACTTGAGCAACTTCTAAGCACCTATCTGGTGTTTTGGTGAAGAAAATCTCCATGATTCCTTTGTACAGGCTTCTTCTGCGTATGTCTTTAGGGTAATTTCAGTTCATTATGTATATTCATTCATTCACTACTCAATAATTATTGAACCCCTATTATATGCAGGGGCTGTGGTAGACACTGTGCATCTATTAATGACAAAACTGATCCAATTCCTACACACCCGATGCTTTCACTTTAGGGTGTACAAAGCTGATATTCTGCATCATGATAAAATGTAGGACAGAGGCTAGCCCTGAGGTTTTGTTCAGAAGCGCAAAGGCAAACATTGCTGCCATTGTCTTATTAGATTTAGACAGGAGTGGCGTCTTCCAAGGGCCTAGAACTAAAATTCTGTCAATGGGACTTTGGGATCTCTAGTGGATAATATAGTTCCCTGTCCAGACTCCTGCTTCAGGACAGAGACACTCATTCCTCCACTTGCCAGGAGTGTTAACTGCTGAGTTTCACCTCTGTGTCCCTCTCCAGAGCTATCCTCTGCTGAAGGGAGGTGTCCTGCCCAAAGTTATAATTTTCCCCAAGGACTCCAGTAATGGGGATGATGGGAAACAGATTGACTTCCCTTGTCTCCGTTTAAACTACTCTGATGGACTAACTAAACTCCAAAGATTCCCTTGGGGCCAGCAGAAGCCTGTGGTTGAGCTTATATCACAGTTCCACCTCTCCCTCTCCCAAGTTCACTTCCCTCACTTCCTTACATGTGTTGATTGTAAATGTACTCTTCAATAAACCTCCTTCAGGAAAACCTGCATTCCAGAGTCTGCTTCCAAAGAACCCCACCTAAGAAGGGGACTTAATACTTTTTTACAAATTCAGCTTATAATTTTGAGAGCCTAGGATACACAGACTCTGTAGTTGTTAGTCCATTCCCTTCCTTTATTCTTTACTTTTTGCAAAATCCCTTTAAGTTAGCTAAGGTATGCCCCACTGACAAATAAGAAATTGAGACTTGAAGTCTGATTTGCTCCAGGTCACACAGCCAGCAAATGATGGAGTCAGGATTCAGGCTTACTCCTGTCTGATGGGAGAGCCTGCACCCTCTGGCACCCTGCCACACTACTCTGCCCATTGTGCCCTTTCCATCCCCTTCTGATTTTCCTTATGGAGTAAGGTGGATTTCACTACTTTTTCATTCTCAGAACAAAAATTAGCTTGTTGATTTCATAAGTTACTTTCTGTTTTTTTTTTTCCTCTCCTTCACAGCAAAATTCCAACATGGAATGGAGTTGGGGACAGGCATTCAGCTTGGAATGTGTTATGTGGCTATGTTGTGCATAATGCTTTAGGTCACCCCAACAAAAATGCCTTAATGCCATAGGTGAGAATACAAATAGTAGCACTTAAAAAACAAGCAAACAAAGCAAAAACTGTTAACCAGAGGAAGGAGGGGAAGAATTTTGCAAAGGTGAGGAAACAACTCAACAATATGACTGTAAGGTAGAATGTCATGAAAGATGACCCAGTCATCTCATGGTGATAAAAATGACACTATAATTGGGACACATAATGGGGATAAAATGACATTCACTTTGAACTGTCATTCTGATGTATTGGCCACTTAAATGGTAACTGTTCAGAGGTATACAGGGTTCTCTGGGTGGGACTCAAAGTGCCTTCTCTCTCTACCTTCCAACCCTGGTGTAACTGACAAGAGCTTGTCACATTTTTACATATAATCTGATCACCTTCACCTGGAAACAAACAAACAAAAAAAGCAAGAGCTCAGCCTCCATAGTGATGAGCTAGAGGGGGTTTGTGGACCTATTCACTCAAGACACATGATCTGATGCTTGAGAGGTTGCTCTCTCTCCCAGAAAAAGGACCTCACTTTCACTTGGACCATCTGTAGGAGAATCTGCTGGGCCCAGCCTTGTGAGGTCCTGGAGTGCTTCTCTGTGAAGCCTTCTTCTTGGTCTTCTCTCCACTAAATACTATGGAGGCCAATGGTTACAAATCGAAACACTTGTGAAGGATTTATATCTCATGGTCCATTTATATCTCATGGTGTTAGCATCTAACCGACTTTGTTATAGATCAGTCCTCATCTACTGGACATTGTAGTCCCTGATGTGTCTCTTGACTACATTTCTATTAAGGTTTTTCTAGTGCCCATTACCACATCTTCTGGAACATTAGTTCCAACAATTTATTTTAGACCTAAGAATCAAATGTAATAAACTTTGATGATCAAAAACTATGATTCTTTCATAAGACCTTGAGAAAAACCACTTTGCCACTGTGAATCTCAATCTCCTCTATAAAACAGGGATAATAATTCCAGCCTTTCAAAGTTGTTATGAAGATGAAATGAGCTAATGCAGGTAAACACTTAGGATAATGCCTGCTACATGGGGAAGTTACTTAATAAATGAAAGGAAATCACATCACTGTTGTTGATGTTGGGGTTTGAATAAGACTTGTCTTCCTAAAGGCATGTTGATACCAGAAAGGTACTTTCTGGAATGAAATACATTCCCTGACACCAGAGAGGACACTGGACAGCATTTCCAGGGTGGCAGATTGCTGCTCCAAGCCAGGACATCTCTCCTGAATCCCAATCGATAAGCAATACCATCTGGCTCTCAGATGGAGGGGTCACTGACTCTTATTTATTGCTCCTGCCACACCTTTTGCTGTGGATCAGAGTCAGATTAAAGGACATACTCTTTTTTGCTTTGCTTTCTAAGAGAATGTTGATGTTTTCCTAGAGATCCATTTCTCCTGAACAATCCATTCCCCACTCCATCCACCATCACCTTCCCCAGGTAATGCAATGGGTGTGAACAACAAACCAGGAGAGAAGTTTCAAATAAAAAAGATGAAATGCCAAAAAAGAAGGTATGCTTTCTTAAAGCAGATTTTTTCTTCTTTTTCCATCTCTGAATAATGAGTGAAACTTCACAAGTATTGAGGATACTGTTAGCATCAACACCAGGGCAAACCACAGATTTGTCCATGAGTTAAAAATGTATATATAGATGTCAAAAAGAAAATTTCTGAGTTTTAACCAAACTATACTAGATTATTATTTGGCTTCAAAAATGGGGAAAGGGGTTTGAAAAATGTCTTCAGTTATTTCTTATCAGGAAACACAAAGTACATTTTAATAAAGAGCATCTGCTCTGCAGCTTATGCCTGGGCAATGCTTTTCAAATATAAACGTACAAAGGGATATCCTGTGGTTCTTACTGAAATGCAGATTCTGACTCAATAGATGCTGGGCAGGTACTGAGACTCTGCATTTTTAACAAGTACCCAGGTGAAGCTTCTGGTCTAAGGACAATACTTGAGCAGCGAGGACATAGGGCATGTTGATCTGTATGGCTCCCTTTTGGTGTATTGTTATTACCAAACTAGATGCATGTGCTTAGTGCCTCCTGTGTGCACTCATTATACAGGTCCCACCCTCAAAGCATTCATAGGGTGGTGAAGAGAAGAGACATACACACAGGTACTGTACCTAGACAAATAATGACAATATTATGTGATATGTACAATGAAAATTCGCAGGAAGTGCTATGGGACTCTAAGGTCAGGGGACTCGTTAAGCCTAAGAGAATCAGAGAAATCCTTACAAAGGATGTGATGTTGAATAGATTCTTTTAAGAAGGGGAATGAGTGTTTCAGGAAGGTGGATGAGGGAGAATGTGGGTGAAATTGAGAGTCACCCATATGGTTACAAATGGCACATAGAAATGTTTCATTTGTTTTTTCATGAATAGAAAAAGAAATAAATTTGTGAACCAGACTTAAGCATTTCCTCATATTATTGGGGAAGTCAGTACATTTCTCTTTCAAAAGGAGAGCACAGCTGTGTCCATCCCTCCCATCTTTCTTTGCCAAACCATAACCAGCCTTCAGGATTTTGCTTCATGAAGCTTTCTCTGAGAAATTAAATCAGAAATAATTTTTTCTTTCTCTCAACTCTAGAGCACTCACCTTTACTGAATATAAACATTTCACACATAGACCCCTGATCTGAAACATCTTTTTAGCATCCTGAAATACTGAGCAGAATTTCTTATAAGTAATAATCACATTATAGCTATCATCTGTGTGCCAGATACTATGTACTTTTCACTTCACAAATTCTCCTATTTAATTCTCACAATTATCCTATGATGTATGCAGTATTATCACTAACCTCATTTTACAGATCCAGAATCTCAAGCTCGGTTCAGAGAATTGTTTGCCTCAAATCACTGAACCAGAGACTCGTAGAGCTAGGATTAAAACTCTCTGAATGCAGTGCAATTAAATACCTCCCTATGTTGGATGGATGCCTTGGTAGACTGTGTCACTGTTTTAGGGTTGGTGCAATTTCTTTGAATTTCTTCCATTTTGACGTTGGGTTTTATTTCTCCTTCCCTACAATTTGGGTGGACTCTGTGACTGCTTTGACAGATAGAATGTAGTGGAATTGACCCTATGCCAGTTTATGGGCCCAAAGTCTTAAGAAACCAGAACTTTATTCTTCTTGTCCCTTAAAAATATACTGTCTTGGAGTCCTCAGCCACCACTAAGAAGTCTGATGTGTTTTTGGAGAGATGACCTGAAGAAGCCCTAAGACTATAAGAAATGCTTAGTCCTGAGACTAAACCCCAAGAGGAAGAGGTTCCTAACTGAACCCAGCCTTGGAAGAAGTTTAAGGCACCAAGAATTTGAGTAAAACTATTTTGACCCCCAGACTAGCTGAGTAGCTCACTGAGTACCATTGAATGACCTCAGTCAGTGTTTCATAGAGTAGAAGAACCATCTAGTTTAATAGTCCGTAAATTCATGAGATACTATGATACAGTTATTGCTTTAAGCCATTGAGTTTGAGGATAGTTTCTTATGCAGCAATCGATAGCTGAAAGAGCCTGTTATATCTGAAAACTGATTAGGGACCTGAAAATGCTTTCCTTGAGCACCTGCTCATAGCAATCTTACCTGAGAGGTTATGGAAGAATGAAAAAAAAAAAAAAGGAAGATCATCTCTGACTTCTATAATCTTATTTTCTCTGCCTGTTGTTAGTGTGTATTATTGGTAGTGGTAAGGAGGGATGTATAGTATGTCAAAATCTCTTGTGGCATGGATAACTGGCACTGAGTATAATCCCTCAGTTAAATATGAGGTTTCTGCCCTCTTCCCTAAAGACTAAGCACTAATCTTAGATTAGGGTTTTAGAGCCAGAAGGATTTTAAAAGTCATTTAGATTAATCATTTATTTTACAAATAAAGAAATGGAAAGCATGAAAGTTAAATCACTTGCTTAAGTATAGTGCTGGGAATAGAACCCATAGGACAGTGGATTCTGCTATATCATGTGTATGTATGTGTGATAGAGATAGATATATGATATGTAGATAAAGATATGGCAATATTGACCTACATATTGATTGCCATAAATTGATATTACCACAATTACACATTAATGCTACAGAATGAATTAATACATTGAGATTCTCGATCAAAGAATATAATCACTACCAGTGTTTCTCAAATTTGGCTCTACATTAAAATCACTGGTGGTTATTAAAAAAGTAAATCACTGTTCAGGACCTAGACATATACATTATAATCTGATTGTTTGTGGGTGGCTGCAACAGTTGGTCTTTTTCTTTTTTTTTGTAACAATCCTGGTAACTAGTAACTGATTTATTATTAGTAAGTAGTAATTGTGGGGTTTACAATTTAATAATAAGCTTATATACTATTAATGATACTTTTTCTCTCATCAGTGACCATCTATAATTTCTATGATTTCTGATTTTAAAAATTTGTGTTTCTTTATTGGTTTTTAAAATAACTTTTCTATTTTTTGAACTATATTCTCTTAACATGTACTCATTTGTAACGTGTACTTAACATGAACTTAACACAAAATTTTCTTTTTAAATATCAATGTCTTAGAAAAGAATTATACTTTCTGCCATCCTTCTCTCAGCCTTCAATGAAAGATCCAAATGCAAAATAGGATTACTAGCTGGCTTTTGTAACACCATCTCACACTAAGTTGATAAATCATCCAAGCAGGAGTCATTTGTCAAACATACATATACTTAAATAAATTAGCTTTTTGTGAAGAATGTGCTGGATTTATTAGCTAGAGGTTGCTAATAATTTATCACACCCTCATTTGTTTGAAATATAATTCACAAACAACCCATAGTTATATTAAATAAAAGTATCTGAATCTAGGACTAATGCATTGGAGGAAATATAATTATAGCTCATTGCCATATCATAAAATTATTATGGTGATCCCAATTGTCCAATGGTTGTTGGTATATTTCAAAATGGCATGTATCATGCCATTTAATAACGTTATTATTTACAAATATAAGTTTTGAAAATGGTTGAACCACTGGGGAAACCTGGCTAAAGGTCACATGGAATTTCTGTGTTATTACAGTTGCTTCTGAATTTATAGTTATCTCAGAATATTTTAAAAGAATGGTTGATAACTTCCATTGCTCTACCCATTGCCTTTACCCCAGTCTTTTTGCTTCTGTGAGATGAATAAAAAAAAATAAACTCTCATATGTGTGTTGATATGAAAGAATCTCTGTTTTTTTTCTGACATCCTGACTAAATTCAACATAATAGAAGCAACTACATCTTCATAGGATGTCTCTGAAATGCTCTAGTATTCAAAGGAAAACATAGTACCTGCTACTATAAAACCCAGGAGCAAAAAAAAAAAAAAGAAAAAAGAAAGAAAGAAAGAAAAAGAAAAAAAAAGAAAATGTTGATTTGATACAGTGGATAGTTTCAGTGATGTCTCTGCATTAGGGCCAGTAGGTTGGTTTTTGCTCATGTGGTCCAGAAAATTAAAAAAAAAAAAGAATGCAATATAATCTAGTGGTTAAGCGTGTAGGTTCTAGAGTCAGTCTTGACTTTCTGTCTCTGTGACCATGGACACATTCCATAACTTCTCTTTGCTTCCAGTGTTTCATTTTAAAATAGAATTAATAATAGTGCTTACTGCTTAGGATTCCTGGGAGGATTGAGTCACAGAATATTCATGTCTGACATTCAGTGAACTTTTAGCAATGGGGAGCTGGGTGTGAGAGATGCTGTGGTTACAGTCCTACTGCCTCAAAAAATTTGGTCAAGACAAATAGCTAAAATTACAAAGGCTTTCTGCCTTTAAACTCTGAGTTCATCAGTAGTCTCATCCCTCCAGGACATAGGGTTACCTGCCTGCCATAGATCTCTCATTAATTGTGCCTATTTTGTGGTCAGTATCCCTGAGTACCTATCAAGACACAACCTTCTCAAACCTAGCTTACCACCATTGATTCAGTCTTTGCTTCTTTTCCTATATCTAGATTTTCTTTGCCCTATACCTGATATTCTATTGAAGACAAAGTATGTCCCTGGATCTCCGACACTCTACCTTGACCTTATCATAATCCTATTTTGTGGGTTATGTACCTTCATCACTAGTTATAGGTTGGCATATTGATGCAAACAGAACAATTATTCAGAGCCATAGGACTTGTGCCCACCTGGATTGAACACTATGATTTCACTACTGAATTAGATATTTATAAATATCAAGATCTGTCTGAAACTCTTCTGAGGTTGCTAAATCTTCACACCATATTGGGGAATGCTAGCTACATGCAAGAGTTAGTCTTTCAGCCTGGTCAGTTTTTCCAGCTTAGTCAAAACTTTCTTCCTCTTTGTACCATGTTTTTACTTTGGTTTACATTGCAGCACGCACTGCAACTAAGACCAAATGAGTTAATAAGGATTTTGAATTCTCTTTTATCTATCAAATGTTTTTGGGTGATAAAAGAGTAGATAGAGGCATCCTTAGACCCAAGCTTTTGTTGGGGAGTGGGGGTGTCACTTCCTTCTTTTTTTTCATCCCTTTGCTCTGTGTCCAAGAATCCAAGAATCTTGCTAGCAATGAAGGTCTGGAGTGTTAGAGTTTGATTGTATTGTTTTTTTAAAGTTCCAGACTTTCAACAATGATAACAATAAACTTAATTTGATATGCATGTTCAATTTATCTTATCATATACAAAAGGTATGTGTAACATTTGATGGCAAATTGGTCATCAGAATAAGCTTAGATACATTAAAACATACTGACAAAACTTCAAAGCAATCCTTCTTATTATCTAAGAAATCAGAGTCTCTCTCTCTTTTTTTTAAAGATTTTATTTATTTATTTGACAGAGATAGAGATAGCCAGCGAGAGAGGGAACACAAGCAGGGGGAGTGGAAGAGGAAGAAGCAGGCTCATAGCAGAGGAGCCTGATGTGGGGCTCGATCCCGTAATGCTGGGATCACGCCCTGAGCCGAAGGCAGATGCTTAATGACTGCGCCACCCAGGCGCCCCAGAATCTCCTTTTTAATGCAAACTGGGTTTATAGTTTGACAATGGCTCCAAAGAAAAGAAAATACTTAGATCATACTTAAAACATACATAATCTGTATAATAAAAGTTACAAAATGTTGATGAGAAAAATCAAGGACACCTAAATAAACAGAGATATATAAAATGTTCATGGATTGGAAACCTCAGCATAATAATGGTACCAATTGTCCTCAAACTATTATATGAGTTTAATGTGATTCCTATCAAAATTTCAACAAGATTTTGCAGATAGAAACATAAAACAACTTGGTTGTATCACTAGGGATTTAACCTGAGTGGAAAACAAACAACAAACAAACAATTCCATATAATTTCATTTATATGACATTTTTTGAAATAACATTTTAGAGCTAGAGAACAGATTATTGGCTTCCAAATGGCTAAGGATGGAATCCTGTACAATCCTATACAATCCTAGGAGACTGGTGTGATTCTAAAAAGGCCATATGAGAGATCCTTGAGGTTATGTAACTGTTCATTATCTTGATGGTGGACACAAAAACCTATGCATATAATAAAATCGTGTAAACTGAACACACACACAAATGAGTACAAATTAAACTGGCAAATATAAATAAGAAAGGTGGATTGTATCAAGATCAATATAGTGATTGTGATATTATGATATAGTTTTGCAAAATGTTACTAATTGAGGAAAAATGGGTGTAATAGATTCCTAGCATTGTGGTAACAAAGTACCATCAAGTCAGTGGCTTAAAAGAAGAGAAAATTGTTCTCTTACAGTTCTGGTGGCTAGAAGCCTGAAATCATGGTGGTGGGGCCATACTTCCCCCAAAGCTTTTTGGGAAGGACACTTCTGTGTTTCTTCTAGCTTCTAGTAGCTCTAGACATTCCTTGGTTTATGGTAGTATCATTTCAATCTCTGACTCATTTTTGCATGTTTGACTTCCTTCTGTGTGTCTCCATTTCTGTCTCTTTTCTTATGAGGACACTAGTCATGTTGGATTCAGATCCATTCCAATGACCTCATCTTAACTTGATTACATCTGTAAAGACTTTATTTTCAAATAAGATCATATTCACAAGTACTGGTTATTAGGATTTCAACATATCTTTTGGGGGACAAAATTCAGCCTATATCATTGAGTAAAGGGCACCCAGGATTTATTTGCATTTAAATTTTTTTTATTATGTTATGTTAGTCACCATACAATACATCATTAGTTTTTGATGTAGTGTTCTATGATTCATTGTTTGTATATAAAACCCAGTGCTCCATGCAATATGTGCATTTTTTTCTTACAAAAATGCATGTGACTCTACTATTATCTCAATAAAAAATTAATTAAAAATCAAAAGTAAGAGGTGATGGCCATGGCAGCCAATATGGTTAGCAAGTAGAATAGGGGCGATTTCAAGAAAAACTTTTTATAATCTGGGATGTGTGTGGTACTGTGCAAAGAGGGGCTAGCCGATTGTATGGGGCCAGCTTCCAAAGCAGTTTGTATGACCTTGTCCAACAGAATACCATTGAGTATCCAGAAAAAAAATTGTTAATATAACCCTCACCCCACTTTCCTAGGACTGAAAGAACTCTTTGATCAGATATATGCTGTATTGCTGATTCAGAGGAATAGTGTGTAAATTCATTTTTGTGTGTGTATAATTGAGGAAGAAAAGTGGAAGTTCTGATATTTTTAGGATTTTCCTGGGGTCTTCCTCATATGGAATTTTTCAGTGTTTTGGATAGAGTTAGCTTGAAAAGAGGACCTAGGGGCTTGGGAGTTTGGGGAGCAACAAAAGTAAGAATGTTATTAGGGATAAAATTAGTGCATATTCATAGGTCAGTTGAAATGACTCAATAAATCTATGTAAAGCACAAAGTATAGAGCCAAACACATAATTCAGTAAATGGAAATAAGTATTATTTTTATTTTTTGTAATTTGTTAGCTGATTTGAATATCATCTTGGGTCACTCTTTCCCCTCCAAAATGTTGGGTATTTTGGAGTGAAAATAAGACCAGATGCATCTCCAAGGTGAGGAGTTTGCGATAATGTAGCAATAAAATTACGAAGAACATTGGAAATAAGAACACCAGTGTAGGTTATAAAGTTTTTCTTTCAAAACATGTTCTGACCTTAAACTTAGACAGTTAGTAAAAGAGAACTTGAATTCCTATACGTATTCATCCAAAATGTAATATGATCTGGTACAAGCCCTTTGCAACTTTTAAGCTTTGGGTAATAAATCCATTCCTTCCTGCTAAATGGAAATTGAAGGGCTCGTAAACATCCCCCAATTGGAGTCAGGCAGGAGATCATCTTTCAGATATTTTGGAGCTCAGAGTAGGGTCAATCAATTGACTCATTGAGACAGACAAGCATTTAATTTGTATTTTTTAAAGCCTCAATACAACATTCACTTTCATTTTTTTCCTGCTTAACACCTTTTTGTTCACTCCTTATCCACGAAGAGAAGGTTCTTAGGTAGAATTTTAAGAAATGATCTCTTTTCAAATGAAAACCATTTAGGAAAGCACATTGATGGGAATGTACCTAAACAAGGATACACTTTCTAATTAGCTCAGTTGCTCACATTGCCTAATTAAAGCTTATTGAGACCAATTCAAATGAAGAACTGTCTTCTTTATTTTTTAAAGTAACATTTAAAGTGGTTTGGAAATTAACATTGTTCTAATTACCTCTTCTTAGAAATAAGTTTTTATGATTAAAGAGGGAAAGAAATATCAGCTTGGTTTCTGATGCAGGTTGGTTGTGCTCTTTTGTTTTCTTTTGTTTTGCTTTTGACTCTCAGGCTTATTACTAACTTTCCTTTGGTACCAAAGCCCTGGCAATTTGCATTTGTTCACATCAGGTCGTCTGAGATTACCTGAACCCAGTTGCTCTGGGTATGAATAAAACTTCCCTAAGAGAAGGGAAAGTATGGAATGACGTGTCTCCAAATTCACATTTAGTCAAAGACAAGCATGTTGAGTCCTCAACTTTCCCATTCCCACAGAGGTCCAAGACCTCAAACTCCACAAACTACTTATTCTATGAATAAATTGAGCTAAGCCCATCTCTGACTGGGACAAGAATGTAGGATGTGAGGAACCCAGGACAGCTGTCATGTCTGAGCTTCCCTTCATAATGCTTTCTGCTGAGAGTTCTCACTAAAATGGCTCAAGAGTAACTTTTGATGATTTCAAGATGTAGCGATGATGATTCCCACTAAGAACATACCAGATGAATAGCGCTGAGTGCTCCTTCCCTTAGTCTTTTCTTTTCTTCCTGGCCTGGTTGGGATTCTGTTACACCTGAGGCATCTTCAGGGCCCCATTAAGATAAGCATTATTCTAAAAAGGGACTTAAAGAACAAATGTTTATATTAAACTTATTTAAAATATTTAAGGGTAATTAAAATTTTTTTAGATAGGTAATGATGTGAGAAACAAAGGCAGAAGAAAAATTATTAAATTCCCTTATCTCCAGCCTGTTGACAAGTCCTTGAAACAGGCAGAGTGACATTCTCTAGGGACTCAACTGCCTCAATGTTAATACTTTGCTAAGGGCAAAAGGCAATCCTAGCCTGACCCCCCCCCCCCACCCCGTCTGCCCCCAGGATCCTGTTAGTCTACTTTAATGTATAAAAATTCCTTTAGAAATTTCCTTTATCTCTAAACCCCCCAAGATATGTGTTGGCAATCATCCCACAAGCATATGGCCCACTGAGATACATCTGAAGGGTCTCATGACTAAGGTTTTATTAGACAGTAATAAATGACCTTTCTCAACAATAGCTAGCCCCCTCAAGGTCCTGGAAACCTTTCTTCCAAAATTCCTTAGAGACTTACGCTATCCCTAACCACTGCCCCCCACCCCCGAACTTGAATGTATATATGGGCCACTCCTCACAACCCCAGTGCAGCTCTTTCTGCCCACCCCACGAATCCTGTCCCCAGGCTTTAATAAAACCAGTTTTTTGCACCAAAGACATCTCAAGAATTCTTTCTTGGCTACTGGCTTCGAACCCTAACATTCTTTCCTACATCAGGTAATACATTTTCATGGTTTAAAATTCAAAAGACATCAAATGATATAAAGTAAAAACTTTTTTCCACTTCTGAGCCCTAGCAATCCAACAATAGATAAGCACTATTATCAATTTTTTTGTATATCTTTTTAAAATATATTTTATGTATGTATTTGTAAGTATATGCATATTCTTTTTTATTTCTTTCCTAAAATACATACTGATTTGCATCGAGATTTATGGTTGTTATTGTTTAACAATATATCTTGGGGAATCATTCCACATCAATATAGACAGAGCTTTTCTATTCATTTTTTACAGCTGTGTGGCATTCCAAGTTATGAATGTGCCATGTTTATTTACCACGGGCACTCATATGGGCCTCTACATTGTTTCTAACATTTGCCACGTGGTAGTATAACTGTAGGAAAAATACCTGAAAAGAAATTGCTAGATCAAAGGCTATATGGATTTACCATGGAACAGATATTGCCAAGTTGCTCCACCTAAAAATAGTACAAATTTGTATTTCATCCATCAACGTGTAATGTTTCCCTAGGACCTTATCAGCATGTATGTATGTGATCATTTAAACCAGTGTGTGTGTGTGTGTGTGTGTGTGTGTGTGTGTATCATTATGTGTGTGGAAGATGTGAAGGTAAGTGGTTAATGAAATTGAATCAGAAGCCTTCTCCCCAGATATTGGAATCTGCTAGGGCTGCAATATTTAAAAACCAGCAATTGGTTACCTAGGTTATTTCAGCCTCATTTTTGTATCTCGTAAACACAAGGCAAAAACTACAGTGTCACCTGTCCATAGCACAGTGTTGGAAGAGAGGTACTTGGCACGTCCACAACCATCTGCATTGTCTCCTTGAGCCTATTCTAGGAATTGCCTGGGAAGAGGTATTGACAGATTTACAAGTAAAGACAGAAAGTACATGCTGCGTTGTCTGGATCCTTGCCTAGCTTTTCTCTTTCTGAAACCTGGACGACATATTAAGGCATTTAAGAAAAACATATTAAATTGATAAATTAAATGAATATGGTAGAAACTTAAGAATAAATGACCAAACCATAGCTTTTAAACCAGAATTATTAAGCAATAGTCAAGAGGGTGGAAACGGGCTGACTGCTTTCCACACCCTGTCCAGTAACACATACCTTCTTGTCTTCATCCTGCAGGTTGTAATTTTTAAATGTGTCTTTTCACCTATTAATCATTAATCATGGTTACATGGCTGTTCTGATCTGGAAAGGTCAGAGTTGACATTTTAATATAGCACCTGGGCGTCTCTATTAATTTCTTTTTACGTTATTTCTTTAGAATAGCATTCCTGAGAGAATGGAGACATGTATTAGAAAAGCTCTTTAAGTAACAACTGGTGTTAGCACTTCCTTTAGAATAATGAAGCTGGGCCTCCCACTTCTACCCAGCCAGTGAGAAAGGGAGAAACATTTCATAAATAAAGATGTACAAACAAAAATAGAAGGCTGCATCTACCCCACCCACCCACAGTAATCTGACAAAAGAAGCAGTTGATTTAAATAGGTTCTATGTCTGGTATACCAAAACCACATTTTTGTCACTGGACTTTGAAAACCAGGTCTGCACTTTAATTCTGAAAATGGTGCAAAGATTGCTCCAGAAGCAGTCTCTAACCTCAGGTGGAAAATAAGACTAATACTTGTGATGCAGTGGCTCCGAGTTTCATTTGGCATTTTTATTGGGGGGATAAGGGATTTTAAAACTGTCTTGTTTTGGATTCAGGAAAATTTCTAAAGTGGATGGACATGGGCTGTACTTGATTGGACCATGCACAGAAATGAGAGGAGACCAGGAAAGATCAAGTAATAGAGGTGGAGGAAAGCAGAGTAGAAAGCAAACACAGTGTTCTTTTGGATGCAGGTGTGAGAAGGGATTCCAGGAATATAGGCAGGCTGCTTACATGTGAGGGTGATCAGGGGGAAGGGGCTAGGGAATTAACCAATCATATCATATCTTATACAGTATTCCTCTGTCTTTGATTTGGATCACTTCCAGAACCAAAGGTCTAAAATGACAAAAGTGTAGTATAAAGGGGAAAGCAGGAACACAGGCATTCACAAGAACAAGGCTTATACTGATCCTGTTCTTCAGTGCTTTACAAGCATTTGTGAAGTTTTTATTAGAGTCATCTGTATAGCACCTCAAGCTATATCTCAAAAATTTCATCAGGACCCTGTGAGGTGGGTACTATTATCACTACATTTTAAAGATAAGGGCATTCAAGCTTAAAGAATTTAAGTAGCATACAAACTTTCACCATTAAAAATGATAGTGATGGGGCTTAAATTTGTATCTATAAGACCAGAAAGCTCATAATTATAGTTCTGAATTGCTAGGACGCTATCAGTATAAAGTAATAAGTATTTTTTTTTTAGAAAATTGGAATTAAATAAGTACTATTTACAATTTAAAATGAGATTTTTAAAGAAGAATAGCATTCAAATACTACATTTTGTGCAATTAATAATTTGTGCCTTCTGCTTGCCACCAAATGCCCATACAATTAACCAGGCATTATTGAAGTAGCTTTTAAATTTAGAGATGTGTGTTGGCAAGCAATTGCATGAGAGCCTGTGGTAAAAGTCAGCAGTTTTTAAGCAGAAAGAAAAAGATTTAGAAAGAAAACTCTATTATAAAATCATCAACTTCTTTTTGCTTAAGGTAAAAATCTTGTAACATGCTGGAAAAATATATTACAAATGAGTGCAAACCATCATCTGGATTTTTGCTCTTGTTGTGTTTACGCCTGAGGCCTTTCTATTTGATCATTGTTTTATTAATGGACTTGAACCAATGAACAAGCTGGGGAAAGCTGCAGTACCTGTGGCATCAAGTATATTGTCAGAAGAATGACTTTTTTTTTTTCCACATCCAGGTGTAATACATCATGGAAGTCAATTTAGCATGGGTAGCTTTAATATATGGTTGAGGGCTAGGAAATTTTTCAGGGAAGTAAGCAACAGCGAAATTAATCTATACAGGAAGGAGAAATTCACCGGAGAGAAGAGTCCTTCTCCAATCTATATTTGGTTATATTATTATGTCCAAAGTTCTGTTCTCAAAGGGTTATGCTATACAAAGGGAGACATCATCTGTAATTTACATAATATACAACAGGCTGTGCATTCAAGATCAGGAAATAGTTTATCTTGTTAAATGTACAAGGAATAGGCTTTGAGACTTCTAAAAAGACAGGTACAGATGGTCCCCAGCTTACGATGGTTTGATTTAACAATTTTTCAGCTTTACAGTGGTGCTCCAGTGGTATACATTCAGTAGAAATCATATTTTGAATTTTGAATTTGGGTCTTTTCCTGGGCTAGTGATATGTGGTACAACACTCGCTTGAGATGCTGGGCAGTGGCAGTGACCAGCAGCTCCCAGTCAGCTTTGCAATCTCAAGTATAAACAACTGATGCACTTAAAACCATTCTGTACCCAGACAAGCATTCTGTCTCTCACTTTGAATACAGTATTCAACAAATTATATGAGGTATTCAACACTTTGTTATACTATAGGCTTGTGTTAGATGATTTTCCTCAACTGCAGGCTAATGTAAGTTTTCTCAGAGTGTTTAAGATAGGCTAGGGTAAGCAATGATGTTTCCTAAGCTAGGTGTATTAAATGCATTTTGACTTAGGACATTTTCAATTTATAATGAGTTTATCCAGATGTAACCCCATCATAAGTCAAGGAAGAGGAAGACCTGTATTATGGTACCATGGTGAAATCCTTTGTTGAAGGTAGGGATATACAGAAATCCAATTAATTTTTTTTTTATATACTTTGGAGTACATGCAGAACAACAGTGGTAACTAATCAATGCACGAAAGAGTGGAAAGGAAGTGAAGAGGAAAGTATATGATGGATGGCACTAGGAGTCACAACTCATATGCATGATATATGACTGTAGAGCAATTATTTTACATCAGAATTTTGATATATGAAGTGGCTATATTTCAGGTATCACAATTTCTGGTACTATATATCAAACCCATATAATTTATATCTGGATGGAATTTTGAGGATCATTCACTTTAATCCCCATATTTTATATATGAGAAAATAAAGGCTCAGAGAAGTTAATAATTATGAAATTTTACCCTTTTGGGTAATAGAAGAGCTGGAATTAGAATATAGATTTTCTAACATTTCCCTCAATACACAGATTTTTCCCACCAGATAATTTGATCCCATCAGTACAAATTAATAGAATAGAATGAAATAGAATGTACTTGTTTCCCAACTTTATTGGTAACATGAGAAAAGATAACCCATGGTGTGGGAGAAAATATTTGCAAATCATACACATGATAAGGGTCTTGTATCCAGAATACACAATCCTTACAACTCAATAATGGAAAGACATATAACTCAATGTGAAAATAGAGAATGGATTTGAATAGATACACCTCCATATAGGATATACAAATGGCAAAAAAGCACATGAGAAGATGCTCAATATCAGTAGTCATAAAGGAAATGCAAATAGAAATCATGAATTATCACTTCATACCTCTAGGATGGCTAAAATAAAAAAGACAGACAATAACAAGTGTTTACAAGGATGCAGAGATATTGGAACTCTTGTATACTGCTGGTGAATTCTAAAATGGTACAGCCCTTTGGAAAATAGTTTATTCCTTAAAACGTTGAGTATGAAATTATCTTTTGACCAAGCAATTCTACTCCTAGGAATATATTTAGGAGAAATGAAAACTTGTCCATACAAAAACTTGTACAGAAATTTTCATAAGCGTTAATCATAACAGTAAAAAAATAGAAATAACCTAAATGAACTGATGAATGGGTAAATGGTATATTGTATAACCATACAATGGATATTGCTCAGCCATAATAAGGAATGAAGTATTGATATATACTACAACATGGATGAACCTTGAAACATTACACTAAGAAAGGAAGCCAGACACAAAAATCACACATTATATGGTTCTGTGGAAAATAAAGAAAGACCACCCAAATGAGAACAAGCAAAGGCTATTTATTCAGTTTGCTATGGTAAAGGAGGCAGCCACCATTGCTTGGATTTGGCAGAATCAAAGGCAAGAAGAAGAATGGGAAAACTTCATAGTGGGAAAAAAAAGGATGGTTTCAGGTATGCTCTGAATGGATGCTATTGACATAGGGAAGTTGTAGGTGGGTTACTTAGAGGCAGGTTATCCAAGTAATTGATTAGGGGTAAATATTTGGATTTCTCTGATTGGCCTAATTGGAAATGGGAGCAAGAATTAGAAAGGTGTCAGTTATTAATCAAGTCCTAGACATTTTGGACCTATTGTTATGGGATTTATTGTCTGATTTCGTCAACTGGTTACTCTAGATAGTAGGTTGACTTTATGGACTGGAAGTTCTATATTTATACTCTATATTTATATATAGCCTATCTGGGTGTGTGTGTGTGTGATTATGTGTGTGTGTGTGTGTGTGTGTAGTCTCTCCCTTCATTATATAAAACATCCAGAATAGGTAAATGCATAGAGATAGAAAGTATATTAGACATTATTTAGAACTAGGGGTGGGATGGGATGGAGAGTGGTTACTAATTTAATGGGTATAAGATTTCTTTTCAGGTTCTAAAATTAGATTCTCATGATGGCTGCACAACTTTGCAAATATACTAAAAATCACTGAATTATATGCTTTATATGGGTGAACTTTATGTTATTTGAATTATATATCAAAAAAAGATTTTAAAATAACTAATGACTTTTTTATTTATTCAAAATAATAATACTTTTCAGTGTATTTGGTTAAAAGCATTTATAATTAAAATTAATTTCAATTTCCCTTTATTTTTATTAATCTGATTAATAGAAAATTTAAAATTACACGTGTGGCTAACACTTAATTTTTGTTTCACAATTTTGATCTAATAAGTCAGGCATTAAAAAAGTAATTACAAGTGTAAAGAATATTATGGAAGGAGAAGTTTTATAGGTTCTTTGATACTATTATTTTTGCTTTTTGTAAACACTGATAAAAAAAAGAAATTCCTAAGAATTTGTTAGGAAGATTAGGAGAAAAACCTGTACCTTCTCATTCCTGGTTTAGAACTCCTGTCTTCCAGCTTATAACTACCTTCATTGTATGTAAAGAACTCTAGGCTTTGATTGGTTGTTAACTTCAAAGATTTGTATCACATCGAGACTGATGAAAGCCATAGACACTCTTCTCAGGTTGGGGGGAATAAATTTATGAATGATGATGAAATCTGTTGCTTTGTGCATATAATACCTATGCATACTTCTGCCAAAAGCAAGTGGACTTTTTTTTGATGGGGGAAAACATCCTTCCCCTTTGCTATTTGGGAGTGTGGGGTAAGGGCTATTTCCTTTTCCAGTCACATGATTGGTGCAGGAATGAATGCTTTACTTTATTTGGCCTACCTTGGAGACTTTAGGAAGGAGAAGCTTCTCCTTTGCTGAACTCAAAGTAGGAAATCTTCTGTTTTACAGAAGATTTTGAGGGCTATCACCTGGAGACAGGTGATCTGAAAGATGAAAAAGAACAGAAACCCTTAAATATCACTTCAACCTCCAGGTCCAGTTTTAAACTAATTTGTCAGTTAAGAAATTCAATACATTCATTTTTTGGCTAAGCAAATTTGGGATGGATTTTCTGACATTTACAACAGAAAGAACCCTGGTTGTTATCCAGACAAAACATAAGGGGGTTTTACAGATATCTTTCAGCACATCCACAGGCTTCATCTTGAGGATCCCTAGAATATATCATTGGTTTAGTTGGGAGGATTGCTTTATGGGCTTGAATAGTGCATAATTAATCAACTTAAATCATACATTTTCTTTGTGAATCGTCCTGTGTGCTTCTTTGGGAAGGATGGGATTTATAAATTGAGAGTCCTGTATCTTCTGTTTTTCTTGTGAGGGAAGGGGGCCAATCACAATCACATCCAATAATTAGTTGAATGGTTTGCAACTTAGACTTTATCAAAACCACCCATTTATTTATATTGTGATGGTCCTTGGACCACACTCCGAGAATACTGAAATAGGAATATACGGTTTTTATCTTTTCCCATACCCCTCCTACAACCCTCATTCCACATAACCTCAGAGTCACTGTTAGAATTTAGTTTGCATATCAAATTAAATTATAGGTGCAGCAAAGTGACTTCTAAGATTTTGTTTGCATAGGGTCCTCTATGAATAATATTGAGAATTTTGTAGAAGATTTGGGTCTGTGGCAAATTCTGTCATCAGAGTTTGGAAACTGTGAGACTATGTGTGGAATTCTCTCCTACCTTATGAGTGAGGGGGGAGAAAAGGACTTTTGTAGAATAGAGCTTAAACTAAAGTAGATTCATGGGCATCTATCTGCACTGGGGGACAGAAGTCATCTGATGTACAGGGGCAGAGCACCTGTGAATTCAAAGACCAGTTGTATCATAATATCCATTACTAGTGGTTTGCACTAGGGCTATGATTTAGCTGCTTTGTGGAAGCAACTACACTACAGCGGTCCATGTTCAGAGGGGCCTAACAGCTTTTGGAAGGGGTTATGTGAGGAGAGAAATATTGTGGACTTCATAGAACAGAAAAGTATCCACTGCAGAAAGGTGCTACTGCAGCTGCTTGATATAAGGACTAGAAAGCCACAGCTAAAATCTCATGGGAGCATTTGCTGGGAGTTATCACAGATTTATTAAACACTATCTGTACTCAAGGATTTCCTAACTTCAAGAGCATAGTCAAAGAAGCCAAGACATGGCTCCCCTAAGAGATCTTGAAATCTGGAAGGAGACCGAGCAGTCTTGAGTGCCTAACCTATCCAGGGGAGATAACAATATCGGTCTGACAGGGTCCTTTTGAAAAGTAAATACTGCACTCTTTTATAATATAAAACTCTTAGTCATGGAACATGGCAAAAATGTCAGTAAGTGTGTCATTGATGATTATTCTCATTTCTTCATTGTGAATCAAGAGATATGGAAGAATCTGCATGCTCTGATAGGAGAAGAATTAGACAACCATTATCAAGATGTGTGGTTCAGTTGCAAGAAAGGGAGAAAGGGGCACCATGAACTCTTGGGGACTGTCTTTATTTCTCTTGGATTCCTAACTGAGACTTAGGAATGAGGGCTCCTTCATTCATTTCCAGATGTTTTTTCAATTCAAATGTGTGTGTGTGTGTGTGTGTGTGTGTGTGTGTGTGTGTGTGTTTTAATATCTCCCCAAGAAATTATAATTGCTTACTTGGCAAGTTTTCCAAATGTGACTGGGATCCAAATATGTGACTTCGATGATCCATTGTCTTACGTGACTGACATTGAGCCCTCATTCTGTGCCAGGTGCTGCAGTTAGAATACTTTATTACCTAAATTATACAACATACATAGTATTTTTATCCCTATTTTACAGATGAAGTGAATGAGGCTAACCTTGCTCATCACATAGTTAATAATTATTAGAGCTGCAATTTAGTCCTAGCCATCCCTGTTCCAGAGGCCACATTCCTACCCACTGTATTTTTATGATCTCTTAACCTCTTGGGCCATTCCTGATTCTAGAGATACAGAATAACAGAAATGGAAGATTTTGTGGCACCCTGATTAAACCTGACTCCCATCCCCTGAAATACAAGGAAGGTCCACCCACATCTGCCACATACCCCTGCCATCTACCCATTATCATCTGCTTAGTTAATCCCAGACTGGGTTAGATATTTCATTGTTAACCTTCACCATCAAAAGCTTTCACAATGTTCACAAAGCTTTCACAAAAGTCCACAATGTTTCTCTCCTCACATAACCCCTTCCAAAAGCTTTCCTCTTTGTCTCTGGAATCTTGTAGTCATCTAGATGTGAATCAATTGGGGAGTTAGATAATTAGTAAAAATGTACATCTCTAGGTCCCACTCCTGGAAATTCAGAAGCAGTTGATCTTGTTGGTGCCCCAAGCATCTGCTTTTGTAAGTGCCCCCAGTGTTTCTGATTTATGTTTTTGGATCATTATGAGGAATATTGTTGTATATAGATTAATTTGTCAGAAAATGTGGTTTTTTTATAATAATTTTTTATTATGTTATGTTAGTCACCATACAGTACATCCCTAGTTTTTGATGTAAAGTTCCATGATTCATTACTTGTGAAAATGTGGTTTTTGTCCTTAATATTAGAGTTGTGTTAAATACACAGACATGGGGCACCTGGGTGGCTCAGTCGGTTTAGGTATCTGACTTTTGATTTCTGCTGGGGTTGTGATCTTAGGATTGTGAGATTGAGCCCTGCATTAGGCTCTGCACTTGGTGGGGAGTCTGCTTAAGATTCTTTCCCTCTGCCCCTCCCCCTGCTCTCTCTCTTTCTCTCAAATAAATACATAAATATTAAAAAATACACAGAATAGTAATATGAGCAGATATAAATGATCAAATTTATATAAACTTTGATATACAAATTTAAGTATATTTTTTTCCAATATTAGCTATGTGACCTTTTCTAGTTATAGACTTGCCTATTGAGACCATTTTATCTTTTTCAAAGCATTTTCACATTTTAATTTTATCATGTGGAATTTAAGAAATCCAAATGAGGAGAATATGTGTCATCCCCCATTTTACAACTGAAGAAACTGAGGCTGAGCAAGGTTAGAGGACTTTTCTGGGTTAATTAGGCTTGTCACTATTGATCTTGACTGTGTTTATGCCACAGGATGCTGCCTTAAATTGCAATCAGAATTATCTCCAGTAGATAGAGATATCTTTAAAGGCCATCCTCTAACTCCTAGGACAGAGGGCATCAACAATGTCTTGGGTAAAGGAGGGTCATCTAAAGGCACCTTGAGTGTGAGGTTCCTAAAGAGACCATATTCAGAGAAACTCTTCTACAAATAGTACAGCCTGCTTTTGATGTTCCCAGCTCCGTCTTTAGTGGTCAAGCTCTAGCCAGAAGATAAGGAAGAGAGCATGGAAAGAGTTCAGAGATCCTCTAGTCCAAACCATTCATTATTCACAAACACAGAGCCCAAGAGGCAATGTGTGTTCTGTCCACAGTGGCTACAGTGAGTTAATGACAGATCCAGTGCCAGGATGTCTGTCTCCTGAGGCTCCACAATAGGGTGGAGTGAACCCTGGGATGAGAGTCAAATAGACTAGGCTTTGAAATTTGCCTTTGTCCTTCACTGGGTTTGTGACCTTGGGCAAGTCACTTAACATCTCCGAACCTCAAGCTCTTCATCTGTGAAGTGGGGATAATAATGCAAAACCCCATGGACTAGTTTTTCAAATTACTGATATTTCAAAACAGTTGGCCTGATTCAGGGTAGTTCTCAGTGAATGATGGTTTTCTTTCTTACCTGGTTTCCCTTTTGATTCAAAGCTCATTTTTCAGGCCAAGCCTAACACCAAATAATTTGTTCCATGGCTCTTTCTATATATATCATTTCTTAGATACTGCCACATTTGTAAAGGAATATCCTACTACATATTCATGAATGCAAATTGGACTCCAGGGCTGCAGCCTTTGACTCTACAAATTTAGATCTGGCTATTAACAGAAGTGGCTCTGGATTATATTAGCCAGGCGCAGGAGGGAAAATGGCCAGGGAACACCAAATAAACCTTTCTTCCTGATTATTTTTGGTTTTGGGAGGAGCAGAAGGAAGTGGGAGTCTCTGTGAGATGGACTCCTATAGAATCACCAGCACCCCAGGATTGTAAATGCCATCAGGCTGGGAGTGTTGCTACTTTATGCACTACTCTTGGTACAGCAGCTGACACATAATAATATACAATTACTAGTAGAATACATAGTTAATATGCATTGAGGAAAACGATTTCTAATTTTAACTTTTAATAGTTTCCCACATCCTATTCATGGCTCATTTATTTCTTTTTGATTAGTTTTGTCTCTCCAGCTATGCTGTAACCTCTCCGAAGGCAGGTTCTAGTAAAATTAGTCACACAAATAGCTCCAAGTTGTAAAGCATCTACTTCTAGTAGATAAAGTATCTACTTCTAGATGTGCCTCAAACAGAATCCTCCCCACACTTTTTATTGTTGATCATTATTCCCACATGACAGATGAAGAAACAGGGAGATTAAGTAACTTGCCCATGATCACACAGCCTGTTCATAGCAGAGCCAGTAGTTGAATCCAAGCCCCATATTCTTCACCACCACACTTCTTTAACCCACACAGTGTTTTTCAGACAGTTTGCACATTGCAAGTATTGAATATGGACCATGATCAGTGGAGCTGGATGAAGTAAAAATCTGGCATGAAGAAAATGCCGTTTTCTGTCTGTTTCCATTCTGTGCAGCCCTTAGGCTCTTCTACAGCTGTCCATGGTGCTGGCTCCCCATTGCCAAACCCTATCCAGGTCTGTCTATCCCAGGAAGTGCCTTCTTGCAGTTTCCCTGACCAGTTCTTTTCGTGAAAATTTGCTTTGTTGTATTTTGTTAGCTGTCATTTATAAAATGCTTATGCTGAATCCATATTATGATCATTTTATAGGGTAAATTATTTAATTTTCACTGTAACCCTATGAGACAAGTTTTATTACTATTTCCATTTTAAAGATGTGGAAACTGAGGCTCAGGAATTTTAAGAAATGGGATCAAGGCCATAGAAATATAATGCATTCCATTGTCCCCTTCTATTTGTTCTTTGTTCTTGGGTCAAAATCTTAAATGCATAATGACTGAATGGTCTACTGTACTAACCATACCTTAGAGTTATATGTTTTGAAGATTTCAAATGACACCTCACATTTGATCTTAACACCAGCTCCAAAGAAAGAAAATATAATCGTGATCAAACAACTTGAGTGATAATTAGCAGCAAGTAAAAGTCACAGGGATGAAAGACCTTGGTGTCCTCTCTTTACCAAGCACTGCCTGCCCCCCTCCAACCTGCTGCACTACACAACCCTTCCAGGCTGCACTTCTGCATTGTCTCAGAGGCCTTTCCACAAACAAGTGTCTGAAAGTGGATATTGCAGACCCAAGGACCATAGGGAAGATATTTGGTACAAGGAATATCTTTGGTGTTTCTTAAGTGTCACCACCAGGCTGTTGCCTTGCTTAATTAAGGTCAACCTTCTCTTTAACCCACGTTAAACTGACACTAGACTTGGGTTGTGTTGGAAAGGTATTAAGACATGTAGTCTTGTGAGTCCTGGAGAGTTTGGGAATCAAAACTCAACTTCCTTGCTGTGAAGAAGCATTTATTTGAAGTGCAACATTTCCTTTTATTTCACTTCCATTACCTTTTGGCATGCTAAATTAAATTGAAGTAATTTGATTAAAAATTGAATATATTTCAATTATGTTGAAATAGATTTATTCAATATGGCCATTTTTCCACTCATGTATTTATTCTTAATGAGTAGACAGACAGTAGAAATGATGTTCAACAAATGGTAGTGTTACTTTTCCCCTCCTTGGGATCTGAAACTTTCAGTGATTTTATTTTAACTTTATTTTTTGGGGTATACTTTTATATTACATATTTGTTAAAAGTTTAAAACTATTTTATTTTCAGAAATCATCACTTAAGAAAAAATAAATTAGTGTGTGTGTTTCCCGTGGCTGCTATAACTGCCACCATTAAAACAACTGAGATTTGTTTTCTCATGGTTCTGGAGTCCAAAAGTCTGAAATCAGTATTACTGGACCAAAATGAAGGTTCCACAAGGCCATACTTCATCTGGAGGCTTTAGTGGAGAATCTGTTCCTTGCCTCTTTCAGCTATGATGACTGCTGGCATCACCTCAGTCTTCAAGGCCAGTATCTTTAAATTCTCTCTGCTGCATCTTCACGTTTCCTTCTCTTCTATGTCTAACCAAATTTCCCTCTGTCTTCCTCTTTTAATTATACTTGTTACTGCATTTAGGGTCCTGCCAGATATCTAGAATGACCTTCTGATCTCAAATTCCTTAATTTAAGATATCTGAAAAGTCTGCCATGTAAGGTAATATTTACAGATTCTGAGATTAGGACCTGATATTTTGGGGCACCATTATTCAGTGTACCATAAATAGTTTCCAAAGGGAGAATGATAACCAATGAAGATTTCAGACCTGCTTTGTAAATGGATTCATGCAGTGTGAAGCCCTAATTTCATACCCTGCGTCAGCTGTGTGTCTATAATTAGATGACTGGCCAATTTACCTGGCGGGATAGTTCTAGTTTAAATCCATTGCCTATAGAATTATTAATACACCCTCTTTACCCTCAACAGTGTTTTGGTTTATGTAATAAATTATATAGCTACCTTCCATATGCTATAGCATATGTCCACAAAGCCAGGCTCTTTTAGGTTTATGGGAATCATGATCTTGGTGCCAAAGAACCTTGCTGGGGACAAAGTGGACACCACACTCCACCATATCCCCCTTCTAAAAGAAGCTGCCAAATGATAATGAGAAGGAATGTCAGCAGACTCCTCAGTGGGTCTAAGGATGTGTGCAGGCAGAGTGGCTGATGATAGGCATTTAAGTTGCTGTAGGCTCTTTTGTTTTCACTTGCCCCTGTAATAGTGTCTGTAATTGCAGAATAAGGGCAAGGGCATTCATCTGGTGATGTTCTCTGCTTGCCCACATGGACACAGAAAAACTTGGCATCTTCTCTTTCACCACCACTATCAATAAATTTGCTTGGCACTTGGATGACCTCTGGGCACATAATCCTAGAAGGCTGATGCTCCGTCTATGTTAATATAATCTTCTACCTTTTAATTCATATTGAATTCATTAATTTAAGATTTAAGAATAAGAACAGGCACTGGTAGGAATGCTCCAGGAAGGGTATCTTCAGCCTGTCCCATTGTAGATCATTTGTATAAATAGTTGACTTCAGACGGTTTTGATTTTTTTTCTTTCTTTCTTTCTTTCTTTCTTTCTTTCTTTCTTTCTTTCTTTCTTTCTTTCTTTCTACCTTATTTCCTTCCTTTCTCCTGCTAAATAGCCTTTCTATTACTAGTCTAACTTAGATACTACTATTATACCTTCTTTGTAGGTAAGAAATCCTAGACTCAAGTATGTTAAATAATTTACCCAAAGGTTACTCAGATGTAGGCTAAGCTGCAATCAAATCTGAGCCATGTAACTCTGGAGTCCACACTGTTAATCATTCTAGTCTATTGCTCATCTCCAAAATAGGCTAATTTAAAAATGGACAACTTTTGGGGCATCTGGGTGGCTCACTTGATTAAGCATCCAACTCTTGATTTCAGGTCAGGTCATGATCTCAGGATTGTGGGATCAAGCCCCATGTTGGGCTCCTCACTTAAAAGGGAGTCTGCTCTCCCCCACTCTCTCTCTCTTTCAAAATAAATAAATACATCCTTAAAAAAATAAAAATGGACAACTTTACAAGCTATAAGGTTCAGAGAAGTCATCTCTGTACTAACAATAGTCAGGACTAGTTCTCTGGAAGCTATGGTTGGGTTTGGAGAGATCTAAGCTCAAGCAATGGGATCAGAGAACACTAAAAATAGAGGCCAATTGATAGCATTTAACTTCAAATAAATAGCCTGCAGATCAGGATTTAAGGAAGGTGATGATGTTACAGAAGAGTTCCAGGAGACTAATAAGCAATTAAAATAAAAGTGTGGAAACCGGAAAGGAAGGCATCCTTGGTAGCTTGTTTAAAGGCTCTCATCTGTGGTAGCAGGACGCAGAAAGCTGAGGACCAGGTACTGAGTCAGAGTGGCTAAGCAACAGAGAAGATTAAAAGCCCAACTAAGAGAGGTCTGTTTTGCTGAGGACTGACAGGGAAAGGATGGGACTCTTTCAGGGAAGATCTGGCTGCTCCAAATCCCAGCAGACAGATTTTGTTGTCAGCTCATTAAGGATTTGCCTCACTGCAGACAGCCACCTCCCGTAAGGGCATGACCAAAACCCTGGCCATTTTAGCCCAACAAGGGTCTACTCAAACAAGCCTAATGTACTCCAGCATCTCCAGTGGGGTTGGCCAAGGTCTTATACAACCTGCTTTGCAGTTAGATTTCACCCTCCTACCAATCTCACTTCCTCCAACACTTCCACAGGTGTTTATCCCTGATAGGTATCCAGCATGCCAAATTCCACCTTATTATCTGTTTCTGAAATACCAACATTCAGTAGACCCTGAGAATCCTCAGGCCCAACTCTACTTTGGACAGAATTAATATTCTTCCTTCCCCCACACTAAGGAGAAATTCTGTAGTCAGAAGGGTAGAGTGTCCTAGATACTCTAGGACAAGAAAGGAGGACCCTCTTAAGAAGCACCTGTTGTATACCAGGCCTATTGCTAAGTATGGTCTGACTTACCATGCAGAGACCTCATTTCTCTTTTCCTTAATTAGGTTCTGGTGCCTAAGCACTGCTTTCTGGAAGCAGACAGATGGGATACAAACTATAGAGTATTCAGTTGGCTAAGCATTCTTGGATTTTTGTTGGCTTACTCACACAGTGAAGTGTGTTAGATCAAAATGTTCCCAAAGCTGACACCTTCAGAATGCTTGATCACCAGCTGCCAGATTTGGAACAAAAACATCACCACTTCCCAGTCTTTCGGGTAGTATTCATTAACCAATTCTAGAGAATCACATGGCTCTGAGTTTTTTCATCCACCCATTCTGACCATTTAAACGTGTAACAACAAAGTACAGTTCAGCTGGGCTTGCCACAGCTGTGTGGGATTGGTGTCACTTAGTTGCTTTACAAAAAGGACTCCTATAAGAGGGGTAGGAATCACATATGTTCCATACCATTTCTATCTTGGAGAATGACAATCCTAACAACCTTGCTGTCCTCTACCACAAAATGCTACATGGAGAGGTGTGCATCATCTTTAGAGCTGCTACCATTTATAGCATTGAGTCAAATTTCATGGGTCTCTATTTGACAGATTTAATGTCCAACAACTCCTGGGGAAAATTTATCCAAAGGGTCTGGAGATGAAAGAATTTGCCTGTCTGCAAAGAAGAGTGAGTGAAACATTTCCACACAGAGTCTGCAGCAGGTTATAACCCATAAATCTATCAGCAAACTTTATCCTTCATGTGCGTGAAATTATGCAAGCTCCTTTTTTTCTTTATTGTCATTTGAATTATGCACTCTGTATTATAGATAGATCAACTCTTCCTAGGCAGCTATAACTGAGCTGTTGGAAGACAGGGATATGTTTTATTTTTATGTCAACCTGCTTTGATTCAGTGCTTGGGATGACATATAATCAGATATCAAGTTAAAAAAAGTTCTGTGTTAAGTGTAAAACTCCTTCCATCATGACCAATGAGATGTAATTGGTGCTATTGACAGCACTCTGGTCTACATTGATTTTCCTATCAGCCTGAAGTCTGATAACAATTTTTTTTCACCCTGACTGCTTGGTTATGAACCATCACAAAGGAAAACTTATGTAAATTATAAGTTGTTATATGTAGCCATGCTGCTTTTCCAAAAGAAGCAAACTTGGGCATACGTTATGTGCTACAACATCATAATAATTACCACTTAGTCACTGTAAAGTGGGGTTGCTGTGTATGCTCATCAGACACCCCCTAATCTATTTTGCCAGTTGTTTGACCAGAAGAAAAAGGACATTTTTCTTATTCTTATAAAAGTAGCATGGACTTGCAGAAGGCTTGCTACTGTGTGATCACATACTGAAAATTTAATGCACTATCATGTTTAATTTGTGTGAACTCATATAAGGTAAATATTATTACTCACAATATACAGCTGCAGAAGATAATCCTTATAGAAATGATGCAAATCAACCAAAGTCAGAGAACCAGTAAATAGAAGACTCATTTCAAGTCTTGGGAAACTGCAGAGTCCTGCCTTATTTCCCCTCAGCTGCAAGGTCTGCACTGCACTTCAGTGAAGGCTTTCTATAGAAAGGAGCTGTGCCTTTTCATTAGATACCAATTGGCTTGTCTGCAACTCTCCCAAGCTGTTGTAGATCCTTTTGCCTATAGTTTTCTTGGATAATCCCAAAGCATTAGCCAGTCATAAGTGAAACTTGAAAGAAAGAAAGAAAGAAAGAAAGAAAGAAAGAAAGAAAGAAAGAAAGCTTTGCGTAGTTTGTTCCTTCAAATCTTTTCTTTTACAATTAATTGAGGGGTTCTGATCTTTTGGGAAAGAAAGAAAAAGAAGTACATGTGAAAGCATTGGAGGAGGAGCCATGGAAAATCTACAGAGAGATTTCATGGGAATCTAGAAAGAGCTGAGCCCTGGAAATGTCAGCAATAGAACCTCCAGAAGGACAGCCCCAGAATGTGGCTGCTCTCTCTCTCAACTTATCTCTTCCGTGTGATCTCTCCAAACTCATTAACTTGCCTTTGATCAGCATCTTCTGGGACTTCTTTATGACTGTGTGGTGTACATGGGTTGGTGATCTCCACTTCCATGGACCTCTCATTTCTAACATTTGGGATCAGAATTTCCCTCTGTTCAAATTCCCAATGGAAGCATTCTGGATTTTGAGACAGAAGTTGGCCAGTCCATGGATGGACCACTTATAATATCAAATGTAACCTTTGGGTTGGGATGGGAGAAGGTGAATAGCAATATGGTGCTGTGGTATAGCACACACTCTACAGGGTATAGTGGCTGAAGACCTACATAACAGCAGTGCTTCAGCCCCTGCACGTCAGCTCTGCGCTTACTCCATTCTCTTGTTCTCACCCTCTACTTCAAACATCTTCCTCTATCTGTTCTCCTTGGTGGTAGGTCCCATGGGCATCACTCCTTTTTCTGACAAGCTTACGGATTGGCAATAACATTTTAAGTGATCCTCTAAGTTCTTTTGTGGCACTCCTTGAGATGCTGTTTCTCATACAAATTCTTGAACCCCATCTAATCACACCCAGTTTTGATCCTTTTCTGATAAGTTTTTGCTTATCACTACTATTTCTACTACTATTCTTATTACTACTATGATGACAATGACAACTACTGTGACTGTTACAATACTACTACTACTATTGCTACTGTTGCCACTACTACTAACATGTATGTAAATGTACAAGCTATTAGACACTCTTGTGTTATTTTTATGTGTTAGCTCAATTAACTTCTTGAAAATCTTATGTGGTAGATAATATTATTGTTCCCATTTTGTTGATAATTGTATGAAGCTTTGGTGAAAGTAACTATGATATCCAAGGCTGCACAGTTTTCGGAGTGTGTTCCAGATGTATCTGACTCCGGAGCTTGTGTTCTTAAGCACAACATTGCCCTTGTAAATGACTAAAAACTGGACAGTTAATACATAATGCTGATTGAGTGTCCTATTTATGCGGAACCATCTTTCTGTTTCTTCATGTGTAATATGAAGTCTTATCTTTACAACTAGACTTTGAACCTATTGTGCGTGGGAACAATAGAATACATGTCTCTAGTGTCTTCTGTAACACATCCTACTTGGAAGCACAGATAAAACTCGCATATACTTACTGTCTGTCTGCACCTACATTTTTCTTCAGCTTTAAGTTCCATCAAAAATAAGCTATAGCTAAATTTTTCTTCTGTTCAACTCCAATATTGACTTTCCAAAGATAAGAAAATTTTCTGAGCTCTAGACCCTGACTATGAAAAATTCTCAACAATAGGGTGCCATCATCTGCCTAATGCATTTATTCTGAACTGGTAATGATAGAAACAGTAAATGTGATTGTCTAGTCCAGGCTGTGCTGTAATAACTAACTTAAGGAAATTGCACAAGAATTAAAAACCTAAAACCAGCTAAACCAAAATAAAGAAAACACACATTTAGCCTTGTTGCACTGAGTAGTGAGAAAAAGTAGCACCTACATATTAACATTTCTAAACTAAAGAAAGACTCTCAAACATCTTTTTATCATTGTTAACTGGTTGAAACAATGAAATATCCTTCTTTCTGTTTTCTCAACTTTGCTACCTTCCCAGCAGGTGGGTTGGAACATGCTTGGATCTCTGTTCTGTGACTGCCAAGATAATAACATGAAAAACACAAGAATGGCTTTGACCATTAGCTTATGTGTCCCTAGCCTCAATTAACCATGAACTATATCTGGGAAATGGCTTTTAGGACTAACAGATACATAAGCATGTGAGATTGCTCTTATTTTGAAAGGTCTCTTATTCACAAGGTTTAGGGAAGAATGGGAAAAGGTAAAGAGAGAATAGGATCATTGTTCACAGATGTCTCCATTGACTTAGCCTCAGGTCTTTACTTTTATTTCAGTCAATCTCTGAGCTGCAATAGAAGGGAAATTTGGAGCTGAAGATCAGGGGATGGTGCTGATTCTGCTAACTACCAACACGTAACTTGAGGCTAATTATTTAGTTTTTTGGTCTCAAAATTTTTTAAAAATTTAATTAACTCACCTGTAAAATAGGATAAATAATTTCCATCCTATTTTTCCACATGGCTGTTGTGAGGATCTAATAGGTTAATAGACACTTAAACCCTATATAAAATTACAAACCCAAGTAAGAATTATTATTATGATTTTATTATTTCAGTCTACTATACTGGCTACCAAATAGCTTAAGAATGCAGAAATATGGGGCGCCTGGGTGGCTCAGTCATTAAGTGTCTGCCTTTGGATCCCAGGACCCTGGGATCAAGCTTCACATCAGGCTCCCTGCTCAGTGGGAAGCCTGCTTCTCCCTCTCCCACTCCGCCTGTTTGTGTTCCCTCTCTTGCTGTCTCTCTAGCTCTGTCAAATAAATAAATAAAATCTTAAAAAAAAAAAAAAAGAATGCAGAAATACTTTTTTTTCCTGTGGTCAAATAGGACAAATCTTGTCTTTTCTCTAAGGAACTTTTTTTCTGCCTAGAAAACAAAAGAAAAAAAAGATAAATCCTTCTGTTATTATTTTGATATGCCCTGAAATAATATGACATCTGGATTCTCTCTCCTTCTACACTGCTCTTCATCCTATTTCCATTTTCTGAAGCCATACAGAATACCTGAAAACAGTCCAAAGAATATTGATAAATTCCTCTTCCGATTCCGTTCCTCCATACACAAAATAATTTGAATTTATTTGTTTCTTAAAAGATTTTATTTATTTATTTGGGGGGGGGAGAGAGAGAGATCATGAGCGGAGGGAGCAGAGAAGAGGGAGAAGCCGACTCCCCACTGAGCAGGGAGCCCCATGTGGGGCTCAGTTCCAGGACTACAAGATCATGACCTGAGCCAAAGGCAGATGCTAACTGACTGAGCCACCCAGATGCCCCCAAATAGCTTGTATTTAAAAGAAGCCTTCACTGATGACTAAAAAAGTCTTGGGCCCATTGTAGACATGGATTTTTGAACCAGTAAATTTTGATACCCCCCAAATCTTACCAACAAATAAGGGCTCATTGTGCTTGTGACAGACAAATAAGTCATCATCCCTGTCCCCCATTAAACTGTGTTGTTAGGTAAAAGTCTTGGTGGGTGTAGTATGGTGGGTCAGATCATAGGCTTCAGTATCTTACCAACATGGATTTTAATTCTAAAACCAGCAATCATTAGCCACGTAGCTTTAGGCAAGGAACTTTAACATATTGAGCCACATTTTTCTCATCCCTCTAAAAAAAAGGATGTTAGTAATACAATCTATCTGACAAGATTGTTGTGAAGGTTAAACGAAGTATGGTACTTAGCACCATATCTGACTCATAGTATGTCCCCACAGGTTGTGGTTATTATAATTTCATTGCTGTTTTTATTTGGTGAATTAGTAAGCATGAAGTTGATCTGAAATGATACAAGTCTTTGTATGTTTAGGACACCCAGGTAGCTCCCATTTCCCATTTAACTCTCTTCACGGCCTTTGCCGGGCTCTAGTTTTTCCCAGGACTCTGTGCTTCAGTTAAATGACCAACCTAGAGGTAATTTCCTCAGGGGCTTCTTGAAGGTCAGAGCCCACTCTGTGGGGAGCTGTCCTACTCAACAGAAGAGGTTGAGGCCAGGGGATTATGATTGCATTAGCTCAGAACCTGGATCTCTGGCAGGGGATAACCCTTTTAGTTTTCTTCAAGTAACATCTCATTTACAATTGATAAGATTTAAGGATATTCCTCATCATCTGCCACCTGATTTAATGAAATATCTTGTTAACTAACACAGTGATGCCTGAAATGTCTATTGATTCTAAAGGCCGTCATCATGAACCAAGTGTAGTGCCACACTCAGTGAAATAAGCCAGACGCTGACATCTTAAGCACAAGTAAACTAAGAAAATATTCTCAGTGAAACGTTTGAATGGCAAAATGGACAGTTACCAAGGTCTGTGTCTCCTTGCTCATTCCACATCCTCCAATCTTGTGTAGATTTAATGTCATGGCTCAGCATGGAAAATGAAGGCTAGTGCTTAATTACTTGTTGGTCCTTTATTTGAAAGAGTACTTGAAACACTTGGAAAGTAGAAAGATATGACTGTTTCAATGGGCACTTAGCCAAGAAAACATATGAGATTTGTGTGAATGCTGGGGTCCCAATGCCTTTGTATGTCATTTCTGCTGGGGTGGAGAGCTCTTGGAAAAAAGAGCTGTTTCTCTTGCTATTTCTCACAACTGTAATTTGGGGAACTATTTAATGAGGGGCTCTTCAGCGCACTTGAGAAGTCATTAGGCAATTGATTTATTGAAAATGACCTTTAGACTTCTTTTGACCAGTAGAGTGAAGAGAATTTCTTTAAAAATTTAAAAAGAATATATATTTGTTTGGGAAAGTAAAATTAATACAATAACAATGCAGTGAATAATTGCCGGGAATGGTCAGATTACTCCAAACTTTGCTGTGAAAGAGATGAGAAGGAAAGGGGGTCAACGCTCAGAGATGAAGACCCTTTGCTCTTCTTTGCTCCCACTTTTATTGGTCCTTCAGGATAATCACAAATCCTTATTACTGTTCCTGAAGCACATGATGTGTGACAAGGGGTCTTACTGAAACTGGGAGGGTGTGTTAACGGGGAAGATACGATATGCTAATTTGCGTGTTCTACAAGTTCTGCTAAACATAGCTTAAGGAACAATGCCTACATCTCTTAGATCACAGGGTGGCTGTTTGGGCTAGAAAAGTTTTGGGAAGGCAACTCCCCACGGCATTCCAATGGCAGAGTGGTCACGCAGGCCTTGGCATTCCAAAGACCTACTCCCTTCTCCAAAACCTTCCCTGTCCTCAGCAGCCTCCGGGTTACATTTTAGCAAGCCAGGTATTATGGCTGATTTCAAGCTCTACATTAACCCCAACAAATAATTACATAGGACTAATAATGATAAACAAGTAATTCGACACAGTTCACTTCCATTAGCTTGCTAGGCAATCACAATTAAGCCATGGAGTTAGACAGCATGAGGTAGGTAGTGCCTTGCTCCTCAAAGAGTGCCTACAAACGAACTGCAAGAAAATCACTCCTAGTTGGGGGTGGGGTTTGGTGTGGGGTGAGAGAATCAATGGGAGTTGGCAGCTGCCTGTAAAAAATGAAGTTGTAAGAGCCTCCTATGGAATGATATATTGGATTGGTAAATTTGCAAACAGTGTACTGTATCTGCTTGGCTTTTCTTCTGAGGTGGTAACTGCCTGCAGGTCGGTGGGGTTCTCTTTTTCCCCTGCCTCGTCCTCCTCCAGTGCGGGGAGACCTGCCTGGACCAGTGCCTCTGAGTGCACGCATGGTCTTTCTAATTCTAGAGTCCAAATGGCAGACGTACTTGTTTTATGTTTGTTTTTATACTAAACTATGGATCCCTGCTTTGATTTTATCATAGTAAAACTTATATTTTGAACTCTCTTGGACCTTGCTCTTTTACTCAGAACCCAGGATGGGACAGAGGGCCTTTACTGAGTCTCCTGAGAACCTAATCCTTTTTTTTTTAAAGACTTTATTTAATTATTGAGAGAGAGAAAGAGAGAGAGAGCACACACGAGAGAGCAGGGGGAGGAGCAGAGGGAGAGAGAGAGAATCTCAGGCAGACTCCACAATGAGTGTGGAGCCCAATGCGAGGTTCAATTTCACTACTGAGATTATGACCTGAGCTGATATCCAGAATCCAGTGCTCAGCTGACTGAGACACTCAGGCATCCCAAATCTTATCCTTCAGGGAGACTTTTCTTGCTTAAATTTACCCATTACTCACTCATTAGTACAGAGCAATGCACAGACCTCCGCATACTTCTTTGGATCTCATTACACCCAGCATACTCTGTTTGGAGAATCAACTATTTTATTTGATAGTGACTTTCTTCTACTCATGATCCCCCAGCAGTGTTAGATTCTCTTTTCTTTTGCAATCCCCTCTCTCTCTCTCTGATTTTCTCTTCACAAATACTGCCTCTCCTCAATCCAGGATTTATTTTTAATTTGTTTCTCCTTAGTGTAAAGTTGTTTGTTCTTTCAAGCATGATGGGTTTTCTTTCTTAATTGAATGATGTCCTTTAATTTATGTCAAAAGAGAGACACAAAGGAATTCTTTGGTATGGGAAGTCTTTCCCTTTAAGTTCCTGGGCAAAGAAATGCTACCTTCATGGGCTTTCCTATTTTTTTTTTTCCAATTAATTAGTTGCACTTTCCATTCATCTCCCAGAAATTGTTTCTTTTAATGTTATTGAAAGCTAATGTTGTTATGCCTTATATAAGTAGTTTATGGGTTATTATTTCTTTTGCTAAATTGAAGCCCCTAAAGGCAGGAATTATTGAAGTTTTCATTTCCCTTGTATACATCTGGGTTCTAATCCAATTCTGGAAAGAGCATGTGGTCTGGGTCATCAAAGTCCTCATGCTTCTGTGCTCAGGATCAACATAATCAGGCCTGTGGATGGATGTTGAGAATGGACCTGTACACAGTGGTTGAAGAGCCACACACAACAGCCCAGGGGGAGTGGCCCTGACTCTGACTGAAGGGGGGGGGGGGGGAACTGCACATGGGTAGAGCCAAGCTCAAAGTTGCTGTGGCATTTCTGACTGGAAGGACATCTGTCCAGTAGTACTGGCTACATGAAAGGTAAAATTGGAGGGCTTAAGAGTTTCCTTTTTTGGAAACAATTGGATACAATCTTTGGGGAGACTACTGAGTCAGAATTGATAGCGTTTACAGATTTACCCAATTTGTGAGAATCTGCTTTTGAATGTGAATGTTCATCCAAAAAAAGAGTTCATATAAAGAAGTTTGGGTGTTTATCCACAATAACTGTAGCTGAGAAAAATATCTGCATTTGGTGCCGATGAGGCAAGCACTAGGCAGCAAGATGCTCATTCCTTAATGACAAGATCATATTAAAACAAGGCAATTTAATTGCAATTATTGTAAAATAATATATTTATAAACTACTATTATATGCATTTATATCCTATAATACATTTTATTCCAGCCTGATACTGTATGTGCCTCATTATAGCATAAAGTACAAGGTCATTAACCTGCAATTTCACTTGCTATCTTGTTTATTATATGCGATTCTGCTCTGTGTTTAGTATGGAATTGTTGTCTCAGGTTATTTATTTGTTACTACTGATTTCTCCGCGAACCTCTGTAAGGCTCTGAGTACAGCTAGTTCAGCAAATGTGACCTGTGTGGTAAGCAAATGTCTTTCCTTAAACATCTGCAATGGGTCTGGAATGGGTTCTGCTCTTCACCCCTCTCTCCTTCCTCATATTTGTCTCTGATTGCTAGTGATTCTGGAAGCTCAATACATTTTTCCAACTTCTGAAACATTAGAGTTCTTGGCACCTTTACAGAGAACACTTGGAACACAGAAAAGCGAATTGTAGATAAACTCTAAGCAAAATGCTACTCCTCTTTTTGAAGCAAGCACATTACTAAGCTTTGGGTGGTCTGGTTTGGTGAGCTGAGTACAGTTAATATACGTAACAAGTGTAAAGTTGTGGGGTCAAATCCCCATGTTGATATAGCTTCTCCCAGATAAAACCTGTTTAACAAAATACACATGCAAACCTAGTCCAGGAAAGACATCACTGGGACACTCTTGGGGTTAAATATGTGGATAGAGCAACAGAAATCTGTCTCCACTGCTGGCAGGGTGACTGAATATTCTCATGAATTAGAAGGGAACTACTATTTACTATTTGTGCTATCAACGTGACAAGAACTGCTGAGTTTTTATTTCATATCTCAATCCAATTTCCTAACTCTTAAGGCTAGATATTACTAAAAACTTCATTTTACAGCCAAAGAAACTGAGGCTCAGGGAGGAACTGTTTGTTCCTTGTTCAAGATTACACGGTTACTAGATAGCTGACCCCAAAGCTCTCTGCCTCACAGCTCAGTGTCCTTTCAGCTTTACTACATGCAGTTTTCCAAGGTTAGTTGTCCTTTCTGAAGATTCATTCTGTCAGTTTCCTTTCCTCTGTGTAGTCCTGTGTTTACCACATAATAGTTTGCTGAAGTGTTTCACAGAGAAAGCAAGCAGAATTGGAAGAAAGTGCAGGGCAGTCCCAGTAAAAGTCCTATGATTGCTCACTCTGGGGTAGTGAATATTTTTGAGTAACTAGGTTTTCTTTATTTATGGAACAGCATGCCCCTATTTATTACCTCAAAATTAAAAACGAAGTTCTATTTGACTTTTTCCAAGATGAATTTTACTTCCTATCTTTTTTAACATAACCACTTTACATATCTATTTGTTTAAGTATCTGCCCTTACCACAGAATGGTGACTCCATAATGGCTGTGACATTGATGGTGATATTATGTGTCCCTTGCACGGGCAAAGATGCAAATGGCATACCAATATGACTCAATAACTATTGGATTAATAAATGCCAATTATGGTCATTATTTATGATCCTAGAACTTAATATAATGTGCCTTTAAGAGTATTGAAAAGTATAAGGCTATTTGTTCCTTATCCTAAAGATCTGTGTCCATTGTTCTCTTTTGTCTGTTTTGTGTGATTTTTCAGTTTCTTCTTCATTCTCAGCTCTTACCACTCCAAAGCCATTTAGTTTTCAGCATATGTCTGCCAATAGGAGGCATCTGCTGTTTTTAATATGAAAGCTAAAATGAATTAGGGAACTAGATGCCCTTCATTATTCAAACTTTGTAAAGGTTCAAAGCCTCTCCTAAGAGTGAGTGAATGTGTTTAAGTTGGAATTTATGACGTCTTCCACAAGGAAAGGAGATTTGACTACTCAAGGACACTTTTCTGAGCTAGCTTCTTGATCTCGATCTGCTTTAGGAAGTTGACAAATAAGTGATCAAGAAGGCACTGTTTGCACCCTCACTGCATCTTCTTGGCTCTTATCTGTTCATTACTTGTTGACCCAACTTCCAGCTGCCATCCCTGACTCTGTCTGTCTGGGGCTTTCTCTGACCACCAGAACCTACTCTGCCCAGAGACTCTACTGGCCAGATGTGCTGGCCTCCTAAAGAGGGGAGGACCCTCACCCAATGACCAACAGGACTGGTGCAGAAGTAACCCAGTTCCCCCCCCCCCCCCGTGTGATAACTCTGAGGTGTCCATTCCCTGCTGATTCCCAGATTTTCCTACTGTGACTGTTCTCCAGTCATCCATAATGCTAGCTTGTTTAACAACTTAATTCTGTTGGGGACACCTGGGTGACTCCATCGGTTAAATGTCCGACTCTTGGTTTCTGCTCAGGTCATAATCTCAGGGTCATGAGCTGGAGCCTCATGTCGGACTCTGAGCTCGCAGGGAGTCTGCTTGAGATTCTCTTTTTCTATCTCCCTCTACCTCTCCCAAGCTTATGCTCAATAAATAAATAAATAAATTCTTTTTTTTTTTTAAGATTTTATTTATTTATTCAACAGAGACAGAGACAGCCAGCGAGAGAGGGAACACAAGCAGGGGGAGTGGGAGAGGAAGAAGCAGGCTTATAGCGGAGGAGCCTGGTGTGGGGCTTGATCCCATAACGCTGGGATCACGCCCTGAGCCGAAGGCAGACGCTTAACCACTGTGCCACCCAGGCACCCCTAAATAAATAAATTCTTAAAAACAAACCAAAAAAACAAACAAACAAAAAAAACCTTACCTCTGTTGGCTTCCTACCTTTCGCTGTCTGGCTCTTCTATTCCCCTGCTTGTGTTTCCTGAAATTTCCTCCAAAAAGGAAAATGACCTGCACTTGCACCTTTGTCTCAAGGTCTACTTTCCAGGGGTTTTCAAACTAATGCACAGAGTTACAGATAAGTGAAGTGTTCCAGTACTTATAAAAATGGAATCACTTTGGTCTAAGGAGGTTAATCTTTGGTTATAAACCTCTTGAATTCCCTTCAGATTTCATCATTCAGGTTACCCCTGTGTATCTTAACTGTCCACCTTGTAAATATTAAAAAAGATGCATATTTTTGTCAGTAGATATGGCATGCTCACTGCAATATGGATTCAGAGTTGATGTATATGCTTTATGTATCAACTCTAGAAAAATGGTGCTGAGTCAGAATGTAAGGTGAAGGCAGCTGAGCAGCTGTTTGAATTTAGCATCAAGTCAGCACTTTAGAAGCTAGAAAGGAGAATTTGTTAGCACTTGTGGCCCTTAGACAGAAAGGTGACATTGCCTGAATAAATCACTGGTTTGCTCTTTTTGTCAGTGATACAGGGGAATTTGCTTTTTTTTCCTTTCTTAATTTGCTCAAGATTGGCAGTTTGAAGGGACAGTGCTATTGCACTGTAGCTGAAGAAAGAAAATAATTTAAAAAATGAACTTTCCATCTAGTGCTCACCTGTCTTCCTACAAAGCACCAAGCTCAAAGGTGGGAAGGGTAGAAGCACTGGCTTAGAACTCTCCCTCTATGAAAGACAACTGCAAAGACAAATGTGAATTTCATTGGAGGAAATACAGTCTTTTCAGCAAATGGTGCCAAGGAAACTAAATATCTATGTCAAAACAATGAAGTTGGGGGCCCTTCGGTGCCTCAGTTGGTTAAACATCTGACTCTTGGTTTCAGCTCAGGTCATGATGTCCTGGGTGGCACTTGGCAGGGAATCTGCTTGAAGATTCTCTCCCTCTACCCCTTCCCCATTTTAACACATGCATGCCTGTGTGTTCTCTGTCTCTGTCTCTCTCTCTCAAATAAATGGATACATATTTAAAAAGAAAACAAAACAATGAAGTTGGACTTCTGCCTTACATTGTACATAAAAATTTACTCAAAATGATCATAAGCCTAAATGTAATAACTAAAACTATGAAATACTAAAAAGAAAACCCAAGAGTAAATCTTTATGACCTTGAGTCAGGCAGTAGTTTCTTAGATATGAAACAAAAGCAAAATTGACAAAAGAAAACATAATTTGGACTTTACCAAAATTAACTACTTTGTATTTCAAAGGAAAACATCAAGAATATGAAAACACAAGTCACAGAATGGGAGAAAGTATTTGTAAATCACATATCTGATAAAGGACTTGTTTCCAGAATAAAGAAAGAACTCTTAAATTTAATAATAAAAGACATATAACTCAATTTAAAAAGGGGAAAAGTCAATGAATAAACGTTTCTCCAAAGAAGATCTACTGATTCTCAAATCAGTAGTCATTTGGGAAATGCAATTGAAACTATACTTAGCTACCACTTCGTACCTACCAGGATAGTTATAATCACAACGACAGATATAAGCAATTGTTAGTTAGTGGAGACATTGAAACCCTCAAAATTTGTTGATAAGAGTGTAAAATAGTGCAGCCAATTTGGAAAACAGTTTGGCAGCTTCTCAAAATGTTAGACACCGAGTTACCATATGACCCAGTTAATCTGTTCCTTTGTATATGATATGTCCACACAGAACTTGTACCTCAATTTTTGTAATAAT
The DNA here is from genome assembly GCF_023065955.2 of Ursus arctos. NCBI lineage: Eukaryota > Metazoa > Chordata > Mammalia > Carnivora > Ursidae > Ursus > Ursus arctos. The sequence continues at coordinate 20,113,005 of NW_026623089.1, forward strand.
ATCACTGATAGCCAAAAAGTAGAAAAAACCCAAATACCTGCAACTGAATAATTGATGATAAAAATCTCGTTTATCCATTCAATGGCACTAGTAAGCAAAAAAGTACTATAACAGTATGGATGAACCTTGAAAATATTATGTCAATTGGAGGAAGCTCATCCCACAAAACGTGTATTATGCAATTCCATTTATATAAAGTGGCCAGAATAAATAATTCTATGTGACAAAAGGTAGATTCATGGCTGCAAAGAGCGTGAGATGGAGGGATACAGGAATTGGTGAGTGACTGCTGATGTGGGGCTTTTGAGGGGGTGATAAAAATGTTTTGAAATTGATTGTAGTGAAGGCTGCAGAACTCTGTGAGTATATTAAAATTCATTGAATTTTATACTTTAAATGAGTGAATTGTATGGTATATGAATTATAGATCAATAAAGCTGTTAAAATGCTCATTGACTGTTTATATACAAATAATAATAATGTATCCTACTTAATATACTTAATAACTTTTGTATAAATAAAATGTATGAAAAATAATGTATTGAATGAATGAAAAATACTTAAAATGTATAAAAAATACTTAATAACTTTTGTATAAATAAAATGTATGACAACAATAGTATAGAATGTGGGAATAGAGAAAGCGAAGTGTGCTATTTTATATTTCTAAACCAGATATCAAAATATTTAATTTTAGGATTTTCATTTTGGATTGGGTTATTTATTTATTTATATGTATTTTTTACTGTCGTCTATCCTGTGCACTGTTTACTAGCATCTTAGCCTTCTACATTCTATCCAGTCAATGCCAGCATCCTCCTCCTCTACCCTCCCTACCTCCCTCCATTTGTGCCAATGAAAAAATGTCTCCAGATCCTGTCAATTGTCCCTTAGGGAACAAAGGATCCTGTTAAGAATACCCACCATACAAGAAGCAGCACAACCTGATTTCAGTATGATGTCTTAGTTTCCTATCTCTACTATAACAAATTACCACAAACTTAGTGGTATAAATCAACATGGTCTTATTTTCTTTATAGTTCGGGAGCTCAAATGTTCAAAATGTTCTTCCTGGGCTATACTCTAAGTGTCAGCAGGGTCGTGTTTCTTCTGGAGCCTCTTTGGAAGATGCCATTGCCTTGCCTTTCCCAGCTTTTAGAGGTGTTCCTTGGCCATGGGTCCTGCCTCTTGTCTTCAAAGCCTGATGTAACATCTACAAGTTTCTTTCTCTCTGTCTTCTCCTTTGTCATCACTTCTTCCTTCTGACTTGGACCTTTTACCTTTCTTTTATAAAGACCCTGTGATGATTTTGGGCTCACATAGAGTAATACAGGTTCATCTCCTCATCTCAAGATCCTTAACTTATTACATCTGTAAAGTGCCTTTTACCATCCAAGGTAACATATTCACAAGTTCTGGAGATTAGGACATGGGAAAATTAGGGGGAATTATTCAACCTATCACAGTAAGCTTTGGTAAACACTACAACACCTGAAGTAACCATTAGAATAACAAGAAGTTATGTATTTAATGGTGTTCTACAGGTTTCTGAGACTGTGTTCATTTTACATATTCTCTATATTCTTTGGATGGATAATTTATCTTGCTCTATCACAGAAATGTTAGCCTTTCCTAATTGTTTGCCCTTAAAATCTCTATTATCTTTAACAATGCTTCTGAGTATGATTTTTTCCATATTCTACTCCAAATAAGCCAACATCCTCAGCAAGGATCACATAGCTGCTGACCCTCACTTCCTATGCAATTATCTGGAGTGAAATCTCTGCCACAGAGCTAGAGCTGGGACAGAGAGGGGACTGAAGCTGCCAGTTCTCATGACCTGCCTTGCATGTCCAGAATAAAACTTCTATACCAGGGAGCTTGGGGGTATGACACAGTTTCTGATTTAAATATCACATATTCCCAGATTCTTTAGATTTTCTTGAGTGATTATTTCTTGGTATGTTATATAATTATCAGAGATTTTAAATGTGTGTTTTTGAAACTGTTGTCAAGTTTTATTGCTGCAATTTGGGGGGAGGGATTTGTGACTCTCCTTACACAGTCCTTCCAAAAGTCCTATCTCTATATTGTCTCTTTGTGATTCTGTCTCTTTTCCCATGAGTTTGATGAGGCAAGATGAGACTTGAACGTCCTTCTATTCAAAACACTCCCTGTTGCATATAAGACTGATGCCCTGGTCTGCACCAAATTTGCTCTAAATTTGAGTCGAACTCTTTCATTTAGTTTCCTTAAAGAGCTTGACTTAGGTTTGCAATCTATCACCGTTGAATATTTTAACACTTCCAGGCATAGAGTTCAATGAGAGCATAGTGCTATGCCCAAGAAGGATGCTCAAACTCTTTTTGTACCAGTAGTTAACACTTCATAGGAGTCAGACTAAAAGAATACTGGGAGTTCCAATATTCCAATCCGATGCACAAGTGAACTACATAGATTCTTTACAAAAACTTGTGACTAAAAAAGCAGTTTATTTTTGGTTTATAAGAAAAAGAAATGTATTTAAGCGCATTTATGCAAATAGAAGAGTAGAGTTGTTTTAAGAATTCAGAGATCTCACAGATTTTATGGGAGTTAAATTTGATAGCTGCAAACCATTACAGATTTTCCTGTGTCTAAGTGTGTCTTTGACTGTCAAATTATATCTCAATTTGTATTTCTGTGTGTCTGTCCCTGTGAGACAATATTTCTGCTTCTGTCTGTTCACGTATCCATCACTCTCTCTGCAGATAAGCACCATTTGCTTTAATCCATCTTACTCCTTCCACTTTTTACTTTGCCCAAATCTAGTTTTTATGGGGCATAGACTCTAGCCCTAACATTATGTGAACTTTTAGGTCAAACACTTATACCAACTGACACTTATAGCAATATTAAATATTAGGGAAATAATGCTTTGTATATAAAAAGAATGCTATTAGGCTATTTTCCCATCTACAGCAGAACTTTTCTTTATACTTTTCTTCCCTTCTAGTAGCAGAGATGGGTATTCTCTGAGTCACCCCCACTTTCTGGCCCAGATCTCTCTGTAATTGTGTGGGAACCTGTTGTACTGTCTGAAGAAGAAAACAAAGCTAAGTGATCCACAAAATAATTTCATTCATAACCCTGGCTTTACTTGTATTTTACGAGTTACCAGCATAAGAACTAATGAGATTTAAGGATTAATAATTGCTGCTAGTAGAGAAATTCAAGCAACTTGTTTCAAGGTTGGTTTTAGAAACTCCAATGGCTTCACCAGCTAGGTTACTTTGAGTCTGTGCATGCTTATGCCCAAAACTGTTCCTAATTAAAGGTAGTTTCCAAGCAGCTTAGAAAAAAGTGTTCATTGTGATTAATGATGAATTTTTCCTTGGTGGTTTCAGCGGTGCAAAAGGGAAAATAAACCCTCCTTTGTGCTGGAGGGATGGCCAGTGGGTCTACAGATAATGATGGGGTAGCCATACTACTTCCCAGTGTGCCTGCCCCTAGTTCTCCCATCTCATGGCAGCCATGTGAGTGTTAAGAGCAGCTTGATGACCCATTATCTAGTTCCGACTTCTCACTCTGTTGCAGAATGGAGGAGACCCATCTGTCCTTGCTGTTCCCCTCACTGGTTCCTCCAGGTACTGTCTGTACTTCTCTTTTAATTATGTAATTGGGAACACGTGGTGTTTTGACCATGATGAGAGATCAAGGAAGGAAATCGTGTTAGGTATACATGATCACAAAGACGGAAGCAGACTTGCCACTTCAAAAGAAATACCCGATTTCTTTGGTTAAAGGAGTGAATATACATGAGCTTTGGAGATCTCGAGTAGAACTTAGATCAAATACAACTCTTTACTTACTTGCCTTGTGACTTTGAGGAGATTACTTGACCTCCTTGAGCCTCAGTTTTCTTATTTTTAGCTGTGGGTAATAATACCATCTGAGAAATATTGTTGAGGAGATTTGCTATCACCAGGGTTGAATCGGGACTGAACTATTACTAGAGAGGGTATGAACTGGTGCTGGGGGCTAAGGACTGGGGTCATTTAGTCCTGGTGTTAAGCTTTGCTCACTTGCTTGGTTTTTAGCCCTTGGCTTTGAGTTCCTCCAAGAGCCCCATCTGTTCTTGTTGATGTGCTCAATTATAGTGACTTTTTGCTTTTCTGACATAAGTTCTTCAACTTTTCCATGGTATATTAGAAACTCCATTCTCACAAAGTACTTATAACATATTTATATATGAGAGATCTACTCCTTTAGTACAATTAAAGTGAAGTTTGGTTCTCAAATATTCTTTTTATAAATATTTCCTTGGAGATACTTGTAATATATAAGGTAAGATTTGCTTGCACTCGAATTTAAAATAATTTTAGAAGACTTATGTTTTATTCCAACTTTATTTTATAAATTTTAATTTATACTTTATAAATTAAAAAATTATGCCTTTTGATTTATACTTCTCAAAGCACATCATGTGTATTACCTCATTTGATTCTCATTATATCACAATTATTATTTCCACTTTTCAAACAAGGGAGGTTGTGACTCAGGGAGCAGAAAAAATAGAATTGGGACTTGAGTCTATTGATTTCCTAACCCAATATTCCATCCATTTTACCATATTCTCTTCTATCAGTAATGTTAATTTTTATAATGTAATAATAATGTTAATGATAATAAGGAGAAATATTTCTACTAATTTGTGCTCCACATAATTCTGATTCTTACAGAAAAACTACTTCTAAACATATATGAGAATTTGATTTTCATATCATGACCTAAAGGAACTAATTGTTCTTCATTTTACTCATAAATTTTCTTTCCAACTCCATGAAATATTTTTTTAGTACCACGGTTTCATAACTTTAAATAGTGTTACAAGAATGAGTATTCAACCATGACGTTTCTAATTGGCTACAAACATAATCCAATATCCTCATTTTACCATATTGTCAGAAGAGTTAATTGGACTTGCAGAGCTAGCAGCAAAATATATTGGTTTAAGCAAACAGTGAATCTAATTTTTTCCATAAACAGTCCTGCACAGGGGCGGTGCAGAAAAGAGGCAAGGAGAGAGGTTTCTCAGTGTAACTTCAAAAGATCAATTTGGTTCCAATCTTCTAGTTGTGCTAGGTGGACATAAAAGGAAATACCATTCATTTATTTTAACATATATTATTCTTGTTAAGTTGGGTGAGTTCAACGAATAAAGATATGATCAATTTTACAGTGCAGTTCAGCCCAGCCAAAATTAGGGGAGATGGGCTCTTACATCCCATTCCAAACACTTCACATATCAAGTCCCTAGGAATTTAAATAATTAACATAGAGAAATTATATATATATTTGGTAATCAATATATATCTCTTTTAATACATAACATTATTTACTCAGATTTCACTAACTTAGACTGGGAGATTTGGGTCAATGCTTACCTAAGTCATTAGTAAAAACTTGATTCTAGTGATTGTAGCCCCACCCCCTACACCCAACTGTCTGTAAGGAAGTCACAAAATACCTTTAAACCTCTCTATGTTTGACCATTAAAGTGTCTTTACTTACCTCTTGAAGATAAGCAATGATTAAATGAGAATGTCAATTTAAACTTTAATCTGTTGCAGATATTCAAGAAAAAAATTATAAAACTCAACAAACAATGTAGACAGGTATAAAAAAGAGGATTTAATTTATTTCAAAGAACAAGCTCTTTTCAGTCATGCAGGGATCGTTGTTTATATCCTAACAATGAAAAGCCCCATGCCAAATCTGTACGATTAGTTTGTTGGGGGAGCATACTCTGGTTACATATTGTTAATTAGATTTAAGTTATTTTACATTTTAAGTATTCCTTATAATTCTGAGGGTTTTTTTAAATTCAAATTGATTGTTACTGCGGTGATATTAGTAAGCTGGCATGTTAGCTGTTTTTAATGCCTCATTTGCCAAGCCTCAGGATTAAAAATCTGTGTTGAAAAACTTCCTTTGTCTTCTGGAAAATAAAGAATCTTCCTTTGAATCTCCTCTTCTGAGATGAACCTTAAATAGATAATAGAGGAAATAGGGTAATGTTCTTCTGACTCCATGATCATTATTAGTATAATGCTTCAAGGTGGGCAAAGCACTGTATCTCATATGACAAACACCAGGAGTTTGATCATTTAGCCTGAGATGATTCTTAAAAATATTATTCATACTGGGAGCCAGTTTATGTCTCAGCAAAAAGTCCGTTACCCTGGAAGTCAGCCTATCCTGCTTGTCATGGGGCTTTTCAGTGGACTTCATATAAGCAATGCTAAACCTTTCTTTCCTAAGTCTGTTCTCAAACAGAAATTCACTAGGAGTTTAACCAGGTTTGAGCTACAAATTACTGATGATACAGCTAAGATATTAGTTTCTTAACTCTGCTATTACTAATAATTTTTACAAGATTTTTAAGGAGCTGACAATAATGGATGAGGTGACAGTAATGTCTTCCATAAAAGACAATGGAAAATAAACACAGTGTATCATCAATGAATGGAATGTGTAAGTTATTATTATCATTATCGTGGAAGTTGGGGAAAAAGATTGACAGTTATGGATATGGTACTTGGTAAAAGCTTCATGGAGGAAAAAAGAAATGCATTGAGTATTGTGGGTGTGCAGAATTTAAATAGAATAAAGTGTTAGAGAAGGGTTATTCAAATGGAATTGAGAGTGGGACCACATGATCAAAGTTATTGATGATTTTGCCTGATTATATGTACCATGTTATTCCTTTTTTTTGTATTCTGGTTTTATAGGAAAGTGTACTCATAAAGCTGATGCAGGGCCTTCCCTTGTATATGTAATTATAATGGATTCTTAATTATTTTTTCTGATCAATAGTCCTCCATTTTCTGGGAAAAGCAATTCAAAATGTTACCCTCCAAATACCATTTGGTTTACAAAAAAAGGACTTCTAAATAGATAACTTCTAAATAGATAACCCTACTGACAAAATTTCCTTTGTTTAAGAATGAAGTGACTGACAGCAGCTGTGCTAATGACTCCCTTCTCAATGTTTTTGAGACTTGGAACCATGAAGAGGATTAAGCCATAAAGTGAAAGAACTTATAACTCTTTCCTCACCACCCAAACACACAGAACAAAACCACTAACGTATCTGGACATTAGCTAACCTGACAGAAAAGCATACCATTAGATTTGGCATCTTGTAAAAATACTCCAATATCTTAATTAAAAAAATAAAATGTATAAGGAACTATTGCAGAAAATCTGGAAACAAAATTTTACACAAATCAACTGAGTAAAATCCCCCCTAAACCCAAGGCAACCATGATAAGAATAAATAAAAATTGTAGTGAAAAAATGACTAGGGATTAAGGTGATAGACACAAATATCTCTGTTTAGTAAGAAAGAAGGCAGTAATGGAGGAAGAACTAAAAAGGCATAAGACATAAAGAAAACAAATAAAATGATAGATGGAAATTCTATATTTAAAATAAACAAGAAGACAGAAATGGAAAATTTTTAAAAAATATGATTCAACCAAATATGTATAAGACATACATTTGAGACAAAGACACAAAATAGATTGAGATTAAGTGGATGGAAAAAATTATACCATGGAAACAATTTAAAGAGAGAAAGAGAGAGAGATGTAGAGTGGCTATATTCATATAAGTCAAAATAGACTTCAAGACGAATGTTACTAGTAACAGAAATAAAATTTTATAGTGATAAATGGATTGACCCATCAGAAGATGAAACAGTTACAAATAAGTAGGCATCTAACAATAGAGCTCCAAAATACATGAAAAACTGTCAGAATTGAAAGAAGAAACAGGTAATACAGCAATATTCTGTAACAATCACATATAATTAAGTTTCTTTTTTTTGTAATTTTTATTTTGTTATATTAGTCACCATACAGTACATCCCCATATAATTAAGTTTCAAAATATTTTCATCTTCCCAAAAAGAAACCCAGTACTCATTAAGCAGTTATCTTCTATTTCCCCATCTCCCTAGTTCATGACAATCACAAATCTGCTTTTTGTCTCTATGTATTTATTTATTCTGGATATTTAATAAAAATGGAAACAGAAAACCTGACAGTTATGTCTGTTTTTTTTCACATAATGTAATGTTTTTGAGGTCCATACATGTTGTAGTGTGTATCAGTACTTCATTTCTTTTTATAGATGAGTAATATTCTACTGAATATATATACCACAATTTTTTCAAATGCATTCACCTGTTGAAGAGCATTTGAGTTGTTTCCACCTTGTGGCTATTGTTCATTGTGCTAACACAACCATAGATGGATATGTATATATTTGTTATTTTCAATTCTTTTGGGCATATACCTAGTGGGGAATTGCTGGGTTATATCACAACTGTATATTTTAGTTTTTGAGGAGCCACTAACATGTTTTCCACAGCTGCTGAACCATTTTACATTCCCACCAGCAATGGACAAGTATTCTAATTTTGTTTACATCCTTGCCAATATTTGCTCCCTTTCTCTCTCTCTTCCTTCCCCATTTCTTTCCTTCCTTATTTTTCCCTTCCTTCTTCCTTTCCTCCCTTCATCCCTTCCTTTCTTCTTCTTTCCTTCTTTCTTTAATTGTAGGCATCATATTGGGTAGAATGGTAGTTCGTTGTGGTTTTTTTATTTGCAATTCCCCAAATGACCAATGATATTTAACATTATTCTATGTGCATGTTTGTCATTTGTTTATCTTCTTTGGAGAAATGTCTGTTCAAATTTTTTCCCTCTTTTTAAATTGGTTGCTTATCTTTTTGTTGTTAAGCTGTAACAGTTCTTTGTATATTCTAGATACTTATCACTTATCATGTATGATTTGTAAATATTTTCTCCCATTTGGCAGGGTATCTTTTCACTTTATAATGTCTTTGGATACACAAAAGTTTTTAATTTTGATGAAGTCCGATTTATTCTTTTCTTTTGTTGCTTGTACTTTTGGTGTCATATCTAAGAATCCATTGCCAACACAAAGTCATAAAGACTCACTCCTATGTTTTCTTCTAGAATGTTATGGTTTTAACTCTTATATTTAAGTTATTGACCCATTTTGGGTTAATTTTTGTATAAAGTGTGAGGCTGTATCCTTTTGCACATGGATTTCTGGACTGTTAACTCTATTCCATAACTCTATATGTCTGCCCTTATTCTAGTAACAAAGTTTTTTGATGACTCTTGCTTTGTAGTGGTTTTTTAAATCAGGAAGTGAGTCCTCCAACTTTATTCTTTTTTCAATATGTTTTGGCTATTTAGAGCCCTTTGCAATTTCATATGAATTTGAAGATATCATAGCTTTTCCATTTCTGAAAAAAAAATCATTGGCATTCCATATAAATTTGAGGTTTCCAATTCTTTTACATTCTGCAAAAAAAGGCTTTTGGAACTTTGATAAGGGTTGCATTGAATCTGTACTCTAGATTGCTTTGGGTAATATTGTCATCTTAACAATATTAATTTTTCCAATCCACAAATGTGGGTTGTCTTTCCATTCATTTATTTAGGCCTTTTAAAATTTCTTCCAGCATTATTTTATAGTTTTCAGTGTATAAATTTTTAATTACTTAAATAAATTTATTCCTAGTTATTATTTGTATGTTATTATAAATGGAATTTTCTTAATTTCCTTTGCAGATTGTTCATGCTGGTATATATAGAAACACAGCTAATTTTTATGTATTGATCCTGTAGTCTTAAACTTTGCTAAACATATTTATTAATTCTAGTAGGGTTTTTGTAATTTTTGTTTAGGATTTTCTATATGTAGGGTCATGTAATCTGCAAATAAATATAATTGTATTACTTCCTTTCCAATTTGGATGCCTTTCATTACTCCCCCCACCCCATTTGCTCTGTTTAACTTCCAGCACAATGTTGAATAGCACTGGTAAAGCCTATCTTCTTTTTTTTTTTCTCTTTTAGGGAAAATAATTTCAGACTTTTATTATTGAATATGATATTACCTGTAAGTTTCCCCCCCCATAAATGTGCTTTAGTCTCTAGTGCTGCATTCTATTCCCTGATAAATAGGGTCTAGGGCACACACCGGGGCCTCGGAAGGTTTTGTGAATGTCTCTTAGTAGGGCTTTGATGGATTAGTTGGATGTTATTTGGGTACTCTATATGCTGTTCTGAATTGTCCCTGTGCTGCAATTTACTTGTGAACTGGACACTGTTTGCACTCACCATGTCCCCAGAGGATGTGAGAGCAGGTGACTCTGCTCATGCCTTATGAGCTTATAGCATCATGAAGGGAAGAGATAGGAGTTGGAAGATGAACAGAAAAGAGCTGTAGTGTGTATTTGAAGTTTATATTTGTCTACTCTAATAACAAGCCTGGTTTGATAATCTCTTCTGTGCACAAACTAAAGATGAACTACTATAAATATTCATCTCCTTTGTCCTTTGTACTGTCATTTTCCTTGGATTTCATTTTAGGTGGAATCTCAGGGGATGCAAGGCACCATTTGAAGTTACAAATGAGTAATTTTATGCTGAGGCTGTCACCATCTGCAATACACAGAAACATGCCAAAGAAATGTGGTAGATATTTCTCTTAGTGATTTACCCCCACTGACCTTCCAAAATATTTCACTAATGTCATAATTAACAGGTGACAGATCCAATTATCCTTTAGTAGAGAAATAAAGTCATTTTATATCATTTTGGATAGTCTGATTACTTATCCATAGCAACTGGAGAAGTAAGCTCCCTAAAAATCAAGTTTGCAAGATACCACCAAAGAAGAATTTCTCCACCAAGAAGGCTGTCTCCCTCGTAATATCTTAATGTATATTTTTTCTTAATATCTTAATATTTCTTGACATTTCATGATAACGTCATCATAACATCTTCACCACTGCCATAGTAGTGATGGAAAAAATTAGGGTTTCTTATATGTGATAAAGCATTTATCTGTTTTTTTTTTTTTTGCATAATTCACACAAAAAATCCTATAAAGTAAGAGGCAATTCTATTATTCCCATTTTGCAGATGGGCTTTATAGAAGTTAAGTAATTTGCCCTTGGGCTTGTAACTAGTAATGTAGAGTCCTATTGCCTGTCTTTCTGGAGAAATCTGATGCTGTAACCATTTTGTACTCTTATCTCTCATCTAAAACACCTTAATGCAAATTTGTCAATACATGCCACAGTAATAAATTAATTATTTTTCTCCATCCTTGAGAAACAGTAACGTTGATGTAAAAATATTGGGGTTTGGAGCAAATGGTCAAGAAAGAATTCTTGAGGTGTTTTCAGGGCTATTAAAACATGGGGACAGGACCCCTGGGCAGAAAAAACAGCACTGGGGTTGTGAGGGGTGGCTCATTATGTACTTTCAAGTTGTGTGGGAGTTGGGATAGCACAAGTCTCTAAAGAATTTGGAAGCAAGTTTCCAGGACCTTGAGGGGCTAGCTGTTTTTAGGAAAAGGTCATTCATTACTATCTAGTAAAATCTTAGTCATGAGACCCTTCAGATGTATATTAGTGGGCCATATGTTTGGAGGATGATTGCTAATGTATGTCTTAGGGGGTAGAAATAAAGGAAGTTTCCTAAGGAATTTTTATACGTTAAAGGAGACTTACAGGATTCTGGAGGTTGGGCTAATGTTAGGCTTAAGTCTGCCTTTTGCCCTTAGTGAAATACTAACAGCGAGGTGGTTGAGTTCCTAGAAGAAGATCACTTTTCCTTCTCAAGGACTTGTCAATGGGCTATAAGTTATAAGGAAATTTAATTTTTTTTCTTTTGCCTTTATTTCCCACATCAGCGTCACCCAACATAGGGCTAAGCTATCGATGGACAGAAGAGATTTTCTTGATCAGGAGTAACACATCAATGTCAAAGTTGAAAGGAAATCCAGTGCGCTCATGGCCAATATCTCTGCCATAATAATCAGAATTTATTTTAACCTTTCAGTGACTAAATACTTTAAAACTGATTTCTCTTTAGCAACAAAGTTCCATGATAGGACATTTAAAATATTATTTTATACCTGTTATGTCTGGATGCTTTTTGTACTGTATATTTTCGTCACAGCAATCCTGAAAGGGAGCCAATGCACTCATCATTCTAGAGGTATAACAAACTCATCACTTTCCACAGTCACCCTTATGATAGAGTTAGGATTCCTACCATATCTTTGGGTGCCAAAGACTATGTACTTAATCTCTAAACCATGTAGCCTTTCTTGATGCAGCTGATGTTGTTCATCAAAACTTTGATGTGAAGATTAAGAGGGGGAGAGGGACTGGCACTGAGAAAGAAAAGGAATGGGCAAAAGTATCTAGAGGAAGTTTGGGGTTGGGTATGGGGATAAACAAAGTGAGGAAGGGGGTGGGTATGAGGAGAAGGACTGAAAAGAATATGTTTTCCTGTTGTTGTTGTTGTTGTTGTTGTTTTTTTCCTAGTGTTGGATTTGGGTATGACTCCAGAGAAGAAAACTAACAACATGATGCAATACTGCTTGTTTTAGACACTTTTCTTTTGATTCTTCTTCTCCCCATTAAATAGCTTAAGTTAGGATTGATATTCATTGGAGTTGGTATCACCCAGTATAGCCAAGTCCTTGAGCTGAAGAAAGAAGGGAAGGATATCAAAGGGAAGTTCTATTTGAAATAAGGATATGCACAAACTATTTAAAAAAGATAAAAATGTTTGTTTCTGGGAGCCGAATTTGGGGAAGTGGAGGCATTGGTGCAAGACACAGTGAATTATCTTCATTTTATTGATAAAAAACTAGTATAATTTGTTGTTTTTAACTGTGATTTTCACTATGACATCTGTTATGAAATTTAAAAAAAGTCTACAAGCAGTTAAACATAGATAAGGAGCATACTCAAAAGGAAAAGAAAGGGTATCTGTTTTTGCCTTTCTGAGATAAAGCTAGGAGAGTAACCTAAAGGTGATGTATTATGACATAACTTCAGTGATGTCCCAGCAAGTGCTGGTCACACTGAGGTTCACCACCAGGAAAAAGTTAGTTCTTGGCACATGGTAGATGCTTGATACATGACTACTGAACTGACCTTAATTAACTCTGTGTAGCAAAATGTAAGATCCAGACCAGTTCCCTCAGGCACCAAACTTTTTCAGGGCGTGATTGCCCCACTTGAGTAAAAAGGAGTACTCTCAGCATCAGATGCTATTTCACATTAAAGGGACTAAATAAAGCTTAGTTAAAATAAGAAATATGCTACAAGAAAAATGTCTGAAAACAAATAGAGATGATATTATGGTTCATCAGTATGTTTGTTTTCTTGCCAGTATCTATCATATAAACACAGGACTGAGGCATTTGTCTTATAAGATTTAGAGTCACTCAGTCAGAGTCCAGTGTTATTAGAGTAGAGAAGAAAGCAGTGATGGTTTTTAAAAATTTAGATGTTGATATTTAAACACCAAATTAAAGTAGTTTAACTGATCTTCCTTTGTCTTTTTCATCCAAACTATATGCTTCCATCTATAAAAAAAAAACCAAAATCGAATCAAACCCTACCACCAAACAAAGAATGGTACCAGGCAGATGGCCAATTGGGGGCTAAATAAAATAAAAGTCACTATGAAATTGTGGAATCTTATTTCAGGGAAGCAGGCAGCAGGTGTGGTGTTAGCAAGAAGTGGGTGATTCTTCTGTGATGTTCATGTGGTAGAAGCAGCACCCCTTTCGGATAGAGCATCTGTACATAATTCTGACTCATGACAAGTAACTGCCGTGATACAGGTACACACATTGTTTCAATAAATCCTCTGATTCAGAGCATGAATATTGCCATGCAGACAGTAAGTGCCAAAAATATTGCTGAGAAGCCAAAGAGAAAAAAAATGAAGTGTGCATTCTGGGAATGGAGACAGACCTGGTGAGAAAATAACTCTACACATCCAGGAGTAGGAACTGGGGAGCACAGCAATAACTCCATCACTGTTACCACAATGGATTCCCACAGAGTCACCTATCATTTATTTCCCGAAATAAGGTAGGGGAGGGAATTGTGGAGGCAGCAACATTTTATGGACTATCTCTACTCTAATAACTTTATATTTATTTTCCCAGTAAACTTCTTAAGTGGCTATGCTGATAACCTTTCTATAAATGTGGAGTGGGAGCCTCAAGCAAATTAAATAACGATGCAGAGCTAATATGTGACAAAGCAATAATTCAAGCATACTTTCCTTTACTATAGCTTTTATATTATTCCTTGCACAAAGCTAGGAATGGAGGGAAACAAGGTGGGTATCTATCTATATTTGCATGAATCTTTGTCATGTTTCAGCCGCTCATGTCTCACCCCTCGCTCTGTTTCTCTGTCTTTATCATCTTATCACAATTCGGAAATCTGTCCAGTCCCCACTTTTCTAGTAATAGGGAGACTGCTAGGTCAAATAAAGAGCCTATCTTGGATTATTCAAAATGATTACTTACAATCAGCCTTATCTTGAAAAAAAAATATCTGTCCTGGTGAGGCAATTTTAATTTCTTTCTAGACCAATTGAGCAATAGTTTTATGTTATCTTATGCTGCCCAGAAATCTAGAGGCCTGTATTAAGAATAATTGGAGCAAAATAAGGGCATCCAGGAAGAGCCTATATTTTCTGAGAAAGCAGGAGTTGTACCATCTGGAAGCAGAGAAGAGTGGCTTTTATTCTGGCACTAAGTTTTAAAGGAGTGCATGAGTTAAAAGTTACATTGCTTCCCAAATCCCTAAAGAAGGTGCCACATTGGAGACACAAATGCCATGTCCCAGTGGACCCCATGGATCCTTCTGTGATTGACCATCTGATGAAGTAGTTGGCTCATCTATAGGCCATACCTTATGAAAAAGTTTTGTGTTTCAGGCACTGGAACAAGAAGCTCACAAGATTGCACTGTGAGAGACACTGGGTCTGATGAAAGGAATGAGAGCCGGGTCTCACAAGTCTAGGTCTTCCAGGGAGCATACTTAATGCACAGAATGGCAGGAGGCTATGCCTCTTACTTATTGGCTAGAGTATTCTCTCTTTCTCTGTCTCACACACATATGTATACATCAGTGAACTTTCCTCCTCCCTTAGGTAGGTGTAGTTGCAAAGTGCCATAAGATGTCAAGCTACTACTGTATGCATAATGGTTAAGAGTCTTACTGCCTACTTTTTTTATTCAGGCTCCAGGATTTAATTTTCATGTTCGGTACACAACTTAAACTCTGTAAGCCTCCATTTCCTCATCTGTAAAACGGGGATAATACTATTCCTAATATCACTGAGTTGTTGTTTAAGAGGAATAACAAATGTAAATTGCTTGGCACAGTGCCTGCCACTTGGTAATTGCTCAATGGAAATTCACTGCTAGTGTTATCTTGCTGTGTGTATCCATCGGCGGACACTCTGATACCCACTGAGGTCTCTTCTCCAGAAGCTGCTTCCTTTCTTATGTCTCCTTAAACAGTGTGTTCCAGTGGTTTCCCGTTCCTGGCAAAGCCCAGAATGTAACCCTGGTTATCTGAAGAATGATTCTCTTTCATTTAGCTTGAGCCTTGCTGCAGCTACAGCACTTCACTGATGCTGCTTTCCTGGGTAGAGAATCTAATTTTAGGTGAATATTTAGTGATCTGTCCAGGGTTTTATATTCTGTGTGAGCCTATTCCTCCCTGAAATGGCAAGGTGTAGTAAAAATGAAGCAACAGCTTAGAGAAATGAGTGGCATAAAGGTGGCCAGGAAGACTTTCATCTTTCCAGATGATCCTCTCTCTCCTTTTTAATCTTTTTCTTTTAGGGAAATACCCTTAGTCTTTATCCCTCTTGCCTGTTGCCTTTCTCAGTTCTTGTGAAACTCTCAGAGGGTATTTTATGGCAGGAAGCAAAACCTCAGAAAACTCAGCTGGGTGGGCTGCTGCATTTGTGACACCACACTATGCACTAACAACAAAACAAAACAAAAAAACTGGGTAAAAATTGTTACTTTGAATATAAGATATTGAGAGACAGATATTTGAAAAAAGACTATGCTAAATATACGAGCAGCAAAATGAAATGTAGATATACCAGAAAATAAGAGGGGAGCACACCCACACACACGTCAGTGGCTGAGAAACAGGTTGTGTTTATCAGGGGACAGTACCATCCACCTCAGTGTATTGAGCAGAAGTTAAATACTGAAAGATTCATGAAGGGGAATGAAAGCAGGAAAGCAGAGTTATAACACAGGATCTAGTTTGATGTGTACTATTCTGACAGGATAAAGGGGGGAAAAGAGAGTGAGACCAAGAGCCAATCTCTAGGTTCATTTATTTTTCTTTTCTGACCATGTTTATATGCTTTTTGCTTATGCAATAGGAATAGCAAAACATGAATAAATAAATATACATGTTTCCAGAAGTAAATATTCTCTATATATTTCTGGAATTTATTTCTGAAATTTATTTTTTATAGGAATATTTAGATGCAATATGTATGTGCAAAATAATGAGGGTCCTGTTGCTGGTGGACTCAATGAAGGATGGAGTAGAGTGGTCTTCAGTCTGACAGTTGATTTAACCGCTGACACATCCTCATTGCCTGATGGCTCTGTGTGCCTGCATGTAAGCCAGAGTCCAATTAGTCTGCAGTACACTTGAATGGAATTGACTCAGTGATAAAGAAAGGAGATACTAAATTTCACTCTCGGAAGATGTGCAAACAATGACATTGAGGAAAACTCAGTGAAGATCAAGTATGAGTGGTGTTGGGAATTAAGAATCTATGTTTACCAAGATCTTAGTGACCCTTTGAACCTGGCCTACTGCTATGACTAAACTGAAGATATTATTTTTTCTTAATTGTGTGTGTGTGTGTGTGTGTGTGTGTGCGTGTGTGTGTAGAAAGATGGAGAGAGAGAGAATGCTCTCAGGTGATGGAGACTTTACAGCAGATAATCAATGCACCCAAAATAAGCCAACCAACAGTATTTTTGGAAGTTTTCTTCTTAAGAAATGGGAACAAAGGGATTACTTATGTTTGGTTATATAGGTTGCCTGGAATGCTAAAAATGTTACTTGAATACTTAAAGATATGGAAGAAGAGCAAGGTTTTCTCTACAAGATGTACTTTGTTTTATAAGCTAGACTTGGAAAATTTCATTTACTTGCAAAAATTTTACTCAAGGACAGATTATTCAGTTCATTATTAAGCAAAACTCACAAAACATCATTGATAAAGATGTGGCTAAGATCTACATGCAGGGAGAACACTTGGTATTTTTATGATTAAAGGGAGAAAGGAATGTTCTGCAGATTAATAAATTAGAAGTCTGTTTAGGTAATGTTGTGAAAGAAAATTCACTTTTTTATGTATAGGTTTAAATGTAGAAATGTAATCTAAGTGAGTTCCTGATGTCAAACAGACAAAATATGTGAAATAAAAAAATTTTTTTTAAAGACCCGCATTTTAATTTACTAATGGACACTAATGGCTTTGAATAAGACTAGCCTTTCTACTGATAATATATGATTAACCTCAACCAACAAAATTGTGACTAATGTATTTGATCATTTTTCTTTTCTGCTCTAGACATTAAGTCATCATTGGTCTGGCTGTGACACACATACTTCATGCTTTTGTCATTGGTCTCTGTCTTTTGAGGATGATGCTATTGAGGAAGATTATCATCTATGAGTGCAACTGTAGCTACAAAGTCAGGTAGGTCTTCAACTCTTCTTTCCATATTATTGAATAACCACCTTTCAGTCTTGGGTAAACATTTCTGCTTTGGAGTTTGTTGTTGTTCCTAGTTGGTTCAATTCAATTTCCTAAACCTCTTATTTTTATATTACAAAAGTTTGGTTATTATTGTACTTTACACCATTTTCCAGCTATGGGATGATACTGACATATAGGCCTCAGAATTTCTCCTTACGGTCTGATGCCCACACCATGGTACTTTGGTCTAGATGCAGTGAGAGCTGCAGTTATAGTACATGTGTTGCTGTACATGTTGTAACTCACAAGTTCCCCCTTTACACTGACTGCAAACAAACTCAAAGTCCATTTCCCACTACTGTTTAACACTTCATGGCAGTCCTTTCTGGAATGAGGTGGGGATAGTAACTAACCAATTTGGTAAGATTTGTGGTACCATGAGCTTTGTATCCTTCATGTTTCATGGCCATTAAGTCTTTGTGTCCTTCATATTTTCTGACCATCACAGAGCTCTTTAATACTATTTTCTTTCCTATACCAATAAATGAATGAGGCAAATGTGGGTGATTATAGCTGCTGTAATTTGTCTAGTTTGGAAATTCATTCTATTTAAGTTTGCAGTTTGATCATTGGGCTGTCTGGTGGTTGCTTACCTACCTAGGTGCGAGGCTATTTAGGAAAATCACAAGATGGCTGATGACTCTTACTTGTAGTCGTAGGTCCAGTGATCTATTTTCTATTTTGTCTCCTCTCCACCATTTTGAACCATAATAGTCTTCCATCATCGTCTTTTACCTTGGGAGTAGCTCAAGTTTATTTTCCTGTAAAAGCTCTGTGTTCTGGCATTCCTGGTGGGTTTGCTCAGTAACTCAGCCAAGAAGAGATTTATGGTGAGAGGGAGTCCTGAAAGGTGCCATGTGCTAAAGCAATTAAATTTTCGTATTGATCTGTAATTCTGGCCACAGAAATGCATCAATTTTGGGAGCATATCCTGTGTCTGACACTCTTGCCCATAGTTGGTAGTGGCTATTGTTTCCTAAAAAGAGACTTTATGAGCAATTATACATGTCATTCTGGAGGTACCTAAATGCTGGTCACTGTTTGGTATGTGCATGGAGCCTCATCTATGGTGGAGCCCAGGATTATCAAAGATTGGACCATGGGGCTATAGAAAATGTCACCACAAACTCATCGTATTTTGTTGGAAAATATGAAATCCACGGGTCTGGAGACAACTAGTTTTCAACTAGAGGAGACCAAATGCATACACTGCTGCAAGAAAACATAGCAGTTTCCGAGAATAGTTTCTGTTTTCTTTAATGTGTTTAATTAAAGTTTACCCAAGAACTGCTTGGAATGGCCTTCTTGATCTGATATTTCTGGGGGGGGGGGCTGTTATGGAAAGTTTAATTTCTTCATGTGTTAGTAATTTTCCCCTACGTCTCCTATCACTGTGTCTTCATTGTTCTCCACATATGCTTGGTTCTGACCCACTTTTATCTCACTTAACAAGACAGACATCTCCCTTCCTCGTTCCTGCATTAAATTATAGACTGTTATTTCTTTAGTTTAAATAACATTTCAGAAAGATCTCTCTATTTGGTATTTCTAAGGCCTGCTGCTGACTTCTAGCTGAACGTCCTGCAGGTTAATCTGACTCAGTTTGTCCCATCTGAGCTCCACTTCTCCCGCTCAGAGAATAAACAACATCTGGGGGTTTATGGTAATCTAATCCAGAGGCCCCTATTTTAGTCTCTTCCTTTGTCTCAACCCCCATTTCTAGTTTGTCACCAATTCATGTTGATTTTACATTTTTTAAAGAATTTTTTATTTATTTTCGAGAGGGGGGAGGGGGAAGGAACTCGAGCAGACCCTCCACTGAGCACAGAGCCAAATGCAGGGCTCAGTCTCATGACCCCGAGATCATGACTTGTGCCAAAATCAAGAGTCCGATGTTTAACCCACTGAACCATCTAGGTGACCCTTGATTTTACATTTTTTGATAATATGTAGTTCGCTATGTGAGTTTCTATCCTTGTTACCCCTTGTCTGAATTACCAACATGGCCCCTTAGTTTGGCTTTCTGCCGTTAGTCCTTTTTTCAATTCATCCTTCATACTATTTTCTGTGTCAAAATGTAAAATTTATGTCACAAGTCAAATTTGATCATGCATATTCTTTGTGTAAACTTAGTGGCTCACTTCAGTGCTCCTTGAATCTGAGGATGAAGTTTGACTCCTTGCCATGCTACATAGGATTCTTTACAATCCAGCTCTTGTTTGCTTTGGGGCCTCATAGTCTATCCTCCTGACCACACATTCCTTAACATGCTGCTCCCCTTGTATTTCCCTTAAAGCATCACATTTTCTCTCTGGGCCTTTGCACACATATTCTCTCTGCCTGGAATGCCTTTTTTTTCAACTTTGTCTTATCCTAAGTCTAGACTTAACTATCACCTTTTGTAGGAAATGTTTCCTTTCTGTTCTCACTTTTGCTCCAGATGTGCAAACTATCTTTCTTTTATGCCTTTATTTTATATTTTATATCCTACTCTTTTGTAACCGTATATGTTCTTGGTGCAGGACTGTTAACTCAGTGAGGACAGGAACTATGTGTTGGCTTCTATCTCTTCTCAGGGAGTAGTTTATTGTCTCAATGTCTATTTTGTTCTCAATATGTGCTTATTAAGTGGGTAAATTAAAGAACAAGTGAATTGCAAATTCCCTTTTGAATGAGTTTTATTAATTTGAAAAAGGAATCGTACTGGTTTTATTGTCTGTACACAGCTGGTTTATAGAATAACTTTCTCCTCGAATGTTGTGGAAAGATTCAGAGTTTATATTCTCTCACTTTGGTACAATGGGCATTAAAGAAAACAAGGGTTGTCTTAGAGAAGAATCAGAGTGTTCCAACTATAGGTTCAGATATTGTTCTTGCTTGTTTGTTTTTTGGACTCAACACCTGTGTGTCACTGCCCAATCAGCAAAATAAGTTTCATAACTCCACAGGATGGTGGCATAGCCATGCAAATAGGACCCAAGTACATCTGAAATGTATCCTCTTCCGCTAGCACTTTTTTGGTGTCTGATCCAAGACATTTGTCGGAATATGAGAAGAAACGGCTGGATTTTCCCAAGCACCTGGGCATGACAGCAGCTGGCCCAGACACAGCTGGAAAAGGTAGTTGCTCAGTCAGTAATACTCCCGTTATTTTCCTAAAAGGTCATCTGGTCTACCAATCTGAGTCAGCACCTTTTAAAATATATTTCCCTCAAGGTAGATTATTCATCTACACCTTGGATATAACTGTGGTTAGTTTTAATTTTTTCCAGAGTCATAGCTCCTTTGAGCTGGTGAGACATGGAATGATCCTGAAGAAAGTGAGGAAATTAGGATAACTTTAATGTTGATGGTTTAAGCAAATGGATGGAGGTAAACATTTGGGGAAAAAATCAAGAGTTCCGTTTTCGATGTAAGTGAGAGTGGCCTAAGCATATGAAAGGGGAAATTTGGATTAGGTAGCTAAATATATTTTGAACTAAAAGGAAAAGCCTAATGAGGGATACACAGTTATTATGAGATTAGTTGATATTACCTAGGGGGAGTGAATAGACAGAGAAAATAAAAGGAGCTAGGTCAGACAGGGGAAGCAGAACCAGCAAAGAGAACTGAGAAGTACCCAGTGAGGTGGGAAGAAACTTAAAATTAAGTTAGTCTCCGTACTGATCCTGAAGAATTACAAGGAAATTCTATTAAAGATGATATTATTGTATATTATTGAATGTTTTATATTAACTCATAGAAAGTTAATTGAGAATTTTTTCCCCTGAAATCTGTATGTGTTAATAAAGGACCACATTGTAATCAATTATCTTTGACCAGCCCAATAAATATCTACTCTAAACAAATATTAGAAATCTTACAGAAATTCAGGTATCCAAACTCTAGACTTTCAAAGAGAAAATAGAATCAGTTTAATGATCTAGCAATTGATCAATTTCATTTAATTGATAAAAATAAAACATGTACCTCAATAGTTATTGCCAGAGAAAAATTAGATGAGATATGCTATCTATGTAAAATAGAAGCAAATGCTGAGTATAATCACTTGGCTTTGAATGATTGATCATTTTTTTCTGAGATGAGCCACTATGAAAGATACATCTAATGATCTTCTGGTTCAGTCATTTATTATTCAGTGTTTCTAACTGCTCAGCATGTACCAGCTCAGGATACAGCAATAAACAAGATGAGTAGGGTGCCTCCTCCCCTCCACCTATAGCTTATATCAAGTTAGGGGTGAGTTTAAGGTGGATGATATTCAGGCTATAAACAAGTTTAAAAATAAATGAATACATTAATTTCATATTGTGAAAAAAAAATGCTGTGAAGTAAACACAAAAAAGGGATATGAGCTAGTGCTGTGGTTACTGCTCTGGATTGGGTGGACCAGGAAGACCTTGCTGAAGAGGTTACATGATATCTGTGCTTTGTCTGCTGGTTGATCCCAATCTGGCCTTCATCTCCAGACCCTCCTACAGGGCTGAGAGTTAGCACGATGAGGCTGGGGGGAGCCTCAGAGATGCAGTAGGATGAACCTAACATTCACTGAGTGTTAATTTTTAGAAAGCTGAAACTGAAATGCTTCTGTCTTGGGCTGTATTAATATATTCTCATTAAAAAATGGTTATATCAAAGTAATCCAATTAAAGAAACGCGACAGTGTTTGGAGTACCAAATGGATCAATAGATAAAGAGGCCTTTGGGGGACTTGATGGTGAAAGCCAGAGACTCATGCCAAGAAAATAAAAGAATTAGAAAAGATCATCATCACTATGAAAATGGTCCCTGCCCCTCTGAAAATGTTGGAAGCAGATTATGTAGTTTGCAGTGCTTTGGTGGAAAGAAGATAAAAAAACAATTAGTTGTGTTCTTTGACTTTCTTGAACAAAGGAGCTACATACAGATTGCAGCCACAGTAATCTGAGCTCAGCTAACATGTGGAGGAAAGAGTATAGAATTACCTGGAGTGTCTGCTGAGAGGTTTTTCCTGGCAAGCTTCAAGCTTTAGTGTTTCAGAAGGGTCTCAAAATGTTGCATGGTGCCTCACAGAATATACTACAGCCCTAGGTGTCAGGAAATAATCCAGGAAAAGGATTAAAGCATAAATTGCTGTGGGTTAGGTAATCCTGAATGACTGCATGTAACCTCTACACTCAAAGTTCAACGTTTGATATCATTTTACACTGTTTTTAATAAGTGTAAATCTCATTATTATATTTGCACATATTTAGATATCCTGGGCAGTTATAGAAAAGGGAGATATACCAACCAGATATATTCTTTATCCCTAATTTAGTGAATTCATGATAAATGGCATAAATGGAATAGCTACACATGACTCTACAACCAGCCTATATGTTCCTTGATGGCAGGGTCTGTGCCACTTCGTTCTATATGTAAATAAATCTCTCCTACAATGTTGATGGTTAGGATTTAAAGTGGAAAATAGAGAGTTATTTGGATAGGAGAACTTCTGCCTATAAAAAAAAAATAGTAGCTGCAAGGAGGGATGAAAACTTGAAGGCAAGAGCTGTGTTAGTATGTAATTTGCTATATCTTCATAACATGGTGCATTGTAGATGCTTGAAAAAAATTGAATGAATGGATTAGGGAGTTTAAACTTGCAAAGTTGTGATTATAGTCTTCAAATGCCTGATGGATTTGTCTGTGGGATATAAATTATACTTGTATGTATTGCTAGGGGCTTAATCCACAACAGTGAGTGGGATTTACATATGAGTATTCAGTTAAAAATAAGATCACTTCTGATTTAGTTGCATCTTTCACTAAATTCATAGCTTCTGTGAGAGATTTCCTGTCTGCTGTTGTGCTCCTAGCCCCTAGCACAGTGCCAGATAATAGAAATTTAATACATTTTTTAGTAAATGCATAAATAATGAGCAGAGCTTTTCATACTAAAGTAGTGAGCTCCCCATTATTAGAGGTGTTGTACGTTGCCTAATTTCCTACCCATCATGAGCCTTTATAACAGAGATTTAAGAAAAGACAGTGAACTAGATAATACAAAATGATTATACTAATCATGGAACCTATGTTAGTGATCTCCAGAAACACAAAACCAGCAGGAGATATTATATGTATCATTTTATATATATACCTGTACATATGTGTGTGTATGACATTTATTCTAGGAGTTGGCTCATGTGGTTATAGAGGATGAAAAGGTCCATAATCTGTCATTTGTAAACTGGAGAACTAGGTAATCTAGTGGTGTAGGTCAATCTGAGTCCAAAGGCCTGAGAACCAGGAACTTCAGATGTCTGTGGTCTGAAGAGAGAAGAGAATTCACCCTCCCTTGGCACTTTTGTTCTCTTTGGGCCCTCAGTGGGTTGGGTAATGCCCAGCCCTGTAGGGGGAGGATCTTCTTTACCCAGTCGACTGTCCAAATGCTAAACTCTTCTGGAAATTCCCTCATGGACACACCAGAAGTAATGTTTTACCAGCTATCTGGGCATCCTTTAGCCCAATCAAGTTGACATATAATTAACTATCACAGAATCTTTAAAGGAATCTTCCTAGGATTCACTTAAATTCTTTTAAATTGGAACACGTGTTTTACTTATACCTAATACACCCTCTAAATAATTTTTAGAGGAATGTTCCCCTAACTATAAAACAATTTACAAGGAAGAAACCATACATAATTCCTTGGTCTTCAGTGAGAAAAGATAGCTGGGTGCCATCCTGGAACTCTGGGGAAAAAATATATCTTTAAGAAATCAAGTGGCTCTCTCTTTTTCCCCCATAGTTCTCCCAGTTACTTGGATTTCAAAAACTGTGTGTTTCCCAGGCCATCATTAGATGGGTTCCATTCATCCTAGGAGGGTAACAAAATAAAACTTTCTTCCTAAATGTTGGCTGATTATGGAGATTCTGCAGGGAATTCAAGCCAGACTGTAATCCCTAGAACTCATGCTGTCATATGTTCCTTAAGTGTTGTCCTTAAGAGCCATCTATTGCTTTGATATATTTTTGTGCATGTGTATGTGCGTGCCTGTATTTGTGCCCACATGCTGCTTCTCATGGACAGAGCAGCAGAGCCATGAGTGCAGTTATGGTAATGTCATTGCTATCTGCTAGAGTCTTCTTTTTTTAGGACAAAATCATATTAACTGGAATTTCTTTTTCTAGTGGAAATGTTCTGCTGTTGGAGTTCAGTACTGAAGCAGTATAGTATTTCTTGTTTCCTTAGAAAAGCTGCTCTGCTCTTTAAATAGCACCTTGCTGAGGTTTTTACATCAGTCCGGAATGATGGGGTGCCATTTCGATGTTTACCTGTTCACACTACCTTCCATCTCTAAGTTGATGGGCACAATGCATATTTACTGTTTTCATTTATCCCTAATTTTAAATTTTTCTTGGATATTGGGACAAATTGGAATAACAATTTTTAGTCAACAGTGAGCACAGAATACTAAAATATCTTCAAAAATAAAAATACATAAAGCATGGCATGGGTAAAATTTTGTATTTTGCCCCAAAGAGACTGTGACTAAATTTCACAAGATCTCAGAAGGAAAAGAGAAAGGGAAAAGAAAGAATACTATCTAATGTGTATGTAGTACTTTATATCATTCAACCTTTACCTTTTGAAGATTTATCACAATAAAATTAAATTATTATTATTTGGCAGGAGGGGAAACTGAGGTACAGTGTAGCCGAGTGACTTACATAAGGTCACATGATAAATTAGTTTTCAGGCTAGAGCAGTGGTTCCTAAGGCTCTGATATTTTGGCTAATGAAAATTTTCAGGATTCGGTAGAAACCGTTGAAGGGGGGAAAGCTCCCCTTCTAGGTTCCTTGGATGGCCTAATAAACTGACATAAGACAGATTAACAGGAGAAAAACAAATTTTAATTGTGAACATACAGGAGCTCATAGAAATATGAGGCTTCCCAGAGTGACCAAAGCAGGCAGCTTTTTAACATTTTAAACAAAGAAACAATTATTCGTGAAAACTAATAAAGTTGGGTTTGGGCCTGAGGTAGCAAGTAAGTGAAGAAGTAACAAAGTTTGTTTAAACAGCCCTCTCAGCCCTGAATTCCCTGTCTTTGGCATTAAGGATGTCTTCTACCATCCAGGTGCAAGGATGGTAGCCTTCACATGGGGAATTTATTTCCCGCTTTCAGGACAGTGGAGGGTCAGCATGTCCTTCTTGTGCCAGCTATTTCTTAAGTAACTCTAATTCAAAATAATCAGTATGTGAAAGTGGCCTATTTTGGGGTGGCCCACCCTAAACCTCATCACTGTGGATCTTTTATCATGGGTCAGAGCATACATGTGTGAATGTGAGTGTGTGTGGGGATGAGTGAGTGTGTGAGTGTATGAGCGTGTGTGTGTGTGTGTGTGTGTGTGTGTGTGTGTGTGTATGGGAGAGTGAGAGGGGTTACCTGCGATTAGATAAATTTTTTTACTTGATTTCAGATAATTTCTAGGCCCCTCAAATCCATCTGTGGGCTCTGTGAGAACTCTTCATCACGGGAGGGTCATTTCCCAGTCTCCTGAAGATCAGATTGGTAACACATTATTAAAAGGGCTAGTAAGGGGGGTTGTTGAAAATCAGCGCGTGTGTATAGTTTCTGAAAGCCATTGAAAAATAAATTACAACCAGTATCCTATGAATAGTTAGCACAGTTATGCTCTTATTCTACAACATCGATAACATAAATCTGGGATGAGAACTAAAACCTTCCATAGGCTGGTGTCTTGGGGGTGGCGTTCCTGGATACAGGTTGGTGGGCCCACCTATAAAGTAGGTGATAGCTGGACAGAATCTATTCTTGCAAATGCATATTTATCTTGTAATTTTTCCTTTAAAATATCATTTAGGGCCATGAATGGTACTGGTCTAGTGTCTAAGTGATTGCCACGTAATCACAGGTATATTAGAAAGACTCTGCCTGTTACTTATATGAATCTCTCACCTGAGTGAAGGATAGGATTTTTTTTTTTGAAGGAAAAATATAATTAAACAAAATAGACAAGAAATAAAATGAAATTTATCTAAGGAAATTGAGACAATTTTATATTTTGTAGTTTTACTTTGTATGGTTCAAATTTTCTGCAATAGACTTGTATGACTTTTAATATTAAAAAATGCATATGAAAAAGGATGATCCATATATTAATCTGTTATTTTACTTTACCTTTCTGCAGCATCCAAGTTTTGCTCTTTATATTTATCTCCGGATTTTATAATAATATTATATTATATTATTCTCAAGTTTTTTCCAATATGGGCTTTATCCTTTTCAATTAGATTACAGACACCTTGAGGACAGGACCATAGAAAAATTCTTGGCGTGCACCTCATATTTTCTCATTGTGTTTAGTTTTTGTTTTAACACTGTAAAACTATTATGTATCAATTAAAAATGCAAATACCTCATTTAAATATCTTGGCCAAAAAGAACATATTTGCATATTTGTACATACAGCTTATTCTGTAACTTTGGACTATTTTCAGAGGGTAGGGTCTCGTAATTAACATTACAGAGTCTGTCTTTGGACACTTTTAAAGCTTGTGTTTATATTTCCTAATGGCTTCCCTATGGCACAATAACCTCAACACAAATACAGGAACGCCCACCTGAATTTTTCTAGTCAGTGGTTATTGGCATTAAAAAAAACTGTGGCCAGTGTGATAAATCAAAATACTACCTCATAATTGTTTTGATTAATGTTTTTGAAGGTTAGACACTTTTCTATGTATTTAGTTTCCTAGTGCATTTTCTCTTGCGAATTTTTTTTTTCAAGTTTGATGTCTATTTAGTTTGGCCTTGGGTATTGTTTATCTGCTTCTGCTAGTTTCTATAGAAAAACATTTTGGCCTTTTGATGTACTTCCTGGAGCTACTTGTGTTGGTCTATGCTCAATTAGATAAAATGGGATTTTAAATTTTACTTAGCAAAATCTATGCAGGTCCTCTCTTGCTTTCATACTTAGTTCATGTTGATTCTTATACTCTTCAAGGACAAGTCTGTGTTTACTCTAGGATTTTAAAATGGAAGGCTGATTTATAGTCAAGAAATAAAATAAAACTTTAATAGTCTGGAATAAATGGCAAGTGTTTAGGTTATAGAATTGATTCGTATGTGTTTCACGTTTCCCAGGACCAACAAAACATCCTTTTTCTCCCACTCTAGTTAGTTGAAGTCAAGCCAATAGAGATTTTACTGAAAATATGTGTATTCCTATAGTACTTTTTAAAAGGAAGGAAATCTATTGAGTTTTGACTCTTGGTCAGACACTATGCTGAAAGCTTATATTGCTATAGCAATCCTCTAAAGTTAGTCTTATTATTTCCATTTTATAGATGAGATAATTGAGTCATGAAATGCTTAGATTACTTATATAAACACACACAATTAGTAAGGAGAGCCAGGATTGAATCCTAGATATTCTGGTTTCTAATCCTAGTTGCAAAATTACCTCTGGGTGCCTCCAGATATCATGTGCTCTACTACTCCCTATTTTCTCACATCACTCATTTAAATCACCTGCCTGGTTGTTGTAACCATTTAAGTTCCAACACCTGCTGTAGCTTTTCCGCCCCTGTATTTGCAAAGAACAGGGTAGATGGTTGGACTGTAACCCTATTCACTGCCGGGTGACTGACTGGATGATATTTTTCCTCCATTTATTTCTAAAAAAGCAGTTTGTCCTTAGCTTGGAGGAAGTGAGTTTCCCAATTTTGCAGACTCAAAGATGAAAGCAACAAGAATAATGACTTTCCCAAAGTGGTGACAAGATTCACGGAGCAGTCATTGGAATGTTTCAGGACATGTGAGTATACATCAAACTGATGGAAAAAGAGGACTAAAAATCAGAATCCTAACAGCCTTTTGGGTTTTCTTGTGCAGCATTTTGAGTGTTACATTTACTGAGAGATCCTGTGGCTGCTTTGTACCTTTGTCAATAATTTGGGAAGTTGAAGAAAGTTCCTATTGTGTAACAAAAAGAAAAAAAAAAGTTTTTATTTTCTAAAGTCCCTTCTTTCTAACCCACAGTATTCAAAAACTAGATAATCATGCATAAAGATTGGTTTCTTCGTTTCCTTTGAAAGAAAAAGTTAGAAAAATCTGTCTCAACTAATTTTAACACCAAAACAAAGTCACTAACAAAAGCAAACATAGCAATAAAGAAATACCTATAATGCATTTAAAAAATAATTTTCATGTATTCATTGAGTGTATGACTTCTGGTGTTTGTGTGTGTGTGTCTGTGCGTGTGTTTTGACTTACCATTGGAAGGTAGTGGGCATGTGTTGTGTGACATAATCTAAAGTTATATAGTGAGAGTGAGTATGTGTTGTGTTGCCATCACGTTCTAAAATTACAAATAGAAAAGAGTTCTAATTCCTGCTTAAAAAATTACTAACTTGATAGTTTTGGGTGTGCTGCATAACTGCTCTGAACATCACTTATTTGCTAAAATAAGGGTAGCATTATCTACAACAAAAAGGTACACATACTACCATTTGATTGAGAAAGATAAAGCATCAGAACACCAGTCTGTAACTGGCTTTTAACAGATGCTAGTTTATTTCCTGCATTGAAGCAACACGTCCTGAACTTCCGGCATACAGTTGCCCTAGAAAGTTCAGTGATGAGAACTGGGGGTGGTTTGACCCCTGGAATGCTAAGCTCTTTATCCTAACCCCAGCTTTAGGTTCCTAGTTATGGTTCAGATTTAAACTTTTTCTGAGAAACAGGGATCTGTTTAGAGGGTTAGTCCAGGGTGGTCAGGATCTCATCCTTACTTGGTAAGTTTCTTGGAGGAGCTCACCTCTCTGGACTGCATCATCATCTGTTTTGTATTTGTGGTTAATAAGAATAGCATACTTCAGAGTAATTATGTATTATTTTCTACTGTATAGCACAAATGCTGATCTCTCTGCCATAATTAACTTTTTTCTAAGACCCTGGACTTGGATAAGCATCTATCAAGCTACCTTAGACTCAGAGAATATTGTGTGTTGGTCTCCATACCAGTGGAAGCAAGTGGGCAAGCTCTCCATTGACTCAATCAACAAGTTCTTATTAAGTACTTAAAGGTCCCAGCACACCATAAACTCATAGATTATTGATAAAATGAGGCTTGGGAGTGGGGAATGGAATCAGTTAGATTTTATTGGATTTGACCTCTGACACTTTGGGAATTAGAACAAGTTAAAGAACAGTTATGAGCCTTAGTTTCCTCATCTGTTAGGAAAATGGTACATAATATACAGGATTTTTATGAAGGTTTGAGGGAATTGTACATCTAGCACTCTTAGTATGATTCTTGGAATATAGGAAGCCCTCAATAATGGGGGGCTAATACATCATCATTATCATTGAATTTCACCACCAACCCCCAGCTTACAATGTCTGCTCAGACTCAATAGAAGATGATGAGGCAGGAGATTCTGCAACAACCAAGTCTTTTGTGTCAGTTAACTGACGTGTTAGGTTAAGAAAGCAACTTGATGGGAAGGGTTGGGGAGTGGGGAAAATAAATTTGACAGTCATAGTAAAAGATCTTTCATTGTATTTGTCTCACTTTCTGTTCTCTTTGAGATTCATTTCATAGAAGTGTAAATGGTGAGGTCTGACACTGGAAGTAAATGTCAGTCCCTGAGAGAGCAAGATGTTGACAGTTATTGATAATAACTACATAACAGAGACCTTTCTATTCCCAGGGAGGTATTACTTCTCCTATACCTGATTTTCCAGATCCATGCATTTATTTACTAAATCAATTTGGACCGTTTGTTTTAGAAGCAGCAGAAAACTTGACCAAATTATCTTGGACAGAGAAAGAACTTCTCTCATCCAAGTAACTGGAAAGTTCAGAACTGGCTAGTTCCATGCAGACTTGATATTCAGGCTCAACAACATCTGGACTGTTTTCTTCATTTCCTGAATCTTACCTCTCTCTATGTTAGCTGTAGTTCCAGGGTCCATAGCAAACAGCAGCCTCAGGCTTATATCACCAAGGATATAGTTGAATTGATTAGAACCATCAATTAATTGGATCCAGTTGATATTTATAAAAATTTATAGAAATTCAACATCAGAACACCTATTGTTCTCAAGCTTGCATGGAACATCCACCAAGACAGACCCCATTCTGGGCCATAAAACATATCCATTTCTTCCAGGTTGTCCAGTTTCTTAGCATGTAATTTTTCATAGCATTCTCTTATAGCCCTTCGTATTTCTGTGGTGTCGGTTGTTATTTTTCCTCTCTCATTTCTGATTTTATTTGGGTCCTTTCTCTTTTTTTTCTTGATGAGTCTGGCTAAAGTTTTGTCAATTTTGTTTATTTTTCAAAGAAATACCTTTTGGTTTCACTGATTTTTTTCTATTCTTTTAGTGTCTGTGTCGTCTATTTCTGCTATGATTTTTATTATTTCCTCTCTTCTACTCTACTTTGTTCTTCCTTTTCTAGTTCCTTCAGTTGTAAGTTACATTGTTTATTTGAGTTTTTTCTTGTTTCTTGAGGTAGGCCTGCATTGCTATATACTTCCCTTTTAGAACGGCTTTTACTGTGTCCTGAAGATTTTGGACCACTGTGTTTTCATTTTCATTTGTCCCCATGTATTTTTTAAAATTTCTCTCAAGGCAAGGGAAACAAAAACAAAAATAAACTATTGGGACTACACCAAAATAAAAAGCTTTTGTGCAGCAAAGGAAACCATCAGCAAAACAAAAAGACAACCCACTGAATGGGATAAAATATTTGCAAATGATATGTCCTATAAGGGTTTAATATCCAAAATATATAAAGAACTTAAACAACTCAACACCAAAAAAAAAAATCTGATTAAAAAATGGTCAGAGGACCTGAATAGACATTTTTCCAAAGAAGACATACAGCCAAGAAACACATGAAAAGGTGCTCAACCTCACTAATCATCAGGGAAATGCAAATCAAAACCAAAATAAGATATCACTTCACACCTGTAAGAATGGCTAAAATAAAAGACAAGAAACAATAAGTGTTGGTGGAGAAAAAGGAACCCTCATGCTGGGAATGTAAATTGGGACAGTCACTGAAAAACAATATGGAGTTTCCTCAAAAAATTAAAAATAGAAATACCATATGATCCAATAATTCCACTATTGTATATTTATCCAAAGAAAATAAAAACACTAACTTGAAAAGATACATGCATGGCTATGTTTATTGCAGCATTATTTATAAGACATTATTTAGCCAAGACTCTGAAGCAGCCTAAATGTCCATCAATAGAAAAATGGATAAGCCAATAAAAAAGTTGCGATTGTGCTATTTGAGATAATACATGGACCTAGAGGGTATTATGCTAAGAGAAATAAGTCAGACTGAGAAAGACAAATGCCATATGATTCCACTCATAAATGGAATCTAAAAAAAGAAGCAAACAAAAAACAGAATCAGAAGTATAAATACAGAAAACAAACTGATGGTTGCCAGAGGGAAAGAGGGTGAGGAGCTGGGCAAAATGGATGAAAGGGAGAGGGAGATACAGGCCTCTAGTTATGGTATGAGTAAATCACAGATAAAAGGCAGAGCATCAGAAATATAGTCAATGAGGTGCACCTGGGTGGCTCAGTCAGTTAAGTGTCTGCTTTCAACTCAGGTCATGATCCCAGGATCCTGGGATTGAGCTCTGCATCAGGCTCCCTGCTCAGTGGGGAGTCTGTTTCTCCCTTTGCCCCTCTCTCCTGCTCATTCTCTTTCTTTCTTTCTTTCTTTCTCACAAATAAATAAATAAAATCTTTTAAAAAAGAATTATAGTCAATGATACTATAATAGTAATGTAATGGGATAGATGGTAGCTACAATTGTGGTGAACATAGCATAAATTTGTCAAATCACTAAGTTGTACACCTGAAACTATGTAACATTATGTGTCAACTATATTGAAAAAAACACACATCTTAACAAATTTTGAAGAATGGAAATCATATCAAGTATGTCCTCAGACTAAAATGGGATTAAACAAAAAAATCAATAACCAAGAGATAGCTAGAAAAATCTCAAAAGATTTAGAGATCAAACAATACACTTCCAAATAACACATGGATCAAAGAAGAAATGTCAAGAGAAGTTTTAAAATATATTTTGGGCTGAATGAAATGAAAATACAACTTATCAAACTTTGTGACGGTGTGGCAGAAGTGCTTGGAGAGAACTTCACAGCATTAGATTCATATATTGGGCAAGAAGAAAGATCTAAAACCAATGACTTAAGCTTTCATGTTAGAAAACTAGAGAAACAAAAGTAATATAAACCTAAAGCAATCAGAGGAATAGAAGTAATAAAAAAATGAGCAAAAATCAATGATATTGAGAACAGGAAAAGAATAGAGAAAATCAGTGAAAACAAAAACTAGATCTTTGGAAAGATAAGAAAAAACTTTAATAAATCTGGCCAGGCTAACTGAGGGAGGGAAGAGAGATAGAAAGGAAGGAAGGAAGGGAGGAAGGAAGAAAGGAGAAGAAAAGACATAAATGACTGTTATCAAAAAGGAAAGCAAGGGGGCGCCTGGGTAGCACAGCGGTTGGACTCTATACACACATGGCCATGGTCAAAGACCTAAGGGAACACCTTTAAATTTTGGAAGCTCCTTTCTTTTTTTCTTTTTTAATATTTTATTTATTTATTTGACAGAGACAGACAGAGAGGGAACACAAGCAGGGGGAGTGGGAGAAGGAGAAGCAGGCTCCCCACTGAGCAGGAAGCCTGATGTGGGGCTGGATCCCAGGACCCTGGGATAATGACCTGAGCCAAAGGCAGATGATTAACGACTGAGCCACCCAGGCGCCCTGGAAGCTCCTTTTATAAATATACCTTTCTTCTCTTTAGTACTCTGTCCCACAAATTCAAGTCATTTTAGTAGCCCAATTTCTGACTCCTCATTTTGATAAGGCTGCTGTGTTCTACCTGTCTTTTAATTCTTTAATCCATGCCAGTCTTGAAAGTATTCTGAGTCAGAAAGCTTGAGGAATTGAGGGTTTTATCTCATGTGTTTCTCCTCTGTCAGAGAGCACACTTCTGTGCTGCCTGTATTCCAGTGTCTAAAAATAGTTGCCTCATATATTTTGTCCAGTTTTATAGTTGTTTGTGTTGGGAAAGCTAGCCCATATCTAGTTTTTCCATCATAGGCAGAAGCAAAGTCATTATAATTATCCTTAATTGCTTCCGATGGCTGATGGCTATTTCTACCTTCACCTTTGAATAATGCTATCAGGAAGATTTAATCTTGTGTTGTTACTTGCAACATAATTTTTCACCCTCTCCTTAGGGATAATCATCAGGATGATAGATTAGATTATCAGTCCACCTATTATATATAATTTCCTGCATTGTCTGTAAGATGCAAATGAAGAGAAACTTCAATATTATTGATGTGATAAAGTAAAAATGATTAATAAAGAGAGAAGGTTGATCAGATTCATGACATGTGAGTGGATTGGAAAGACCAACAATATATTAGATGAAAAATTTATTACAAAATTAATCAATTTCTATGTGTAGTTTTTATAAGAAATTAGTATAAATTATGATGACTGTTTTTAAATACCATGGACACTGAATAAAATAGGAAGTAGATGATGTGAAACAAAAAGATAATTTATTTTTCATTTACAGATGAAATATCGAGTATGGAAATATACACATCATATAGTTTATGATCCCTTTTAGAGTTATTAGTATAAAAATAAGTACATTACCTCATTAGGGTATTGATGGAGAACTCTGCTACCAACAAAAAACTCTCATGCTCATGCATGACATGTATGACTTAAATAGAACCATGAGAGAGGG
Organism: Ursus arctos; assembly: GCF_023065955.2. Taxonomy (NCBI): domain Eukaryota; kingdom Metazoa; phylum Chordata; class Mammalia; order Carnivora; family Ursidae; genus Ursus; species Ursus arctos. Next base: position 20,147,560 of record NW_026623089.1, read on the forward strand.
TAATGTTTACCTAAGCAAGCACAGCAGAGATTAGGGATAGAAGACATGATCACAGAAAAGGGCAATGTTTCATTTTGATAAGGGTTATTAATAGTTGGTAAATTCATGTACTAGATAAACATTCTTAGAAATCTCTGTGTGTGGGGGCACGTGGGTGGCTCAGTTGTTAAGCATCTGCCTTCGGCCCAGGGTGTGATCCCAGGGTCCTGGGATCGAGCCCTGCATCAGGCTCCCTGCTCTGCTGGGAACCTACTTCTTCCTCTCTCACTTCCCCTGCTGTGTTCCCTCTCTCACTGGTGCTCTCTCTCTCTCTCTCTCTGTCAAATAAGTAAATAAATAAATCTTAAAAAAAAAAGAAAGAAATCTCTGTGTGTCTCCTAGCAACAAATGTGTATTTCAGACTACATTCAGGATGTAAAAAATTAATAAAGAAAGGACTGTATAAAAATTACTTTAAATCAGAGCAGATACATGGCTTGACATTTCAGAGAAGTTGTAATTATGATATTTATTAGTTTCTCCCAATATTAAAGTGAATAACATCAAACTCAGAAGGTTTATATGAGTTTTAAATTATCCCATATAAAATGCATCTTGTAAATTATCTTCCACGTGGCCATAATTTAATAAATATTAATTAAATGAACACTTGCATAAAGTACTATTCTTATCTTCATGTTATAGGTGTGAAAATGTTGCCCAATGGTTAAGTAACTTGACAAAGCGCTCACAGGTAGAAAGTGATAGAGTTGGGATTCTAACACAGGGCACCTCACTCCGTCTGGCTCCATCTGGCACCAAAGTCCATCTGGCTTTGAATTAAAAATATTCAAGTAGTATAATATGGAATTGTATATGCCAATACTATGAAATCATCAAATAAGGACCATTTGGCCTTTTCCTTTCTCCTTTTATCCAAGAGCACTGAACAAATAGTGAAATATTTCATTTTCAATATCAAGTAACTGAGGGTGCACTATATGGAAGGGGCTTTGTAAAGCACTGTGCAAGAACAAAAACATAATAAAAGACTATTCTCCCCAGGAAAGGACTTTGAAAGAGTTTTATCCCAGCTAGGGGAAGGAAATTCCATCACTTAAGCCCTCTCCAGGCTTCTTGTCTCATCTAAAAAGGGGAGAAGACATGATCAACTAGCGGTCAGATCTTCAAGGAAACATACTGGGAGCATGGAAAGGATTGTAAGGGAAATAGAGGGCAGGGAGGAGGGTTTTACTATTGAAGAAACGCTTGGGAAGGGAATAGCCCAGAGACACAGGTCAAAGAAGAGACTGGAATTTAATTGGAAGGTTCTAGAGCACTGTCCATATCCCACATCTAAACACTACACCAACAGGGCTCTGATGCAGACACAATGGATTGCAGGAGAGAGAGTTGCAAGGCATAAACTTTCTCTGAGAAGTAGTACTTAAGGAAGCTCAAGGTCAAGAGAGAAACAGAAGTAAGGACACTGGAGAAATCTGAAGCTATAGCAAATATTAAAAACACCCAGCTCTGACAGATTCACATAAATCCTTACACTAAAGTCATATTTACTTCAGTTCCTGTTAACTAGTATAACGTCTGACTTTTAAGAAGACATACAGGGCATGATAAAAAGCAAGAAAAAACACTGATTGGAGAATGAAAACAATAATCAGAACCAGACCAAGCTGACACGGATGTTGTAATTATCAGAGAGGGAACGTAAAATAACTGTGATTGATATGTTAGATCTTTAACTGAAAAGTAGGCAACATGAAAGGACAGATGAGTAATATAAGCAGAAATCTAGAATCTGTACAAAAGAATCAAAAGGAAATGCCAGAAGTCAAAATACCATAACAAGAATGAAGAATGCCAATGATGATGTCATCAGCAGATTGGACAAGGCTGAAGAAAGAATCAGTGATCTTGAAGTTAGGTCAATGGAAACTCCCCGGACTAGAAGAAGAAAAAAAAAAAAAAAAAGGAAAAAAATCAGAACACACTATCTGAAAACTTTGGGGCAATATCAAAAGTTGTTTTATATATATAATTAAAATACCAGAAGGAGAAGGGAGAACTGAGCAGAAGTATTTGAAGTAATAATGGACAAAAACTTTCCAAAATTAATGACATTCCTCAAACTACAGTTCTGGGAAGCTCAGAGAATATAAAAATTTGACACATACACATATCGTAGTGAAACTACAGAAAAGCAAAAATAAAGAAAAAAATCTAGAAAGAAGACAGTTGTAGAGAAATCACCTTACTTATGGATATTAGAATTATAGTATACTTGTCATTAGAAACTATGCAAAAAAGATGAGAGCAAAGGAAAATATTTAGAGGGTGGAGGGGAGTGGATAGAAGCCTCCAATCTAGGATTCTATATCCAGTGAAATTATTTTAAACTGAAAGACAAAGACTTTCTCAAACAAACAAAAAAATTAGAGGGAATTCATAGCTAAGAGACATGGCTTGCAAGAAATATTAAAAGTTCTTCAGTCAGAAAGAAAGTGATATAGGTAAAAAGAGTTTAGATATTCATAGAGAAAGGAAGACTATCAGGAAAGGGATAAATTTAGGTCAAATAAAACGTTTTCTTTTTCTTATTGTTAATTAGAACAATATTTATCTAAAAGATAGTTTTATAGTTATCTAAAAATAACTGGTTAAAGCAATTATAGTAATAATATATTGGATAATTGTACTAAGTGGATAAGTGAAATGAATGACTTGTCCCTCATTTGGGATGAGTGACAGAATGGGATGGAGTAACTGGGAACACTCTTATAAGCTACTTGCACTACATGTGAGGTGGTATAATGTTATTTGAAGGTGGACTTGGAATAAGAAAAAGGTGTATGGTAAGTTAATGGGAAATCATTAATTTAAAAAAAGAAATATAATTGTTAGCTAAGAGGGTATCAATGTGTCTACTGGACCTGAACAATTAAATAACTGGATGTTGGTTAATGAGAGCCAGGTTTCTTATTATTGGAGTAGAAGGTCACCAGTTGGATAGAATTGGAGATACTGGAATGAACTCATGTGTAGCTTAATATAGAGACAGATGCATATAGAAATACTTAGCAACAAGTGCACCCAGCTCTTTGTTTCTAATGCTATTCTCCAGTAGCAGGAACCAGAACTCCTAGGAGTTTTGTCTGATTCTAGGACTGGGCAGGAAATATAAAGATGAGTCTGGAGCATTTTTTAATTCTGGAAAACAAACGAGCAACAAAAACATTTAACAAAAAAATATATTTTGATGAGAAAATGTCAAGGGACACAGGAACCAATTGAGAGTTCCCAATGGCCAAAAGTGAAATAAATTTGAGCAAAAAATAAATGAATTTATATTGAAGTATAACTCAAAGTATGCAATAAATAAGTAAATATATTATTAAGTAAATATATATAATACATGATATATTTATTATTAAACAAACATATATATATATATATATATATATATATATATACTTTAGATATACATAAAGAAAGGAAGAGTATCAGGAAAGGGATAAATTTAGGTCAAATAAAATGTTTTCTTTTTCTTATTGTTAATTAGAACAATAGTTATCTAAAAGATAGTTATATAGTATCTAAAAATAACTGGTTAAAGCAATTATAGTAATAATATATTGGATAATTGTATTAAGTGGATAAGTGAAATGAATGACTTGTCCCTCATTTGGGACAAGTGAGGGACAACATATATATAATTAGAAAGAATATATAATCTCCCATGAAGAGTTCTAAATAATTTATGTGGATACTCTCCTCAAGGAGATGAAGCATTCCTTCCCATTCCTTAAATATGAAAAAATATACAGTATGGAAAGTGAGTATACAGTATGGAAAGGGAGAGTAGAGAAATCTGCAAACACTATCTCAGCCAGGTGATCAATATTAACATTAAAGTGATACGTCCATAGTTTATACCTTATTAAATCATTTGATGAAAATGATTAATATCTGTGATCTCCCTCCCCAAAACATTGTGCAATCACAAGGAAAACATCAGATAACCTCAATCGAAGGACATGCTACACGGTATCTGACTAGAATGCAAAGTGTCAAGGTCATCAAAAAGGACAAGGAAAGTCTGAAAAACCATTATAGCCAACAGGAGCAAAAGGAACCCCAACTACAGAATATAATGTGGTATCCTGGATCCTGAAATGGGTAATAGTAGGGATGCCCTACTATTATTTTATTACTGTCCATTTCTTCCTTTATGTCTGTTATTAGTTGTTTTATATATAGTTAGGTGCTCCCATGTTGGGTGCATAAATATTTACAATACAAAACCAGTATAAAGCTTAAAGCACAAAAGCAGTAAAATCAATAATACCTATAAAAATCAGTCAGGGGATTCACAAAATAAAAGGATCTGAAGTATGACATCATATACACAAAATGTGGGGAGGGGAGTAAAAATTTAATGCTTTTAGAATGGTTTCAAACTTATGTGACCAACTCAAAACAGACTTGTACATGCATAAGATATTACATATGATCCTCATCATAACCACAAATCAAAAACCTTTAATAGATACACAAAAAATAAAAAAAAAAAAAAAGGACTCCAAGCATACCACTAAAGAAAGCCATCAAACCACAAGGAAAGAGATCAAGAGAAGAAAGGAACAGAAACAAAAACAAAAACAACCCTGTAAAACAAGTGACAAAATGACATTGAGTACATACCTATCAGTAATTACTTTGAATGTAAATGGACTACATGCTCCAATCAAATGACATAGGATGACTGAATAGATAGAAACGGAAGACTCATCTATATGCTGCTTACAGGAGACACACTTCAGACCTAAAGACATATGCAGATTGAAAGTGAAGGAATAGAAAACATTTACCATGCAAGTGGAAGTGAAAAGAAAGCTGGGGTAACAATACTTATATCGAACAAAATATCAAACAAAATTAAACCTTCAAAGACTGTAGCAAGAGACAAAGACCTACACTACCTAATGATAAAGGGAAGGATCCAAGAAAAGGATATAACCATTGTAAAACCTTAATACCAGGGGAAACCAAGTGTAGTGGAATATATGGGAATGTTCTGTACTATCTTTGCAACTTTTCTGTGAATGTAACACTAATATAAAATAAATTTTTTCAAAAAGAAACCCACAGAATAGAATACATTTGTGAAATACGTGTCTGTGAACATTCAGATTACATAAAAAACAGTTATGAATTAATTTTTTTCTGGTATGAATCAGTTTTTAAGACCAGACAGTTTGATAGAAAAATGGACATAAGATTTGAACTGAAGATTTGAACTTCATGAAGATCAATAATCAATAAATATATCACAATTGTCTCTCTAGGCATTAGGGAGATATATATTAAATTATGATGAAGTTCCACTATATACCACAATGAATAAGATGAAAAAGACTAAAGACTGCCAGTAGCAAGTATTGGAGAGAATTTGAACAATCAGAAATCTCACCACTGTTGGCCCAGTATATATATATATATACTTATAAAACACATACACTTAATCTGTGCATTCAGTGAATATTTAGTAAATATATATATACACACACATGCAATAGAAAAGACATGTACTTGGATATTTATAGCAGCACTACCTGTAATCACCTAAAACTTGAGACTACTTAAATTATTATCAACGGTGAAATGGACTAAAGTATCAGATACTCAAATACCAACACTAAGATCGAAGCATCTGTATTTCCTTGTAGCAATATGGGTAAAAATTACAAATATAATGTTGAACAACAGAAGTTAAAAATAAAAGTATAAATGTTGTAGGATTTCATGTCTATGAAGTACAAAACTAGATGAAAAAAATTCCTGGTGTTAGATGTCAAGAAAATGGTTTTCCTTGAACACATGGTAACTGGAGGGATGCAGGAAGAGAGATTTCCAGGAGGCTCTTAATGTTCTGATTTTTGATCTAGCATTGAACTAGGTCATTGTTTGTTATTTTTTTTAAGATTTTATTTATTTGAGAGAGAGAGAGAGAGAGTGAGCAAGCTGGGGGAGCAGCAGAGGGAGAGGGAGAAGCAGGCTCCCCACCAAGCAGGGAGCCTGACATGGGGCTCAATCCCATCATGACTTGAGCCAAAGGCAGATGCTTAACCAACTGAGCCACCCAGGTGCCCTACTGTGTTCAGTTTTTGAGAATTCATGAAGCTGCATACTTTGCCAGGTGCACTTTTCTATGTATATGTGTGTACAGGTACTTATATACATGTGTATATGTATACCTATACCAATATACATATTCAAAAATATGTTAGAATATGTAGATATGAAAACATTACAGAATAACTTAAAGAACACCTAGAAGAATCAAAAAGCAGTGTAAAAAAACAAAGCATAATATTATTTAAAAAAACAAAGCATAAAAACCAGAATAAAAAAAAAACAAGAATTATGTAATAATGATAAGGGGAAAATCAAAGAAGAATCATTATATCAGAAGATCTATGTTTGGGGAATGTAATGTTATGAGATATAATACTACACAATAAGCTTTTTGAGTGCCATGGACAAGGTGAAATAGTATGTGTATGTGTGTCTGTGTATATAGATTTATATATTTATGTACTTTTCTTGTATATATATAAATACATAGTTTATATATAATATTTCAGTATTTTATGTTTTAGTATTTTGTATTTTAAGCCAGCTTTGAACTCATATAAATATGGCATTTGAGTCTCTATGTCGAGACATTGGAAAGCCTAATATGTAATATTTTAGTGTATAAAATATTCTTGTCCTGTACTTTATTCTTTTAAAGAATGCTCTGAAGAATAGACAACACTTCCTTGGATACACACATTGAGACTGGTAGTTAGGAGCCTTCATGGTGGGACATTGTGCTGTGTAGCCCTTGCCCAATCTGGGACTGATCCTTTATTAATTCTTTAAAAGTAGCAAAGCACTAACCCTAGTTGTGATTTTCTAACCAGTTCTGTACAATGAAGAAACACACTGAGAAAGGAAATACACCAGTTGGCCCTCTATTTAAATAACAAAATGGTTTTTTTTTCCCCTCTAAAAGCATGATTATACAGTTTCCAGGCTTCTTGGAAAACAAAAAGCTTGTTTTATGCTGATTTAATGTAATTGCTACAAAACAGAGAAATACCAAAACCTATGATGTATGTTCAGTGTTTTATTTTACAGTGTTTCTTCTGGTCCTTTCTTTCTCTTTGAAGTCCATTATTTATTCATTGTCTTCGGGCCTCTGAGCAGGTGACTGACAAGGACAATGGCTGCAGGAAAGAACATTGCTTGAGCAGGAGAAAAACTCAAGGAGTACTGGGTGCTTTTGCTATGGATACAGACAGCCTATGAGAGATTGGGATGTCACTCTAGTCAAACAGCAACAGAAAAGGAGATTTCATGTTTGTAATTGGAGAGCAGGCAACTGGAGGGATTTGGAAGTGATCTTAGTTGTGAATGAGGAGCTGAGGAAGGGGAATTAGAGGAAATCAACATTTTCACTAAAACTGTTAACGAAAGCCTCCCTCAGCTCCTGGTGGCGGGGCCTTGCTCAGACCCCTACTGCATTTTTGACCCTTTAGGAGGATCACGCCTCAACACTGACTGTTCTGTCAGGGCAGCTGGGTTTGCCATGTGCGTGTAACTTAGTTGTTAGCATGTAACTAAGCTGCTCAGAAAACCCATCGCTATTCGGAATGGGTAGGAGCATTCCTGAGGGAGGCAGGGAGAGCAGAGACAGTATTGCACCCTGTAGAGTCAACTTAATCAAGAGTCAGGAAGTGTCTGGAAGGCAAAGGGCAGGTAGGTGCATGGGCAACTTTAGGCATGGGGGTGGTAGGGTTCAGAAGCGATTAGCAAATGTGAATGCAAGTCAACTCTCCAGCTTCCCACCCTGTGAGTTCTGGGTGTCCTTACCCAAACTGCTTTTTAACTCCATTTCAGGTTTCAGAATGACCTTGCTCGAATTATACTTTTCTGAGGATGTAAGCTTTTGTCGTTGCAGAACTATAGCAGTCCTTCTCTCCCTATAGCAGTCCTTATCCCTGTGGATAAATTGGAGCGGCAGACCCCTTGAGAATCTATAGCAACGACTCCATAAATTCAGACTGCACTGCCTCTAAAAGCAAGTACAGGCAGTCTTCTCTGCTGTGTTTGAACCCTACCGCTCTTTAGTCACACCTTCACCATGGTGACACCCTTGACCATCTCAACTTGAGAGATGGTTTCTGTCTTATCTGTTATAGAATTAACTAATTATATCATCACGTGTATCTTGCCTTGCAATGTTATCATTGTACAGCTATTGATATATTGTGTGTGTTTGTATGTTTCTGTGTACTGGTCTCTATGTATTGCATTTGTATTGTATTGTGTTTCTGCAAGTCCCCCAATATGGGTCAAGCAGATGCCTGCCACTCAGTCTATTCTCCAAGACAAGCATATGAGCTTCTCACGTACAAAGCCTAACCTCTTGATGGCTGGCTCTGTGCCACATCCTGAGGTGGACTGGTCGTGCACAGAAGATTTTTAAGAGTGGTTCCTCGGATCACTGTAACCTCTGGATCTTAGCGATGGGAGCCCCATCGATGTGCAAAGCTCAGTGTTCTGGGGACTCATCTCTCAGGTGCAGGTCTTAAAAGTTCGGTGCGCCTGATGTGGGGTTCAAACCCTTCTCCTCAGGGAGAAGCTCCAGGTTCTGAGTTCCCTCCCAGGTCACTGTGCCAGGGATTGGGTTTGTGATGAGATTGTGTCTTAGCCTCTCTTACCCTCTCAGATGTGGGCCTTCTTTCTTTCACCTGATGCAAAATTGCTCAGCCAGTTTAAAAAAAATTAATTTGTACCCCCAGTGTGGGGCTTGCGCTCATAACCCTGAGGTCAAGAGTCACACGCTCTACTGACTGAGCCAGTCAGGCACCTCTGCTTAGCTGGTGTAGATTTTTGTTTTGTTCTATTTTGTTTTGTTTTCAGAGGTAGTTGTTCCATTTGTAGGTATGGATCCGGTGTGTTAGCAAGGGAAGGTGCATTCAGGATCCTTATACATTGGCAACCTGAACCGGAACTCATCTACATTTTAAATATATTTTAATGCATATATCTCTATGCCTGTTTTCCTATTTCAGTTTTTCTATGTGTTATAGTGCCATAATTGTACCTTCCATAATGATATAGGATGGTGTGTCAAAAACAGCTAATAATCTGCATTAAATTTTAGGGTTTCCCAACCATAGTCTTATTTCATTGGTGTGCCTCACAAATCCTATGAGAAGGAATTATTAATACCTTCATTTTAAAGATGACACAACTGAAGCTCAGAGAGAGAATTTCCTCATGATTATAGAGTCAATAATAACTCAAAGCTTCTAAGTCTAAATGGCTTAGCTCTATTCCAGCTAGTGCTGTTTCTATGTTTAATTCCCATTTTTGGATCAGTCAGGTACCCAGCAATGTTTGTGATTATACAAATAAACACAAATGTACATTCATCTTGGTGGGTGTGCTCTACTCAGTGTGGATACCTACGTGGGGAATCGGTTTTCCTGCCTTCCAAATGTTTACAGTCTAATGAAATCATGTAAGTCAGATAAAATATAAAACAACTTGTTAACAAACATCATGAGTTATTATCAAAGGGCCATGGGGATACAGACAAGGGTAGTGATGAATTTGTTCCAAGAGAACTGGGGAAGTCTTCACAGAAAAGGGTCAGTGTTTCTGGGTCCTGAAAGATGACTTGGAGTTGTCTAGGTGAATAAACAGGAATGAACATTGTGTAAAGGGAGAACAGTAGGTGCAAAGGAAGTGGAGTTGTGAAGAGATCTAGCACCAGTGAGAAGGGCTGTGGGCCTGGAGCGTAGAGACAGGACAGAAAATCAGTCATTCGCAGAGTAGGCTCTAGAGCTATGTATGGCCTGTGTGTGGAGTACTATCCGTGTCAAGTCTGGGGTCAATCCTTTACAGTCCTGTTTATCAGAAGAGCTTATACGATCCACTTTTAATAATGGAATTTCTAAAATGAACTATAAGAACCACTGCTTATTATGTTCCTCTTATATATCTAAGTCCTATAGTAGGTGCTTTATGGATGTCATAAAGTTAATAGACTAGAATATCTACTAAAGTAGATAACATTGTTCTCATTTTACTGATGATGGATCCGAGGGCAAAAGAAGGTAAGTAACTCACCAATGGCCATGGAACTGATAGGCAGTGCATCCAGGATTTTTACTCTGGATCAACTCTATAACTTCCTATGATTTTGCTGGTAATGAGAAGGGGACACACATATACAACACACATACTGGAAGCTGGGAGACCTGTCATAAAAGAAAGAAATCATAGATTGGTATATTAGACCACTAAAGATGTTATGAGGGCCTGAACTAAGGCAGAATCTGTGTGCTTGGTGAGAAAGATGGAATTTGAGGGATGTTTCTAAGGTTGGTGTATTCTTTCCCTTTTCTAAGACCACCAACATTAAGTTACAGAATATTCTTAAGAAAAAAAAATCACATCAAATTACATCATTTTCCCTCTATCTTTTTATATAGAATTAAGTAAAAAAAATCAATAGGAAAAATAAACACTTGACAAATTTTCCAACCTACTTTCCTCTGTCCCAGGAGTATCAATCTTTTTCAGATTCTTCCAGTGTGATGAGCTCTTTCTGATCTCGGGACCTTTGCCTATGCTCTTTATTGCCTGGAATTTACACACAGACCCTTTCATTTAGCTGATTTATCCTACTCTTTCAACTTAAATGTCATTTCTTCAGCGAGGTCTTTTTTTGGTCAACAATCACTTTCTTTTTAAAATTTTTTTTATTAATGAAGGGGGGGGGTAAACAGAAGGGGGAATGAACCATGAGAGACTGTGGGCTCTGGGAAGCAAACTGAGTGCTTCAGATGGGTGGAGGGTGGGGGATTGGGATAGGCTGGTGATGGGTATTAAGGAGGGCACATATTGCATGGTGCACTGGGTGTTATACGCAAATAATGAATCATGGAACGTTACATCAAAAACTAAGGATATACTGTATGGTGACTAACATAACATAATAAAAAATTATAAAATAATAAAAATAAATTTTTTAAATTATTATGTTCTGTTAGCCAACATATAGTACATTATTAGTTTTTGATATAATGCTCAATGATTCATTAGTTGCATATAACACCCAGGGCTCATCACAACACGTGCCCTCCTTAATACCCTTCACCTGGTTATCCCACTTTCTAATGATAAAAATCTGGTCAAAAGGAAATAGGCCAACTTAGGTAATAGTGAGACACCTGTCAATAAGAGTATTTGTAGAGGGTCTATCAAAGATTTGTTGGAAATTATACAAGCTGCCACAAAAGAGAATCACAAAGGGCTTAAACATATGTTGAAATATAAGGACATCTTATATAAGATGAAATAAAATATAAGTGAAATTTTGGCTGAAGGCTGAGGAAAAAGCCAGTTTTATAAATGTGGGGGAGGGTTTGTTGAAGGGAGGGGAGTGTGGGAAAGAGTGTTCAGAGAAGACAAGCGTGTGCAGAAGATCGGGCATGCAATCAACGTGATATACCCAAGAACCAGAAAGAAGAGCAGTGTCACTGGGCCATGCGCAGAGCAGCAGGGTTAAGGGTGGATTGGCAGACAGGATTATTGTGCAGAAATGGGCCTTGATGCCTATGCTGAGAGGCTCCCATGGTGCCTCGGAGTACGGAAGATTAACTGACCTTCATCGTGAGGTACAGGACTGAAACTCAGAGTTCAGCAGTGGTCTGTGGTCCCAGCCCATTCCATCAGCCGACAGGTTACCATCCCACCCATCCTGGTGGAAAATTCAAACAAGTCTTTTCCACAGTCTGGATATGAAACATATCCAATCAGAATGTGTCTGAGGAAAAGGTCAGGGATGTGCTGATAAATCTTCCTGCACTCCCCATGTGAAAGAACACTTCAAACCTTGTCCTGTCAAATGCTCTGTTCACTTCAATATTGTTCTTGGCTGAAGGAAAGGCCTGTGGGGTTTGTGGAAGTTGGCTCCCTTAATATAGAATTTTTCATGCTCCTTATAAAAATGTCACTGGGTTAATTCAAAAATATTTTTATTGGCACCTGAATAGGTGAGTCTGCCAAAGACTCTATACAAGTTGATTTTTGAGGACACGCTAGTCTTCCTCCAGGAAAGAACAAATAAAATCCTCCAATCTGAATCTGGAGAACCTTTCTTTCAGAGCTCTTTGCAAACACATTATTTTATGGCAAACTGGAGACAACTAAAATTGCCCTGGTCTGCCAAGGAAGAGTCCATTTTGAATATCTTTTTTTTTTTTTTTCTTTCTTGACTTTAAAAATATTGGTTTCAAATAGTTTGCAAGTTTTACACTTTAATCATTTTTGGTTTAGGGTGACAGAGGCATCAGACCAAACTATACCCCTATAATAGTCTACTTTTTTATTCCTTGAGCTGAGGCATTTAACATGTTCCTTCAGAAGATAAGAACCCAGATTGTCTACTCTTAACAATGTAACATGGCCTCTTTGACCACAGGTGAAGAAAGTAGTGATCTGTCAACTTAGTCTGTGATCTGGGGATGAACCTGTGAATGAAGCCACTCCAGTCATATCACTCAGACTTCCCCCACAAGCTTAAGGCTTTCTCCAGCATTCCCACTGAGGTTATGTTGAAGATGAACACAATTTTCACTGTGGAGGTATGGGTAAGACATGCTGGATTATGGCAGTAAAATGAGGAGAGAAGCCATGATGTCAGAGGTCAGTTCATGGTAATCAGAGACTGGTCATCTGGAGGTCCAACACATGTACAAATAGGTTAATCAAGTTCTTGCAGATAACCAGTGCTCTCTCATCCATTTTATGCCCTTCCCAGGCAAACTCTGAGGATCAGCACTGTGCACTTTGCAAAAGATTTTCAAATAAGCTTCTTTTCTCTTGAGGAAGAACAGTATCAATTACTATTTGTTGAGCATCTTCTATGCATCTGATACTGTGGCTAATCACCATTGATTATTTTATTTAATATTTTAAACAACTCTAAAACATGGGAATTCTTATCACCACTATTTTGTAGGTGTGGAAATTAAGGCTTAAAAGACAGTGTAGGATAAGGTTGGTGCTAAGCTTCATTAAGAATGCCTGTAGAGCTGGGGCACCTGGGTGGCTCAGTCAGTTAAACATCTGACTTTTGATTTAAGCTCAGGTCATGAACTTGGGGTTGTGGGATCCAGTCCTGCATTGGGACCTGCACTGGGTTATAGCCTGCTTAAGAGTCTCTCTCTCTCTCCCCACCGACCCATGCTCATTTGTACTCTCTCTCTCTAAAAATAAGTAAATGAAATATTTTTAAAAATAAAGAATGCGGAGCCTAAGCTTTCAACACCCACATGGACAGGTTGGTGACAAATGGAGAGATAGCAGGGACTACCCCTTAGGAGGATTGAGTGTAAACCTCTAGTCTCCTACTAATTCCTGTGCCCAAGAGTGATCTTTTTGGGGTTTAGTTTCCTTATCTATTAAAGGAAGATCGTAGTAAGACCTTGATGACAATTAAATAAACTAAATTTACTGAATGTGCCTGGCACATTGCCTGGTATCAGGTAGGTGGCTTTTGCTTCACTCTGAACTTTAGAATCATCTCAAAAGCAGGCAATGAACCACCATTTTAGCTTACTTAAAGGTATTTTGCTTCACTAAAAAGCATTTTTGTAAGTGGTTGGCCATTTCTACCCTTGAAGTATTTGGATAAACTATCCAGGAAGACACAGAAAAAGTTAAGCATAGTCCATTGGGCATGTGATCATACCCATATATCTGATAATCATAGATACTGAGAAAGAATTCACAGAAGGGTTCAATCGATACATGATGCTTATTTCTTTAACTGCAAAATATATATATACTGATGTTCATTGTATGTGTTGATACTCCCACCATATCTGAACTAACTCATAATAACAAACAAAAATTTAATGTTATCAAAGACAGCCCCCTCGATGCTTCCAGTTTTCAGACTGAACACTTGTGCATTTGATATTTCCTTTTTTTATTTCTGTTCCAAAGAATCTGCACAGAGGCAGATACTCTCTCAGCCTTAGACTGATCTATCTCTGGACCATTGTGCTTAAGAGTTAATATAACATGGTTTATCGTTAAATCACTCTCTGGTTATATCCTATGTGATTCTCATGTCTCCAGCCAGAATGTATGGCAGAGAACAGGTACCATATATCAGTCCTTTTTAAGTTACGTCTGGTATGAAGCATACTTAAAAGCAACCAAAATGGAAAGTTCATTGAGGGCACAGAAACTATTTGTCTTCTTCCTATTGGATCTTTAATACCTTGGATAGCATCTGGCATGTAGGAGGTACTCATGGTACATTTGCACATTAGCTGATCTGATTGATTCTATACAGTAAGATTTTAGAAGCTCTCATAATTAAGGATACATTATTCTTGTCAAGGATTGTCATTCCTTCAGTTCCAACTTTTAACACTGATGTTGATTAAGCTTAGGAAAAAAGCAGCAGTTGTAACCCATAGCTAGAGGCTATGCAGTAGCATTATTATCAGTTGTAACAATAACAATAAAAATTAGTTACACTAACCGTGTGCTGCACCTAGTGCTTTATATATTGTTTCATTCAGTCCTAAGGAAGGAGATACTTAATACATGCCCATGTATAGGTGAGAAAATGAGGCACAGGGACATAAATAACTGGCTCAAGGCCCCAAATGAGTTGCCAAGCTGGGTTTTGAGCCTGGTGGTCCACTGCTGGGGCCACCTGCTAACCACTGTGCATAGCTGTGATCCCAGGTCTCCAGATCCTATCTCAAGACTGCCTGTATTCTCTTTCAAAATAAGAGATGAATATCCTAGGAGCCTTCATGTGGAGGGCTTGTTTCCTTTCCTCTGGTGCTTACTCCTAATGGCATAAAATATTATAAATTATCTTTTTTTTGGCAGCATGGTGAGGTAGTGTTCTGTGGTGGTTAGAGCAAGAACCCTTAAAAGTTCTGCCATTAAAAAATGTTATGTAACTGACTAAATCCATTTCCTGTTTTACAAGTGGTATTGAGGGTATCTATATTCTAGAACTGTATACTGCTTGACAACACAAAGCCTAATATATGAAGGTAAGCTATTATTATTTTATAATAATAATAATTACCCTAAAAGTAACATGGGTCCTTTGTGTTTCTGTCATGGAGTGAATATAGAGCAATGGGTGAGATTTAGATATAGATGCTGAATCATTTAGAAGACCTTTGATCATGAGATTCCCCTCATATTTCTGTAATTCTTCCGTAGTCAATTGTCAAGTAAAAATTATGTGGTTATAATGACTGTATTTTCTAAGCAAAAAGAACAGGATCATATGATCCGACAAAAGATTTTGTCCTGATATATAAACACACATACACAGACACAGACACAGACACAGACACAGACACACACACACACACACACACACAGAGGCTTAGCAACCCTTAGTAGTAGATTTAGTTGTACTTTCATTAAACAAGACTAATTGAGAAGAATAAAACCATCTCCAAACATCACTATCTTGTAAATCCAAGATGCATAGCCACCATATCTACAGGGCAGAGTACCGCTAGGGAGATGCCTCTTTCTGTATTCGAAGCTATCAAAGGCCCGCTTTGTATAAGACATTTTTCTTCTGTCTAACTCCTCAACCATCTCTTCTAGTGAATGTTTTATTAGGCAACAAGGATGCTATTTCTTTATCTTTCTATATTGATTGTTCCAATTTGTTCTTATTTTCTCAGTTCTTTCATTCTATGGACATATTGCCCCACTCTCGTCCCCACTTTGTGTTATACTGCTTGGTATGAGTTTTGTTTTTGTTCTGTTTTTTTTCTCTTCCCATTCATTTTCCTTCCATTTGTCCCCCTACTCTTTCCTTTGGGAACAATTAAGTTCTATAGGTATGATATTGGCAGGATGAGGTAAGGACCTGAGCTGGAAGGAAAGGGAAGCCACATTCTCAGTGCAGGGATTCAGGGTGAAGCAGGGTGAGTAGGGTGTACATTCCATGGTGGGTGTGGGAGGAGCCCACACGGGAGTGTGCGATATCAAATGGATAAAAGATAAGGGCTTCCCTGGTGGGCATGGCCCTGCATAACATGTTGGAGTTCACCTTGGGTGAGTTGGTGACTGGCAGATGTGAAAGATTGGTTATATACAGGGTGATTGATGGAAAAAAATAAATTAAGGATAATGGGAGTCTTTCTTCTCACTGTCAGAAGGTAGATAAAAAAAAAAAAAGAAAACTGAAAAGATTCCTTTCAATATTCAAAGGAATTAGGTTCAAATGGAATCTTTTCAGTTTTGGCAGATTGGAATTTGAAGTATCGTGTGTGACTTTGTAGAAATATGCATATGTGTGCGTTGTTTGATTTTATGTATTCCTTTTTCTCTGTCCATTGAGAGGGTCTGGGAGCAGTGAGATGCTAATAAAAATGGGTACACCTTATGCCCGGATCTTGTTCTCTGAATAAATTACCCACTAGTAGGAACCAGGGATATCTTTTTATGCCATAAAGAAAGTAACAAAATGTTCAAAGAATGATGGGGATATGTCAAAAAGACACAAAAGCCATTTAGGAGGGCCTCCTTGTGCCAAACTGAACAATAATTTGAGCATCAAGATAAATAAATAATGCTAGTAACAGATTGCAACCAATTGCATAAATAGGAAGCCATGAATCCAACTGTGTACAAATAAATGAACAAATAATTTCAAAGAGGAAAGGGATCTTTGCATAGTTTCAAAGACACTCTTCACAAACAAAATACTTGAAAAAAATGAGAGTTAGCTTCATAGTGGAGAAGTATCACTTCATCAACATCATCATTTGTAATAATAAAGCAAACATTTTCAGTAATGGGATATATTAAAAGCATTCAGATAACAAAAGAAGAAAAGGGAACTAAACATGCATCTAATCTAATCATGTGGTAACAGCAGATAAACTCATGAAGGACTTTCTGTAAAATAGCTCACCTGCAATCCTCAAAAGTATCAGTTAAGAAGTCAAGGGAAGACTGAGGAAATATTCCAAAGCTGAAAGAGACATAACAATGAAATACAGTAAATTATTCTGCACACAATCTTTGTGCCATGAAGTCATTTTTGGGACAATTGGTATCTGTTATTATATGGCAGTAATATACCAATGTTAATTTCTGGCTTTAATGGTGATTGTTGTGTTGTGGTTATGTAGAAGAATGTCCTTGTTTAAAGTAATAACACAAAACTATTGTAGGGACATCAGGTCAGAACTCACTCTCAAGTCATTCAGCAAGAAAAAGTTGTTTTGCAGTTGCTTTTGTAGCTATAGATAGTGTTTTGAATTGGCTACTGGCTCCTTCATAGCCCATAGTCTGGTAACAGGTGCCTCTCTCTCTGTCCCTCTCTCTGTCTCTCTTTGGAGTTGGGCAAACAGACAAATCTCTGTTCAGCTTTGCCACTTTTAAGTTGTGTGACTTGAATAAGAATATAATATTTCCAAACCTCAATATTTTAACCTATAACATAGTATCTGGCTAATGTTAATCATTCAATAAAAGTTAGTTGAACCATTATGTTTTCATTGTTGTTTAAGTGTTTTTATATCACACTGAATAGATCTGTCTTACGCTTTTTAACAATTTTTAAATATTCATTATTGTAATGTGTCTTCTGTAACTATATGTGTTCTTATTATATATGTTTATAAATTATTCGTGCTTTAGAGTGTTTTCAAATTTGTTGCTATTGTGTACAGCATTACAATGGGCAACTCTGGGGCTGTACCTTTGTTCACCTGCTCACTTCACTCCCTAGGGTATAGTCATAGAACAAACTGTAATTTCTGGATAAAAGACATGCTAGTCTATTTAAAATAGGGGTGAGCAAAGCTTTTCTGTAAGGATGAAGACATTTGCAGCTTTTCATGTCATGTAATCTTTGTTACGACTACTCTACTTTGTCAACTGTAGCAAAGAAAGCAGTCGTAAACAAGTGAGTGTTACGTAGTCCTCTAAATCTTTACAAAAACAGTCAGTGGGCCATATTTGCTGCTAAAATTATGAAAGAAAAGATTCTTCTAGTTTTTTAGTTTCAGAATACTGAGAATAAGGAGGAAACCAAATTTCATTTTACCATAACCCGAATATAGAAATTGTACAGCATAATAGAGATCTGTCAGTGGCCATAGATGGAAGTATGTTTGCTCTCATCTGGCAGCTGTGACTCCTGTCATCTGAGGTCCGCTGTCCACTGACTCTTGACCACACCGACCCTCAGGCAGAGAAGAGCTTAGAAAAACATTGTAGTGGTGCTTCAGTCTCTAATGTAGAAGAGTAATCAGCTTATAATGGATTTTATGCTTCGTTTTAAAGTGGAACATGATGTAGTACTAGTGTGGATTTTTTAAAAAGGAAGGGGCTCTGTATTTAGTAGCCTTATGAAATAGCAGAGATTAAAGTCTCCAGTTTCTTCGAGGTTAAGCCTTGCTACAAGTCTTTCTCTGATACTTTCTTGTATATTTATGTGAGGCATTTGATAATGACTTGCCTCTTTCTGTCTTAAGATGGTTTGCATTTCCCCCAGTTGATATCTAGGTTTTTTGGGAGTCTGGGCAGTTTTCTGATCTAAGGCTGCTGGTTATGGGAGTGGAATCTACACAGCGACTGGATGATACAGCCTAGACTGACAGTGCTTTTAGGCAGAAAGTCAAAGGTGGCTGAGAAGGGGATTTCCCAGGACAGATCATCCTGAGTTAACATTCCTCCAGCACACAGTGTGTGTTGTTGTGGGGACTAGAGGTTCCTAGAACTAAGGGGAATTGCACTTCAGTGAAAAAGAAATAGAAACTGTGTTCAGAATGTCCCTTCTGGAGCTAGGCTGAAGATGTCAATGAAATGGTGTCACAATTAATTATATAAAAGCAAAAGCAACACCTCTATAGGACCCACTATTTCCCAAGCAGTGTCCTGAGCTCTTTACATATATTAACTCATTTAATTCCCACAACACCCTATGAGATATATGCTTTTATAATACTCATTTGAGAGTTGCACAACCCAAGGGCAAACACTGCTCAAAGTTACTTACACAGACTATAAAAAAATAAAAATGGCAGCACTGGTGTTGGAACCCAGGGGGTCTGGTTACAGAGTCAAATTGTTACATGATGTAATATGATAGCTTAATAGTAAATTAGACAGGTTCTAAATCTCCACAGCATCTCCAAGGTCACATACTTCTCCTGAAAATAGCGTCCTGGCACAGCTAATGATTAACTTTTGGAAACACCGTACATGTCAGCTTCCAATACCATGCTATAGAGTCTACATTTTATTTTCCCAAATTTCTTCTAAGATAGTTCTTATTTATATTATCATTTCACAGATGATGGACCCTGCCTCAGTGACATAAAGTTTTCCTTTCTAGATCATACCACCACTGAGTGGCCAGGCTGACATTCACATGCAAGCTTGTCTCTAAGACCCAAAATCTTAACAAATATCCTATACAATTTCAGAGATAAAATTATGGAAAGAACACTGGATTGGAATAAAGATATCTAAACTTCAGACCCAGTTCTCCTGTTGTATCATTAGGAGGCATTGGTCATTGTTTTCTCTGGGTCTAAATTTCCTGCTATATGAAATGAGATCATTTGTCTTAATTATTCTTCTTTCCAGTAAGCATGATATTGTATGATCCTGTGACTTTTTTATATCAAAATATGCATGAGTACATTTTCAAATTCTAAATTATCCCAAGATATATTTCAGTCTCCAGAATTTAGCATAAACAAAGAAAAGAAATTTAGATAAATGGTACTTTCTGTCATTGTAATAGAACACTAAAATCTTAGATATAGAATACCTACTTTTTGAAAAATAATCTAATGCTCATCTTTAATAGAAATCATGTTGATTTCCTCAGGCTCCATTTTTCACATCCATACTCTGGCTATGCGAATGCTAGTGCTCAAAGCCTCTGGTTTTGGATGCCCCACATGTCACATATGCAGTACAAGTCCACAAGAAGTTTGGAACTCTCTTTTGCCAAGCTGCCATGCAAATCCTGAACTGTATTTCCAGGCATCCTTCAATGCTGAATTTCCAGTCTATTTAATAAGGGCATACAAATGAGAAATGGGGAGTAAGTGGACTATCATGTTACTGTCTGCTCCGCATTTTGCAGGAAACCACTAACTTGCACGCTTTTGGGGTCATTTCCAGTTTCTAGCTAAATGTAACATTGTGTCATAGAAAAGCTTTCACTGGGATATTTCTAGGTTTACCTTATTTAGGATCTCTCTTTCTCTTCCTAAGTGCCATCACTACCCCTATACACATACCTCTGTAATATGTCTAGGACTCCTTCTACAGATTGTTGAATCTGAAAGGTAATGTTTAGTCCTTGTATCATCTAAACTGAAACAGTTTTCTGAACTTTTTTCTCTCTTTTCTTAATTATTAATTATGTGTTTCCAACACAGTTGATTGAACCCAGTTCTTCTTTGCTAAAAGTCCATGACATAAAGACTCTTCTGAAGATGCCACAGAATACATTTGCTTTCATAGGGTTCTTTGGTTTTAGGACATAAAAATATGACCTAATCCATGTAACGGGTCCTGAGGGCAAGTATACAAGGGTGGGCGATGAGAAGGTCTCTATAAAAGAGATGCATATGGAGATTTTCCTCATTTTCTTTCAGACATGTTTAGGTGAAGATATGATGCATGCAAGAGTGGCAGCCATTTTATGATCATGAGGGCATATGCCTGGGGACTAAGACCAACATGCTAAAGATGCTGAGTAGTAGTATGGCGATACTTGGGTCATAAATGAAGTTACTATTCTTCCTAAATAGCCAAATCTGGAACTCTCTGGATCTTTTAGTTGAAATGATGAAAGCACTGATCTTGAGACACCTTTAATTGATTGTTCTATGAATTTCAGCTAAAAGCTTTTCGCTACATTATGCAAATCTTAAATAGCTACTTGCAAATTTTTTACAATCCCTTCGTCTATTGTAACATGCTTTAATTTCATGATCCTGGCAGAAGTGTTATTTCAGAAGAACACTAGATGGCAACATATGCTCCATAATTTATGATGGGGGAAGGGAATTTAAAATTGAACTGTCAAAAGTACACTAAATTGACTTAAATGTGAAAACCTGGGGTGCCTGGGTAGCGCAGTCGTTAAGCGTTAAGCGTCTGCCTTTGGCTCAGGGCGTGATCCCAGAGTTCCGTGATCCAGTCCCACATCAGGCTCCTCTGCTGGGAGCCTGCTTCTTCCTCTCCCACTCCCCTGCTGTGTTCCCTCTCTCACTGGCTGTCTCTCTGTCACATAAATAAATAAAATCTTTAAAAAAAAAGTGAAAACGCATCAGTTTTTGCTTATTTTGTGACCTGTAAGAATTATTCTGTTAATTAAGTAGAAATAAAAACAAGGGGCATATTCAAGTGCTGGATCATTAGACAAGTAACCCCTCTAATTCCCTACCCAAGTTTTAGGAACAAAGAACACCCGATCTTAGAAGATTGTGTCCAGACAAAAGCTCGTGACTTGCAGACCTGACTTATCCCCTGCTATTTACGTAAGGCAGGCTACTAAGCCTGTAGCACAGGTAATAATTCAGGAGTGCCATGTGTAAGTTAGATATGTCTCACTCTGGGAAGAGTTACATTTTCTTTCATGTCTAGAGAAAAATCATTTAAGAAATACTACCACATGTCCAAATATGCAGCCTAAGCTTTTGTCCAAATATCATCCTTTAGATAACCTATTTTGTTTCTAAGGGATAGTCTTAAAGATTGAGGTTGTTTGTATTCTTGATGGGAATTTGCATGTGAGTTTTCTTCTGTGCCTTAATACGTCAATAAAAGGCTGTTATATAAAACATATCTTCTTCCAGATAAGCTTATGTATAATATCAGCTGCTGCTTGGGGCATCTGAAACTTATACATGGCACATCACATGTCACACAGTATTATTGTAAGGTATTTTTGTATGTATTGAAGGGACAATATCTATGCATTCATATTCATAATTTGCTTCATGCACCCATCACCCTCTGGGGCCATCTGTGAGTTTCCTATAGTTGCAGTTGATCTTTTCAGATGCATAGTTGTATACCAATAGAATGATAACTTTTTGAACCCAATTGGTGAGTTATTTATTTATTTATTTATTTATTTATTTATTTATTTATTTGAACATGGACTTGAGAAACAGATGGAAAGTTAGTCAGTGTATTATTTGCTGTTGTGTCCCAGTGGCTGGGCTGTTGTTTTTGGTGATAGGTCTTACGTAATCGCTTTCATTAGCCCATCATAGTCCAATTGAAAAATAAACAACTTGTTTCAAAATGTCTTCCCTCATAATTAATGAGAAATTGATTTGCTTTAAGTCTGATGACAAGTAAAAACTAGATAATCTCTATCTTAAGCATTTATAGAATAAAGATGTTTAAAGTCATAGAATAAGTGTGTGTCTTCATATAAATATTTTAGAGGAAGATGTGCAATTGGTTTGCATTGGTATTATTCTTTTCTCTGATGCAAAAATAAAACAAAATGTTTTTTTCCCCAAAAAATAATATATTTTCATTTTCTCACTAAAAGATTGTGGGAAATCAAGACTAGGTGCTCAAATTACTTGTCACTTTGAATGTCCTCTCCAGGAAGATTATGAAAGGCAAAGTGTTAGTACAAGACATTTTACTTGAGTGTATTGTTAAAAGGATCAGTCTTGGATGGAGGCATATTTATATTTTTTCATCAGTAATTGAACAACTGGACTCATTTCTGAGTTTGAAATTACTGAAGGGTTTCTTACGTAGGAAATTGTTGAAAACATTCAATTCCATTAATATTCGATAGGGATGGACCTCCCCATACCCATATCAATGGCAGGATTGAAGTCAAATAACATTTCTCACAAGAGGATAAAAAGAGCTAACATTTTGTGAGAGCCTACCCACTAGGTGACAGGAGCTTAAAGTGAATCATCTCTGTCACAACATTTTAAGAAAACTGTTTTCCCCTAGTTTACAGAGGTGAAAATGAAGTTCAGAGAAGTTAAGTAACTTACTGATAATAGAATTTGTCATTATTCCACACAGACAAGTGAATAATTATATAATTCTCCAGGTACAATGCATGTCCACATGTGCGTGAATGCACGCACACACACACACACACACACACACACACACACACACACAAACAGTATGAGAAAGATTGCAGGGTTGGGTTTATTTTAAATTATTGATTTTCTAACTGTGATGAAGAAATATGTTTCTCTAATCTATGGTAGATCAATAATCTATGTTTGGGGAAATAGACAGTGTATATAAAACATTGCCTAGAACATAGCAGATGCTTAGTAAACATCTGGCGGAAGACTGAGTGCAATGGCATTGCATTAAGCTTTTATTTTTGACAGTGTAAACCACTTATTAACACTGTTTAAAGCTGTGTCAGTATTTTGAGATAATATTAAAAATGTGGTTTGTAGAGAGGCCTCAATCTGATGAGCATAGGCAGGAAGAAACAATCTTGAATTCCCTAATTCCAGCAGAGAATTAAAATCACCCCCAAAGACATGTTTAACTTTAGATGTGATTCGCAAACAAAACTTACCATGAAATCCTTTAAGAAAAGTCATTACTCTATTTCTGAGAAAGAATGCATGAGAAGGCACTATAATTCTTCCTGGTCCTTAAGTCTCTTTTTCAAATATTTATTTTACAAAACTACAGTAAGAAAAAAAAAAAAAACCTGTCCAATGGAGCAATGCTTATGTTCCAAAATTAGATTTTTTAAAGTTTCTAAAGCTCTCCAGAGAAAATAATTTGAAATTGAATTATCCAAGATACTGTGATTTTATTAACACTAATAAAATAAAGGAAGAGATTCCTTGAGAGAAATTCAAAATCAGCTGTATTCAGCAGCAATTACTTAGTAGCTTCTATATAATAAATTAGTTGTAGTTGGAAAAAAATAGGAAGCATGTAATGAAGCATCTGTTTTAAACTAATTCTCAAGTCAGAAAACATTTCTGCCTCACTTAAAAGAAATAGTGCAGGAAAATACTCAGCTCATTTTTGACAAAATATTAATCTAGTGCGTCTTTATGAAATGGTTAATATTTGTTTAAAAAGTTAATATTTGTGATTTCTCTATTCAGCAGTATGGCTGAAGAATAAAATCACCTCATTTCAGAATGCTGTTATGTGCATTAGACTGTTGTTCCTGCAAACAAAAGATTTATATTTCATGTTAAGACTTACAGGATTTTTTATATGAAATATGTGCAAAAAGCGTTTTAAAGAACCAACATTCTTTCCTTTTTCTTTGTACTTACCAAGCTATCTGTTTTCCTTGATGGGTGGATCAAAAAAATTAAATGAGCTAATGTTTTATTCCTTTTTGCATCATCTTTAATAGCAACTGTTTCTTGAGTATAAACCATGTTTAAGGAAGGGAAGGGCTAGAAATTGGAAAGAGGTGAAGACCCGGTACTTAAGACAGAGACTTACAAGGTGGCAGAGCCTTACAAGGTGGGGCTGAGTCTTCATGTCTGGCAAGAGACAAGCCCCCTGCTTTCTCTGGAAAACTAGCTCTTGTTCTTTGTGCCACATTCTGGGTTCTTCTTGGTTCCCAGTTTGGAGAATCTCACTGAAATTCTTCATTGTACTCCTAATTCTTGAATGTTTCCTCTTGTGAGTATACCCTTCCCCTGGAAAGTATGTATAGGTACCTTGGGATCTTCCCACATAATCAGGAGTTTAGAGTTTTCACTTCTAAGATCCTTATAGATGCTTGTAAAGAAGCCATTTGCATTGTTTATCAAGTTAAACTTGAGTCTTGTCATGGGGGAGGATCTCTGCTCAGAAAGGGGTAAAGGATTGACCAATGAAAGCTGATTCGTGAACACCCCAAACAAGATTAGCCTCTTCCTTGAAGAATCTTCCTTTTCTTATCTCAGCCATCAGGTGAGGATTCTCTTCCTGACTAGCCTGTAAGGTTAAAGTTTGATTTTATTGCAAGATGTGACAGAGTTCTTACACCTTTGAGTTTCTTTTAGAGATTAGCCAACACAGACAAGAAAAGAAAGAAAGAAAGAAAGAAAGAAAGAAAGAAAGAAAGAAAGAAAGAAAGAAAACAAAAAAGGGAGGCACATTTTTATTTAAAAGATTTTTTTTTTGTTTTGTTTTTAATTTAGGAATGAGCACTCCATAGATCTGGGGAGGTGGCTGGATGGCCTGGGACCTTCCCATCATACCTGGGCCCTGATGGAAGTCCAGAAGGCCCCAGGCAGGAGGTTCGGAGTGAGTGAGGAGAGCAGCCTTGGGTGCTCTAGATACAGTCCTGGCTCCCTGGGCCTGTCTCCTGGCTCAGAATGGGTTGTATGCAGTGCTGTTGCCACAGGCCTAAGCAGATTTCTTTTTAATTAAAACCAATTAATAGCTCTCTTTCATGTAAGAGAATTATCACCTTTATGCCAGAGAGTTAAGTTATAATACTTTAAAGGTTGTATGGGTTAGAAATCCCTTTCATTGCAAGGAACAGAAATCTTCCCTATTCCTAAAGTGGCTGAAAACATTTAAAATATTCTTTTTCTCAAATAAAAAGGATTCCAGTTGTCAGCAGTGCAAAGCTGGTGCAGTTTCTTAGTGATACTATCAAGGATCTTTCTCTCTGTTGACTCTGTTACTCTTAGCGTACTGGGATTTTATCCTCATGGCTGACACCTCATGCTTCCCAGAGGCTGTTATGTCTCCAGTCCTCATAGATACGTTCCAACAGGAAGGGGAAGTAAGAGGAAGAGGCAAAAAGAATAAGGTGTGTTTGGGTCCCCTTGGCAAGAACGGTGGCACGTCTCCCCCTCCCCCAGCCTACTAAGAAAGCTAGAAATATACATTTTTATTTTTTATAGCTTCTATTTTAGAGGTAGTAGACAGAGAAGGTGACTGCGGAATGAATGGTGGTTCTCCACCCCAAGGTGTCTGCCAGAGAGAGGGAGATGTGTGAATACTCCTTAGCTCATTTTTGACAAGTTGCTAACATAAGTTAGCACTAAGTCCTTTGAAGAGTTTCATGCAACTGGGGACTTTTCTCCCTTTTCAGAATCTAATCAGTTTCTTTATTTTGGAGAGAATTTTCATTAAGAACCTCCTATTTTCTCGAAATTGTACTCAGTTATCAATACCTCTGCAAACACATATTTGTGAAATCACTCATGTAAAATAATTTCAAAAAATATTATATTTTTGCTTTCTTTCTATATGGTTCATTTTTTAAAAAGATTTATTTATTTATTTGGGAGTGGAGGGGCAGAGGGAGAAGGAGGAAGAATCTCAAGCAGACCCCTGCTGAGCCTGGAGCCTGATGCTTTTGGCTCCATCTCAGGACCCTGAGATTATGACCTGAGCTGAAATCAAGATTCAGATGCTCAAGGGACTGAGCCACCCAGGTGCCCCTATGGTTCATTTTTATGATTCTTCATCCAAAGGCCAATTCAGTCAGTTTGAAGAAAATCATCACAGTGACCTGTTTGCTGTTTTGTGCTGTTTCTATGATGGAATTTTTGCTGTCTTTGTGGTTCTCATTTGAGCATTTCTAAGTTCCCAGTGTCCCACCCTGGGCAACAAAACATTTATTCACTTGAGACTGACTCAAACATCTGGCTTATTTAGAGGAGAACTCTCCATTGTCCATTAAATTCTCTTGCTGGGATGGCTTTCTCTTGACAGGTAAGTTGTGGGATATTATAGTTGCCACCTGAACCTTAACTTTGGTGCAGTATCAGGAATGAATCCATCACTTGAATTAGCTGAACTATCCTCTTCCTCTTCATGTACATTCCATGGCCACCTCCTACTCTGTCTCCTTCTTCCAGAATCTCTGTTCTCTGCCTTTGTGGGTGGGGTTTGGTTGAATGGATCATATCTGTTTTTCTCTCTTAAATTTGAATATCAGTGAATATCAGAGGGCACTGGGAAGACAACAGCTATTTCTTTCACTGGTTTGGCTCTTTGGGTTTTCAGACCTCTTTGTGTCCAAAATACAGCTGTAAACACATATTCTAGAATTTAATGAAAACTTGAGGACCATGAAAAAATTTTCCAAGTCAAGTAAACAAAAATACAAAAACAACCCAAAATCTGAAAGGCCAAGGACTGTCTTTTGTGTGCATTAAAAGAGCCAAAAGTGATGAGCAGATGAAGTTTTGAAGGAAGATTTTATTGCAAAAGGTCTAAATCACTTCTTAAGGGTTAGGACAAGAGGCCGCTAGTCACAGCGGTATGTGCACATTATACCGAAAAGGCAGAGGCGATGGATCAGTGACCTGGGCACAGTCTGTCAGCTGTTTCTGCCCTACCCACAGATTGTTCTGTCATTGCATTTCCTGCTCCAGCCCCTGTCCTCCTCCTTCAGAGCTTTCAGATCCAGAGGCAGGTATCAGGAGGCCCTGATTTGAGGATGTGGTTGAGAGTCAACAGTTTAATTTAAAGTCATAGGCAGTGTACTAAGGATGCCTTCAAGAATATAGAAGGTGGGTCGTAAATCGTGCTGAAGCTGGGGCTATCCCAAGGGTGGCAGAAGGTGGTTAGAAAGACAAAGACTCTGGCATCAGGGTGAGCAAGGGTCACATTCTGGCTCTCTGCCGCTGCTTGCTGAGTTGCTGGACAAGTGACCTAAATTCTCTCACTCTCCGTTTTCTGATATCTTCCCAGAAATTACATGGAGGAAATAATATCTCCTACAGAATTTCTAAGAGGATCTAATGATTTAAGAAAATGTATATAAAGTAACTACTACACAGTAAATGATTACAAAATGGTAGCAATTATTGTAAAATATCCGAGTTATGAATAAGAAGTTCATGATTTGGATGTATTCCATAAATAATGGGGTCAGCCAGACAGGTGGGAGTTTCATGTCTGTGCTTACTTGTTCCACATAAAGATTTTTCTGCAGTGATGGGAGAAATCAGTTGCTTGGTAAATGCATGCTAGAGATTCATCCTTATCCCTGCTGTGAAAGGTAACAGTGTGAAGACTTTCTACAGACTCCATCATTTTTGGAGTGTGTGATTAATTATTCATTAAGTAATATTTTCATTGATGAAGTATGCATGTTATTTCCTTTTTCTCATTTTTTCTTATAAATTTAATTGTTGGGTTAATTATAATCACTTTTTAATTACTGTATTTTGGCATTAATTATATCACATCAAGCCATTAATATTATTCAGCATAAAACTAATCAAGTCATGAACACACGTAGCCCATGTGCTTACCTGTAAGCCTGTTTCTTTCTTCTGTTTCCCTTCCTTCTTTCCTTCCTTCCTTCCTTCGAACACATTTGAAAAGTCTTCTCAATGACTTAGTTGCTTTTCAGTCCCATTTTCTCAGAAGCATGCCACACCCACAAATGTCTTATGGAGCCTTATTTCCTCTCACCTACCAACAATCTGGACTCATCATTCATCAGTCTCTTCAGCTAAAGGGGCATTTACCTGGATAGATGTTCCCTAGGACTGGATTCTTGCTAAAAAATATAATTCCATGTCTGTCATTCCACATACAAATTTTGCTAAGTCTGAATTTTTTTTAATTTGTTATTTTATGCTTCTGCCAGAGGAGCATTATGTATAGAAATCTATCACTACTCTTTGAGTTAGGGGATACATTAAATCATTTATGAGGTAATTTCTGTCAAAAACTTCTGTTTTTCACTTTGTAATTGTTTTTGAATATATCAAAAATGTTTAAACTCCAGAATGAAAAAAAAAAAAAAAACAGATCATAGAGTCAGCATGTGCCTCATTTTCCCATTTATGTGTGTGTGTGTTTGTGAGTTAAAATTCAAAATGCTTACAACAAAATACAGGGAATCCTTCTCCACTGCTTCTTACTGCCCAGTTCCTCTTACCAGAGGTAATCTCTTTTTATTTATTTTAATTGTTTATTTAGATATCTATCTCCGTATTTCTAAATAATGTATTTATAATGATTTAAAAAAATTCTTATTTTGTCAAGTTTTCACAGTATCCTTTGGTATACTATAATAATAGATAGAGATATAACATTCTTATACAGGACCTCATGTCCACTTAAATTCTCCCATTCTCCCAATGGATTTATCCCAAATACTTTTGGATAAATAGTCACTGTATACATTTTTATGACTATGTATGTTGCAGATACAGAATTGTATTATTTTTTATGGAACTTTTTGCTTTTCCTTCATTAATATCTGTTATTTTGATCAGTTTTATAAACTTCTTCTTTTTTTTTTTTTTTAAAGATTTTATTTATTTATTTGACAGAGATAGAGACAGCCAGTGAGAGAGGGAACACAAGCAGGGGGAGTGGGAGAGGAAGAAACAGGCTCATAGTGGAAGAGCCTGATGTGGGGCTCGATCCCGTAATGCCAGGATCACGCCCTGAGCCGAAGGCAGACGCTTTAACCACTGTGCCACCCAGGCGCCCCAGTTTTATAAACTTCTATATGCCTATAATTTGTTCTAATGCATCTATCAAATGACTACTGAGCATTTTCCTCCCCCAAACACTCAAACATATCTTATATTTAATTTTTTTTAAACATTTCCCTGGAGAGATAGGTAGGAGAAGGAAGGGGAGAATGAAGGGGGGTAAACAGAAGGGGGAATGAACCACGAGAGACTATGGACTCTGGGAAACAAACTGAGGGCTTCAGAGCAGAGGGGGGTAGTGGATTGGGATAGGCTGGTGATGGGTATTAAGAAGGGCACATATTGCATGGAACACTGGGCGTTATATGCAAACAATGAATCATGAAACACTACATCAAAAACTAAGGATGTACTGTATGGTGACTAACATAACATAATAAAAAATTATTTTAAAAAATTTTCCCTGGAGCTCTCTCTCAAGGAATTTTGATTCACCTATTGCAATCTGGGTTGGTTGGTTTTTAGGTTTGTTTCACAACCAGTGTTCCCTAGATTCCCTTTCACTTTATTGGAAAACTTCCTTTACTTTGGTGGATAATAGCTCTTCAGTAGATTCCTGAGAAATGATGTCTTAGAACAAAACACCAAGTCACTGTACATATGAAATGTCTATTTTCACACTTGATGGAAAGCTAAGCTGCATATATAATTCTAAGTTAAAGATAATTTTCTTTCAAATGGTATGTTAAATACAACTGCAAAAGCTTTGCTAATCCTTTTATTAAGGGGATGCAGTGTAATTACCCTCACCTTGAATCTGGACTGGCCTTCATGACTCACCTGACAAATGGAGTTGGCAGAAACTATTTTGTAAATTCTGGAGCTATGTCATTAAAAACTTTGTGGCTTCCATTTAGTCCTCTTGAAAAGCTTGCTGTAGGGAAGGGGTACCCTGAGACCACCATGTAAGGAAGAAATCCAAGCAAGGTAGTCATATGAAGAGGCTGCTTGGATAGAGGGTTGGTTATGCAGTCCCCATCTGGTCCAGCCACTCCAGCCCAGATCCCAAACTTTGAATGAAGAAGCTATTTTGAGGATTTCAACTTAGTAGGTGTTACTGGAGAAATAAAACAAAATAAACAATTTATCTAACAACAAAAACTGAGGTCCTAGACTTATGACATTAATCAAACTATCTCAGCTATCTTTAGCTATTTGAGCTCCCTGGCTGAGACCTGAGTTATCTGGGGAAGAAAGGAACCATCACCACTGTGCTCTGCCATAAATTTGTAGACACAGTTAAATGTCTATTTCTTCATGCCACTAAATTTTAAGGAGGTTCATTATGATTCACCATTTGATTGAAAACCTACCTTTGGTTTTAATGCTGTGATTGAAAAGGCTGATAGCATTCTAAGTTCCTACTCCTTGGCCTCTCTGAAAGCTTTTAAGGGATTTCTCATTATTCTGAGATTCTGAAATTGCACAAAGATGTACATTGGTTCTCTCATCCCATTCATAGTGCTAAGCACTTGGAATCTCAAACTGGAAGCAGGTGATTTTTGTCCTTCATTCTACTGATGTGGTATATCACATTAATTGGTCTTCATATGTTGAATCATCCCTGCATCGCAGTGATAAATTCCAGTTGGTATCATGGTGTATAATCCTTTTAATGTGCTATTGAATTTGGTTTGCTAATATTTTGTTGAGGATTTTTGCATCTACATTCATCAGCAATATTGATCTGGAGTTTTCTTTTCTTTTGGTGTCTTTGCCTGGCTTTGGTATCAGAGTAATTCTCATCTCATAAAGTTTATGTGGAAGTGGTCTCTATTTTTCAACTTTTTTCAAGCGTATGCGAAAGTTTGAAATTAATCATTTGGATGAAATATTATATTACAAAGCTATACTAATCAAAACAGTATGGTGTTGCCGTAAAAACAGATTCATTGATCAATAGAACAAAATCAAGATCCTAGAAAAAATAAGCAGAAACATATATGGTCAACTAATACTTGACAAAGGAGCAAAGAATAGTCAATGGGGAAAGGATAGTCTTTTCAGTGGTACTGGGAAAACTGGCTATTCACTTGCAAAAGAATGAAATTGGAGCCCTATCTCATGCCACTCACAAAAATTAATTTGAAATGAATTAAGGGCTTAAATGTAAGACCTGCAACCATAAAACTTCGAGAAGAAAACATAGGAGGTAAAAAGTCCTTTACATTAGTGTTGGCAATGATTTCATGGGTGTGACACCAAAATCACAAGCAACAAAAGTAAACTTAGACAAGTGTACTACATTAAACTAAAAACTTCTATACAACAAAGGAAACGATCAACAGAGTAAAAAGGCAACCCATGGGATGGGAGAAAATATTTGCAAACCATTTATCTGATAATGGGTGAATTTCTAAAATATATAAGAAACCTTTATGACTCAAAAACAACCTAATACAAAACAAATTAATAGCAAATTTATAGCAAGACAAAACGAACTAATAACAGTTTAAAAATGAGCTAAAGACTTGAATACATTTTCTCCAGAGAAGATTTTACTTGGCCTGCAGGTATATGAAAAGATGCTCAACATCACTAATCATCAGAGAAATGCAAATCAGAACCACAGTGAGTATCATCTCCCACTTGTTAGAATGGTTATTATAAAAAAAAAAGACAAAAGACAAGTTTTGGGGAGGTTGTGGAGAAATTAAAACCCTTATACACTGTTGGTGGGAAGGCAAAAATGCAGCTGCTATGAAAAATAGTATGGAGGTTCCTCAAAAAATTAATTCTATTTTTAGTAATCCACTGCTGGGTATCTATCTAAAAGAATTAAAATCTGGATCTCAAAGAGATATTACCACTCCGTGTTCATTACAACACTATTCACAAAAGCCAAGATGTAGAAACAACCTAAATTTTCACTGATGGATAAATTAAAGAAAAATGTGATATATACATGGAATGGAATATTATTCATCCTTGAAAAAGAAGGGAATCCTGTAATATGTGACAACATGGATGAATCTGGAGAACATTATACTAAGTGAAATAAACCAGTCACAGAAAGACAAATTATGCATGATTCCATTTATATAAAGTATCTAAGATAGCCAAATGCATAAAAGAACAGAATGGTGGTTGCCAGGGGCTGCAAGGAGGGAAGAATGAGGAGTTGCTAATCAATGTGCATAAAATTTCAATTATGCAAGATGAATTAGTTCTAGAAATCTGATATACACCATTGTGCTTATAGTTAACAATGTTATATAGAACATTTAAAAATCTGTTAAGAGGGTAAATCTCATGCTGTGTTTTTATGAAAATAAATTTAAAAAAATAAATAAATAAGCCAAAACCAAAACCAAATTATAAAGAGATGTTGGTCAGTTCAAGAAATTCTTTGATTAGTATTGGTTGTTCATTATCATTTTAAATCAGAAATTTGAATTTTCTTTTCATCACATTATGTCCATTTGAAAAACAAAATTACTCAAACCTAATTTCATTGCTAGCTTTTCTGCAGATGTTACTTGGTATGGGCATAATGGTGAACAAATAGTCATCATCCTATTAAACTCATTGCCATCTTCATAGCTCAGTGCTGTCCCATTTTTCCCTTTCCATTTTCGCAACTCAAGCCTCATGTCCTTAGGAGGGCTTCTGTCTCTATTCTTATCTCTCTTTCTCCTGATTTCCTAAAAGCTAGCGTTTCATATTTATCACTGTTCTATGCATCAGAGTAAGTAGTTGGATCGGTGCCACCCTGTAGAAATCTAAGATAGCCAAATATGTAATTTAAATTCACTAAGAGTCACCATAAAAAAGAAGAGTGAAAATAATTTTATTCATGTATTTTATTTAACTCAGTATATATAAAAATATATCATCATGCAATTGGGATCAATATCAAAATATTAATGGGACATTTTACATTCTTTATTAGTATGAAGGCTTCAAACTACAGTATGTATTTTATACCTAGGGAACATCTTATGATATGGTCTAGTTAGTGTTCTTTTAAGTAATTGGTAATTTGTTCTAAATAACTGTATTTAGATGCTATATAGGAGCTTGTGTGATGAGTTTTGTCATGTTCAGATGTTTAAATCTTGCTTCTCTTACTCTTTCTCTGCTAGTTAATGGCAGTTCACTATTTGCAAATTCTTTAGTACGTAGTGGTGTGTGCATTATGTCAGACTTGTTAATTTTATCTTTTTTTTAAAGATTTTATTTATTTGACAGAGAGAGAGACAGCCAGCAAGAAAGTGAACACAAGCAGGGGGAGTGGGAGAGGAAAAAGCAGGCTCCCAGTGGAGCAGGGAGCCCGATGTGGGGCTCGATCCCAGGATTCTGGGATCACGCCCTGAGCTGAAGGCAGATGCCTAACTACTGAGCCACCCAGGCGCCCCTAATTTTATCTTTCCAACTACATTATGACGTCTCTGCTTTTCTGTATGCCCTTCATACTTGGCATGTGTTACATTTGGGTATTTGAAAACCCTTGATTTCCTCTTCTTCTCTTTCCTCTCTCTCCCTCCTTCTCTCCCACTTCTCTGTTCATCTCTCTTTCTCATTATTTTCACTTTGTTCCAAAAAAGCATTTCAAATTATTAAAACAGAATAACATAAAACAATGTTGATACTGTTGGTGATTATAATAATCATAATATTTTAGAATTTAATTTAGAATTTAAACTTTATGAACAATATAATATTTATCAAGGTGTTTTCAGCTGAGATACTCAGTGATTATTTCTTCTCCAGGAAAAACAGTACCAATTACTTTGAACTTTTTCTAGAAATATTTATAAGCATTCCAAACTAAGGGAGATTTTTTTTGTGAATTATTAAAAATATATATAATATTATGCTACTGCATGCTTATGATGATGATGATATATTTAGCTTCAATGAGAACCTGTAACTGATTTGGACATTTTCACTGAGCGGCAGTCTTTGTTCTTCCTTCAGAACAATATGGGTGCCATCAAATATACCTAGGTATAAAGAAGACATTTATTTCTACTGGGCTTTTTGAGCCATATAAGACTTTGTGATTCTATTTTAACTTTTAACAATATTTTAACTTAAATGTACTTCTAAGCATAGCTTTAAAATATCTCTCCACTAAGTAACAAAAGTGTTTTAATTTTTTAAGTAATGCACATCATAAAAATGCATCCAAAATGCTCTTGGACAGGATCATTAAATGTTCTACTTATATCATTTTAAACTCATTTAATTGCACTTTATGGAGTTTTAGAGTAGTTAGGTACAAGATGTTACTGCAAATTGTCAGGGTCCCATTTTCAAGACCTTTAACCGAGAATTGTGGAAGCAAAATAAATTTACAAAATGTAGAGAACTTCAATAATCTATCTAATGAAGATCCGTGGATACCGACTACTGGAGGCTAAAAAAGGGAGAAGCTGATGGTATCAGATGTAAGTAATTGGGAGTGTGGGGTGGAGAAAAGGAGGGAATGCTAATTTGTGCCCAGTATATTTGAAGGATTTCTGCTAAGATAAAATATCAACTTTCTAATACTCATTTTCTTGGCAAATGATCCCCTCCAATTACTTTATTTTGAAGGATGGATAGTGTGCTACGTAAGGAGAAGAAAATGTTATTGTTGTTGTTATGAGAGAATAAAATTAATCATCAGATTTCTAGATGTATCTCAAGAACTAAATTGAGTGATTCCCTCCCAAAGACCATGCAGAGTAAAGATGCAACCAACACTCCAATGGAAACAAATATCTGAAGATCAGATCCCTCTCTTACGTGACTCGTTAAGACATTATTCAGTGTTCATAATGTACCACTCGAAAAGGCAACAGGAAAATTAAATGCAGGAAAATACATAACAAATGGGAATTGACCTGGAATGAGTATTGAGCCCAGGTTAGGCTCAGAGAGGAAGCAAATAAACAGAATGAGATTAATAATGACACTCAACACTTACAGTACTTACGTGCCAGATGGTATTTGCAATACTTAGCCATTACTTTATCCTACCTGTGGGATAGGTTTGGCCTATTTTTATTGCACTCATTTTACAAATAAGGAAATTGATACCCAGAGATGACCTTCTTAAAACTACACACCTGATAAATTGCAAAGTTGGGGTTTGAACCCAGGCAGTTTGATGGCAGAGTTTAAACCATTGATTTTCTATGTTGATGGAATATGTGCTGTAAAGTAAGTAAACAGTTCCTGTAAGTAAATTGTTACTAATGTTAGCTCTAAAGATTGGTCAATAATTTATATTTCACTCAAAGCTATTTCTGATTATCAGGTTCATTTACCAGCATTTTGACACAGATTTCTAGTTACTGCATTATAATGAAGAAGAAAACAAGAGCTGAATTAACACCTACTTAGATGAAGTTTTCAGCATAGACGTCAGTTATCTAGAATAGTGTTTCTCAATTCCCTTAGCAGTAAGCTTGCCTAGGATCCTTGGTTAGAATGCATATTTTAGAGCCCTGACTTGAGAAGTTCTGATTTAGAAAGGCTATGCTATAACCCTACAACTGACATTTTTAATAAGAAATCCAGGGAAATCAGATATAGTTTAGAAAAATTCTTTTTTTGGATGTTTTTTTGTGGCACCAAGACTTCTTAGGTGGTTCATATATTGCCCTCAGAGAACTTCACACTTAATTATTAACACTCTCTGGTCATTGCTCGTTTGCTCTTCATTCTCTCCCTCTAGACTATGAAATATTTAAGGGTAAGGATTGCATTACTCTAATGCTATATCTTTAATACCTACCACCTAGCCTTCCCCATAGTAGGTTCTTAATAGCTATGTGTTAAAGAAATAAACACTGTAGGATATGTAGAATGAACGAGTGAATGAATAATTATGAGATGATCTTAGAGTATGCCAAGTGATGCATCATTTTTAGATAACTGGGTTTATTTTGCCTAATTGTCTTACTTAGCTGCATACGTGTAGACAAAAAGTAAAATGTTTATTTCAGTGACCTATTCTGCATTAAAAAAAAAAAAAACCCTTATTGGCTTACGTTTCTCTTGTCTCTCTGTTGATATTGCCCAATTTTAGCTTTCCTTCTCAAATTCAATTCTTGTAATTTTATTCCATTTTGTAGAGTTTCTCAGAAACATGCTTATGAACTAAACTGTGGCACTCACTAAAAACAGATACACTTCTTTGGCAATTTCTTTGGAAGAATCAAGTTTCCAGAATATATTTGCATATTGTTCTTCTTCTTGGTTAAGAGACAGAACCTTGAACTTTCACATTAATGTCTTCTGCTCTAGCGTAGACTTTCATCAACGATGTATATATATCATTCATTTTAACAAGTATTTAATAGTATGCTTGTATAATGTTAAATACTAGAGAAGAACAACTTAGTATGTAGATTTCTTTTCCATTTTTATAGCATTTTCCTACACATTATCCTGTTTTATTTTTGAAATAATCATTTGAGTTAGAGAGAACACTTGGCATTACTCTTATTTTTTTCAAAAACACTGAGCCTCAGAAGTAGAGTGATTGCCCAAGGTTAAACACCTGCCTAGTGACTCAATTGGGACTGGAACCCATTTCATAAAATTGGAAAGAGAATACAATCCAGATTCTCTCTCAGAGAACTCATTCAATTAAATCAACAAACATTTACTGAGCCAATCCCTGATGATGGGTAGTGAGCCCGAAATTGGGAATTCAAAGACAAATAAGAAATTCTACTTTCCCTCAAGTAACTCATAGATTATTACAGGAAATAGACTTGTAAACAAGTGCATTAAAATCAACGTAATAAGTGATATTATAAAGGTATGAACTGAATGCAGATTGCAAAGGAGCAAAACTTGCTCAGGGCAAGCAGAAAAAGCTTTTTTCTTTTAAGTTCAGTAATGAACTTGAGAAAGATAATTTAGATATGCGTGCTAGTGGGGTGGGAGGGAGTTTAAATGATTCCAGGAAGAAGGAATAGTATGGCAAAGGCAAAGCATTATAAAAGACTCATCTTGTTTAGGGCAGGTGTTGGTTCATAAACTGGACCCCTACCCAGAGGGCAAGGAGAGATGGAAGAAAGAGTCAAACCACTCCAGAGGCAGGTTTTATATGCAAGGGAACTTACAGAGGAAGCTTGTCTTGGGTGGCTGCAAGATGAGTAGATCTCCACACTTCCCCACTAGAATCTTAAAGTTCAT
This sequence comes from Ursus arctos, assembly GCF_023065955.2. NCBI lineage: Eukaryota > Metazoa > Chordata > Mammalia > Carnivora > Ursidae > Ursus > Ursus arctos. The sequence continues at coordinate 20,185,251 of NW_026623089.1, forward strand.
AAAGAGACCTGAACTGGGTTCAGTCACATATGCCATCCAGATCTCAACAACACATTACTCTCTAAAGGCTGCATCCTTGAAAACAGTTCCCACTGTGGGAATGGTGAGTGGAGCATACATTTCGAGGATAGGGGTGGGAGTGAGGAGCCTCCCATTGCTCAGGTCCAGCTCTTGGTTGACCCAGTGGTCATATCCTCTTGGTAACAATCTCCAACAGCAAATGAGATTTTCAGTGTACCTGGACCAGGTTCAGACAGGACAAGAGAATGTCAGGGAAGGTAAATAGGTTGATGTTCCTTTCAACAAATATACAAAAAGAGGGGCACCTGGGTGGCTCAGTCATTAAACGTCTGCCTTCGGCTCAGGGCATGATCCTGGCGTTCTGGGATCAAGCCCCATGTCAGGCTCCTCCGCTGGGAACCTGCTTCTTCCTCTCCCACTCTCCCTGCTTGTGTTCCCTCTCTCACTGGCTGTCTCTCTCTCTCTGTCAAATAGATAAAATCTTAAAAAAAAAACAAACAAATATACAAAAAGAATTTAGAAACTATAAACTCAAAATTAACATTTTAGGTAAAAATAAAGAAATGAAATACAAGTGTATGGTAGAGGTGCTCAGATTTGGGAGGAATTTGAAGAAAAGACCTGGGGTCTTCATTGGGCCAAGATTACTAAGAGATAGTAGTTTAAGCAACAAAAAATTTAGTCATTTCCAACTTCAGCCTCACCACCATCTAGTGTGTGCTGTTACTTCAATAAGTTAGTTTTCTGTTTATAGCTTCTAAATTCTTTTTGTTTTTGAGATTTGGTATTAACTCACTCTCCAGTTGGCTGGCTGTGGAGACAAGACACAAATTGTAAATCTTGACTTGAGGTTCTTCCTGAGACCATGACCTGGCAGTGTGACCACTGATGGTGTGGCTCGTTTTGATGGTACAAAGTCCATGATCACAGGGTGTGCTTATTTGGATCATCATTCCTGCAGCTGTAGTAAGGTCAGGTAATTCTCTGGTGCCTAGTGATATCTGTAGCTGTTCCCCATAAGACAGCTAAGGAAATGTTTAAATATGCTTACTTCAGTACATTAAACAAATACCTGGAGGACGACAAAGTAATTTCCTATTCCCTAGTGTATTCCTGCATTGTGTATTGGTTGTTCTAATTTGGAGATTCTGAGATATTGTTAAGGCTGGGGGCAGTTTCCTGATTTGGCAAGGTGGCTTTTGATTCCACATTGGTTATACCAAAGACCTTGGAAAAACTGCTCAAACATTCTCTAGTCTTAGCCATAAGATATTTATGTGCTAGAACTATTAATAATCTTATATGCCACTTAATTTTCTCAATTTTCACCCGTGTAAGCAGTTACTTTAAAAGCAATTTCTAGGGCAAATTTCCCAATATATAAAGTGTACAAAAGCCAACCTTGCTGGGTAAGGATTTAAATTTTTATCGTAGACCCTCTATTTACTAAATGTGTGAAATTCAAAGGTTACTCAGTTTCTCTGATCTTTATATTCTTAATCTGAAAATGAGAATGGTAATTCCTATCTTGCCTACCTCTAAGATCAAAGCGGTTAGTTTACATAAAGACTATAATTTATAAAATATTATGTATCACACATACACATTAGTTTTGCTGCATCAAAAGAGAACACTTATTGTTGTACAGGATGAAGGGATAAATGGATAGTTTAAACATATATTCTAGTAATGAGAAGAAAATATTTGAGATAGTTTATATACAAACCTTTTTCTATTTATTCCTAACTTAATAAATGAATAGGACATACTATTTGATTAGAGTATATTAATCATATCCTATGATGATCCAAGTCATAAATGAATAGGTTAACACTAGATATTGTCATACACCATGGATGACAAATTTGTGTGTTGAAAATTGGGGGTGACTATTTGGAAGACTGAGCTCGTGAGGATTTTGAAGCTTCCTCCTTCCCTACCAGGGAGGGGTTTTGTGCTAGATTAGTGTTTGTATAAATGGCTGCAGCTTTTTGTTCCCCTTTACTTTCAGAGTCTAATTCTCCAATCTTTAAGTATGGGCTGGCTTGTGATTTGATTTGGCCAATAGAATGTGGTGAAAGCAATTTTGTTCTGAGTTATGAGCCTAGACTTCAAGGAGCTTTGTATGATTCTACCTTTGCTTTAAGAACTTCAACCACTACCATCATTTGAACAAGTCCATGCTATCCTGGAGAATGAGAGGCCATGCTTCTTCCAGCTGAGCCATCTTAGTTCAACTGTCCCTGAGCCAACTCTGGTGCTAACTACAAATGTATGAGCAGACAGGGCCTAGAGCAGGTGAGCCCAGCTCAGACCAGCAGAACTACCCAGCTTACTTGTACAATTGTAGACTAGTAAATGCTTCAAGCCACTGAGTCATGGTGGAGGGGGGTGTTTTGTTACACAGCAATATATAATTGTTACAATTAGTGATGTCTGCTGTAGATAGAAGATAGTACTGATTTTCCATCACTAAGATAGTGACCTTCACTTCTTTGAACACTCCACCCCTGCTTTCCCAAGTGCACAATTATGGCTTCATAGTGCTGGGATTCATGGCATTTCTTAGGACAGCTGGGATCCATTATCCCTAAAATTGTAGGGTGGGGAGCAGTGCTGAATGCTCATGTTTTCTGTTAGTACAGTATGTGTCTCTGTTTCCTGAGCCTCGCAGTCTGGAAATCTGACAGTCTACCAACTTATTAGTGCCCTTTCCTTTATAATGTACTATTATTAGGAAATCATACATAAAGAGCGTCCATTGGGCCCACATAACTTGTGGACTGACAAATCTATTACTATATCATTATAAATTCCTCTTACTTTTCTCTGATATATTTTGAATATTAAACCAAGTGCTCTTTGGAGAAATAGAGAATGGTCTTAATAAATGATCACTTAAAAAAACAGGACCACGGGCGGGCAGAACTCATTAAGAAAGGGTAGCTACAACTTCCTCTGCAGATTCTTCATTTGTATGTTTTCAAACCTGTCTCATTTGCTTGGCAAATAGCTGATAGTGCCACTAAGAAAAGGACCAAGAGGAAGATGGGCATCTCCACAGGACCCCATTGAGTGGATGAGGAAATGAACTCTCGGTGCCCTAGAGGCAGTGTTGTATGTCTTACTGCGATGTGGAGTGTTTCTGATTTCTTCGTATGTGGTTTCTGCCTATAGCAATGCCTTATTCATGCCAATGAAGGCATAATGATAACAGCAGCTCTATCTCTAAATCTTGCCTCTATAATTATAATGGCTTATGAAAGTTTTAGCCTCAAGTCTAGATTTGAAGTCCTCAGAAAATAGTCCTTTTCCTTTCTAAAACCCACTGAGTGAGTGATTGGAGTAGATAAAAAAAATCACTTTCTGCATGATATTTTGTAGATTAATGCCTACATTGAACCATTCTGCTGATAGATAGGGAAATTATTTCCACTGTAACTTAAAGAACTAAAACTGCTGTATTTTAAATTAAAGAGACCTAGAATTTGTCAAGCTTATCAAAAGTGCATGAGCAATGAAGAGGTACAAGTTTATAACCCATTATGGAGCACGTTAATTTCTTAACATGCATAATTTTTCTGCTTCATTACTGTTGGAGTGATCCTTGTGGAAAACAGTAATTTTGGAAAAAAAAATAAATATGGGACTGAATAATAGCTTTCTAGGGAAATGCTGAGATTTCTTCTCTTGACTAGCATGTTGCAAATTAATTTTATTTCATTGGTATTTCCCCTCTGTAGCCTCTGTATCCTAAGCTAGAAACATGATCTACTTTGTTTAGTAATTAAATCCAGATTTGAACTAAATCCAGTGAAAATGTTAGCCAAGGCTGTAAGAATAGTGAACAAATGGTTTAATAAAGTTAGAAAAGCAGTGAGGAAAAGGTAATATTAGTTGAAAAAAAAAAGACAATTCAAATTATCATCTTGGTCACCTGGAAGATAAATTTACATACTGAGTTTGTGAGCCTTGGAAAGATGATTCCCGTGCAGAATGTTACAAATTCTAGTTGGCTTCATCTTGCTCCCTATGAAAAATTAGGAAAAGAGAGAAATGAACTAAGGAAGGAAACTAGTTTTCAAGTTTGTTTTTTGTTCAGAGGCTATAAAAAGGATAAGGCCTTGTGTGGTTAGTAAAATGTTTCTTATCTTTAGTCTTTCTAGGAAGTAAAAGATTTTTCAAGTCAAATGAGGCTGGTGGCAAAGTGCAAATTAAGGGTATAGCTGTAAGACCCTTTGTTAAATTCTATTTATTTATTTATTTATTTATTTATTTATTTATTTATTTATTTGACAGAGATAGAGACAGCCAGCGAGAGAGGGAACACAAGCAGGGGGAGTGGGAGAGGAAGAAGCAGGCCCACAGCGGAGGAGCCTGATGCGGGGCTCGATCTCACAACGCCGGGATCACGCCCTGAGCCGAAGGCAGACGCTTAACCGCTGTGCCACCCAGGCGCCCCCTTTGTTAAATTCTTTGCAAAGTTGAGGATGATCCTCTAAGTAGTTCCTCTCAGACAAAGGGGCTTCTGAATTCCCTAAGGGCATTATTCCCCAGCAGCCTGGCACAACCAGCTTAGGGAGAGAGTCCTGTCTACCTGTTTCTCAGCCTTCCCAGCTATTTCCCTTAATACATTTTTTTTATGTCTGATCCCATCTTGCCCTCTGTTTCCCCCAGAACCTTATTTAAGTTAAGCAGAAAGAAATGTTCTATATCCCAAGAGTTGCAATTAAAGATCTAGAGTTCTGTTTCAACCGTTCAGGTTGCTCTGGGTTGAGTCATGTGACTATCCCTAAATCAATCACTGTGTTCAGGGGTATATGCCATTCTCCTTGGTCATTCCTGAGTGACATTTTAATGCCTGATATTCAGGCAAGATTAACCCCTTCCCAGCTCAACAACATGTTAGGAAAATAGTGGAGAATTAATTCACCTAGGAAAGTAAGGGGTTATAACCAGAAGGGAAAATGAATATACTGCAGGCAAAAGCATCAACTGTTTTCTCCATCTTCAAATTCCTTTCCAGCCTCTTTTTCAGACTGGCAGCTTGTGAGTTGTAGTCTTCCCCTATCATGCTGTCAGCCCCCAAGTAACACACACAGTCCTACTTGGCTTCTCACTTCACTTCCTACTTCCCTTTCTGGGCAAACACACATCTCTTTACAAACACTCCATTAGTTTTGATGTTTGTCTCAGTGCTCTGGTGTGTTTGAAGGGTTTCTCTAAGGTCTGCTGACATTTCCTGATTGCTTACTATGCATGGTTTCTGTTTTCCTCCTGGGCCATCATTCTTAGAAAGGCATCCACTTCATCAATATCCTTTAACACTGTTTGGATTTGTGGATGTGCATTTAAGCAGGAAGGGAGGCCTACCGAGGTGAGCAGACTCTCACTGATGTGTTTTGTCAAGTACCAGGAACATTTCATGGTAAAAGAGGAGCAGACTTCGACAGGCAGGCTGCTCCTTTCATCATAGGGCTAATAGGACAGAACTGGTGGGTAATGGAGGAAATCCTCGGGTGACAAGGAAGGGACATGTTGCTGAGTACGTGTAGGTTAGACTCTTACATTTTATCTCTCTGGCAGAATATCAAGTCTTGAATACTTTTATCTGAGGCTGAGAAACTGTCGCTACCACTCCAGCTTGGGTCACAGAAAACTGTAGCATTCAGTGTGTATTCTGCAGCTTGCCACCCGTTCATTGAGAATATTCTCTGATATCCTTGATTGGTCCAGGCATTTCTAGCCAGGATCATATTATCGGAATGACAAAACTCTGTCTCAAAGATGCCACTGTAGATGCAGTTCTCCATGGCTGTTATACAGTTCTGAGAGTGTAATGGTGAATTTAAATTCCTGGATGGCTCCAGGCTTTGCTCAGAACCTCAACAGTCACCTTTGTAATGGTTGCCATTTGATCACAGCATGACTGTAGAAAAAAGCACGTATGATGTGTACAAAAAGATTGACTTTTTTCCCTCTTCAGACTTTCATGAATTTCTACTATCCTTGGATGACCCTTACCTGAATCATTGATTACATTGTTGTTGACAGAATGTTAATTTTCTAATACTACCATTCTTCGTGCTCTTAAAAGCTGGTATTCTTTACAGCAAGAATTTGACTTGGGAAAGTAAATGTTTTAAATGCAGAGTATGAAATATTTATGTTATCATCGATATAAGTATCCATGAAATACCTGTTGCATTTCATAAGTAACCAAGGAAAACCATGTGCTCTATAGACACGTGGCAACTGTGTGCAGCTATGCTTCTCATTCTTTGGACAGAATAGAGACCCAGTAGCATTCTTTTTTTTTTTTTTTAAAGATTTTATTTATTTATTTGACAGAGATAGAGACAACCAGCGAAAGAGGGAACACAAGCAGGGGGAGTGGGAGAGGAAGAAGCAGGCTCATAGCAGAGGAGCCCGATGTGGGGCTCGATCCCGTAACGCCGGGATCACGCCCTGAGCCAAAGGCAGGCGCTTAACCGCTGTGCCACCCAGGCGCCCCCCCAGTAGCATTCTTATTGCCTGTTCGCTTGGTCATTTTTCACCTTATTTCTACAAGCAGTGATTCCACTTATGGCCTTATAGTGCTTACTCTAATTAATCTCTTACAACGTTTGTCTTGGGAGTATGGTGGGGTGTTGCATATTTTTCAGTGTCTTATAGTTTGGAGAGTACAGGGCTAGGAGTTTGGAGCATAGATGCTGTCAACCAGATTGCAACCTTCAATTTCCCTGTCTACTAAATGAAGATGTTTGGCTTTACTTCCTTTTAGTCCTAACTTTGGTTGGTCCTGGAATTCTGTGCCTCTACAAATTCTCATGAGTGTTTTTGATGGATTCCAGAGGACTTTTTATAAAGCCTTCACCATTTTAGATATTAAAGAACACTTTTAAAAGTGTCCATGCTTCTAAAAAAATTTAAGAGTATAAGCCATACTGTAGATATAAAATCTGGTATCATTATTACTGTTATTATTATCATCACAATTATCATAACCATCAACCTCCACATTATCACCAACATTTATTTGGTGCATTTTATGTCCTAGGCCTGATGATAAAGACATTATATGTATTTTTTCATGTGATCTTGCCATAAAAGGTATTAGCATTATCTAATTTCATAAATGAGAAAAATTAAATTGAGTTTCCCTAAGGATGCACAAGTAGGAAATGATGGAACCCAGTTCCTAAAGTTAGTTTAGTCTGCTTCCAAAGTGTATGTCCTCCATCGCTATTCTGTAGTCACTCCTGTTGGACAATTAATGACATAAATGACTAAATCCTTTACAAGTCTCATTATCAAATTAAGCAGTAGAGCAAGAATGTGTTTTTCCATTTTATATATGGGTGCCCTACACGCATGCATACCCACCAATGCCCAATCCTTAAATTTTACCTCTATTCAGTGACAATGGGCCCCAAATTTGTCCATGATAAGGTTGCCAAAACCAGGGCATCAGACTTCAAAATGTTTCCCTTTGGTGCTCTTTTGTTTTAGACCTCTCTTATGAAGAATTTAGGTGCCCTGTTTCTTCATTTCTATGTTAGAATTTTTTCTTTCAATTATTCCCATGTATTTCTAGGATTGAATATTCCAGTGACTCATTGCATTTTAGACATATTTTCTCACAGCAAAAGGCAAATAAAAGGTCCAAAAAATACAGTCATTTCTGTGCTGATATCCATAGTTAGAAAACAAATGATAGAGCAAGGAATATTGCTGGGGCGCCTGGTTGGCTTAGTTGGTTAAGCGACTGCCTCTGGCTCAGGTTATGACCCTGGAGTCCCAGGATGGAGTCCCTCGTCAGGCTTCCTGCTCAGCAGGGAGTCTGCTTCTCCCTCTGACCCTTCCCCCCTCATGCTCTCTCTCTGTCTCTCAAATAAATAAATAAAATCTAAAAAAAAAAAAAGGAACATTGCTAATTTTTTCTCCTATCAAACTTTTGACAATAGAAACAGTTACTTTTATTTGTTTCATTTCTTTACCAAATGGTGAGTATGTCATTTCTCTACACAGTGAGTATGTCATTTCTCTACACAGGGACGTCAGACTCCTTTCCCACTCCAACCTGTCCTTTGAGTGGACTTATAAGGATTTTCAGAGACCAGAAGCAGGAGGACTACTGAGAATTTGCCTGTGTTCTGTTACTCTCATATATTTATTTAACGTGCTTCCAAACATTTCCCTGTGACCTTGAGTTGTACATTTAAAAATTAAAACCTTTACCTTTCTACTCAATTTGTGAGGAAACTTTGCAGGTGAATTTTTATGATGGTAGTCATTTTAACATGTCATCATAAGGAAAATGGCAAAAGAAGTAGAATTTGAATATAGGATTGATTATTCATATGCCCATATTAAATGCCTGTTGGCTTGTCATATTCTATGCCTGGCTTTATAAGTTCATAGTGGTGAGAACCAAAACAACAAAATAACAGATTTGGGCTCTGTCTTTATGGGGGGAATATATACATTTATATGTATTTCCCATCTATCTGCCTGTCCATCTGTATAGTTCATTTGACTATATTTTCCTCATGCCAGCCCTATGAAGTTGGATTAATTATTCCCATATTACAGATGACTATGCAAAACAATATGTACAAGGTATACAATCCTCACTGGATAGTGAATGAAGGATGGAGGCAGTGCATTGGATTAGATGCCTTCCCTTCAGGTATTTCCCCTCCAGTAGTTGTGAAATCAAGAAAAAACATGTGAAAGATCAAGAACACATGGTAGCTTATTACTATTCATAAGCCTGGATCATTCAGATGAAACATAGAAAGGAAAAAAAAAGATTAGTGAAAGGAAGTGTTTACTCTTGGGTTGGGCAAGGTCAGTATCTGAAGAAAAGATAGTAGTTGAGATAAGAGAACAACCCACATTGTGAATTTTTCAATCATACCCATATGTCCCATATTGAATTAGGAAGATGTGATTGGAACTAAAGAGGTTGGTCTGGGAAGATATATAATCTTATGCATAACATACTTGTTTTATTTATGTTAGAGACTTTATCTTAACTATTTCTCCCATATAAGCTCTATGTGATTTGCATTATTATCCTGATTTTACAGAGAGCTATAGAACTTTACAGAACACTATAGAACAAAGTGCATAATTCCCAGATTTCCAATTTCTATGTACATATTTCACTGTCCAAGCAGGTGATGCAGAGGCAAGTGTTACAAAGAAGGAGATACATAATAATTTTGTTAAATATCTAGATGTAGCCTTACCTGACAGCATTTTCCCGGTTGGTTGGTTTGTTTGCTTATTTTAGCTTAAGGGCCTGAGGACAAAGTTTAAATTAGATTTTTGTCACTGTAATCAAGACAGTCCCAAATTTAGTGTGGAAAGATGGAAGGAACAAAGTTAGACTGCAGTACAGCTCAAGGTCCTTCTAGTAGAGGAGCTAGGGAAATTATTCAGGGTGAATTTTATTTTTCTTTTCATTTGTTACAATGACGCTCCTTACAAAATCAATTATCACATCAGTATAACTGAGAAGTTTTCTTTTTTCTACTTCCATGAAAGGAAACTTGCAAATTTCTGACTAAGCTAGGCAAAAGATAAAGCAGAAAAAGACCGATATTTATTATGAAACATCTAAAACCAGTGCTGTCTCACTTAGACTGATTTATAGTTATTCAAGTGTTAGAAGCTGGGAAGAGATGCCTTCTTCCCTACCCAAACACCATTCATTTTATTTGCACTGGCTGCTTTCCAGAGAGCTGTTGCCCTTTCCCTTTCTCATGTCTTCCCCCTCCCCTTTATCAATTAGTCAATTATTCAGTATGTCTTTCTGACTCTCTTTTACATTCCTTTCCTGTTATTTTTCATCTCAGGGAGATAAAACTTCAGAGAGAGAAACCTCTAACCTTGCAATAACCCCATGATGGATGACTCTGCCAATTATCTTCTTAAAGGAATATAATGCAGGCTTTATGTATCTCCTGAATGCTACATTCTCTATCCTTTATCCCATACTCAAAGAGAAAGTTGTAGGTTTCCTGCCTTCACACCTTAAATAGAGGTTGCCTTTCCTCTTTCTCTGTGGTTTTTGATGATCATAACTTAAACTAATAAAGTTTGAGGTAATGGGGCAAAGGGAGGTAAATTGGGGGTTTATAATGAGAATGATCCTTTATCATTCCCAACAGATCTCAAGGTCTCTTTGTAGGCATTAATGAAATAAGGGTTTCAGGACTCATAAGCACACATAAACACACACACAAATATGCTTTCTAGTATCTGCTCATTTTTATTGCTAACCTGGGATTATGCTCAGTGTGACTATATGAACATTCTTATAAGCAACTGTTTGGAATTCACTGAAGGGATTAGATGGAGTGAAGGAAGGGAGCAGGAGAGAGGGATTCCTGTTGATGGGCAAACCTCCCCTCCTCTGTCCTTAAAATTATAAAGAGGTTGGAAGGAGCCACTACAGCCATTGAAGGGTAGCAGAGTGGATGTGCAAGAGGAGCTGCAGATAGTGGAATTAGTCAAATCAGTTCATAGTCTGGAGAAGAATACAAATGAGGAAATGACTCAAGCTAAGGGGTTTATGGAGAATAAAGTGGTGGGCAGCTGTCCTTAATAATTTCTGAGGTGGGAGCAAGACTTGCCAAGGAACAATTGTACCTGGAACAAGTTAGATTAGCCAGCAGGGAAAACCTTCTGAGCGATGAATATGAAGGCTTTAGAATAGGTGGTAGAAGACAGATATGGAAGCTTCATATCTCACAATGTGGAAAAGAGAGATTTGTTTTCACCTAGAATGAGAATTTTTACAGTGTTCTCACAAGATTTCTTTTCATCAGACGCCAGGATTTGAGATAAGTGTGTTTGATGATGGCATATAGAGGAATAGGTCATTTTATATTTCTGCTCTTGACTCTATTGCATAGAAGGAGAGAAGAGGGAGAGGGAGGAGAAATATAAAGAATAACGCATGGTAAGCAGGACTGTCATGGGTGAGAGTAAAATTTTGAGCTATGTCCAAAAACATTGCTGTGCACCATGTCCTGAGGGGATCTTGTTAAACATGAGATTCTGATTTAGCAGTTTTGATTTGGACCTGATATTCTACGTTCTGTCAAACTTGCAGGTAATGCCAATGCTGCTGGTATTGGAGGACCATACTTAGGATAGCAAAAATAAGACCACAGGTGTGTATCCAGCTGAAATGTAGGTTGACATAAACATTAACAAGTTTGAGGGAGAAAAAGAGAAAGATGCTGCAAAGTAGAAACCTACAGCCTGGACAAGAGTGTAGTGAAGCTGAGAGTTGGTATTTCCTACAAGTTTAGCTGTCATACTCCTTGAAGTCTGGGGTGTGGCTGACAGTGGAAAATTGCATGTTGGATACATGAGTCTCTGCTTTAGCAACGCTTCACAGCATCATCTTATTCTCCCTCTGTTTTCGCACTTCTTAGCTTTGTTAAATTCATGTGGGGCGAGGTGGTTGTATTGGGAAGAGTAAATGCTACCCTGAGTAGAGTCATGAAGAGGTATAACCCAGGTCTGTTTTCTCCTGCTTTTCAGGATGACGGGTTAATAGAGACCCTTCCGGCACTCATTCCGTACTTTCATTTCACACTTGAAGACGTTCTGTTTTTAATTTGGAGTCGTTTTTTTTTCTTAGAAGGACACACTGAGAGAATGTTCATTTTTACATACTCTTCAAATAAAGGATCTGATGCTAAGAACATACAAAAATTTCCAGTTACCTCAACAAATTCTACACCGATCCATTTTTCTCTCTTCCTGTAATTTTTCCACATTTAAGGTTAATTGGCCTTCCCATAAGTGAGGGCAGGGGTGCAGTAATATTTCACCACATGTTAAAAGAAACTGTCAGCTCTTATTATCTGTATTCTTTCCCCCACCTTTCATAGGCTAAATGGTGCTGTCGTGTTTACAGTTGTACCTGCATGTATCTGGGTATTTTATTATTGCAATCTCATACTGGAAAATTTCTGAAATATGTTAATTTATGTTCTTGTAAATCACCATGTTGAACTAATGAAGAACAAGTGTTCAGGACAAGGAATGGACTTAGCAGGTGTTAAAAGGAGCATCAGTCATCATTGTTCTCTTCACATCACTCTAGCACCCCCCCCCCCAATTTAACTCCTTTCTCAAACTGCAGTTCAGAATGATGTCATTAGGCAATGTTTCCAGGAAAAGAATGAAGAGTAGGTTACATCTCATGTACTGACTGGAATAATTTATTAAGTGGCTGTTCAGAGCATGTTTTAAAAAGGACCCTGAGACCTGTATAGACTCAGTTAGAAATGGCTTGGTTTGGTTAGTGCCTACCATCATGGACACAGGAGAGGAAAGTGACAGTATATGAACCATAAAACTTCCCAACTAAATATTTTAAACTAGACCAAGGTTGAAAACTTCTGTCCAGACAAAAACCTGTGCACAGATATTTATAGCAGCTTTATTCATAATGACCAAATCTTGGAAGCAGCTAAGATGTCCTTCAGTAGTTGAATGGATAAACTATGGTGGTACATTCAGACAATGGAATATTATCCAGTGCTAAAGAGATTTGAGCTATCAACCTATGAAAGACAAGTGAAAGCAGCCAATTATGTGACATTCTGGAAAAGGTAAAACTATTGAGAGAGTAAAAAGATCAGTGGTTTCCAGGGAGGGAACGGTGAATAAATAGAACACAAAAGATTTTTAGGGCAGAGAATATACTCTATATGATATTATAATGATAGATACATGTCATTATACATTTGTCCAAACACATAGAATGTGTAACACCAAGAGTGAACCCCAAAGTAAACATTGGACTTTGAGTGATTAGGGATGTGTCAATGTAGATTTATCCTTGGTAAAAACATGTACCATTCTGGTAATGATACTTATAATTGGGAAGGTTATTCATGTGTGGGGGCAGAGAGTATATGGGAAATCTGTAACTCCTTCTCAATTTTTTTTATAAACTTACAATTGCTCTAAAAATTAAAGTTGTGCAAAAAAGAAAATATAGCCCAAAGAGCACAAATGATTTTAAAACGTATGATAGAACTCAGATTTCATAAAGTCTGGAGACTGGGAAAGTTTTACTGTTACATAATGACATTGAATAACAAAGAACACAGTGAGATATATTTTCGTAGGCCTCTTCAGTCTTTGATCATGGAAATAATACTGTGTTTACTAACCACTTACTATGTGCCAGGCACTCTTCCTCTCAATCTTCACTAGAGTCATGGATAGGTGCTATATATATCCTGGTTCATTTTTCTCCCCAACAATCCTGTGGAGGAATTGTGATGATTTATAAAAATCACCCCTTAGAATCATTAGTAAATTATTAGAATGATGGGGGCACCTGGTTGTCTCAGTCAGTTAAGCATCTGCCTTCAGGTCAGGTCATGATCTCAGGGTCCTGGGATCCAGCCCCACTTAGTTGGGCTCCCTGCTCAGTGGGGAGTCTACTTTTCCCTCTCCCTCTGCACTTCCCCCCATGCTGTCTCTTTCTCTCAAATAAATAAATAAAATCTTTAAAAAATTATCTGAATGATGAATATTAGATGCATAAACCAAATTACCATGTAGTGCTAAGTCATTACTACATTTTGAAATTTAGCTTTTGGAAAACAGAGCAGGAGAAAAAAATAGGTATAGACTTTTTCAGGTTCTTTTTCATCACCCACAATTGGGACCTTCAAATAAAAATGCAAAAAAAAAACAAAAAAACAAAAAAACAAAAAACCAAGGATCCTATTATAGAAAATATGTATATAATAGAATGTCCTGTTTATGTTTCTTTATGTGAGCTTACCATCAAACTCCATTTCACTGCAGATAAATATTTTATGGAACTCATTTTTGTTTCTAATTCATTATGAATCTCATTTTTCTTCTGCCATTATTTATTCTCTATTTTAAGAGCCAAAAATAGTATATGAAAATTAAAATAATAGTGGTGGTGAGGGAGGGGGACTTCTACTGTCAGCCACTTCTCCACCAAGGAAATATTATCTACAGAATATGAGTCATATTGATTTATTTGTATTGAATATTGCTTCACAAGACCCCTTTCTTTATTCTAACACTTGTGGTCAAATTATACATCCACTTTATCCATTCCTTGAAAACTAATACACAGATGGTCAACAGTTCACATAAGTAGGCTCAGATCATGTAAACAAATCTTCAAATTCAGACATTATTATAGCCAGAGCATCTTGGAAATAGAGCCAGAATATGAGTAATAACCAAGTGTTTCTACATATCTTCACACAAGTCCTTTTTAGAAAGGCATGAGTGTTGCTTCTATCCACTGAATGTGCTCAGCTATAGCGACACTGTTGTTTCATCTAAAAGAGAGTGGAGTTCAGGAATGAAGCTTCAAATGGCAGGAAATAGAGTTGATTTCAGTTGAATTTTTTTTTTTTTTTAGAATCAAGAAGTTTTTATGTAAAAGAAGTGGTAGTTAGGGAGAGGTCTGGATTCCCAGATATAAAGCACCTAAGGTCTCCATCTGCAGCTGTAACTGCAAAAATAATAAAATATAAAGATATGGTGGACTATGATAGAGTCGAAGGAACAAGAGCTTCAGTTTCACAAAGACTTGCTTACATCTTGTAACACCACTTCTCAGCTGTGTGAGATTAGTCATGCTAATAATTATTGCTGAAACTGTTTCCTCATCTTTGAAATTAAGAACTAGGAAAATTCCCACAGCTGATTTTATGAGGTGGGCTTAGTGCCAATGCGCAGATGGGGCACTAGAGATTGGATCTCATCAACTACAGTATGGACAAATATTGATCTATTTATGCAATGACTAATTGTTTCTTCTGGCAGTGAAGTGGGATGATGTAGAATCTGGAGAAGAAAAAGAAGGCTTGCATTAAAGAAAATTACCAGTTGGTGTTAAAGTTTAAGAGTATCCCGCCATCAACAACATCTTTTGATTCAAAATTCACAAATCAGACTCCATCAGCTTTGGATCTTTTAATTAGATGTGAGCAGGTATAATTTGTTGCTATATTCTGATAGTCTTAAAATTAGCATTTTAAAATATTTTTTTGAGACAATGTATGGAGTAATAAGAGGAAGGTAGATTGCTGTTTAGGCCTGAATCTAATACCTTTGAGGTATTAGATACCTCAATACCTAGGATAAGTTCATTCACTTCTCTAAGTCTCACCTAAAAACGGAGATAAGAATTCCAATATTATCATCTGGTAGTTTTTTTAGGACACCATGAGCACTTATGAAGTGATTTCTTCTTTTTCTGGAAACCCTACTCCCAGATCATCCTCTTCCATTTCTCTCATATCATGGGCCATCTTCTTCCCTCTTGTCTCCCTCTTGAAGATGGGGAAGTATCTTATTCATTATATTTCTAGCAGGGCTTGTTACATAGTAAGTGCTCAAAATGGCTTTAAGGACGGGAGGGCAGTAGGAAGGAAGTTAAGGAAAACATACTTGTTGTTTGAATCATTAATCTATACAATTCATTTATCTTAAAAGGTGCCATGAAAGTATCAAGTATTGTTATGATATATAGCCAAAAAGATAGTGAACTTCTGACTTCAACTCTTCTCACCGAAAGCATTCTGTTTTTACGATCATTTTTTTTTTATGGGTAGCTGCCATTCTATTTTATTTATTTATTATTATTTATCTATTTATTTTTTATGTGAATTTCCACAATTTATTTTTTTTATACTTAGTTTTATTACGTATGACCATTTTTTTGCTCTTCCCCTGGCTGCTTTGTAGGTGATGTGACCTCATCATACAATCTCTCTCTGGGCATGTGGTTTCTGTTAGGGATGTGGAGAGGATTTCATCCATAAGAGGGAAAAACAAACAAACCCAAGTGTGCTTTGGGAAGAACATGTACCTGGAAAAGGTGACATCCTCTTTCATAGTGCTCACTTCTATACTTTTCTTTGTAGAACAGTGTTTTATCTGTTTGCTTTCTTGTTTGCTTGTTTTCTTTAGAATGCAGTCATTATGCAACTTAATTTGTATCTTAAAATCAACTCCTCTGGAGCAAAAAAACCCTAAAGTTTTCCTTAAGCTTGGTATTTCCAGACCTAACTTCTGTAAGCCCATAGCATGACCAGAGTTACCTCCTTAGAGTTTACAGATTCAATGTATCTGTATCAAAATCCCAATGAATTCTTCACAGTAATAGGAAAAAAAAAACCCTAAAATTCATATGGAACACAAAAGAAACCAAATAGCCAAAACAATCTTAAGAAAGGAAAACAAAGCTGAAGGCATCCTACTTCTTGATTTCAAAATATATTACAAAGCTATAGTAATCAAAAGAGTATGGTACTGGCAAAAAAAAAAAAAAAAACCCAACAAATAGACAATGGAATGGAATAGAATCCAGGAATAAATCCACCCATTTATGTTCAGTAGGTCTTTGACAAGGGTGCCGAGCACACACAGTGGGGAAAGTATAGAATTTTTAATAAACAATATTGGGAAAACTGGGTACTTCCTTGCAGAAGAATAAAACTGAACCCTTATGTCAATCCCTACATAAAAATCAACTTGAAATGGATTAAAGGCTTAAATGTAAGACCTGAAACCGTAAGACTACTAGAAGAAAACATAGGAAAAAATCTTCCTGATACTGATCTTGGCAACAATTTTTTAGTTATGACACCAAAACTCAGGCAACAAAAGCAAAAAATAGACAAACTAAAAAGCTTCCACCCAGCAAAGAAAACAACTAACAAAATGAAAAGGCAACTTATAGAATGGGAGAAAATATTTGCAAACTGTAATTGTGATAAGGTGTTAATATCCAAAATATGTAGGGAACTCAGCTCAATAGCAAAAAAACAAATAACCTGATTTTTAAAAATGGACAAAGGACATGAATAGACTTTTCTTGAAAGAAGGCATACAAATGGCCAATGGGTACATGAAAAGGTGCTCATCACTAATCATTAGGAAAATGCAAATCAAAACCATAGTGATGTATTGTCTCATACCTATCTGAATGGTAATTATCAAAAGTCGAAGAATTACAAGAGTTGGTGAGGATGTGGAGAAAGGGAGTGTACACTGTTGGTTGGAATATAAATTGGTACAACATTATGAAAAATAGTAAGGCAGTTCCTCAAAAAATAAAACTATACCATATGACCCAGCAATCCCATTCTGGGTTTACATCCAAAGGAACTGAAGTCTAGATCTTGAAGAGATATCTGTGCTTTCATGTTCATTGCAGCATTATTCAAAACAACCAACATACAGAAACAAATGTTCATTTGTAGTTGAATTAATAAATAAAATGTGATACACACACACACACAATGGAATATTGTTCAGTGTTTTCAAAAAAAAAAAAAGGAAATCCTGACATTTGCAACAACATGGATGAAATTAACCTGAGTACTTTATGCTGAATTAGATAAGCCAGACACAGAGAGACAAATAATGTATGATCCCACTTTGACGAGGAATCCAAAACTGTCAAACTTATAGACACAAAGACTAGAATAGTGGTTGCCAGCTGGAAACGGGAAAAGCAAGAGAGGTTGGTCAAAGTGTACAAAGTTTCAGTTACACAAGATGAATGAGTTTTGGAGATTTTATGTACAGCACTGTTTTATATATTTGAAATTTTCCAAAAGAATAGTTAGATTTTAAATGAAATTTTACACCACACACACACCAAAAAATTTCAAGTACATAGAGGCAATGAATAAGTTATTTGGCTTGATTATGGTGATTTTTCACAATGTATACATATACCAAAACATCAAGTTTTATACCTTAAACATACACAATATTTACATGTCAAAGATATCTAAACAAAGTCATTAAAATAATTTAAGTTCCTCTAAATTTAAATGGCAAATGTCCCACCATGTTGTGTTCTGTTTTCCTGAAAGATCTGCCAGCAAATTCAATCCCTATTACAAGCAGATTCCAACCAGCATATTGGGTGATTGATGTTGTATAGACAGTATGTCACAGGGACATGGAGTCACAGGTACATATGGCCTACTTTCCCAGGATTGTTCAGTGATCCTATGATCTTAGGGAAGGATTTTTATACTAAACCAAACATTAATAAATGCAATGTCACCAGCATTTAAAAGATGAATACATACTTCAAAGAGATGTCTTACTTGTATCTAGCCGTTTCACGAGACTACCTGAGGTCCCCCAAGAAGACTTTAGTGAGAACTACAGGTATAGGGAATCCCCAGAAGGAAGTTATCCCTTACAGTTCTTGTGTGGAAAGGTTCAAGTTAGAATAGCATGGTTCTTACCTAAAAGCATCATTCTTCTTGTTTATATACAGGTAGGCTGAGATCTGAAATTCTAATATGAGATTTTTTTTTTCCTGTTTCTTAAGAATTGAATTAAGACTTGACTATTCATTATTTCAAAAACCCCTTGGTACTTCTTGCCTTGAAGTTTTGCTCATTCTGTCCCTGTGTTATAGGAAATCATTTCAAATCACTTAATTATTAATACATACATACCCAAATCCTTCCCATTCTTTGAGGCCAATCTGAAATTCTACTTCCTTCACACACACACTTACGTACACACATACGTATGCATACACATATATAATTCATTGAAAACATTTTCCTGCTATTATTAGCCAGAACATATATTCAATAAATACATATTGAATCTCAATGCTATAAGGACATTATACCAGACACCAGGAATATGCCTGTGAACAAAAAACATCTGAATTGCATTTCTTCCGATAGCCCCTACTTTCACCAATAATTGTTAATATTTTATTACTTTAAACCCTTTGTTACAGTTACTTATTAACACATAATGCAGCAGAAAGAGCATGAATTCTTAAGTCAGCGGACTTGGGATTAAAACAAAGCTCTACCTGTAATAATCTGTGACCTTGAAAAATCATTTAACCTCACTAAATCTCAGCTCTTACATTATAAAATATAGAGACAATGATACTTGTATCATGATTCATCCATCATGATAGACATTAAATTAAAAATAAATAACAACTGTATTCCATAGCCGGGCCTGTTAAATAGTTAGTGAGCCACAAATATTATTTTCCCCATACTTAGCCTTACTTCGTCCTTGAGGGCAGCATTCTCCATAGCATCCATCAGAGTGATAAACAAATATTGGGAACAAAATGAATAAAAAGAATGAATATTGGTGGATATACTCTAGGGAGAAGTGACATAGTTACAGGCACTTTCAATCAAATGGAGTGTTGGAAAGAAGTAGGAAGATGGGGAGGCATGCATCAGTAAGTATGAGCCAGGCTTTGAGGGGGGATTCATTATAGAAACTGAGAGGTGGATCTGATTTCACTGTTCATCAAAGACCAGTTCTATCTACCATATCCTTAGAGCTAGTCTGGCCTGCCTTTTCTGTTCTTTGGTGATGAGGAAAGGGTTATATACATTCCAGAACCAAGACTAAAACCATATTGCTTTCCATAACACACCATACCAGTGTAATTTTTTCGGGAGCCCATGCTGTTCTCACTAGGATCTCACTGCTGTGATGGAGAGAGTTCTGTATGGCACCATCATGGGAAGGTTTATTTTCATCCTTAAATAAGTGACGTGTTCCAATGGCTGGATATTTTGTCCTGAGGTTTTCTAATTACCCAGCTTCCTCCTTCCCTAGAATTAATTTTTGACCAGGTGATACTGATGGGTTTTACAGCTAAATTCTTCTTGTGGTCATGGATATTATACTGACTAAAAACTAATTTCAGACCAAGAACATACAAAAGAGAATAGGATAGTAGCCTTAAAGTCCTGAACAGATAGGTCGTGGGTTGGAACTAAACTAATTGGGTTCCTGAACAGAATTGTCTTCCAGGGGCTCCACTGACCTTTCTTTTCAATGAGTATTTGCTAAGATTAAAGACTTCTGTAAGCTACAGCCACTCAGGCACAATGCAGAATTGTTAAAGTGTCTAAATTAGAAACATTTCAACGAGTCTGACGGGGTAGAATGCTAAGAAAATACACTGAGTTTAGAATACATTAGTATTATTTTGGCTTTCCCAGTTACCACCAAAGCTCAGGAAAAGTGGATCTACTTGCATCTTATAAATAGTGTAAACTGCGGTTCGTGGTAGTTATAATTTGTGCTTTCAATCAGGTTCTGGATTAGAGCTCATAACTGCTGAACCCCAATCTAGAACTTCTGCCTATCAGCCAAGTCATTAATAAATACTTCTGTTGTTTTATTTACATTTATCACTTTTAACACTTAAAATGCCTATTCTCTCATTCTTTGAATAAATAGCCTCTTATCTCCTGTATAGCAGAAGGTCAATTAAGAACATTTGAAGTAGAGTTCTTATTCTTGAAGACTTTTCAATCTAGTTGAAAAGTTAAGATATGAACACACAAAATTATAATTAACATTATATGTGTCAAATCTGTTTTTAAAAATACTTGCTTCAAAATTATCACCAATGGTGCTGTGAGAAGGCTTCCTCAAGGAAGTGATGATGAAGGGGGTTGGTATAAATGACGGAGGCTTAGAAAGCTCAAAAATAGAGCATGAGCCTCCAACGCTTTTAATTAGTATCTTCACTAGCAAAGAATCCACTAGTGTATGTGCAACACTATTTCAGACTGAAGGACTTTGCCTTATCCTTATTTTGTTTTTCCCATGTAACTTGTATGTGTTGGCTCATAGTAGACACTCAACAAATACTAGTTGAATCAAGGCATGTCATGGCTTCATGAAAAGGACCCTGAATTACAAATCAAATGGACTTTTGGGCTTCATCCCTGATCATGTGTTGAAGAGAAATTTAAATAACCTCTCCGGGACTATTTTCCTCTGTTGACGGGGGCATATTATCCACCTCATAGGATTTTTGTGAGCATCTCTTCTCACTTTAAAAATCTTCCTGGTCAATGTATCCACGTTTGGCTTCTGCTTCCATGTATATGCTCAGAACTTTGACACCTGAGTCTCCAATATCATCAGTCCTGCAATTCTGGCCTCTCCATCTGCTTATTTGCCTGACACCACCTATTTGACATCCAGAGGCACCTCAAAATAAAAGTAAAAAAAAAAAAAAAAAGAAAGAAAAGAAAGGGGAGAGGAAAAAAATTCTCTCTTCCTCTTCCATTCCTTCTCCACAGGCCTCCTATTATTCTTATAATCTTCATTGCAGTGAAGAGTGACCACTCTATCTCAAAACTTTACTCTTAGAAATGCTTAACCCTCAAATAGCTAAAGAAAAACTCAAATCAAAATAAAACACAAACTCATTCCAGCAAACTAAGGATGTTGTGTGGCCTCTTGCAAGGATATTGTGGTTATCACCCCAGATATATAAGTGCCTCCTTTTATTTGTATAATCTAGAGTATTCTGTATTTTCAAAGGAATTGATATTTATAAATATCAGACCTCAGTAAAAAGGTGATGGAGGGACAATAGGAGGTATTTTCTAATTAGAGAGGCTGTCTGGCTTCAGTTACTTATCACCAAATACTATCCCCCAGCATAACCGAATTACTTCAATTACTATCACCAAACTTCACCAGTATCTCTTCTAAAAAGTAACTCAAGCTGGCCCAGGTACCTCCCACACTCAGCACTTAGTAGATGTTTAGTAAGAATAAATATACAGATATATAAATGAAGGTATAATTGAAAGGGTGCCTTGTGTGTAGTGAATCCAAAAAAGTGGACCTGCCCTCATGCCAAGCTGGAATAGCTGTCTCCTAAACCACAAAACTCCCGGACGTTACCTTGGTACCATAGCTGAGGACATGTGAATTTGGCCCTTGACTCAGAAGACTGGAAATAAATTTCCTATAAACTCTAAACCATCTTATTAATACCTTTCATTTATGGATCACTAATCATTGGTAGGGAAACCTAGCTCCACAGGTCTTTGAAATCATGAAACAAAACCTCCAAAGTTAGAGTGCAGAATTTTGAGGGATAACATAAATTTGAACTTTATTTTAAATAGAACCGCACAACACACGTTCAGTTTTTTTTTCTGGTTTAGAGACCCTTTGTAAAGCCTTAGGTCTTGAATTAGTGAACCTTTGATCCTGACAATAATGACATGAAAGATCTGGGCTTCTCTAAATTAATTTTGTCCTGTAACAATGTCTCAATGTTGAGATACCTCACTTCAAAAACTCTTGGTTGGATTCTTTTTTTTTTTTTTTAAGATTTTATTTATTTAGTTGACAGAGACAGCGAGAGAGGGAACACAAGCAGGGGGAGTGGGAGAGGAAGAAGCAGGCTTATAGCAGAGGAGCCTGATGTGGGGCTCGATCCCATAACGCCGGGATCACGCCCTGAGCCGAAGGCAGATGCTTAACGACTGTGCCACCAGGCGCCCCTCTTGGTTGGATTTTAACACTACTCTCCTAGGTGGAATAATTTGACTTTCAGACTTTTACTCACTATTGAGTTGAAAATATGTATGTTTACATGTAGTTGTGTATATTACATAAAATTTTATGTTATGTATAAAACTCAACATGTATATATAATTTACACTTATATACATAACATATATACATGTATATAACATAAATATGTGTGTATATGTGTGTGTGTGTGTATGTGTGTGTATATATCTGTATCTATATCTCTATCTATCTATATATATCATATCTGCATGGCAACATGGCTCTGGAGTTTTTGCTCTAGAAGTTGTTTCAAGAATCACTGAGCTAGAGGTTGCTGTTTGGTTTCTTCTGCTGTTGTATGTAGGTGCTACTGTGTTTGCTTGTATATTTGGCAACCTGACCCTGAGCTGATATAGGTTTGTCACGCTTGGTAGCAGTTGTAGCAGAGCTCAGCTTACTAAAAGTACTGAGACTCTTTAGACTCATGGGTGAGTAGTTGCCAATCTTTAATCATCTCACAAGAAAGGGAATCTCAACTCTACCAAACCTGGCACTTGTTTCAGGAAGGCCGACACTAACTCAATCTTGTTTTTCGGTTTATTAACCATGTGCAGCTTTCGCTGGTGCTGAATTTGGGGCAATTAGTCATGAACTTGTGACATATCAGACTGCCCTGCACTCTGGAAATAGCAGAAGTAGGATGAAAATTTTACTCAAACTCCTTAAGAAGCTCATTCTAAAAGAGCCAGTTAATCAGGATGTAGATGAGAGACTCTTTCTAGCAGAAGGAGGGAACATCTGTAGACAACATATACTAATCTTGTTTTACAAGGGAATAGTTACATGCAATTAGAGGAAAATCCTTACAGGGAATGACACCACATTCTTCGGAAAGGGTATGAATTAAGGATAATTTGAAACACATTTGGAATTGAGTCAATACAGAGAACTAAGAGTAAAATACCGTCTCCTTCATTTACTCCAAATCCTTCAAAATATTAAAAAGCCTATTGAGAAAATCCATAAGCATTCTTAAATATAGAAAGATAACCTTCAATGAATGAACAACTGTCAACCCTAAGCAGGTGGAAAGTGAAATGAAGTAAGTTGAAGAAGGGAACCACAGCTTGGCATGCACATCAGAGGACTGCTGCAGGAGGAGAGGGTAGGGACCCTTTCTTAAGAGTCCTCCATGCCTAGTATTCTCCCTTCTTGAAAGATATGGAAATTGAGACTCAATTTAAGTAGCTTGTCCAAGTTATAATCAGAGATAAATTTCAAACCCCCAAATGTCTCACTATCAAGCCTCTGAGTTAATTGTTCTTTTAGATTGCCTCCTCTCTATGTGCCATACTTTATCTAGCATTTCTCAATATTTTCTGACAGCAATTCTATGAATTTTCTCCCATTTTGTAGATAAGGAAAATGTGTGAGGACTTTGGGTTAGTTATTCTAGTGGGACTATGCTTTCTAAGAGTCTGTTCTTAAAACCTACTCTTTCTTCATCTTTCTCCCTACAATAGTATTAGTAAAGAGCCAGATAAAGATTATAGACCTTCTAAATCTGCCTTGTCAACTCTTGTAATTGGAGAAGTTAATCTCTATTCTGAATTAACACCTTATTATGGATGTGTGCCTGACGTTGTAACTACATTTTACTGGTAGAATAAAGAATTTTATATTGTAAGTATTTATTTTTATCCTGATTTTATATATTAGTCTTTGGCTCTGGCCATTGGGTTCACATGTATGAAGCCTCATCTGACATAGCTTGACATGAAAAAAATC
This sequence comes from Ursus arctos, assembly GCF_023065955.2. Classification (NCBI taxonomy): domain Eukaryota; kingdom Metazoa; phylum Chordata; class Mammalia; order Carnivora; family Ursidae; genus Ursus; species Ursus arctos. Next base: position 20,209,455 of record NW_026623089.1, read on the forward strand.
AATCTGAAGTATTGTCATAATTCTGCAGGTGTCACTGAGGATTTAGAAAATGGGTTTTATGTGTTTAATTTTAGAGGGTAAAATGATGGCTTGATGACAGGAGAATTAGCACCAAGGTTCAGAGATCCTAAAGTCTTATTTGGGGGAGGTCCCTTACTTAAAGAAACCCTGCAAATGCAAAACAGAGTTGCAAAGCTGATGCATTAGTGGGTAATTATCAATTTCTAAAAAGCTCTTCTGATTTACAATGGAGTTAAGTTGGGAGGCTCATTAAGTGGCAACTTTAATTTTTTAAATGTTGGTTTATAGTCTACCGTCAAGGAGAGGATCTTAAGGAAATTTAAAAGCCAACTATAGTTGTTAATACTGTGTCACATGTTTGAAAGTTATGGGGAGTGGATATTGAAAATTCTCATCACAACAAAAAACATTTTTGTAACTATGTATGGTGACAGATGTTAACTAGATGTATTGTGGTTTACTATACCCTTTCTTGATGTATACAAATATCAAATCAGTATGTTGTATACCTGAAACTAATATAATGTATGTCAATTATATATCAACAATAATAAAAACCTTAATGATGCCCATATATTTGCATAAGAGTTTGCAAACCAGTGACCATAGAGTAACACTGGCCCATGGACATATTTTATTTGGCCCACACAACCGTGGAATCATCATGTTTTAAATTTGAATTAGTTGTCAGTATTTAAAAGTTGGATTTTCCAGTAGAGGAAGAAAGGGATAAAGAAAGGGGGGGGTAATCAGAAGGGGGAATGAAACATGAGAGACTATGGACTATGTGAAACAAACTGAGGGCCTCAGAGGGGAGGGGGGTGGGGGAATGGGATAGACTGGTGATGGGTAGTAAGGAGGGCACGTATTGCATGGTGCACTGGGTGTTATACTCAACTAATGAATCATCAAACTTTACATAGGAAACCGGGGATGTACTGTATGGTGACTAACATAATATAATAAAAAATCATTAAAAAAAAAAGTTGGATTTTCCACATCAACATTAAGATTTCTGGCTTCTGCTGAAAAATCAAGATCAGGCACCAAAGGGCAGGATTTCCCCAGAACAGCCATCAGATGGAGCTCCATAAACAGCACACATTAAAGAGGGACAGTACCTCTCCAGTTTGACACAACCCTCACAATCATAAGTCATGTTGATAGTACGTACCCTTGATATAAGGTGATAAGAATGTCACTTTATCTCTGTTTGCCCTCCCGTAACCCCAGTTTAATCATGACAAAAACATCAGACAAACCCCAGTTGAGGAGCATTCTACAAAAGATTGACCAGTACTCCTCAACATTATCAAGGTCATCATAAACAAGAAAAGTCTGAGAAATTGTTAAAGGAGACATGGTGAATAAGTGTAATGTGGTATGCTTGATGGGATCATGGAACAAAAAACTAACACTAGGTAAAACTAAGAAAATTCAAATATGTGCTTTTTTTCAGCTTTATTGAGGTATACTGACAAACTCGTAAGGTACTTAAAGTGTACATCATGATGATTTGATTTACATATACATTGTGAAAGGATTCCTCCTACCTAATTAATTGACATATCCATCACCTCATATTTATTTATTTACTTGTTTGTTTGTTTATGGCGAGAGCATTTGAGTTCTTCTCTCTTAGGAAGTTTCAATTATAGAACATGGTGTTTGTTGGCCATGGTTGCCATGTTTTACACTGAATCCTCAGAACTCATTTGTCTTACCAGCCTTTCCCTATGCACCCCCAGTCCCATTTCTTGGCAATTACTTTTCTACTCTGTTTCTTTGAGTAAAGAAGTAAAGTTTACCAAAAATAAAAGCATTGCACTAAATGAAACAAACTGTTTCATACTGGATATATTTTTCAAACAAAGATGAGATATTTTTGAAATAACTGACAAAATCAAGATAGGCAAATGCTATTTTACTCATAACACTTCAGCATATCAATTGAGGCTTGTTTAGTGAATGACATGAGTTTAACATTTTAGGTTTTTTTTTTTTTTTTTTTTTTGAGAAACCTAGAAACTGTAGGGATTTTGGTTGCTTCTCAAATGACACATTCTGTCATTGCTGAGTTGTCATCTCCTTCTAAGAAAGTAACCTAGATATTTCCAGCTGAGTCTGAGGTGAGATGAAGAGGACACTAAGGGTTCAGTGTTAGAGCTAAATTCATGCTGTTCTGAAATGACATAGATACATTCTAATGTGGCTCCAGTAATCACATTTGCCCTAGGACACCACAGTGAAGCTTTGGAATTCTGTATCTCAGATCATGACAGCCTTCTTCTAGAAGACTTTATGAAGTTTTTAATCCTGATTTTGCCCATCTAATTCTGTATCAACCCTATATACTGCATTCATTACCACCTTCTCACATTTACCTATATTGTCCTTCCCCTCACCCACTTATTCATCTATATTTTACGTCCTGTCACATTAGTCTTCCCAGATAATTTACTTCCACACTTGTCTCACACATCCTTGAAACCCTTTGAGTACTTTTCATCAGAATTACGCATGTTAATACTTAATTGTATTTATCTCATTTCACACTTTGAGTTCTTTTTATATCCAAGGCCTTACTCAACAACTCATATCAAGAGGCTATGAATAATAATCTGAATTCTCCATGATCCTCAGTGGTATTCTACACCTCTTGTTGCAGTTAATGAAATTCTTTCCTCATCATTACAACCATTTTTCAAGCTCTTGCTTATATCTCTCCATTGGTTTCTTAATGCTCCATACATACAAAATTTCAGTGTGTTTCACTTGTTGAAAAGGCAGATTCCTGGGTTCCAAATCAAGAGATGTGATTCAACTGATTTTGGATGAATTTAGAAATGTATCTTTGTTATTCCAAAGAAGGTGAATCAAATACCAAACTCTGAGAAATGCTTCTACATATCCTTCAACCTCTTCTATTTATAGAACTTTAAGACACCAGAAAGTACTATCTCAAAAAATGCCTACAGCCTGAATTTTCAGTGGCCATGCAGCCCCCAAATATCTGCTATAAGACACAGAATCAAAACTGCCCAAAATAGAAAAAGGAGAAAGAAAGACTATAAAAGTATGAAGTCTCCATTAACATGGCTTCCTGAGATTGAAACAGGTGAGTGGTCCAGATTTTTGGAACAAGTAGATTTTCCAACTTGTAGCTTCAGTAGTGGCAAAAACTCTTATAACTCCCACTGAAGTATATAGTCATTAATTCAAGGATTTTTATCAGGTTTTGAAAATAACATCAGTTGTGATTCTAACCAGCTATTGATTTATTTAGCAAATTATTCCTATTTTTAATGCCTTAATGTTGGGGTACATTAGTCATAAAATATGCAGTTCCAACCAGGATCCAAGCTGAGTATGTGACTGAGTCACCAGGTCATGGGTGCTCTTCACATTTCCCATAAGAAAAGATTTGGGACAGAGAGCTTGGAGTAAAGCAGGATTTTGATACAATTCAGAGGGACAGCTAGTTTTGGTCATGAGTCAATAGTCATCAGCAGTCCAGTGAGGCGTTCACTTTGAGAAACTTCAGAAACTAGGAATTAAAGAGGACATAGGACAGAGTGAATGTAGCAGTTTTACACAATGAGAAGAGCCCCACATTAGATGTTGAGAGGTCTATCTAGTACTTAAGTTGAAAATGTTAGTGTCAGGGGTGCCTAGGTGGCTCAGTATGTTAAGCATCTGCCTTTGGCTCAGGTTATGATCCCAGAGTCCTGGGATCGAGCCCCACATGGGGCTCCCTCCTGCTCCTTCGGGAGTCTGCTTCTCCCTCTGCCTCTGCCTACTGCTCACTCCTGCTGCTTGTGTGCTCCCTGTCAAACAAGTAAATAAAATCTTAAAAAAATATATCAGTGGCAAATATTTTTTAAGTACTTGCCATATACCAGGAACTAAGCTAATAGTCTTATTCATTATTTAACTTAATCTTTCCTGAAACATTATCAGATGAATATTATCTCATCTGTTTTATAGACATAAGATCCCAAGTCTCAAAAACATAAAATAACTAGTCCGTGTTAATAGCTAGTAAATGGCAAAATGGGGATTTTAAACCAGGGAATTTTACTCCAGCAATGCTAAACTATAATACTCTCTTCACCCTCTCCTGGCACATGTTAGGGGACCTAGGTATATCTTCATACAAATAAAAAATACATATATGTTTATGCCAGTCCTTTTCAATTTCATAGTAAATATGAACATTTCATGTTAAATGGAAGATATGAAAGTGCTTATAAAAATATATAATACTGTTCCGTGGAGAAGCACAGAAAACTTAAGTGCCTACAAAGACCAGGCAGGAAATACAAGCCTAACCTAAAGGGAGGTCTAGCGCATTATTACTACCTGGGAATGCAGACCCCACATTGTAAGATTTTTAATTTTTCAGAAAAAAACTCATTGTGTAAATAGTCCAGTGGATATTTTCTAACTATTAAATATAGGCTCAAATGAAAACAACAGCAAAAAAGAATTAAATCTACGAAGGTCGACAAACCATGCCTAGAAGCTTCTGGCTTGAGACATCTGTACCATATAAGCAGGAAATCTTGTTTTCAGAAATAGTTACTGCACTAGAGAACAAAGATATATACTGGTTATACCAACTTTGATAAGGCATATGACCTGCTAGGGTTTCAATTGCCTCAGCTATGACTATTCTTCCAGTGCTCTGTATACCTACTCCTGCCTTAATCTAAAATCTCAAATGTTCATAATAAAATTCATGGTATTGAATTTGAGTAGTTTATAAGATCATTGATATAAAACACTTTGATTTTAAAAAAAAAAAAAAAAGGAAAAGACTCCAGGATCCTTTTGTAGCAGACAGACAAGTCCAAATAGGCTCTTTTATTTTTTTTTTTTGAGTTGAGGATTTATTTATTTTTTTAATAACATTTTTTTATTATATTATGTTAGTCACCGTACAGTACATCCCTAGTTTTTGATGTAAAGTTCCATGATTCATTACTTGCATATAACACCCAGTGCAGAAGATATGAACAAATAGGCTCTTATATACATTTTTGGTATTCTTTTCCCAAGTGAAGGACAGATTAGATTAAACCAATGAAAAATTCTAAAGGTGGTCCAGCGGTCAGAGTATAGGAGTATGGAGGTAGCTGGAACTCTGGCAGTAGAATATATTTGTCAAGGATTAGGTAAACATGAATTTGGGGTTTGGGGAATGGCAATTTGGTGAGCTATGTATTAGTCTAGAGGAGAGAAGACATGTGGGACAGCTGTGATTTTAAATAGATAAATGCTATCAGACACAAAGATGGGCTGTTTTTTTTTTTTTTTTTTTCCTGCATGACTCTAGAGGTTTGAATTTACATCAGTGAATGAGGAATGCTGGAGAGACATCTTGCTTGGGGAGAAAGAATCACTTCTTAAAGCTGTTTATGTAGACAGAGATGCTTCAAGAGGCATTTTGAGTTCACTATTTTAAGTATTTAAACAGAAGTTACAGAAACACTTGGCAGCAATAGTGCCAAAAAGATTTGAGCAATGCCATTTAGAGTTGGAGGAACGGGATAGTGGTTTGCAAGAGTCACTGCCCATTAGACACCCAGAAGGATGGTTTGGCATGGAGTAAGCACAGTATCTAGTTCAATATATATGAGGTACATATATGAATGAATGAAAAACATGTATTTCTTATCAAGCAGATCCAGGTGATTCTGTTGAAACCACCTGTCTGCAGAAACACTGGAGTAGACCTCCTCAAGCCTCTTCCATCCCCAGGATTATCAGAAAAGGAAGAAAAAACTGATCATGACCGTCTACTAAGCAAATGCTTTGTTTCAGGTATCAGCTATTTGCATTGTATTTATTTCACAAGTATGCTCACTCATCCTTACTGTTTCATAGATGTTTAATGTGAGGCTTCAAAAATTTAAATAAATGGCAATCATGAGGTTAAGGGGTAAGTGAAGAAGCAGAAATCTGAATTTGGAGGTTTGCTCTAAAACCTCCTAACTCATGGATATACTACTGTCCATAGTGTTCTACTCTGCCATAGATTATGCTTTTGGAGGCAGGATCTGGTAAAGCATGGGCTGGGGCAATATTCTCAGGAAGAGATTAATAAACCTTTGCCAGGTATTCAAGCACCAGATTCTGTAATGTCTTCTCCTTCAAACAGAAGAATATTGTGGCAGCCTTTTACCCCTTAGCCACTGAGGTGGGGTCTATAAGTATATGAGTAAATTAAATCAACGGGCAAGGGCAAAGAGAAGATGAAGTGAGGCAACAAAAAAAGTATTATTTTCCAAACAAAATGCTATTTATCTATTAGTGCTCTAGGCTGACTGCCTACATTTAATGAATGCTGTCCTTAAAGCCACACAAACTCCATAATGAATATGAAAAAACAAACCTAATAATACAAACATAAGCAAAATGACCTGTTTCAAAAGGAAGTAGGGGCAGTGCCTGGAGTGTTGAACATTTTAATTTTCAATATCTCCACAGTTGCAGCAAGGCAGAGTGGTATCTATGTGCTAAGCAGAGAATTTTGTTCACTAATTTATTCTTTAGGGTGGGACAAGGCAAATGTGAAGTATTTTCACTTGTAACAAGGAGACCAAATTTTGCTAAATTGAAATGGTCTCCAGTTTATAAAAGTTGGCCTTGACCTTGACTCTTTTTACTTATTCTTGACAAATCAATGTTCAATCTTGTTGCTTCCAGCTCTTTTAACAGAGATGCTTGAAGATAGCATGAGAAATGGCCAGTGATGCATATAATTTGTTGCAGAACTACAAATAGCTGAGTCAAGTTCAATACACACACAGACACACACACACTGCACAGTCATATTGACTAGAGAAATATGAATGTGTTGTACATGATAAACTATTAAATTTAAGGATAAGGATCTTTCTAGAAAGAACAATGGGGCCATTGTGTTGTATAATTCTGCTACTTGATTGTTAATGATTCGGGGGCCTGCAGTTCAGAGTGTTATCACCAAGGAAATCCTATGGCCTCTAAGACACACCATAGTATTTCTTTCTTTATTAATGTCTTGGGATATATTGATGTCCTCTTTATGGTGCAAAATAAGTGTTAGCTCTCCAGATAGATGACAAAGACCTCTGCTAATAAATATAATATATAACAGAAGAGAGAAAGGAGATAGGGAAACCAATTTGGACATTGTGAGCATAGGGTAAGAAGAGTATGAAGGGGATACATAACTTTGAGGCTCAAGTCAGAGACAGGATTTCTGCCCGACATCATGTGAGATACATAATAAGCTCCCAATGGATATTTACTAAAATGAATTAAATCTAGTGACTGATTGCATAGAGGAGAAGGTAAACTGATTTTAGATTAAAACCCAACATGTTCACGAAAGAGGACCCAGGAAGGGCAGGGAGTTGGGAGTTCATGAAAGCTGGTGATTTTGATTTTGACTGAATGACTTTGTCAACAGTTGTAAATGTTGCATAAATTCAGATAAAAAACATGAAAGAAGGTAAAAAGTGACAAAGTTTGAGATATCAGTATTGCAAAAAAAAAAAAAGATTTCCACATGGAACAAATACAGATTTTTAAAAATTTGGTCCTCCAGTTGGCTCTTGGGTACAAGGAAATGAGGCTTGGAGCTTCTCTGGCTTAGTAGTCTCCATTTCCACAAGTCACCATTGCTTGTAAGAACCCATTTCACAATGTACTAAGGTGAAGGAAATACTTTCCATTCTGGGAAAGAAAGACATAGAAGTCAGAGTTGGATACCATATACATGCATCTTGAAATCAGGGGTCAATTTTTATTAGTGTTTTCTCTGTACTTAGTTCCTAGCTGTTGTCCAAAAAAGCCTGAGACAGTGAGTAATATTACAGTCATAAGAGAGAGGATTCATGTTTTCTTTAAATCACTTCTGCAGTTTAGTGTGCCTTATTAGTTCATTCCTGTGAATATATAATAGAATGATATGCATTCCATTGTACATTGTGTTGTTCCAGAAAGGAAATATTTTTGATTCATGCTAATATGGATTTCATTCCTAGATACTTAGCTAATTAATGGCTTTGCATTCACTGTTAGACTATGTCTTTCAATGATTTCTCATTCAAAATGAGCATGTGCTTTCCTATTTTGGTCGTAGAGAATGTTCTCATCCCGAACTTAGTCATCCAATTTCTTACACTTAGGCCACATTGTGAGATCAATTTTGAACCCTCCTTATGATATCGTATATCACAGAACATAATATCAGTTTCAAGGACACTATGAAGTACAGGTTACTTGACTACAAGAATACATAGATTGAAGAGAATCAAGAATGTTGGTCATAAAGGATTTCCCCCTTAACAGTTTTTTTCTTAATCTTCCAGAGGCAAAATTTAGTTTTTCCTGAGAATATCCATTAAAGTTGGGCATCTAGGAACATCTCTCAGTACTGCCTGTTTAGTCAACTGGCCAATACATGCCAACTATTACCAATTATCTCATATTTTTATGACCTTTTATTTAATAATATTTCATGCTGAGCAGAAGCTCTGCATTCCTATTATATCGTATGTTTATCCTTATAGGATGGAATAGTTCTGTGTCCTCAAATACCTGATTAGAATCAGGCACTTCTACCACCAGTAAGCCTCACTATGACACATTACAAAACAAAAATACAACACAACATGGAATGATGAGTTACTGGTAGTTTATTGAGTTTACCTTTCAACTGGCTTTCCTTTCTAAATGTTTTCATTATATTAAAATAATGTTTGGCATCCCATGAATCAATGAGTATGGAAATTTGGAATTTGTTACTTGGGAATCTTATTCTTTTAGAGTGTAGGACCATCAAATTATCCTAGCAACAGTGATGTATGTTTTCATAAATAGCAGTTCAATTATCTCTGTCCATAAAGTGAAAGGTTTTGCAAAAGTTAAGTGTTATATATTACCTACATCCTCTCACTCAAAACAGCATAAGAAAGGGAATTGTTTCTGAAGTAGTTCAAGTCAGATTTAAAAAACAAAGAGTAGAAAATAACTAGCGTATGAGAATCAAAATGAAACTCACAGTCAAAATCTGAGCTTCACACATCAAAAAAATTATGCTAGTAGCTGCCGGGTAATCCTGAGCAATCCAAAGAGGAATGCCATTGTCTAGATGTAAAAGTGGGGATTTATGAAGATGACCCTTGGTGGGACAAACAATTTTGCTGAGAATCTGGAAAAATGATCTATCATCTGTCTACCCATTATCTATCTATCAATCATCTATCTATATCTGTTTGTATGCATTTTTATGTGCATGTATTTGAACCCCTCATGTGTCCTCTGATTTTTTATTATATTCTGAGAAAAAAAAATTTTAAAAAGGGAAACAGATCTCCTCTATAGTGGAAACTAACCTTAAAACTGAGGAAGTTGCCTCAGGGTAAAGAATACCATAGTCTTAACTCTGGAGGTAATAATCTCTCTTGAAAAGAGAAATGTGGCCAAACTAATCAGAGACTGCTTAGAAATTCCAGATGGGGAAATTGTAATATGTCTCATAATCAGATCTGTTGCTCTTAGAAAGTGGAAACATTGGCAGATTCATTAAAATGAGGCCTTCAACTTTCCACTGCGGTTTTGATGAAGGTAACCTCTCATATTCACCCAAAATGTTGGCTTCTCAGTGGCAGTTTTTTCCATAATAAATGATCAGTTAGTGTATTTGAAGAAAAGTGCTACATAGAATTCTTTGAAGGAAAATTAGTTTGTAACTACATAAAGAGGCTAGAATCAAAATCAGCTGTTCTTGTTATGAGCCAAGGCTTGGCTGTATCTCAGTTATTTAGATCCAGGATCCTGGTAGGATGCCTTGATTACCAGCTTTACGTGTTAGTTAGAAATCAGCTGGCTGACAAAATACTTCTTCCAGTCACTTATGTAGAAGACAATTGAGTGAATAACCTTCACTGAGCCAAGAACTCTCCATCCTTGACAACCTTTCCCTCTATGACACTTCATTCTCTTCTCTAGTAAAGCTGGGACTTACTTTTTCCAAAATTCACAGAAGGAACCTTTTCAGTAGATGCTGACACTAGTGATTCAAAAGTGAACTAGGCTCAGGGCCTGCCCCCAAGATGCCTGCAGTCCTCTGAGAAGAGAGGAAGAAGAGATAAACTATTACCATGTTATTGGTTAGGAGTTGCTATAAATGTATATTCAGGTTATAATGGGAATGGAGAGGAGAAAGAATGGGGTGAAATGTGTCAGGGGCAGTCACAGCAAAAAATCTTTGAGAATGAATGATCTGCATGTTGAAAAAGAAATTAGTGTTTGTAAGAAAGTAGAAACTCAGAGGAGGGTAAGTGATGGACACACTATTTGGACCCATCCTGTTTACAGAGAGTCTGCTCTTTATCAAAAAGGCTCATATATGAAAACAAAAGAGAAGTCCAATAAAGGTGACAAATTATAATTGCTTTTTACATTTTTGTATGTGGGATATATAAGAAAGTAGAACTAGCATATGATCTGACAATTCCACTTCTATGTCCAAAGGGAACAAAAATACTACTTTGAAAGAGTGCCTGCATCCCTATGTCCATAGCAGCATTATTTACAATAGCTAACACATGGGAACAACCTAAGTGTCCACTGATGGACGAATGAATAAAGTAGTTGTGAATATCATTCAGCCATAAAGAATGATAACATCCTACCATTTGTGATAACATGGGTAGAGCTTGAAGGCATTATGCTAAGCGAAATAAGTCAAATGGAGAAAAACAAATATTGTATGATCTCAGTTATATCTGGAATCTGAAAAACAAAACAACAAACAAACAAACAAACAAACCCCAAACTCATAGAAATAGAAATCAGACTTTTGGTTACCAAAGGCAGAAGGTAGAGGTAGGATGAATTGCAGGAGGGTGGTCAAAGGTATTAACTTTCAGTTATAAGATAAGTACTAGGGATGTACATGATGACTATAAATAACACTGCTGTAGGATATAGGAACATTTTTAAGAGATAACCCTAAGAGATTTTATCACAAATACCTTTTTTTCCTTTCTTTTTCTTTACTTTTTACTGTATCTATATTAGAAGATTGATGTTACCTGAACCGATTGTGGTAATCATTCTACGACGTATGTCAATTGAACAATCATCTATATACCTTAAATGTCTAGAATATATGTCAATTATTTCTTGATAAAATGGGATAAAAGGAAAGTAGAGAAAAATAAAAGAATGATAACTGAACTGAAGAGGAGGAAAGGGCTAAATTTGGTAGCATCATCCAAGCTGTACTACAGAGTGTGGATTTTTCCTGGATAGCAATGAAATGCCATTGAATAGTTTCCCGTAGTGTATTCCACTGGGGTTACCTGGGGTTCACCCATTATTCTACTGTTCATGGATGAACTGGCTTATCTGCGTGGGGACAGATTGGCTTTTGGCTGCTTTAGGCTAGCCTTGGTTGGGGCAACAGTATCCTAACTGCTTCTGTACTTACTCTTTAGCAGCAGACATGTTCTCATTACAGAGGCAAAGACAGGAGGGCAAAGTGGAAACTACAAGTGCTTTTATAAGATTCTGCTTGTGTAACATTTGCTAATGCTGTCCAAAGCAAGTCAGATAAATGAACACAACACTGAAAAGCAAGAGATCATACTTTGCTTCTTGATGGTGAAAGGCATTAAAAAAGGTTGGGGTAACTAAAAGAGGGCAGCAATGCCATTGAGTTGCCATAGTTTTCCCAAGCGAACTTGTCAATTTATACTCCTTCCAGTATGTTTAAGAGTTAAAGTTACTCTACATTCTGAGTAACACTTTAGTGTGTAAATATTTTGTATTGTGATTTTGTTTGCATTTGCCTAATGATTAATGAAGCTGAGCACATTTTCATTGGTTTATTGGCAATTTAGATATCCTCTTTTATGAAATGAAATACCTATATAACATCTTTTTGTTTAGTTGAGGGTTTTGTCCATTTTTCCCCATTGTGTTGTGTGCCTTTGTATTCATAGGGCTGGGTACAAGTTTTACTTAAGGGGCTGGATGTAAGTTGATATGCCCACTTTGAAAAACATATATAAGTGTGTGTGTGTGTGTGTATATATATATATATATGTTTGTATATTTCATACATTTCATATATATATATGTACACACACACATATATATGTATACACACACACATATATATGTATACACACACACATATATATGTATACACACACACATATATATGTATACACACACACATATATATGTATACACACACACACATATATATGTATACACACACACACATATGCATGTGCATACCTTACCTTTCTCCATCTTTCTCTGGGTTGATATTTCATTCTCTTAATGGCAACTTCAATGACAGAAGTACTGAATAAATGTGTTCTGAAGTGCATCAAGCATTATTTATTATTTTGCTTAGCCCTGTGCTAGGAGATACATGTGATCTTGAATGGAAGAGAGCATCCTTTCCTATAAAGATTTTGTAGTATAGGTTAAAGGTCAAACATAATACTTCTGAGAGGAAGCAACATAAAGTTTTGAGCTACTGGGGCTTTTAAAGTCCTAATTTAGAATCCTGGCTGTACATGGACTAGCTGTTCAAATTTGTAAAATTTATTAAACCTCCCTGAGTTTCAAAGTCCTCAAAGGTGGCATTTTGTTTATTTGTCAGACTTAAGATCATGTCAAGAAAAGGGGAAAGTTCACTTGTTAAAGCCCTGTCTCAGATTGGGGAGAAAAATCTATCTTAGAAAAATGGTAGAGTGCTAGAGTAATATTATTTATGTTATTCTTTAACAGTAAAGAAAGAAATAGAAACACATCTAAAACTGTTTGAAACTAGACTTCATGTTTTTACTTACTACTAAAATTTCCCAAGAAGCAACATTTAAACTGTTCAAGTGTCCTGAATTTTTTGATATGCATCTATATATCCATTTCGTTTTGCAGAGCAGGGAGAGAAAAATCTCTAGGGGAATACTATTAAGGATTTTACACAATGACAATCTATCAGGAAAGGCCAGTCCATATAGAAGAGAATGGAATCTCAGAATTGTTGAAAGTGACTTCACAAGTTGCTGTATACAGAGGAGAAAATTTGAAACTAAGAGCTCCCAGAAAGAGGGACATTCTAAATATATGGACAGCCATCTCACCCTCAGGTATTAGGTTTTGCTCCAAAGCCAATTGTAAAGTCATTTTGAATGACATTTTTATTCAATCTGTAATGCACTAGATTTCAGCAAGTAGATCTCATAGAAAAGTCTTCCTGCCTTGATATACGATTCGTTCATTCACATCTCTGAGCTATTTAAAGGAAATTGTCCAGTCCATGGGATTATATCCTTAATTTAAAGTTGCTCCAATTGTTTTGTTGTTGTTGTTAGTATGCTTTTATGCGATGTAAGAGCTGAAATAAAATATATTTGAAGAGGTATATAATATCTTTTATATCATTAAAATTGGGACTTCAGAGAAATTTGCCTCTTCATATATGTGATAGACTGAATAATGACTTCCAAAGATGTCCATGCTCTAATTTGTGAAAACTGTGAATATGTTATGTACATATAAAAGGGACTTTATTGATATATTCAAGCTAAAAATTTTGAGATGGAGACATTATCTTGGATTACCCAGTGGGCCTGATATAATCAGAATTATCCTTATAATGGGAGGCAGTAGATAGGAGAGAAGAGAAGGCAATGTGAGAATGCAAGCAGAGATAGGAATGAGGTGGCTTCTCACTAAGGAATGCCATCAGCCTCTAGAAGCTGGAAGACAGAAGGGAGGAATTCTCCCCTAGACCCTCTACAAGGAACTTGCCCTGATAACACCTTAGTCCTATGAAACTCCTCTCAGATTCTGACTTCCAGGACTATAAGAGAATAAATGTATGTTGTTTTGAGCCTCTATACTTTGGTACTTTGTTACCAGAAATATGAAACTAATATAATATTTAAAAAGTTTTATGGATGAGCTAAAGAAGAGAGTCAGTCCTTTCTTGCATTTATCAAAGTCTGTAATTCCCTAACCTAAATCCTCCAGTGGAAATAGCAACCAGATGTAATGGGCAAATATTCGACCCACAGCTTTGTGTAACCAGAACATAATGAGAAAGAAAAGGACTCCAACACCCATACTAAAAGCTGCTCTGTGACTTGTCCTCCAAATATGTCAGGGAACTCCATAAAGAAATCAAGTGATGCCTCAAATAGTAAATGTAAGTTATTTTTCTGAGTGAAACAACTAAACTCTGAACAAGAACTCTGAATGTGAGTTGTTTCTGTTAAAATGTAAGCACATGACCTTTTCGTTCTGAGAATGATGGACTAATGGCTATCAGAATTCACCTCTCACCATAAGTAAATGTGATTCTATATTTACAATATATGAAGAATTTTCTTTCAGAAAGTGGATAACAAACAGCCCAGAGATGTGATCCTTGAATGAAGAGAAACACATGAGGTGAATTCCATGGTTGTGTAAGCTTTAGGCCAGGGGGTTCACCAAATATGGAGAGGTGAAGGCCAAACACAGAGCAGTGGTCTTGAATGGGCAGAGGAAACAAAGATTAGAGATGAGGACTGAGATACTGGTTGAACTTTACAGGAAAGAGATTTGGAGCAGAGAGAGTTGTACAGAGAAGTAGCCCAAAAGTCTATGTCAGGCTTCCCTTGCATCTCTGGCTGAATACTAAGCTTCACGTGCATAAGACAAGAAGACACTATGAGACATGATGGAGAAAAGCTCATCAGAATGGTGCACTTTTTACCAAGGATGAGCTTACATTGACAGATCATAATCAACCAAAGTCTAGAGGTTACCTTAGAATTCACTCTTGATATTGTACATTCTATGGGTTTGGATATATGTATAATGACATATATGTATCATTGTAATATTATACAGAGTATTTTTACTACCCTAAAAATCCTGTGTGCTCTATTCAATTCTCCCACCCCTTGCCATTCCCTTGCCAGCAAACACTCATCTTTTTATTGTCTCCAGTTTTGCCTTTCCCAGAATGCCATATATAGTTGGATTCATACAGTGTACAGCCTTTTCATACTGTTTTTTTCACTTAATAATACACATTTAAGATGATGCTATGTCTTTTCATAGCTTGATTGCTCATTTCATTATAGCTCTGATTAATTTTCCATTGTCTAGGTGTACCACAGTTAATTTATCCATTCATCTACCAAAGGACATCTTGGTTGCTTCCAATATGTATGTATCTTTAGGGAAAAAAAATCAATAGTATTTTTTCCAGTATACTACATTAATAACAAATTTGGTGTTTAACATCTCTTAATATTAGTGAAAACTAGTATTTAATATATTTGCTTGTGCAAATATTTTGGATATTAATCTATTATAATATTTATTTTTCCTTATTGATCATAGGGGCTCTATAAATAGTATAGTAACTCTCTTCTCTCATATATTTCAAATATTTTCATCTGATTTTATTATCATTTGTATTGGTAAAAGGTATTGTTTCTGTTTATTTGTGTATTTATTTTAGGGGTGGAGAATGATAGAATTATTCTTTCTAAAATCAGTATTTGCAACATCAAAATTCAAAATTCACCTTCCCACATCACTGTGTTATTACAGAATGAATTCCCATAGACTAGAATTGGTGTTTGATTGTTTTTACCCTTCAATCAGGCACATGTGTTTCACAATTTAAAGTTCTTGCTGCCCAACATTTAAAGAGGTTGATGCTCTTGCATGCCAAGCAGTAAATCTACAGAAAACTGCCCATAAAGTCTCTTTCAAGGTGCTTAGTGAGATAGGCTTTGGAGAAATAGAAAATTTGACCTATATTGATTCTATGTCCTTTGAGAAATAGGCAGTGTGGGCTTGATTAATGAGCATTTCCCACCTCATTTATGTCCAAAATCCTTGAAATTGACATCTGAAAATACTTGTACATTGTTCTAGAGTAAATTATGTTGAATGCCTTCTCTGGTTGTGATATCTCTTTGCTGTCTATGGCTAAGTGCTGTATTCTTAGCCATGCAGACAATAGTTAGTTTGGGAAAGAAGCAAAAGGAACAAAAACAAAACAAAAAAACTAAACTATGATAAATATACTCTGAATCTTAGACCACAACTTTATTTAAATATTTTTGAGATTATTTTTCTTTGACTTCCCAAATGATTTTTTGTTTTTATATTTAAAATAGAGAAACCGTATCAATATAAGTTAATTAGTAGGAGAGTGTGGATTTTGTGTCATTGTTTTAAAATTGAAGCTGCATGCTCTATTTCATGAATTTATACTCCAACATCCACATTGATATCTAGAATTAAAGGATCTCAGAAATGTAAGAGATCTTATAGATATGTTAATAGAGTGGTTTCTATACAGGGTATGCACTAAAATCATCTGGGAATATTCTTTTTTTTTTTTTTTCCCAAATACACATGTCAGGCTTATACCCTAGAACAGGGATTGATAAACTTTCACTCTAAAGACCAGTTATTCAATATTTTAGGCTTTGTAGGCCATGCAGTCTTTATAGCCATGACTCATCTCTGGTATTCTAGCCCCAAAGCAGCCACAGGTAATACTTAAATAGGCATATCTGTGTCTGATTAAACTTTATTTATAAAAATAGGCGATGGTCCAGATTTGGTCCAGGATTGTATTTTGCCATTCTCTGCTACACAAGTCAATTTGATGTGCCAGTGACTTAACTGCCTAATAGAAAAACAAAAGCATTTGTCTTCAGAAGATGATTGCCAAAAACAAAGTCTTTCTGATGCATCACCGGAAGATCTTGAATAAATTAAAAGAAAAAAACTAAACATGAAAAGAATACAAAAAAAATCAACCACAGTGAAGAATATTATTCTAAAGTTGAAATTAATGAAGCCTTTAAAATAACTTTGATAAGTGAGTTAAAAGTACACTGAAATGATGAATGGATTGATAAATATGTTAGGAGTTTAGGAGAGAGAATAAAGCAAAAAAAATCAGTAGAACTAAAGAACACAATAGATCAAATGAATAATAAGCATGAAGACTAAACAATGAAGAACATAGGAAAAGAAAGACATGGAGAAAAATAAGAAAATGAACATTATATTGTACTTTTGAAACTGGAATTAAAGAAATGTGGGGGGGCACCTGGGTGGCGCAGTCGTTAAGCATCTGCCTTCGGCTCAGGGCGTGATCCTGGCGTTCCGGGATCGAGTCCCACATCGGGCTCCTCCGCTGGGAGCCTGCTTCTTCCTCTCCCACTCCCCCTGCTTGTGTTCCCTCTCTCGCTGGCTGTCTCTCTGTCACATAAATAAATAAAATCTTAAAAAAGAAAAAAAAAAGAAATGTGGGAAAAAGACAATGGGGCAAAAAGTAAGTGATACCATATTGTTTTACATTTTTGTCCCCAACTTTCACCAAGAATAACAACCTTGAGGTCCAGGAAGTCTAGTCGAACCCAAGCAGGATAAATAAACAAATGAACAAACACAAATCTATCAAAGTACATCATAGTTAACTGTTGAACACTAAAGAAGGAGAAAAACAATCTTGAAAGCAGAAAGAGAATGAATCATATATTACATGGAAATACACAAAATAAAAATTCCAGTAGCTTCTCATCAGAAACTAAAGGCCAAGAGACAACAAAATGACATAAATAAAGTGTTAAAAAAGAAAAAATATCTGCTGAGATGGAATTTTATACTTTGAATGTTTTATGCAGCTAAATCTAACCTGAAAAGTTAAGGAAGGACATATACGATGATGAGGTTTGAGTTGAATCTTCAAGTGAGAGAGTTTACTAAATGGTTGTTGGGTGAAAGGAAGATTATTCCTTTTTTCTTTGAAAAGTATTATGACATTTCATGTTTTATTTACATAATTATTGAATAAATTTTATGTGTAACTGTTTAAGGTATACAAAATATTACTTTGATGTATTTATGTATTGTAACACGATTGCTGATGTGGCTATATTTATCACGTTACATAATTTTTATTGTCTTTATTCATTATATTATGTATTGGATCTCTACAGCTTACTTCCTACTTGTTATAAGTTTGTACTTTTTATTTATTTTTATTATGCATAAAACTTAATTTTTTTTCCATTTTTTAAAAACTTAAATTCAATTAGCCTAGCTATCCCCTCCCCCCATCACCTGGAAACCACCATTTTATTCTCTGTTTTTTACAGGTTCAATGTTTTTAGATTCCACATTAATAGTGATATCACATAGTAATTATCTTTCTTTGTCTGACTTATCTCACTTAACATGATGTGTTCAGGATCCATTCATGTCACAAATGGGAACATGTCTTTCTTTCTTATGGTGAATAATATTCCATTGTGTATACATACTATATCTTTTTTTATCCATTCATCTGTAGATGGGCATTTAGGTTGTTTCCATGTCTTGGCTATTGTGTATAATGCTACAGTAAACATGAGGGTGCATATATCTCATTGAAATCCTGCTTTTCATTTTGTAAACCTTTGGGTTTATACCCAGCAGTGGAATTGCCAGATCATATGGTAGATCTATTTTTAATTTTTTGAGGCACCTCCATATTGTTTTCCATAGTGGCTGGACCAGCTCACATTCCCAGCAACAATGTATACGTGTTCCATTTTCACCACATCCATACCAGCACCTGCCACCATCTTCTCCTCCTCCTTCTTCTCCTTTGTGAGTGACAGAGTTATCTTTTATTTTTTATTGATGTATAGTTGACACACAATGTTACATTAGTTTCAGTTGTACAACATAGTGATTCAACAATTCTAAACATTATGCTATGTTCACCACAGGTGTAGCTACCATCTGTCACCATACAATGCTATTACAATACCATTGACTATATTCCCTATGCTATACCTTTTATCCATGACTTATTCATTCCATTAACTAGAAAATGTACCTTCACCCATTTTGCCCATCCCTCCACCCACCTCCCCTCTGGCAACCTCCTCTTTATGTTATAGGTAATGTTTTTGCTTTTTTGCTGTTTGTTTGTTTTCAGATTCCACATAAGTGAAATCATATGATATTTGTCTTTCTCTGTCTGACTTATTTCACTCTCCAAGTCCATCCATGTTGCTACAAATGTCAAGATCACATCTTTTCTCATGGCTGAGTAATAGTTTATTGTAATATATACCACATCTTTTTTATTCATTTATCTATCAATGGGTTACTTCTATATTGTGGCTATTATAAATAATGCTGCAATATACATAAAATAAAACATGTATCTTTTTGAATTATGTCTCAATATCCACTTTGTCTCCTTCGTGTAAATATCCACTAGTGGAATTACTGAATTATATGACATTTCTAACTTTTTTGAAGAACCTCCATACTGTTTTTCACCATGGCTATACCAATTTACATTCCCACCAACGTGTGTGAGTGTTCCTTTTTCTCTACATCCTCACCAACATTTATTATTTCTTGTCTTTTGAAGCTAGATATTCTCATAGGGGTAACATGATATCTCATTTTGGTTTTTGATTTACATTTCCCTGATAATTAGTGATATTGAGCATTTTTTCATGTAGGAAATGCCATTGTAGGACATTAGCATGTCTTCTTTGGAAAAATGTCTATTCAGGTCCTCCACCCATTTTAAAATTGTTGTTGTTGTTGTTGTTGTTGTGTGTGTGTGTTGAGTTGTATAAATTCTTTATATATTTTGGATATTAACCTGTTATTGGATATATCATTTGCAAATATCTCCAATTTAGTATGTTGCTTTCTCATTTTGTTGATGGCTTCTTTTGCTGGGCAAAAGCTTTGTATTTTGATGTAATACCAGTAGTTTATTTTTGCTTTCATTACCCTTGCCCAAGGAGATATATCTAGAAAAATGTTGCTAAGGCCAGTGTCAAAGAGATTACTGATTATGTTTTCTTCTGGACTTGTTTTTTTGTTTGTTTGTTTTTAATTTCAGGTCTCACATTTAGTTTGTCAATCCATTTTGAGTTATTTTTGTATGTGTTGTAAGAAAGTGAACCAGTTT
Source organism: Ursus arctos (assembly GCF_023065955.2). NCBI lineage: Eukaryota > Metazoa > Chordata > Mammalia > Carnivora > Ursidae > Ursus > Ursus arctos. Next base: position 20,229,505 of record NW_026623089.1, read on the forward strand.
CTTTCTTTTGCTTGTAGTTATCCATTTTCCCAGCACCATTTATTGAAGAGACTATCTTTTCTTCCTTGTATATTCTTGCCTCCTTTGTCATAGATTAATTGGCCCTTTAAGTGTGGATTTATTTCTGGGCTCTTTATTCTGCTCTATTGATCTATGTGTCTATTTTTATGCCAGTACCATATTGTTTTAATTATTATAGCTTTGTAGTATATTTTGAAATCTGGGATTATGATACCTCCAGATTTGTTCTTCTTTCTCAAGATTGCTTTGGTTATTCAGGGTCTTTGTGGTTCTATACAAATTTTAGAATTATTGTTTTAGTTCTATGGAAATGCTATTGGTATTTGATAGGAACTATAGTTCACTTTGGGTAGTATGGACATTTTAACAATATCAATTCTTCCAACCCATAAACATGGAATATCTTCCCAATCATTTGTGTCATCTTAAATTCTTTTCTTTTTTTTTTTAAGATTTTATTTATTTATTTGACAGAGAGAGAGACAGCCAGCAAGAGAGGGAACACAAGTAAGGAGAGTGGGAGAGGAAGAAGCAAGCTCCCAGAGGAGGAGCCCGATGCCAGGCTTGATCCCAGGATTCTGGGATCATGCCCTGAGCTGAAGGCAGACGCTTAACAACTGAGCCACCCAGGCACCCCTTAAATTACTTTCATCAGTATTTTATAGTTTTTAGAATTCAGGTCTTCTACCACCTTGGTTAAATTTATTTCTAGGTATTTTATTCTTTTTGGTAAAATTGTAAATGGATTGTTTTCTTTTTTTTATTTTAATTTCAGTGTAATTAACATGCAGTGTTACATTAGTTTCAGGTGTACAATATAATGATTGTACAGTTCTATACATTACTCAGTGCTCATCCAGATAAGTATACTCTTAATCCCCTTCACCTATTTCACCCATGCCCCCACCATCTCCCCTCTGGTAACCATCAGTTTGTTTTCTATAGTTAAGAGTCTCTTTTTTGTTTGTCTCTTTTTTCCTTTGTTCATTTCTTTTGTTTCTTAAGTTCTACATGCGAATGAAATCATTTGGTATTTGTCTTTCTCTGACTGACTTATTTCATTTAACATTATACTCTCTAGATCACTCATGTGGTTGCAAATGGCAAGATTTCATTAATTTTATGGCTCAGTAATATTCTGTTGTGTGTGTACACACACAAATATATATATATATATAATTTTTTTTGAGACAGCGAGCACATGCATAAACACGGGGTGCAGAGGGAGAGGGAGAGAGAGAGAATCTCAAGCAGGCTCCACACCCATCGCAAAGCCTGATGCTGGGCTTGATCTCCTGACCCTGAGATCATGACTTGAGCTGAAATCAAGATTCAGACACTCAACCAATTGAGCCACCCAGGCACCCCTCCATTGTAATATTATTGAGAGTTATGTACTTATTGCCATTTTTTAACTTGTTTTATGGTTGTTCTTAGTGTTCTCTGTTTCTTCTTTTGTTCTCTTTTCTCATGATTTGCTTGCTCTCTTTAGTGACATACTTGGGTTTCTTTCTCTTTCTCTTTTTCACTAATATTATTACTGGTTTTTGATTTGTGGTTACCATTAGGTTAATATATAACATCTAATGCATATAGCAGTCTATATTAAGTCAATGTTCACTGAAGTTTGAACCCATTCTAAAAACATTAAATTTTTACCCCTCTCTCCCAATGTTTTAGGTATATGGTATCATACTTTACATTCTTTTATTTTGTGAATTCCATGACTGATTTTTAAAGATATATTTAAATGTACTATTTTTGTGCTTCCTACTTTTCTTAGTCCTTTATTTCTTTTCCACTCAAACAATCCCCTTTAACATTTCTTGTAAGGCTGGCTTAGTGGTCATGAATTCCTTTAACTTTTGTTTGTTTGGAAGGCTCTTTATCTCTCCTATTCTGAATGATAGCCTTGCTGATTAGAGTATTCTTGGCTGTGAATTTTTTTTTTTCTTTCAGCACTTTGAATATATCATGCTACTCTCTTCTGGCCTTCAAAGTCTCTGTTGAAGAATCACCTGATAGCCTTATGGAGTTTCTCTTATATGTAACTTTTTTCTTTTCTCTTACTGCTTTTAAAATTATCCCTTTATCACTACTTTTTGCCATTTTAACTACTATGTGTCAACTCCTTGGGTTGATTTTGTTGGGGGATCTCTGTGCCTCATGCATCTGGATTTCTGTTTCTTTTCCTAGATTTGGGAAGTTTCAGGTATCATTTCTTCAAATAAATGTTCTGCCCTTTTTTCTCTCTTCACCTTTTGGGATCCCTATAATTAAATGGTATTACACTTGATGGTGTTGGTGAGTTCCCTTAATCTGTTTTCATTTTTTATTATTTGTTTTCTCTCTCCTGTTCAGCTTTATTGCTTTCCATTACTCTGTCTTTCAGGTCACAGATTCATTTCTCTTCCTCGTGTAGTTCACCATTATTCCCACTAGGTATTTTTAGTTTCAGTTATTGAGTTCTTCACCTCTGATTGGTTCTTTTTTTTTTTTAATGTTTTCTATCTCTTTGTTGAGGGTCTTGCTGAGGTCCTCCCTTTGTTGTTAGTGGGCAAGTCTGGGGCTGCCTTGGGCTTGAGTTAAGTCAGACCAGGCATTTGCCAGAGCTGTGACAGCACTTGACTGTAGGGGGTTCTCCCTGTGTTGTCCCCTGAGAAGTTTTCATTGGTGGGTGGAACCAGCAGCTAGATCAGTAGTCTGCCCCAACCTGCTTTGGGGGCCACAGCTGGACTAGCATGTGTGTTTATCTTCCTTTCTCCTCAAGGAAGTTGTCTCTTTGGAGTGTTGCTTGCCCCTATTGGGGCTGCTTGCACACTGCCAGGCTTGTGGCATCACTTTGGATGGGCTCCTGTCAAAGACATTTTACAGGGCAGGGGTCCACAGGAGAATGCAACGGTGGTATGCATGATGCCAGCAAGGTGTGCACTTGTCTGCTGTAGGGTGGGACCTGGAACTACTATAGAAAACTCTTGCCACTGGGCTGGAGGGGGTGAGTACACAGGAGAGTAGGGGTAAGGGGTAAGGGGCAATTCCCTTAATAGCAATGTCCATGCAAGTCGGTTGTGGAGGGGACCTGCAACTAGAGAAAACTGTGAAGGCTGGCTGGGTTGAAGGGAGCAGACTTGTAGTAGTGCATGGCGACAGGCACACTCTTAGCAAACATAGTTGAGAGTGCTTACACTTTGGTGAACAAATGTCAGGGTATCTAGGCTAGGGGATGGAGGGGGGGGAATGCGCCCACCAGCTCTTCTTTTCTTGGGGAAGTCTCCTAAAGATTCCTGTCCCTCCAACATAGGCTCTGCGATTAGTGAATAAATATTCCTATATGACCCAGGCAGTTTTCAAACTGCTGTTTCTATGCTTTATCTCTGTGGGGCTGTTTGTTATACTGTCTCTTTAAGGGCGTGGACTCAGTTTCCTCTTGTCCTCTAGCTCTCCCAGAGTGCAGCCCACTGACTTTATAGTTCCAGGTATTAAGCCCTGATGATTTTAAGAACTCAAGAAGTTAGGTCCCTCTGATTTTCAAAGCCAAATACGGAGATTTGTCTTCCCAGTACAGGTTCCCCATGCCTGAGGTGCCTGGTGTGGGGTTTGTTCCTCTCTTCTCACTGCACCCACTGCATCCCTCCCTCCTATGGACAGTCCTGCAGGTCAATTTGGCCCCAGACTGCATCTCTACCCTTGCTGCCCTTTTTGATGTTTCCTCTTCTGTACATTTACTTGTGGAGAATCTGTTCTGCCTGTCTTCAGATTGTGATCTGCATTATTTACACTGGCGTGAGTGTCATCTAAGTGTATCAGTCGGACAAGATGAGTTGAGGATCCTCCTATTCTGCCATCTGTCCCAGAAGACTGGAATTGTTTTCTTAATTTCTCTGTTGCTTTGTTATTAGTATATAGTAATGCAACAGATTTCTGTATATTAATTTTGTATGCTGCAACTTTACTGAATTCATTTATTCTAATAGGTTTTAGTGGAGTCGTTAGGGTTTTCTATGTATAACGTAATTTCATCTGGATGTGACAGTGATGATTTTGTTTTTCCTTACCAATTTGGATAACTTTTATTCCTTTTTCTTGTCTGATTGTTGTGGCTAGGACTTCCGGTACTATGTTAATAGAAGTGGCTATAAGGATGTCCTTATCTTGTTCTTGATCCTAGAGGAAAAGCTCTCAGTATTTCACTACTGAGTATAATGTTAGCTGTGGGTTTGCCATATAGGCCTTTATTATGATAAGCTATGTTCCCTCTACACATACTTTGTTGAGAATTTTTATCATGAACAAATGTTGAATTTTGTCAAATGCTTTTTCTGCATCTATTGAGAAGATCCTATGATTTTTATCTTTCATTTTGTTCTGTGGTGTTTCATGTTGTTTGATTTCTGAATGTTGAATGATCCTTGCTTGCATTCCTAGAATAACGCCCACTTGATCATGGTGAGTGATCTTTTTAATATATTTTGGAATGTGGTTTGCTAATATCTTGTTGAGAATTTTCACAACTATGTTCATTGTCCTTTCTTTTAACTTTATGCAATGGTTAGGGTTTAGTATACTGTTCTAAAATAGAGTTACAGAGTGATCTTTTTAATGTATTGTGGAATGTGGTTTGCTAATATTTTGTTGAGAAGTTTTACAACTATGTTCATTGTCCTTTCTTTTAACTTTATACTATGGTTAGAATTTAGTATACTGTTCTAAAATACAGTTACAGTGAAGAGAGAAAGTTACAGTATTCTAATTCTATTTATCACTTTAATCAGCATTTTGTGTACTTTTGCCTTTTCAGCATGAAGAGCTCCTTTTGACATTTCTTGTAAGGCAGGTCTGGGGTGGTGAACTCCCTTAGATTTTGTTTGTCTGGGAAAGCTTTTATTTCTCCTTCATAGCTGAAGGATAACTTGGCTAGATTGAATATTCTTGGCTGACAGTTTTCTTCTTTCAATAGTTTGAATATGTCCTTCAACTCTCTTTTGGCCTGTAGAATTTCTAGGGAGAAATCTGCTTATAGCTTACTTCTTTCCTCTCACCCCCAAGTCATCATGGTCTCTCCTTAAAGAGAGCAGTTCCAGTTGTAACATTTGTGGCCAGGCAAATCATCCACTCACTACCTTCACCCTCCACCTCTGCCAGAAAAGCTGTGCTCACCCACTGCTGGACCTTTTGTCACCTTTTTTCCATCACCACATCTGCCACCATAGGTTGCTACTTCCCTTGCTCTGCTGCCTCCTCCAAAACCCAATTTACCCCCTTTAAAGTACACAGACGAACAGATCTCTTGGATATTCTGGTACAGTGTGCAGAGGTGCTCTTTCTTTTTTTCAGTTATGGATGTTCAATTAATTGTAAATCAAAGGAGAGAGAAAAAAGGAACAACTCATACCACCATGATGCTGACATCACCTGTATTAGACTGGGAGGGTGGCATTCTTCAAAGAGGAGACAACCTAAGCTCAGTCATGGCAACATTAAATAGAAGTGCATGTAATGTGAATTGCATAAAGGTGGAGTGAGTCTTTCTAATATCATGCAAGAATTCAGTGGCAGAGCTTGTTTTCAAGTTCAATATTCTTTCCATATCTTCATTGCTGGTTTTAGGTATCCAGGTTCTGACTAACACACTGCTTCAGGCTTCTTAAGTGAAATGCTGCCTGAATTAATTGCCCTCCTAGTAGGTTCTCAGAGCAAATTATCATCTTTATTTTATTTGCAGCCATATTTTTTTGTTTATTTGTTTTGTTTTATTTTTGTGGGGGGAGGACATTTATTGGCACTGGCAAATTAAAACACTTATGATCGTGGTAATAACACCACTTGTATAATCAAATACAATTGAAAAGTAAATGCACCAATTTAGGCTGGACTTGAGCTATTACAATGTGCATTTATGTTTAATTTCTTTTGTCTTTCCCTGGATACCATGATGGACTGAGCTCGGCAAGTTTGTTGTTTTGGCAAATATTCTTCCAACCATCCCCATCCCTATATTTGAAATATAGGAGAACAATTCACTTTATGTAAACTGATCATAAACAAATCATGCTAGGTTCAGGTAATGAAGGTTGCACAGATATAATTGCATTCAAACTATTATCACTGGCAGACCTATGTTGGACTAGGTGAATAGATGTGAAATAGACCTTAAACAACATTTAACAAAGCAGATCTGTCCTTTTGTATTCTTCCTGTAGTCTAGCTGAATATTATAGTATATTGCAAATTGTGGCTATTTCTATTTTGGCTGCTCTATAAATTCTCATAATATTAGTTGAACATAGTATTTGCTAAAATTTTGGGTTTTCTGTACAGAAAAAGTACTTATATTCTGTACAGAAAAAGTGCTTATAAGTAGGAATTCCAAGGTACATTGAAGATATATTTGCTTATTGAAGACATTGCTTTTATCTACATTGTTTACTTACTTGAGGTAGTTTGGGACTGAAGAACAGAGTGTGACTTGCTGTAGGTAGAGACCTCCCAGGTTACTCTGTAGGTATCATCAGTTTGGGAGACCAGCCTATCTTCCCTCCAACAGTAATTGATTTTAATATATAATCATAATTCATATGATCAAACCAGGGATGGTACCTGGTCCTGTGACAATTAATACCAATAAATAGGGACTCAACATCTCCTTTCTAGGATTCATTGTTCCGTACAGAAAATAATGAGTACAATCTTTCCACCTTTGTTTTCCAGTCAAGACCTCATAGATATTTCAAAATAAACATACTGCAGTAACTAACTTTCTATCCAACCACTTTACATAGTAAGGATATACAACTTGAGGCTATTAGAATAGCAATTTTACAAACTGAAGAATTTGTATATTGAACTTATTTGTATATAATTGCTAAAAGTATTGGGATGGTCTTAGCTAAAGCTACACAAACCCCTCGGACCTTTGAGCAAAATATGTGTTTCCTGATGAAACTCAGCCGTTCCTGTCGGTAGAAAAGATGTTCTATTTTAGATTTCCCACCCTGTAGATTCTTGATATAAATAACAAGGTGAATCAATTATACATTGTCCACAAATGTGTCCTCAGATTCCCTAGTCTCATCAACTTTAAATGAGTTTTTTCCCTCTGTCTGTAAACTAATAGGGATAAAATAATAATTGAAGTTTGAATATTTGGCATTTAATTTTTCTAGAAGATTCTCCAGAATAAAAATAACTTTGTCCCTAGGCTAATGGATAATTAACCAACTAAATTAACCCTTAAGTCCAGAGTCAGCAGAGCTGGAAACCAAAGATAATGATTATTATCAATGTTTGTTCTTACGTACCTGGCACCAAGCTCAGCATCTTACAAACATAAACTTACTTGATTTTCACAATTGTCCTATGATGTAGTTAATACTATTATTCCAATTTTATAGATGAGGAAATCAAAGCTTATATGTGTTATTCAAGAACTCACTTGCTCAAGAAAATGATGGGTGCAAGAGTGCCAACCTCAAAATCCATACTCTAAACCAGGGGTCTGCAAAGTAGATTGAGAGCAAAATCTGGCCCACTATCTGTTTCTGGGGTTTTTTTGTTTCGTTTTTTGTTTGTTTGTTTGTTTGTTTGGAATGACCTGTGAGCTGTTTTTAAATGACTGAACAAAATGTCATTGCAAATACTTTGACATAATGGTTCTTTTTTGCTTGTGACTTCACTATCATAATTTTTCCTTTTCTTTTTCTCTCATTGCAATATTGTTAATAAATTCTGGTTTTAGGAGATCAAATCTATTCAAGTCTATAGAATGTTTAGAAATTTATTTATAAAACTATATTCTAGATATTTTACTAGAAAATAGGGATAAAACATTGAAAAACAAACAAATATAGTGTGCTGCCACTGAGTTTTAAGTTTAGAGAAGGATAAGCAGACATTATTTAAGTCAGGAAACAAAACTAGTGGAATGTTTTCCTATACCATACTATAAAGGATTGAAACTAGCAGGACTGCATAGCTTGACTATAGACTAATGATAACACATTTTCCTTTATTTATCTCTTATTATATGTCTGCCAGTCACCATATTCAATTGAGATGTCAACTTCTAAAGAAACAGGCTATTTTAAATCAATATTCACTAATCCTTGCCAGTCAAGCAGTGATACTAGATTTTGAAACTTCAGAGATATAATTTGTGGTAACAATAATGAAAAAATAGAGAAAAGATTATTGGTAGATGTTCAAACAGTTTAACTCAGTTGAAAGTATGATACAAATAACTGGTGGTTAATAAATTCATTTGGCTCTAGTTTAGAGATCTAGAAATGTCCTGGTGGCCAGATCCGTTGCCATCTGGCTCAGTTTCCAGATTCTGTTCTGGATTAGAGATGACCATCGCTAGAACATCAATACTGCTTCAAAACATTACATATATTTGTAATATATGTGTATATTTATATGTTATTATGTAATATATGTTATTTTTTACATATATAATTTATTTATATATAATTATATATCCAGATATCTAGAGAGAGACATAGACAAACAGAGAGAATGCATTTTTTTACTTAAGTATAATTAACATTTGGTGTCATAGTAGTTTTAGGTAGATGACAAAATGACTCAGCAATTCTATATATTACTCAGTGCTCACCATGGTAAGTGTGGTCACCATCTGTCACTGAACAGTATTATCATAATATTATTGACTATATTCCTTATGCTGTACTTTTCATCTCCATGACTTATTTATTTTGTCACTGAAAGTCTGTACTTCTTAATCATCTCCATTTTATCAAACCCCTCACCCATCTCCCTCTGGTAATCACCAGTTCTCTGTATTTAAGAGTCTGTTTGTTTGTTTTGTTTTTTATTCCACATGTAAATGAGATCATATGGCATGTGTCTTTGTCTGACTTATTTCACTTAGCATAATATCTTCTAGATCTATCCATGTTGTTGCAAATGGCACAATCTCATTCACTTTTATGGCTGAGTAATATACCATTGTATATATACACGACCTCTTCTTTATCCATTCACCCATTGATGGACACTTGGGTGGATTCCATAACTTGGCTATTGTAAATAATGCTGCAATAAACATAAGGGTGCATATAGCTTTTCAAATTAGTGTTTTTGTTTTCTTCAAGTAAATATTCAGAAGTGGAATTATGGGATCATATGGTATTTCTACTTTTAATTTTTGGAGGGAACTCCATACTGTTTTCCACAGTAATTGCACCAATTTGCATTGCCACCAACAGTGTATGAGGATTCCTTTTTCTCCACATTCTCACCACTTGTTTCTTGTCTTTTTTGGTGCTAACCATTCTGACAGGTATGAGGTGAAACATTGTGACTTTGATTTGCATTTCCCTGATAATTAGTGATGTTGAGCATCTACTCATGTGTCTGTTGGCCATCTGTAAATCTTCTTTGGAAAAATGTCTATTCAGGTCTCTGCTAATGGTTTAATTGGATTGTTATTTCACTGTTAAGTTGTATTAGGTCTTTATATTTTTTGAATATTAACTCCTTATCAAATATTTCATTTACAAATATCTCATCCATTCAGTAGGTGTGCTGTTTTGTTGATGGTTTCCTTCATTATGGTCCCAATAATCTATTTTTGCTTTTGTTGCCCTTGCTTGAGAAGACACATCTAGAAAAATGTTGCTAAGGCTGATGTCAAAGAGATTATTATCTTTGTTTTCTTCTAGGAGTTTTTGGTTTTTTTTATTTTTTACAAGTCTCACATTTAGGTCTCTCATCCATTTTTTGGTTTATTTTTGTATATGGTATAAAGAAGTGGTTTGAATTCCAGTCCTCCAGTTGACCTTAACATTGCAGCAAATAATCTTTTCTTTCTTTTTTTAAGATTTTATTTATTTATTTGAGAGAGAGAGAGCATGTGTGTGAGTGGGGGGGAGGGATGGGGGGAGGGACAGAGAGGGAGTGAGAGGGAGAGAGAATCTGAAACAGACTGTGTGCTGAGGGTGGAGCCTATCATGGGGCTTGAGCTCACCACGGAAAGATCATGACCTCAGCTGAAATCAAAAGCCTGATACTTAACGGACTGAGCCACCCAGGCATCCCACAGAAAGTCTCTTCTAAAGCTCTCTCTCTCTCCTTTTTTCTCTTTTTAAGGTTCTCTTTTTATCATGGTCTTAACTGTTCTATCAAGAAGTAACCTTAAAAATATTTGAACAGAAACTACTTTAAGGGAATGTGCTAGAGGTATAAGGCTATTTCCTCAATGTGTTCCAAGATGCTTCTGGAATAAACAGAGGCAAGGAGATTAAGTAAGTCTCCTAAGTATGCACAGCAAGGAAGGAGGGAATAAGAAATTCTGAACTGGCTCAGTCAGAATCTAGAGCTGAACTTCTTGACTTCCAAATGATCTATCCATGATAATAGGGCATGGAGAACATTTTTTTTATTCTGTTCATTGTCTCTACCATTAGAGAGAATTCTAATTCCCAGTGACTTAAGATGTCTTCAGCAAAATTAATAATTCCAGTTCCCACTATTTTTTGAGCTGAATAAATCAAAACTTCTCAAACATTCATTCAATTCCAATAATTTCAACAAAGAAAAAAAATATGTGCAAAGTGAAGAAAATGGCTTTCTTAGATTACATAGCCATTCCTACCTGGATTGCTTTTTAATGTAGCTATTTTTAAAATAGCCTTTTATGTTTACAAAAGTCCTTCTTTTCCTCCTTGAAAACAAGTCTAGAAAACTTTTGAAATTTAATTTAGTTTAATTTTTTTAAGAAAGAATGTGGCTCCATACTTCACACCTTCCTCTTTATAAGGAAAATGCCCTGAGACAGGTGTGGCAACCGCCATCTCTGCATATGAGAAAGATATTTTGCTTGACCAAACTTCAGTCAGGATCCTGAACCCTCACCTAGGCCCACTTGTGTACTTCCTTATAAAACCTAGTTTTAATAAGAACCTTGCTGGGGCACATGGGCATCTCACCTGGTTAAGTGTCTGTCTGCCTTTGGCTCAGGTCATGATCCCCGGGTCCTGGGATTGAGCCCCACATTGGGCTCCCCGCTCAGTGGGGAGTCTGCTTCTTCCTCTTCCTCTGTCCCCCTACTTGCTCGTGCTGTATTTGAAGTTGAGCCCAAACTTTTTTCCCCACTGCATAGTCCCATAGCACTTGTCCCTATGCCAATCACAATGGCCCTGAATAAAGTCTGCCTTACCATGAATAACAATTGAATTTTTACTTTTTAAATCACATGTCAAAGTTCAGTTCTGGGAATCGCAGCAATGCTCTTTCTTACTTCCAGGAAAGAGAGAAGCAAGCACTGCAGTCTTCTCAGCAAGAAGGACCCAGCCCTGTGGGCCAAACCCCAGGAGACAGTGCAGCTCAACCTGTGTCTTTTAGGGGTGACATTAGGTCTCTTCAGGGGAGAGTAGGCATATAGGAGAAACTGGGAAGGGGAAGAAAACTGAACACTGAGAAACCGAGAATAAATTCTATATATCATAGCTCACAATTTTGAGAATTCTAAACAAATGATAATTCCAGTAATATTAGACAACATACACATTCCAAACCTTTTGCCCAGAACTAATTAAAAATATTCACCAATTACCAAAAAACACAGCTACTTCTAAATGACTGTAATATTCTGGGAATAATAATAAGTATCAACGACATTTAGAGAGAGATGACTTAAGACATAAAAAAAGAAATACATTTCACAATATTATTTTATGTTTTAAACATGAAATCTAAAAGAGGAGGAATTGGGTGAAAGTAAATAGCTTATTGGTTCAATTTTTTTTCATTTCTTTGAGAAATAAGAGCAATGAGACCCATATACGTCAAAATTCTGGAGAAATAATATGCAATATTTCTATCTTATTAAGAATCTTATTAGAAAGCAAAAAAAGAAAAAAGTGAGATAAAAATGTAAATGATTTTGCTGAACCACTGTAGAAATTTTGAACTTGCAAGTAAGTCATGTGCCAAGAGAAAATTATATGTGAAATAAAAATCTAGAATATTACTATTTAATAAGTCAAGTGAGAGAATATTGTGCATGTAACATCATTGTTTATCCCACATGCACTCTGAATACTAAATCATTCAATTTTATTCCTTAAAGACATTTTCCTATTTTAATTTCTGTTACCAGTGATCACAAATCCACTAGAAAAACACATTTTACAACATATTTTAGCCTCATATATTATGATAATTCCAGCAAACAGTAGATACCATGTAAAAACAAGAATAATTAAAGTAAAGCACTCTAGCAAGAGCTCCTAATTTATTGAATCTCTTTTCTTTCAATATTTACAGCAAATATTTTCTTTTTTTCTGGTGCAATTAATGATCAAAATTATTGTCATCTGCTTTTTTATTAACATGGTTTGATTAAATGAAATAATGTACAGTTATAAGAACTGTGAAGCTGTGGAATTGGTGGCAGAGGACTTTTGTTGAACTTTTATGCATGTAATAGTAAAGGAATATGCTATCTAGATGAGAAAAATGGAATGTGGGAGTGGAATGTGAATAGTTTTGAACCTCCTTTCTCTATTTGGCTGTCTTCTGGAATGTTTCAATGAATCAGTGTTCATTTGACACAATTTTATAATATCTTAATTCCCATTGAATTCTATATTTGTACACAGTTTTGGAATTTTTAAAAATGATGATGATTTCAGCTATACACCCATCTTATAGGAACAAAGGGAATCTATAGATATAGATACATAGATATATAGATATAAAGTCAGTTAAGGCATAGAGACATTAGGAAACTTGTAAAGGTCACACTGCAGGTTAATGGCAAGAACCAGGACTGAGTTTACCATTTACTCATTAATTCTTTCAAATAAGCATTTTATAGGCTTATAGTCCATCATTATTAAAGATAATTTAGTTCAGCCTGTAATTGCACAGATGCAAAAACTAATGTCAATACAAAAGATAACAGGCCTACAGCTCCAAGAAAGGACTAGATGAAAATTGGAAGTCTAGATCCATTACTTCACATTGTTCTTGTGAACATACTCCTTAACTTTACAAATGATTTTGAAATTAAATTCAATGTTTCCTACCACATCTGCACTTGTGTCCACACACGGACTTACCATGGAACAGGTTTCTATGTACAGACCTGGCTTAGCTCTGCTTCTCTAGATGGCTTGGAATTGAAGCAAATTTCTTAAGTGTGAATGCATGTAAGGCCATATGTTGATGCAGTGTGACAACTGACATCATCAAAATACAACTTTATTTTTATCTTCCACCATCTTTTTAAAATATATTCAAGTCAGGATGATCTTCCTCTGCTGTTGGATGAAAACTCTTCCAGACCAAATGCCTTGTACCCTCACTTTTTTTCTTTACAGAAGAATACTTCCATTTTGTCACTAAGTCTCATTTCAGAAATCAGAATGTCTAATCCAAAATACTAATTAAAATTCTGAATTTGACTTAATATTAAAACTTCTCCTCCTTCAGTAAGAACTTCATTGAGAATGAAAGCCTGTAGTAGGAAAGGGAGCATGATCAGCTTCTTGTTTAATTCTTTATCTGTGCTTTCCTACTCTTATTTCACCTGCTGGGCACAGTCTGACACTGTCAGGGTCTGGGAAGGGTGAGAGTAAAGTAGTAAAGGCAAGAGAAAATTTTTATTCATGCTCCCTGGGACTCAAAGATTTTTAAAGCCAGTCCTTCCTTCCTTCCTTCCTTCCTTCCTTCCTTCCTTCCTTCCTTCCTTCCTTCCTTCCTTCCTTCTTCTTTTCTTTTCTTTTCTTTTCTTTTCTTTTCTTTCTTTCCTTTCTTTCTTTTTTCTTTCTTCTCTTTCTTTTTCCTTCCTTCCTCCCTCCCTCCCTCCCTTACTTCCTTCCTTTCTTCCTCCCTCCCTCTCTCTCTTCCTCTCTTTCTTCCTTTCTTTCATATTTCTTCTTATCTTTCCTTCCTTCCTCCCTCCCTCTGTCTCTTTCTTCCTTTCTTTCATCTTTCTTCCTATTTTTCCTCCCTCCCTTCCTTCCTTCCTGCCTTCTTTCCTTCCTTCCTCCCTCCCTCCCTGACTTCTGAGCCTTCCTTCAAGGTGGTGGGCAAATCAGAGCATAGGAATAACTTTTTTTTTTTTAAAGATTTTATTTATTTATTTGACAGAGAGAGAGACAGCCAGCGAGAGAGGGAACACAAGCAGGGAGAGTGGGAGAGGAAGAAGCAGGCTCCCAGTGGAAGAGCCTGACGTGGGGCTCAATCCCAGAACTCTAGGATCACGCCCTGAGCCTAAGGCAGACACTTAAGGACTGAACCACCCAGGTGCCCAGGAATAACTTTTTCTAAAGAAAGATTCTTCTCAAATAGTTCTCACAAAATGCTCTCTTTTTTCCATTTGCCAATCCCTTTTCATATATTTTCTCTAGCTAAGGAATACAAATGTTGCAGAACTGATTTACAGAATTGCCTTTGTTGTTGTTGTTGTTGAGTATAGTTGACATACCTTTTAACTTCTACATATGATGATTTCAAACCTCGCTTTAGAAATTCTCATGTCTTTTATATTGGTGTGTGGTTGAAATTCACTTTTAATATATTGCAGTATGTGAGTTATAGTCAAGGTTATGGATATTTTTGAGAATTAGAGAAGATATTCCTACAGCAAAGTAAGTGATTATTAGATGTTGAGATAATAAATAGATGGGGAAAAAACAAATTTAGACATGTTATTGGTTAACATCATTTGTGAATTGCAATGAAGATCTTATCTCCACTTAGCACTGGGTTTGGCGATGATTGGGAAAGGGGGACGTATTTACAAAATCTTACATAGGGATGAATCTTCCCAAATTTGCACATTTATAATTCTCCAATCAGATTGTCCCCTCTAAACCAAATTAAAATTTTAGATATTTATGGTTGTCCTTTAAAGTTTTCAATCAAAATTAAAAATAAACAACATTATTTCCTTTATTTAACTTGGAAAATCTTCATATGGTGCATTTCCCATACAATTTACCAAATGTTAAAAAAGTGTTCTTTTTCTTTTGAAGCCATTAATTTGATACCATCATTATTGATGAAAAATTACAAGTACAGTTTACAGATCATTACATTTGTCATTTTTTTCCCATCGTCAGTTTTCCTTTTCCTGTATTAAGCTCTTCTGGAGTCAAGCAAAGAGCTACATTGACAGTGATGAGCAAGAATATTTTGTGCTTTGTCGATTGAAATAAATCCCAAGCTAGTAAATGACAAGTTATGTTGTTAGCAAGGATTAACATCCAGCGATGTAAACAAACAAACAAACAAACAAACAAACCAAACAAAAAACAGCCTGTGTATATACAATCACAAGTAGTGCTGATAGTATTTTTAAGAGTATTTTTTTAATCCATCATCCCTTTGACATTGATTACATCCAATACCTTTATTCTTCCTGGTTTTCTATCATTGGTTCTATTTGAAACTGATCTGAAATGCAAGACACTTTCTCTGCCTAATGCCCATTGGGAATCAAATATTTTGTTTCATTATTTTAAAAAATTGTTATAATTATCAGATATATTCTGTTTTTGAGTGCAAGTAAAGCCAAATTGTCCATGAAATATAGAAGACCCATAAGGAGAAGGAGAGCAAAATAAGGATGATGTTACCTAATGCTCACACTATAGGATTACATGACCAGTGACCATGTTATTTATTTTATTGTCCTTTCAACATATAGCAAATTGAACTGGCAAACACGTTTTTCCCTTCAAATACATTGTATAATCATATTTGTTTGTACAAATAACTAAAAATGACCCAAAATGTTTGTAAGAGGACTGGAAATAATAACTGTCCAGTAGTTGTTATCTGATAATAGTGACACATAAATTGTGGGAAAGACTACCTGAGTTCCAATGCAGTTTCTTCTAGCAGGTGACTGTGTGGCCAATTTCTAACTTAATACTACTTTAATATCATTATTAGTTAAATAGTAGTACTTAAAAGTACCGTTATTCCTTGCGTACTTGTACTTGCCTCAGGTAGTTTTTGTAAAAATGAATGATATAATGCATATAGATAATATAGCAAGTTTCTGGCACATAGTGAACATTTAATAAATATTGAGTAGTAATATTTTTTTGTAGATTGTGCTGCTGCTGTTCAAGTATCAGTCAATCAGCCATTAATGACCATACCAGATAATGAGAGAAGCACTGGGATCAGAGCAGATTGGCAAGCAGTCATAGTTTCTGTTTTCAAGAGCTTTCCATCTGGTAGGGAAGACAGGCAAAACACAGAACCAAATGAAATAATTGCAAAGTTTAATAAAGTTTATAAATAAATAATAAAGGAATGAAATAGGCCAAAAATGGTGAGGAATCTATGTTAGCTAAGATGTTAGACATGGAATCGCCAAGAAAGGAGCATGAACTCTTCCCAGTGATCTGTTTAAGAGATGAGAGACAGCTGTATGAAGAACGTGAGTGAAAGCATCCAACCAGGTGAACAGAATGTGCAAAAGTAATAAGAAAGGAAAGTGCTTAGAAAATAAAAAAAAACATGCAAGTAATGGATCATGGAACTTTACATTAAAAACTTGGGATGTACTGTATGGTGACTAACATAATAAAAATTATTATTAAAAAATAAAATGTTAAAAAGTTAAAAAAAAAAAAAGAAAAAAACACGAAATGAAACTTATAGAGAAAGGCAGCTAGAACACATCGTGAGGGGTGGAGGGGGCATCATGCCCTGAAGATACAGTGAGGATTCAGCTCACTCACAATCCCATTGACCATTTAAGGATTTCTTGGTTTCATTGTGTGGAATGGGAACCCATTGAAAGGTTTTAAACAAAGGTGTAGTGTGACATAATTTACATTTAAAACATCTTTTGTGCTGCTTTATGGACAAGTATCTCCAAATGTTTTGTATCCTAATCAGTCAGTGAAGGAGGCAGGATCGGACCCAGGTAGTCTTTTTTTTTTTTTTTAAAGATTTTATTTATTTATTTGACAGAGATAGAGACAGCCAGCGAGAGAGGGAACACAAGCAGGGGGAGTGGGAGAGGAAGAAGCAGGCTCATAGCGGAAGAGCCTGATGTGGGGCTTGATCCCGGAACGCGAGCCTGATGTGGGGCTCCATCCCGGAACGCCGGGATCACGCCCTGAGCCGAAGGCAGACACTTAACCGCTGTGCCACCCAGGCGCCCCTGGACCCAGGTAGTCTTTCTCACAACCAGGCCCATAACTAGTACGCAGTGTTGCTACTGCTTCTACAACCCTTACATCTAGACCCTCTCGTAAGTACTTTGGGTGATTTTTAGTTACTTTATACAAATAAATCTGATTGTACAGACTTCTTGAGGGAAAAATGTATCTGCCATTTCAATTTGCTATTGTATTGAAGAGAAATAACATGCTCAACTACTCATGTAACTCCACATCAGGTGACATCATTTCCCTTTGCTGTTGTTCCTCTGATAGGCTGTCCTATTCTTAATTTGGCTTCATCTAGCACTGAACAACATGTCTTGTAATTATAACAATATTTTTATAATAATTAACACAATTTTTGGTTCCTAATTGGTATCAGGCAGAAAAAGTATCTGCATTCCAAATCAGTTTCAAAAGTAACCAATGATAGAAAACTGGGGAAAAAAACTAAGCTACTGGATGTGCTCAAACCATGTCAAAGGAATGGTGAATTTTTAGATAAGAATATTCTTTAAAACACTATCAGCACTGAAGTGGGAGAGCTAGGATCTTGTCTCAAGGAGCCGAAGAATGAATCTTGTGGGCAAAGGAGAGAGAGTAAAGTGACAGAAGTTTATTAAGCAAGGATACAGAAAAAGCTCTCAGGAGTGAGAAGGGTCCCGACAGGGTTGCCACTGTGGGCTTTTAGGGTTGGTCTTTTATAGAAAGCTAACCAGGGAACTTAAATCTTTTTGACTTCTCTACCTGACAACACCTTTGTTTTAGCAGGACTAGTGATAACATCTTTAATGGCTTACTTCTTTTTAGGGTCTGTGTACTTCCTATTGACCACAGGAGACTGTCATGAATTAGACTACCCCCTCAGACAAGTAGGGCAGGGTGGTCTGGAGTGTTCCCTTATCTCTGGTTTCCTTATACCTCCACATTTTGGGGATTTCTGTGAGCCTGATCATGGAACCCCCTATCTATCTCTCCTTACCTAATCCTGCCTGTCCCTTTCTCGGCACTGCCTGTGATTGTGTATACACAGTCCCTTTTTTAGACATTACTGGATGTTAATCCTTACTAACAATATAGCTTGTCATTTACTAGCTTGGAATTTATTTGAATTGACAAAGCAGAAATATTCTTGCTCATCACTGTCACTATAGCTCTTCATTTGACTCTGGAAGAGCTTAATGCTGGAAAAAGAAAAATGGTGATGGGGAAAGAAGATTACAAATGTAATGATCTATAAACTGTATTTGCAGTTTTTCATCAATAATGGCATTATCAAACGGATGGCTTCAAAAGAAAAAAAACATTTTTTTAATCAATCATCAAGCGACATGGCAAATATATATTCATAATAAGACATTCCAAGTTAAAGAAAAGATTTTTTACATTTTATTTTGAAAACTGTAAAGTGTAACCATAAATGACAAAAACCCTTGAACTTGGTTGAGTGAGGACCATCTGATTAGAGAATTGTAATCATGTAAGTTTTGGGAAGTAAATCAAAATTATGACTTCAGAATTCCTATATAAAATTTGGGAGATATATTTCCTCTCCCAATCATCTCTAACCCAAATGCTACATTGGGAGTTTGGATCCTTCATTTTTGTTTTAAATTTTATATACCTGTACAAATCATCAATATATAAATATGCAAGTCATCAAATGAAATAAGTAATTAAATGTTAATAAAAGTACATTTCTACTTGTTTTAAACAAAACTAAGTATACCTAACATTTCTATTATATTTATCCTGTATCCATTGTCCTGTGGTGCTGGTGAGTTAATGTGACCCATGCTGAAGATACTTATAGTATTAAAGAGACTGGAGCACAGTAGAAGTGGAGGTAGGATGTTACACCAGTGTTGCTGCTGTGGTTGTGCAGATGAAAACTGAGGCTAGCTTTAGCTAGGGTGGTGGCAATTCTGAGGTTGAAAAGGCAATGACTTGAAGATATTTTTCTCATGTATAATGTAGAGTTTTATTGTAGGAGTTACATGACTATTGCCACTTCTTGGTTCATAACATCAATGGTTTTCCCATTGAATGCTTATTCATTTTAATTCTAGCAATGAACTCTACTGAGGAAACTTAATAGGCTAATGGACTAAAACCCCTCTAATTTGATTAGCTCACTTTCCAATATGATTGGCCAAAAGGCGTTGGTTTGGAGGATTTGTGATATATCCATTTTGCTTATTGACTCAGATCAGTGGGTTGTAGACATATATAAAATTAAATGTAATGATTTCCAAAAATTGAAGCTAATTTAATGTATACCTTATTAACCCTTTTCTCAAATGAATAAGCAACACAAGGCATTAAAAAATGTCTAGGTCTAAGTACATTGACATCAAATTGCTCTCAAACACCCCCTCTTTAGGAAATGATTGAGACCAGTGTACTTGGGAAGGTGGGAGATCTAATCATTTTGGAGAGACAAAATCTCAGCTATATTTTCACCAAGTTTCTGTAGGAAGTGTTTCATGTTAGACAATTTGGGTTTATGCAAGATTAACAATAATCAAGGATTAGATAATTAAGTGAATTCATTCAAAATCAGCTTTATCACTTAACCTTCTATCCACTGATTTCTTCTTTTTCCTCTTGTCATTCTCGGTCCTATGTTTGGGTAGGGATCTGTTAATACATCTGCAGCAGTTTTGGGGAGGGATTGTTGAATAAAGATTGTGGGAAAGGTTTGTGAAGCAATTAAATGTGTCAGTTTTCTGTTAATGTTACATACCAGCTTTAAATTTAGTGGCTTAAAACAACAACACTCATTTATTTGTTCAGGAATCTGCCCTTTGGGCAAAGCCTGGCAGGATCAACTCTTCTCCCTTTGTCACAGCATCGGCTGGGGAGATTCACAGGGTGTTCAGCATCCCCATCTGAGATAACTCAATTGCTACGGAGGGCATGCAAGTTGGCACTGATGGGCAGCTGGAGCTGGGTTCTGAGAGCCTGCGTTCCTCTTCCTTATGGCATGGTGGCTGAGCTCCAGAGCATGTGTCAGAAGAGAACCAGACAGAATGTGTTATCATCTTCTATCTAACCTCAGGAGTCATATAATGTCACTTGTGTCATAGCCACAGTCTGCCCAGATTAAGAGAAGGGAATGTCAAAGTCATATGATAGGTAGAACATGTATGATGAATGAAATTGTTGCAGCCATTTTTAGAAAATACAATTTCTCATAACTAATTTTCTTAAATAATCACCTAAAAGTTTTCCTGTTTGATGATAAACAATTACTCTGAGAGTAATTAGGTTTTCTGTGAGGTTACCATGTAGGTATTAAGAAAAAGTTTTATTAGAAACTGGAAGTAGTATTATTACTTTATTGTAACTATTTCGTATTTTGGGGGCATCATTCTTTGTTGATTAAATCGAGATGTATTAGGATTCCAAAAACTGCAAAGAGATAAGAAGGCATTTCAGTTTGCTACAGACACACACACACACACACACACACACACACACACAGGACCTCACATTACCCTCCTCCCATCGCATGCATACACAAACCCTGTTGCTGCTTGCCATTTCTGGGATGTTCTCCGGGCTAGAACACTCAGGTTGTGCTCTGGGTCAGATCAAGGTGGCAATTCCCAAAACGCAAGAACAGAAACGACGCCATCCAAAGTTCCTGGAGCTCTGGGACAGGCTCCTGGCAGGGACAGTCGTCAGCAAAGAGAGAAGCTGTGGTGTGGGTCTGGGGCCAGCTTCTGCAGAGAGGCAGAGTCACTGCGGGTGGCGACGCCCGCAGTCCACGCACAGCCAGGGTCTCAGCTCCCTCACTCCTGCCGGTCCGACCAGCCGGCCTGCAGCCCCTCTGCCATGACTTTCAGCCACCTCCGACCCCGCCTGGGGGTGGCTCGTCCCCTTCAAGCGGCCACACCTGCCCCAAAACTGTTTCCGCCAATCTCCCTTACATTTGAAGGGACTCGGGGTTATTTTGCGCCCTCCCGTACAACCGATCGGGGAGATCGCTGCAGCAGCACTCAGGTTTGGGACCTCCCTTCGGTTCAACGTTGGGAAAAAGTGGGAAAGGTTGCGTCGCAGCGGCACCATCTCTCCAGGCCTGCTCTGAGCCTCACATTCCTCTGCGCGCGGGAGGTAGCGGATCTGTGACTCAACTGCCCTCCCACCCCACCTCCCTGCCGGGAACGGATCAGGGTCTGGATCTAGGCGCCTGGAATCCCAGCCTGCGGAGGCGAAGCAGGGCTCCGCCAGCGCCCCAGCGTCGTCCAGGGCGCCCTCTATCGGGAGCGAGTGGAGAGGAGGAAGGTCATGGAACCGCGGGGGTCCCCTGCACGGAGTCATCGAGTCAAGGACAAAGCCTTCAGCTTAACTATGGAGGAGCATCGGGTTTGCTCCAACAAGAGGCTCCGTAAGGGAACAAGCCATGGTCCACTGGTCTGGTTTAAAAAAAAAAAATGCAGAGTGACTAGAGAAAGTGTTGTGGGGTGGAAGCCAAGAGATGGAGGGTACAGAAGGTTAAAGCCAGCGGTGAATGGGGTGGAAAGGAGAAGGGGTGAGATGAAAACTTTCGCATTTGGGAGACACTATGAACTACAGACTTCACCCATATTTCTTAGAAATAATAAAACCTGCTGAAAAAAAAACTATCTTCATCCCCATCTCATCCTCGGCTCCTTCAAATCCAAGAACCCAGAAAGCTTCTACGAATGCAAATTTATTTTCCGTCCGTTTCCTCAGAAAAGCACAGGTTATGCAGCCTGCGACATTTCTCTGTGTTTTCTGTTGTAATGTAATTGCCAGAAACTTTTTCAGAAGAGTGTTATTTAGTTACTTTAGTTTTCTATTAAAAGTTTGCACGTTTTAAAATAATGATCTACTCATTTTTATTTCTTTGGTACATACGTATGTATTACATTAAGGCAAATCATGATAATATATTTAGTATGATATCATCCACAGGGTTTACCCTACAATTCAACCTTTCTGTGAGAGGTTATGATTTCACATCATTCCCAGGAGTGGTTTAATCAAATAATTGAATCAGAAATTCTTTCCATTCAGGTTTGAGAGACTTTGCCTTTACTTCCTAACTTAATTACCATATCTTTCATATCATAACTCAGAAAATTAATCCTCCAATTTGAACTTGAATCTTCTTATACTAATTAAATAACTTCCCTGCTGCTTTAAGTAATTAATCAAAGTTCTGTATTTAAGCAGAAAATTTAAATTTTTTGAAACATGTAAGACTCGTTAAGGCAAGATTCAAAGAACTTTGGACTTGAATTCTGCCATTCATTGCTTTCCAAGTTTCCAAGTGGAAA
This sequence comes from Ursus arctos, assembly GCF_023065955.2. Taxonomy (NCBI): domain Eukaryota; kingdom Metazoa; phylum Chordata; class Mammalia; order Carnivora; family Ursidae; genus Ursus; species Ursus arctos. The sequence continues at coordinate 20,251,991 of NW_026623089.1, forward strand.
ATATACCTTACCTCTCTGACTTCTATATTTGTACATATCTTGAAAGAGAGATCTTGGAAAGAGAGAGAAGAGAGCATATCAGATCAGAAACTCCAGTTAGGAAATGGCACAGAACACCCCCACCCAGTACCATCAAGAACAGTTCTTTCACCCTAAAATTTCATCTGTGCTGCTATTTTGTAGTCACCTCTTTCCCCTTCCCTTGATACTTGGTAGCTACTCATCAGCTGACCATCTCCTGGCTTACCTTTTCCATAATGCCACATAAACGCGGTCATGCAACTTGTAGCCCCTTAGGTCTGGCTTCTTTCACTTAGGAAAATGCTTTTAAGGTCCATCTGTGTTTTTGTATGAATTCATAGCTCATCCCTTTTTATTGCTGTGTACTATTCCATTGTATGGATGTACTTCTATTTATTCATCCATTACCCTGTTCTAGGACATCTTGGGGGTTTCTAGGTTTTATAACTAAACCTGTTATAACTCTTTTCAGGAGGTGGTTACAGAAGTGGTAAATTTATTGTTGGGTCTAGAAGGTTGAGTTGCAGCTCACCAAGTAGACATGTTACATGAAAGACTTGGAAGTTGGAAAAATAATGAAGAAAAAGAAAAGAAAAACTTTCAGTCTAGACTCTACCACCTATTCTTAGGAAAGTCTCTCTGAGTCTCAGATTTTTTTTTGTTGTTATTTTTTGTTTTGTTTTTTACATGTCCAGGTCTGTTGCAGGAATCAAGGAAGATACTGCATGCACATAAAACATCCCACATGTAGTAAAATGCCATACTATGCTGGCCATAATCAGAACCGCAGCTGGGTCCAACAGCACGTTTTGAGTACAACCTGTATGCCAATCACCGTGTTGGCAGTAGTAGCAAAAACAGATGACGCGATGACCCAATTCCTGGATCTCAGCTCAATATTTTATTGGATACAGGTCTGAAAAAGGAGAAACACAGAAGGTGTGGTATGAACACAGCACACAGATGTAACACCAGCCTCTGTTGTGCATGTTGGGCTAGTCAGTGGATGGAGATTGGTGAAGAACATGTAAGGATGTCAGTCCTTGGAGTTAGTGCGGGGTACTGGAAAGAGCATGGACTTTGAAGCCAAAGAGAAAAAGTTCAGTTTTATTATTCATATGGCTAATAAATAAATCAATAGTCTTGGGCAATCACTTCACTTCTCAGACCCTCCAGGATTTGCTATTATTAATCAATGTATAAAAATTACTTGACACATTCACTCACTCACTAACATATTCATTCAACAAATATTAACAGTTCTTAATTCCATGGATCGGATAGGACAGGAGCTGAAACCAGAAGTACATGAAATGAATAATTAATTTTGGATGATGATAAATTATATATATTTAATAAAATAGGGTGATAATGATGCAGAGTGACAGAAGAGGAAACATGAGGCTGGGTTGTTGAGGAAATACTTTCTAAGGAGGGGATGTTTTGGCTGAAATGTGAATGAAGGAAAGGAGTTGGCTCTGTTCAGTCGACATAACAAATGATGTCATGTTTTTGCCCAGGAAAGTAGGTATCAAATCATTAGGTCAGGAAGATTATTTTACTTTTGGAATATATCATAATTATCTAAGGACTTTGTTAAAACATGGATCTCAGGGCTCCAACTCCCACTTGCCCTCTCAGTCTAGCACAAACTTAAGGTCTAATTTCCAACTGTAGCAAAATAATCCAAGTGCAGCTTTCTTTCCAACTAACTATCCCATTTGATTCCAAAGAACCAGCAGATGCATTGTTGTGTTTCCAGCAGCCTCGTTAAAGCGAAAGCTGACAGTATCCTAAGGTCCTGAAAGGTAGCAAGAATGCCCTGAACTTGTTCTGACTGTTGACCATGAATCAGGCTCTTCCAACTACAGTTGTTTTACTCTCTGCTGGCCTCCCTGCTGCCTAAAAAGACTAATTCTAGGAAAACACCATGGATCACTATTGATTGGATAGTTAAAAGAATCCCATCTGCTTGGAACATGCCTTGTATCAATAATGTTGCAATTAATGTCATCAACTTAATCAAAAGGATTTGATTTGTATGGCCCTTCTTAGATGTTATCGTATTGCCACTTCAACGGATTGGGTCAGTTTACATTACTGCCAGTACTGGTTCAGGGTATCAGATCAGATAGTCTCCCCTTATCCACTGGGAATATGTTCCAAGACCATCAGTGGATGCCTGAAGCCACAGATAGTACAGAACACTGTACATACACACCTATGGTAACATTGAATTAGGCCGAGGAAGAGAATAACAACAATAATAGTAAAATAGAACCATTATAACAGTACACTTCAATAACAATGATGTGAAAGTGGTCTCTCAAAATATCTTCTTGTATTCTACTCACGCTTTGTTTGTCTTGTGACAATGTAAGATGCTAAAATGCCTACATGATAACCTGAAGTGAGGTGAATGATATAGGCATTGTGATGTAGTGTTAGGCTACCTCTGGGTGATAATCAGATCTTTTACTCTGGACCCTGGTGGACTTTTGGTAACTAAAACTGTGGAAAGCAAACCATGGATAAGGCGGGACTGCTATATATGCCAACTGTGAATAAATAGATTTTCAATTAATTTTTTAGCTTGAAAGAACTGATGCTTGTTTTACCTGCATACTTTTGTTTAATGCCTAATTTCAGCTTTCCCCTTCAAATAGCTTAACAAATTCTGGAGATACTGTACCAGTTGTCTTTTCTTAGACTCAGTTCTGCTCTCTCTTCATCTCAGTACCTGGTTATAGAATTCTATCTGCAAATCTTTAGTGACAATGACATGAAAAATTGTGAAGCTGACTTCCAAGAGGGGCAGGTGCAAGTGGGAAGATGGTCCCTATATGGGCTTTTTCTGGGCTGTGAGAGGGACTGTGCCTAAGGACATACACTCTGAGCCCCGTTTCTTTGCCGCCCTTTCCTTCTTCCTTGGATAACTATAGGAGATGATGTTACCTGAACATTAGGAGCAGCCTCCAAAAGTAAAAAGCCCCTAAGTGTTTTTCAGCCTGAGACACCCAGCAAGGAACGAGGAGGGTTTGATTTCTCCTTTTTGCCTTGGGGATAGTAGGTGGTCGCAAGTTATCTGTTCTTCCCTCAGCCTTAGCTATCTGAGAGAAGGAGGGGAAGTAAGTGTTCCATTAAATTTAAAATTACAAAAAGGAGTACACTGATGTATAAAAACTAAAAATGCCCCTCTTTTAAAAAGTATCCAGTATTGGGGCCCCTGGATGGCTCAGTCTGTTAAATGTCTGCCTTTGGCTCAGGTCATGATCTCTGGGTCCTGGGATCCAGCCCCTGCTCAGTGGGGAGCCGGCTTCTCCCTCTCCCTCTGCCCCTCCTCCAGCTTGTTTGTGCTGTTTCAAATAAATAAATACATAAATAAATACATAAAATCTTTGAAAAAACAAAACAAAAAGTATCCAGTATTAATGTGTTTTTTAGTAATTTAACATAATTTTCTTTAAAAAATGAAATAGCACTATCATCTATAAAGTATTAGAAAGCGGTATCATGGACACTCGTGTACTCAAGAACCCATCTTTGTCAAAACTTAACATTTTGCCATCTTTCAGTTTTTTCTTTGCTGATTCATAAATACAGAACCACAATTAACTTGGTTGATTTTTGAAACAAAATAGAATTATACTTTTCATATTGTTTCTAAACTTGTGCTTTTTATTCAGTAACAACTCTTTTTTTTTTTCTCGTTGGCATTGATGTTTCTCAACATAGGATACACATTCTAATTATTGAAGGAGCTTTGAAAACAATACCCGCACCCACAGCCACACCTGTAGAGATCCTGATTCACTTAGTCTGGGGTGTTTAAAAGTCCCCAGATTAATCAGATGGGCAGCTGGCCGGGCAATATCAATGTGGACATGCGTCCTTTATGTTTTTTAACTGTTGGAGGAACCACAAGTTACTTTTTCGCAACTTGTTGATGGAGATTTAGGTTAGGTTCAGTTTAATAGCATCTGGCTTATTTTTTCTCCCAAATATATTCTGAGTCCTAACATAGCTGTTTCTGATTGATAGGAGAGGCCCTCCCAAACCTGTGGGACACAGACCCTAGACCTAATTCGCCTTGGCTCAGAGCTAGCTTTGGTAATTAGAAATCATGGCAAATGATGCGTGCTTAGATCTGACCCCAGAAAAGGCAGGTAATGACCCAATGCAGGCGCATCCACTCAGGGCCAATCTGCAGGTTAATTCATGGCGGACTGGCACTCCCTGATTCGTGCTCCTTTAAGCTCGTTACCACCACACCCAGACTGCCCTAGTCGCTCAGTTGGCCATTTGACTCGAGGGGTAAACATCACTAGTCTTCCTGCTTCGTGGATTAAATGTTTGGTTGCCTGCTCTACTGCTGAGGCGTCTCATGAAAGGTCCCAGGGAAACAAAACATGGGACAAATAAATATTAGATCCTTTGCTGTGCTTCAGGATACAAGGTAAGAGGAAATACTGAGTTTTACCATCCAGCCTCACAAAACTTGACCTTTCATGCATGTGTGACCCAGTGTGCTCTTCAGAATGTTTTGTCTATGCTATAAAAACAAGTATAACCTCTGACATAAATGCAAGTGAAGGGAACTAAATTTAAATTTAAGGGAATTGAATTTTTTTCTAGACTTTTGGTTTCTAGGAGAGGCTGGTTCCTATAAATGAGAATTTACTTGAAAAGAAATGGTGGTTGCATAAAGATAGGCTGGGAATGGTGTGTTTTCGGTATTGCTTTCTCCCTGCTGTGTCCAGCTTCTCCCCTTTGCTGAGACTCTGGTTTTAAATTTCAGCCTGAGCTTCTTTTGAAGACAAAGCAATTTACTGTTAGGTAAATGGTCATAATTGCTGTCAAAATATGTTTTTGAGGTGAAATTTATCCTTCTCAGTCCTTGGCAGGGCCTGAATCTGCTTAACTTTGTTCATTTTTCCACATGTATTTACAGTGACTAAGTGTCAGGTTCTATGTTACAGGGTGGGTCATTGGGCAACTAAGCAGGAATGGTGTCCTCTTGCATTGAGCGAGCAGTCTGCTGGAAAAACAAGAGAAAACATCACAGTCAGAAATCATTCAGGGAAAAAATTCCTCCTTTTGCTTTGTTTTTACCCTCCCTCTACCTTCTCCTCTGGCTTCCCTTGATTCCTTCATTCCACTCTCTGCTTCCCCACCCCACCCCAGGAAGGAAGAACACCTGGGACCCCTGGAAATAAAGTATCTGAACCTGGGGGAAAATGGCATGATGAATCCCCTTATACAGCTGGGTGAGGAAGTCTCAACAGCCTGCAAGAAAGAAATTAAATTGTCCTGAGTGAGAGACCAGCAGCTAGGCCATGGGGATGGATTGGGGAGGGTGGATTGAGCTAAGAACCAGGCTGGAGAAAATGCACGTGCAGGGTACGTGTGGGAGGGTACCAGATTCAAATACATGAAATCATAAGCCATATATACAATCTTAGCAAAAGTATATTTTTAGAGCCATAATTCTTTACTGAAGAAGCGCAAGTCGTACAAACTGCCCCTTCGATATAGTGAGCACTTGGCTCCATTTATGAGCTGAGGCTGAAAAAACTCAGACACGTTTACAAATGAGTCACTCCACACAGGGTGTCTGGGTCATAATAGATTTTTAAATTGTAACTGAGCAAATTCTTCTGTCTCAAACCTCCCCTTGAGGCATTATCACAGCCAGACCTCTGGATTAAAAGGGCCTTGTCATGATCCTGGAGAGGTAGTGGGTTGGTGTGCAGCAGGAATCAATAAACCTTTTCAGTAATGTGCCAGTTAATAAATATTTTAGGCTCTATGGGCCATAAGGTCTCTATCACAGTTACTCAACTCTGCTATTGTAGCTCAGAAGAAGGTTTGGTCTGGGTGTGGCTGTGTTCTGATAAAACTTTATTGACAAATATGGGTTATGGGCTGGATCTTCCCTAGGACTGTAGTTTGCCATCCCCTGCTTTAGTGGAGGAACAGATCTGGGAGGCAAGAGATAGAGGTGCTAATCCCAGCTTTGCCTCTCTCCCTGAGAAGTGACTTCAGGCAAATCACATTGTGTCTCCGTGTGTACTGTCTTTTCAAGGGAAAATAATGAAAGCTGTTTGATGTGTCTGGGTTGTGGTGAGAATGATGAAATTACAGCAATGGAAATCCTTTGAGGAACTTTGAAAGCTTCGTGCAGTCCTAAGGAGGTGATATTTTATTGTCCAATTTTGGCATTAAAGATAAGATTTTTGTATTGAATGGGAATGACTACTCACTAGCTTCATGACCCCCTAAAGTCAGAAGCCTATTTCCTTTCCTTCTGCCACTCTGTCCAGTCCCCTTCCTCACTTTCTTTCATGTCCCTAACATCCCAGTTTTAGCTTCAGATACATCAGCTTTTCCCTAAAGCCCCACAGTCAATGCATAAACTCTCCTGCCACGTAAAGGGAGAATTAACATTTGTGGCCCACCTGGCTCCCATGTGTTTCCCCCTCACTTCCAAAGCCCATTTGTCCTGTTGACAGGAGAAGGCATTTTATATGCTCTGATTGTTATTGTTTGTGCAGAGTGGTTAAACTGTATTTAGAAATAAATGGTAAAATAACAGTTGACAGGGGAGCTTTTTAAAGATCCCATTTCCTTCATGTTTAATGCTTTTCTAGCTCTTAGGGAACAGCCAGGGGTCCCTTATGCCTTGGAAAGCAAGGCTGGAAGCAGCTACTTCCACTCCCCTGCAAGTGTTTTCATTTTAAATAAGTCCTGTGTTTTGGGGGAGCAAGAGCTGCTCCCCTGACTCCCTGCTCTATCACTGCGCTCCTGGGTTGGGGGGCGGGGAGGAGAAGGTGAATACAGTTGACTCTTGAGCAATGTGCTGGCTAGGGGTTCCTATGCCCTGTACAGTTGAAAATCCATGTGTAAGTTTTGACTCTTCCAAAACTTAACTACTAATAGCCTGCTGTTGACCAGAAGCCTTACCAATAACATACAGTCAATTAACACATATTTTATATGTTACATGTATTATATACTGTATTCTTAAAACATTAATAAGGAAGTCAGAAGATAAAATACATTTACAGTACTGTGCCGTATTTATCGATACAGTAACTTTACATCATTTTGTAAGATGAATTGTCTGTCAGTACCTACAGCAGCATTGTCTTACATGATACGAAACACTGTAAATCTTATGTATTATGTATCTTATGTAACACTAGACATAAAAATGAAAACAATGTAAAAAAGATTCGTATTTATAGGTGTAATGATTCATGGATTGATAACAGCAGCACTATGGTTGCTTTATAGTGGCCGTGTAATCGATACAATTGCTTCATGGTAGCCTAGCCTATACAGTAATGAATGAATTGTTCTAAAATTTTTGTGGCATACAGAATTAGTCATATTCATAATACAGTATTGGAATTATTGTTACATATATTTTTTAAAAACTCTAATCTGTTGGGGCACCTGGGTAGCTCAGTTAAGTGTCCAACTCACTATCTCAGCTCAGATCTTGATCTTGGATTCTTGAATTCAGTCCCTGTTGTTGGGCCCCACACTGGGCGTGGAGACTACTTAAAACACACTTATGTGTTAATAAGCTAATATGCAGGGGCACCTGGGTGGCGCAGTCGTTAGGCGTCTGCCTTCTGCTCAGGGTGTGATCCCGGCGTTCTGGGATCGAGCCCCACATCAGGCTCCGTGTTCTGCTGGGAGCCTGCTTCTTCCTCTCCCACTCCCCCTGCTTGTGTTCTCTCTCTCGCTGGCTGTCTCTGTCAAATAAATAAAATCTTTAAAAAAAAAAAAAAAGCTAATATGCAGTTTCTCCAGTTGTGAGAGAGAGACATACTGTCCGGTAATGTATTTCTTTGAAAGCGAAGTTATAAAACAGTAAGAAAACTAACACATCATTAATTTTACATTAAGTATCACTCACTGTATACCTATTTAAGGATAGGCTGTCCACTTCTATATAACTTTTGCACATGATCTGCACAATGAATACTTAGGTGATGATGGTAGTGACGCAGCATCTCAAACAGTTCTTGTTGTACAACTATTGGATTTTCACATGAAGAACCTCAGAACAGATAAACTTATTGACTGTACAGCATGGAGGTTATTTACTGTTCATTAGGTGAAAGTGGATCATCATAAAAGTCTTCATCTTTGTTGTCTCATGTTGAGTAGGCAGAAGAGGAGGAGGGTTGGTCTCGTCTCAGGGGTGACTGAAGCTGAAAGGTGAAGGTGGAAGGGGAGGCAGGTACACTCAGTGAAACTTTATGGAAATACATCCTAATCTCTGTCTCATCTTTTGGCTTTTTGACTGCTCTAAAAATATTTCTACATAGTATGAATACTTCTTCCACCATTTACTATAGTTTCAGTGCTCAGATCATAGAAGGGTCCATGTCATAAAAGAAGTCAGAGGAAGTCTTGAATAATTGGAGTCCTTTTGCCCGATTGTCTGTCAGTTGGTTTTCTGGGACTGCTTCTTTGTCTTCTTCCTCATTGTCTGGCACTACCCAGACGCACTCATCTCCAAGGTTTCTTCTATTAATTCCTCAGGTGTGGTGTCTGTTAGCTCTTGAATTTCTCCAAGATCCATATCTTGAAACTCTCAACTCCCCACTTTTTCTTTGCCATATCCACAATCTCATTCATGATCTCCTTGATTGGCTCTGTCCTAAATCCTGTGAAGTCTTGAACAACATCTGGACACAGTGGAAATTTATTGTTTCAGGCTTGATGGCATTCATGGGTTTTTCTGTAGCAATGATGACCTTTTCAATGGTGTAATCCTTCTAGACTTTCATGATGTCCAGTGTTCTGTTCCATAGCATTGACAATCCTTTCCATAGAGTACTCTGTGTAATGAGCCTTAAAGGTCCTTATGACCACCCGATGTAGAGGTTGAGTTAGAGATATGTTTGGGGGCAAGTAGACTACTTTAGTGTTGAACACATGGGGTTATGTGTGGCCAGGAGTATTGTCCAATATCAAAAGAACTTTAAAAGGCAGTCCTGTATTGGTAAGGTCCTTTCTGACTTCAGGGACAAAGCATTGATGGAACCAATCCAGAAAAAAAAAGTTCTTGTTGTCCAGGCTTTCTTGTTGTACAACCAAAAAACTGGAAGCTGCTGTTTATTTCCCTTCAAAGCTCAGCGGTTTTAAAGAGAAGGACAGTCCTGATCATAAACCTGACTGCCTTTGCACAAAACAGTGGAGTTAGCCTATTCCTTCTCAGCTTAAATCCTGGTGCTTACTTTTCTTCTTATAATTATTCTTTGTGGAATTTTTTCCCCCAGAATTGGACACCTTTGTTTGCATTAAAAACCTCTTCAGTCAGATATCCTTTCTCTTGTTGGTTTTCTTAATGGCATCTGGGAACTCATCTTCTGCCTCCTAGGAGGAGCTGCATCTGATATCTTGCATTTTTTAAGCCAGACCTTATAGAATTATCAAACCATTTTTTGCTGGCATTATTAAATGCTCCAGCTTTAGATCCTTCACCTTGCTTTTGCTTAAAATTGTCAAATAATGACTTTGTTTTTTTCTCTAATTATATTAGTCTGTAGGTAACGCTTTCTTATAGCAATCCTGCACCCACATAAAAACTGTATTTTCAATAGATGAAAAGGTAGTTCACAAAAAGTGCAAGATTTTCATGCCTGCTGATAGAGCTGCAGTGATAGCTTCACAAATTTCCTTTTCTTCCTCCTTCCCCCCGCGGCCCCAGTGGTCCTTATGCTGGATTCACTTATCTTGCAATGACAGGCAACTTCAACTGCAGACGTCAATCAATGGTACATATCAAGCAATTCAACATTTTCTTGTAATGTCATGACTTTCCTCTGCTTCTCGGGAGCACTTCCAGAATCACTAATGGCACTTTGTATGGGTCTCACGGTGTTATTCAGGGCTTACGGTATTGCACTAAACATGATGAAAAATATGCGACAACCATGAGAGATCACTGTTTACTGCTATAAGCAATTTACCAGAGAGACAAACAGCTCACATGGAGATGATTAGTATCACATGGTATTTTAAGTGGTTGCTCACAACACTTGAGCTCACTGCAATAGCAACAGGAGGTGGCTACAAAATTATTGTGCAGTACAGCATGCACTACAGTTAATCTTATGCAGTCGTAATTCAATCCTGCATCTTTGCATTTGTTTATATTTATCCTGATTGTGAATAATGCCATGTATGGTTTATGTATGTGTTAAGTTTTGATAAATTTTAACTTTTTATAATTTGCGTATATTTTGTGATAGTAAATGAGAAGATAGACTATTAGCTACATATATTTTATGCATTCATATCATACCTACTTTTTCTTAATTGTTTTGATATTTCTAGGCTACACAATCATCTGCAAGTTTTTTTTTAAACTGTCACAAATCTCCAAAAACTTCTCTAATACTTTTAATGAAAAAAAAACTGCATATAAGTGGACCCACACAGTTTAAACCTGTATTGCTCAAGGGTCTGCTATATATTGGCTAGAATACGGGGAAGGAGCTACTGTTCACTAGCTGAGGACTTAAGCCTTTTATTCTCCAAGGCCCCTACTTCTGAAGCAGAGGCTTGGAACTACAAGATTATTTCCAACTCTTCATGTTCCTTTGACTCTTCATCCGGCCTCAATAGGGAAAGAATGAAGATTCCATCTGTGTTTCCTGCCAGATACTGATCCCATTTCAGGGCCCCTGTGTGTAGGAGAAGAGAAAAGGAAGGCTGATGTGCCAACTTAGCAATACAAGAAACTCTGATGTACTTTTGAGGTTCTGAGAGTAGCCTTATTCACTTCTCATTTCCTAACTGGAGGCCTAAATGGGAAGGAAGTTGTTGGGGGCAACAAAGCCCTTGCCCTTGTTCTGGGAAGTCTTGAGAGGGCCAGAGCCAGGCCAGAAGACCAAGCATGCAGGTCGTACCTGACCCACAGTGAATGTTCGGTAAATTACTTGCTGATGGGGGGGAATGAATATTCCTCCCACTTCTCATCACTGGGGAAGACACCAAACCATATGGCCTAAAGCTGCTTATTGCCCTCCTAGTCTGAGAGTGCAGGATGGACCACAATCTGTAGGAGTCCACACCTGGTTGATATCCACAGTCACCTGCATTTTCTTTATGTATTCTTTCTTTAATTTATTCCTTCATTCTGAATTCATAGAGTTATTTATTGTTTCAGTGCTGATGATTCAGTAACTCACAAGATGCTTACAGTCCTTAACCTCCTAGAATTTATATTCTAGCTATATATTTTATCTATCTGGACTTTCCTAATGAGGGCCACCTCACAGGAAGGTGTTTCTCCCTGTGCTGTGAAAGATTACCAGTATTTTTTTAATCACTGAGGATAACAAGTGGCATTTCTTCATCTGTAAAATAGGCGTGATAATATCTGTCCACATAACCCACCAGATGAATGTAGGATAAAATGCCATTTGATAAATTTAGGTCAAAATTTCATGTAAACATAGGCATCATTCCTCAGATCTGCATTTAATTATTTCTCTTGTTTCAAATGAATATTCCTTGACATGCCCCCACCCCATATACGACCTCCACCCATTATTTTAAAACACCCTTACAGGCAGCAGGAGTGTCTCATTGTGCTGCCATGCCCTCCACAGTTAATGACAGAGCTACGCACATAATAAGCAACTGAGAATGCAGAAAGGAGGAAGATGAAATCCACCCCTCCCAGGTTCTGTCACAAGCGGTGCTTGCCAGCTTGGTGGAATTTACACTATTTGCTCTTCCATTTCCTATGTTCCTGATTCTTCTGGTATTTTTCACTGGGCTCACTGGGCTCCCCAGACCTTTGTTACTTGTTTGGTTCCCCACCCCCCAGACTTTTGCTCACTTTATTTCCTGCTCTTGATTTCCAGTCCCACCCGTGGGTCCTGTGGCTACAGATGCTACTCCATTGTGTGAACATTAACGGATTTTAGTCGACAAAATGCCTCCCCTACTTGAGTATGGAGAGAATTCTCACAGCTAAATTAATCAGATCAACTTAACCCATGAGCTTTGTGATTGTGCCTAATTAATCAATCAATGCATATTTTAACCAAAAAAAATGCCATATACCATACTATTTTATATCTTCTTCCCAACCCCCATCTTACCAAAATACCATAGCCATTTTATAGTGTCACTAAATCACATTTTATGAAATTTTGAAAAAATAAAATACCAAAACTAATATCGTACTCTTGGGTTTGTAGATTCTATAATTTAGTTTTAAGTTAAGCTGTAATGAGAAATTTTAATGTTATATCATTGACTCTTACCTAATACTTTTCTTAGGATAAAATTATTAACTTGATCACTGAATCAAAAGGTGTGCATATTTTTACAGAACTTTATTTTGGGTGCTCCTTGCTGAATTATTTTTCAAGTATTCTGTTTTGAATCTTTCTTTTCCTGACATAATGACTATTTAGATTTTTATATCTCATTATGATAAAAAGCTCCTTTTGTACCTTTAAGTTGTTGAAAATGTATTCTACCGTACATGGTCAAGTAAGGAAACTTGAAGCAAAGTGTAGAAACACCTTTAAAGATTGTCACATTGGTAAGAGTTTTAATCAAGTGTGATTCTATCCAGTTAATAGCCCTTGTCTTGTCACCGATGTTTGTCCAAACAAACCTTAGGGGTCTTTTTGTTTGAATTTCATTAGACTCAGCAGTTGGAATGGACTTCTTTTTCCTGTTCTTGAAAATCAGGACCTATGTGTGTGTGTGAGAGAGAGAGAGAGAGAGAGAGAGAGAGTGTGTGTGTGTGTGTGTGTGATTCTTTTTTTTTTCTTTTAATCAAATTAGGTTTGCTTATCTTATCCTAAGTATCTCCCAAAGACAGGAGGAAACTGGAGGTGGTAGGAGGTAGTTGTAGTAAATAACTTGGAATCCTAGTCCTTGCCTACATAATAGGTTTTTCTAATGCTCACTTTCCAGAAATACTAAAGAGTGATTATACATAATATACATATATATAGTATCTATATGCCTATATATGGAAATTGTGTGTGTGTATGTGTCTGAATCTTCCCCCATGTAGTTCAGCAGCCTTGGATAGAAAGGAAATGGATATAATTATTTTTAAAGAACCTGTTCCATGATTTCTGTTCACTACTCAATTTTTTAGTTGCCCTCCCTCTTCCTCCCCCTATTCCCTTCCCTGTGCTTCCTTCTTTCTTTCCCCCACTCCTTTCTACCTGCCCCTTTTCCCTTCTTAAGAGGTCTCATATCTGAGCTTAGTACTTCATAGCAGACTTTAACATGACTTTGAAACAATCTGGGTCCATGATTTTGTAATTAGAGGACCTGGAAAAACATGTTTATATTCACACATCTTTGTTACTAGATTTTCATAGGATCAAATATTAGCATCAAAGTCCTGTGGTATTAGAGCTGGAAGAGACTATAAAAGATCTGATCTAACTGATGAAATCTAAGGGACAAGTTGTGTCTCAAGCCAAATTCCCCAGGTAAGTCGGTGGCAGACCCTAAAGTAAATTACAGTTCATTTTGGGTTTTAGTTTAAAGCTTTTTTATTCCCAATTTTTTATTATTTGAGTGAAATAATTATTCATTATCCCCTATTTCTTTCAGAGGCTTACTTTTTTCTCCCTTCCTCCTTATTTTATTCTCTCATTCTATCTCCCATGCCTGCCCTCTCAACCCCCACAGCATCCCTAGAAGTTTAGAAGAGTTGAAAAGTAGAAAGGTCTTGGTTTCTGGGTTACATCATTGTCACTGTTCTTATGTCTTCTGCTCTTCTAGGCTAACCCACAGCCAACTATAGAACCTCTTCAGCCTTGGGGCAAGCACGTGAGCAAAACCCAGGTCTAGTTTTATTTTCCTGATTTATATAGAACACATTGGCTTTATTTATTTTTCTTCCTATTGAAAAGAGCAATAATATATTTTCTCTTGGACAATATGCAATTTATGATCATCTCGTTTTCATTGTGAATCATGGGGGAAAAATTTATCAGGTCCTGTTCCTAGTCTCTCTCTCTCTCTTTTTTTTTTTTTTTTCCAATAAGAGAAGATACTGAGACATGGTGTGGTCAAACCCCCCAGCTAAGCTCTCACTGTAAGTAGGCAGAAACCCAAACCTAAGGCTACCAGTAGGACTTAAATTTTAATTACTCAGCTACATCACTTTCCTGTGGTTTAAAGTTGTTTAGATGGTGATTTATCACTAACATGTTGACTATTAAATTTTTTTTTAAATATTTTATTTATTTATTTGACAGAGATAGAGACAGCCAGCGAGAGAGGGAACACAAGCAGGGGGAGTGGGAGAGGAAGAAGCAGGCTCATAGCGGAGGAGCCTGATGTGGGGCTCGATCCCATAACGCCGGGATCACGCCCTGACCCGAAGGCAGACGCTTAACCGCTGTGCCAGCCAGGCGCCCCTGACTATTAAATTATTGCATTGACAAATTCTGCTTGAGCCAGAATAGATACATTAGTTCTATTTGTCAGACTCTGCTCTAGACATGGTGGAAGCTAAGAAGATAAATACTCGTCAAATTTTATGTTCAAAAAGGGAACATTTTCTCTGGTAGAGAAGATAAAACTAAAAAAAAAAAAAAACAGTGAGGCAAATTATAAATAAGAATATATGCTATGAAAGTCTCAAGCAGTGAGGGATATCTTTTGGAGAGTATGAACTGGAGTTCTTTTATAGTTAGTATGAATTTGAACAATTAAAAAAATCTACAAGAATATGGTGAAACAAAGCCTAAAATAGTATATAATATAGCCTTGAGAGGATCTATTTTATCCAAAATATTGCCATTAAATAAATTTGGAGCACTTTACTATAAAAACTAATTATTAGATATTGTTAAAGAGGTTTGTGAAGATAAAATGAAGTGACACCAAGAGATAAGGAAAAATTAAAAAATTGTTAAAGAATTCACTGCTAGGTCAATGACCTATGATAAGATTAAATTAGCAATGGCAGTACCAAAGCCCTGGTGACATTTTGAGGGAACTCTTAAAATTTTACCTATAGCTGTTTTTAATCAGAGACATGGAAATTAGTATCACTAGAAACTACAAACAGATGAAAGTGGACACCACAGGTATGACTAAAATATGTTCTTCCTGAGTTATTTCCCCGTACTTTCATGGGGAAGAGGCTATTTTTTTTTTTTTTTAATCAGGAGCTATTTCTGATTTCCAGAAAATAACTGGCTGTTATTCAGAATCTGTAGTTCTTCAGGGCCAAAAGCAAGAAGAGCTTTTTGCTTGATGTTTTTGTTCTGTGAACACAGCACGGTGAAGACAAAACTATGACTTTTCAAAGTGGTGAAACTTTTGACAGTTATGTTTTACTGGACTTTGAATTTAACATTCTAGTAATTCCCTTCCTAAGGCATGCCCCAAATAGGGGTTTTTAACTGCTAGTTAAGGCTTCTCTTTGATGGAGACACTAACTTGAGACAGCCTGACTATACTGATTCCATGCCCCACCCCACCCTATCCCATCCCTGCCTCCTTAGTTCCCCTGCCTTCCCCTTACCAACCTCTCAGGGATAAATCTGAAAAGGGGAAATTGTGTGAGTGGGTGTGATTTTACCAGCCAGTGTGCTCTCTGAAGGCTACAGTGGTGAGGTAGCTAAGGCTGTGGACACTGAGCTCAGACTGCCTGAGTTAGAATCCCAATTCTGCCTCTTACTAAAGCCAATGCCAAGTCTTACTTTTCTCTGAAGCAGTTAAGAGTATATATCATCCTTGGAGCCACTCATCTTCTGAAAGCCCAGGGCTGTAGGATCCTGATAGGCTTTACTTGGGTTTAGGCTGCACTTTGTGAGAAGGGAATGCAGGGGGAATTCTAAGTCAGGGAAATAGTCAAATGCTGTGTTTGGTGACCTAAGGACCAATGCATCTGACTGGTGGAATCTCTGCAGAAGGCAGTATTAATCAGGAAGTCTCATCCATTGGGCATTGAGCACTGGTTTCTTTAATCATCACCTTTGTTTACCTTTCTGACAAGTGTGTACTAGGCGTCTCCCAGGCTCTAGGGACTCTAGCCTTGTGAGTGTTCTCCAGTGGGCCCACATAGCCCAATACCAGGCTGAGGAAAACAACCATGGAAGATAAAGGAGAGAGGATTTCTGATAATTTCTAGATTAATCACAATCTCTAGTTGAGGGATTCTGGAACTAAGAAGCTTCTAGAGGAACCAGGTGTGTGTGTGTGTGTGTGTGTGTGTGTGTGTATTTATATTCATAGTGTGCAAACCCTAAAGTTCTTACCTTCGAACCTAGTTGCTGTAAGGAATGTAGTAGAATGTTGCTAAGTCTTCTTGACAGCTAACGAGAATTGGATTTGTGTATTTGCAGGGAAAAAAAAAATTGAGTCATAAAGAACTCTGGTCCCAGAGTGTGCTGGAGTGTTCATCAAATGGTTAAACAATTGTGTCCCCTCCAGAGACATTGGATTAGTAGTGAGACTCTCTACATGAGTTGTGTTGGAACCTCGAAAATTTTGTGAAGATATGACTGGTTTGCAAAAATTTTGATGTTGCTCTCCCCTAAGCCAGCAAATGAGAGTAGTGAGAAATGCTTTTTGGAATATGGAGTTTGTATATTCAGGTGAAAACTTACTTTGTATTGGCTCTCAGCCTGCAGCTCATGAAGGCTGGGTTTGGTATTGCTGAAACCTAGGAGAACATGAGACTTCCATCCTTACCTTCCGGACTCTGGTTTACCTAGGGATTGACAAGTCTAGAATAGTAGGCAGTGAAGGTTGGGAAAAGTATAAGGGGAGAGAGAGTGCCATTCCACAACTTCCCTATTTCTATGACTTTTTTCTTTGTCTTACACTAATTTGCAGAGTAGATATTTGAGACAAGAGTAAAGTCACATGAAATTATTTGCTGAAATTAACAGGTAAATTGGCTGTCTCCACTCTTTGTAATCTTCAAGGCTCAGAAAACAATATTTTCCATTAAACAGTATTTCCTAGTTCTACATTATAATTATAGATGCCAGTAGCTTTATATTCTGTTTTGTCTTTGCATGGTTATATTCATGTTTCTGTTAGATCTTTATTGAATGGGAGTTTTATGATCGTTTACTCATTCCCGTTTATACTTTGTTCAGAGAGAAAGAAAAAATATCTCAAACAATCTTGATAGGCATCATGGTGAGCAATAAGTGGGTATAATCAATAATATTAGATAATCTCTGCTAGGAAAATTCCAAGCACTCAACCAAAAACTGTCTATAATCTGAGCTAATAAGTGGAAGAGGAATGTAGTCGAGAATGCATTCCATGTGTGTTACACAAAGCAATGTATTGTGTAAACAAATAATAAATACATTGGGGAAAACATTAGATTAAGAGTTTGTGTTACAACTACGGGATTAACAAAACCTTCAATACAGTAATGTGAATTAAAAATATTCTAATTTCTTAGCTATGTTGCAGGCTGACTATTCTCTAAAACCCATTGGAAATAACTTGTTTAGATGGCTTTTTTGTTGTTATTAGATTCAAATTTACGAGTAAACTGGGGACCTAATCATCATACTGATTCCACCAGAGAGACTTTAAATGAATCATGGATAATTGACTAACCAACAGTCATTCTTTGCTCTTTTCACAATTTACTTGCTAACCAACTATGGCTTTTTAAAGGGGATATAGTTATAATTCTGTTATATTCTACCAGATACCAACATTCAAATCTTCCCTTATATTTAGGAATGTCCAAGTGACCCCATTCTAGGCAAGGACAAATGAAGAGACCTCTGTTAGGAGGGTTCTGGAAAATTCTGTAATTTCTGATAGAAGACAAATATGAAGGAAGAACTCCTAGATATTCTCTCCCCTCGTTTTTGCTTTGAATATCTTTGGCATTGTGTGAAGTACCATCTTGGGAAGGAAAGAACAAGCCAAAAAGAAGGTACAAAACTGTGGGCTAGGATTACATCATTGAGGTACTGCACTCACTTTGGAACCACTTTCCTCCAAATGACTCCATGTAAATGCTGAATGTCCTTAGGTTTAAACAGCCGTGTTTCAACTTTTCTGTGACTTGCAGCTGAACACACCCTGACTGATATACAATTTAGTTCCTTTTTTCCTTAAATTTTGCCACTTCTCTCTAATTTATTACTCCAACTTCTCAGATTTAAAGTGCTTCAAGGAGGCAAGGGTCTTTCTTTGAATATATTCATAAGTGCCCAAGTTCAATACGCTTTGACTTGGTTTCTATTTTCATAGACTGGTCAAATGAGTGAGGTTTTTTCCCAAAAGTAACTCCCTCCCACCCCGTATTCCTCAAGATGCTTGAGGTAAGTCTTTTTTCTACCCTCTAACAAGCCTCTAACAAGAAATGGGCAAAAGAAAAAAAAATATGATGGCATACACTATGCATGTACAGTTAATTAACTAGATCTAGTATTCCCTTTACCATTGTAATTACTGCTGGGTTAAGTTGTAGGCATCCTTTTTGCATTTCAAATAGAATTTTAGTAGCAAAGACTAAGCTTGCCCCGAGCTTTTGAGGATCACATCCCCTGAGTTGATTGAGTTTCCTCTTTTATTCTCCTTGCTGTTAAGCTGTATTTCCTAACAGCTGGGCAGCCTGTTGGCAAGAGGGTTGTCAGTAACTGGGTTGCAGTTTGCCTAGGTCCTCAGGGAGTCCTACATAATGATGTGTAATTAGGATTCAGGGAATGCAAACAAATATGCTGAAAAGCAATCTCAGGCTACTTAGGATCTTTTAATTTATGGCTATTTTGTGCATGAGGCTAATGCATTCCTTGCTGCCTCTTACTAAAATTAAGGAATGCTCTTATTCTCCTCAAACTGGCATAGGTTAGATTTTTACCCCACTCCGTATGCCTGGGAGGAACTTGGAATAACCATATATTCTCTATGAGAGTTTGAGAAGCTGGGAACATAGAAGCAGAGCCCAGAGCCATAGGTGAATTTCATCTGCCAATCTACCTAGTGTCTGATGGTATACCTAGTGTTTTTGATACCTGAATGCATCCTTTTTTTTTTTTTAGCAGCCCCCCTTCTAAATGACAATTATTTCATTAATCATTGCATAAAATGAGCAATGAAAATAATGACCAAAATATAAAGCAGAGAGTGTTTTCTTTTATCGAACTTTACATGTATCACCGTATTATAGAAAAAAAATACAGTACACATAGGAAAAAGGGAAAAATGAATGAAATAATATTTTCACATTAATGTATTTTAAGTTTTTATTTAAATTCCAGGTAGTTATCATACAGTGTCATATTAGGTCAGGTGTACAATATAGGGATTCAACACTTCCATGCAACACCCATTATTTTTTTACTTTTTTTTTTTTGTAAACTCACATCTACGAGTGGATGTGTATTAACATTGAGTAATAACATTACAGTTTATTTTTCCTAGCTTTGTCTTCCGTAAATTTGTCAATGCGTAATTATTTTTCTTTGCTTATTCTAGTTCAGTAGTCTATAATCTCATTTAGCATTTGGTTGCCTTTTCTCATTTCATCTGAGAAAGTTTTAATTTCAAAAAGTTCCTTGTACATGAAGCAAATATGTAAATAATTAGGAAAATTCTTAAACCTGAGGATAAATTTGTCATAGATTAATAAAAATCCCAAATTAGAAACAAATAAAAATATTGCACGCTTTTGGCTCTTTGAGATTCATTCTAATGGCTTTCAAATGTGTCTGCCGTTAAAAAGTCTCCACTAAAACAACCTTACCAGATAATTCATTGTAAGTTTACTTTTGATAATTTATGTAATTTCTCTCTTTCTATAAATATTTATAGAAAATGACTAGCAAATACTGAAATCTGATTCATCTATTTAGAATAAATGTCTAGTTCTGGGGGTGAGTAGTCCAAGCATACAAATGTTGCTTATTTGAGTACTTCTGCCAGTGCGAGGGTTACTTTTCTTATTAGGACCTTTTAAATCCTTGCCGAGAAGTTGGCTCACAAACTCGGAACTTCCCAGGTGAAATCTGAAACAAGCCCCTGTACGTGGAGGGCAGGCAGAGACCAAAGGAAGAGGCCATTCCATTTGGTAGAGGGCGTTTTAATGAGCAAGGGAACTTACATACAAGGCTTGTCCTGGACAGCCGCAAAATGAGTAGATTTCCATACCTGCTGGCCAGAATTTTAAAGGTTTATTTAGAGACCTGAACTGGGTTCGGTTCCATATAACACATTGCTGTCTCAAGCTTGCATTCTCGAAAATGGCCCTCACTGTGGGAAATGTGAGCAGAGCAAAATTCCAAGGATGGGGTTAGGGGTGAGGAGGCTCTGATGGCAAAACTTGGCATTTTCTTGCCTTCATTTCCATCTCTGGAAATCCTTCACTGTTGCTTCTCAAAGCTGATTTTCTAATAGGAAGTCACAGTGTGTTTTGTTTTTTTCCATTGCAGATAGCTACATGTGGAAATACATACGGTGGTAATGGGGGGAGTATGTGGATTGTAAGAAATAAGCAAAACTGTGGGTCAGATAAAAAGCTGTTGAATACAAAAGCAGAATTAGTTTAGCAGTTTGTGTCATTTCCAATGATGTTACTTAAACCATTACATATCGTATGAACTTCAAAACTGGGTTTATTTCTAAGAAGCTTATTTATTTGTATGTGTGTTTCATTTTCTTCCTCTTAGCAGAGGTTTGACTTCATCATAGGATGTGCACCTGTGCCATTAATTAGCACCCACCAACAAGCAGATCCATCATTCTAAGTTAAAAGCTGAAGTAGTTCTGTGGGCTAAATGCAATTTCTTTTTAGTGACTCGATTTGCATAACAATACCTGTAAACATTGACAGGTAACAAATTAGCAAGAGAAAAGGAACTGAAGTGTCCTTGTTTCCCACAGGGGGAAGGAAATTATTTTGAACTTTTTATCGATGAATTTCTTGTAGATCTGGAAAATAGAATTTCTTGGGGCCAGATGGTCTGGCAAAAGGTTCATGAGGCTAGTAAGTCCTATATTTATGTTGCTAAGTTGGCTTTAAGATATCCTAGACTGCACTGGGTGTTAATAGGCAACTAATGAATAGTGAACACTACATCAAGGACTAATGACGTACTATATGTTGGCTAATTGAACATAATAATAATAATAATAATAATAATAATAGATATCGTAGACAGAGTAAAGCACCATGATATACTAAAAAGAGCAAGAGATAAGGGAAAAAGTAGTCCTGGGTACTGGTTCTGGTTCCATCATTGACCAGCTCTGCGACCAAACACTTTTCATTATTGAAAACCAGTTTCCTCAGTATTACATGAGAGATCCAGACTAGACAGTCTTGAGTCTTGTCCAGATCATCATTCTATGAAGTGCTTATCTTTCTTGTAAAATTCCCAAGTAAGGCAATTGCATACCTCCCTGATTAAGGCATTCCTCAACCTGTGGAGTCAATTAGCATCTTGTGTATACCCAAGTAGCTTAGGATATGAGATAAAAGGAAGTTGCATCATAAGGGAAAATTTGAAGTGGGCCCCAACCTATGTGTCTTCATTGGTTCCTCTGTTATCTTTTCCCTGGTGTATGGAATACCAGTGGTATATTGACTAAGCACACAGGCTCTGGAGTCCTATGGTCTAAACTGGACTTCAGGATTCCCCACTTATGTGTATATTGTCAGACCTTGGTTATCCTGTTTAACTTCTTGGGCTTAGGACCTATCTCATCAGGAAGTTGAGAGATCAGTTGAGACACTCCATAGAAATAGTATGCTCCTCCTGCTTTTCCATGGATACTTTGTTTCTAAGACCTGTCCCTATGGTGATAACTGCTCATGTTACAAATCTTCCCTTTGATGCTCTGTGTTGTCTTCTATTGGAATAGTCTCGTGAGTTGCTCTTTCAGTTCCTACTGAAGCGGAAGAGATAGGTTCTTGTCTCACGAAATCAAAGAAAGAATCTCCAGACAAAGGTGAGTGAGTAAAGTGATAGAGTTTTATTAAGTGAGCCTACAGAAAAAGTTCTCAGGAGTGAGAGCGTCCTGACAGGGTTGCCAACATGAGTCTCCACTGACAGTCTTTTATTTAGAACCGACCAGGGAGTTTGTGGCCTTAAGATTCTTGTGACATCTTAGTTTGAGTAAGGACTTGATAACATCTTAAAAAAAATTTTTTTGAGAGAGAGCAAGAGCGAGAGAAAGCGATCATGAGCAGGGGGTAGGGGTTCAGGGAGAAGGAGTCTCCCCTGCTGAGCCGAGAGCCAGATACAGGGTTGGATCTCAGGACCCTGGGGTTATGACCTGAGCTGAAGGCAGACACTTTCCCGACTGAGCCACCCAGGTGCTCTCGTGGTAACATCTTTAATGGCTTACTTCTTTTCAGGGTCTGGTTATTCTTTGTTGGTCACAGGTGACTCATAAAAAGAGAACACCCCCCACACACACACACACAAATACCTAGAGCGGGGTGGTCTGGTGTGTTCCCTTATCTCTGGTTTCCTCACACCTCCACAGTTTTGGGATATCTGTGAGTCTGATCCCGTAGCCCCCTACCTATTTCTCCCTACCTAGCCCCGCCTGTTCCTTATCCGTTACAAGTTGTTACACAGTAGTACATTTCTTTATTCTACAAATATTTACCCTTGCCTTAGTACATTTCTTAGAGTTTAATGAAGAGCAGAACTGAATAATGTTTTTAAGTCTGGCTTCCCTTGTGCCTAATGAAGAGTTTGTTCATCTGACTTCATGTTTACGGGTGGCAGTGTCTAAAGACTTGGTGCCCTGAAGAGCTTCTCTAAGTGGGAAGAGTTGGAAGTGAGAGAAGGGCTCTGTGGACGCCCGACAGGCTATACCTCTTCAACAGGGCTCCTGGGGTGTACACTGAAAAAAGAGGTGTAAGCTGAGAAAGTAAACATGACTGAATCCTGGAGGAAAGCAGGCCTTTAATTTGTGCAAAAGTATTTAAGGATGAAAAGAGCCCTTTCTTTCAGGGTTAAACATCTGTGGTTTTATTTCTTTTCTTCCCAACTTTCAGATCCTATCTCCCTCCTATCCTTAGATCCCCATCCTTGAAGGCTACCAATTTTGTTCCATTTACTGTCCTTCCTCTTTTCATTACTATGTAAAGAATGCTCCAAAACATGCATTTAAATTTTTATGTAGTACTTATTTTATTATACTGATAAATCTTTTTGTTTGCCAAAGGCCCCTAGTGGATGTGAAGACTTTATATGTAAATTATGAAAACTCTTGTCATTTTAATTATAAAGAACTCCATATAGTAGTAAACAAGTGCTGAATGATAGGCTGGGAGGGGGCTTTTCTTCAGTTATTTCCATAGATCAAAGCAGAGTTGTTGCTTCATGGACTCCAATCTGGTGGAGCTTCACCGCCTCAGCAGGAAAGGAGGGGATCAGTCCTTTTCTACATGGGATTTAAATACTCTTTCCTACCCAACTGTGATCTA
This sequence comes from Ursus arctos, assembly GCF_023065955.2. NCBI lineage: Eukaryota > Metazoa > Chordata > Mammalia > Carnivora > Ursidae > Ursus > Ursus arctos. The sequence continues at coordinate 20,275,464 of NW_026623089.1, forward strand.
AGTAAAAACATATACCATTGAAGCACATTGAAGTTTTCCATAAAGAATTGTAGTCTTTTCATTGGTATGGTGCTTCTCAAATCTGGCTTTATATTAGAATCAAGAGAGGTACTTAAAACATCTCTGATGTCTGGGCCTCATCCCAGAAAAGAATAAATAATTTAAAAAAATGGTAGAAATAGTAAAACATCAGTTTATTTTAAAAGCTTCCAGGTAATTCTGTTTTGCAGGCAAATACTAAACAAATTGCTTTCTGAAGAATATGTTTTATAACAGCAAAGGATAGTTTAGGAGCATTGCTGGACCAAGTGGAAATTTCTCAATCCTTCTTGGTTACACAAAAACTCCAGCATATGCATGTAGTTCAAAGACACTTTCATTGGCAGACACACAAACATGCTCTAGAATGTTCACTGGCACAAGCGTATAGCATAGACACACACATTCACAACATAGGTGCACAGACCCCCACACGAGCACACAGATAGAGCTATGCACAGATACAGATTTGGTATGTTAATATACACAACACACAAAGGGGCAGCTGGGTGGCTCAGTCGGCTAAGCATCTGCCTTCAGCTCAGGTCAGGATCTCAGGATCCTGGGATGGAGCCCTGCATTGAGCTCCTTGTTCAGCGGGGAGTCTGCTTCTCCCTCTGCCCCTCCCTCTCTCTCAAAATCTTTCTTAAAAAAAGATACACAACACCCACAAAGACTAATGTAAAAACAGACACAAATAACACTAACTTGTGTAGACACAGTTCTAAGTACACAGACTTGCCCACAATAAAAACATTCAAGGATTCACACACAGAATCAGCCATAGAGAGACCCAGGAGAACAAGAGAAGGAGCCATAAACAGACGTGAAGAAAGACATTAAAAAATTGACGTTGGAAGTTTTTACCTGTTTGCTAGGAACCTTACTGGGGATTATCTGCGGCCTCTCTATGGATATAATTTGGCCCAGCACAGTGCCCCCAGATCCCTCACTTACATGGCTATTATGCAAGGTAGGATGGCGACTGTAGTATCGAAGAGGGAAACCACTCACCCTATCAATGAAAAAAGAAATTCTATTGAAAGTTGTCCCTCTGAGAGTGGAGTGCTGATAGACACATGAACAGACAAAACGAGCCCTAAAAGTAATATATAATATTTGAATGGCATCACACATTTCTCATGTACTCTCATACCTTCAAACTAATTTTATTATACCCACATTTATAGATAGCTTTACAGGTTCGATATTAATCTCATTTGATCCTCTGAGCGATCAACTGGATGGGTAGATTTATTATCTTCATATTATACTCTGAGATTGGAATTGACATTATGATTATTGTTTCTCTCTGAAAAAGAGGTTCAGAGAGATTACCCTAGTCAAGGATATTCCAGGAGAAGCCCAATTCCTAGTTCAGGTCAATGTCACCTTGGCAAGGAGCTGTATAGGTCTTGAGCAGGTGTAAAAGGAGAAATATAACTTAGATACTAAAGACCCAGCTCTGGAAATAGAACCGCAGTATGTATGTCTCAAATAGACTTAGCATCGAGTGCTCACCCCCTAAAAGGCAATGGGGGTGTATATCTGAGATGTGTGACTGTTCTTTTTTGACAAAGAGATTGATGCCATTATATAGATTTAGAACACAGTGCATCCTGGCCTGTTGGGTGTTGAGATAATCAGGACTTTGAGGGGAGGTTTCTGTCCATTTGTTGTTTTCTATAAACATGTCTGGATGGAAATAAAACTGGGTGGGAAGACACTTGGTCACATTGACATGTGAAATTATCTTTTTAAACTTCTGTATTTGGACTGTGGAGATAGCTATGCATTCAAAGGTGTGGTTATAAGATCTCCTACCAACCAGCATGCAACTGTGGATTTACTGATCAGTTATCATGTGCTTTCCTCTGAGATTGGATCTGTCCTAGACACTAACGAGAATCTCTTTACTCAAATGGTTTCAGTTTTTATTTATTAGACAAATAGTGATTAGGAATTACAAAATGATTGGACAAAAAAAAAAAAAAAGACCGACCAAAGGCCAGTGAGATGAATTCAGTGTAGAAAAGTTGTTTGGCTTTAAACAAATTGCTTTAAAATGAATCACTTTCCAACATATAAAAACAAAGATTATTAAAATACAAATACAGATTCCAAACAATATTTATATTTGTATCATTTCAAATGATTAGAAACTCTGGGCCAACATTTCCACATGACAAAGACTGTTAGGAGCTCTTTCAGAGTCTTTGCTTTCTATTGTCTTAATTCAGTTTCATTCACCCGTTTGGGTTACCTTCCTGGTGCTGTAGGTCTATAGGTTTATTATCTCTAATTAATCAATAATTCAAACCTAATGATTGATGCCTTAGGAATCTAGGCAGGAGAAGGTCAGTGAGGACTGGGATAGTCAGAGGAAGCTTCACAAAGGAAGTGGGAACTAAGTCGTCTTGTGAAAAATCAGGATGTAGACAAGGAGAGGGATACATGCAGTGTACTTTAGAGCAGTGTTCCTGAGAAACGGCAGGAAAAAATGCAAAATAAATTAGATGGATTAAAGTTCTACACATGAAAATCAACCCCTAAAACTTGACGAAGACAATATAGAAGACTATGATATCAGGACTTGGAAAGACATTTTTTTACATTAGAAAAATCACAATCCATGAAAAATCATGTTTGACCTTTTTGAAAATTAAAAAAATATTTTGATCAAAATACAAATCAGACTTAGAACAATTACTTTATGAATGACACTAGCAAATAATTATATAAAGATTTTACAAGGAATTTCTACAAATCAGTATGCAAAATGCAAGTCAACAAAAGGGGCACATTTTAATGAAAATGCCATTCAAAAAAGAGGAAACAAATAGTAAAGATAGGAAAGCATGCTCACCTCTCAAACTATCAGGGCTACATAAGTTAACAGTGAAGTCATTCTGTAATGTATTTGACAAATTTTAAGCAGCTGGCAATGATGGGAGAAAGTAGTAACTTACAGACCTCTAGTGGGAATGTGAATTAGTAAAATCCTTTTGATTGCAAGCCGGCAATGTTTTGTAAAGTTGAGTATTCATTATATACTTTTTTTTTATATTAAAGATTTTATTTATTTATTTGACAGACAGCCAGCGAGAGAGGGAACACAAGCAGGGGAAATGGGAGAGGAAGAAGCAGGCTCCTAGCAGAGCAGGGAGCCCCATGCGGGGCTCGATCCCAGGGCCCCAAGATCACGCCCTGAGCTGAAGGCAGACACTTAACAACTGAGCCACCCAGGCACCCCTCATTATATACTTTTGAAACAATTTTGTGTTTGTGTATGTCCATTTATCCTAGGGTAATTATTTCGTATTTGTGCAAGGAGCCATTTGGAAGAACGTCCAATGTAGCATTGCATGTAAAACCCAAAAAAGTGTTCCTCAGCAGGAAATAGCTAAATAACTGGTCATATACGCACTCAAGGGAAAAACTACCATAGTGAAAATGAATAGGCTAGTAGTACATATTTCAGCTTAACCAAATTTTATAAGAGCAATAACTTCCAAACACATATCATGGGATGCCATTTATGTCAAATATGAAAACATGCAAAACACAAACAAACCCATAAAAGACTGAATGAACATTCTAGGGAGGAGGGGATATTTTGGACTAGAAATAGGCTGTGTGGCAGAAGGTACCACTGTTCTGATCTGGGTCAGACTTGGAGGTGCCTGGAGTGGGACAGCCTGTGAAATACAGGCTCTATATGCTGGACCTTTGAGAGTCACTCTGCTTTCGTTATCTGATCAAGCATCCACTGTCCTCTCTTCAAAGCTGTTACCTGGGGGAAAATAGCTGTTATAGATTGATGTGTAAGACACTATTCATGTATGGTTACAAAACATTATCTGAAGGAAGATGAAAGTCTGCAGAGCAGTCAGCTCTGAAAGAAAAAGGAAAGGAAGAGTTACAAACCATTTTTCATTCTTCTTTCACCTGAGGGGAAGGTTTAGAAACTCACTCATTGAGCTCATTCACTCAATCAAATGTTACCTATTGCTTCAGTATTTTCAGTGGGTTTCTAAACTGCTCTCTCTGCCCTTTGAACCTGCCTGCAGTCTCTGCCTCCTTCATACCAGATGAATCTCCTCACAGCACACTTCTGAAAATTTATGGCCAGATCTGTCCCCTAAGGTCCAGATTCTGCATCCTCCAGTATCTGGTTCTGGCCTCTCTTGCCAGGCTTATCGGCTGCTCACTTCACAGAGGCTCGCTGACAGTCTGTGTTGTGCAGACTTCCTTGTGAGCAATGGGGGCTTGAGAAGAAGACAGACAAGGACACTTTCCTCAGAGTATTGTCATTCCAATGGGGGATACAGACAACAAACATTGAGCCCACAAGGAAGATGATAGCATGTGGTGTAAGTGGTAGGCATTCAGGAAAACAAGGTAGGGTGGTCAGAGAAGACCCCTTTGCCAAGATGATATCTGAGCTGGAAGTCTGAGAGATAAGAAAGTCTCAGCCATGCAAACATCACTGAGATACGAGATTAATGTCTCTGTTTTCTTTCTTATACTCTGGCTTAACTGGCCTCTTTGCCCCAAACACATTCCATTCTTCCTAATTGCTGTACTTTGGCTTATGCTATCTCCTCTTTCTAGAACATGCCTCCTCCAACATCCACCTGTGGGAGTTCCATGCCTGTGTAGATCCCACTTTTCCAAATGCTGTCTCTCTGACCTCTCCTACTTTAAGTGTTAGTGCTGGGACCTTCTCTGTCTTAGGACTCTCCCAGTTACATGTGACAGAAGCTTCGTCAGACTAAGAGTAAGCACACAATGGCAAAATTTGTTAATTTAGAGAATAGAGGTGGAGCTAGTCCCAGGGATGCCTGTATGTCGGGATTTGTCCAAAGGGGAAGTGCTTCTCTGGATTGCATTTTGTCTGCTCCTCGTTCCTAAAGGCATCATCCCAAAAGTGCAGCTTTGCCTCAGCAGCAGCAGGGCCTTCTTGTGGCAGCAGCTGAATCTGTTTCCAGTTTTCCCAGCACATAGCTCCTTCGTGCCTTCCATACCACCTCCCACTCTGAGCCCCCACGAGCCTCCAGGTACCAGCACCAGCTGCCTGGCAACCTGTTTGAAAGGTCTAGGTCCCAGGGCCTTGTTACCACTCTTTCTGGTTGAGTGTCCAGCACTGAGGAGCAAGCAGCCTCTCTTCGGAGGTCTGGGTCCTGGTCCATGATGCTCCTCTCTCAAGGAAATGCATTTCAGCCCTCTTCTTTGTGTTGCCGGGGTGTCACATTACAGCTATGTAAAATCTCTTTCTTTAACTTTCTGTATTTCTGCATTTTCTACAAAAGGCTTTGTATTATTTAGGAAAGAAATGAAAAATAAAATAGAGGCACTCAGAGATACTAAGGAACTTTCACAAGGTTCAAATTGCTGGGTTTTTCAATTGAGATTTAAGCCCAGGTGTCTAACTTTCCTCTCAATGCCATGCGTACTTCCTGTAGGAAGAATTGGAATCTATCTGCCTTACTTAATAGCACTGAACTTTGTATGTATTCTTTTGCTTTGTTCACGCACACTGATTCCGTGGTACCGGGGAAGGCATGGTGAGTAATGTGTGCCTTGGGATGAGTACTCATGTTCTATGTCTCTTGGCTCTGAGAATGCACAGGACTCTCTGTCCTTTAGATGTTACCTGCTTGGGCTGCTTGTGTGAATTTGACTCCTATCATAACTGGCCTGTTTTTCATTTTTGTTGTGCCAGCCTCTTCCTGAGACGTTGCTTGCCCAGTTGCTTTATTTTCTTGCTGGTTAGGCTTTGCTCAACCCACACCAGCCTCATACATCCATCTGCAAAGAGACCTAGCCTTCCTTCCAGTGATGATCTGTACCCAACTCTTCCCCTTTTCAGATAGTTTTAAACACAGTTTTGCGAGGTCAAAGTTTAGGTGAAAGGCTAATAAGCTCTTAACCTAAAAGCAAAAGGCCAATAAGTTGTTTTCCTTAAAAAAAAAAAAAATCAGACTTTGAATCTCTGTTAACAACTTTATTAGCAAGTGCTAATAGGTTTGGCAAAGGTGCAGTTTTCCATTAGTTTAATTGAATAAAGATGGAGATTAAATTTTCTCTGTTCAGGTTACCTCAGGCTGTCATTTTAGACATCTTTCTTTCTTTTCTTTATTTTTTTTAAGTTGAAATGCCCATGGGCTCAAAGGAAATTGTTAAGAAGATACAACAGGTATAGAAGTCAATGACTAGAAGCCAGCGGGGCATTTTCAAATAGTCTCTCTTCCAGGGGCAAGTTTTCTTTCTTAATGTAAGCTTCAGTCCTCTTTTACCCTCCTCCACCTTCTTGTTTCTCTTCAGGAAAATGGTCATTTGTCTATAGTCATATTAGTCCTAACCCTCACCTTGTTTATACGCCCAGGAAGCTCCTAGAAATGAGGTCCAGGTTGGGAAAGGGTGAGCTAACTTACCAATGAGACCATAGTTCCTCGAGTCACAGCTGCTGTGAACACGCCACACAGATGACTATATTGTATATCTTTCTGCACAGCACTTTACATATGTCTTCAAAAGTCATTGCACCATTTCACAGATGAGGGAAATGGAGGATTGGAGGGATTAAATGAGTTACCATTCTTTTCAGCTCTAATTTTGGGAAATCCTTTTGCACTCTAATGCCCAAATCATTTTGATGTACTACAGACTGTCATTCCTCTCAAAACCCTCCCACTGCCAGTGAAATAAAATATAAACTCCTGAGTGTGACTTGCCATATTTTCTTGATCTATTTGTACCTCCTCCTTATCTTCTATGACTGTATATTGGGATCTCTCACTGAAAGCATTTGTTAGTAATAACTAATGTATGGAACATTTATTATACTCTAGGCACTTAACAAATGCTTTAGGTAAATAATCTTATTACAAGTATTTGAGGAAGACACTATTAAGATCACCATTTGCAGATATATTCACTCATTCATTCTACAAATATTTTCAGCGTGTCTCCTATAAAACAAACTATACTAGATAGGAATACAGCAGTAACAAAATGTAGAAAAACCCAGTACCTGTTTTTTATATATATTGAAGTATTGTTGACATACTAGTTTCAGGTTATAACATGCTGATCTGACATTATATACATTACAAAATGCTCACTACAATAAGCGCACTTACTCTCTGTCGTATAAAATTATTACAGTATTAGTGACTATATTCGCTATGCTGTCCTTTTCATCTCCATGACTTATTTTATACCTGGAACTTTGTCCCTCTTAATTCCTTTCTCTATTTTGCCAATCCTCCATCTCCCTCCCCACTGGCAATCACCATTTTTTCCCTCCATATTTATGAGTCTTTTTGTTTATCTGTATCTTTGTTCCTTTTTTTAGGTTCCACGTATAAGTGAAATCATGTGGTGTTTATATTTCTCTGACTTATTTCACTAGTATAATACCTTCTAAGTCCATCTATATTGTCACAACCAGCAAGATTTCATGTTTTTTTTATGGCTGAGTAATATTGTATGTATGTATACCACATCTTCGTTATCCATCTATCAACGGACATTTTTGGCTATTGTAAACAATTCTGCAATAAATACAAGGGTGCATATATCTTTTTGAATTAATGCTTTTGTTTTCTTTGGGTAAATACACAGAAGTGGAACTACTGGATCATATGGTATTTCTTTTTTTTTTTTTTTTAATTTTATGAGGAACTTCCATCTGTTTTCTAGAGTGGCTACACCAATTTACAGTCCAACCAACAATGCATGAAGGTTGCCTTTTCTCTACTTCCTCACCAGCACATATCTCTTATCTTTTTGATGCTAGCCATTTTGACTGATGGGAGATACCTCATTGTGGCTTTGATTTGTATTTCCCTGATGAGTAATGATGCTGAGCATCTTTTCATGTGTCTGTTGGCCGTCTGTATGTCATCTTTGGAAAAATGTCTATTCAGGTCTTGGCCCATTTTTAATCAGATTAAAATGTTTCTTTGATGTCACCTTTTGGGAATTCTCTATATATTTTGAATATCAACCTTTTACCAGATATATCATTTATAAATAACTTCTCTCATTTGGTAGGTTGCCTTTTCAGGCAAAATGCTTTTTAGCTTGATGAAGTCACAGTAGTTTATTTTTGCTTTCATTGCCCTTGCCTGGGGAGATATTCAGAAAAATACTACCAAGGCTGAAGCCCAAAAAATTACTGCCTCTGTTTTCTTTTTGAAATTTTATCATTTCAAGTCTTACATTTTAGGTCTTTAATCCATTTTGAGTTTATTTTCGTATATTTGGTATAAGAAAACAGTCCAGTTTCATTCTTTTGCATGTAGCTATCCAATTTTCCCAGCACATTTTGTTGAAGAGACTGTTTTCCCCCATTGCGCGTTCTTCTCTCCTTTGTTGCAGATTAATTAACCATATATGCATGGGTTTATTTCTGGGCTCTCTATTTTGTTGATCTAAGAGTCTATTTTTGTGCCAATACCATACTATTTAGATTACTGTAGATGTGTAATATATCTTAAAATCTGGGATTATGATACCTCCAGATTTGTTCTTAAGATTTTGGCTGTCTAGGGTCTCTGGGGTTCCATATAAATTCTGTGATTATTTGTTTTGGTTCTGTGAAAGATACTATTGGAGTTTTGGTAAGGATTGCATTGTATCTGTAGATTACATGGATATTTAACAATATTCTTCCAATCCATGAGCAAGGTATAAATTTCCATGTATTTGTATCATCTTCAATTTATTTTATCAATGCCTATGGTTTTCAGAGTACAGATCTTTTACCTCCTTAGTTAAGTTTATTCCTAGGTATGTTATTCCTTTGATATAATCATAAATGGGATTGTTTTCTTTTTGCTAATTCACTGTTGGTGTACAAAAATGCAGCAGATTATCTATATATTGATTTTTGTATCCTGTACCTTTACTGAATTTATTTTTGGTACTAATATATTTTTTTTTGGTGGAGTCTTTAGGGTTTTCTTATATATATTATGTCAGCTGAAAATAGTGACAGTTGCAAATTTTCCTTACCAATTTGGATGACTTTTATTCCTTTTCTTGTCTAGTGACCGTGGCTAGTATTTTCCCTACTATATTGAATATAATTGGTGAGTGGCCATCCTTGTTTTAGAGGAAAGGCTTCCAGCTTTTCACCATTGAGTATGATGTTAGCTGTGGGTTTGTCATATATGGTCTTTATTATGTTGACATGTGTTCCCTTTATACCCACTTTGTTGGGAATTTTTATCATGAATGGATACTGATTTTTGCCTATTTTTTCCTGCAAATATTGAGATGATCACATGATTTTCATTCATTTTATTAACCCTAAGATATGACATTGATTTGCAGATAATAAACCATCCTTGCACCCCACTATATCATAGTGAATAATCCTTTCAATGAATCACTGAATTTGGCTTTTGAATATTTTGTTGAGGATTATCTCATCTGTGTTCATCAGGGATTTTGGCCCATAATTTTCTTTTTAGTGGTGACTTTGATTTTGGCATCAATACCTGGCCTTACAGAATAAAACTTGGAAGCATTCTGTCCTCTCTTATTTTTTTGGAATAGTTAAGGAAGGATAGGTATTAATTTCTCTTTAAATGTTGGATAAAATTAACTTATGAAGCCACCTGGACTTTTGTTTGTTGGTAGTGTTTTAATTACCGATTGACTTTCCTTACTAGTAATCTGTCTGTTGAGATTTTCTATTTCTTCTGTATTCAGATTTGGAAGACTGTGTGTTTCTGTGAATTTATGCATTTCTTCTAGGTTGTCCAGTTTGTTGGAATATAATTTTGTAGTAGTCTCTAATAATTCTTTGTATTTCTGTGGTGTCAGTTATTTCTTAATTTCTGAATTCAAGTACTTTTTTTTTCTTAAGTCTGCCTAAATGTTTATCAGTGTTCTTACAAAGAATCAATTCTTAGTCTCATTATTTTTTTTTCTATTGTTAGTCTCCATTTCATTTATTTTTGCTTTAATCTTTATTTTCTTTTTTTCTAACTTGTGGCTTTTTTTTAGTTTCTTTTGGTGTAAGGTTAGATTGTTAAGATTTTTATTTTTTGTTGCTGTAGGACTGTATTGCTGTACACTTCTTTCATAGAACTGCTTTCTCTGTGTCCCAAATATTTTGAACCATGTGTTTTCAATTACATCTCTTTAGAGGTTTTTCTTTTTCTTTTTGATTTCCTCATTGATCCATTGGTTGTTTAGTCACATATTATCAGCCTTCACTTGTTTGTATTTTTTTCTACTTTTTTTTTTCCCTGTAATTAGTTCTCAGTTTCATTGTGGTATTCTCAGAAAAGATGCTTGATATGATTTCAGTCATCTCAAAGTTACCGATTTTGTGTGTGTGTGTGTGACCTCATGGGCTCTGTCTTGGAAAATGTTTTCATGTGCACTTGAAAAGAATGCATATTCTGTTCTTCAATGTTCTGTACATATCTGTTAAGTTTATCTGCTCTAATGTGCTATTCAAAGCCACTGTTTTCTTATTAATAATTTTATGTGGGGTGAAATATCCATTGATGTAAGTGCTATTTTAAAATCCCCTAGTATTGTATTATTGTCCATTTCTCCCTTTATATCTGTTAATATTTGCTTTATATAATTAAATGCTCCAATGTTGGGTACATAGATTTTTACAATTGTTATATCCTCATGTTGGGTTTATCCTTTACTATTACATTATTATGTAATTCCCCCTTTTTCTGTGTTGTAGTCTGTTTTAAAGTCCATTTTGTATGATAGAAGTATTGTTACCCCACTTTTATTTTCCGATTTGTTTGGAATATCGTTATCCTTTCCTTCACTAAAATCGGTTTCTCTAGGTCTGAAGTGAGTCTCTTGTAGGCAGCATATAGATGACTTTCTTTTGTTTTTATTTTTGTTTTTAATCTGCTTAGTCTACCCTAGGTCTTTTGTGTAGAATGTTTAGTCCATTTTTATTTGAGGTAATTATTGGGAAAAAAATTTTTTAAGTAATTATTGATAGGTGTGTACTTATTACCATTTTGATTATTGTTTTTTCGTTGTTTTCATAGTTGTGGTTTTTTTCCTCCGCTTGTTCTCTTACGACTTTTATGATTTTTTTCTTTTTTTTTTAATAATCTTTTGTTATGTTATGTTAGTCACCATACAGTATATCCTTAGTTTTTGATGTAGTGTTCCATGATTCATTATTTGCGTATAACACCCAGTGCACCATGCAATATGTGCCCTTCTTAATACCCATCAACACCTATCCCAATCCCCCACGCCCCTCCCCTCTGAAGCCCTCAGTTTGTTTCCCAGAGTCCACAGTGTCTCATGGTTCATTCCCCCTTCTGTTTAACCCCCTTTCATTCTTCCCTTCCTTCTCCTACTGATGTTCCTATTATGTTCTATAAATGAGTGAAACCATATGATAATTGTCTTTCTCTGCTTGACTTATTTCATTTAGCATTATCTCCTCCAGTGCCGTCCATGCTGCAGCAAATGTTGGGTAATCATTCTGATGGCTGAGTAATATTCTATTGTATATATGGACCACATCTTCTTAATCCAGTCATCTGTTGAAGGGCACCTCGGCTCTTCCCACAACTTAGCTATTGTGAACAATGCTGCTATGAACATTGGGGTGCATATGGCCCTTCTCTTCACTACATCTGTATCTTTGGGGTAAATACCCAGTAGTGCAATTTCTGGATCATAGGGTAGCTCAATTTTTAACTTTTTAAGGGACCTCCACACTGTTTTCCAGAGTGGTTGTACCAACTTGCATTCCCACCAACAGTGTAGGAGGGATCCCCTTTCTCCACATCCTCTCCAACATTTGTTGTTTCCTGCCTTGTCAATTTTTGCCATTCTAACTTGTGTAAGGTCGTATCTCAATGTGGTTTTGATTTGAGTTTCCCTGATGGCTAATGATTTTGAACATTTTTTCATGTGTCTGTTAGCCATTTGTATGTCTTCATCGGAAAAGTGTCTTCATATCTTCTACCCATTTTTTGATTTGATTATTTGTTTCTCATGTATTGAGTTTGAGAAGTTCTTTGTAGATCTTGGATACCAGTCTTTTATCTGTAGTGTCATTTGCAAATATCTTCTCCCATTCCATGGGCTACCTCTTAGTTTTTTTGACTGTTTCCTTGGCTGTGCAGAAGATTTTATCTTGATGAAGTCCCACAAGTTCATTTTTTCTTTTGTTTCTCTTGCCTTTGGAGATGTGTTATGAACCTTTGGAGATGTGTCATGAAAATAGTTGCTGTGGCCAATGTCAAAGAGGTTGCTGCCTATGTTCTCCTCTAGGATTTTGATGGATTCCTGTCTCACATCGAGGTCTTTCATCCATTTGGAGTTTATCTTTATGTATGGTGTGAGAGAGTGGTCAAGTTTCATTCTTTTCCATATAGCTGTCCAATTTTCCCAGCACCGTTTATTGAAGAGACTGTCTTTTTTCCACCAGATGTTTTTTCCTGCTTTGTCAAAAATTAGTTGCCCAAAGAGCCGAGGGTCCATTTCTGGGTTCTCTCTTCTGTTCCATTGGTCTGTGTGTCTGTTTTTGTGCCAGTACCATGCTGTCTTTGTGAACACAGCTTTGTAGTATAGCTTGAAATCTGGCAACATGATGCCCCAGCTTCGTTTTTCCTTTTCAACAGTTCCTTGGCGATTCGGGGCCTTTTCTGTTTCCACACAAATTTAAGGGCTGTTTTTTCCAGTTCTTTGAAAAATGTCATTGGTATTTTGATTGGGATGGTATTGAGAGTGTAGATTGCTCTGGGTAGCATAGACATTTTAACTATGTTCTTCCGATCCATGAGCATGGAATATTTTTACATAGTTTTGTGTCTTCAGTGTCTTTCAAGAGTGATTTGTAGTTTCTAGAATATAGAACCTTTATGTCTCTGATTAAGTTAATTCTGAGATAATGTATGATTTTTGGTGCTATTGTAAATGGAATGGATTCCCTAATTTCTCTTTCTTCAGTCTCATTGTTCGTGTATAGAAGTGCAACTGATTTCTGAGCATTGATTTTGTATTCCACCACATTACTGAATTGCTCTATAACTTCTAGTAGTTTGGGGGTGGAGTCTTTTGGGTTTTCCATATAAAGTATCATGTCATCTGCGAAGAGGTACAGTTTGACTTCTTTGGTGATTTGAATTCCTTTGATCCCTTTTTATTGTCTGATTGCTGTTGCAAGGACTTCTAGTACTATGTTGAATAATAATGGCGAGAGTGGGCATCCTTGTCATGTTCCTGATCTTAAGGGAAAGGCTTTCAGCTTTTCCCCGTTGAGAATGATATTTTCTGTAGGCTTTTCATAGATAGTTTTTATGAAATCGAGGAATGTATCCTCTATCCCTACACTCTGAAGTGTTTTAATCTGGAAAGGATGCTGTATTTTGTCAAATGCTTTTTCTACACCAATTGAGAGGGTCATATGGTTCTTGACTCTTTTCTTGTTGATATGATCTATCACACTGATTGATTTCCAAATGTTGAACCACCCTTGAATCCCAGGGATGAATCCCACTTGGTCTTGATGGATAACCCTTTTAATGTACTGTTGGATCCTATAGCTAGGATCTTGTTGAGAATTTTGGCATCCATATTCATCAGGAATATCAGTCTGTAATTCTCCTTTTTGTTGGGGTCTTTGCCTGCTTTGGGGATCAAGTTAATACTGGCCTCATAGAATGAGTTTGATAGTTTTCCTTCTGTTTCTATTTTTTGAAACAGCTTCAGAAGAATAGGTATTATTTCTTTTTTGAATGTTTGGTAGGATTCCCTGGGGGAATCCATCAGGCCCTGGACTCTTGTTTTGTGGGAAGTTTTTGATCACTGCTTCAATCTCTTCATAATTAAACAGTCTGTTTAAATAATCAATTTCTTCCTGTTTCAGTCTTGGTAGTTTATAGGTTTCCAGGAAGGCATCCATTTCTTCCAGGTTGTTTAATTTATTGGCATAAACCTGTTGATAAAAGTTTCTAATGATCCTTCCTATTTCATTGGTGTTGGTTGTGATCTTTCCCATTTCATTCATAATTTTATTAATTTGGTCCTTTCTCTATTCTTTTGAATAACTCTGGCCAGTGGCTTAACCATCTTATTTATTCTTTCAAAGAACCAGCTTCTAGTTCCCTTGATCTGCTCTACTGTGCTCCTGGTTCCTAATTCATTGATCTCTGCTCTGATCTTGATCAACTGCCTTCCCATGCATGGGTTAGGCCTATTCTTCTGTTCCAGCTCCAGCTTCTTGAGGTGAGAATATAAAAACTGCATTTTAGGGGTGCCTGGGTAGTGCAGTTGTTAAGCTTCTGCCTTCGGCTCAGGGCGTGATTCCGGCGTTCTGGGATCGAGCCCCACATCAGGCTCCTCTGCTGGGAGCTTGCTTCTTCCTCTCCCACTCCCCCTACTTGTGTTCCCTCTCGCTGGCTGTCTCTCTGTCGAATAAATAAATAAAATCTTTAAAAAAAAAAAACAAATACAAAAAAAAAAAAACCCTGCATTTTAGATTTTTCTATTCTTTTGAGTGAGGCTTGGATGGCTATTTATTTTCCCCTTAGGACTACCTTTGCAGTGTCCCATAGGTTTTGGACCAATGTGTTTTCATTCTCATTGGTCTCCAAAAATTTTTTACTCTGATTTTTAATTCCTTGGTTTACCCAATCATTCTTGAGCAGGATGGTTCTTAGTTTCCAAGTGTTTGAGTTTCTTCCAAATTTTTCCTTGTGATTGAGTTCCAGTTTCAAAGCATTGTGGTCTGAGAATATGTAGGGAATAATCTCAGTCTTTTGGTATCTGTTGAGACCTGTTTTGTGACCCAGTATATAGTCTGTTCTGGAGAAAGTTCCATGTGCATTTGAAAAGAATGAGTATTCTGTTGTCTGGGGTGTAGTGTTCTGTACATATCTATGAGGTCCATCTGGTCCAGAATGTCATTCAAAGCTCTTGTTTCTTTGTTGATTTTCTGCTTAGGTGATCTATTGCTGAGAGCAGAGTGTTGAGGTCCCCTACTATTAACGTATTTTTATCTATATGTCTCTTTATTCTGGTTAAGAGTTGGCTTGTGTATCTAGCTGCTCCCCTGTTGGGGGCATAGATATTTATAATTATCATATCCACTTGTTGGATACATCCTTTAAGAATAATATAGTGCCCTTCTGTATCTCTAACTACAGTCTTTAGTTTAAAATCTAATCTGTCTGATATGAGAATTGCTACCCCAGCTTTCTTTCGAGGTCCATTGGCATGAAAAATGGTTTTCCATCCCTTCACTTTCAGTCTGGATGTATTTTTAGGTTCAAAATGAGTCTCTTGTAGACAGCAAATGGATGGGTCATGTCTTTTTATCCAATCTGCAACCCTATGGCATTTATGGGAGCATTTAGGCCATTCACATTGAGAGTGATCATTGGGAGATATGATTTTAATGATGTCATGTTGCCTGTGAAGTCTTTGTTTCTATAGATTGTAAATTTCTGTTCTGTGTCACTCTTGGGGCCTTTTTACTTTTACAGAACCCCTCTTAATAGCTCATGTAGGGCTGGTTTGGTTGTTATGAATTCCTTCAGTTTCTGCTGATCCTGAAAGGCCCTTATCTCTCCATCAATTCTGAATGACAGCCTTGCTGGATAAGGGATCCTTGGCTGCATGTTCTTCTCAGATAGAGCTTTGAAAATACTCTGCCAACCCTTCCTGGCCTGCCAGGTCTCTGTAGACAGGTCTGATGTTATTCTGATATTTTTCCCTCTGTACATAAGGATTTTCTTTCCCTAGGCCCCTTTCAATACTATATCCTTGGATCTAATATTTGCAAATTGCACTATGACATGACATGGTGTAGGTCTGTTCTCATTGACCTTGGGAGGGGTCCTCTCTGCCTCTTGGACATGAATGCTTGTTTCCTTTGCCAGATTAGGGACGTTCTCAGCTACAATTTCTTCAAATATCTCTTCTAGACCTCTGTCTCTCTCCACCCCCTCGGGGATGCCGATGATTCTGACATTGGATCATTTCATTGCGTCTAATCTCCTGTAATCTACATTCTTGAGATTGGATTTTTTTTTGAGCCAAGTTTCTGTTTTAACTTTCTCTTCTACCATCCCATCTTCCAATTCACTAATTTGTTCTTCTGCCTCATTTACCCTGGCCATCAGAGTGTCTAGTTTAGACTGCATTCGATTCATAGCATTTTTAATTTCTGCCAGATTCGCTTTCATTTCTGCCCTTAGACATTCTATAATCTTGTTAATATTTTCGTTAATAGTTTTTTCAAGCCTATACATCATCTTAACCATTGTTACTCTGGATTCCATTTCTGACAGTTTGGTTATATCCATATCCATCAGTTCTGTGGCAGAGGCCACAGACTCCTTATCTTTTCTTTGCTGGGGGGGGGATTTCTCCTCCTCATCATTCTGATGAGGAGAGGTTGAGGGGATGCTCAGAGCCCAAATTATTGACCAGGACCCAGGTAGTGTGCACTTGTTTTATAGGGACATTAGGGATGTGGGCTTCTTGATTTTTTCAGCCTGCCTTCTGGGGGAGGGACCTGCCACGCTGATATTCAGGCAACCCTGTTTGGGTAGAGTTGCCCTGTCCTCTGCAAGGGGGGATGGGGATGGGCACAAAGTGAACTGGTATTTCTGGG
The DNA here is from genome assembly GCF_023065955.2 of Ursus arctos. NCBI lineage: Eukaryota > Metazoa > Chordata > Mammalia > Carnivora > Ursidae > Ursus > Ursus arctos. The sequence continues at coordinate 20,292,145 of NW_026623089.1, forward strand.
CTTTTGTTCTCTGGTGGATTTCCCTGGTGGTTTTCTGTGACTCTTCTGAGACAGCAGCAGTGCCCATATTGTAGCCTCTGTCTCAGAACAGAGAGATCGCTGTCCACTCTCCACTGAGCTCTCTTGGCCACTTTAACTCTGTTTCTGTCAATGCTCCTAAAAACCCTGCAGCATCCTGGGTTGTGCGCCCCACAGCTGCTCTCCCATCCCTCACTTCCAGAGCCGGCAGGTCTCTGTCCTTTGTGCTTCTAACACCGCCATCCGCCCCCGTTTCCCACACGCACTCCCAAGCTCCCTGTTTCTGTGGGGTTTGCATGCGCTCCAGAGCACCGGTTTTCAGTCTGGTCGCATGCGCATTCCCAAGCTCCCAGTATCAGTCGGGTTCCAGTGAGCACTCCGGAGCTCTGGTTTTCAGTCTGGTCACGTGTGCAAGAGCTCCTGAGCTCTCGGTTTCGGTCTAGTTCGAGTGTGTGCTCTGGAGCTCTGGTTTTCAGTCTGGAGGCACGCGCATGCTCCTGGGCTTCCGGTTTTAGTCCAGTTCCAGTGAGTGCTCTGCAGCTCCAGTTGTTGGTTTGGTCTCATGTGTATTCCAGGGCTCACGGTCTCAGTCTGCTTTCTCATGGGTGCCAGTCTGGGAGTCTGGCCTGCTCCCTGGTGCAGTTGGCTACTACTTCCTGGTGCCCAAGCGCATCGGCTCCATCCCCCTTCCATTTATCTTCCAATATCTGTGCACGGATTCATGGCTCCCCACTTTGTACCCCAATACTCGGCACTAGAGATGTTCGTTTGTAGAGATCCAGATGTATCTTCCTGCATCTAGGCTGATTTCGTGGGTGTTCAGGATGGTCTAGTAGATATCCAGCTCGACTCAGGGAACCAGCTGAAGAACGGTTACCCTACTTCTCTGCCATCTTTTCTCCTCACACTGTCTCCTTTTGTACTTTTAGCCTTGCAGAAAGTGGTCGCTTTTCTGTTCATACAGTTGCTGTTATTCTTTTCCACAGTCTCCAGTTGAGTTTGTAGGTTTTCAGAATGGTTTGATAGCTCTCTAGCTGAATTCCTGGGACCAGATGAAAACTAGGTCTCCTGCTCCTCTGCCATCTTGGACTCCAAGACTTTTATGATTTGATGACTTTCTTTAGTGTTACACTTGAATTTCTTTCTCTTGATTTTTTGTGTATCTATTATAGGTCTTTGGTTTATAGTTCCTATAAGGTACATATACAGCATTTTATATATAGAGAAAGAGTGCACGCGCACATGCCTATAGTAGGTTGATAGTCACTTAAGTTCAAGCACATTTAAAAGCACTTTTTTACTTCCCCCTTCTTGTCTTATGTATGATATCCTATTTTAAATCTTTTTATTTTATATGTTCTTTGACTAATTTTATAGATATAATTGGTTTTACTACTTTTGTCTTTTATCCTTCATGCTACTTTTATGTGATCAATTTACTTCCTCTACTGTATGTTTGCTTTTCCCCAGTAAAGTTTTTTTTTTTCTCTCTCTCATAATTTTCTTTAGTTACTGACTTTCATTTTCACTTGAAGTCTCTTTAACATTTCTTGTAAGGTCAGTTTAGTGATGATAAACTCCTTTGTTTGTCTGAGAAACTCTTTATCTCTCCTTCAATTCTGAATGATAACCTCGCCAGGTAGAGCGTTCTTGGTTGCAGGATTTTTCCTTTCAGGACATTGAAATTATGCCACTTTTCTTTGGCCTGCAAAATTTCTGCCGAAATCAGCCAACAGCCTTATGGGGATTTTGCTTATGTGTAAACTATTTGCTTTTCTCTTGCTCTTTTTAAGATTCTCTTTTTATTTTGATTCTCCCCATCTTAACTATATGTGTCTTGGTGTGGACATCCTTGAGTTCATCTTGTTTGGGCTCTCTGTGCTTCCTGGACCTATGTATCTGTTTTCTTCCCAGGGTTAGGTATGTTTTCAGCTATTATTCCTTCAAATAAATTTCTGACACTTGCTCACTCTCTTCTCCCTCTGGGACCTCTATAGTGTGAATGTTAGTACACTTGATGTTTCCCAGCAGTCTCTTAACCTATCCTCACATTTAAAATTATTTTTTTTAAAGTTTTGCTTTTATGATTTCCATTACTTTGTCTTCAAGATGGCTGATCTGTTCTTCTGCATCCTCTAATCTATTCTCTTCAGTGTATTTTTCATTTCAGTTGTTGCATTCTTCAGCTATGGTGGGTTCTTTATATTTTTCTGTCGCTTTGTTATATTTCTCACTGAGTTCATTCCCTTTTTTCTCAAGTCTGTTGAACTTCTTTATGGCCATTTCTTTGAAGTCTTTGTCAGAGAGATTGCTTATCTCTGTTTCATTTAGCTCTTTTTCTGGGGTGTTGCCTTGTCTTTGGTTTGCTACATGTGTCTCTGTCTCCTTTTGTCTCACTGTCTGTTTGTACTCTGTATTAGGTAGGTCAGCTATGTCTCTGATCTTGGCCTTATATAGAAGGTATCCCTTGGCCCTTAGTGGTGCAGTCCGTTCTAGTCAAAAGAAACAGGTCTTCCAGTGGCATCCTCTGTGTGGGCTGTGTGTGCCCTTCTGTTGTGGCTGGGCCATGCATGCTTTGAGCACTCTGAAGGGTGGGGCTGGTCCTTAGCTGAGCAGTCTTCGATGGCTGGCTGTGACTGCTACAGGTGCACTGGTGGACAGGGTTTGCCCCTGGTATGACTGACTGAGAGGGCTAGCTCTAGCTGCTACAGGTATATAGGTGGGTGTAGCTAGCTCCCCCAATTCCCAGGGCAGGAGTTATTCTGTAGGGGCTGTCGCTACTTATCAGGCGTAGTGGGGTAGTACTTATTCTGGGGGCATGCTAGTCCTGACTAATGCTGCCCACAGGTGTGGTGAGGCAGGAGCCATTTTGGAGGTGTGCCTGCCAGGGCAAGTCCACAAAGCAACCCCAGGGTGGGGCAAGCAGTGCTATGCAGATGGAGAGTGTCAGAACTGGCTCCCACCAGTGTCTTACTAGCTAGGCTAAAAGAGGGCAAGAAAAATGGCACCTGACTATACCTCTTCCCAGAGAAAACTCCTACAGATCTCTGTCCCTCCAGCACAATTCCTAAAATTGGTCAATAAATCTTCATGTATACCTCAGGTGTTGTTCAAACTGATGCTTTTGGTCTCAGGCTGAGTGATAAAGCACACTGGCCCTTTAAGAGAAGAGACTACAGGGGTGCCTGGGTGGCTCAGTCGTTAAGTGTCTGCCTTCAGCTCAGGGCGTGATCCTGGCATTCTGGGATCGAGCCCCAATCAGGCTCCTCCACTAGGAGCCTGCTTCTTCCTTTCCCACTCCCCCTGCTTGTGTTCCCTCTCTCACTGGCTGTCTGTCTCTGTCAAATAAATAAATAAAATCTTTAAAAAAAAAAAGAGAGAGAGAAGAGACTACATTTCCTTTACCTTTCTTGATCTCCCAGAGTTATTTTTTTTTAAGATTTTATTTATTTATTTGACAGAGACAGAGACAGCCAGCGAGAGAGGGAACACAGGCAGGGGGAGTGGGAGAGGAAGAAGCAGGCTCCCAGTGGAAGAGCCTGACGTGGGGTTCGATCCCAGAACTCCGGGATCATGCCTTGAGCCGAAGGCAGACGCTTAACAACTGAATCACCCAGGCGCCCCCAATTTTCAGTTTTTAAAAAGATTTATTTATTTTTGAGAGAGAGAGAAAGAGAGAGAAGAGGGACAGAGGGGGAGGGAAAGAGAATCTTAAGCAGACTTTCCACTGAGCCCGGAGTCCAACACAGGGCTCTATCTCAAAACCCTGAGATCATGACCTGAGCCAAAACCAAGAGTCTACTCCTCAACCGACAGAGCCACTCAGACACCCCCAAACCTGCCTATTTTCAAAGCCAGACATCATGGGGTCCATATTCCTGGTGCAGTTCCCCAGGGCCATAGTTGGCTGATTTGGGGTTGATCATCCCCTTCCTTCTCAGGAAGCACCTTCATGCCTGTGATATCCCTCCTGCTTGTGGGTTGCTGCTGCTCTGGGCGTTTGGTTCTCTACCATGTCTCTTCCCCTCCTGCCCTTCTCAGTGTGGTCTTTTTGCCTTTAATATGGAAGATCTGGTCTGTCAGCCTCAAGTCCTGTTTGCAGTGAGTTGCATTACAGGTGGATGCTTCCTCTGTGTCTGTGGGAGGTGAGCTCAGGATCCCCCTACTCTGCCATCTTCCTCTTTCTCCCCCCAGAGATTCATTCTTAAAGTGCAGGCCAGTAGGCCAGGTCCTCTGTGCCAAGCCCTGCAGTCCATTATGTGCTTTTATTTTAAGGATTTCATTTGTTTATTTTAGAGAGAGAGCAAACACGTGAGTGGGGCAGGGGTGCAGAAGGAGAGGGAGAGACGGTCCTCAAGCAGACTCCCCACTAAGTGCAGAGCCCAATGTGGGGCTTGATCCCAAGACCCTGATATCATGACCTGCCAAAACCAGAAGTCGGCTGCTTAACCAACTGAACCACCCAGGTGTTCAACATTTTGTAATTTCAAATAAAACTTTGTTGCCTTAAAAAAACCTCTTTTCTGAGGAACTTTTAAAATAGTAATCTCTATTGTATTTGAAATAATTATTTTTTTCAAAAACTCAAACCTAATTTAGGGGCAAGACACTTTTTTTTTTTTTTTTTCAATTATTATAAGAAGGGAAACTGGCTTGTAAACCAGATTTCTCCCCGGAACTGAACTGAAAGCTCAGCCTTCATTATAGGGCAAGGATCAATTTGTCTGAGCTAAACTGCATTGATTCCCTATACAAGTGCTAGTTTGAGTGTCTGACATTTGTTTGTGATGAGTAAAGCAATCAAAAGACAAAAAAAAAAAAAAAAAAAAAAAAATACTGCCGAAGCATGTAGTTCACCATATTACCGCTGCAAGTGCCTCCAGAAAATGGATGCCTTGCTGTTGTTCACGTCACTCATTCTCTTCCTTTGCCTCAGCCTCACCTGATTGTCTGATGGATTTCATTCTTTAAAGATGATATGGTGGGCCAAAATCTGATAGTTATTTTTCTGATCAATTTGGGTTAAATGTCCAAAAAACAGGAAATAAACTGTTATTCTGAATTTATAATTTCTACCTCTACTGAGCATTTACTATGATCTTGGCCCACTGGAGGCCATCCAGATCCTGTAGGAAGAGTGCAAAGATGGACATAACATTGTGCTTTAGATTGGGGGTTCTGGAGTTGGAATACTTGGGTTGGACTCCCAGTTCTGCCACTAACATAATTACTTTGATTCCCCCTGCACCCAAAATAAACCGATTACTAGGTAATATTATCCCTATTTTCCAGATGCAGAAACTAAGGCTTAGAAAGTTCGTGTAATTGGTCAAATTTGCAGTCTGCAAGGTTTAGTGGTGGTATTAAACCTGTGTCCGTCTGAGTATAAAGCCTAGGCTTTCAGCCATTGTACTGTACAAGGATGATTGATGATTAGGCCTTTGTCTCTATCATCTATGTATATTATTGTTTCATAAAATTATAACTCTGCCCAAAACTCTTTCCATTAAGTAAAATTGAGAATTACAAAGACTCTTCTAAGAGAGTTTAATAAACTGTTGAATATTGAGTTAAAATAATTTTAATTTCTTGAAGATTTAAAAAAAATCATTAGCAACAATTCTTTCAATTAATGTTTATCTACACATCAGCTGACATCCTAATGTATTTTTCTAATTTAAACGTAAATAACACTACTATTGTTGTTTTTGCTGCTGTTTTATTATCTCCAGAATCTCCCTGCATTTCCACTTTTATAGCTCTAGTATCCTTCAAATGCTCTTTTTGCTGTACCAAGTTGGATGTGCACTGATATAGATATTCTTTATATAATTTGTTAAACCAGTTTTGCTTAATATGTTTATTAACTTAACATTAATTTTATCTCAGTGAGAACTTGGCTATGCCTCCAACTTTTATACCAATTTAAAAGTTTAATTCATTTTCAAAATACTGAGTGTCACACTCTGCTCTTTCAAATTAGATACTAGTTAATATCTTTTTCCACTCATTTATTTGAAATTGTCCTTTTTTTTCATGTCAGAGCCTATGAGGGCATATGCATTTCATTAATGATTATGAAACAAAGCAGTAGTGTTAAAAATTATAGCAGTTCAACCTTTGGCAAAGATGCAACACGCTAGAGGTATTTTAACTTGAAAGCAATTTTAAATGTCTATAACTACCTTAAGATGACATGAACTATGATTTTAATAAATTTATGAATTGAGATAAATAAATCTTTTAAAGGTCCTTTCCAACCTAGAGATTCAATACAATCACAATTTTAGGAACAAGAAAATGGATATATCTTACCATGTTGGATAAAATTTTATAAGTTAGAACTATCTAGGGAAAAAAAGTGTGTTGAAAATTTCGAAAGTTTCATCTTTTATCACTTAAAAGTGGTAGAATTTTGGTCCCCATTTTATAGATGAGGTGACAAGATTTAAAGTGGTTAAATGAACATCCAATATGGATTAAAGGGAGAACTTCAGGCCCATATGTACAAAGACTTACCCTACAAAGGAGGGGCTGAAAGTTGGAAGGATAGGAAGAGTGGTCTGAGCAGAGGACGGTGAGATAGATAGGACTGATATGTGGAGAATTTTCCAGGAAATGTTAAGTATTTGGGGCTTCAACCATTGCACACTGGAGATATCAATCTTGCCACTGTGTAATATGTAGATCAGAAGGTGCAAAGGCTGGAGCCCATTTAGAAGGTTCTTGAAGTTGCCAAAGGAACATTATGGTGGTATGAACTCGGGAGTTGGTAAAGTGGAGAGTAGATTATTTTGAGAGAGATTTTAGGATTAAAATGATAAAACTGACTTATGGCTGTATGGAGATGGTGGAGAATGCTGATGAAGTATGTGTTGAGCATGATTCCCAGGTATAGGCTTGCACTGTGGGGGTGGGGTGGGTGGGAGAAGATGTCAACATTTGTTGAGATTGATAACACTAGGAAGGAACCAAATTTTTAGAAAAAGATTGTCAGTTTGTTTTATGATATTATGATTGTCTTTGAGACATCTGGAATAAGTAGTTGTTACAGACTTGGAATTCAGGGAAGTTATTTGGATGGAAATTTAAGTGAGAGGAAGAGTATTCATTGCAGTGATTTTCAACAAAACTTTGCTCAATTTCAATCAAAAGCCTTTGTTTATCCTTAATTCAATGTGTTTTAGACCATGTGTATCAGAATCACCTGGATAATAGTGCACTAAGAAAGATGCAAGATTGAGAGTCACATTGCTGAGGTTTAAATCCCATCTCTCTCATCTCCTAGTATAACTGTCAGAATTTAGTCTTTCTATGTCTCAGTTTACTCATCTATAAAAATTGGATATACTAGCTAACTTTTGATGTTTCTGTGTAGGGAAAATTAGGTAGTTTGTGCAATACTCCCAAAACAGTGCTCAGCACATCTTAAATACCCAGTAAATTTAACTAACATTATTAGCTGAGGGGTTGTTAAAATGGGGCTAGAATTACATGCTCACTAAGTTTGGGAATCATTGAGCTCTATGGTAGGTTTCCATTTATCAACTAGTCTGACTGTGACCTTATTTGGAGACAGATAATGGACTTGAATTAAGTAGTTCTGGTTAGATCACACACAGGTATGATCTGAGGGAATTCTTTTTTAAAATACCCATTTCTGTGGAGAGGATGTGGAGAAAGGGGATCCCTCCTACATTGTTGGTGGGAATGCCAAGTTGGTAAAGCCACTCTGGAAAACAGTGTGGAGGTCCCTTAAAAAGTTAAAAATTGAGCTACCCTATGATCCAGCAATTGCACTACTGGGTATTTACCCCAAAGATACAGATGTAGTGAAGAGAAGGGCCATATGCACCCCAATGTTCATAGCAGCTTGTCCACAATAGCTAAATTGTGGAAGGAGCCGAGATGCCCTTCAACAGACGAATGGATAAAGAAGATGTGGTCCATATATACAATGGAATATTACTCAGCCATCAGAAAGAACGAGTTCTCAACCTTTGCTGCAACATGGACGGCACTGGAGGAGATAGTGCTAAGTGAAATAAGTCAAGCAGAGAAAGACAATTATCATATCGTTTCACTCATCTATGGAACATAAAAAGTAGGAAGATCGGTAGGAGAAGAAAGGGATAAAGAAAGGGGGGGTTAATCAGAAGGGGGAATGAAGCATGAGAGACTATGGACTCTGAGAAACAAACTGAGGGCTTCGGAGGGGAGGGGGATGGGGGAATGGGATAGGCTGGTGATGGGTAGTAAGGAGGGCACGTATTGCATGGTGCACTGGGTGTTATACGCAACTAATGAATCATGGAACTTTACATCAGAAACCAGGGATGTACTGTATGGTGACTAGAATAATATAATAAAAAATACTATTATAAAAAAAATACCCATTTCTGGATACTATCATCCCTTCTAAAATGTGACATATGAATCAAGAGTCACAGGAATATGTATCTGAAAACAAACTTCCCACATCCTTACTTAGTGATATGCTGACCCAAAGCCTCATTTGTAAACAATAAATGACTTTGTTTAGATGAGCTCTTGAGATTCCTTTCACATTATAGGTGTCTCGATGGCTTAAAAAAAAAAAGTGTTTTCCCTTTTTTATATTAAGTAATTTTTGCTGACAACTGGCTGCAGAAGTCTCTTTGCTTCTAAGTATGGCCATAGGTCTAGTTCTTGCCATTGAAATGTGAGTGGAAGAAACATAACTTCTAGGGCAGGGCTATGAAGAAGTAGCTATTCATATCCAATATTATATTTCCTGCCCTGCTGAGTGGATGTAGAGGATGATGAAACCCTAAAGGATACTGGAGGCGAAAGATGGAAGGAACTGGAGTCTTTGAACACCATGTTCAGGAAGAATGCTCACCGATCTGAAATACCACATTAGGCTCTATAAGGTTAAAAACTAAGTCTCTATTTCATTAAATCATAAAAATAATGAGGAATCTTTTTTACAAAAAAATTGTTAGCCTCAACTTTGAACATGAGGCTACCTCTAAGTCTGTAATGGTTAAACTTTATGTGGCAACTTGGCTAGACTATTGTGCCCAGTTGTTTGGTCAAACATTCTAGATATTGCTGTGCAGATATTTCATAGATGTCATTAACATCTACAATCAGTTGGCTTTAGGTAAGATTACCTTTGATAATCTTGGATGGGCTTTACCCAAACAGCCAAAGGCCTGAAGAGCAAAACAGATTTTCTGGAGAAGGAATTCTGCCTCAGGATTGTAACATAGAATTCCTGCCAGAATTTCCAATCTGCTGGCCTGACCTGTAAATTTCAGAATAGTCAGCTCTCACAATATATGTATGTAAATGTATATAGGAGGAAGGATAGATGATAGATAGATGATAGATAGATAGATAGATAGATAGATAGATGATAGATATCCTATTGCTTTGTGTATTAGCCAGGGTTCTCCAGAGACAGTTGATAGCTTCAGAAGACGCAGGATGAAATGTGTTTGTGTCATCATGAACATGGACCTGTAGTTCATATACTGTATGTTGAGGATTGTGCTAAACTGAGGATAAAAAGAATAAAACTATTAATTTTTGGTGCTTAGAGTATAACCTAATTATGAATAAGTGTTAACATTTCAGTCATTGTTGGTTTTATATTTCATATGGTTCAAATATGAGGTCATTTTTAAATGTGCATTTTGTAGAGTCATTTTAATATGCCATGGTACTTCTTAATATTGGCAACTTTATGCTTGGTATCATTCCTTTTTGTTTGTATTTTTGCTTTTGTTTAGAAGGGTTTTAGTAGTTACTTTTTCATTTGCTTATTTTCATTTTTTTACAATTTGAGTATAGTTGATGCACAATGTTACATTAGTTTCAGGTGTACAACTCAATGATTTGACAAGTTTATACATTATGCTATGTTCACCACAAGTGTAGCTACCATCTCTCCCATTACATCACTATTACAAGATCATTGGCGATATTCCTTATGCTCTGCTTTCTATTCCCTTGATTTGCTCATTCCATAACTGGAGGCCTGTATCTCCCTCTCCCCTTCATCCTTTTTGCCCAGCCCCCAGGCTCCTCCCCTCTGGCAACCAACAGTTCTCTGTATTTATAGTTCTGATTCTACTTCTTGTTTATTCATGTTTTTAAGGATTCCATTTTTGAGTGGAACCATGGTATTTGTCTTTTCTCAGTCTGACTTATTTCACTTAACCTAATACTCTCTAGATCCGTCCATGTTGTCTCAAATGGCATGTGTCATCCTTCTCTATGGCTGTGTAATATTCTGTAGTGTGTGTGTGTGTGTGTACACCACATTTCTTATGCATTTGTCTATTGATGGATACTTAGGTTGCTTTCAGGTCTTGGCTATTGTGAATAGTGCTATAATAAACATAGGGGTACTTACATCTTTTGGGGTTAATGTTTTCATTTTCTCTCAGTAAATACCCAATAGTGGAATTCTTGGATCATATGGGTATTTGTATTTTTAATTCTTTGAGGAAATGCCATACTGTTTTCCACAGTGGCTGTACCAACTTACTTTCCTATTAACAGTGCACGAGGGTTCCTTTTTCTCCACATTTTCACCAACACTTGTTGTTTCTTGTCTTTTTTATTTTAGCCATTCTAAGGTATAAGGTCATATCTCGTTATGGTTTTAATTTGCATTTCCCTGATAATTAGTGATGTCGAGTATCTTTTGTCCAAGTTTTTTTTTATTAGGTTTTTATTTTAATTATAATATAGTTAACATACAGTGAGTAATAATGAACATCTTTTCATATGTCTGTTGCCCATATGTATGTCTTCTTTGGAAAAATATCTCTTCAGATCCTCTGCCAATTTTTCTAAATTGGAGTATTTGTGTGTGTGTGTGTGTGTGTGTGTGTGTGTGTGTGTTGAGTTGTGTAAGTTCTTTATGTTTTAGATATTAACTCCTTATTGGATATATCATGCCCAAATATATTCTCCCATTCAGTAGGTCGTCTTTTTGTTTTTTGGTGGTTTCCTTTGCTATGCAAATTTTTTTATTTTGATGTAGTCTTAATAGTTTATTTTTCTTTCCCTTGCCTCAAGAGACATACCTAGAAAAATGTTGGTATGGCCAATGTTAGAGAAATTGTGACCTGTGTTTTCTTCTAGAATTTTTATGATTTCAGGTCTCATATTAAGGTATTTAATCCGGTTTAAGTTTGTGTGTAGGACGTAAAGAAATGGTTCAGTTTTATTCTTTTACATGTAGCTGTCCAGATTTCCTAGCAAAAATTTACTGAAAAAACTGTCTTTTCCCCATTGTATATCCTTGCTTCCTTTGTCATAGATTAATTGACCATATAATTGTGGGTTTATTTTGGGGCCTATTTTTGCACCACAACCATGCTGTTTTGATTACTACAACTTTGTAATGTATCTTGAAATCTGGAATTGTGATACCTCCAGCTTCATTCTTCTTTCTCAGGATCATTTTAGTTATTCAGGGTCTTCTGTGGTTTCATACAAATTTTAAGGTTACTCTAGTTTTGTGGGAAAAAAAAATGTTGGTATTTTGATAGGGATTACATTGAATATGTAGATTGCTTTGAGGAGTATGGGCATTTTGACAATATTCTTCCAATTAATGAGCATGGAATAGCTTTGTATTTGTCTCTGATTTCTTTCATCATTGTTGTATAGTTTTCAGGGTACAGGTCTTTCACCTCTTTCAGTTTATTCATAGGTATTTTATTATTTTTGGTGCAATTATAAATGGTGGTTTCTTTTGTTGTTTGTTTGTTTGTTTATTTATTTATTGAATTTCTCCTTCTGGGACTTTGTTGTTAATGTAGTTTTTCTTTGAGTAAGACATGGGTCTCTATTTTGTAGCTCCATGTACAGTCAATTACTGGGTTTTATAAAATGCAATAATGTGCTTCTAAATCATTAAAAAACATAGATAAATATAAACATAACTATTCATAAATTATTATTTTAAGTGTATTACATTTACATAGCAATGAATGCTGAAATTGATGAAATGTTATTTTCTGTATTCCGATCTTGCTTTATGGATGAGGCCCCCTGGACAAAGGGGCCTACATTTCTTCATCTGACTGAGAACACATGATTCCTATCTTCATGCAGACCACACAGGATTAAATTACAAAGTAGTTTCAAGATGACTTGAAGAGATGGGTTGCAGAGATCCTGGGACATAAGAATTAGAATTATTGAAGTTAATCCACTTGACTTGAGAAACTTAGAATCAACCTATCCCTTTTTAAAAGAGATTATAAATGGAAGTTTTAATTCTTGAAGCTGCGTGCCTTGTGCCACCTTTTGATCAGCACCATTTCACCTGTTCTGTTAGACGATAATCTCTTTGCCCAGAAGTTTATTGCCCAAGCTTGTGGATATACACATGCATATGTGCGCACACACCTGTTTGGCAAGGCTTTTTTACTCATGTATCATGTAAGTAGATATGCAACCTCACTCTTATTTTAGGTTCACTTTTGAATTACTTTCATTTGGGATTGTGTAACAGGCATTACATTTTTCTGTCATTTATTTTCATAATCATATTACTTGGTACATCCAGCTTAATGGGCTCCATTAATCCCTCAGGGAATAATTAATATCCATAATGTGGCCCCCTCAAATTGAGATTTAGCCTCCAACCTCTAATTCACAATAAACTTCATTCCTTATTTTTGCTTTTCCTGCCTTTCTTTCCCTATTCACATGAGATTGACCAATAACTTGACCTTTCTGAAGATCAGTTTTTTCAACCACTAAAAAAGGGCTTTAATGTTCATAAAAATTTAATGTTCATAAAAATCCTATAGTCATTAAATGGGATGACAGTCTTCCTGTATCTCTGTCATATCTCCTGCTTTTCTTGTCACTATCACTTATTTCCAGGGAGGGCCAGCTACAGGTGTTTGTAGTCTTGTAAAGTGACCTTTACAGTGGGACCAGTACAGACTCACACAAGAGGCTAAGAGCAAATTTAGGGAGTTTGGAGTGTGGAACAGGGGATTAATGGGAAAGAATAGTTGTCAATAATCAAGTCCTATACAAGATAGCAACTAATGGGGAGAGTATTGATTATTTAGTACTACTAAAAATATGGCTCCCAGACTGTAAGATACACCTTAGGTGATTGTTAAACTTTGAGATTTCTTGTTTTCAGACAAGTCACCCTGAATCAAAATCTGGAGTGGGGTGGGGGTGGCTAGACTTGGAAACCAACTTTTTATTTTATTTAATTAATGTGTTTGATAAACTCTGAGAGCGATCCTATGGGACATAGAAATTTGAGAAATCAGTGTCCTAAGATTTATCACTGTGGTACATGTGAAAACAATACAAATATGTGATATTTCAGTGGTTACCTGTCATGAATTTTTACATTAGAAATAATAATTGGATAATCTCCATCTCCAGCCCCCCTCACTTCTCCCACACCCACAAGTGCACTTGGGTAAGATCTGGGGGAAGCCAGAGCTAACGCTGTTCAAGACCTGGGATAGTAGAAAACACAGCCTTGATACAAAAGCAAGTATTCCTTAAACCACTTTGAATCTTTTTGGCAAATAGGCCATTTATTATAAACAAAATAGATAAACCTCAAAACCAAATATATTTTAGAAGACTCAGGCTTCTGATTCTCTGATCCATGGGCATCCAGTGCTACATTATTGACTCTTTTTTCTTTGCATAAGAAACATGCAGCAAAAGTGTCCATAAATTCAACTCAAACCCTTCGGAGTCAGGAGTAAAATCCTTTTGCAAAACCGAAGAGTGAGAGTTTCTTTCTCTTTCTCTCTCTCTTTCTTTCTTTCTTTCTTTCTTTCTTAGATTCTAATATTATACTGAAGCTGAGGGAAAAGTTTCCATTTTCACATTGACTATGTGATTTTTGTAGCTATGTGTTTACATACACATTGTATAAAAATCACATTCTTCCTATGTGGAATCTGATGTACTATATTGTGGGAAAGCAAAAACTGGCAGACTATCATGCTTGGTTCTGTAAAAGGCTGACATCTGATGATATTCCTCACTAAACTCTTGCTTTTCTTTCTTTGCTTTTTTTTTTTCTTCTTTCTGTTTATTCCCCGCCCCCCCTTGATGAAGATAAAGATTTTTTTTTTTTTTTTGGTGACATTTGGATAGAGACGTAAAGCAATGGAGTTGCGGTCTCTGGAAAATAGAATGGTTGCTTGGGTTGTTTGACTCCTTGCCCCTCTATTTTTTTTTTTTTTTTTTAGGTCTCTCTGATTCTGAAGTCTATTTTTTGAGAATTTACTGTGTGTTAGGCCCTGGAGTAAATATTTTATATACATTTCTTTTTATTGCACAACAGTCCAGGGGGGTATGTATACGTGAAAATGGAGAGACTGAATGAATTGCTCAGTTCCCGCACTAGAATAGTGAAAGTAAGCTCATTCATTAATTCATCTCCCAGACATTTATAGAGCACTTATTATATGCCATTATTTTAGATACAGGGGGTATAGTAGTAAACAAAACAGAAACAGTTTCTGTCTTCTTAGAGTCTGTATTCTGGTGGGGAAGAAAAATACTGTTTCAATAAAACAAGATCTATATAATAAAAGGCTGTGGAAAGAGTAACATGATAAAGAGAGGGTGGTAGAGTGGACCTGTTACTTTGGATGTAGTGGTCAACGAAAGCCTTTCTGTGCACCTGACTTGTTGGTGAAGTAAGGGAATAAACAATGAGGACATCTGGAGAGTGACTTAATTAACATGGCATATAATGTCCTGTAGGAGCTGGCCCTGGCACCCTCTGAAGTCCCACACCCTTCCTCAACCTCTAACCCAGCTTGAACATTTCCTGTTCTGCAATGAACTCTGTGCTTCCTATTTTAGGGTTTTCATTCATGTTCTTCCAACTTTCTTCTGTTTGAATATTCCCCACCCAAATTCTTTGGGTTGCAATGGGTGGGTGCGGGGGATGATGTGAGTTTTGCAAGGGTCTACTGCTATTTGTAGGTGTTATGTTCTAGTCAGTACTTGGTTACACATTTATTTTGATCTTTAGTGGAAGAAATGTAATATTTGTTTTTGATGGTTTCTAGAATCAAAGCACTGCCCTGTTATGTCAGACTATGCTTCACTCACTTGTGTGTTTGTGTGTTCTTGTGTTTTTATGTTTGGTCAGGGATGATTTATGAGAAAACAATTTTAAAGTATCAGGACTCTGCCCAATTATGTGTAATTTCTCATAATCCATATGGACAAATTGCTCTCTATCATTTATCATCTATTTATCAATTCATCTATTCATGGGGGGGAAGGGCAGGAGAGGAAAAGAGAGAATCTTAAGCATTCTCTTGAGAGAATCTTAACACTCAGCCTGGAGTCTGACGTGGGGCTCGGTCTCACAACCCTGAGTTAATGACTTGAGCTGAAATCAAGAGTTAGATGCTTAACTCACTGAGCTACCCAGGAGCCCCTCACATTTATTATTTTAAACTTGATTGAATCAGTTAACAATTTACCTCAGATATTTCTCTACCTGAAGTTGTATTTTCACTCCTTTCCTCTGTACTAAATCTCTCTTGGTCTTGTGACTGGTGTCTTGGGAATATCTTTTACAATCTGGCAAGCAGGAAAGAGCACTAAAGTGTAACTCAGGAGACTAGATCTCTGTTTCTTTATTTCTACATTCCTAGATAACTTTGGGAGAGATCCATATGTTTTTGAACCTCACGATCTTCATCTGAATAATGGGATAATAAACCTGATGTTTATTCATATAATTCAAAGTTATTATGATGCTTCACTAGACTCATAATTGTGAAAGATGATTTCATTATTTTGTAGACTTGAGTGCCATTTCTTCCTAACTTTAATTCTTCTCTATAGCTTTATTATTATTGGTATCATTGTTAAAATCATCACTAAAGTAATATGTATATATTAAAAACAAATCCAATATTACCAAAACCTCCACGATGAAAAGTTCCCACTCCACTGAACCCCAGATGTAATCTCATTAATCTAATTTCCTGGATATAACCAATTTTAATCATTTTTATTTTTGTATGTTTATATCAGGGTTTCAGTAATATTTTTCTAAATCTGTCTTGATTAATTCACTTATTCATTCTATTTATATTCTATAATTTTTCCCATATCCCTTTTTCAAAATGCCCCTTTTCTCTCTGTATCAAACACAAAGAAACCAAGTCTGAAGAAACAGACATTTTCTTTCATTTCTAATTTCTAGGTATCCTATCCAGGAACAGCGTTGCTCTGAGGCCAAAAGGCAGCCTGCTGCTCTCAGTAATTTTGGGTTCCCTGAGAGAATGCTTTCATTTGGTTGTTTATCCTAATGTGAGGGGGAAAAAAGGAAAAAAAAACCCATACAGCACATTTTGACAAAATATATCCCCAGATCGTGAGAAATGGGCTGCCCTATTTAATCACAATTGAATGGTTTTGAGTTCTAGTGAGTTTGAGTTGTCTTTGACTTATTTTTTTTTCCTTTATGTACCTTTACTTAACAATATTAACATGCATAATTGGACTTGAACTTTCACAACTGTCAAAATAAATGAGACACAAATTTCATTATCTTTCTTGTTGCCTCTGGGTTTGTTTTACAAACCAATTATTCACAAAATGAGGCATTTCAGTTTTTGCTTTAGAGCTGTGGATAAAGACAGCATAAATCAATGCCTCATTCTCACCTGGAATTGCATAGGAAGAAGGTCCCTCAAGAGGATTAGAATTATTTTTGGGGAAAAATAAGGCATTTCTCACAAGGAGAAATGAAAGCATGGCTTAAGTTATACAAGAAAAGGTTCAGGGGAAATTAATGATCAGTGTGGAGAAAGTAAGATATCCCTGTTTACTGAAGATTACAAAACACAAAGAAATAAATATTTCACCTGGGTGAAGTAAAAAGAAAAAAAAAATACTAGGCATAGAATTTAATTCACAAGAAGAATGGTTAGCAAAAACCGCTCCATCAGATTAAAATAATAAGTTAAGATAAAATATTAATTAAGGGATAAATTAGCTGGTATAAATTTGTCCCTTCAGCTACCTGTTAAAAAACTGCTTTTGTAATAAGGATTTAATTTCTCTAGGATTTTATAAAGAATGCTGATAGAAAATTACAATGTTATACACAAGAGGAGCATATAATATGAAAACGGTGCTCTTACTTGAATAGATTTTATTTTCATTATGCTTTGATACTTGTTATTCAGTTTGAATTTCATGAGAACTTCAGGAAATAGGCAGATATTAGTGTCCATATATTGTAGATGAGTAAAAATAGCTTCACAGACTGAATGACTTGTCTATAATGACTTGTCTATAATGAATCAACAGCTAAGCCTGGACTAGAATCCCTCCCCCACCTTTTTAAAAAAATTTCTAATATTTATGCTATTTTTACAAGAAAGAAATAGAGCTCTAGATGAAGCTAGAAAAACATAGCTTCATATTTTTTTTTCATTCATCATCCTTTATCCTCCTTAAAATTGAAATTTCATTTTCCCAAGAAGTTCTTTATAAATTTTCTCATTATTGTATCTCCCGTAACTGATGAGACGGTTCTGGGTCACCTTATTTTCCTGTGTTGATTATCCAGTTTTGTCTTTTCCTATTCTTTCTTCTTCCTTCTTTCTTCACTGTAGGTTGTAAGCACTACTAAAGCAGGAAAGGGGAAGGCAATATAATTTAGGTATTTAGAGCTTGGGTATATAATTTGCATACAGAAATATATGATTCTAGGATTGTGTCAGGAAAGAATTTTGGTGAGCATAAAAAAACTCGGCACTAAAGATTGAGTACTGTATAATTTTATTGATATGAAATTCAAAAAACTAGCACAAGTTTAGTAACAGAAAGCAGATGAGTGGTTGCCAGGGATTGGGATTTTCAGGAAGAGATTAAATGCAAAAGGACATATGGGAAAATTTTGGATTGATAAAGATAGTCAATATTATGATCATGTTGGGGATTATATAACTGTATGTCAAGGCTCATCAATTGTATGCTTAATGTAGGTATGTTTTATTACATGTGAAGTATTCCTCAATAAACCTGACCTTAAACAAAAATAAAAGTAAAGACACAAAATATGTAAAAATAAATAAAACTTTGGGAGAGGAAAACCATGATGTCTGAAATGGAAAACACGCTGTGGAATATAAACAACAGATTATACCCTGCAAAAGAAAAGATTATTGAACTTAAACAGCAACTAAAACTATCCAAAATAAAACACAAAAAATAAAAGTATAAAGAGTGAACAGAGTTCACTGATACAGTGTGAATTCAAACATTTTAATATGTCAACCTGAGGCCCAAGGAAGATAGAAGAGGGGATGTTTAAAGAAATAATTGCATATGGGGCGCCTGGGTGGCACAGCGGTTAAGCGTCTGCCTTCAGCACAGGGCGTGATCCCGGCATTATGGGATCGAGCCCCACATTAGGCTCCTCCGCTATGAGCCTGCTTCTTCCTCTCCCACTCCCCCTGCTTGTGTTCCCTCTCTCGCTGGCTGTCTCTATCTCTGTCAAATAAATAAATAAAATTTAAAAAGAAAAAGAAAAAGAAATAATTGCATAATGTAACTATGCAAATTTGTGATGAAAGTATAAATTCACAGTTCCAGAAAGCTTAAGGAACCCCAAACACAAGAATCTTGAAGCAAATTCACTGAATCTTGATGAAAACATCACAATAAAATAACATAAAACCAGTAAAGATAAATTTTAAAAGCATCCTCTAAAACAAATGAGAAATAGTTCATAAGCTAGCCAAAATGACATAATCATTACAATTTTCAATTTACCCGAAAGAAACCAGAAAAAGTAGGAAAATGGAGAAAAGAACAGGTAGACAAAAAGAAAACAAAGAACAAAATTGTGGCTTTAAATTCAACTATAACAATGATTACATTAAATGTAAACATTCCAAAAAACCCAATCTAAATGCAGAGATTGTTAGGTTGTAAACAAGACCAAGACTCAATTTTATTCTGTTTACAAGTAACCTACTTAATTTTTTTTTAAAGATTTTATTTATTTATTTATTTGACAGAGAAATAGACAGCAAGAGAGAGGGAACACAAGGGGAGTGTGAGAGGGAGAAGCAGGCTTCCCACCAAGCAGGGAGCCCGATATAGGGCTCAATCCCAGAACCCTGAGATCCTGACCTGAGCCGAAGGCAGATGCTTAACTGCTGAGCCACCCAGGTGCCCCATACAAGTAACCTACTTTAAATATATAAATAGCTTAAAAGTAGGAGGGAAATAATATACTATGCTAACACTAATCAAAAGAAATCTGTAGTAGGTATATCAATCTCAAAAATATCAGAAATGAATATTACCAGGAATAAATAGTACCATATATGAATGATGGATAATATATCATAAGCAAAGGCATTTATACTAGAAAATCAGTGTTGATGAAACATTTGAAAGCTAATTGTTGTAATTCATATTAACAGATTTACAATAAAAACTGCCTGGTTACTTCAATAAATGCAAGAAAAAAAGCTTCTAACAAAATTACAGATGTATTCAATGATAAAAAACACAAAATATTAGCAAACTAGGAATAGAAGGAATGTCCTTAAACTAATAAAAGATGTGAATGAAAAAAAATTATCTACAATCACATGAAATGGTAAACTTCAGATAGTTTTTCTATAAATTTAATATTAGGAGAAAATTTTTCACTCACTGTTTCTATTTGACATCATACTAGAAGATATAGTAAAATCAAGAAAAGAAATAAACATCCAGATTAGAAAAGGGAGGGATAAAGCTATTGCTTGTAGGGCATGACATGGAATCTCTAAAATAAACAAAAACTGCTAGAATTAGTGTGAGTTTAACTAGTTTACAAGATCAATGTAGAAAAGTCTGTTATATTTTGACATACTAGCAACAAATATATATATATAGTTGATATATTTTGAAATAAACATAAAAAGATGTAAAAGGGCTATGCACTGAAAACAACAAAACAACTTAGAGAAATCAGGAAACACCTAAATAGAAATGGATGCTGTTCTCACCAATCAGAAAACTCCAGTGTTAGGTGCTGGGGTGGTTCAGTCAGTTAGAAGGATCTGTCTTCAGCTTAGCTCATGATCCCAGAGTCCCAGGATTGAGTCCTGTATCAGTCTCCCTACTCAGTGGGGAGCCTGCTTCTCCCTCCCCTCTGCCTCCTCCTCCCTGCTCATGCTCTCTCTCTTTCAAATAAATAAAATCTTATATATATATATATATATATATATATATATATATATATATATATATATATATATATATATATATATATAAACACAAAACAAAACTCAGTGTTAAGTTATCCATTCAGGTTGATCTAGAAATTCAATAAACACTAACAAAAATGCCAGTAGGGTTTTTTTGGTTTGGGTTTTGTTTTTTTTTCTTCAAAATTTCCTCCACAGAGATAGTGGAAAATCCAACCAGATATAGAATAAAATTGGGTTCTTACCCTGAGTTATCAAGGAAAGTTTTGAAGTATGAGTCACCATGTTCTTGCAGAAGGGTTGAAAGTAAAGATACTCTGCAGAAACATATACATATAAGAAGTCAAAGCAAACAGCAGTTGAAAATTTTAGTAAAATAAGATGAGTATTGAGGGCAGCCCCCAAACAGATGTCAATGAATATTAAATATTCAGTCTTGTCAGACAGTAAATAAGCCAAAACTCTGGACATCTAAGCACTGTGATTTGAACCAGATTTAATTTTAAGGTATATGTCAGCTAGAAATTTCTTAGAGAACTCTTATCAAATTTGAGGTGATTGATTTCAGAAATAAAATAATGTAAGTTGCATCCTTGATAACTAAGCTTGCCTGACATCACAAAGTTGTAACTAGTTCAAATTCAAATGTATATTTTCGTTATAATTGGGGATGATTCCATACTTGCCATTTACTTAGGGTGTTTAGAAATACCACCTTAATGAAGTAATCAAATAACTTTCTGGTGTGCCAGAAAGCCACTTTGAAGAGATATGCTATGGACTCTACTTACTGGGTTTAGCATAGTTGATTCCCATTATCTTAAAAATTATTTTGTCAATTAAACAATTCATATATGCTCATTACTTTAATAGTGTAAAATCCCATAATCCTAATGCTAACCTAGGGACGTAGGGTTAAGTCAAGGTTTCTTAGGCATGATATCTAAGCACAACCCAGAAAGAGAAAATAAATTGGGCTTCATCAAAATTAAAAACTTTTTCATTAAAGACCTATTAAGATGAAAAGACAAACTATACACTGGGACGCATTATCTACATATCACATATCTGGCAAAATTCTTATGTCTAGAATACGTAAAGAAGTTAGAAAACCCAACACTAAAAAAAAAAAACAAAAAAAAAAACCTGATGGTAAATGGACAAAAGACACGAATGGTCATTTCAGCAAAGGAAACATATTGGAAAAGCAACCTATGCATTATTGGAGTCCTAGCAGAACTAGGAGAAGAGAGAAAAAACTTATTTAAAGAAATCATGACTGAGGGGCGCCTAGGTGGCTCAGTCGTTGGGTGTCTGCCTTCGGCTCAGGGCGTGATCCCAGCGTTCTGGGATCGAGCCCCACATCAGGCTCCTCCGCTGGGAGCCTGCTTCTTCCTCTCCCACTCCCCCTGCTTGTGTTCCCTCTCTCACTGGCTGTCTCTATCTCTGTCAAATGAATAAATAAAATCTTTAAAAAAAAAAAAGAAATCATGACTAAGAACTTCCCAAATATGGGGAGAGATTTGGACATCCAAGTTCATGAAGCTCATAACTCCCCAAATAAAGTCATCTTAAAGAGATCTTTTTCAAGACATAACAAAACTGTATAAAAGCAAAGACAACTTTTTAAATTGCAAAAAAGGAAATCTTCATATATAAGGGAACCACTACAAGGCTATCAGTGGATTTCTCTGCATAAAGCTTACAGGCAAAGGGAGCATGGGGTGATATATCAAAGTGCTTAAAAAAAAATTGGTATACCAAGAATACTTTACTCAGCAAAGTTATTCTTCACAAATGAAGGTAAGAATGGGCTCTATGAGAGACTGGACAGACTGTCCAATTAGCTCCAGGCCAGAAGTGAGTCCTGCCCCCCACCCCTCTCACCCTTCCTTCCACCCTGCTTTACCCTCTCATGGTGTGAGTGCCAGAAATTGTCTCCTTCGTCAGTCACAGTGTGCCTCACCCTGCTGTAAATGTGCACATTCAGCTTGCAGCCAGGTTTTTAATGTAAATACCTTGTGTTCCCAACAACGCAGTTTCTGTTATTCCTATGCAATGTTACTCAGTTTTGTTTTTTCCATTTTTTTCCCCCTTCTCTTCCTCCTCCTCCTTTCCCTTCCCCTCCTCCATTGTAAAAAGAGAATCAACCCACTGTTCAATAATGAGGAAGGGTTTTAAGCACACAGGGCCTCCAGGAGTTGCTACATGGGACCAAACTGTCACTCCTCCTCTGGGCATTAGATCTGTGCTGAGATCCATTTTGATGGTTGTTTTTTAACCTGAACTCATTGCATTTTTAAGACAGTTAAACATACAAGATAAGTAGAACACTTGAACACACAGAAGGGAGAAAAGTGCCTAGTGTATGTTCTGCAATAGTGGCCTGACTCTGGTCCACAAGTGGTCCATTTCCCCCTCAGGAATGTGAGACCAGGTGGAAACAACCACAGTCCATTCTGCATGGTCACAACAGTGTCCCTGTGATTCATTCTGTCTTGGGTCATTCCACATCCTCTAGCATTTGTGCTTGTACTTCTGCTTACACAGGTGCAGGGCTGTGGGCTGTGGCTACCACCCATGGACCTCTCAGAGGGACCCAGCCTTCCCTTGGGTCAGCGTGGTCACTCTGGTTTGCTCTGGGCTGTCTGGGGTCTCACCAGCAAGAGGGTAGGAGGGCCGGTGCACCCTAGGAGCCCCCGTCTGCATGAGCTTTCACTCCCTCAGTCTGCAAGGGTTTATCATTTTGATAAACATTGAAGAAGTTGGAGTTATTAAACTGTATCTTAGGGAAATCTTCAGGATTGGTTTATTTAGTGTGATGGAACCTCTTACTGCTTTCAATACACGATTAGTAATCAACTGGTTTGTATACTTGTTTTCAGTTTTCATTTCAACAAACAAGCACCATAATTAAAGCTACTAAAATAAAATCTCTTAACTATTAAAAAAAAAGTAAACTCACATGATCATCTCAAGAGATGCAAAAAATTGGCAAAATTTAACACCCTTTCATCATAAAAATGTTTAACAAGCTAGGTTTAGAAGGAATGTACCTCAACATAATAGAGGCCGTATGTGAAAAACCCACAACTAATACACTCAGTGGTGAAAAGCTGAAAGGTTTTCCTCTCAGATCAGAAATAAAACAAGGATGCCCACTTTTATCACCTGTATTAACTGTAGGAAATGCTACCCAGAGCAAGTAGGGAAGAAAAAGAAAAAACATCCAAGTTGTAAAGAAGGAAGTAAAATTTTCTGTTTTTAGATGATACGATCTACATAGGAAACTCTAGCAACTCCATAAAAGAACCCATTAAAGCTAGTAAATTCAGTGAAGTTCCAGGATACAGAATTAACCTATAGAAACCAGTTGCATTTCTATACATTATCAATGAACTATGTGAAAAAGAAATTAAGAAAACAATCCCATTTACAATAGCATTAAATATAAATACTTAACAAATTTAACCAAGGAGGTGAGATATCTACATACTGAAACTATAAAACACTGATGAAAAAGATTGAAGAAGACATATGAATGGAAAAATATTCTGTGTTCATGGATTGGAAGAACTTTTATTAAAAAGTCCATTCTACACAAAACTATCTAGAGTCAATACAATTTCTATAAAAATTCCAGTGGCAATTTTCATACTCATAGAAAAAAACAAACTTGAATAACAAAATAATCTAAATGGGTAATCTTAAGAAAAAAGAACACAGCAGGAGACCTCATACTTCCTGACATCAAATTATATTATAAAGCTATCATAATAAAAACCATATGGTATTGGTATAGAAACAGGCACATAGATCAATAGAACAGAATAGAGAACTCATAAGTAAGCCCACACATACATGGTCAATTAATTTTCAACAAAGGAGCCAAGAATATACACTGTGGGAAAAAATGGTCTCTTCAATAAATGGTGTTGTGAAACTAGATATCCATCTTTCAAATTCAAAGAAATGGAACTGGACACTTACGTTGCACATATACAACAATCACCTCAAGATATATTGAAGACTTAAATTTAAGACCTGAAACTATAAAACTTTTTGAAGAAAACGTAGGACAGGAGCATACTGACATTGGTCTTGGCAAAAATTTTTAAATTTGCAACCCAAACAAAGGCAGCAAAACCAAAACTAAGTGAGACCATATCAAACTAAAAATCTGTGCATCAGAAGAAACCATCAACAAAATAAAGAAACTTACCAAATTGGAAAATATTTGCAAACTATGTATCTGATAAAGTGTTAGCATCCAAAATATTTAAAGAACTTATATTACTCAATAACCAAAAGGCGAAAAATGCAACTGAAAAATGGGTTTTTCATGAAATACTGAATAGAAATTTCTTAAAAGAAGACCTACAAATGGCCAGCAGCTACATGAAATGGGGCTCAGCATCACTAATCATCAGGAAAATGCAAATCAGAATCACAGATGTCATCTCATACCTGCTGGGATACCTGTTATCAAAATGTTTAGAGATAACAAATGTTGGTGAGGATGTAGAGAAAAGGGAACCCTACTATACTGTTGGAGGGGATATGAACTGATACAACTGTTATGGAAAACATCATGGAATTTTCTCAAAAAAAAAAAATAGAATTACTGTATGATCCAGCAGTACTACTTCTGGATATACAAAGGAAGTCAAGATCTCTGTAATATCTGCACTCATGCTTATTGCAGTATTATTCACAATAGTGAAAGTACAGAAATAATCTAAGTGTCCATCAGTGGATGAATAGATAAAATGTAAACACACACAGACCCCAGGTATATTATTTATTTGCTTAAAGAAGGAGGTATTACCACTTGTGACAATATGGATGAATCTAGGGGACATTATGCTAAGTAAAATAGGAAAGAAAAAGACAAATACTTTATCTTTTGTTATGTGTAATCTTAAAAGTCTCATAACAGAGAGTTGATTGGTAGTACCAGGGGTTTGGGGGGATGGTAGGTGGAGGGAATGAAAAGGTATTCAAAGGGTACAAAGTTGCAGTTTGTACAGGATGAATAACTCTATAGATCTAATATACATCCCCATATGTTGACTATACTTAAGACTATTTTGAACACTGGAAATATGCTAAGAAACTAGATATGTACACAAAATGATATCTATGTGAGAAGATAATTAGCTTGACTACATTAATGATATCCATATACATCGTGAAATGATTAACACATTGTACAAGTTAAATATATGCAATTTTTGTTAAAATATATAAATATAGCAAAAAATTTTAAAAGTGGAGATGCGGATGGCAAATAAACATGTGAAGATATATTTTAAAACATTAGCCATTAGGGAAATGCAAATTAAAGCCACATGAGATAATCACTGGATTTTTTATACATTGCTTTTAGATATATAAAACTATAGCTACTGTTGAAAATAGCTTAGCAGCTTTATGTAACACTGAACATACATTTACTGTATAATCCAGAAATTATGCTCCTTGGCATTCATCCAAGATAAATAAAAATTCATTTGGATACAAACAAAAAAGAATGATTGTTCATGCCTTGTGATTACCACACACAAACCTGTATGTGATTGTTTAAATCAGCTTTATTTGTAATAACAAAGTCTGTAGACAACATAAATGTCCTTTGAGAGGTGAATAAATACTAGAATATCTATGCAATGAAATACTACTCAACAATAAAAATTATTATCGATACATGTAAAAACCTGCATGGATCTCAAAAACATGTCTAATGAAAACTCTGTCTCAAAATGTTTCGTATCGTATGATGATATCTCTATAACATTCAGGAATGACATCTATACAGATGGAGAAGAGATTTGTACTTGACAGTAAACAAGGCAGGAGTGGAGGGACAGGGAGTGCTAGTATGTAGCAAGCAGTCCTCTGTGATGTTGGAGCAATTCTGTATCTTGATTATGGTTATATACGTGGATCTATTCGTGGCATAAAGTTGCATAGAGCTGCGCATGCACACATGTAAAAAAGCGCATTTCAAAAATAGTAAAAATTGGACTAGATCGTAGTTTAGTTAACAATGATGTGTCGATATCAATTTCCTGTTTTTGATATTGTATTAATGTTATATAAGATTTCACCCTTGAGAAAATCTAGGAAGCATTACAATTTTTGCAGATCCCTGGTTTATAATTACTTAAAAATAAAATGTTAGAAGGAAACTTTCATCATAACATTAATGTTTAAGATTTTTATAATACAAAATTTTACCACCTTACTACACCTGGTTTAATTTTTATATCACTTCCAGGCAATGTGCATGTGTTTATAATCTCATAGTTGATTATAAAATGGTTCAGTGTTTTATCTTCTCATTGTATTTTATTTTTAACATTTACTCAAAGGGTAATTTAATATTTATGAATTTGATATTCATGGAAACCTAATATGCAATTACATTTATATATCATAAAAATAAATTTGGAAAATTATTGGACCTTTTGCTATTTGCAATTGATCAATACTTTGAAAAGACACCTTAGCTATATTTTAATACATGTCCTCTTTTTTAAAATTAGTAGACTTTATTTTTTAGAGTAGTTTTAGGTTTACGGAAAAATTAAGCAGAAACTAGAGTTCCCAATAAACCCTGGCCCCTCCCATTTTTCCCTATTACTAACATCTAGTATTAGTTTCATACATTTGTAAAAAATAATGAACCTATATTGATGTTATTATGAAATGTTCATAGTTTATATTGGGTTCATTTTGTGTTGTACAGTTGTATGGGTTTTGAGAAATGCATTACAGTATATTACAGAGCTGTTAACTGACCTAAATATGTTCCGTGCTCAACCTATTCATCTCTCCCTCCCCTTCCCTAAACTCTGGCAAACTCTTATCTTTTTACTGTCTCAAGAGTTTTGCCTTTTCTGAAACATCATATAGTTGAAATCACAGAGCATGCACTCTTCTCACAGCCTTGCTAGTTCATTTCTTTATATTACTGAATAATATTTTTTGCATAGATGTACCATAGTTTATCCATTCACCTATTGAAGGGCATCTTGGTTGCTTCCAAGTTTTGACAATTATGAATAAACCTGCTATAAACATTAGTGTGCAGGTTTTTGTGTGGACATAAATGTTCAATTCATTTGGTTATATAAGTATCATGGAGTGTGATTGCTGGATTATAGGGTAATACTGTTTAGCTGTTTAGCTTTGTCTTCTAACCTGTACCATTTGCAGTACCACCCACAACTAATGAAAACCCCCTTGTTCCCTCTCTTGGCTACATATGGTGTTGTTCATGTTTGCATTTTAGCCCATCCTAATAGGTGTGTTACAGCATCTTGTTGTTTTAATATCACATATGATGCTGAGAACGTTTCAGTATGCTTATTTACCATCTATGTGTTTTCTTTGATTCATCTGTTCAGATCTTGTGTCCATTTTTAAATTGGGTTGTTTGCTTTCTTATTGTTAGGTTGTAAAAGTTCTTTGTATATTTTGGATGGAAGTCCTTTATCAGAATCTGTGGTTTGTCTTTTTATTCTCTTAACAGTGTCTTCTGCAGACACAAGATTTAAGTTTTAATGAAGTCCATCTTTTTTTTTCTTCCATAGATTGTGTTTTTGTGTTCTTTCTTTTTAATTCAGTCATCCCTTAGGAAAAATTTTTAGGAATGATATTACCAGATAAAGGTTTTGGAATACTAAATAAGACCAGTTAAGTTGATAAGGATTCTTCCCATAGATTTTAGATTTTAATGGGTGTCATGTGAAGAGAGAAAGAACTGCATTATTTTCTCTATTAAAAAAAAGTGAAACTGAGGAAATCTAAGTGAATTGCCGAAGGATGAGGGCATTCAGTGGCAGAGCCAGGTCCAGAACAACTATCTTCATGTCCTGAGATTGTCACAGTAACTCAGGAGAAATAAGTAAATATTTTATTGTTTGCTCATTTTATTTCACTTAAAAGTGATTATTTCTAAATTTTATAGTATTTCTGAATTTGATTACACAGTTTTTGAGGGAGGATATCAAGGAAGGAGAAAGGAGACATTTATTCACCATTTTTGAGAATGACATTGTATAATGATAAAACAATAAAAAATGAAAGTAATAAAATGGCTAGTATGCATTGAGTACTTCAGCTTAAAATAGGCACAAGAGTAGTGTGAATTAATTTAATTCTTATATAATCTTGAAATAATTTACTACAATAATTTTCAATTTTCAAGTGAATAACTGAGTTTTAGAAAAGTCAAGGAGCTAGTAAGATCAATATCATACAGTTATTTTCAAATTGGACATTCAGAACAGGATGCTCTTATCCTTAACCGCCATATTTCTATGTCTTCCTATTGATACAAAATAGGGCAAATAGCTATAGGATACTCTGGGATTATCAGTAACAGATTCTGGGTGGTGGGTTTCAAATTTTATTCATTTTCACAAAATAAGTGGATGATTTGGGTAAAATCTTGAGAACAATATATTCTTGAATTTCTCCAACAAATCTGTGGTTCTATGGCATGGGTCAGTAGTTAAAAATGCATATTTTTATTGAAGAGCATGGTATTCTGTAGGTTTTAATGGACCCCACCTTATGTCTCAAATATGTATGGAAATGGGTGCTCAGCCTGAATCAGCTGTGGATCAATATGTGACCCAGTGTGTCTGATAATAATAATTTTTATTATGTTAATGATTTATTATTTTAATGATTTATAGGCAAATCTGTCTTTCCTTATCAAAAATGGTTTTGTTAATATTATTGTGCTAACATGCTGTCTATTAGAGTGCCAGTTATTCAGGGGACAGGTTTTGAAAAAGTATTATATTCTCTTCAGTCTCTTCCAGATAGCTTCATAATTGGTATATTGTTTTTGCAGGTATTGTAAAGAAAACTTCAGGATGCAAGCCAACAAAACGTCAAAGAAGGTAATAAAAGTGGGCTTTTTCTCTGAATATTCATTATGTAAAAACAAACCTATATCAACTGCAGGTATGGTAGACTATGAGTCAAGCATATTGTGCATGTATAAACTGCATGTCAATTACTTGGGATAAAACTAGATCATTTTACTTTTTGAGAGGTGGGGGAGTTCTTCAGAAATTAATTTGGTAATAGCCACAGATCAAATGTTCTTTTAATTTCATTTCCAGAAAATTCATATAATTAAATTCTCCTGCATTTTTATACTATCTCATGGTTTTGAAATTGTTTGACAGTCATTCTGGGAAGAAAGTCTGACAGGTACTATTACCCTGAGAATCATGTTAAGTAAGATGAGGTTTGGAGAAGTGGTTTATTATAATGTCATTCAGCTCTTCAATGGACAGTGAATTCAGCCTTCTGACTCCCAATCTGATCTTCTATATTTTATTCTGGTACCACAGAGTATTCTGGACACAGGATCCCTGATATAGTTGCAGATTAAAAATGTTCCACTTCTTTAGAGTATCATTTCTAACACACAAATCTTTAAGAATTCAAAAGATTTGTCTTGTATGATTTTTTTAAATTTTAAAAACTCTTTTTGTATTTGGCCCCAATATACTTTGTGTTCATGAAAGGAAGCAAGGATGGTTTTCACTGGAAAATTCTTAATTTAGAACTGGAGATAGACCAGAGAGGCCATGAAATTCAGCAACCCATCCCAGCTAAAAATATTTTCTCCACCCTTCCTGGAAAATGCATTTTCTGATTTTGACACAAATTTTCTAAAAATGAGGGGATATATTTTCATTTTTGAAATTTCTGAGTTTAAGGCATCTTATTAAAGGGAGTCAGTATTTGTTTCCCTCCACTTGTAATGGGTCTCAAGTTTCCCATGTGCATGTTGTGTGGCAGAATAGTTTATTTAATTGGTCTAATATTTCACATTGACTCGGTAGTCGTCCCATGAACCTTCAGCTATTGATACTGCCATCTACTGCCATCGTATTCCTGCTACATTGATTGATTGATTGATTAACTAAAGTTGCATTGATCCTCTACCATATGAAAAGTGTCCAGATTTCTCATCAGGCTGGTCATTTTCAGTTTTCACTAAACTTAAAATTCTTCAAGATGCCTCAAAATGTAACTATTATCAAAAGTTCTAATAGCCAAGAAGTAGTTGTGATACTTATGGTGGGGAGAGATAAAACTTATTTAGGGAAACCATTTGGGGGAATGATTGTTAAGGGATTCATATTTTAGCCTGTTCTTAGTTCTGTTTTGTACAGTAGAAGGAAATGGTAAAATTGTGACAGAGATGTAGAATAAACGTAGGGAGAGTGAAACTCTCTTCTTTCTCAAATAGAATTATTAAATAGAAGGTTTTAATCAGTAATGGAATTTATTGTACTGAGAAGGGACAAATTTCATGGTTAGTTAATAGCAATAAATTGAGATATTGTATTTAGGAAAAATTATACAGTTCATTAAACTTTTGTGGGGAAACAGACGCAATTACACTGCAGGATTAATTGCTTACTTAGGGACACAAGAGCCCAGCAGGAGTCCAGCCAAATATAACTGAGGAACAAACTCACATTGAATTGTCTGTGCCCTCCTTCTGCATCTCTAAGTGGCTTTCTGTCCCTGATGATGATATAAAGACTAAAATTATAAAAAATGTGACAAACCATAATTACACAACCTGGAGACCAGGTAGCTTCACTTTTGGTTAAAGTTCAGGGTGGAAAGTGGGCATGTCTAATCAGTATGTAAAGATGAGATCACAAGGAGAAAATTTTGGATTATGAAGAAAAGAGCTCTATTGAGCACATAGACTAGTGACCCTCTAGAGTGTCGAAGATCTGTTGAAACCCCTGCCGACATTAATACATAAAACAGTAGTTCAGCCTGATGCCATTGCTGAATGGAAGGAAGTTCATGAGGGAGCAATTGTTTTAATGGGAGGATCTGTGGCTGGAAAAGGGACCATTACAGGTGATGTTTTTAGGGCCGTTTTGTGTTAGAAAATCATTCTTTGAGTTTAGATACTGATATATAGCATCTGACTGTGCTGTAATTTAGTTGAAAAAATAGATTGAGGACACCAATCATTATCCCTACTCATGAAAGGAGGATTTGGAATATATTCTTACCAATTTTTCTGATTATAAGCAGGATCAGTGATTTATTATGAAAATATGGAAAATGCAGAAGAAAAATATAGAAAATGTGCTATACATATGTAACTGAACAAATCCCCAATAATGCTTTTTTTTTTTTTTCTGGAGACGTTTTCATTGTTTTTTTCCAGTGTATATATTTTTTATCTAGAGCATATTTTATAAGATTGGTGTTCCTTAGTGTCTACTCTTTCATAAACTGGTTTCCCACTTAACATTCCCACTTCACACAGTTTTTTGTGTTATTTAATATTACTCTAGATCTTGATATTTAAGGGCTGTAGTCATCATTTCCATGGACTGTTATTTATTTTTCCAGTACCCTCTTAGTCAGGTTTTTTTTTCCTCTGTTATAAGCATTTTATGTTCATAAATATTTATTATATTTGTAATTTTTTTCAGGATAAATTCCAATTTATCAAAATATTAGGATAAATGGCATAAGTTTTTAGGCTTTTGATATATATATTACCAAAGGCCTATTTCCATGCCTCATAGCCAAGACTAGATACTAATATTAAAAAAATAAAATAAACCATTTGGAAATTTTATAACATAAAATGATATTTGAGGCTATAATAATCTGTCCCTTTACTAGAGCAACGAAATATCACTGATATTAAGATTTCTCTGATGCCTGATACTAGCAGTTAATGTCCTGGAGCAGGCACTGGAAATTTGGTTTCAGCTGAAGGCTCTGACACTGGCTTGTACACATCTCGGCCAACTTTCTTTACCCCTATCCCTTAGTTTTCTTCTTTCTTTTCTTTTTTTTTTTTTTTAAACATGAAAACCTTGTGTGTGTTTTTTTTTTATTTAAATTCAATTAATTAACATATAATGTATTATTTGTTTCAGGGGTACAGGTCTGTCATTCATCAGTCTTATATAATACCCAGTGCTCATTACAATACATACCCTCCCCAATGTCCCTTAGTTTTCTCATCTGGAAAATGGAGGAAAGAATAATCCCCACCATTTGTATTTCATCAGAATGCTATGAAAATAAATGAAGTCATCATCCAAATCCTTTCTCAGATTTTATCTACCTGTAAAAGGTCTATAGGAGGTTAAATGCCCTTATTGCATTATTTATGATAAATAGAAGATTCACTTTTTTTGTATTTAAAAAGAAACTATCATGTTACTGAGAACCTGACAAATATCTGCATTTAGAAGTAGTTTGTGATTTAGAGGTATACGTTAAAATTTTTGGTTATAATTAGCTACAAAATCTAACTTATAAATTTGCCCATGATTTAAATGACCATACTTGGGCTATGAGAGTTTAATTTATTTTAGGTCATACATGCAGTAAATTGTCATGTTCTGGCTCAAAGGTATAGATGTTTGACTTTAAAGGTACATAATATTTGCTTTGAAAGTCTTGGAAGAAAGTCCTAATTTTTAATGCAATGTGCTATCACCTCTGAGATGCCCACATTCATTGTTAATTCCAGGTTAACTTCTAGCATCTGTCTGGATCCTCCTATTAATTTTATATGTATCCAGTAATGCAAATGGTATTGATAGGAGCCTAAACAAAATATAAATTGTTGAGTAAAGCAATTGATAAAAAACAAAATTACAATTTCCTTCAAAATATATAACGAAACCAAATATGACTGGTTTTTAATTTATCACTGCATTAGAATGGTTTCATTTGTTTAGTTGAACTTCAAAGTTTTGAAGGGTCTTCGGATGTCTCTCTCATTCTTTTATTTTCTAACATGCATACTGAGACAAAAAAGGCAGTGAAGGAAACCACAGCTAGCTCTAGTCTTTAGGTTACTGATATATAGTCCAGTGTATTTCAAGCACAAGATTTTGCTCCTTGACAAATCTGATTAATTTTTATTCCAAGGGAATGCATATGAGTATTTCACTCATTGTAGTTCACAATACAAGAAAATTGTAAATAACATAATTTGTCCTAACTAGGAGATTTGCTCAAGAAAGTTGACTTCTGAAGAAATAATTTTAAGGGTGTCACCAAGTTGGCGACATAGTAGGATACTGAATTTTTATACACTAACAATGAACCATCTAAAAAAAAATAATAATCCCTCTAGTAATACCTTACAGAATACTTAGGAACAGATTTAATCTAAGAAGTGAAAGATTTATACACTGAAAACTAGAAAATTGATGAAAGAAGTTGAAGACTTACCTAGAAAAATGTTGCTATGACCAATGTCAAAGAAATAACTATCCATGTTCTCTTCTAGGAGTTTTATGATTTCAGGTCTCACAGTTAGGTCTGTAATCCGTTTTGAGTTTATTTGGGTATAAGAAAGTGGTCTCATTTCATTCTTTTGCATGTAGCTGTCTAGTTTCCCCAGAACCATTTATTTAAGAAACTGTCTTGTCTCCTTTGTCATAGATTAATTGACCATGTAAGTGTGGGTTCTGGGCTCTCTTATCTTTCTGTTGATCTGTATGTCTATTTTTGTGACAGTTCCATATTGTTTAGGTTACTAGAGCTTTGTAGTGTATCTTGAAATCTGGGACTGTGATTGCTCTAGTTTTGTTCTTCTTCAGTCTGCTTTGACTATTCAGGGTCTTTTGTGATTCCACACACATTTTAGTATTATTTGTTTCAGTTTTGTAAAAAAATGTTGGTATTTGAATAGGGATTACATTGTATCTATAGGTTCCTTTGGGTAGAATGGACATTTTAACAATATTAATTATTCTAACCCATGAGCATGGTCTGTCTTCCCATTTGTATCATCTTCGATTTCTTTCATCATTGTTTTATAGTTTTTAGAGTACAATTTTTTTTTATCTTCTTGGTTAAGTTTATTTCTAGACATTTTATTCTTTTTAGTACAATTATAAATGGAATTGTTTCCCTAATTTCTCCTTCTGCTATTTTGTTATTAGTATATGGAAACACAACAAATATATAGGTATTAATTTTGTATCCTGCAGCTTTACTGAATTCATTTATTCTAATAGATTTTTGGTTGGGGTCTTTAGGGTTTCCTTTTTTTTTTTTATTTCAAATCAATTAACGTATGCATTGTTAGTTTCAGAGGTAAAGTTTAGTGATACGTCAGTTGCGTATAACACCCAGTGCTTATTATAACAAGTACCCTCCTTAATGTCCATCACCCAGTTATCCCATCCCCCCACCCACCTATAGTATCGTGTCATCTGCAAATATTGACAGTTTAATTTCTTCCTTACTAACATGGATGATTTTATTTCTTTTTCTTGTTTGATTGCTGTGGCTAGAACTTCCAGTACTGGGTTGAATAAATGTGACAGTATTAGACATACTTATCTAACTCCTGATATTAGAGGTAAAGCTCTGTTGTTCACCATTGAATATGTTAGCTGTGGGTTTTTCATATATGGCCTTTATATGTTGAAGTTGTTTCCTCTAAACCCACCTTGTTGAGAGTTTTTATCATGAATGAATATGGAATTTTTTCAGATGGTTTTTCTGTACTTAGATGATTATATGGTTTTTATCTTTTGTTGATGTGGTATATCACATCGATTTATAAATGTCGAACCATCCGTGCATCCCTGACATAAATCATGATCATGATTAATTATCCTTTTAATGTATTGTTGAAGGTGATTTGTAATATTTTATGAAGAATTTCAGCATCTGTGTTTATCAAGGATATTAGCCTATAGGTTTTTGGTGTGTGTGTGGGGGGCGGGGTGTCTATTTGGTTTTGGTATCAGGGTAATGCTGGCCTCATAGAACACATTTAGAAGCTTTTCATACTCTTTTTTTATTTTGTAATAGTTTGAAGATATTATTCAGCCATGAAAAAGTATGAGATCCTATCGTTTGCAACAAGATGGATAGACCTAATGGGTATTAGACTAATAGGAATAAGGCAGACAGAGAAAGACAAATACTATATGATTTCACCTTTATGTGAAACCTTAAAAAATAAAACAAATGAATAACAAGTAACAAGCATAACCAAACCTATAAATACAAAGAATAAACTGGTGGTTGCCAGGGGTCGATAGGTAGAGGGATGGGCAAAATGGGTAAAAGGGAGTGGGAGATACAGGTTTCCAGTTACAGAATGAATAAGTCATGGAAATAAAAAGTACTGCATAGAGAATATAATCCATGATATTTTAATAATATTGTATGGTGACAGATGGTAGATACACTTCTGGTGAGCATAGCATAACATATAAACTTGTTAAATCCTTATATTATACATCTGAAACTAATGTAACATTGACATTGTCAACTATACCCAAATAATGATTTAAAAAATGAAGGCACAAATAAATGAAAAAAGTATTCCATGTTTGTGATTTGGAAGAATTATTATTGTTAAAATGTCCATACTACCCAAAGCTATCTACAGATTCAATGCAAATCCTATCAAAATTCCAATGGCATTTTCACAGACATAGTAAAGTATTACTGAAATTTAAACGGATCTACAAATGACCCTGAATAGCCAAAGCAATCTTGAGAAAAAAGAACAAAGGCTTTATACGTCCTGATTTCAAACTATATTACAAAGCTATAGTAATCAAAACGTGATGTTGGCACAAAAACAGACACATAGATCAATAGAATAGAGACCCCAGAAATAAACTAATGCATATATTTGTCCATTAATTCATGAAAAAGAGTGAAGAATATGCAATGGGAAAGGATGTTTTCTTCATTAAATGGTGTTGGATTTTATTTTATAAATGCACTATAGTACTGTAGATGTATTTTCTCTTCTTTATGATTTTCTTCATAACTTTTTTCTTTAGCTTAATGTAAGAATACAATCTATAACACATATAACATACAAAATATGTGTTATTTTGTTATTGGTAAGGCTTCTAGGCTCTTAGTAGTTACATTTTGGGAGACTCAAAAGTTATATACAATTTTTGACTGCACAGGTGTTGGTGCCTCTAAATTCCATGCTGTTCAAGAGTCAGCTTTACTTGGTTATTTGCCTACTGCTGAGGGATGGTTTATTTATATTATTTACAAATAAAAAGATCTTGCTTGCCAATACCATCTCTTGTCTTACAAACATAAGAAGAAACAGTCTTAAAGTAATGGAATATTTCTAGGAACTGAGTTTTTCTACCAGTGATTTTTATATCTATACAACATAGTTAAACTGTATACAATGGAATTAAATTACAGTGTATTAAGACACACAAAATTATTTTATACAACTAAAGAATGATAATTCAAATTGTAAAAATGTCTGTTGCTTCAAGCTAACATTTTTGGAATTCATGGGACATGGTTTGCTTTTTTATCACTTGCTCCACAATTTCTGCCAGTTCTAGTCCATCTATTTTATGCATGAATTCTCAAGATTCCAGCTGAAGCTTCATGGAGTATCTTTTAAAATTTTGCATTCTCGTTATACTTCCAAAGCTTCTGTGCGACATCAATCAACTTCTCACCATTTTTTCCCCCAGCAAGTGGGGGAATAAAATGAGCATCACGTTTCAGAGATTTTCCATGGCAAAACTTGAATCTTTGACTCCATTCTCACAATTGAGAATAGAAACACTGTCCTTTGGCGTAAGGAACTTAAGTTCCTCTTTATTAGAGGATTGTTCACAGAGTACAAGGGTTTGAGGATGACTGATTCTGAGGCAACTATTCCACATGAGCCTGCTGGATTTTCACAACTGTAGCCTTTTCCACCATCAGTTGGGCACGGAGCAGCTTGTAGTCCGTAGCCTCAGTTGAGGTGTGCCCAGTCTGGTCCCTACTCCCTTAATGGCAAACCCTCCTCTGTCTTGACCCTGCAGGTTTTCTCACAACATCTTGCCCATCCCTGAGATCTGACTCCATCCCTTTTCCTAAAACTTAGCTCTGCTTCTTAAGATCATTCTCCACTGTTCTTTGAGATTGTCTGACTGTGATATTCAGGTCAAAAGGGAAGGTAGCCACACAGCATCATGGTTGTAAGTTTAGTGTGACAGGAAGGTAGTCATAATGCTAAACCTTCTGATGATTTTTCTGCACCTCCAATGCCTAAGGTGTTAAATAATAAACTGTGAATTTGAGTGTTATTATGTCACCTTGGTCAATTGGGGCAAATCCAAAGACATAAACTTCACAGGGGAATCCATAGAGTTATCCTTCAAGAGCAGATTCTTAAGTATGAGGTCCCTATGTGTGCTGCTTAATGCATGACTGTATCATAGTCAGAGCTGTTTGCTTTGAAACTTGACTGGCTTGCCTCTTGTTAATGTGCTGGTGCTGGCTGACCCTGTGAGACAGGTATCCTTTCCATCTTGCCCATTACAATTGAGTCAAGCCTTGAGGCCCAATTCATAAGGAAATTGTACACTGTTAACAAACATTTCAATAATAAGAACTATATTGGGTATGTGGCATGCCTTATGTGTGGTCATATATCATTTCTGGCTTTTAAATGATCAAGAAGAATTTTCAGTATATGAGAATTCTTGGCTGGATTTTTTCACACAGACTTAAATTGGATCACTAAACCCAGATCTTAGCTTGATCCCAATATGTATTATTAGCCCTCAAAATGTTAATTTCCTTGATGACCTTTTCCATTTAACACCTTTCTTTTGCCCCACATGGATCTCATCTTCAAGAATAGAGATGATATCTATCTATCTATCTATCTATCTATCTATCTATCTATCTATCTATCTATCATCCATCTATATTTTTTTACATTTGTCTTTAATTTTTTTATATTTCTTGAAATATTCACAATGAATAATTATTTGTACACATAGTAAAGTGCTATAAAACAGTATAGAAATTTAGATGTGATGTGCTTCCTCAACTTTTTAAGAATTCGGTTGAATACTCTATCTGGTCTTTTTCTGGTCAGGATATCTTTCCCCTCATTGGTTTCTTAATTTTTAATTTGTAATTTTGCATAGGTAAGTAGAACCACAAAGTTTCCTTTCTTTCTTTCCTTTCTTCCCTCCCTCTTTAACCTTTATTTCTTACAGTTATTAAACATAGGGTTTGTGTGACAATTTCTAAAGTTGTAGCAAACATACTATGTAGAGAGTAATAGAGCTCAAAACTTGCTTCCTTTATAAATAAATTTTATACTGATATCCTTGCCTGATAATGTTCTCTGATTTAATGCTATTTATCATATTTTTAATATGGAATGTATGAGCATAATCATGCTTCTCAGGAAACAAGAATTGCTTAAGTAAAATAATATACAAATGTTGTATTAGTTTTCAAAATACTTTATTTTTTTGAATGAAAGTGTCAGATTTAAAAAAACACCTCACCTTCTAATGAAAGGAATAATAAAATATTTGTTTTAATGGACTTAGGAGAATCACTCTTTATGGGTATGGTCCACCTATTATTTAATGGGCACAAGAAATTTTGGTGGAAAGTTGGTTTCCCTTTCTGGTTTTATGCTTGGCTCACTTGAGGAATTACTTAAACATCTTTAACATATACTCACACCCCACCCCCTTACCAAGTGTTAAACATTATGTGCCAGGCAAGATGCTTAATTTGTTCAAAAGCATTAACTCTTTTTTCTCTTCTTTCCCCCCAGCTTTAGTGATATAATTGACATATAACATTCTGTAAGGTTAATGTGTACAACATAATGATTGTACATATGTGTATATTGTGAAATGATTATCACAATAAATTTAACACACCCATTGCCTCACATGGTTAGAACTCTTTTTTTGTGAGAACTTTTAACATCCACTGTCTTAACAACTTTCAAATACATGATAGAGTATTGTTAACTACGCTTACCATGTTGTACGTTGCGCTCCCAGAACTTAAAATCACTTTTTTTCAATAAAGAAAAAAAATTGAAAACAGTGAAAGGCACAGTAAAGAATTTTACAATTCACTGAGTTTTGATAAATGTTTATACACATAACCTCTACTCAATCAAGATACAGAAAATATCCATCACCCTGAAAGTTCCCTCAAGCCCTTTTAGTCATTCCCTATGCCACAGGCAAACTGTTCTGATTACTATCACTTTATATTACTTTCTCTTAGTTCGTATAAATGGAATAACGATGCTCATAATATTTCATCAAGAATAATGTTTTCCAAGGCTCACCCTTATTATAGAATTTGTTGCTTGGTTGTTCTTTTTTAGCTGCTATATATTTCATGATATAAATATACTACAGTTTATATAGCAATTCTGTGATTGATATGCATTTCTTTCCAGGTTTTGGCCAGTATTAATAAAGCTATCATAGCATTATTCCACATTTCTTTTTGTGAACATACAGTTTCACTTCTCTTAGGTAAATCCTTAGGAGTGCTAATAAAAGGGCTTAGGGTAGAAATATAATTTTACCTTATAAGAAACCACCCAACTTAAAAAGTCTAATTGTCCCACATCCTCAGTAATATTTGGAATCGTCCTTCTTCTTTAAATTTTAGCCACTGTAGTGGGAATGAAACTGCATTACATTGTGGTTATGAGTAGCATTCCCTGGATGAATACTGATCTTGGATTTGTTATTTAAGTCTGCACCTCATTTTCTTCATCCGCACAATGTCTTTAAAATGTCATGTCTTACAATGTTGTGAGGATTCAATGAGATACGTATGTACAACCATGCCTGATACCTAGTAAGAGCTTAATAAACCATAGACTGAAGAATAACTCTCCAGATTTAGCTATTGCTCTGTGGCCCCTTCCTCTTATTTCCCAGGGTTTAAGGTTTTTTTCCATGCTCAGTCTACCCAGAAGAGTGCTGATCATTTCTGTGCCATTTGTAGCTTGAAAGTATAAGAAATACCTTTTGAAAAGAGCGTGATGTTACACTGTATGCCAGGGCTGCTCCTCTGTTTTATTGTTTATTTGATATTTACTTTTGAAAAT
Source organism: Ursus arctos (assembly GCF_023065955.2). Classification (NCBI taxonomy): domain Eukaryota; kingdom Metazoa; phylum Chordata; class Mammalia; order Carnivora; family Ursidae; genus Ursus; species Ursus arctos. Next base: position 20,332,351 of record NW_026623089.1, read on the forward strand.
TCAGTAGAGTTGAGGCAGCTTACTTGGGCAGCATTCTCAATGTTTTTGTTATGAAGAATCTTTTTTTCACCGAGCAACATTTATTCAAATGTTTCAGAAGATAAGTAGTACAGTGTTTCTATGTTTCCACTGCACTTTAATCTATCCTGTTATTTGCATTCTAAAATATGCCATAGGCTGCATATTTTACTACCTTTGTATTTCATTATCTGTGATCACTGCTTTGGCCATTGTAACATCATAGTTTTTCAAAACCTTTGTTTCAGATTTGGGGGCATTGTGTGTTATGAATTTAGAAATCAAGCTCTTTCTTTTTGAATCGAAACGGAGATGCCAGTGAATCTTTCATTAGAACAAAGCTTTCTCTCCTGCATTGCTATAGTTAGGAATTGAGGGAAGGGGAGGGCAGCTGTTAGTAAGGGAAGGAATTAACAGGGAGGGAAGCAATTGGGGAGGGTAGCAAATAGGAGAGAGGAAAAGTCAAATGATGAAACAAAGCCAGAGGGGTGACACTTGTTAAAGGGGCCAAGGAGATGACAATGGAAGAACTGGAGAACAGGAGAGAAGGATCTTTCTGGTCACTTAAAGTGGGTACAAGCAGAAGGGCAGAGAATAGTTGTTTAGTACATAGAAGAGAGTGGATAACTTTGTAATCATGTGCTGGAATCTCTTTGTCATGATGCTGTACTATTTGGAGCAGAATTCAGCTCAGAGCAGGTCCATCTTGCATCAGAGAGAAATGAAAGAGAGAGACAGTGGTAATAGTGTATGGACCATAATACAGTATTATGATTACAAGTCTGCTCCCAGAGTCACTAGTTCTGCTGTTTTTCCTGCTGTGTGACTTTAAAACAAGTTACCTCTGAGAATCTTGGTTTCCTACTGAATGTTGAGGGTAGTATTAATTTCCACCAACAGGGTTTTTCTGCTAAACAGAGAAGATAATGCATGTAAGTCACTTCGCTTGTGGCTTGGAATGTAGTGACTATGTGATGCATCTCTAATATACGGTTGAGGATGTATTCCACTCTAGGTGCTACACAACACTTTTCATACATTATACTATTTAATTCTCTATTTTATTCTCTGGATAGAAACTGAGCAACTTGTTTGACTCCAAAGTTTAGTCTTGTCACCATATTCCAGTTTGTATCAAATATAAAGCTTTTTTACACATCTTAGAATGATAGTCCTGCCTATTTTATGGATAGCAGCATCTCATCAGTTTAGGTGAGACATTCGTAGCAAAGAAAAAGAACAAGGATAGGAGGGTACTGTGACGTTTGTGTGTATATTCATATATATGTGTGTATGTATATACAGTAATCCTTTCACAGGCCCTCATTCTTTTGTTTCTGATCAATTCTTTACTTTCTGGCATTACAATGTTTTTAGCATTTTGAAATATTTTTAGATGTTTGGGAAAATAATTGCAAGGATAATATAGAGTTGTTTCACACCCTTCATCCAGCTTTCTGTTTTATTAACATTTTACATAGCCATGGTAAATTTATCAAAACTAAGACATCAACATTGGTATCGGACTATTAACTAAGCTACAAATTCTATTCAGATTTCCCCAGTTTTTCCACTGGTGTATTTCTTCTTTTCCATGATCCAAACTAGTATGTCTCATTGTATTTAGTGTGTGTGTCTCCTTATCTGCTCCACTTGGTGACAATTTATTAGTCTTTTCTTGTCTTTTATAGTTTCAATACTGTTGAAGATTAGTGGTCAGGTGTTTTGTAGAGTGTCCCTTGAATTTGGTTTGTCTGATACTTACTCTTGATTAGACATAGGTTATATGGGGGAAGAATACCACAGAAGTGAAGTGCCCTTCTCATTTGTTATATCATATCGGGGAATACATAATATCAGCATGGCTTAATACTGGTGATGTCAGTATTAACTTTTGTCACTTGACTAAGGTTCTCTTAATATGCTCTATTTGTTAGAAGTAAGTTCTAGGTTCTGTGGACACTCAATGAGAAGGGAACTAATCCCCGTATCCTGAAGGTAGAGATACCAAATAACAACCACCACAGAATTTAAGTTTGGAGAAAGATTGCTGTTCTTCCTTTCTCCTGCTTTCCTAAAATTGAAACCTACTGAAGCCTTTTACCCAAAGCGTCTGGTGAATAATCTGGACTACTTGCAGGAAATTTGGCACATGGAAAATATAATGTCAAAGTTTGTTCTGAACAATGAGTTGAAAATACATGCAGTTGGGTGGTGTTTCTGGTATTTGTCAGGTCAATGAAATATTTTACCTGCTACACAGTCTTATCTCTCCTGTTTAAACAAGGTCTATTTTTTTTAATCTTACAAGTGATTTTTCTTTTTCTGTATTTTTTTCTATTTTGTTATATACATATTTCTTTAAAATTTTCTTAGTATAGTTGACACATCATGTTAAACTAATTTCAGCTGTACGACATAGTGATTCAAATTCTTCATACATTATGCTATGTTCACCACAAGTGTAGCTAGCATATGTCACCATGCAGGCTACTACAGTATCATTGACTATATTGCCTATGCCATGCTGGGACTTACTCATTCTATAACTGGAAGCCTGTTTCTCCCACTCCCAATAAGCTCTATTCTTGGTCGCCATCCTAGAGAAGTGTGTTCATGAGAGAAATAACAACATAGAAATAATTCACAGTGCTTTGAAATCTTTCTCTGTTTAAATGAATCAATTTTACTCTAAAGTTGTACTACAATTAGGTTGTCATTACAATATCCCTCTCCCTCTATTGTCCCTTCCCCTTTGCAATTCCCTTTTAGACCTGTCTCTGCATTGACATTTGCTGACTCTGCTCTCCATATAGCCTATGAGTGGGTGTGGATAAGCAGCTTTACCTTCTAAGGCAATGACCTTAGGTATGTGTCTTGTCACAAAGGGCTTTCTAGTAGTTCATTTAAGTGTGGATCTTCTAACTCACCACTGTAGTTTCTGCGCATTAATATAAATATCATGATAGAAAAATGTAATTATAAAAGACTATAATGGTGAACAGTCTTTGAGAAAAAAAAAACCATTTTGGGTTGATATTAAAATTCAGCAGTAGCATAATGTGCTGTCCTCCATAAAGGTGACACTTGATTTCATGTAAAGCCCCACATTTGGGAGTATAATGTTTAAAACACAGGAGAACATAAAAAAAGAAAAAGAAAAAGAAAAAGAAAAAAACCCACAGATCCTATATTATGACAAAATTTCACTAATAGCAAATGAGAGTTAACAGGCTATTGATGTGTTTAATGTTTACCGGTGAGTTGCAAAATAATTTTTTTCATGCACTCTGTTAATTCTGTATTTGCTTTGTTTGGAAGCCAATCCAATAAGTCTTTTGTTTGGCATTATCTGCGTGTGTGTGTGTGTGTGAGAGAGAGAGAGAGAGAGAGACATATAAGGCCTCGGTGAATAGAACTCTACATCTTTGCAGGCTCTAGAATTTTCTTTGTTTAAATTCTTTTTATAAGCTTCTTTATCTTTGTTGCTTACAAGACTGTAAATCTTTTCCTATGTGGGTTTGCAACAAGACTTAGGGGTGGTATCCCTTGAGAGCTTGTTTGGAGGTTCTAGCAGGGGAGCGCAGCTACTCCTATACCCTTGACCGAAGAACAGTCCTCCTCTATCGGGGAAGGTCGTCCTCTTCGACCGAGCGCACAGCTTTGGGAGGGATGCACATGGAGCGGTGAGGGAGGAAGGGGACACCCGCCTAGCCAGCCAGATCAGCCGAATCAACCCTGGCGATCAAAGGGGTGACAGATGTTGCAGCCAGTTCGCCCTCAGATCCATAGGGGTGGTATCCCATTGTACCATCACCTGTTAAATGCCCATCATGCTTGGCTAAGCTTCTAATTATGTGTCTCCATCCAATATTGTGATGGGGAACCTAAAATGACATGGTGTTAGTGACCTCACCTGCTTCAAGGAAGGACTTCTGATCTTTAAATATGTAACAAAAGGTATCATTTTGATAACATTTAGGCATGGAAGCCCCTGAATTTTGAAAAAGATAGTAGACTTTTGAAAGGCTCCGTCTCCAAACATCAATTACATGCTCTGAATCGTTACGAACTTTCATGTGTGAAAGTGAGTATTTTTTAATCTTTGAAGCTTTACTGAAATTGAGGCCATGAATTGGATTCTGATTCATAAAATGAAAGTTCAAAAACTCTTTCAATAAATGCAATAAAGTGGTATAATTAAATAGCTCAGCAGCTTTGTGTTTTTCCTTTTTTCCCTTGCATGGCTTCTCTTAGCTCGAGAGTGGCTGCTCTATTTCATAGGCAGTACACTTTTGAGAAGCAGTATGTAGTAGAGGTTAACAGTGGAAACTCTTGAGTTAGGTGGCATCAGTTCAAATTTTGTTTCTGTAGCTACTTAGCTGTGTAACTTGGGATAAGCCCTTAAGCTCCCTGTACATAAGGGTCTTTAACTGTAAAGGAGGGATAATGAGGGTTGTTATCAGTGTTCAATGAGTTAGTATCAGTAAGTCTTAGAACAGGACCTGGCACAAAGTGCTGTTTACATATGAATATTATTATAGAAGTGTTTGCCGGTAGTAGTTTCCTGCCACAACAATATGTAGTGGATTTGATGCTTTGTCTGCCTGGCATCCCTTCCTTCATCTATTGGGTGTTTGTTCAATTTGGAGGCCAATCTAATAAAAGCCTCTTATCTGATATAATGAGTTTGTAAAATTACATCTAAAGAACAGCTCTCCTCTGGTCAGTGTCTTGGATAGACTGTCCAGGTACACTGCCCTCCCCCAGCCATGAGAGTTGTCACACTTTAAATGAAGTCATACTTTTAGTCACACTTGAAATAAAGCAATACATCAGGTCCCTGCATTTTAGGAATATAACCCGTAACTACTCTCATTTACCTGATTCAGTCATTAGATTTAAAATTCTGTGCCATGGTAGCTACGTTAAAGTTCAAACCATCTTGAAATGTGACAAACTTCAAGTTGTCAATAGTTCTGGTACTAAAATTGTGGTGATTTCTTAGGTTTATGTAACCTGTTTAGTATTGAATCCCTCTTCCATGCATACCTTCCTAAGAAGAGTGTGATTATCATTTACCCTTTACATCGACAACCTGTGACAGCAGATTTTTAAAGAGCTTTATGTAAACTATATTATAATTTTTCTAAGCATTTAAAGAAGGATAACAAGAGTATACATTCATGTACTAATTCTGTTCAGAAAAAAAAAAAAAAGCCAGAAAAGCTGATGGTAGTCATTAGGTTTTAATTGAATGGAAAAGTTTCTTATACAGTTGACCCTTGAACAACACTGGGATTAGGGATACTGACACCCACAGAGTCAAACATCCATGAATAACTTTCGACTCCCCCAAAACTTAACTACTAATAGCCTACTGTTGACCAGAAGCCTTCCCAATAACATAAACAGTTGATTAACATATATTTATATGTTATATGTATTATATACTGTTATTATAATCTAAAGAAAAGAAAATTGTAAACGAAAATATATTTATAGTATTGTAGTATATTTATTGAAAAAAAATCCAGGTATATGTGGACCTATACAGTTCAAACCTGTGTTTATCAAGAGTCAACTGTAATATCAATTATAGTACGAAAACAAATGACTAATGGGTATTCAGTTTAAATAGTTATGTATTTCTAAATTGCCAAAAAAAAAAAAAAACTTTGTACATTTGAAAAACAAAACAAAACAAAACAAAACCATCTGAGGTTTCCTGACTATCCTAGGAAATTGAATCTTGGGTAGGTTGATAAGGAAATAGTCACAATTGATGCATTTCGAGGGTAATGTCCCAAAGCGTCTATCTTGTTGTTGCTGTTACCTGTATTCCTAAAGCTGTCCTATCTCTGTCTTATTCTTTCTTCGGGCCCCCCAGTACTCCCTCTACACATATAAGTCTCCTAAACGGCAGCTTAGGAACATCTGCTGTTACTTAAGCATGCTGCCTAAAAGACTCAAAATCTACCTTCCAAAGAAGATCCTTGTAAAAGAGGGATTTAAGACCATTCAAGACCAATCCTATATAAATGTAAAAAAACCACCACAATTTTTAGTACCAGAACTGTTGCTAACTTGCATGAAGTTTGTTAATCAGGTTTTAAAATGGTTGAATTTCAACATAGATACTGTAGCACAGAATATTTTATTTAATGATTAAATCAGGCAAGTGATAATTATCTGAATGGGACTTCTCACCATATATTATATCTCCTTGAGGTGAATATTTTGTTATTTTTCAAAAGACGGTACTCTAAGGATATGTGCGATACATAGGCACAATAGGAATCTGCTTGGATTGTTTGTAGGATATGTACCTAAACCCTAACATATTATCAATTATTCCAGTTTCATTTTTCCTCCCCTTTGAATTAACTCATTTCACCCCTCAATCTTCCACACTTAATTTTTTTTTACTCGAGTTCAATGAGCCTAGTATACAGATATTGTTTCTCTAGTAACTGTAAGCAGAAGGGAATGAAGGCAGTGATGAGTGAAGATTTTCACTATATTATCTATGACAATCTCACTGAAGAGAGGGTCAGTCTTTGATACTGTGAAAAAAAATACACGTGTGTGTGTATGATTTATGTAACATTTAGCATATTATGCACTCAGGTAGCCTTTGCCAAATGCTTCATGTGTGGTAACCGCTCTGTTTGGTTCAGTGATACAAATGTAAATGATACAATCCCTGCCATCTAGGAACTTTTAATCTCTTGGGAGAGATATGTGTCTGATATGCTGCCAAATACAATAGTCTTTTTATCAAAAAACTTTTGATATGAGATTCACAGTGGTTGTCAACATTCACTAGTTTTGATGCTATATATCAACTTTCCCTTCCTTTCCTTAAAAATGTCCTTATTTTTATAAAAGTATTGAAGTATTCATTTTGATCCATCACATAAGTCATCCAAGTATTTCTAATAACTCTCTCCTCTGAACTGTAATATTGACTTATATGGGATTTGCTTTATCTAAATGGTTTATTCCTAGAATATTAAAGTATAGCTATTTAAAATAGGAGTTCCTGCCCATGGAACATATTATCTAAGATACTGAAGCTATAGTGCAGAAGGACTCACCTATTTCTGATACTGCTGCTCAGATCTTTGTTCTCATCTCTCTGTACCTTGCTTTTCCTTGTCTGCCACAGTGCTATGGTTAGTAGGGTTCTATCACCGTGTATAGATGGTAGTATTCACTTGAGTTGTGGGAAAATAGTAGGATGAAATTAGGAGGCACCTGTGGAACCTAGGGGCTCTTCTCAGGAGGTGGAAGAAATAATTATCAAGTGATATAAACAAACAATCACAAAAGATGTATTGCTCATGTCTGGCCTTTATGGAGAAATACTGAAATGTACTGTATTAGGCCTCGATGTTTTACTGCAGCATTTTCTGAGCTTTTGTTTTGCTATGATATAATTACTAATGAATAAAGCTAGAAAAGTTGGTAAGATTTAAAATAGTGAGTCCCCCCACCAGCTGATACCACATCTTGAAGACCTGGTTTAAAACATGTCAGGTATCTGGGGCACCTTGGTGGCTCATTTGGTTAAGCATCTGACTCTTAATCTCAGGGTTGTAAGTTCAAGCCCTGTGTTGGACTCCACACTATAGGTATGGAGCCTACTTAAAGAAATGAAAAAACATGACAAGTATCCAACCAATCTCCTGTAAAAGAGAAGTAATTTTCTCCACATTTTTCACACCTGAAAATCAGAGAAGAGGTACAGGTGTCTGTAATTCCAAAGCATCTTCAGCACCATTTAAATAGCCCAAATAGTACACTTTCTGGTTTCCTTCATCTTCACTCTATTTCCTTGAAATAATGTTTGTCTCAGGGAGCTGAGGCCCCAGAAATAGTTGTACAACATCAACTGTCCACCTACAAATTGTGAGCTATTTCAGTTCTTTGCTCAGTATACCAAAAATACTCTTTTATTTCCATCTTTAAAGGAAGATGAACATGTTGGTTGAGTAGTCATTACTGCCATTAGGAAATAGATACCCAAGCTAAAAATAATGGGAAAGGTGAACTTTGAATTTCAAATAAACTGGACAAAGCCCTGAAGAAAGTGCTGAAGGGAACAATACAGAAATGGCACTGGGGCTAGATCAGGTAATCCCTTTGCAATGGGCCCTTTTTACCCCTGAACTCATTTCTGAGATCCTATTATGGTGGAAATGGGCTTGGCGAATGAGCTCCAAATGCATCCACACTTTGAAAGTGATTCCAGAGAGCCTGTTGGTTGGGCAACCAACTCTTGGTTTTGGTTCAGGTCACGATCTTGGGGTCCTGGGATCCACCCTGGCTTAGAGCTCCTGGTTTCAGTTCTCACATTTAGGTCTTTTATCAATTTTGAATTTATTTTTGTAAGAAAGTGGTGTAAGAATTTATGGTGTAAGAAAGTGGTCCTGTTTGATTCCTTTGCATGTAGCTGTTCAGTTTTCCCAACACCATTTGTTGAAGAGACTGTCTTTATCTCATTGTATATTCTTTCCTGCTTTGTTGAAGATTAATTGACCATATAATTGAGGGTTCAGTTCTAGGTTTTCTCTTATGTTCGATTGATCTATTTTTGTGCTAGTACCATACTGTTTCGATTACTGCAACTTTGTAACATAACTTGAAGTTCAGAATTGTGATGCCTCCAGCTTTGCTTTGCTTTTTCAGATTGCTTTGGCTATTGAGGATCTTTTGTGGTTCATACAAATTTTAGGATTGTTCTAGTACTGTCAAAAATGCTGTTGGTATTTTATAGGGATTGCATTAAATGTATATATGGCTTTGAGTAGTATAGACATTTTAACAATATTTGTTCTTCCAATCCATGAGCATGGAATGTCTTTCCATTTCTTTGTGTCATCTTCAATTTCTTTCATCAGCGTTTTATATTTTTCAGAGTATAGGTCTTTTACCTCTTTGGTAGGTTTACTAGTAGGTCTCTTATTATTTTGGTGCAATTGTAAATGGGATTGTTTTCTTAATTTCTCTTTCTGCTACTTCATTGTTGGTGTATAGAAATGCAACAGATTTCTGTAACTTGATTTTGTATGTCGTGACTTTACTGAGTTCATTTATTGGTTCTAGCAGTTTTTTGATGGAGTCTTTCGGGTTTCCTATATATATTATTGTGTCATCTGGAAATAGTGAAAGTTTTACTTCTTCCCTACCAATTTGTTTGCCTTTTATTTCTTTTTGTTGTCTGATTGCTGAGGTTAGTACTATGTTGATTAAAAGTGGTGAGAATGGACATTTTTGTTTTGTTTCTGACCTTAGGGGAAAAGCTCTCAGTTTTTCCCTGTTAAGGATGATGTTAGCTGTGGATTTTTCATAGATGACCTTTATTATTTTGAGGTCTCTTCTCTCTAAACCTACTTTTTTGAGGGTTTTTATCATGAATGGATGTTGTATTTTCTCAAGTCCTTTTCCTGTGTCTTTTGAAATGATCATGTGGTTCTTACCCTTTCTTTTACTGATGTGATGTATTAGGTTGATTGATTTGTGAATGTTGAACCATCCTTGCAACCCAGAAGTAAATCCTACTTGATCATAATTGAATGATTTTTTTAACATATTGTTAAATTTGGTTTGCTAGTATTTTGCTGATGATTTTTGCATCTGTGTTCAGGTATTTTTGTATTTTGGATGATTTGATAGTTACCTAGTTATATTCATGGGAGGTAGTGAGCCTAGGGTCCTCCTATCCCACTGCCATCTTAACCTCTCCACACCTTCCAAATTTTATGGCTGTTGGTTTTTATTTGTTTATTTGTTTTTAATGCTACTGCAGAAGTGAAGAGAAATGATTGGGAATGTGACAAATTCAAACACAACAAATTTGCTGTGTTTAGTTTAATTAGCCTTTTTAAAAAAAATCTCAGATTCTTACAAGCATGTATTAGTTTTCATAATTCTCAAGCATTTCCTTCCAGGGATTTTGACCTGTATTCTTAATTGCTTTAATGGAGCAGCAGGTTTTTCCACAGGTTCTTATTCCACTACTTTGGAAGTATGTCCTGGATTATAGAACTCTTAATTTTGAGTTCTAGTATCACTTTATTTAGGGCAATACCAAGTCAATACCAAGAGGCCCAGGGTTCTATTAGTCTACCTGATGAATTTTCTGAGATCCTCAGGGTGGTAGACACACCTCTAGTTTTTTGTTTTTTTTTTTTTTTTAGCTGAACACAGAAACATAACAAATGGCCTTAACTATTATTACAGTTATTCTGAACCCCTCATTTTTCTGGAAGGCAACAAAATGGTAACATTTTAGAGCTCCACAAGAAGAGGGCAAATGATCAGTAGGAAAAAATATTGGTTAAGAATACTATAACAACTTAGTGAAAAATTATGAATCCTGCCATTTCTACTCTGGGAATTATACTTTAACTAGCCCTACCACATTTTTTCCTTGGATAAATTTTGTTACACTAGAGAATGTTATTGCTAATGAGCTTTTGAGATAAATAATTCTAAATTATAAACGCATCTTACCCTTCATTAAAAAGCCATCAAGGTTCAGGTTCCTGCTTTGGTAATTATACCCTAATACGTTCTATTTATTATAGTAACAGTCCCTGCATTACCTTTGCTTATGAGTTCATGGATATCTGTTTATACCACGGGGTTGACTCCCATTTAATTTTTGCATGTTTACATTACATAACACATTACATTCCAGGGTGTCACTAGTACGGTGAGATTTTTTTCATGAATTTCTTATGTGTAAGTGAGATGAAGTGTAGGATGAAGAATGGTAGAACATCATTTTAACAAGAGTTTGATTTTAATGGTCACATGCTGCACAAATAAGAGGAGAATGAATTATCATTATTATTGAGAAAACACATGTCTCTGATGTAGATTATTTTTTCACAAACTTCCTTGAAGATCTTTACAATTTTGAGTAGAATAAAAAGGCAATAAAATAGATCTTCAAAGATAACATTAAAAAATTATTTAGAAGTTGTGAACCAGGGGCGCCTGGGTGCACAGCGGTTAAGCGTCTGCCTTCGGCTCAGGGCGTGATCCCGGCGTTATGGGATCGAGCCCCACATCAGGCTCCTCCACTATGAGCCTGCTTCTTCCTCTCCCACTCCCCCTGCTTGTGTTCCCTCTCTCGCTGGCTGTCTCTATCTCTGTCAAATAAATAAATAAAATCTTTAAAAAAAAAAGGTTGTGAACCATTGTTTTGTAAATGTCCTTGTGTTGTTTAACATGTGTCTAAGTTCCATGAGCCTACTATAAATTTATTAAAGGATATCTCCAAGTTCTTTGCTATTCGAATTTCTTCAAGAATAATTAGAATATCCTATAGGCTCTAAACCTGTGTTTTTACTAACTATAAGAAAATAATCAGATAAAAACAAAAACAGTTTAGACTAATTAGATAATTAGAAATATATATCCTTTGCAACCTAGGTTCTGAATTAAGTTTGATATGCTGAAATGCACCAACTGGCAATTTTTTGTGGCTTAATAAGTATTGCTGCTCATGTTATTAGTATACCCAGGGATCACAAAATTTAAATTGAATTTAAACAAAATACTTTCTATACTCCTAGGAGAGTTAACAAACATAAAACAGATATGCGTCACCTTAACCATCAGAACTATTTTCTTGCCTAATTTTCCCATGGTAGTAGTACTCATTGCTGTAGAATAACCCAACTGGGCATGACCAGTCACACCTAATGAGTAATAAATTTAAATTTAAAATTTGTTATTTGCATTTGATTTACAAAATTTGACCCATGATATTTCCCTCATGGTTAAAATAGTTAATATAGCATTATATAAACTAAAACAGGGCCTTTACAAATTGGATTCCCATTATATAAGACCTATTTAGAGAAAGAGTAATTTTGCCCACTATTTTGACAATTGTAAGCTCAATCTGACCTGGAAAGAATGAATAGCACCCCATAATAATATTATTGTGGTCTCATCTATCAGGGCCCCATACTCAATATTATTGAATGAATTTTTTTTCAATCAGAGACTAGTAGATACTTAGCAGTCATGCTTTGTTCAGTATCTATTTCAGCAGCTTCTAAGCTGCAGTTTGACTTTGTCAAAGGGACACCATATAACTCTAACCAGTTACCCTGAGGCAGGCAATTAAATTAGGATGGGGAAACTTAAAAATATGAAATATCCATAAAGTTAATAGAATACTTAGATTCAGTTCTAGGCCACACATTTTTGATAGGGAACATTTAGTGATTCTCCCTTTCCCTTTGCCTGGATTTTTTTAGGGTTTCACTTTGGAGGGCCATCAAGACTCCTTATCTGGTCATTAGCCTCACTGATAACTGGGAAAAATGGTGAAGTGAGAGGGTGGAGAAGATTGTTGTAATTAGGGTTTAACTCAGAAAATTTCCCATCTCTATCCATCAGCACTTTTAAATATCTATGAAGACTAAAATCTCCTTGTAATAGCAACATTTAGCTTCTAGTGGCAGAATAGTTGACAATGATGACTGTCTTTAAAGTCTTTTAAAGATTTTATTTAAGTCCTGCTCTTTGATCAATTCCTACTCTCTGATCTGGCCAATTTCCACAAAATAAGAATAAACAAATTAAGAAAGTACACTATTTAACAATTGCCACCAGAGAGCTTTATATCCAGTACAGTGAAACACAGAAAAGAAGAAAAATAGCATTTCCATAATCATGGCATTTGTGAGTCTTCATAGAAAATATAGTTGAGCAATATCTTGAGGAATAAGTAGGAGTTTACCTGATTTGGAAGAGAGGACTTTGGAGCATCAGAAGGGTGTGAGATAATCACAGTTAATTGGTAATCAACAACTGATTGATGTGCATGGGCATCCGTCTATGATATAGGAGGCCAATGAGCAGTAAGCATTGAGAATGACATAAGGCAGGCAGAGGGGCACAGCTAAACAGTGAGGTTGGTGAAGGCCATGGAAAAGGTAAAAAATCCAGTATCCATGGTTCCCCTAGTGTTGTCTTTAACACTGGGCAGCTCAGTCATACCAGGAGAGAAATCTCCAGAGAGACGAGTAGAGGTTCAAAACCCCTGGTGAGTGATCTCTCTGTCCCCCTGAAAGACTCTACTATGGTTGTCTACATGAGAGCCCTATCTACCACATGAATGTAAAGTTCTGCCATTTTCTCAGCACCTTCATTTGGCCAGGCTATAAGTAGAGTTCTAGATCCACTGAGTGATGCCCCTTTCCCCATAGTCTTGTGCAGAAAAATACACACACACACAGTTAAATTATTTCATGGATCTTAAAATACAATGGTCTAGGTAGATTCTTAAATGAATAAGAATAAATTGAGGCAATGAGCAAAGAGGGGGAGGGGTAGAGAGCATAGTTGAGTATGAAACTATTCAACCTCGAGGTTAAAACTGATTTATAATTTAAATGAATCTGTTAGAACTATATGAATTCTCAAGTCCTGTTTTTGTCATTTATATATTGTATGATAGTAAGAAAATTAATATCTGTGAAAGATTTTTTTCCCCTTCACTGTATTAGGGAATAATGTACTTTTGTACAGGATTATTGTCTTTTTTTTTTTTTTTTTTAAGATTTTATTTACTTGAGAGAGAGGGAGAGAGCACAAGCCGGGGTTAGCAGTAGAGGGAGAGGGAGAAGCAGGTTCCACACTGAGCAGGGAGCCCAATGTGGGGCTCGATCCCAGGACCCCAACGTTATGACCTGAGGTGAAGGCAGACACTTAACGACTGAGCCACCCAGGCATCCCTATGGTGAGTCTTTGATATAAAATATACAAAATAGCTATCTCAGTGTTTAGCACAGAAGAGACCAACAGAATTTGCCATTTAAATAGATTGGTTTCCCAGCGGAAATTTTTTTCTCCCTCCTCCCTCCCTCCCTTCCTTCCTTTCTTCTTTATTTTTTTTCTTTCTTTCTTGAGAGAGAGAGAGCGTGCCCATGCTTGCCAACATGGGGGGAAGGGGCAGAAGGAGAAGGAGAATCTTATGCAGGCTCCATGCCCAGCAAGAGCCCTACACGGTGCTCCATCTCACTACCCTGCCCTCCTGACCTGAGCCAAAATCTAGTCAGAAGTTTAATAGACTGAGCCACCCAGGTACCCCTGATTTTTCCTAATAATAATAGGGACCATGAAATATATTTCTTCCAAGAGAAAGAATAAAGCACACAAAACTTCAAAATGCTTGTGTTTGATTCTTAGTTATAGATTCATCTCATGGCCAATGTGGGGAGAGACATGAGGAACATCTGCCTCTGCTGGAGAGGCTTTTGCCATTTCAGTTGGTAAATGGTTGTTTTCTCTCCGGTCCTCCCATTATGAAAGTTAGAATGAAAGGTAATCTCATTAATAGAGGTTACTTAATTTTAAATCTAGTTTGTTCATCTTTATTTTCATCATCTCTTATTTACTCTTTGAATAAATGAAATAAATACTAACAAAAAAGATAAAAATAGTGGGAGCCTGCCTCATGGGAGTGTATAAAATTCCCCATATTTTATCCTGCCATCATCTGTGTGGTCAAGGGAAACAGTAAGAGCAAATATTCAAAGGCAGGCATATTTTCCTTAGAGTAGTATTAAGCTTAGGATAACACAACCCTGTGCTTTTCCATCAGTAATTTTTTCCTACTTACAAAAGATGTCAAAAGTCAAAGTGAATTTCATTAAGAAAACTTTATTTCTTAAAAGAAACTCTACTTTGTTTTTAAAGCATGAACATTGTCACACTTTCTGAAGTGACTGCTAATTATATTTTTGTTTCAGTCTAAGAACAAAGCCTTGTTTTGCGACATATCAGTGAATTTTAAAATCACTAAATCAAGAATTTATTAAAATTATATTTTTATTGGTTCTTCTAGTATTATAGTGAAGTTGCTTAAGTTTATAAAATGCTTGAAATAAAGCCCATAAGTTTTAGTTGCTTAGTAAGCACAAGTAATTGGATTACAAATTAGAAGAGCTTTTGTTTTACACTTAAACCTATTGGCAAATAAACTATTGTAGGAATGAATGTCTCATTTAAGAAGAAAATTTTGAGTGAGAAAGTGGAAAATGTGGGGAAATCATTATATCATTAGATATCTAAGAAGGTTGATCCTGATTTTATAGCCTGTGGCTCATTAGGGGCAAATAATATCAGCATCATTCCTCATGGTGAAGGTTTTTTCTTTGTCATTTCCTATGGCTTATCTCTTAGACAAATCTTAATTGTCACAGTTGATGAAAATTGATCTGTAAAATCTAAATTGGTGAATTAATTTGGGCTATATTAATCAGACTATGAAAATGTTCTCGTCCTTCTTTAGAACACTATTTAGGATTTCTTATAAAAATTATACACATAATTCAGGGCTCAGGAGAGTTCTCATGGCGGAGGATCTGTTCTCCCCAATTGAGCATTTGATTCTGTGCTCAGTCATTGCTTGTACATACATGGGTGAACATTTATCTTCTAAATTGAACAACAGAATTACTAAAAGATGTCACTAGATGACTGAACTTAATTTCTATCAAAAGATTGGCACCCTTGCAAGTTTTAGAGGAAATACACTCTTTTCTGCTCTCCCTTTGACAAATGAAGTACTCTGTAAAATGATGACTGAGTTAAGGATGTGATGTAGATATAAAATAATTGTTTTATGCCTTGACCCATGAAAATTAACTGAGATAAGTACCTTCAAATTTAATATTTAGAATAAAATAATAGCAAGAGATTAGCTATTTTACTATATGGTAGTGTAGTAGAGTATGCTAAAGGGGAGAGATACAGCTTATCTCCCATGTCCTTTTTTCCTCCTCTCTTCTGTCCTTTTTCCTTAAAAGAGAGAAAGAAAGAAAGAAAGAAAGAAAGAAAGAGAAATGCCTTCAATAAATCTCCTTGTCTTTTACCGTTTCCACTTCCTTATTTCTACTGGATCTTCTCTTTGAGCCACTTTGACCTGTAGTCCCTGTGCACCCCCTCCCCGAGCCACTGTTGAATTTATTCACACCAACTAAAATACCACAGGCTGCCATTTTAATTATGTGCTTGTTTTCACTCTGAAATGATTAATCGTCCCTAAATATGCCTTTACGTTTCTGATCTGATTCTTAGAAAACAACACTATTCTCTGCTCAGAAAGTAACTCTAGGCCCCTCCCCAACTTCTGGGCAAGAATCCTAAAATTCCTACTTATTCTATTTCCTTCTAAAATCTATCCCCTCCCTTTCTTTGTTCATACTATAAATGCCTAGTTTGGCTCTTTATTAAGCCTCACATGAATTATTGAAATTCTCTCTAAATGATTTCCCTGCTATCAGTCTCACACTTTTTAGTCAGCATTGCTCTCCACATTGCTGCAGAATGGTCTTTCTAAAATGCTAATAAAATCATGTAGCTCACTTGTTTAAAATCCTACAAAAAAAAATCCTCATCTCCTTCATAAGGTCTTACTTATTTGTATGTCAATAGGCTCTGCATGCCCATTCTATCTCATTTCTTTAAACATGCCCACTGACACAGTAGGCTTCAGCTATGCCAACCTAAATGAAAATCCCTTAACTCAGACCCTCACACCTGGGTTTTTGAACCCACAGAGTTCCATTTGCATGAATGTGCTATCCAGATCATTGGGAATACCACTCTATTATCATTTCGTCTGTACTATAATTGCAAATTTGCTTTTCTACCACATTCTTCTGAAATTTTCCTCTATATCCCTAAGTTGTTCATTTTTCTTAATACTTTTTTGGTCAGCTTTTTTTCTTAATAAGTACTTTTCTTTTACATTATTGCTTTCTATGGCCTTTTAAAGAAATCTTTGCCTACCTACAAGTTATAAAGATGGTCTGCTGTGTTTGTTTATTCTTAAAAGCTTTATGGTTTAAGCCATTAAATTTAGGCCTATAATCCATCTCAAATTAATTTTTGTGTATAGTGTGAAGTAGTAGTCAAGGTTTATTTTTTTCCCATATGAATATCCAGTTATTTCAGCACCATTTGTGAGAAGGATTTCTTTTCCCAATTGGTTACTTTACCTTAATGGGCATTTTGATGTCAATCTTCCAAATTTGGTCTTATTTTCTCTAATTTTCTTTTTAAAAAATGCTCATGGAGTTGTATATTTCTAAACATTTTATAATCAGTTTATGAATTTCACAAAAAAACCCTGTTGAGACTGTCAATGGACTTAGGTTGAATAATGTGATAATTGCTTTTTAAAATTTTGATTGCCTTCCTGAACACAAACACTTTTTTAGTTTGTATTTTGCTTGATTTCTTTCACTGGTCTCTTAAGGTCTTGCTTAATGATATTATCTTGTCTTCCTACTTTGGTCATTCTGATTAATTCCCCAACATTTCTTGTCTTTTTTTTTTTTTTAATGTCAACTTAGTATTTCCTAAAATTATTTATTTAAACTTTGTCTAGTAATTGTACCTATTCCAGTGGTCCCACTAAGAATTTTAAATTTTTGGGTCTCCATACTCCATTAATCATGAATTTCCATAAGTTTTCCTTCACGATCTTCTCACATTTATATCTGTTCTTCCATTGCCACCGAATCTGCCCTAGATGCATGATCTCCACATCCCTCAACTTTTTCCTCTTTATTTTAACTTTGTACTAACTGCCAGATCAATTTTCCTGAAGCAAAGCTCTCTTTGTATCACCATCTTGAATAACATCCTTTGATGGCTCCCATTACTTTACTATAGAAGACACAAATTCCTGAGTTTTAAGTTGCAAAAACCCAAGGATGTATAATCTCATTTAATCATCATAGCAAATGCGTTATTATTCTAAATTTATAGATATGGAAATTGAGATTTAAAAGTGCTAAGTGGTTTCCCAAAGTTACGGAGCTATTAAGTAATAGATATTCCCACCCACTCTAATGATAACATCACTATACTCTCTTTTAAGGCAAATCATAAAGAGCTTGATGTTCATAGTAGGAAAAATTTATATACATATATGGTAGTAAGATTTCTGTTCATGGTTATACTGTGAAATGTAACTGCAATTAGTAGCTGAAGAAACAATTTTTTTTTCTTTTTTGAATGATGAAAAACTTGAAATTCAAATCCATTATCTTTCACTAGTCTCACTTCAATAAAGACAAAAGAGGCTAGGGCAAAGTAACAATGCAATAGCAGAGAGGGTTAACAACATAAATGTATATATAACTTACAAATAACCAATAAACTTATTGCCCTCCTGACTGCTCTTCCTATTAGCTTTTTTTCAGTTTTTAGTATTTAAAAAGTTTTATAGATTGTCAAGCAGTAGCTTTCCTCAATATATATTTTGTAGTCAAAATGGAAAGATTGACATTTTCCTCCTATGCTCCTTAGTTCATTTTGAGATTAGTCAGACCTGAAAGAAGAAGCAGGGAGTCTTTAAAAGATTATACACTGATATATTTAGATAAACCTATGCTGTGTAAATATGACATTAATGGAGTTAAACTCCAAAAAAGCAAAATGAATCGCTCCCTCAGAGTATGCCGCCTCCAGTAAGAGTCAGAGATTTCTTTTGTTGTAAATAATAAGAGAAATAAAAATGAATAAAGTCAGAAGAGAAGAGAAAGATTTGAAATAGAGCAACATTATAGTTTTTGGAAATTGATCTATCTTTTGTAAGCAGAGACAATAAAATAGTCGAGTAGGAAAAGGACTCAAGAATAGAAATGAAACCCTGCTTATTAGATCAAGGAGACCTGCATTCTCTCAGACTGTGGTATTTTCTTCCCCTCTAACAAAGAGAAAGGTCAGTCTTGAGAGTTGAAACGTAGGTATAAGTGTGCAATACAAACATCTATGTCAGAATTTGTAAGTGAAGATAAATGGAAAATAACCAGGCAGTAATAAAGGAGAATAAGCTACAGTGCTTAATTCTGGGCACTGGTCATTGCATGGGTAGATTTGGAGTGGCTTACAAATGAGGAGCTGCAGAAAAAGAAAATGAGTTTTCATTCACAAGTGGCTTTTAGTAACCAATACAGAAGACATTAGCAAGTGTGTGTGTATTGTAGTACTAGACTCCCCACCACCACTGTGGAATTTGAAAGAACTGAAAAGGGGAAAATATTATCCCAAAGAGTAGTATGTACATACTCACATACATATAATAAACAGTATTATTTTTCCTCCCAGGAGGTAGGTCATGGGATGCCTCAGACCAGTAACTTACAGATTCCTGAGAGAACTGTTTCTTCCCTTCTGTAGTCATGCATCTGTACAGGTTACTGCCGTTACTGTGAATGACTATTACAACTTTTGTAGGGAAAGGGCAAAGCTGACTGGGAACTGAGAGTTGAAGATGAAATGGCAGTAGAGTTTTCTGTGTTTTTGTCTCATAAAAGTTATGTTCAATATTATTACATTCCCCGAAATAGCTTCTAAAATGGTGGTGGTGGTGGTGGTAGTAGTAGTAGCAGCAGTAGCATTTAGTACAACCTAAATCCCTCTAAAACATCCCTGATAATTCAGTGCTGACCTACACTTGAATGCTTCTAATATAGAAAAATCATTACTGACTAGAGTAGTATGGTCATCTTGGACCTAGACAATTTTGATTACTGAAAATAATCTTCTACCAAACCAAAACCCAGCTCCTGTGATTCCTGATTAATAGCTTAGGTCTAGCTAGACAGAGAGCTGCTATGTTCTCTAATTTTTCACTAATCTTTCCACCTATAGTCTAAAAATACCTAGTTTCTTTAACTACATTTTTAATGATATGTTATTAAATTCTTCACCATGCAGTGTTAATGATATGCATCCTCGTTAGCATGTCTATTCTTCTTCCAATACAGAAGCATAACTAATACTTTATGCCATTTTAAGTTTCATGCTTTTTATGAAATTTCTTATAACCATTTAAATCTCTATTAAAATTCTCTTTATTGAATCTCATATGTCTTGTGTAAAACCTATGTACAATAAGTTTTATAATTTCTTGATATTCAGAGTAATTAATGCTAGTTTCCATAAAATACAACAAAATACAAATTTCAGTAGCTTTATACAATAGGAGTTTATTTTTCACTCATTCAAAATCCAGTGTGTAAGTTGCTGGTTGGGTGTTTTCTGGGAATCATGTCTCCGTTTATTAACTAATGAATCCAGGCTCCCCCTATCTGTGTCATTGCCCAGAGATTCCATGGCTATGACAAATGGAGAACTGACAGGATGGTGGGTGGCTCAGCTGATTAAGCATCTGCCTTCAGCTCAGGTGATGATCCCAGTGTCTTGGGATCGAGTCCTGAATTGAGTTCCCTGCTCAGTGGGGAGTCTGCTTCTTCCTCTACCCTTCCCCCTTGCTTGTGACCTCTCTTCCTCTCTCTTGGATAAATAAATAAAACTTTTTTTAAAGGAGACCTGACAGAACAATGAGACATGGTTTGAAACTTGAAGCCAAGTTTGAAAATAGTATATTTTATTTCCATGCACATTATGCTGACCAAAATTAGTCATATTGCCTTACTTAGTCACCGAGTGTTTCAGTGTAGTCTTTATGTATATCCAGGAGGTAAATTAGATGGTTTGATGAATATTTAGCATTGTCTGTACCACACATTGCTCCTTCTCTCTCTTCAGTTTGGGGAAGAAAGATGACCACAGGAAAGTGAATGAACAATGAAGAATACAACACTTGAGAAAATTTTCTGGATAAAGAAGAATTTGAACTAGCCATTGAAATATTAAAAAGTATTTTGTTAGGTGGTGAGAAGCATTCCTGGTGAAGTGTCTCACATAGGCAAGTGTTCAGAGCAATGGAAGTATAGGACTTTCTTGTTGGATAGTTGAGTATCTGTGGATCCTTACACTTAACACAGATTGATCTAGTACCAAGCACAACACATGCTCATTTTCACTAAATAACAGTTAACACACTAATTACCCCTTTCCAGAGAACCCTTAAGAATTAGAATTAAGGTGTATTGACACCTGGGAGTTGGCATTAAATTTATTGTAACTACTTGCCATTTTAACGTGTACCTTCATGAATATGCAGTATCTTCACATGAACAAACTTTGACTTTTGACTTGACTTTACTTACCTGACTTAATATAATTTTGGTAGACAAACCCTTTCAAATACTTTTAAATATCCCAGCCACCAATGTCATTGCACCCTCTTCTGAATCCTAAATATTTCACAATAAGCTTATCTTTCCCTATAGATTTTACACTCTCTGAAAATGGAGTTTTAGATATTTTAATGTCCTCAGCACAGTGCAGAAAACTTAATAATTGTTAGTGACTTGTTAGTGGTTCAAACAAGAGGCTGTTGTGATTCTTTGGATTTTTAAGCTCTCTAGCATTATAGTACTTTCCCTTCTATTTACTTGGGCCTTTGTACCAGAAGAATAACAAAAACCCTGAGTTTTGTCTATAAATCTTCTAATTCTTTTCATTTTTACTATGATACAGTAAAGGAGCAAAGAGCTAAGTTGAAGTGATTAGCACTATAGTTAAGCTCTAGTCCCTGTAATCCATCTTCTCAGGTATGGTACAGAACTAAATATTAGTAGGTGTCTTATTCATACTGCACCAACAACATATAAGCTAAATATTTTAAAACTCTATATGTAAAATAAAAAAATACTTTATTCATACATTACTCTGTGACATTTGATATCCTTGATTAACTTTAAGTTCTGTTACCATCCCTCTTTGCTCAAGCATTGCGGGTAGTATAAATTGCTAATCAGTATCTTGTCTGTCAAGCATGGAACTTCGGTAAGCAAAAGGAAGCAAAAAAACATCACTTCAAAGCCAATTCATGGCAGTGAGAGTGCTTCTTAGAAGTATATTTTAATAAATTTTAAACCTGTTAAGTTGCAGCTTAAATTGAATAATGATAGAGAAGAATGGATCAGTTTAAATCACAAAATGATGCAACCAAACTGATTCTTAATTCTCTAACCTGACGTGTATCCTTCTTGGTAATTCAGAATAGTTCACCTTGCTTCTTCTTCATTGTCACTGTATTAAGTATCTTGAGAAAATAGAGAAAGTTCTAAGAATCTCCCTATCTTAGGCTGAGTCACAGAGGCATCCTACTAGGAGATGCCTTCAATTCTGGAGTCAGATTCTGACTAGCTGTTGTATGAAGTTGGGGGTCTGTTTTCCTCTGTCTTAATGAAAAACAAAAGTGGGAGTCCCAAGATTGGGATAAAGTGATCAAAATGTCAGCCTTGCCAATCGAAAGAATAACTATTGTTCTAGGGAGATGAAAGTTATGAAAAGTCTGTGAAAAGAGGGGCCCTTGTGGGAGTCTTTTAAAAGAGTCTTTTAAAAAGCTATCTTTCTTCCAGAAAACAAGTTTTGAGACTGCTAGAACAGTTTAGGTAGGATTTCGCTTGAGACACTCCCAAAAGTTTACCTATTGTTATTACCCCACCTCACAGAGACCAGAAAAAATTCACCTAGCCAAGACATACAAAATCACATCTTGAAGTCTCAATGACTTCTTAAAGCTATTTCCTCTTTTGCCTAAGCTCAGCAGCTCTGTTCTTCACTCAACTAAATCTCTTCAAAATGGTCTGAACATCACAGCAATGTTGCAGTTACAAATCTTTGTCATTACTGCTTTTTTGGCAGTCATTCCTGGGAGGGGGGGAGGCAATATACTTATTAATTTTAGAATGTAGATAATGAGTAGAATCAATTCTCTGAAGAGTTAAGCTCCTCTCTGGGCATATCGGGCTGAACAACGAAATACCTGTTTTTAAAGTCAAGGTCAGGAAAAACATAGCCATGATAAATAGAGGTGAAATCACTAAATAGAGAATAAAAAGGAGAAGGAGGAAGGAGTAAAAAGATTTCCTAAGGTAATGAACCTGGTGAGGAAGTAGAGCATTTTAAGTCCTGTAAAAAACTATAATAGGTTAAAATTTGAAGCTTCAAGAATTAAAAGCATATGAGGATGTCCAATTCATATAAATGGCCGATATTAATAGAATAGTTAATCCAAGAAAGGCTTGGTTTTACATGTGTTTGCACACTAAGTAACATTAATTTAATCCTCAAAATAAATTTGCACGTAGGATGCTATTAAAACATCTATTGTACATATGAGGAAACCAAGTCTCAAAGGGGTGCAGTAATTTACTCAAGGTTATCCCAGTAAGGGAAAGCAGGGCTCAGATTTGAACTCACAGTAGGTTAACTAATCATCTTATATATGGTGGCCAAAGAACCACACAGTGCAGTTCTGTGAGGGAAAGTGGGGATCCGGAGATGCAAAAAAAGCTAGCATAGCTTATTAAGGAAAAGAATTAAAAGAAATACTGTGGGGTCAGCATATCTCCTGGTGTGTTGTCATTCCCTGCTCTAACTCCATTTTCTGTCCTCCTCCAAGGAGTGGAAGTTAAACTATAATTCGGGGGAGATAAACCCTAGCTTTTAAACCTCAGGCTTTCATTCCAGTTAACAGCTCAGACCTTGTTATCTATAGATTTTGCTTTCACACAGATATTTCTCTTACCACTTTCTTTCTCTAACTTGTCTTATTTCCTCCATATATGAAAACTCATGTGGTCCGCAGATTGTTCTCTCTCTAAATCAGTCTGTCATTCACTGAGTCTTGTCTTCTTTGTGCTCATATCTGGGGAGTTCATTTTAGCTGTACAATTCTGCTTTTTTGGTACATTTTTTTCATCTTTTTTTCTTTGATTAACACTTTGATGTCAGATTGTATTACTTTTAGCTAAAGTGTAATACATATAGAACAGAAAAGATTGTTTCAAAGAGTTCTTGAGTATTTTTGAATATGGAAATATTCAAATATTCACCAAAAATTTCAAAGAGGAAATTAAGAAAACAAAACCTTTCATGTTGATTTGAATTTAGTACCTAAAATGAATTTAGCACATTTTAAGTCATCATTTCAGAGAAAGGAGACACAAATTTATATTCACTTCTCTGTGTAAGATAACATATAACTCACTTTTTCAAGAACTGATGTGTCATGTATAACATTTTAAAATACTACACAAAATATCGGGCATACATTCAGGTATACAGGACAAGTAAATTGTATGGTAAAGAATTTAGTTCAGAAGTTTCACAGTTCAGAATAATTTGGTTCTATGTGAGATGAAATGTTTAGTTAACAAAAGAGACAGAAAGGTGGAGAATTACGAATCAGTAGTTAGTCACAGTCAGCGGTCTATCACAATTATCTAAAGAGTTATCTGTATAACACCTATTTGACAATTACCTGTGTGCTTGTAAAAATCAGAATCCATAGCCTCTCCTCAGACCAACTCTTTCATAGTATTTGGGACGAGTTTGTGAACAGCTGGATACGGGAACTCAAAAGATGTTTTCTGGGTCTGTTTTTTTCTCCCTCTCCACTTTACAGTGTTAACTCAGTTAACATTTTCTCTGGGTTAACTATATCTGGAACACTGTATCCTCTTTGTCACAAATTGGCTGGCAGGCATGCCCAAAGCTATTTTCTCTTGGATTCATATCCAGCAGAAAAAATGAGTCTGCTCCTTCCATAGCTCAAATAAAGGCCCAGCCTTTAAAAAAATCACTTCAGTGAGCAATGGGGAACCCTGTACCATCAACAACTAAATCATACTTTGTGATATAGAAAGATGATTTATGAGAATTTGGAGAAAGAATTTGGAAGAGGAAGAAAAGACTGGAAATTTGGGACTGTTTAAATAACCAGATGGAAATCAAGGAGCCTGAATGGATAAGTAGGAATGAGAAGAGAAAACAGACAAAAATATAGAGCCAAGAGATATTTCAGAGGTATAGTTGACACATTTTGACTGGATATGTGTGTGGCAATAGAAGGCACATTTCTAGATTGAGCAATGGGTGGATTTAACTTCAGGCATATGTAGGTCCAAAAGTTCAGATTGTATCATCAGACTTTGTCTCTGGCATATCTTGCTTCTGCTTTCCATTTTCCTTCCAGGGAAGGCTCCTATCCAACAACAACCACAGCACTCTTAGAGATTAGATTCCTTAAACAAATGATTCTGGAGTAATTATTTGTGTCATTCAGTGAAATTGTTTTTGTCTATTGTGTCAATTCCCCCCAAATGACTTTAATGTCTTCTTTGAACAGAACACTGTGTTAAAGGAGGGCTGGTTATAGGGCATTCTTCACCAGCCTGCTTGTATACTATGCTCACACTTATAGTAAGGTAAGTGAGGACATATGATTGATATATACACTCAAATTACAAAGAATAGAGGGAGCTAAATTTACT
Organism: Ursus arctos; assembly: GCF_023065955.2. Lineage (NCBI taxonomy): Eukaryota > Metazoa > Chordata > Mammalia > Carnivora > Ursidae > Ursus > Ursus arctos. Next base: position 20,357,613 of record NW_026623089.1, read on the forward strand.
AAAGAGATTGTAAATTCTGGAGCATATCCATTAGAAACCCATCCCAGACTTTTATTCCGATAATTACCTTTGTGCTAGAGCTGGAGAACTAGAGCATAGGGATCAATGAACAGGAAAATGAATGGGAAGAATGGAGATGATATAACCAAATCTTTTCCAATAAACTATGCAAACCAAAAGAGGATGCTGCAATTAGATGTCATGATAAAGAAAAGACACATGTAGATGATCTTCATTAATGTGGGAAAAGCTGTTTTAAAGTATGCAAAATATGGGGTATGAAAGTCTTTTTAACAGGAAATCTGGATTTCAGGGCTCTCAAGAATGTATTACGTCAAGACAATGAAAAGAACTAGTAAACATAATCCAGTTTCATTTAAAATATAACTCAAGCTCAAGTAATCACCCTTCAGATTGGTTTCTTCAATGAGTTCATTTTCTGACAAAGGGTTTTTGACTATTTAATACCAGTTGAAATTGAGTACTAATAATCATCAGATTTTTACACCAGGTCACCTTGAGTGCATTTAGGTACCCTTATATCAAATCCATGTACAATGTCCTTCATTTCATGCTCCAGTCCATGGTTCAGCAATTTGGATGAAGTGTCAAGATTGGCTTCATCTTTGGAACATGCTGTATATGCTGAAGGAACTCACTCAGGAAAGACCAAGTTAGGGCTACATCAAGGTCTTCTCCTATAGAAAAATCAATAGTAGGAAGATGATAAGCCAATGTGGATGATCAGTGATGATCAAGATGGTGAACATTAACATCTACATTTCACTTTCTATCCATTCAGGCTCTGCATTAAGAGATTTGCCTGTAGGGGCACCTGGGTAGCCTAGTCTGTTGAGCATCTGACTCTTGGTTTTGGGTCAGGTCATGGTCCCAGGGTCATGAGATGGAGCCCCACGTGGGCTCTGCACTCAGTGGGGAATCTGCTTGAGATTCCTTCTCTTTATACTCCTCCCCCCACTCTCACACTCACTCTCAAATATATATATATATATATTTAAAGAGCCTTACATTTATTTTCATTCACAACACCACCATGATGTAAGTGTGACTATTATCTCCACTTTGTAAGTAATGTGCTTGAGACACTGAGAACATTTTTTCACCTATTTAAGCCATCCCCCACCTCCCTTCTGGTAACCATCAGTTTGTTCTCTATAGTTAAGAATCTGTTTCTTGATGTACCTTTCTCTCTTTTTTTCCCCCGTTGCTCATTTGTTTGGTTTCTTAAATTCCACATATGAGTGAAATCATATGGTATTTGGCTTTCTTTGACTTATTTCACTTAGCATAACACTCTCTAGTTCCATTCATGTCAATGCAGATGGAAAGATTTCATTCTTCTTTATGACCGAGTAATATTTGGTTGCATATATACACCACCTCTTCTTCTGTTTCCGTAATTTGGCTATTGTAGATAATGCTGCTGTAAACATCAGGGTTCATGTATCCCTTTGAATTAGTATTCTTTCTGTGAATAACCTAGTAGTGTAATTGCTGAATTGTAGGGTAGTGTTATTTTTAACTTTGGGGGGGAACCTCTATACTGTTTTCCAGAGTGGCTGCATCAGTTCACATTACCTCCAACAGTGAAAGAGGGTTCCTCTTTCTCCACATCCTCACCAAGACCTTTGTTTCTCATGTTGTTGATTTTAGGCATTCTGACAGAAGATATATCTCACTGTACTTTTGATTTGGATTTCCCTGATCATAAATGATGTTGAGCATCTTTTCATGTGTGTGTTGGCTATCTGTACATCATCTTTGGAGAAATATCTATTCATGTCTTCTACCCATTTTTTAATTGGATTATTTGTTTTTTAGGTGTTGAGTTTTAAGTTCTTTATATATTTTGAATACTAACCCTTTATTGGATATGTCATTGACAACTATCTTCTCCCATTCTGTAGGTTGCCTTTTAGTTTTGTTGATTGTTTCCTTCACTCTTCAGAAGCTTTTTATTTTAATGTAGTCCCAATAGTTTATTTTTGCCATTGTTTCCCTTGCCTCAGGAAACAGCTTATGTCAAGAAGTTAGTGCCTGTGTTCTCTTCTAAGATTTTTATGGTTTCAGTTCTCACATTTAGGTCTTTAATCCATTTTTAATTTATTTTGTTTATGGTTTAAGAAAGTCCAATTTCATTCTTTTGCATGTTGCTGTCTAGTTTCCCCAACACCATTTATTGAAGAGATTAACTTTTTCCATTGGATATTCTTTCCTCCTTTGTTGAAGATTAATTGACCATAGAGTTGTGGGTTCATTTCTGGATTTTCTATTCTGTTACGTTGATCTATGGAGACACCGAGAAATTTTAAAAGTAGCCCAAGTGAGCACAACTAAGACAGTATTAAGGGTAACAAAGTGCTGAGGTAAAAAGTCTCTTTTTAAAGTTGCAGCAATTAATTTTCTGAGAGCTGAATAGCTACAACATGACTTGTAATTCAGATATGTAGCTTATATCCTCTTAAGTGACCATTTTAAAATGGCCAATTATTACAAATCCGAAAGGGATCACATCCTATATGGCAATGGAACTCTGAGGAATCCCAGCCCATGGTACCACCACTTTTTGTTGTAGTTTGGAGACATTGATGAGTAGATGAAACATTTCCAATGTAGAAATATAATCCTTATTTTTTTAATGTTTTTTTATTATATTATGTTAGTCACCATACAGTACATCCCCGGTTTCCGATGTAAAGTTCGATGATTCATTAGTTGCGTATAACACCCAGTGCACCATGCAATACATGCCCTCCTTACTACCCATCACTGGTCTATCCCATTCCCTTGCTCCCCTCCCCTCTGAGGCCCTCAGTTTGTTTCTCATAGTCCATAGTCTCTCATGCTTCATTCCCCCTTCTGATTACCCCCCCTTTCTTTATCCCTTTCTCCCCCTACCAATCTTCCTACTTCTTATGTTCCATAGATGAGAGAAATCATATGATAATTGTCTTTCTCTGCTTGACTTATTTCACTTAGCATTATCTCCTCCAGTGCTGTCCATGTTGCAGCAAATGTTGAGAACTCGTTCTTTCTGATAGCTGAGTAATATTCCATTGTATATATGGACCACAACTTCTTAATCCAGTCATCTGTTGAAGGGCATCTCGGTTTCTTCCACGATTTGGCTATTGTGGACAATGCTGCTAAGAACATTGGGGTGCATATGGCCCTTCTCTTCACTACGTCTGTATCTTTGGGGTAAATACCCAGTAGTGCAATGGCTGGGTCATAGGGTAGCTCAATTTTTAAGGGACCTCCACACTGTTTTCCAGAGTGGCTGTACCAACTTGCATTCCCACCAACAATGTAGGAGGGATCCCCTTTCTCCACATCCTCTCCAACAATTGTTGTTTCTTGCCTTGTCTATTTTTGCCATTCTAACTGGCGTAAGGTGGTATCTTAGTGTGGTTTTGATTTGAATTTCCCTGATGGCTAATGATTTTGAACATTTTTTCATGTGTCTGTTAGCCATTTGTATGTCTTCATTGGAAAAGTGTCTGTTCATATATTCTGCCCATTTTTTTATTTGTTTATTTGTTTCTCATGTATTGAGTTCGAGAAGTTCTTTGTAGATCTTGGATACCAGTCCTTTATCTGTAGTGTCATTTGCAAATATATTCTCCCATTCTGTGGGCTGCCTCTTAGTTTTTTTGACTGTTTCCTTGGCTGTGCAGAAGCTTTTTATCTTGATGAAGTCCCACAAGTTCATTTTATCTTTTGTTTCTCTTGCCTTTGGAGATGTGTCAGGAAACAGGTTGCTTTGGCCGATGTCATAGAGGTTGCTGCCTATGTTCTCCTCTAGGATTTTGATGGATTCCTGTCTCACGTCGAGGTCTTTCATCCATTTGGAGTTTATTTTTGTGTATGGTGTGAGAGAGTGGTCAAGTTTCATTCTTTTGCATGTAGCTGTCCAATTTTCCCAGCACCATTTATTGAAGAGACTGTCTTTTTTCCACCAGATGTTTTTTCCTTATTAAATTCATTGAAATGGTAGTGTTGACTGGAATTTGTATTATCTGATTAGAGTGCCACCTACTGGGGTGCCTGGGTGGCTCAGTTGGTTAAGCGTCTGCCTTCAGCTCAGGTCATGATCCAGGTGTCCTAGGATAGAGCCCTGCATTGGGCTCCTTGTTCAGCGGGGAGTCTGCTTCTCCCTCTCCCTCTGCCTGCTGTTCCCCCTGCTTGTGCTCTCTTTCTCTCACTCTCTATGTCAAATAAATAAATAAAATCTTTAAAAAAAAGTAAAGTGCCACCTGCTTTGGGATTTTGCTAAGAATCCCTTAGAACCTCTCCCTCTCTTACCGATCCATCTTTAATTCACAATTCCATAACGATGTAGTAAGGAGTTCATAGAGGCACACAGGAAAGGTAAAGTTTTCTAGCTTCTGTATGAGCTTCCACTCCTTTTTGTACCATAGGATAAAAACTTCAGAGACACATCATCCTTCAGATGACATGTAGTTAAAATTGTATTTTTCTGTGGGAATGACTTTTAATCAAACATATGTATAACTTCCTATATATTTACGTAAGGGATTTTGACATCTCCGTAGGCAAGTTTAGTTGATATTTTTGTAGTTTTGCCTTTATATTTCATCCCATGATTCCATTTTACATTTAAATTTAAATGTGTTATTTTATTTAACCATTTTATTTTGAGGTAATTGAATATTCACATTCATTAGTGAGAAATAATACACAGAGTTCTTAAGCACACTTTATCTAATTTTTCCAATGGTAACATCCTGCAAAACCATACCAGCATATTGATTTTGAGATAGTCAAAGGTATAGAACATTTCCATCACCACAAGAATCCCTCATATTGCGCTTTCATAGCCACACCCACTTTCCTTCCACTTTTACCTTTTCCTTAAAACCTGTCAACCACTAATTTGTTCTCCATTTTTATCATTTTGTCATTTCAAGAATGTTATAAAAATGGAATCATATAGTATATAACATTTTGGTTACATTAGCATTTTTTTTACTCATCACAATTCTCCCATGTTGCTACATTTATCAATGGTGCATTCTTTTTTACTTCCAAGTAGTATTCCATGGTATAGATGTACTACATTTGTTTAACCATTCATGCATTGAAGGACACTTGAGATTTTTTTCAGCTTTTGGCTATTACAATACAATCGATTTGTTTTAAAAACTCATTGCACCTGTTAAGTGGGTAATGGACTACAGTGAGCAAGAATGAAAGCAGAGAGACCCAAAGGGAGGCCATGACAGTCAACTCTATGACAAATTCCAGCCACCACAGTAGGAAGATTCTTTATGCTGGTTCTGGTGGGCACAGGTGACCAACCAGGCTACGTGAGATGTCTAGTCTCTCCCTAGTCTATGGTAATTAACAACTATTCCCTTTCATAATTTACTTGGGCAGTTATTTCCCTTGAGGAGAAAAACATAGGCAATGAAGCCTCTGTTTTCTGCTTTAAGGCAGACAGAACTTAAAATCAAAACATATTTAATTGCCAAAATTAATGTGAAAGACAACAGCAAAAATTTTTGAAAAAAATAATTCCCCAAAATCAAAGACATGAAAATGTCAGCAGGCTCTTATAAATATGGTTTGAATAATGTATATTATATTAAAAAATGAAATTAGACTTGGGATTTTTCCTCAGGAAGACTGGAGTAATTACCAGTCATAGAAAGTTATTTTTTCTCTTGAGCTCTAGGCAACCAGCACTGTAATCTGTACTCTAGTCTCTTCCATATTATATGTGAGAAGTGTTAGGTCAATGTCTTATTGAAATAAATTTTAGGAGAGGCCATATTTCCTGCCTGATACATGTCTTTTGTTAATAATAATATGCTGGAATAACTTAATAGCTGTTATTATGGAGATAATTCCACATCTCCTTTTCTGGTTGTGAGAAAATTGATGCCTCCCATCTTTGGAAAATTATTTTCTGATATAATTTTGTTCTTCCTCCCTCTTATGGGGCTTTTAAACTATTTTATGAAGTGTATTTGCAGCTACACTCATCATGGAACATGAAAGGTCTATGTTTTGGAGTTATTTCATCCTTCCTCCCAATAGGATTTCTCATAATTCTTTATTGTAATCCTTTACATATCATTTTATGTGTGAAACCAACTCTTAAGCAACTTAAACAGCTTCTAAGATTACCTTTAGTGTTTTGATAGAGAAAAAAGTCTTTCCTGTGTTTCCTTTTATCATATGAAGTAGGTTTTCTCTATTATTAACATTTTCACATGAATAAGTGCTAATTTTCAACAAGGAATTTTTTGTATTTTTCTATGATGATTATACATTTTATATTTAATCTTGTTGATATAGTTAGTTAAACTGGTTGATTTTTCAAATGAGAAAACAATCTTAAATACCTGGAATAAAAACTACTTGATCATAATGCCATATGGCTTACTGTTGATTAGTGTTGTTTAACTGAACATTTTTGCATGTGTATTTATAGAAGATACTGGCTTTAAAGTGCCATTTTCATAACATTGCCAGATTTTTAAGTCAATAGTGTGTTGATCTCGAAGATTGCTTGAGAAGTACTCTTTTTCTATTCTAAAAAGAGTAAGTGTAAAATTGATATTGTTTCTTCTTTTAATATTGGTAAAAATTGTCCTGTGAATCCATCTTGTTTAGGTGTTTTTGGTTTTGCTGTTGTTGCTTTTAATGTCATTCCTGCTGATGTTTTAAGTTTTTAAACTATAAATTTAAGTTTCCTCAAAGACAGAGTATTCGCTTCTGAAAAAGTTCTTCATAATGTTGACAAATTTTGTTCCTTAAGTAATTTGACCATTTTAGGGGCACCTGGGGGGCTCAGTCAGTTAAGCATCTGCTTTCAGATTAGGTCATGATTTCAGGGGCCTGGGATCGAGTTCTGCATCGGGCTCTCTGCTCAGTGGAGAGTCGTCTTCTTCCTCTGTGTTTTCCCTCTCTTTCTCTCTCTCTCAAATAAATAAATATTTTTAAAAAATTGACCACTCTATATAAAGTGTCAAATTTATTGGCATAAAGCTTTTCATACTATCCTTTGTATATCTTTTCAATTATGTAACATCTATACTGATGTAGTGTTTTTATTCATTTGTTCTCCGTCGTTCTTATATATTTTTTCATTATTATTTTTCTTTCTGTGTTTCAATTTGGAAATTTTAACCTAACTTCAACTTTACATATCTGATATTTTATTTTCTATTGAACCTAGCCAAAGAGTTTTATTTTCCAGTTGTTTTTCATTTCTAAAATGTTCATTTAATTCTTTGTGGATATTGATTCTCTATTGAAAACTGCCATCTTTTATCCTCTTGTTCCAATCATTCTCTATTTTCTTCACATAGTAGTCACAGTTATATTCCTCAAATGCTTATACCAATATCTGGGTCATCTGGGAGTCTACTTCTATTGTATGTTTTTTTCTTCATTTCTATGCCACATGCTTTCTGCCTCTTTGCATATCTAGTAAATTAAAAAAAATTACAGCAGACATTATGCATAACGGAAGTGTAGAGGCTCCAGTGATGTTTCTTTCAGAGATAGTCCTCCCCTCTTTTTTTTTTTTTTTAAGATAAAATGAGGGTCATCTCTCCCCAGTCAATATGGGATATATCGCAACTGTACTAAGATTTCGTACATCTCTGGACAATGTTTTTTATATACATTCTTCCTATCCTTTTGGCTTATAATCTAATGATGCTCAGTCTTCTTATTCTTGAAAGATTGAAGGAGTTTCAGTTACACTCTTCTGACATTTTGACATTAGCTTTTATTTTCACACAATCTTGTTGCTTCAACACTGGTAAATATCCCAGTAGTAATATTAGATTCATGTCAAAAGTGGATATCATCTTCACAGTGAGAATTTCCTATGAAGTTTGGTAAGATTACAGGAGATTTTAACATACTTTTAATGTGTCGTACAGTGTTCCATGCACAGACCCACAGTAGAAGAATGAAGAAACTGGTTGTTGACTCAGGTTTCTCGAGATTCTAGATTTGTCACCTCAGACACACATGGCAACCAAAGATTTGCTGGTTTCTTGTTCACCCAGTATTATATATTTGCTTGGGCCAGACAGGGGGTGGTCTCACTCCATACATAGGATCAGCAAATGCTTCAGAGAAGAAATCAGCAAGAAATTTTAAGTTGTCTTTGAAAGGATCTCTCTGAAATTGCAATTCATTTAGTATGTTTCTTTTATCATCATCTTTTTGTTTTTTCATTAAGAGTTTTATGTTACCCATTTTACATTTTCTGTACATTGAATCCTCAATGACTTTAGTGACCTTCCCTAGAAGAAAAGTCCTCTACTTGGACCTTAAAGTCTGGTATTTATCAGAGCTTAAACCAAGGCCTACTTTATATTCATTAGTTTTTCTATGTTTTCTCATATTCTTGAGACTCTTAAAATCATATTTCCAGTCCAAATCCTTTTTCTAAGTTACAGATTGTTACACAAAACTATTTACTTAGCCTCTTGGATGTTACAAAAGGACCTCAAATTTAAGTCCAGAACTGATCTTAATACCCCTTAAACATGCCCTCTCCAACAGTCTGGTGAATGATACCAAACATTAAATTGTGTGAATTAGAATCATATGAGTTATCCTTGCTATCTCTCTCTACACAGTTTTCTGTATCTAGCACACTGCAAATTATGATGATTTTACCACGTAAGTATCCTTTTAATCTATTCAGTATTGCTGTCTCTATCACTCACCTCTTGAGTAGAGAGTTGCAGTGGCCTCTTCATTTGTGCCTTCCCCCAATCCATTCTTAAGAGATTGACTTTTTTTTTCTTTCACAAAGCTAAATCTAACTTTGTCTCTTCCTTGCTTAAAATTTTTTGGTAACTTCACATTTTTTATAAGTATGCTCAAAATCCTTAGTAAGGCTTTTAAATCCCCACCTATATATTCAGCTTTTTTTTTTTTTTTTTTTTTTTGCATATGACTCTCTTTCATGGTATATTTTCCATCCACATTGAAACCAAGAAGAGATTACCGTAATTATCCCAGAATATTTTGAAAAAAATGCCAGACATCACATTTCATTAATAAATATCTGCATGAAACTCACTTTTATAGATATCTTTTAAAATACCACAGAAATTATTTTTAAATCTAAAATTATGAATACTCAGTATTTTCTTGGTAGAATCAAATGTGTACTCAGCCCCCACCATGTCCCACTCTGTTTGAATCAGAATCAAGATAATGTCCATATATCTATGGAGACTCTTTTAATATATTGATTCCCTATACTATTTTTGTCATTAATTGTTAAATAAATTTAGTTTATTTCCCCTGTAAAGTCTTCTGCAGTCTGAATGTTGCTGAATGCATCCTCGTGGAGGTGTTTAACATGTTACCATTTTCCCTATATTATCTTTCCCTATATTTAGGAGAAGTTTAGAGGCTTAGTTTTAGAGTGTTTTTCAGATCCACATTCAGTTTTTGGCAAGAAGTATATTGTAACTGATCTTATGTACGTCCATTGGGAAATACATAATTTCCAGTTGTTTCTATTTTTGGAAGCACAATATTTATTATATGTGCCATTATTGCTTTAATACTAGTTTCACCCATTAGATTAAAATTCAATATGTACATGAAACAGTTCTTTATCATTTATCACTGTAACCCATGTAATTAGCATAGTATCAAACAAGATATTTTCATAATATTTAATTAAATGAGTAAATGAATGTGTGTCTTATATTTTGCATCATTATGTATTTAGCATTCCAAACTGATCTTGATGTTCTGCCTTAAGAAGCCTGTGCCTGTTACTTCCTTAGCTGTGTGTGAACTTCAAAACCCTTGGCACATCATGTCATATAATATCTCTGTCCAAACCTCTTTACTAAGAGAGGGCCAAATGCTAGAATGGTTCCTTGCAGCATAAACTCATGTCCCTAGTATGACAGTGTCCTCCCATTAAAATGCCTGCCTGATAAACCTCAACACTGCTGGGACAACCTATTGTTTATTCTAGGCAACACCTGGCAATAGGCCCCTGATCTCACTTTCTTAGAACATTTACTAAGAAAGATCTTATGATTATAAAAACTTCCTTTGTCTCTTTGAGATATACATGTATCTCTTACAACTCAGGAGTGTCTCAAAGAACTGAAAGCCATTCATTTGAAATAGAATCATCAGGAAGGATAAGGTCTCTGTTTCTAGTCTCAGTGGGAGAATAGGATCCTAACTCTGATAATTGCTAGCTAGCAGAATTACACATACACTGAACAACTCTTTTTAATTTCTCACTTACCTGACTCTCCTTCAGTCTCTGCTTGTCCTCCGTTCCCTTCTTTTGTTCCCCCTTTAGAATACCCAGTCATGTCTGTACAAATTTAATAAAGCTTAGCTCTTTCCCCTACTGCATGAAATCTGTTTTCACCACTTCAACTAATGTCTGGCTATGTTTATCTTTGACATAGGCTAAAATCATGTAATAATATATGTTGATGAAGTTCTGATATGGTTCCAAGTTGGTATAATTAACTCCATCATTTCATATACCCAGAGACCTGTGAGCTAATCAGTTATCTTAAAGCTTATAAATCCCTGCAGTTTTATCTTTCTGAAACTAATTGTAGGGATATGCTCAGTATGCTTCTTACCTATAGCATGTCTACCCATTCAAACTATACCAAAGATCTTTTTATTTTTTAACTCTGCTTAATGCTTACCTGATTAAACATAAACATTGATGATAGGAGAGTCACATTTTGGTTTAGAGTCAAGTAAGCTCAGTTAAATCTAATGGGATTTTTTTCACTTTATTCAAAAGACACAGATTATTTCCACAGATGCAGATTTAAGTAGAGTTTTAGTGTCTTTATTGCTTTTATCTTTATTTTCCATTACTTGTCAACTTACACAAAAGTAATTCTCTCCTAACCTCCAATTTGAAATAACTTATACTTTGCCTTCATTTTCTCAGCCTGCAATAAAAGGTTTAGATACAAAACCAGCCTAGTGCTGCACAATTGTGGGGCAATTCCACATTAAGTTGATAAATCATTCAGGCAGAACTCATTTATCAAAAATACATTTATTTAAATCACAGTTGCTTTGTGTGCGGAGGTACTAGCTTGGTTGTCCAGCACTTACTAAATAATTCATCCATCCCAGATTTGTTTGAATATACCAAAAAACATCCCATAGTAAAATGAAATAAAAGTCCCTATTGCTGGGAACAATACGTTGAACGGAATGTGGTTGTAGCTCATAATCATATCTTAAATGCTGAGCTCAATAGTCTTATATTTCCTGGTGTATTTCAAAACAGATAAACATAATTTAATACATATTTTGTTATATCTCTTGATTTAAAAGTGGTTGGTATTATCTACTACTGCCTTCCTTGGTCTTTCTTCTGCTGGTGAACAGAAAATAATAACAGTCTCATATGGTGGTGATAAAAACCTTTGGTTTTGATCTGAGTTACTAACTGCACACCAATACCTAAGACTACTTTTCTTTTTTATCCAAAATGCTCTAGAACCCAAAGGAAAAACAATCCCTGCAATTCATGAAACACACACTGAGTCTCTATTAATACTTAAGAGCTAAGACATATACTTATTTGAAATAATGAATAGTAATAGGAATGATTCTGCATTTGGACCCGTGAGCCAGTTCTTTGTTCTATCCAGATGGTGACCCAAGTAGAGGTGGACATTTTTTTTTTAGGTACAGTGACTGACTCCTGAGTTGGGCTGCTTCATCTAATGTACTAACCTATTCACTTCCTAGCTGGGTGAATTTGAACTTGGAAACTTTCTTTTTTTTTTTTCTTGTCAAGCATTTAAAAAAAAATTTTTTTTATTATGTTAGTCACCATACAGTACATGATTAGTTTTTGATGTAGTGTTCCATGATTCATTGTTTGCTTATAACACCAGTGCTCCATGCAATACGTGCCCTCCTTAATACCCATCACCAGGCTAACCCATCCCCCCACCCCCTTCCCCTCTAAAACCCCCAGTTTGTTTCCCAGAGTTCATACTCTCTCATGGTTCCTCTCCCCCTCTGATTTCCGCCCGTTCATTTTTCCATTCCTTCTCCTAATGTTCTCTATGCTATTCCTTATGAACTTGGAAATGTTCTGTGTCTGTTTAATTTTGAATGAGATTATATATGATCTCTATTACCCAATAGCCATTCAAATTTGCTATATAGATGTTAGGCAAGCTTACGTGATGTTGTTCTATAAGCTTAAAACATACAATTAAAATAAATGTTGTTTCAGCCTAGAGCAGCCAAAAGAGTGCTCCCCGCTACAAGGAACATAATTGGAGGAGGTCTCTTGCTGCTGCTCTCTGAAACCATCCCTGTTTGTGCCAAAGCCACACTTCTTAGAGACTTCAACCAGACCATAACAATGCAACAGGTATAATAAGGCAAGCTATTTCTGTAAGACATAGGACTCCTCTGACTACTGACCTTGGCTCAAGGATTCACAAATGGCCTTGCTGGACCTTCCTAGGTCATTTCCACCCAATCTTTTCTCTTTCACTCAGAGGCAGTGTGACAAGCCCAGGCTTCCCTGGCTCCCTGACTCCTCCCCTTCCTCTTTCTCCTCCCTCTCCTTCTTCTCTTTTGTGTCCTCCCCCACCCCCTTCTCCTCCTTCCTCTACTCCTCCTCCCCCCTCTCTCGCTCCTCCCCTTCCTTGCCCTCGCCCTCCTCCTCCTTTTTATTTTTCCCCCTCTGAAACACTTGCAGGCTTATCATGGTCTTGGTGTCTGCTATATAGAAAATAACATGCTGCACTACTCTACTGTCCCCTCTCAGCTGAAGTTACTAGATCTTCCTACCTTCAGGTCCTGCCCTATTTCCTGAGACATTCTTGCCCAGGACATTTACCAGTTTTCCAGCACACCAAATCATAAGGTCTGGGATGAGTCTTAGTGCTATAAATCTAGCATTAGTTTTGCTTATTGTGTACTAGACTTTAGACTGTCAATCAACTTAACTCCAGCTTCCTGCCATGTTGGTTTGGTCTATATGACCAGTTCCATCTATATTGGTTTCTTTACCCCCAGACAAACAAAGTCTGGCTCTGAATCTTGGTGTACTTGGCTGGCTTTGACATGCTTCCTAGTCCTTACCATCCCCTCCTTCTGCAGAGGTGAATTCTCTTCCTGAATTGTCAGCTATAGACTGATGCCTTGTTACAACTGGACTGATTATTCAGATTCAGGATGCCTCTTCCGCCTTACAAATGAGGTCCTCCTGTTATTTCTGGATTAAATTTCTTTGACTGTCAGGACCAGACTAAAGTTTGTTTGATTTGGCTGTATAACAGGGTCTAAAATCTAGCCATGGCCAGAGATCAGCCTATTAGGCTGGTTATATTCTCTAGACCAGTCAAGACTTCCTCTTTTTTGTCCAGGGACAATTTGGTTGAACTTCTAACATGCACTGGAGCTGAGTCCGCATGTAGTGATTAAATTGATACAGAATTTTGAATTATTTTCTTATTGTCAATAAGGCTTTGGGGGTGGGACAGGGAAAGCTGGTATCTATGAAACTCAGCTTTTGAGACTAAAACTAATATAATAATGTGCCTACATCTTTTACTTTTTCTCCTTTTACTATCCAAAAGCTCCCTAGCAATGAGATCAAATTATCATGATTTAATTTTACTTTTTATAAAAGCTGTCAACACTCAAACCAAACATAGCAGGTTTATGTTTTTTTCTTTTCCTGATTTTTTATTTGCAAATAAAATGTGTAATTTGATAGCAAATTAGTTATCATAATAAGCTTAGTTACATTTTATCATACTACACAACTTTTAAAAAAATCCCTTCTATAGTCTAAGTAATCTTAGATAGTAATTTGTTGCAATACTGGCCTGTCTCTTTCCTTCCATTTCTGTCATCTCTCTTCTACGTAAATACTCTTAGTTCCTATTAGAGACTGCAGGCACTTTCAAGGTTATTATTTCAGTGGCATGATCTCAGATCAGGAATCCCTGGTGACAGTTAAAAGGGATTATATGGGTTCTACAGGAACCCTGTGGCAAAGGAGGGTTTGATTGCTGACCTCGGAGACAATGAAATTGTAAGTAGAGTTGAGAAGCCGCTGGGATCTTCTAAGTATCATAAAATCAAGAATCACAAACCTCCTGAAATTAGGGAGGATAAATACTTTGAAAAATAATGTTTGACCTGAGGGGTGTGCTGACAAACCTTTCTATGAATACAGTTACTATATTTATTGTAGGGATATTGATGAGCATGTTATTTTTATGAAAACCATGGGAGGATTTTCTCTCAGCTTCCACTATGAGACCTGATACTATTTTTCCTTATCAGTTGTTTATTATGTTGCAAACTCTGTAACTTTTGTAGCTAACACTTTATTATTTGCTTTGGTTTTTTAGCAACTCTAAGACTAATTTGCAGGTGACCTTTTAACATACAAATTTTGAATACTAGCCAATCTTAACTTGGACTTTGGCTTATTTTTTCTTCTAAATGTTTATGGCTTTTATTAATTAATTCTCTTAATTCTCATGATTATCAGAACTATGTACTATAAGATCTTATACTTAGTTGAATGCAATCAGTATCCTCTTTTATATGATATTGATTTTACATATTCTAATGTCCTTGACAATTTGTTCTTTGTAGTCTCTTTTTGACAATCATTTTGTTTTTCATCCATTAAGTTTTTCTCTTTCATGATACTATCCTCAGACGTTGGTGATTCTTGGCCCTTTGATCACTCCCAGAGTAGTTTTCCTTTGCAGTTTCCCCTTTCCCTATTCTGATTTCTTTTGTTGTATATCCATCAAACACTCCTTGTTTTCTGGTCTAGAAATAGAAGTTATTTTTCAGTATATTTAGTGTTTTCTTCATTGGAAATACCAAGTCATTTTGGGAGAGATGAGTGAGATACATGGGCTCAGTTTCTCATCTTGATTCAGTATCCTTTGCTTATTAATTTTATGACTTCATGACTCATGTAAGAGGAGGGAATCTATCACTTGAAAGTCTCTGACTCATTCTAAGGGCTATGAAAAAAGCAAAAGATAAAGAAGTCAACAAGCTTATCGAAAACAATAGGCTGATCTCTGAATGTGTAAAATCATAAGTAAGAAAACCAGGGAGCAATAGAGCAATAGCATAGACAGTGGGTGCTATTGGCTGACAACACAAAGTCACTACCTAGAAATAGGTTTGGTTAATTGCATATAACTCTTAGGGGTCAGTATATTGTCTTGAATGGTTTGGCCAGCTGTTTCTAAAGGGTAAAACCATGCAATAGCCACTGAGACCTGTTTGTCACTATGAGAACTCAGGAAAAAAATCCCATTGTATTGTCCTTTCTTTTCCAAAATCCTATAGTGGTTTCCCTTATCAGATATGTTCCATATTGCTGTTCTGAAATGTAGACTCTCCCAGAGGGCAAGCAGGCATTTATAGGCTAGACGTCACATGGGGGAGGGGGGAATAGCTATAATTTTTTCTTTTCCACACTAGAGAAGGAATGGAGTTTCTGTCATTGCTAGGCAATGTAAATGTAAAAATTTATTATGTTTAGTAAAGACAGTTTGAGGAGACCAAGGATTTTCAGGTGTTTGTGCTATCATAAATGAAGATTTTATTAGGGATAAAATAATTATTTCATATAATAATCTCTGTGAAACACAAATCTCAGTTCATGGTGCATTTTCAACCATTTTTCCTATTTTTTTTAAAGATTTTATTTATTTATTTGACAGAGATAGAGACAGCCAGTGAGAGAGGGAACACAAGCAGGGGGAGTGGGAGAGAAAGAAGCAGGCTCATAGCAGAGGAGCCTGATGTGGGGCTCGATCCCATAACGCCGGGATCATGCCCTGAGCTGAAGGCAGACGCTTAACCACTGTGCCACCCAGGCGCCCCCATTTTTCCTATTTTTATTTTGAAAGTTATGTGCTTTGTTAGTCAATTTGTATATTCAAGTGGCATCCTTTTTCCTCACCATAATAATTGGCATTTTATGGTGTAAGTATTTAAATTTAAACATATGTCTATTATGAGGCTGTTGTGATTCTGTATGAGACAAGGTAACAGCATCATGCTTCCATTTAAGAATTTTTAGATGGAAATTAAAATATTCCTTTCAAATGACTCTCTGGTTTTAATCTGAGTCAGGAGTAGTTAAAGTTGAGTGAATTTTAAACCACATTCTTAATCACTGACATAATTGATTTCATCTTGATATAGTCCTTTGTAACTTAAGAATTTCAATACATGTGAGAAATAAATTATCAAGTAACTACACCAGTGCTTACTCAGGAATTTGTCATTATTACTGAACTGTGATACAAAGATGACTTCTTTAACCTTAAAGAGGTTTCTAGATGTTCGTGTTCATATGGAAGGGAGGGAGTGAGAAAGGGAGAGAAAAAGGAAATGTATGTGTTGGAAGGAAGGTTTTCCAGTGAAACTGAGTCCTCTCTGTAGCCTCTTATGGAAACAGGATTCAGATACTCTTATGGAATTAAAGTACCAGCATGCAACTAGTGATTTTGTATGTTCTTCAATTTGATTAATTTTATACATCATATAGCTGGGCAAGATTATGCCGAAGACCATGATGTTTCTTTCTGTTGGCAAGAGTAAAGAACTTGAGATGACCCCCACCATCACTATTAACCCTAGAATATGCTTTGGGAATTGTATGGAAAGGCAAGTACATAAGATTTTCAAGAGAACACACAGTGCATGCTCAGATACCAAGAATCCTTCCCTACTTTTTCCTTTCTGGAGATTTATGGAAAATACCTAGCCACTAATATATTTTTTAAATCTATAATATAAATGTAAATTTTAATAAATCTTAAGAATACATGACCAATATCAAGTTCTAAGCAGTTTTGTTTAAATTGGAATATTTAATTCTGATGGGAAGGAGGAGAGACTGAAAGGCTGCCTTGGATGCTTTTGACATTCTGTCTAGCACCTATAAACCTTTATCCTTTGCTCCTGCAGGCTGAAATTTATAATTGTGCTGTCTTACCCATGAATTCTCAGGTGAGCATTGATCATAATCATCTTCAGGTATTTTGAGCTCTATTTTCAGAGCTGACATTTTAATTTAGCAACTGAGAATCCAAATTCATTTATTTTTATTTGCCACAAGCGAAATACCCTTCCTGTGAAAATGAGGTATTCCAGAGTCCTTTGACTTATAGGTGGCATCTGAGCTGTCTCTTAAAAAATAGATCTAGAGCTCTCAAGTCTACCCCAGTCAGAGAGCAAGACAGGTACAATTTACATTTTGCCAAGTTGTCTGAGGTTCATCATTTTACATTTGAAAATATACAAGTGAAAATATATTTAGAAAATTGAGAATTTTTTTTTTTCTGGTGTGGTTCAGTAAGCTTCAACTGGACTGAACCTCCTGAAGATAACTATAAACTCTGGACCCCTCCCCCCAAATACACACACACACATATAGACATATACATATACACACACACACAGGAAGATGAACCCCAACAAGTCAGGTTATAAAGGAGAGTAACACTTGAGTGAAAATGTCAGCAGGTAGTGAGTTTCTAATTTTTTTTATTTGTCTCTTAACCTAAGGGTAGGTCAAAAATAGTGTAATGGAGAGCCGGTAAAGCTTCAGGTTAAAAAAAACAAAGAACTTTTTCTGGTCGGAAAATGTAGAGAAAGAGTTTGGGGTAACCCTACTTCATAGGTATTGGAAAGTGAAGGGAGAATCCCAGAGACAAGAGTCAGAGAAATGAAAGAACAAAGATTACTCCCTAAATTTCTAATGCAGAAAGATACAGATGTGTAGAAAAAAGCCCAGCTAAGGATAAAATAACTGATTGGAGATTTCAGATGCTCAAAGGACACTGTGAGGGTCAGTCCAACCAGTTTATTGCCTATTACACACACACACACACACACACACACACACACACACACTACTCAAAGACATATAAAAGAATAAACACACCTACAATCTTCACAATGTGTATGATATAAAAAAAAAAATGGCCCCACATGTGAAGAGGAAAATGTGCCCCCTTCTCAAGAGAAAAGACACTCAGCAGAGAGTGACCCTGAGATGATAGAGATGTTGAAATTAGCTAGCAAAGGTTTTATATATTTTTTATAAATATACTCAGTGAAATTAAAGATAATATTTTTGTAATAAAGAGTAAATAAAGGGACAATCAGCAAAAAGGAACTAAAAAGAACCTAGTAAAATGAATTTAAAAATTAATAACATCAAATTAAAATCATACAGGATGAGACTAATTTTAGAAAAGACATAAAAAAGGAGAGTCAAATACCTGGAATGCAAATAAATAGAAATTATCCAGTCAAAAGAACATAGAAGGATAAAAAATATCAAAAAAGTCAAAGACTTACAGTCCTATAAGAAAATATCCAATTGAGTAACATATATGTGATTTGAATCCTAGAGGAATAGGGGTGAAAGA
Source organism: Ursus arctos (assembly GCF_023065955.2). Taxonomy (NCBI): domain Eukaryota; kingdom Metazoa; phylum Chordata; class Mammalia; order Carnivora; family Ursidae; genus Ursus; species Ursus arctos. The sequence continues at coordinate 20,376,107 of NW_026623089.1, forward strand.
AAAGAAAAAGAAAATAGATTTGAAGAAATATTGGCTGAAAACTTCATAAATTGAAGAAACACAAATTCACAAATTTAAATGTTTAGTGAAATCCAAACATGATAGTTGATCTGTTGAAAAACAAACACAAAAAGAAAGTCTCAAAACCAGCCAGATAAAAATGACTCCTTAGAGAGGGAGTTAAAATGGCGGAGGAGTAGGGGACCCCTTTTTCAGCTGGTCCCCTGAGCCGAGCTGGATAGGTACCAGAACAGCCTGAACATTCACGGAATCAGCCTGAGACGCAGGAAGATGCATCTGGATCTCTACAAATGAACATCTCCAGCGCTGAGTATTGAGGTACGAAGCGGGGAGCCGTGAAACCGCGCAGATATCAGAAGATAAATGGAAGGGGGAGGGAGCCACCACGTTCGGGCGCCAGGAAGCGGTAGCCACCTGCACGGGGAAGCGGGCGAACTCACGGACGGCACCCACGAGAGAACCGTGGGTGGGACCGTGAGCTGGGGAGCATGCGCCACCAGACTTCTCATGGAACTCCGGTGCGCTCACTGGAACCAGACTGAGACCAGGAGCTCCGGGAGTGTGCAGGGGCTGCTGGCAGCTGGCGGTATTAAAACACAAAGGACAGAGATGCACCAGCCCTGGAAGTGAGGGCTGGGATGCCGGGTGTGGGGCGCACATCCCAGGATGCTGCAGGGTTGAGAGCACTGATAGAAACAGAGTTCAATGGCCAGAACATCAGTGGAGAATGGTCCACGATCCCTCTGTTCTGAGACAGGCTGAGATTCGGCCACTGCTGCTCTGACTCTCAGAAGAGGCACAGCAAACCTCCAGGGAAAGCTGCCAGAGAACAAAAGCCTGGAAATACCGGCTCACAGGGTGCCCATCCCCATCTCCCCTTGCAGGGGACACAGAGACTCTACCCAAACAGGGTTGCCTGAGTATCTGCACGGCAGGCCCCTCCCCCAGAAGGCAGGCTGAAAAATCAAGAAGCCCACATCCCTAAGATCCCTATAAAACAAGGGTGCACGGCCTGGGTCCCGGTCAATAATTTGGGCTCTGGACAACCCCGCAACCTCTCCTCATCAGAATGACAAGAAGAGAAATCCCCCCCAGCAAAGAAAAGAAAATGAGTCTGTGGCCACTGCCACAGAACTAATGGATATGAATATAACCAAATTATAAGAAATGGAATTCAGAGTAACAACGGTCAAGATGATGTGTAGACTTGAAAAAAATATTAACGAAAATGTTAATGAAAATATAGAATCTCTAAGGGTGGAAATGAGAGCGAATCTGGCAGAAATTAAAAATTCTATGAGCCAAATGCAGTCAAAACTAGAGGCTCTGACGGCCAGGGTCACTGAGGCACAAGATGTATCAGTGAATTGGAGGATGGGTTAGTAGAAGAGAAAGCTAAAATAGAATCTGGACTTAAAAAAATCCACGCTCAGGAATGTAGGTTACAGGAGATTACTGACTCAATGAAACATTCCAATGTCAGAATCATCGGCATCCCCGAGGGGGTGGAGAAAAACAGGTCTAGAAGAGATATTTAAACAAATTGTAGCTGAAAACTTCCCTAATCTAGCAAGGGAAACAAACATTCGTGTCCAAGAGGCAGACAGGACCCCTCCCAAGCTCAACCACGACAAACCTACGCCACATCATGTCATAGTGCAATTCGCAAATATTAGATCCAAGGATACAGTATTGAAAGCAACCAGGGCAAAGAAATTTCTCACGTACCAAGGTAAAGGTATCAGAATTACGTCAGACCTGTCTACACAGACCTGGAATGAGAGAAAGGGTTGGGGGGGGGCATTTTCAAAGCTCTTTCAGAGAAAACATGCAGCCAAGGATCCTTTATCCAGCAAGGCTGCCATTCAGAATTGATGGAGAAATAAAGACCTTCCAGAATCCCCAGTCATTGTTCAATTTCATAACCATGAAACCAGCCCTACAGGAGATATTAAAGGGGGTTCTATAAAGGTAAAAAGGCCCCAAGAGTGATACAGAACAGAAAGTCACAATCAATAGAAACAAAGACTGTACTGGCAACATGGTATCATTAAAATCATATCTCTCAATATTTAGTCTCAATGTGAATGGCCTAAATGCTCCCATAATGACACAGGGTTGCTGATTGGATAAAAAGACATGACCCATCCATTTGCTGTCTACAAGAGACTCATTCTGAACCTAAAGATGCATTCGGACTGAAAGTAAAGGGATGGAATACCATCTTTCACGCCAATAGACCTCAAAAGAAAACTGGGGTAGCAATTCTCATATCAGACAGATTGGATTTTAAACTAAAGACTATAGTTAGAGACACAGAAGGGCACTATATTATTCTTAAAGGATGTATCCAACAAGTGGATATGACAATTATAAATCTATATGCCCCCAACAGGGGAGCAGCAAGATACACAAGCCAACTCTTAACCAGAAAAAAGAGACTATAGATAAAAATACGTTAGTAGTAGGGGACCTCAACACTCCACTATCAGAAATAGACAGAACACCCATGCAAAAAATTGACATAGAAACAAGAGCTTTGAATGCCATACTCGATGAGTTGGACCTCATAGATATATATAGAACACTACACCCCAGAACCAAAGAATACTCATTCTATTCTAATGACCATGGAACATTCTCAAGAATAGGCCATGTTCTGGGACACAAAACAGGTCTCAACCGATACCAAAAGACTGAAATTTTTCCCTGCATATTGTCAGAGCACAATGCCTTGAAATTGGAACTCAACCACAAGGAAAAATTTGGAAGAAACTCAAACACTTGGAGACTAAGAACCATCCTGCTCAGGAATGACTCGATAAACCAGGAAATCAAAAATCAATTTAAACAATTTATAGAGACCAAGGAGAATGAAAACACAACAGTCCAAAACCTATGGGATACTGCAAAGGCAGTCCTAAGGGGGAAATACATAGCCATCCAAGCCTCACTCAAAAGAATAGAAAAATCTAAAATGTAATTTTTATATTCTCACCTCAAGAAGCTGGAACAGCAACAGAGGGACAGGCCTAATCCACGCACGAGGAAGAAGTTGACCAAGATTAGAGCAGAAATCAATGAATTAGAAACCAGGAGTACAGTAGAGCAGATCAATAGAACTAGAAGCTGGTTCTTTGGGAGAATCAATAAAATTGACAGACCACTGGCAAGACTTATCCAAAAGAATAGAGAAAGGACCCAAATTAATAAAATTATGAATGAAAAAGGAGAGGTCACAACCAACACCAATGAAATTGGAAGAATTATTAGAAACTTTTATCAACAGCTTTATTCCAATAAATTAAGCAATCTGGAAGAGATGGAGGCCTTCCTGGAAACCTATAAACTACCAAGACTGAAACAGGAAGAAATTGATGTTTTAAACAGGGCAATTAATTATGAAGAAATTGAGTCAGTGATACACAACCTTCCAAAAACAAAACTCCAGGCCCGGACGGTTTTCCTGGGGAATTCTACCAAACATTCAAAGAAGAAATAATACCTATTCTCCTAAAGCTATTTCAAAAAAATAGAAACAGAAGGAAAGCTACCAAACTCATTCTATGAGGCCAATATTACCTTGATCCCCAAGCCAGGCAAAGACACCATCAAAAAGGAGAATTACAGACAGATTTCCCTAATGAATATGGACGCCAAAATCCTCAACAAGATCCAGGCTAATAGAATCCAACAGTACATTAAAAGGATTATCCATCATGACCAAGTGGGATTCATCCCTGGGATGCAAGCGTGGTTCAACATTCACAAATCTATCAGTGTTTTAGATTTTATCCAGAAAGAAAAATTCAAAAATCATGATTCTCTCAATAGATGCAGAAAAAGCATTTGACAAAATACAGCATCCTTTCCTGATTAAAACCCTTCAGAGTGTAGGGATAGAGGGTACATTCCTCAGTCTCATAAAAACCATGTATGAAAAGCCTACAGCAAATATCATTCTCAATGGGGAAAAGCTAGAAGCCTTTCCCTTAAGATCAGGAACACGACAAGGATGCCCACTCTCGCCACTATTGTTCAACATAATACTAGAAGTCCTTGCAACAGTAATCAGACAACAAAAAGGGATAAAAGGTATCCAAATCGGCAAAGAAGAAGTCAAAATGTCTCTCTTCGCAGATGACATGATACTCTATATGGAAAGCCCAAAAGAATCCACTCCCAAACTATTAGAAGTTATAGAGCAATTCAGTAATGTGGTGCGATACAAAATCAATGCTCAGAAATCAGTTGCATTTCTATACACGAATAATGAGACTGAAGAAAGAGAAATTAGGGAATCCATCCCATTTACAATAGCACCAAAAACCATACGTTACCTTGGAATTAACGAGGGACATAGAGGATTTATATTCTAGAAACTATAAATCACTCTTGAAAGACATTGAGGAAGACACAAAAAGATGGAAAAATATTCCATGCTCATGGATCAGAAGAATTAACATAATTAAAATGTCCATGCTACCCAGAGCAATCTACACTTTCAATGCTATCCCGACAAAATACCTAGGACATTTTTCAAGGAACTGGAACAAATAGTCCTTAAATTTGTATGGAACCACAATAGGCCCCAAATCGCCAAGGAACTGTTGAAAAGGAAAAACAAAGCTGGGGGCATCACAATGCCAGATTTCAAGCTATACTACAAAGCTGTGATCACAAAGACAGCATGATACTGGCACAAAAACAGACACATAGACCTTGGAACAGAATAGAGAACCCAGAAATGGACCCTCGGCTCTTTCGGCAACTAATCTTTGATAAAGCAGGAAAAAACATCCGGTGGAAAAAAGACAGTCTCTTCAATAAATGGTGCTGGGAAAATTGGACAGCTACATGCAAAAGAATGAAACTTGACTACTTTCTCACACCATACACAAAGATAAACTCCAAATGTATGAAAGACCTCGATGTGAGACAGTAATCCATCAAAATCCTAGAGGAGAACATAGGCAGCAACCTCTATGACATCGGCCAAAGCAACCTGTTTCATGACACATCTCCAAAGGCAAGAGAAACAAAAGATAAAATGAACTTGTGGGACTTCATCAAGATAAAAAGCTTCTGCACAGCCAAGGAAACATTCAAAAAAACTAAGAGGCAGCACACGAAATGGGAGAATATATTTGCAAATGATGCTACAGATAAAAGACTGGTATCCAAGATCTACAAAGAACTTCTCAAACTCAATATGCAAGAAACAAATAAACAAATCATAAAATGGGCAGAAGATATGAACAGACACTTTTCCAATGATGACATACAAATGGCTAACAGATACAGGAAAACATGTTCAAAATCATTAGCCATTCGGGAAATTCAAATCAAAACCACACTAAGATACCACCTTACGCCAGTTAGAATGGCAAAAATTGACAAGGCAAGAAACAGCAATTGCTGGAGAGGATGTGGAGAAAGGGGATCCCTCCTACATTGTTGGTGGGAATGCAAGTTGTTACAGCCACTCTGGAAAACAGTGTGGAGGTCCCTTAAAAAGTTAAAAATTGAGCTACCCTATGGCCCAGCCATTGCACTACTTGGTATTTACCCCAAAGACGTAGTGAAGAGAAGGGCCATATGCACCCCAATGTTCATAGCAGCATTGTCCACAATAGCTAAATCGTGGAAGGAACCGAGATGCCCTTCAAGAGATGACTGGATTAAGAAGTTGTGGTCCATATATACAATGGAATATTACTCAGCTATCAGAAAGAATGAATTCTCAACATTTGCTGCAACATGGATGGCACTGGAGGAGATAATGCTAAGTGAAATAAGTCAAGCAGAGAAAGACAATTATCATATGATTTCTCTCATCTTTGGAACATAAGAAGTAGGAAGATCGGTAGGGGACGAAAGGGATTAGTAAAGGGCGGGTAATCGGAAGGGGGAATGAAGTATGAGAGACTATGGACTCTGAGAAACAAACTGAGGGCTTCAGAGGGGAGGTGGATTGGGGAATGGGATAGACTGATGATGGGTAGTAAGGAGGGCACATATTGCATGGTGCACTGGGTATTATATGCAACTAATGAATCATTGAACTTTACATCAGAAACCAGGGATATACTGTATGGTGACTAACATAATATAATTAAAAAAAAAATGACTCCTTAAATGAACAATGACTTAAAAATCCCTGACCTTTTATTTGAAACTATGGAGGTCAACTAACAATGGAACACTTTAAAGAGTATTTGAGTGGAGTAGATACTGTCATCTCAAATTTGTGTATCTAGGAAAAATGAAAATAAAAAACTATGGCAATTTTTATTTGGAATATCTGAAATACAGAAGTTTTTAAAGAAAGTTCTTTACAGAGTATATACTAGAAGATACCTCAGTTCTTCAGAAAATAAAGCATTAAACACGGTAAATACATTATTGTTCTAGTAATGTGTGGTAATGGTCTGAAACTAATGATCAAGTTAGTGAGAGCTGACATAGCTAAAATAAGAACATAAGTAAATAGAGGGAAAAAAAAACCTCCATGATATTTAGAAGATTTAATGTTGTGTGTGTGTGTGTGGTTTATTATATCAAGGAATTTAATTGGCCATGGGTGACACAAAATGTTTTATGGTTAAAGGCAAAAAAATTTGTCAGAAGAAGTAAGTTCAACAAAAATAACCCCTCACCAAAACAAACACACACACACCACAAAAGAATAGAAAATAGTGTGGAAAAACCCCCTCCTAAGTTGTGTTTTTGACACAAAAGTTCTATTCTGTGAAGACTATGTTCCTGATTTAGCTTCTGGAAATTCACAAAATATGTCAGGAAGTGCATTCAAAGTTAAAACAAATATCTAATATTATTGGCCAATTTTATAGAAGCTTTTTGATAGACTCTGAATTTCATCAATAGATAGGAACTTTGGGACAAGTATGAGGTTCCTAACACAAGTGAGGACAAGTGAAAACTTGATTCATTCTTGACATCATGGGGCCTTAGTAAGTAAAGTGTTCAACAGCTGTTGGGATGATTGAAGAGAAGAGAAAAATAGAATAAGTAGTATCAGGGAACAGGGCTAATGTTCATAGTCTAGAACTCTAGAAAAATCATTTAACTTCTCATGAGACCAATATGCTTTGGGTATTATACTTTGGTTGAAATATTGCTAACTCCCAGAATTTAGCTCCCACTGGGGCTTGAGGGAACATGGAATCTAACCCCCATGTTTTACACAGAGCATGTATTTGTACAGAAGAGCAGTGGAAATGTCACCCTGTTAGCAAATTGTCTTGAATTCCAGACCTGAGTCTATAAGGGATGTTTGAAGTTGTCTGGGTAGGGAATTCATGATGGCCAGGTTCTGGGTAAATTAAGCTGATTATACAGACTTTAGTTTCTTAGAATTGTCTCCATTTCTAAGGAAAAAAACCTTGAAAATATTTTTTCTCTTAACAATAGAGTATATTTATGCTAGATAGTATACTCTATCTAGATGACCACTTGTGGATGTATTTCCTAATTTTGATTATTTTTCCATTTGAAAAGATATTGTCAATATTTTTACAAATAACAGACGCATCTATTCTTTACTCATGATTTTCTCCTACCTAAATGATAGTGTGCAAGGTTATTAACTGCAGCATTGTTGGTAATACCCAAAGACTAAAAATAGTCAACATTTTTATCCACAGGATCTTGTTAAATAAATTATGGTTTATCTAAATGTTACAATAAGCATTTTGTAAGACATTTTGTTAAAAAAAAAACAAAACTCTTCACGTACTGAAAAATATTCTCTAAGACAGTTACATGAAAGAATAAGGTGCATAATATTATGGTATATGCTGCCTTTTACAAAGGGTACCGAAAAAGTAACAGCAGTGGTTCAACTATGGAGAAAAACATAAACTGAGTGGATAAAGGATAGACAGAGGACCAAGACCTTTTGCTTTACTTTTCTCCCTTAGCTATCGGAATGTACTAACTTGGCAAATATTATTTATAAAACACTAGTGAGTAAAACATATCAAGCAGGGGCTCGAGTTGTTCATGAGGCCAGGCTCTGATTCACAGATGAACACAAAATCTTAGTAGAAAGAAGGTGAGGAGTGTGTTCATGCATGCATACTGTGGCCTGGCTTAAAGGCATTAATCCTTTCAAACCTCTTCAGGAGAATCTAATTTGTGTTCCCTCACTATCAGGGAAAGCCAATTGTTCTCACACAACCAAACTCACACCTCCAGTGAGTATCTGCCAGCAGTGAAATGGGATGTGCTTACTTAACCTTGATGTCATTATCATGATGGACCCTCCTCCATGCCTAGTCCTTCTAGATCAAGAGAGCAGACAAGCCAATGTCAGTGCCCAGAGCTCAGCAGGCACCTGCACTGAATTCATCATCAAAGAATTTCCCTTTGTCTGTTCAGTAGTGATATTGAGAAGAGGAAGACACCATCATTTAGCATTGCCAAAAAATAATTCAGCTATCACTTCTCATTTACCATCTGCAGACAGCACTTGGTAGTTGTTTGCCTTCCTTTTCTCTCAACTGCTACCCTTTGGAGGTATGTGTGTGCCTGTTCTCATGTTTAGTAAAGTATATTGTGATGGTGAAATAACTGTGTGTTCAAATTCAATTTGACCCCATTAGGAAAATGACTGGGGACTTTATTTTCTCTCTCTAAACCTCATTTTCTCACCTATAAAAATGGGTAGTGATATCTACCCAAAAGATGTTCATACAAATTAAATGAGTTAATGTCAAGGAAGCATTTTTTTTGCCCTAGGTTAGCATGTCTTAACACAGGACTTGATGCAAATTGTATATTCTCTCTGTATAAGCCTTGAGTCTGCAGTTAGTGTCCAATCACATTTAGGGAATTTTCATATGTGTGACATATACTTTACTAGATATATTTGAAAAAAAATAAAATGTTCAGGTTGAGATATTCTGTAATTGGATGAAGGACCCATAACTTCTTCATTTAAACCTTTGGTTTAAGACAGCTAATCCTGGAAAAAAGACACATGCTTCTTTGAAATTCACAAAGGTGTCACCATCTTCCTTTATTTCAACTAAACTAATTAATAAGTGTTGTTAACCACTGTTCCTATTAAAATCATCCAAATTACAATTTATAAAGGCTCTATTACAGAGGAGGAAACAAAGCTTACTTGTCCATGGTCACCCAAATAGCAAATCGTTGGTCAAGGAGGGCATCAGTTCTAGAAAGTATGATTCTAGAGTCTTTGTTCTTAGTAACTGTATTTCCTTACTGCTTTTGGAGAAGATCTGATGTTCTGGAGACTGTTCCAAACCAAATGTTCAGGTCTCACCTATGGGGCTAGCCCTGGTTCTGCAGACAAAGTAATGAAGAAGGCTTTACTAGGCCAGTTATTGGTATTCTTTGATTAACTTAGCTTGACTCCTGCTCCTGTTATACATGGAACTATTACTCTTCCTTTGCATACCTTGAGTTAAGCCCAAGAAAGCACATTGAGGAAAGTATTAGAAACTCAGCAGATGCATTCAGATTATTCTTTGCCTCTGTGATGCTTATTGCAGCAGAAAATGGAAGGGGGCATTTTATTTGTTAGAAATGAACATGAGGATGGGGAGGAGAATTGATCTTACTTGAGGCTTTGTTTTAAAATTTTTATTTTTTTAAGATTCATTTCGAGCTTCATTTTCAGATGAAGAAACAGCTTTGCACTTCTTGAAAACCAGAGGAGAAAGAGAACCCATAGGCATTCTGAATTAGTTTATCATTCTCTACCACATCTACCTCTGTGGTAGTGTCTGGAAGCTCATTGAATGCCAATTACTACCACCATCTCTGTAATCTGCTTCTGACAAACCTGTATTTCAACACAAGGGCAGCATCTCCTAACCCTCACATGACATATTTCAGAGCTTTTCTAAGGACCCAGCATAAGTGGAAACACCGAAAATACCTAGTTACAGCTGGCAATTTCAATATATAGATTAGGAGATAGTGTAGCATTTCTCACAATGTGGTTTGGAGAACTAATAATCAAATATTGGGGAAATGGGTTGAAAAAGCAGTTTTCTATGAACTCCATACCATGAAATTTTGATTCTAATTCAATAAGTTTGAGGTGGGACCCAAGATTCTGATTTAAAAATTAATTCCATAGGTGTTTCTTTCTTTTTTTAATTAACTTTTTTTTTTTTGAGAGAGAGAGAGGGAGAAAGTGGAGGGGAGGCAGAGGGGGAGAGAGAGAGAGACTCTTAGCAGGTTCCACACTTATCATGGAGCCCAATGCAGGCCTTGATCTCAAGACCCTGAGATCATGACCTGAGCTGAAATCAAGTGTTGGACACTTAACTGACTGAGCCACCCAAGCATCCCTCCATAGGTGTTTCTTAATCAGGTATTTTGTAGCAAAACTTGAGAAGCACTATTAAATGTAGATACATTTATTATAGTATGTATTCCATGGGGTGTATATGTTTGCATTTAAAAAATACACAGAATATTAATATTGAAAAGACATAAATTATTAAAATAAATGTCATTGACATCTTCTTAGCTTCCTTATATTGTAAGTATCTCCTCTTCTAGTTGTAGTCATGTTCCAGATCATATTATCCCTTCAAAGTAGTTTTATATCAGATTTTTACCATTTAATTTCATGAAATCCAAATGAGGACACAGGTGCCATGCCCCTGTGAAGGTGAAGAAATTGAGCACCAGCAGTGTTAGAATTGCTTGTCTAAGCAAGTCAGAAGTGATGCTGTGATGCTACTAATTATAGCTCTAAGAACAGAACTAGAGTCTTTTAACCATCCAGGGGAATGGGCTTGTCAATCACATGATGCCTAAAGAGACCAGCCCCCTCCCCATCCCACACACACTTAAAGCAGGCATCACGTTTCTGATGCCTGAAGATGTCTAAAGCCAAATGTAAGCCAGCCAAGTTTGGAGGACGCTTCTGGGAGCTTCTGCATTGTTCTTTCTGGAGTGAAAGGCTCTTATAAAGAAAACTGGAATTATTCCCTTTGCAATTATTCCATCTTCCCCTACTGCAGTTGCAGTTTCCATCCTTCTGTTGGGCCACATTACCCTTTTGGGACACAGGGAGAGGACCTCATTACCTGAAGAGACCCCAGGAGTTTTCTACTTTAAACAACTCATTTACTTGGGGTGCCTGGCTCAGTCAGTGGAGTGTGTGACTCTTGATCTCAGATTGTGAGTTGAAGCCCCATGTTGGGTGCAGTTTACTTAAATTAAAACAAAACAAAAACCTGAAAAAAATAACTCATTTACCCACATTACAGAAGAAACCAAACAGGATGTATGGCTCAAGGTCATGCTGATGTCCAGTTAGAGACAGAACCAAGGCCAAGATGCACATCTCTTCTGCCACCAGAGTGGGATGGGAAGAGCCCATAATTGAAAATCCAACAGATAGGGATTTGTGCTCTGCATCTTCAACTTACTGCCTTCATAACCTTAGGAAGTCATTTAACACTTCTGAGCCTCACTTTCTTTGTGAAATAAGGATAATAACAAATGTTCTCCTGGGGCAGGTAACTAAATTTAAGATAACATTTGTGAACACTGAGTACTCTGAGAAAGAAGTTTCCCTTTTTCAGACCATTTTTAGATTGAGTCTTCTCTCATTGAGTCTGGTAACAATGATCCTCCTGTTTACCAAATGGCATACTGTCTTTTTCAATGTCCTTTGACATTTTTAAAGCAATGTCCCATTGACTGTAAATTTAGTTCTGAGCATCTCACAGAACTGAGACGTAATGCCCAATTGACCTTCTCAGCTTGCTGGCAAAGTGGCCCACACAGTGACACTTTGAGAACAAGGCCCTGGGAAGAAATTATACCTCATTTCCTGGTGATGAAGCTCAGCCAGCACCAAATCCAGGCTGGGTCCCCAAGTCCTACTTTTTTCTCCAAGGAGGCACTTGTTACATTCTAAAGATCATGCACTCCCATCGAAGGAATCCAAGAAGAAGAAAATAGTGATAATGAAAAAGATGGTAGTGATTCCAGTAGATGCATTTTGACTAGTACTTTTCTAAGAAATGAGAGGAGTCTTTCTCACAAAAAAGCAAAAGGAGCCCTAAACATTCTTCTTAGTTCACTTCAAAGGATTCTTATCTACATGATAATATTATCAAATGAAAATAATACTTGAAAATACCAAATATTAAACTTCATCTCTCTTTAATATCTGGAAAGGAGTGATTTGTCATTTAAAGATAATCATATATTTCACTGTTTGCTTATTTTTGTTTATTTGTGTTTTAGTATTCCGAGTAAATTAGCAGAGCTGTTGACTATGGTTAAATAGTTTACTCACTATCACTCAAACGTTAGGGCTGGAGGAAGCTTCAAAGTCACATCACCTTTTCCAGAATTTAGAAGTGGAAACAAGTTAGGGATTGGTGAGGCCAATATGATCTTTTGCAGTAAAAAAGTGGAAGAATGGCTGCTATCTGCTGCTCTCCAGCTCTGACTTTATTTCCTGAGTTGGACATTCAGTTCAGGAAGGGAAAATTCACAGCTGTACATACAATACTGACACCCAACAAAGGGCAGAAATCCTAAGCAAGGGGCTCGTGCTGCTGCATATTCATGGATGCAAATCAGGCCCCAAGGCTACAGCACTTGGCTCTGAGATTTCCAATCTGGGTATTAACAGGGATTCCTGCAAGTTTCTATGAATATTAACCAGGAAGGGGATGTCAAACAGGCAGTGAGTGCATGTAGAAACTTTTCTCCCAGCCTATTTGAAAAATGCAAGCTTTTGGTGAGAGGATGCTTTATCCTCTTATTTAGCTGTGTGTGTGTGTGTGTGTGTGTGTGTGTGTGTGTGTGTGTGAGAGAGAGAGAGAGAGAGAGAGAGAGAGAGAGAGATACTTCATTCACAGAAGAAAATTGGGGAGCCCTGGGCCATGGGTTCCTATAGAATCACCAGGAGCCCTGAACATGAGTGCCATGAAAGCAGGGACCATGGCAATTACTACTGTATCCTGAGCTGTTAGCAGAGTTGGCTCCATGTGTTAGTTATTTATTGCCTGCATAACAAATTGCCCCAAAAAATAGAGGCTTAAAACAAAAATGTCATTCCATATTTTCTATGGGTCAAGAATCTAAGTGTGGCTTAGCTGAGTCCTTGAGCTCTAGTTTTTGTTTTGTTTTGTTTCAGAAAGCTATAGTCAGTTCAAGGCTTAACTGTGAAGGATCTCCTTCTTAGTTGGCAGGATTTAGTTTTTCAGGAGATGTTGGCCAGAGGCCTTGTGGGCCTCTCCATAGAACACTTCACAGTATGGCAACATGTTTCATCGAGTGAGTAAGGGAGAAGGCAAGGGACAATGTGCCAGCAAGAGAGACAGTGCTAACAAGATGTAAACCACATAATTTGGGTGGTATACAATTATACATTTTATCTACAATTATCCAAGCTCATCAAACTGAAGACTAAAGATCAGTTTTTTAAAGGGCTTATTTGGGAACTCTTTGAACTGTTTTACAAATCTTCTGTAAATTGCAAACTACTCTAAAATAAGTTTATTAAAACAATAATTTAAAAGGGAGATTGGCTGGAGACTTTAATGATAAGGATTCTGGAAATGTGGAAATGACATTTTTCAATCTCTCTGGATCTTCACGGAAACTAGACAGAAAAGCTAGATAGCAAAACCAAAATCCATTAACATATACCACCAAACCAGATGGTGAAGTTACCCCACAAACTCCAAAATACAAGAGCTAATTACAAACACAATATATGATTAGTAATCATAAACATCCACTGGTGTCTGTGTATGAAGAAAGAGACATCAGAACTGCCATTAATACTAACATGAAACTAGGAGCACCCTAAAATACCCAACAGGTATTGCCTGGAAAGAACAGAAAGTCTATTTAGGAATAGCAGCTAAAACTGGGAAGGGCGTCGCCCTCTCCAGTATTGACCAAAGCTGAGGGGCATGCCTGTAGCCTCCTCAAAATCAATACAACAGACTCCCAGTACAGGGCCCCACAAAGAAGAGGAAAGTGTTGGACCCCAAATTGGGCAGGTTAGGCACAATATAAACAAAGAAAGAAAAGGTCCAGAATACAGGTAGAGAGGTGAACAGATTAAGGACATTCTGGAAAACAATCCCCCTCCCCGACTTTTTTTAAAACAAAAATAACAGAAGAGGGAACTCTGAAAGCGGAAGAAAAGGGGAAAATATGGATTGGTATAAAGGACCTATTGATCATTTATAGTTTTGAATTTGAAAGTTTCAATATAAATTTGTCACTATCTCTTTATTAATGCATGCATGTATGTATCTCTCCTCATTTTATCCACTAAAAATATCTAAAGGAATGAACAACTCAGTAGCAATATGCATTCCAATCAACCATATTTTGACCTTGAAGTAACACTCCTCACTGAAAGAAAACAGAGATTCTTGGAGAAATGGCTGATTGAATGTCTAGGAAAGGGATGTTTAATTTTACATACTCTGGAATCTTTTTTTTTCTCCTGATACTGAAAAGGATTTCTGTTTATTCTTTGGATCAGTACAGGGGGGATTCTATTTGGAGATGTTCCTTTGACGGGTTTAGGGGTGTATGTGGCAAAACAATGGGGAATACATATTTCTGGATGCAAATAAGTATTTCTTATTTTTAAAATCTCTGTATCTTTTATTAGACTTAGATTTTGTTGTTGTTGCTGTTTGTTTTTGAGGCACTGGGGCTCTGTTAACCTGACTAAACCTGAAGGTTTAGCTGGGCTAATAAGGATAGAGTCTGGTTTACACTAAAGGCACTCTTTTAGTATTCTCCAATATATGGCTATTTACAATATCTCTACATGTTGCTTAATGAGGTCAGGTAAGGTTGATGAAATAATTATAATAATAAATTATATAACTATTAAAGTTTAAAAAAGTTTAATTTTGTGCTTATCATATGTCCAGTCCTTGGCTTAGGATTTAATATGCACCATCCCATTAAAATCCTCATGTCCTACTATGTGAACAGTATTACTTGTTTCTCTCTAAGAGAAAGAAGCTGGAGCTTAAAGAGGTTGAGTGTCTCTCCAGGTCACAGTGCTGATAAAGGTTCAGTGCAGTGTTCAAACTCAGGCAGTGTGACTCCAAGCTCTGGAAGTCCTACCACTATTTCACTTCCTAGAATCTCTAAAGTCTCATAGCCTGGAGAACTGTAGGCAGGTATTTGAAAACAGAAACATACATGGGCTGTTTACAAGCTCTCAGTACATTCTGATTGCCTTGATGCTCAGAGCTAAATGCCAGAGAATTGCCCTCAGGACTAGATGCTTTCTCTCTGTCTTCCTGTTTCTTTTCCTTAGTTTTTTTCCCTATCAAGAATGATGCTAGAGCTTTTATCTTTATTCTTTCCAGTTTGGAAATTTCTCTTATCCATCATGTAGCTCCCGGTACCCCATATTCTGAGCACTACAGTGGACTTTGCAATATTTTCATTTCAGCACACATTTGAGAGAATAGGAGAATGAATGTATGCCAAATGGCTAATTTTATTATTATTTTAAAGAATGCTACATTTTTGGTGACTTGTAGAAATCTACAAAATTTAGCAGTTTGTACCTGGGAATCCCTGCCTCTTTTTCATGTATCCAGTGTTCTCTTTCTTCATCAGTGGGCTCCAGTTTCCCCAGAAACCTCCTCTTGTACAGCAAACGGACCTGGGATACTGATTCACGTGGAGATGTTAATAACTAAGTATTTTCTCACTTAATATATACTTAAGTGCTAACAACTACACTAATATTTTCCCATCATCATCTAATTTATTCCTTATCTCAGCCTTACCATAGTAGATACTTTCATTCCATTTTAATTACATATGTGTGTGTGTATATGTGTATTTATTTATTTATTTCAGAAAAGTACCTTGTCCCTTGGAGTAAAAATTAGTGTACTGTTTAGTTCTAGATAATCACTACCTTTTGCCTGGTGCAGAACATGTGCAATCATCAGTTGCAGGCACCACTCCCTGCCTGTACGTAAGACTGGTCCTGAGAGAGAGTTAGCTGCGATTTCTCCTTACTACCCAGATGATAATGTTGCCCTTTCATATTGAGGGAAGAGGTTTCTATCAGAGACTTCAAGAATCCACTGCCCTGTCTTTGGGCAGTTAGCCATTTCCCTTCTACCTGACTCAGTAGGAAACTCGCAAAGAGAGGATACAAGATGCCCTATGTGAGGAAGAAGGGAGGAACATTTTGTTGAGAGCTTAGTGTCAGGCAATTTGCTAAACCTTTTCAGACTTATGTCATAAGAATCTTATTCCTATTTTTCTTTATTGTGCCTAAACATTTTTTTTAGAAGTTTGAAGTAGAAAAATTACAAAGAGGAAGAGAGAATAAGACTAAGGTAACTGTTTAGTGGAACTTTAAAAAAGTTCTTTTTTTCACCCCATTACTGTCAATACTAAATTGAAGTTTTTTTTCTGGAACTTGCTAACTCTGAAACTTTTAAACACAGATTTGAGACCTGCCAACCCTGGATATAAAAGCATTTCTTCTGAATTGTCTTTCAGATGGTACTTTTTAACCAATTTTCAGTGTTTACTTAAGGTACTCTTTTTACCTGTCATATTCCCTTGCTTTGAGGATGAGAATTATATGGTTCTGAGTTCTTTTATTTCTACCTCTCCTAAAAATTGTGAAAAGAACACAGGGTAACTAAGCAGTTGTCACAGTGTTCTGAAGTTTGAGTTGCTTAGCAATTTTATGAGGTGGACCCCTCAAAGGGGATCAGGGATTGCAAATACTACCTCCGTCCCATTTCTAATTGGGACCGTATTAATTATTTCAGGCTTTCTGTCCTCCATGTAAAACACCATTTGGGAAGGTCTGTGTCACTTTTAGAGCTGCTACCACTCAAGTCCTCAGACCACTACCATCTGTAGCTTTAAGTCAGATTGAATAAATTCCTCTCAGATTTAAAGTTCATCAAATCCTAAGGAAAGATCATCTGAAGGGCCTTAAGATTAACTGATTTTCCTGTCTTCAAAGGAAACAAGTGAGCATTTCAACAGAAGGACTTCAGTTGGTTATAGCCCATAAATCTGTCAGCAAAATTTATCCTTCAGGTTCATAAAATTAGACAAGCCTTTTCCTCCCATTTAATGTCATTTTGAATTGTGTCCTCTACATCATACAGAGATCAACTGTTTCTTGACTGGTGACTTATCTTTTGAAAGTATGGGATATGTTTTCTTTCCATGTCAACCTACTTCTGATTTGGTACTTAGGGTGAATTTGGTCAGTTATCAGGTTAAAAAAAATTAAAATAGGTAAGTACAAACCACTTTCTGTTATAACCAATGAGTTGTGATTGGTTCTTTTGACAACTCACTAAACTGTATTGGTTTTTCTAGCTAGCTGAAATCCTTTATGATTCTTTTTTTTTTAATTTTCATTTCAACTCATATATATATATTCTCTAGGGGAAATGTTAGTTTGAACTTCCTTAAATGGACCTATGTTGTTTTCCTGTTACACGTCACTCGCAACAGCCTGACGAAAAATACCATCTACTAAATATCACATATTCAGGACTCTCATGCAGTTGTATCATACACAAGAGCACATTGCTAAGGGAGAATACGGAGACTAAAATTCAGTCCACATTCCGCAAATTGTCCAATGAGAGGGGCTAAATTTTTCTACTTCCTGACAAGAATTATATTGGAAGCTGTATAGATACTATCGTATTTAGTCTATCTGGATATTCCTATCTCCATTTCACATTTATGAAAACAAAGTGTCAGAGAAGTGACCTAGCTAGCCCAGGATAACACAGTCAGTCAGTGTAGAGGAAGATGCACTGTGTCTTTCCTGAGTGTAGCTAGATTCAAAATGGCTTCCTCATGAATCTCCCAGATGTTACAGATACTTTTCCTTATAGTTTCTCTGGATCATTCTCACAGCATCAACCAGTATAAAGTAAAAATTTAGGGAAATCACCTTTGTGTTTAGTTGGCTTCTCTAGCTTTTTGCTTGCTAAGTGAACATAGGGTTTCTCTTCAAGTTAGGTCTACTTTGGTGACAAGGAAGACAAGTTCAGATAAAACTGGTCAAAGCCATTGTATGTCTACAAAGAGTTCTCAGGACAATCTGAGAAGAGCTACACGCAAGAACTCAGGAGGATGAGGAAGGAAATCTCTAGAAGAACAGTTTTACTATGTGGTGCTCTCTTAATCTCACCAATTTTTGTCTTCTGTCAGTAGATCTCTTTCCGCTCTATTTCTTCTCATTTGCTTTTTCCTAGATTCTACTCCTTCATATCTCTGTGTCCATTATCAGACAGTAATAGTAGCTACAACCTCAAAATCACAGGACTGTAAAACTGCACCATCTGAAATTCTCTTTTGTGTCCTGATTCAAATTCCCAACCTGGGAGTCCCATTGCCTTTGCTCAACTTTCCAAACCAAGAAATAGTCAGTTTATGGATAGTCCACCCTAACTCAGATTATCTATCCCTCATATAATTAAGGTAATGGAGTGAGCCAAGAGGGGATATATGTTACAATCATCACTCTGCAGAAGCTAGAGGTAGGGGGAAGCTTCCATTAGGTGCATATGTACCAGGTAGCTAAAGTTCCTCTCAAATACTTTCCAACCGCTTTGAGGTCAAACTGCTTGTCCTCTGATAATCAACTTAGGAAGGAGGACTAACAGTTCCAAAGCATGGCAAGAGTCCCAATAGCTCTAGTTCTCTTCTAGAGATTGTTACGATTTAAAAAGATGGTAATAATTGTCAATATAATAACTTTGCTATTATCGTTAGTATAATTGGTGGTAACATTAATCTGAAGTAGTTAAAAATATTCCTGTAGCTATGATTCCCAAGTAACCCCATCTTCAATCATCTCTACAGAACTCTTTCTCTGACTTTTTTTTTTTTCTCAAGAAATTGACTCTAAGAGAAATTTGCCCAGAGCCTTCCTGAAGGTCAGGGCCTACTCTGTAGGGAGCTGTTCTCAATGAATCAGGCTGAGCATAAAGGATTGGGATTGCATTAGATGAAAGCCTGTATCAGCAAGGCAGAATCTGATCTGATCGTAGACTAATCCAGAAATCCAGTCCTTGCAGAGACAGCAACTTAACTGGTAACCTACAAGACAGGGTCCATCTTGTTTTCTTCAAGCAGAACCTCACTCCTGACTGATAGGTCCAAAAGCATCCCTGTCACTCACTACCTTAATTTAATAAAATATCTTGTTAATTAGTGATGCATGAAACAACTTTTGTTCCCAACATTTTGGGCCAATGTAGATAGACAATAACACTGACAAATGAGGTGACTGCTTAAACATTTCCCTTCCTTGTTTATCCAAGGCTTGGGGCCTCAACCGTATGAGTGGGGCATTGACATGTCAAGCACCAGTGAAATCTTGTAAAGAAGAAAGTAAGCAGCTTCCAGTGTCTGCCAGTCTGGCCTTTGGAGACTTACTGTGTATGGCTGGGCATAAAAAGAGAAGGCAGAGTTTATCTATTTGCTGCTGTTGTTTGGACCTTACTTGAACGGTCATATGACAAGCTTTGGGAGAAATAAAATGTTTTTGCTTCAATGGCTCGTTAGTCAGGAAATCTCACTTATAGATGTGTTGGGTGACCAGAGGTCTCTGGCTACAAATATCAGATGCCAGGAATATCTGAAGGTTTCATTACCATGAATAGCAAAGTCCTCCCCATTTCAACTCTGTAGATGTTATTTTTCATATGTTCCACCTGAATCCTTTGCTCTAGCCACACCATGTTCACTTTTGCCCCTGTCCTGACTTTCTTTATTCAGGACACTCATCAATTTTTCTTTTTCCATCTGATTCCTCTCACCCTTTAAGATATTGTTGACTTCTGCTCTGACAGTATCTTCAGTTTCCCTAATGCATAAAGACCAGTAACCTTTATCTCCTTTAAGTCTATAGTATTTCTCAAGTTACATATTGTGGTAATTAAGTGTGCAGGCTCTGGAGCCATTTGGCCTGAGACAGAAACCTGACTCTGTCATTTTCTAGGAGAGAAATCTTGGGAGTTTCCTAATCTCTTTGTACCTCAGTTTCCTCATATATAAAGTAGGGATAATAATAGTACTTATGTCATCATGGTGAAGATTGTAATGCTCACGTGGTTTTCAATGTAGTGTCTACAAAAAGTGATTTTATCTTTATGTGGATATAGTTTTTAGCAAATGTACTGTATTTAATTTGAGGGCAGGGTTTTAATTTACATGTCTGTATCTACAGAAACTCTCACAGTTGGAAGACACTAAAATAAATAAGATCATGGTCCTGTCCTCAGGAAACCACATAAGTAGACACATGAATGGATGACTGAAATGTGGGGAAAATAATGCTATAGCATGGCTAACATGTTATAATGGGAGCACAGAGTGGGGCAAGTGATCCAAAGGAATCCCATGACACACAACCAGAGCTCACAATTGCTGTGGCATTTCTGACAAAGGTGTTATCCATCCAGTACTAATTCTTGAGTACTGGATGGTGAAATTAGATAATCTTAGAGGAGCTCTTAGATCATCTTTAGGAGGAAAATTCATTTCAGAAGAAGACTAAGGATTTACAGCATTTCTTGAGATGCAAAAGGGGTTGGGGCTTATCCAATTCACTGTGGTATTGTTTTCCTTTGTAAATAGTCATCAAGAAGGCAAGAGGTGGGGGGAAGAAACAATCCTAATTTTTATAAATTGGGGTAGTTGGGATCTCATATGCCTCCATTCCTTTATAAAAGTTTGAGAGTATATTCAGAACTGCTTTTGCTGAATCAAATAGTTTTATTTGTTGCCAGTTCAGGCAAGAACCAGGCCGTAAGCCACTCGTGACTTAATTACTAGACCATAGTAAAATACAGCAATTTAATTGCAATTAGTGCTATAATTATTTATTTATAAAATGCCAGTGTATACATTTGTATTTGACAATCCATTTACTTTCAGCCTGGTACTGTGTGTGCCCCATTAAATTATAAAATGCAAGGTCATTAACCTGTAATTCCACTTGTGATCATGTTATTAAATACCATCCTGTCCCTTTTCTGGTTGTGACAGAATTGCTAGTTCATTTATCTGTAACTAATTTCCCTGTGATCTTCCAAAAGCTCTTATTACTGTTAATTAAGCAGGTGTGACCTGTGTCGAAAGCAGTTGGCACTCCTTGAACATCTGGCCAGGATCCAAAATTGGGTCAGATATCTTTAACACTCTCATTTCCTCTTATTTACCTTTAGTCATTAGTGATTATGGCAGCTCAATGCATGTATTCATGTTCAGAATCATTGGGGTTTGGGGAACTTTAAATAGAGCACCTGGCACAGGACCAAGTGCACTGTGGTTAGACTGTGGAAGCAAAGCACTCCCTCTACTCCTGAAGCCAAGATGACACTAATGTTGATTGGTCAAGGCTGTTTAGCTCAGCATTATGGATAATGAGTCTGGGATTTATAGAGTGAAAATTCCCAGGTAGGTTCTTTCTCATAGATAAAACCTGTTTCATAAACACAGAGCACCTATACTCCTGTTCCAGACCAGCCATCACTGTACCTCACTGGGTATATCTGATGTGGAGACTAAACAGTCAATATGACTTTTCTTTATGACTTTGCAGATTAAGAATAAAGGAAAGAAAATGGAGCTACTATTTGTGTTGCTTTTGTTGATGCATTAGTTAACATTGAAAGTGAAAGTTCTTAGCTAATGCTCAAATTTTCCTATAAAGCTCTCAGAGCGGTATTCCTATAAACCTAATTTTCAGGTAAAGAAATTGGGATCCAGAGAGAGAAAATTTACTTGCTCAATTTTGCACAGTTACTAGATAGCTGAGGTAGGATTTAAAATTAGGTCTACAGAGCTCCAAAGTGCTTTGCAATAAGCCACAATTCAATTACCCTCTAGAACCACCACGTGCAGAGCTGTTATCCTGGGTTTAGGTATACTGCCTGAGGATTAAGCATGTTTGGTCTTTATCTTCCTTCTTTTTTTTTTTTTTTTTTTTTTGGCTTACTCTCTTCTGACCACATTATTACTCCCTAAAATTTTTCACACTAAAGGAAAGATGGAGCAGGCATAGAAAGTGTACGGCGAATATAGTCAAATTTCAGATACTGGTAACCTTTGATCAGTGATACAGCATGCACATATTTAAGACCCCAAAATGAGTGAAGATGAAGAAATATCTTTTGTGATGCAATTGTAACTGGCATTGTTTTTTAGCTCTCTTTCTGATAGCTGTTTCATTTCTATACACTAATAATTATCTGTATATTAATTTTCCTGCAACTTTACTGAATTTGATTAGTTCTGTTCTATTTTGTTTTTGGTATAGTATTTAAGGTTTTCTGTATATAGTATTATGTCATCTGTAAATAGTGATAGTTTCGTTTCTTCCTTTTCAATTGTGATGCCTTTTATTTCTTTTTTTGTGTGTAATTGCTGTGGCTAGGACTTCCAATACTATGTTGAATAAAAGTGAAAGTAGCCATCTTTTCTCCTGAACCTGCTGGAGGAAAAGCTTTCAGCCGTATACTATTGAGTATTACGTTAGTTGTGGGTTTTTCATATATGGCTTTAGAGTCCCTCTAAATCCACTTTGTTGAAAGTTTTTATCATGAATGAATGTTACAGTTTGTCAAATGCTCTTTTCTGCATCTATTGAGATATGATTTCCAGCCTTTATTTAGTTAATATGGTGTATCGTGATTGATTTGTGGGTGTTAAGACATCGTTGCACCCTTGTAATAAATCCCACTTGGACATTGTGTGTGATACTTCTGATTTATTGTTGGATTTGGTCTGCTAATATTTTGTTGAGGATTTTTGTGTCTAAGTTCATCAGGGATATTGGCCTTTATTCTCACTTTTTTTTTTCTTCAGTGTCATCTGGTTTTGGCATCAGGGTAATGCTGGCCTCATAAATGACTTTGGAAGTGTTCCTTCTTTGTTTTTTTTTTTTTTTTTTAACAATAATTTGAGGAGGGTACATATTAACTCTTCTTTAAATGTTTGGTAGATTTTTACCTGTGAAGTCATCTGGACTTTTGAGTTTTTGTGGTTTTTTTCCCCCTAATTACTGATTCAATGTCAATTTCATTACTAATTGGTCTATTCAGATTTTCTATTTTTTCATGATTCAGTCTTGGAAGATTGTATGTTTCTAGGAATGTATCCATTTCTTCTATGTTGTCTAATTTGTTTATAAATTAGTGTTTATAGTGTTCTATATAAATTATTTTGAAGGTTTATAGTATCCTCTTATCCTTTGTATATCTTGTGGTCTTGGTTGTAATTTCTCCTCTTTCATTTCTGATTTTATTTCGGCTCTCTTTTTTTCTTGAGGAGTTTGGCTAAAGGTAAATTTTTTTTTAAGTCTCTCATTTGTTTCCATTTTGATCTTTACTATTCCCTTCCTTCTACCAATTTTGGGCTTTATTCTTTTCTATTTCCTTTAGGTGTAACGTTAGACTGAGGTTTTTCTTGTTTCTTGAGGTAGGCCTGTTGCTATAAACTTCCGTCTTAGGACTGCATTTGCTGTGTCCCAAAGATTTTGGAATGTTGTATTTCTACTTTATTTTTCTCAAGGTATTTTTTTGACTTCTTTGATTTGTTGACCATTGGTTGTATAATACCATGTTGTTCAGTATCAACATTTTTTCCCTTCATTTTCCTTTTTGTAACTGATCTCTAGTTTCATACCATCATGGTCAGAAAAGATGCTTGATAGGATTTCAATATTCTTAAATTTATTGACTTGTTTTGTGGCCTAACATGTGATCTATCCTGAAGAATGTTGCATGCGCACTTGAAAGAGATAGGTATTTTGCTGCTTTTGGATGAAATTTTCTACATGTCTCTATTAAGTCCATCTAGTATTATGTGTAATTTAAGGCCAAATTTTCCTTATTTTCTTTTTATTTTATTGAAGTATAATTAATATGCAGTGTTATGTTAGTTTCAGTTATACAACCTAATGATTGAACAATTCTATTCATCACTCAGTGTTCACCATGATAAGTGAGTCACCATCTGTCACCAATGTTATTACAATTTATCGACTATATTCTCTATGCTATACTTTTCATCCCCATGACTTATTTATTTAAAAACTGAAAGTTTTTTTAATCCCCTTTATTTCACCCATCCCCCATCTACTTCCCCTCTGGCAACCACCAGTTTGTTTTCTGTATTTAAGTGTCTTTTGGTTGTTGTTATTTGTGTGTTTTTTATTTCTTAAATTCCACATATGAATGAAATCATACGGCATTTGTCTTTCTTTGACTAATTTTACTTAGTATTATACCCTCTAGGTCCATCCACGTTGCTGCAAATGACAGGATCTCATTTTTTTTATGACTAATATTCCATTGTATATATCTACATCTTTATCCATTCAAAAATGGATGGACACTTGGGCTGCTTCCATATCTTGGCTATTATACATAATGCTGCTGTAAACATAGGGGTTCATGGGTCCCTTTGAATTAATGTTTTGGTATTCTTTGGGCAAATACCCTTTACTTTGATTGTTGGATCATAGGGTAGTTCTATTTTTAACTTTTTGAGGAATCTCCATACTGTTTTCCACAGTGGCTGCACCGGTTTGCATTCCTACCAACAATGCTTGAGGATTCCCTTTTCTCCACATCCTCACCGATACTGTTGTTCTTTGCTTATTGATTTTAGTCATTCTGACAGGTGTGAGGTGATATTGCTTTGTAGTTTCGACTTGCATCTCCCTGAGTGGTGAGCGATGATGAGCAAATTTTTCATGTGTCTGCTGGCCATCTGTAGGTCTTCTTTGGAGAAATATCTGATCATGTTTTCTGCCCAGTTTTAGTTGGAATAGTTGGGTTTGGGTTTTAAGTTTTATATGTTCTTTATATATTTTGGATACTAAGTATCAGATATGTCATTTGCAAATATCTCCTCCCATTCCTATAGATTGTTTTTTAGTTTTGTTTCCTTTGCCATGCAGCTGTTTTTTATTTTGATGTAGTCCCAGTAGGTTTTTTTCATTTGTTTTCCTTGCCTCTGGAAACATCTTGGGGGGGGGGGGGGGCGGAAGGTGCCATAGCTGATGTCAGAGAAATTACAGCCTGTGCCCTTCTAGAATTTTTATGGTTTCAGGTCTCACATTTAGGTCTTTAATCCATTTTGAATTTATTTTTGTGTATGGTGTAAGAAACAGTCCAGTTTCATTATTTTTCAAGTTGTTCACTTTTTCCAACACCAGTTGTTGAAAGATAATCTTTTTACCATTGGATATTCTTGCCTGCTTTGTTGAAGATTAATTGACCATATAATTGAGGGTTCATTTCTGAGTTTTCTCTTTTTCCATTGATCTATGTCTTTATTTTTGTGCCAGTCCCATACTGTTTTGATTACGAGGACTATATAATATAACTTGAAGTCCAGAATTGTGATGCCCCCAGATTTGCTCTTCTTTTTCAAGATTGCTATGGCTATTCGAGGTCTTTTGTGGTTCCATACAAATTTTAGGATTGATTGTTCTACCTTGGTGGACAATGCTATTGGCATTTTGATAGAGATTACATTAAATGTGTAGATTACTTTGGGTGGTATAGAAATTTTAACAATATTTATTCTTCCAGTTCATGAGCATAGAATATCTTTTCATTTCTTTGTGTTGTCTTTAACGGCTTTTATAGTTTATCAAGCTCAGGTCTTTCACCTCTTTAGTTAGGTTTATTCCTAGGTATTTTATTATTTTTTGGTGTGATTGTAAATGTGATTGTTTTCTTAATTTCTCTTTCTGTTGCTTCATTATTAGTGTATAGAAATGCAACGAATTTCTAAGCATTGATTTTTTTTTTTTTTAATTCCCGTGACTACTGAATTCATTTATCAGTTCTAGCAGTTTTTTAGTGGAGTCTTTTGGGTTTTCTATATATAGTCACCTGCAAATAGTGAAATTTTTACTTCTTCCTTACCAATTTCAATGCCTTTTATTTCTTTTTGTTGTCTGATTGTTGTGGCCAGGACTTCCAGTACTATGTTGAATAAAAGTGGTAAGAATAGACATCCTTGTCTTATTATTATTGACCTTAGGGGAAAAGCTCTGTTTTTCCCCATTAAGGATGTCATTAGCTGTGGGTTTTCATAAATGGCCTTTATTATGTTGAGGTATATTCCCTCTAAACTTACTTTGTTGGGGGTTTTTATCATGAATGGATGTTGTACTTTGTCAAATGCTTTTTCTATGTCTATTGAAATGATCATGTTTCTTATCCTTTCTCATAATGATCTGATGTACCAGGTTGATTGATTTGCAAATATTGAACCACCCTTGCAACCCAGGAATAAATCCCACTTGATTGTGGTGAGTGATTTTTTTTAATGTATTTTTGGATTTAGTTTACTAGTATTTTGTTGAGGATTTTTGCTTCTGTGTTCAACAGGGATATGGGCCTCTAGTTTTCTTTTTTAGTGGTGCCTTTACCTAGTTTTGGTATCAGGGTAATGCTGGCCTCATAGAATGAATTTAGTTTTCCTTCCTTTTCTATTTTTTGGAATAGTTCGAGAAGAATAGATATTGTTCTTTAAATGTTTGGTAGAATTTGCCTGTGAAGACATCTTGTCCTGGATTTTTGTTTCTTGGGCATTTTTGGGTGACTGATTGAATTTATTTTCTGGTTATCAGTAGGTTAAATTTTCTATTTCTTCCTCTTCCAGTTTTGGTAGCTTGTATGTTTCCAGGAATTAATTTATTTCTTCTAGGTTGTCCAATTTGTTGGTATATACTTTTCCATAATATTCCCTTATAATTGTTTGTATTTCTGTGGTGTTAGTTGTTATTTCTCCTTTGTCATTTGTGATTTTATTTGAATCCTTTCTGTTTCTTTCTTTCTTGATAACTCTGGCTAGAGTTTTATCAATTTTACTGATTTTTTTCAAATAACCAGCTCCTGATTCAATTGATCTGTTCCATTGTGTTTTCTTTGTCTTTTAGTTTCTGTATCATTTACTTCTGCTTTATTTCCTTTTTTCTTCTGGTTTTAGGTTTTTTCTTTTTCTAGCTTCCTTATGTGTAAGGTTAGGGTGTTTGAGATTTTTCTTATTTCCTGAGGTAGGCCTGTACTGCTGCAAACTTCCCTCATAAAACTGCCTTTGCTACATCCCAAAATTTCTGAACTGTTGTGTTTTCATGTATTTTTCTTTATTTCTTCTTTTATTTTCTGCTTGACCCATTGCTTGGTAGCATGTTATTTAACCTGTATGTATTTGTGCTCTTTCCAGATTTTTTCTTATGGTTGACTTCTAGTTTCATAGCATTGTGGTCAGAAAAGATGCATTGAATGACTTCTATCTTTTTGATTTTATTGAGGCTTGTTTTGTGACCTAATATGTAATCTGTCTTGGAGAATGTTCTGTGTGCACTTGAAAAGAATGTATATTCTGCTGTTTTAGGATGTAATATTCTGAATATATCTAATAAATCAATCTGTTCCAGTGTGTCATTCAAAGCCATTGTTTCCTTATTGATTTTGTTTAGATGATCTCTCTATTGATATAAATGGGGGCGTTAAACTCCCCTACTCTTATTGCATCAATTAGTTCCTTTATTTTTTGTTCATAACTATTTTATGTATTTAGGTTCTCTCATGTTGGGTGGATAAATACTACAATTGTTCTTTCTTCGTGTTGGATTGTACCCTCAATGATTAAATGTATCCTTCTTTTTCTCTGTTACAGTCTTTGTTTTAAAGTCAATTTTGTCTGATATAAGTAATGCTATTCTGGCTTTTATTTACATCCATGTGCATGATAAATATTTGTGTATCCCCTCATTTTCAGTCTGCTGGTGTCATTAGGTCTAAAATAAGCCTCTTGGAGGCAGCATGTAGATGGGTCTTATTTTTTATTCTGCCAACTAATGTCTTTTAATTGGAGTATGTAATCATTTATATTCAAAGTAATTATTGATATGTATTGTCATTTTATTACCTGTTTTTTGGTCATATCTGAAGATTTTCTCTGACCCTTTCTTGTCTTTCTGTCATGGCTTGCTGATTTTTAGTGGTATATTTGGATATTTTCTTTATTCTTTGCATATTTTAGTCATTTTTGCTTTGTGGTTACCATTAGTTTTGCATATAAACCCCACTTCATATAGAAATCTATACTCAATTGTTGTTAAAATTTGAACCTTTCTTTTCTCCTCCCCTTCCCATACTTTAGGTATATGGTGTCATATTTTATACTTTTATTTTGTGAGTCCTTTGACTAATATTTCTACTCAAGGAATCCCCTTTGATATTTGTTACAGGGCTGGTTTAGTGGTAATGAACTCTTTTAGTTTTTGTTTGGGAGATTCTTTAAGTCTCCTTCTACTCTGAATGATAGCCTGCTAGATAGAGCATTCTTTGTTACAGATTTTTCCCATTCAGCTCTTTGAATATATAATGTGACTCCCTCTGGCTTGGGAAGTTTCTGCTGAAAAATCCCCTGGTAGCCTTATGGGGCTTCCTTGTATGTAACTGTCTTCTTTTGTCTTGCTGCTTTTACAATTTTTTCTGTTATTATATTTTGCCATTTGTCTTGATGTGGATCTGCTTTTGTTGATTTTGTTGGGCGTTCTTTGTGCCTCTTGTCTGGATATCTGTTTCCTCCACCAGATTAGGGAAATTTTCATCTATTATTTCTTCAAATAAATTTTCTGCTCCTTTACTTTCTCTCCTTCTTGTGGGACTCCTATAATGTTACTACATTTGATGGAACCACAGAGTCCCCTTTGTTTTGTTCAGCTTCATTGCTTTCCATTACTCTGTCTTCTAGGACGTTAATTTGCTCCTCTGCTTCTTCTAGCCTGCTGTTCTTTCCATCATGCATGTTTCTCACTTTGTTTATCTCTGTTATTCCTTTTCTCTGTGTTAATGGTCTTAGTGATGTCTTCTTTTCACAAGTCCAGTGTCTTTGTGATCATTACTTTAAATCCTCTATCAGGAATGTTACTTAGATCTCAGGCCATGGCCTTGTCCTGTGACAATTTCCTCTTGTCTTCTCATTTTGTGTCTCTGTGCTTGTTCATGTTTTTCTGTATGTATTAGGTGAAATGGTTACTTCCCTCA
The DNA here is from genome assembly GCF_023065955.2 of Ursus arctos. Classification (NCBI taxonomy): domain Eukaryota; kingdom Metazoa; phylum Chordata; class Mammalia; order Carnivora; family Ursidae; genus Ursus; species Ursus arctos. The sequence goes on from NW_026623089.1 coordinate 20,405,239, forward strand.
GGCTTGAAGGGAAGTGGGCAGGTGTTGGATCTGTTCTGTGCAGCTCAGAAGTGAAATTTCCCCTGACCACCAGAGCCAGATATCTCTTGTGGGTTGCGTGTGCCGGTTGGTTGTGATAGGGTTGCAGGTGCTATATAGAGAGGGTGGGGCTTGGCCTACTTGCCTGGTCTGGTTGTGGGTCAGACACTATGTGAGGAGAGCAGATTTCCAGCTGCTTGCCTATGTCTCTATCCAAGGTTGGCATGGCTGGGTGCTTGTCAGCACTCTGGCTGCTCTTCTGCCCCTATTGTGGTTTGAGTGCCCCAATGGGTGGGTAGGAAGTGGGACACTCATCCAGCCCAATTAGGGCTGGGGGTGGGGAGAACACTTTCTCTACTGCTAGCAGGCTAAAGGGAAGTCACCAAACAGGGCACCTGCCAGCATTTCTGTCCCCAGATAAAGTCCCTGCGGGTTCCTGCCCCTCTGATAGCTGCTTATAATTAGTAAGTAGATCCTCCTTTGCTTATGGTCTAGTTACTTTTCAATCTGCTGCTTTTGCACTGGATCTCAGGGTGAGTGGGTTTGTGCACAAGCCCTTTAAGAGAGTGCTATGATTTTCCTGGGCTTAATCTCAATTGATTTTCAAAATGAGATATTTTGGACTTATCTTTCTAGCACATACCCTCAGGGTTGGAATGATGATGTGGTATGCAATCACTTTACTCCTTGAGGGAAAGTTTCACTGATTTTTTTTACTTTTTCTTTTTACTTTTTCTTTTTTTTTTTAATTGTGGGATCACCGCATATGAAGTAGGATGCAAGGCTGTGTCTCCCTCACCTACCCTTTCTCCATTTGACTCTTTTGTCTTTTGTTATGAAGGAGCTATTCATTTAGTTTTTAGGTCCTTTTCAGAGGAAAATTATTCAATATTTAGAATTTTATTCATTCATTCATTTTGCTGTCCATGGCAGAGGAATGAGTTCAGGGTCTTTGTACACTGACATCTTGAACCCTTCTGGAGTGTTTTTAAGAACTAGGGATCATAGGCCATCTGTGTTTGACTTGACTTTACCCAAAGGAAAAGCTAATTTACTCATATCTTTAAGACAGGAAGTAGTTTCACAGCTTTGAGCAAGAGGCCCAGTAAATTTGGCACCTACCCTACCATAGCAAATGGGAGATAGGAGTGTTATCTTTCTTGATAATTATTTAATAAGGAATGACTCACAGGTCCTTGATAAAGACATTCCCTTGTTCCTTAAACTGGCAAGAAGCTTTAAAGGTGATTTATATACTTTTCACACGGGGCATGTAAATAAATTGCAACTTTTCTAAAGTAAATGTTCTAAGAAAAGAGGGGAGGGGCCTACAATCAAGAAGAAACTTGTCTGCAGTTTAAGACTGTCTTGATCTATACTTTTCCATCTGTTAAACCTCCTCTATCAAAGCCACATTTGCTAAAACTTCTTAGCTGTTTGGGCATTCCTGAGATCATTTGTATATATACAATATCTCCAAGACAATGAAAGAAACCCTGCAGTGTCTGTTTTCTCTGTGCCCTCAGATACCTATTGGTATTCAAATTCAAAGGGAGAGTGAAAGTAGGGGCTCTATCATACATCAAAACCCACAGAGAGTACAGAAAGGAGAAATAGGAAGGAGGCATGGAAGGAAGGCAATAAAACAGATTACCCTGTGAGGGACTTGGTTAGTAAGTACAGATACTCCATATCTTCAGTGTTGAGAGAAGTGAACTTCAGTTGATGTTTTTCTATACCTTTTGGGAACATATAACTGATGTGGAGATCAAAGGCAAGAAGGAAATGTAGATAAAATTAAATTTCCTTATAGCCTGCAGCCCTTTGACAAATACTTGAGGTAGGTGGAGTACAACATTCTCCAGGAAACTCCCAACTGTCTTAATGTTAATGCTTTGCTAGAGGGAAAAAAAACCTTAACTTGACAATAGCTAGGCTTTCAGGATCCTGTGAGTCTTCTTTAGCTTATGAAAGTCATTTTGGAAACTTCCCTTTGTCTTTACCTCCCCCAACTCCAAAGTATATAATCAGCTATTTCTCACAAGCCCAGTGCCACTCTTTCTGCCAATGGATCTTGTCCCAGTGCTTTCATAAAACCACCTTTTTGCACCAAAGACATCTCAAGAATTATTTCTTGGCTGTCAGCTCTGAACCCCATCACTTCAAACCAAATCATAACTACTCTGGGCAACTGGGAATATTCGACTGAAAGTTAGAAAAGACAGGAAGAAGACAGTTTAGAAAAAATATGTAAATAAATACTTAGCTGTATTTTTGTCAAATTGACTGAAATGTCCTTTGAATCCAGATCCATAAGGACAACAATAAAAGGAGTGACATGACAAAAGTCTTTTTAGTTCCTTTTATATAAGAAACATCAGGAGCATGGTGTTTGGAAATTAAATATCAAGACAATACATAGTTAGTATATTAAGGATTTGAACATTGACCTGATTCCCAAGCCTATTTTCTTAGGCTCTGGGTATCTTTATTTGCAGTTTAAAAGTTCCATTACAAACACAAAATACTGTTATGAAACTCTAAAGAAAATAAACCAAAAGCCAAAATAGATTTTTAGTCTTTGAAAAACTAGAAAGCTAATTATAATAGCATAATATTTAAAGTAAAATGAGAAAAATACCCAATTAGAGCAAGTACAATTTGTCAGCTATGACATCTATATAATGAAAAAGTAAATGGTATTTGTAAATGTCCTAAGATAAAAGTTTTGAGTTTTTCAATAACAATTTTCCTTACTTGGATGCAAGAAAACACATTAGATATTGTAGGGCAAATATACTGGCACTGAGGAGTTGTACCAACAAGGGTGGAGGGCTGAGAAGTGGACTCCAATAAAAATGCAAAAGCAAGGGGAATTTTTTTTCCTTGCCTATAACAAGATTTGGGGTAAAGGTCTTCTACCCCAGAGCATAAATTGGGGAATTTTTCTCTTGTAAATCCTGGAGGATAACTACACCTCCCCTTTGGGTTTTAGTTCATACTCTCTGGGACTATTAGTTACCTTTTAAGATCTGTGTTCCCTTTTCCTCCTAGGTTAACTGCCCCCTGGGGACACACAAGTCTTTGCATATAGCAAGGTACTCAATAAAGAGCTGCTAATTAAGCTATGCTAAATAATATAGACTGTTTTCTTAACATCTTTCAGTTCATCCAGTAAGAAAACTGGTGATCTTGGAATTATAAATACAAATATGCTGGCTTTTAGAACATTTTAACATATTTTATAACTGAAAAAGAAAACATTTTAAAATGGGAAAACTTTCATTTGCACTATAACTACCTAGGTGGAGAAATTGCATTCTGAAGCAAGGTAATTTTATTCTTTAACCAAGCTGCTGACTCAAGCTTTAATGTCCACCCACTCCTTTTTTCTAAAAACATTATTATAAATAGGCACTAGATGAATAATTTATTAAAGGAGCTCAGCATTTACTTTCACTATTTTATCAGGTAGGCAACAATGCTCTTATTTTAGAATCAGACTTAACCTTATTTCCTATTATCCACTTCATGGTTTTCCAAAACAAGACTAATTTTATTACATAAAAACCAGAGTAGTAGCTACTGAAATAGGATTATTTCTGAATCTCTCTCAAAAGAACAAAGGAAGTGGTTGTTTATCAGTGTTGTTAAAATCCCAGTGTCTTATAAAATTCATTTATGTTTATTTTAGAGACCTTTAGGCTACTAAAAATATCCATTAATTTTGGAAGATGGTATATTAGGTTCTAGAAAATATTCTGAAAAGGAACTCAAGTAGAGAGAAACATTACTCTGCCCTCCTTTAAATCCTCCTTGGGTAATAGATGCTAATAGTTATTCCTACTGTGTTTCCACTGAGAAAAATGTCAATGTTGATCGGTAAAAATCATTTTAGTGAAAGACTTGATGTAGGAAAGATGTTAGGTTTTGGAACCAATGGCTAAGAAAGAATTCTTGAGACATCTTTGGTGCAAAAAGGTGGTTTTAGTAAAGCACAGGGAACCCATGGGCAGAAAGAGTGCGCTGGGGTCATGAGGAGTAGTTGATTTTATACTCTCGAGAGGAGGCTAGGGATAACATAAGTCTCTAAGAATTTTGAAAGCAAGGTTTCCAGAGCCTTGAAGGGGTCTAGCTATTGTTGGGAAAAGGTCATTTATCACTGTGTAATGAAACCTTAGTCATGAGACCCTTCAGATGTATAGCAGTGGGTCATAGTATTGGGGGATGTTTGTCAACATGTATCTTGGGGAGTCGAGATAAAGGAATGTTTCCAAAGAAATTTTTATATGTTAAAGTAGGCTTACAGGATCCTGGAGGTTGGGCTAAGATTGCCTTTTACCCTTAGCAAAGTATTAACATTGAGGTAGCTGAGTTCCAAGAGGAATGTCACTCTTCCTGTTTTAAGGACTTGGCTATAGGTAGTAAGGAAATTTAATTTTTCTTTTGCCTTTGTTTCCCACATCAGACTCAAATGTAAGACTATTTTTTACTCCATTCTTATAAAACATTATTTGTCAATATGTTTCAATAATATTTCACATTGATATTGATGTTTTACCCATGCCCACTGAACCTTAGTAAATATTCTGCATATGTTATAAACATAGGTTAACATACTGACATTGATATGCATTGACTATTTCAGCAAATATTAAGCTACTGTTAAGTATTAAACACTTTTCTAGGTTGTATTTGAATCAATAGTCATGTTCACTTTTATATTTTCTAAACCAACGTGAAGATATTTCTTTCTTTAGGGTAACATAAAAACGTTCGAGTTTTGAATATCCAGTAATAAGCATACTATGGGTCCGTCCAAAATTGACTATGGAAATAGGGACTTATGCAAATTATGAACAATAGAACATATAGCCAATGAAAAAGCATTCTTTAAAATTATTAGCTAAATGGATATTCTTTCACCAAATTTTAAGAGGATCAACACTCAGGTTCTGTTCTTACTGGACGTTTTGTTTGTTTCTTAATATATCTTTACCTGGCCGTGGGAAATTTATTGTGTTACTCAAAGTTATCCTTTTTGATAGTTTAACAAACAGATGCTTCGCAGGTTTTGGTTTGAAAAATATATTTCCACCATAGACTTCTGCCCTCACCAGTTTGTTTATATATATGTATGTATATATATGTATGTATATATATAGTTCATTTCTTCTTCCTTCCTTCCTCCATGCACTTAGCATGAATTTTCTTTGTGTCTGAGTTCTCACGTGTATGTACATGTGTCCAGTAGCATAGAGTGTTTAGTGTGTAATTAAAAAAAAAAAAAACCTGGAAGTTAATCCCAGCTCACCATCACCTGAAGATGGTACTCTTCATCAAGTTACTTAATCTTTCTGGACCTTCTTTTCCCAACTGTAAAATAGAGATAATAACAGCTATCCTAAGGATTTGTTGTGAAGATTAGAGATAATTCATTCAAAGCTTTTATCACATAGTGGACCCTAAGTAAATGGTGGCTGTTTGTTTACTGTGAATGCGATATGGTCATTTTAAAATCACATTTTTCCAGATTTATTGATATATAATTGTATATCTATATTGCTAAATGATTACCAAAATAAGGTTAACAAATTCAGTGTTTCAATAATTACAACTTGGTGAGAATACTTTAGATCTGCTGTCCTAGCAACTGTATTGTTAACTATAGCCACCCTGTTAAATATAAGTGGAAGTTTGTGCTCTTTGACCAACATCTCCCTATTCTCTTCCTGCTTGTCCCAGACCCTGGCAACCACTATTCTAGTCTCCATTTCTACAAGTTCAGCTTTTTTTTTCCCCCTTAAGATTCCACCTATAAATGAGATCATATAGTATTTCTTTTTCTGACTTTCCAGAGTGCCTTCAAAGATCATCCATGTTATTGAGAGTGGAAGGATGTGGATACTGTCTGGTCCTGGGGAAATGGGACTGTTTCTAGTTCATTAGGGTGGTATTGGGAAAAGGGTCCACAGCTTGGTTCTCAGACAGTGGCCTATTCCAGTTGTATAGATGTGTGGGAAGGACTGGCCCAGGACCATGGTTGAGAGGGACTGGAACCAAGTAAAAGGATTGTTTGAGAGTCCCTGGTCAGGTTTGAAATCTTCAGACCTGGTTCTGGAGGCACAGGTGAGCATGTCTCTTGCCAGTTCCCCAGTCTGACTAGACTGCTCTCTGACTATTGGGGAAGGGGCTGGAGCCACATATAAAGGTATTTTGTGAATCTCCTTCAGCATAGACTTGAGTGCCTTTAGCTGGGTCCCTATGGTGGCAGGGACTAGAACTGAGTGTAGGGACTTCTCAGGATCTCTTGGAGTGTAGACCAATGTGTCTCTGTTGGGTCTCCTGGTCGACTCTGGCTGTGATGGGACTAGGAACCTAGTATAGGGCTGCTTAGGATCTCCAGAGTTAAACAAATAGAAGTGTCTCCCTCTGGGTCCTTAGACCTGCAGGACTGCCAGTTGACTATGGCTGTGAAGTAACTGGAACCTCATATAGGACTCTTAAGATCTCCGATGGGTTTATTGTCTTCTGGTCCCTGTGCTGGCAGTCCTATTAGCAGACTGCAGCTAGGACAGGTTGGGCCCAGTTGTAGGTAGATTCTTATCAGAATCCATAGTCTAACTGAATTTAGTGGGCTGGCTTTTAGTGTCTCCCAGACATGGCCAAGAGGGGATGGAGCCAGTTCATAGGCCACTTCAGGGTCTATAGCTGGGACTTAGTTCTGTATGCCTAGTATACAGATGGGTGTGACTGCTCCCAGGTCTCTTGACATGTGGTATTGGTGACAGGACAAAGCCAAACAGCTCTAGCTGTGGCCTAAGGGATGCAAATCTGTGTTCCAGGTCTGTAGCTAGGACTATGGTCCATGAGTCAGCCACCTGGTGCACCCTGCTTTCTCAGCCTTGGACTTTGCTGAGGTTTCACAGTCTCCTACCTGCTCTCACAAAGGTACTTTGTCCATGAATGACTATCAGATTATTTGGTTGATAGATGTGAGGGATGTCTTGTTCAGCCACATTGCTGATCTTAAACCTGAGCTTTGGTGCTATTATTTTGAGTGGACAGAGAAAGGTACTAGTTCACATAAACACAACAAATAATACCTGAAGGTGTGTTGAACTAAATGCCTTGGCTTAAGTTTCTATAAAAAGAACCCTTTAGGGGCGCCTGGGTGGCTCAGTTGTTAAGCGTCTGCCTTCGGCTCAGGGCGTGATCCTGGCATTCTGGAGCCCCGCATCAGGCTCCTCCGCTGGGAGCCTGCTTCTTCCTCTCTCACTGGCTGTCTCTGTCAAATACATAACAAAACAAAAAACCCTTTAGCACACCAAAATGCAGGTGACAACATTAAAATAAATACTATCTAAAACATCCTATGAAACATGCACTAAAATCCAATATATCCCATTCTGAGGGGAAAAAATAAATACTCCAACTATTTGAAATACTCCAACTATTTGAGTAACTTCTGAAAAACTGCCAAATAACTTCAGCATTTAGATTTAATTTTCTCCAGTAAAGGAGAGATGATTATCTGTTTTAAAAAATTACTTAAAATATTTACTTGATGCACACATTTCATGTTCTATATTATGTATCTTATTTTTTTTGAAAGGAAGGTTTTGTCAAGGTCTGTTTTAGCTTCAGATATGAAGCAGATCAATCTATGAGGAGAGAGTTAAACTTTGATATTTGCATCCCAACTCTTGTATCCCTAAGAAGGCAAGTAAGCAATAAAAGCCAGTAGAAAGATGAGCATTCCAGCAAATGGGAAGTGGTGGTATCTGAGCAAAATAATCAACTGGTTTTCTGCTTCCCTGTGACTACATATTTTTAAGGAAAAACAATATTGTTATTAATCACTAACTCCCTTTTACAAAGAAGTGTTAAATTCTAGTTTCATTTGTTCAGTCATGAAGTTTTCAAATACCAATTTATGCCATACTATTTTTTAACCAAAAAACCTTGTGGAAAATAGTAATAAATTTATATTTAGGTGCCTGAATTAAGAACAAGATAGCTACAATATTTTAGTTAGTAGGAAAGTAGTTTAAAAATCAAGCCTTAAGGACACAGTTTAAAGATGTTTTCATGAATTTTCCCTAAACTGCTCTATTGGTGAATATGGTCAGGTAAAAAAGTTATGCTTCCTAGAGCTTGGCATATCTAAATTAAATTATTCACAATCCATCTGGAAGACCATCCACAATATAAGCGGAGTGATGTGTGGATTTTTAGTTGTTCTTCTGAAATATCCTATTGTAATCAGCCATATTTTTTTCTCATTTTTACTCAAAGAATATAGAAAAGCTTAATTTATGTTTTCAATGCCACGAAACATTGTATAAACTTTTGATTGCTCAACTGTGTTTTCTACATATAGGAGTCTTATGTCTCTATCCCATGGCCCCTATGGCATCAATCTTCTTTTGCAACAGCAAACTAAACTATAGCAAGTTGGGGGAACGTGAAGGCTTAGGACGTCTCCAGTGAATTTGAGAAATAGAACTAGAAACATTTTGCTTCAATTAAAAGAATACACAAAATAAAACTGACTTTAAAAAGTGTATTTATCATCTCACCCAGCATGTGTGTGGGGTTCCAGGGAGTATCCATTAGGCAGAGATGTGATATCATCAGTGGCCAGGGCTTCTGTCTTTCTACTCACCATTTTTTTAGTATGTTGTCTCCATCCTCAAACTTGTGCCCTTATGGTCACCAGATGGCGGCCACTATGTCATGTTATTCCACAACTGTGTCAAAAACAGAAAATAGATGAACCTACTGTTTACTAGAAGCCCTCCATTGTTTTCCTTTAGGTCCATTTGCTATAGATTAAGTTGAGGGGGAAAAGGTCACTTAAAGACCTGGGAGAGCAGGAACAGCATATACATTTCCAGTGTATATAGGAGATTGCAAAAACTCAAGGATAGGGTATCTACCACAGTCTTGTTACAATCAATTAACTGAAAGAAACAAATAGTATAAAATGACAAATCCCATTAGCCTTACCCTTTAGTTTTCAAAAGTGAATAAAGAGAATCCTGGACATGTGTTTTGGGAGTTGGGGGAGGTACAGAATAGAACACGGACATAAAAAGACAGGTTTCTCTAATAACTAAACTTCATCAGAGGTATCTGGGTATCTTAAAAATTTCTAGGTATGAAGCAGCAATGCTGGAAATTTCACTAGATACAGCATAAAGCTTCTCATGGTCTAGCTGGATAAGGTTGATGGAAAACTAAATCCACCTTTCAGTATAGTTTAGAACTGGTAAGGCAATTTGGCAGAAGTTTCTAAAATCCTGTTCATGTCATATGTGAGGCATATAAAACAGGCACTTTGAGTACTTGTTTGTAGATGTCCAGAATTTGAAAGAGAAAAATGTCAATGAGGCATCTTTTGAGATTTGAGAAAAATTCTCCGTTGGAAGCTTCTAGTGGATATTTTCATGTAAGTAAGTCATAGAACCCTAGACTGTCATCCTGAAGGAAACATCAAGTCTAAACTTTTTATTCTATCCATGAGAAAACTGAGACTCAAGAAAATAGGTACATTCATAAACTGAAACTAGCATTTGAGTCTCAGTGGTTTTCCCCAGCTAGTGTACTAATAAATATTTTAACTCTAAAAATAGGACTTAACTTGCAAGGTGATTGGAAACTTGAAGTATAAAGTTCATAGTATAACATTTAAAATATACATAGTAAAGGTGTACCAGGACTTCATTTTAAGGGGTCTGTCCTATCTCCATAGTATTAAAAATAGAGTGGTTATAACCAAGTGGGTTGATGGCATTAAAGTCAACTCTATTTGCTGTAGGATCCAGCCTGTATTAGACTTACTGGTGTTTGGGGCCCTCTTAGGAGAAGACCTAAGACAGGCTTAGATCAGACAAGTGCCAATCTTCTGGTGGATCTACAGTATCAACCTTGGATAATGTAGTTAATTTGAAAACAAACATAATGCAGGTAATTCCCAGATACTCACTATCAATAGGTAAAAATCAGAGAAGGCACTTAACAGTGCTTAACGCTAAAGGCGGCACGGATTTAAAAGTCCTGACACTTTATTCCCACAGGTATCATGTAAACCATGTTGTCAATGTTTTCCTGTATCACACCCCATTTAGGACCAGGTTAACAAACATTCATTCAGACCTGTTTATCCCTCAGTGTCCTAGAGTAAGGCAGTAGCCAAGTGCAGCTTGCCCCAAGAGTAGCCCTGGCCGGCAGCTGAAATGCATGAGTCCGGAATCAGGCCTAGAAGCTACAGCACCTTAATGCTACCAGGCTGAACCCAAAAGCCATTTTCTGAAGATACCAGTATTTCTCACTAAGCTGTGGAATGTCCATACCAAGGTCATTTTGAAGTCAGAGTTTATTTCCTTCAAAATTTTAAATAGGAAACAGGCTTTATTTTTGTATTTCTTAGGTTGGTGACACAGTATCTTTGAACTAAAAATTGTAGTTTTAAGCATATATATTCTAAATAATAATTGGACAAGTGTTCAGAATGAAAGATATGCACAGAGATGTTCACTGCAGTGTTGTTGATCAAAAAAAAGAAAAAAACCCACATAACAATCCATCAGCAAAAAAAGAAAAAAAACTTTATTTACAAAAATGTAATTAAGCTATAGTTGGTCCACACAATAGGAAAATAGAAATGTAAAAAAGCTTGACTAATTCTATTTAGTTAGATACAGAGAGGGATCGCTGATAAGAATGACAATTTTTATTGCATACTTCGTTGTCAGGTTATGTGCTAGGTTCTTTACATGTTAACTCATTTTAACCCTAGGAAGTTTTGTTATCCTGAAATTACAAATGAAGATAGGCTTAAAAAATTGTAACTTGCTTGAGGGAACAGGGATTCAATCAAAGTGGTAGAGTCATGATTTGAATCATGTTCTGCCAACTCCAAAGACAGCTTTTAACAACAATCCCATATTTTGATTCTAGAAGAGCTACTGGGCTCTTCAAATTGCTCTCTATGGCTGCAGAAACAGCTACAATAAATGCAGTGGCTAATAAAAAGAACCAAATGTTAGAATTACTGTAATGTAACTTATGGGAAATGCTGGGGGCAATATGGGTCATGAACATGAACACATTTTGGAACTACTGATCCAGAAAAATAAAATAGGGAGCAATGATGCTGGGTAATGAAGTAGTCATTCATTTTAGAAAAAAAAAATAGTTTGAGCTTGTCATAGGTTGAAATCATTGGAAGCAGATGGTAAGATGGTTTTTGGAGTACACAGTGTTTGTTAGGAATAGACATCTGTGAAAGGAAGAAGAAAACTTTGAAGCCAAGAGAGAAGTCGAACTGGGATTCACGCCTGATAAAGACTCGGTCATCTGACAATGAGTGCTGGAGTGAACTTTCCCATCAGAGCATCTGATAGCAGGCCAAATGGGCTGGACCTTGATATCAGAGTCACTAGATACAGGCTCTCCAGGAAGGACAAGACCTTAGGTTAGGTAGCACTTTGGCACTAAAGCAATTCCTAAAGGTGCAGTAGCTGGGGCAAGAGTTCTCTCATTTGATGGGAATCTAGATTCTGAATCTCTGTGCTGTACCTTTTATAGGCCTGGGAAGCAGACACTTCTGATGGATCTCTCTTCCTGGGGAAACCTAAACAAATTTTAGTAGGACTGAAGCAGAGCCCCTACTAGTGCATCTCATCTCTGGAGTGCAACTGATTTTCATTTTCTCCATTCTCTACATTATTCTAATGGTATTTGTGAGCTTACCTGCTAATGTGACCCAGACCTTCAATTCTTAGGGGTCTGAAGACCCAGTCATTATGTTCTTCTAAGGCTTGGGTTGCCATACCTGTTTATTTATCATCTTGATTAGATAAGGAAATGCTTATAATACTAAAATGGATCATCTGGGCCTCAAACATATCTATTCCTAAACTCACTACATAATAGTAGCTTTGTTTTCTCTGGGTGATGAAAGTCAATTCTCTTATTCATATGGTGACTCCTAATTCCTAAGCATAAAAAGTCCAGAGTGTACAAGCAACCATCAGTGGGACTTTGATAAAAGTGTTTTCTGTTGGGGTTCATAGTAACCTCACTGAGGGTTGCTGAACTTTGACCAGGATGTCATTATCTGAATCCCAGATGCCCCTACTTTAACAAGGTGGGCATGTTGATGTTTCATGTCTCTGGGTAGCAATGTTAAATCACATCCTTTGTCCAATAGTCCTTAAAGCCCTGACACTTACATAGCTTGGAAGTCATTTCTCCTGTGGATATAACAAGACAAAATTGAACAAACTGAAATCCAATTACTTTTCTTGGACTCATCAAAGAATAGAAATTATAGGGGAAACTGCCACCCCAAAAGCTAAAGGAAAAGGCAAATCCAGAAAGTCACAGCTCAGATTTGTTTTCTGCAAACTTGGAGCAGACACCTATGAGGCTATAAACTTGTATGGACACTTCAGTGGTAGTTATGATGACTTCTTTAGGTCGAAAGTAAGAAACTCTTGGGGGCTGTATACTTACAGGAGCTCTCACATTTTTGTGGGTTTTACCTATAGAATTCCACCAACTTCACATGGTGATGATTCAAAAGATCCCTTTTGACTCTGACAGGGGTCGGGAGGAGTAATCATTGTGAAATATGCCCCCCAAATTTTCCATAATAAAGGCCTACTATCTGGGGTAAAGGACTTTTCAGAGTCTTATTCCACTGGGGCAAAGGACATATATCTCTTTCCAGCACTTTTAACTTTCCTGTCTCCCCTAAGGAGGAAAAAAAGACATGCCAATAGAAAAGTATGTATATCACAGACCAGAGGCACAGTAAAGAATGAGATTTAATAATAAAAATATAGAATGCTTTCCCTACTCTAACACTACATCAAGAGGGCTCTAATATAATAGTGGATTACAACTGAAAGGCAAGATGTAGATTCCTTAGAGAAGCACAAAGTCAAGAGGGGAGATAAACAAAAGACACTAAAGGATTTTGAAGTTTCTGGCATCCACAACTTCAGCAGACATTTAACACAGCCCAACTCTTAGCCAAGTTAGCATAAATCCTCACATAAAAGATCTATTACCTCAATGCCTATTACCAAATCCAACATATTTGGCTTTCAACAACAACAAAAAATTACAAGACATGATGAAGATAAGAAGAAACACAGTCTAAAGGGACAAAGCAAGCATCAAAACCAGACCCAGATATGGCACAAATGTTGGAATTATGAGACAAAAAAATATGACTGTGATTAACATAAGGCTTTTACATTAGATTCCTAGGGTTGCTATGACAAATCACCACAAACTACCACAAACTAAGTGGCTTAGAAAATACATTGTTGTTTTAACAGTTCTGGATGCCAGAAGTATAAAATAAAAGTGTTGGCAAGGTGATTCCCTCTTGGGGGTTCAGAGAATCTGTTCCATGCCTCTCTCTCTCCTTGTTTCTAGGACTTGTGAGCAATCCTTGATGTTCCTGGTTTGTGGCAACATAATTGAAACCTCTTCCTTTATTGCCACATGGTATTCTGTGTATCTGAATCTTTGTCCAAATTTCTCTATAAGGACACCAGTCATAATGAATTCAGGGCCTGTTTAATCCAGTATGACCTTGTCTTATTGTCTTAACTTGATTATATCTGCAAAGGCTCTATTTCCAAATAAGGTCACATTTAGGGGTTGTGAGTAGATATGACTTTTCAACCCAGTACATGTTTTCATGGAAAAATAACGTGCAAAAGAATATGAGACTTAAAACAGGAAAAAAATAGAAAATGATGGGAAAAAACCTGTAACAGACATGAAGTATGCCTTTGATGGGCTTAACAGTAGTCTAGACACAGCCAGGAAAATAATAATTGAGCTTGAAGGTAGTTTGATAGAAATTTCCCAAACTGAAATTCAAAGAGAAAAAAAGAAGAGAACATTCAAGAACTATAGAACATTTCAAAAGGTGTAATGTGTAATTGGAATATCGGAGAGGCAACAAAAAACGACCAGCAGGAGGAATATTTAAAGTAATAATGACTGAGAACATTCCAAAATTAATGACACCAAAGAGGAATAAACAAAAAATGATGCCTGAGCTTATCATACTCAAATTATAGAAAACCGAGGACAAAGAGAAAAAAAAACTTGAAAGAATTCAGATGAGGGGGGGAAATACCTTAGGTGAGAGAGGAGTGAAATATTTAAAGTGTTGAAAGAAGAAAAACTTTATATCCAGTGAAATTATCCTTAAAAAGTAGAGGAGAAACAAAGATGGATTCAGACAAATAGCATCTAAGAGAATTCATGGCCAGAAGTCTGCTCTATAAAAAAGATTTTCAGGGTGAACTGATAGGTCTGTGTAAAAAAAGGAAGTGTTGGAGGAGGAATAAATGAACCTTATAGTACAAATAAGGATGATTAATGATGCAAATTAATAAATAACTTACTTAGGGATTTGAGGACTTCCAGGATGAAATGCAGAATATGAAAAAAACAATCTGTTTTACAAGTGTGTGTTCTGAAGTGTGTGGGGGAAAAGGGTGCTGACCCACATAATTTTTAAGATGACCAAAATCCGTCAAACTAATAGCAAAATGAATTGTACATAAGTATTGTATGCTAGTTGATAAAGGTGTTTCTCACAGGGGTGTGGGTTAGCAGTTCTGAAGCCACTATGGATGTGCATAAGCACTGGAATTGAACAATTAAGTAAAGGAATCACAGATACTGGGAGCCAGGTTTCTCACTGTTGGCATAGGAGGTATTCCAACAGATACAAGGCGAGCCTAGAACTATCAGTGTGGTGATGAAACAGATGTTTACATCTAGAAATATTTATAGATATGTGCATTTACATAGTTTAACATGCACACATATTTCCTCATTCTGTCAGCGGATAGGGTGTAGAAGCACTGACACTCCATTAGTAATGAGCACAACTAGCTCCCAGATCTTAAAATTTAATTGTTCTTAATGAAAGGAAACAGTGCTCCTTGGAGAAATAGATGAATATCTCATTTGGAGACAGGGGCAGGATCTATACAGGATGAGCCTAAATCTCCTTGTAGCACCAGAAATTAGAGTGCACAAAACATAGATGTGTGCAGGTACACATACACAAAATGATGGACATAGGGATACAGAAGTCAATTGAAAGAGTTTCCCCTGACCAAAGTTCAACTAATTTGAATATGTAAAGAATATTAGATTACAACCCGAAGTATACAATGAATGTCCATAGTAATATAAATAAGTAATTGAATAAATAAATGTTGAACACATTTTCCATGCATAAGAATTCCAAATAATTTACGTGGCTACTCTGCCCTAAAGGAGGCAGAGCATAACATTCCACTCTTTGAGTGGTCTGTTCATAAGGACTTTCCTCCAAAGGTTACAATATACAAAACGGGGTGAGAAAGCATAGCTTTAGTGGAGAAACCTCACAAATACTACTATAGCCAGGTTGTCACGTTCAACATTATCAGTCATAAATCAATTTAATAGTATGTACCCTTGCTGTGATATGGTGAAAATAGCACTTTACCTCTGGTCTTCTTCCTCTAAACCCATAACTCCTGTATAATAATAAGAAAACCAGACAACTCCTAATTAAAAGACATTCCATAAAATACATGACCAGTACTCCTTGAAACTGCCAAGATAATTAACAATAAGAAAAGTCTGAGAAACTGTTGGAACCTAAGGAGACAAGATGACCAAATGTAATTTGGTATCTTGGATAGAATCCTAGAACAGAAGGATGACACTGGGGAAAAACTAAAGGAGCCTGAATAAAGTATGGACTTCAGTTAATAATAATGTATCAAGGACTTCCAGGGAAGATGGCAGAGGAGGAGGACCCTAAACTTACCTCATCCAACTAGATAACACTTGCATCAGTGTAAACAACCCAGAAAATGACCTCAGACTAGCAGAAGATACTCTACAACTAAACGTAGAAAAGCTACATAGAAGAGGGTAGGAAGGGCAGATATATGGTGGGAAGGTATACTTCCTCGGTCTGACCACCAGAGTGAGGGAGGTAGATGGGGTGAGAAACAGACTATCACATTGGGGAGGCTGTCTGGGGAAGATAAATCTCATAGCATTTGGCTTTAAAAATCAGAGGGGCTGAATTTTGTGAGTGCATACAACTAGAAGGACTTAAAGAATCAGTGGGCTTGGCTTTGGAAGAGTTGGAAGGACCAGAACCAGCACAAACCTCAACAACACTGCATCTCCCAACTGCATGCTCTGCAGGGCCTTAGTCCCACCAGCAGCAGCTTGTCATCTCTTGTAGAGGACACGCATACCTTGTTAAAACTGCACCCTTTGCCCACATGTGCTTTGTGGAGTGGCCCCAGCCAGCCTCAGTCTCTCCAGTGGCTGTGCATCCCCTGTAGAAGAGGACCAACACCACCTTGTTAGAAGTGCATGCCTGCCTAATACTTTGAAAAGCAAGATATGTAGCCAATTTCCCTAATACAAAGATTTAGACAAAATGAGGGGAGATGAATATGTCCCAAATGAAAGAACTGGACAAAAATCACAGCAAGAGACCTAAAGGAAGTAGAGATAAGTGATACACCCAATAGAGAATATGATCATAAAGATACTCACTGGACGTGAAATCAGTGCAACCCTTAATGCAGACAATCAGAGATGAAGAACACAATAACTGAAATTAAAAATACACTAGCTGGATTGTTCCTCATTGGAGATGTCATTTGTACCAATTCTCATTATTGAAATAAATGTCATAGATGTGCAAAAAATATATAAAATAAAAAATAATAAAAATACACTAGCTGGAGTAAATGGCAGGCTAGAAGAAGCAGAAGAATGAATCAGTGACCTGGAGGGCAGAGTAATGGAAAGTAATCAAGCTGAACAGGTGAGAGGATAAAAAAAAAAATATGCCAAATAGACTTAGAGAACTCACTAACTCCATCAAATGTAATAACGTTTGCATTATAGGGATTCCAGAAGAAGAGGAAAGTGGGCAGAAAACGCATTTGAAAAAAAAAAAAACTGAAAAATTCCTGAATCTGAGAAGGAAACAAATTCAGATTCAGGAAGCACAGAAATTCCTCCCCCCCCCCCAAAAAAAAATCGACCCAAGAAGGTCTACATCAAGACACAGAGTAATGAAAATGGTAAAAGGCAGTGATAAGGAAAGACTTTTAAAAGCTGCAAGAGAAAAGAAAATAGTTACATACAAAGGGAAACCCCATAAGGCTATCAGATTTTTCAACAGAAACTTTGCAGGCCAGAAGAGAATGGCATGATATACTCAAAGTGCTGAAAGAAAAAAAAAAAAAATGTGCATCCAAGAATACGCTATCCAGCGAGGCTATCATTCAGAATAGAAGGAGAGTGAGTTTCCCAGACAAACCAAAGTTCATGGTCACTAATCCATCACTACAAGAAATGTTACAGTAGACTCTAAGAGGATAGGGAAGACCATAAGCAGGAGTAAGAAAAGTAGGAATCACAAAAATAGTAAAAACAAGTATATCTGTAAAAATCTATTAAAGGATTCACAAAATAAAATGAAGTATGACACCATATACCTAAAATGTCAAGGGGAGAGTAGTAAAGAATAGGTTCAAATTTAAGTGACTATCAACTGAAGATATAGACTGCTATATGCAGATATTATACACAAACCTAATGGTAATGACAAATCAGAAACCAGTAATAGATATGCAAAAAATAAAGAGGAATCCAAATATATCACTAAAGAAAGCCAATTTACGGTGAGAAAAGAGAGCAAGGGAAGAAAGGAACAGAGAAAATCCATAAAAATAAACATATAACAAAATGGCAATAAATTTTAAAATGGCAATAAATACATACCTATAAATACTTTGAAAGGAAAAGGACTTAAATGCTCCAATCAAAAGATAGCGGTCTTATTTTTTTTATCCATTCCATCATTCTATCTATATGCTAACTACAAGAAATGAACTTCAGACCTAAAGACACATGCAGATTGAAAGTGAGGTGAGGGAGAAACACATGTCATGCAAATGAATGTCAAAGAAAGCTGGAGTAGCATTATTTATATCAGACAAAATTGACTTTATTTAAAATTTTATTTATTTATTGTACAGAGGGAGAAGCATACTCCACACTGAGTTGGAGCCTGATTCAGGGCTTGATCTCAAGACCCTGAGATTATGACCTGAGCCAAAACCAAGATTTGGATGCTTAACAGACTGAGCCACCCAGACACCACAACAAAACCAACTTTAAAACAAAGAAGAATACTATAATAAGACATAACAATTGTAAATAATTATGCACCCAACATAGGAGCACCCAAATACGTAAAGTAGCGAATAACAAATATAAAGGAAGTAGTAAAATAATAGTAGGGGACTTTAACACCCTGCTTACATCAATGGACAGATCATCTAAACAGAAAGTAAACTAGGAAACTATTGTTTTAAATAACACACTGGATCAGATAGATTTAACAGATATACTCACAGTATTCCATCCTGAAACAGCAGAATATACATTCTTGTCAAGTGCACATAGAACATTTTCCAAAGTAGATCACATATTAGTTCACAAAACAAGTATCAATAATATCAAAAAGATTGAAGTCATACCATTAATCTTTTCTGACCACAATACGTAACTAGAAATCAACCATAAGAAAAATCTGGAAGGAACACAAATACATGGAGGTAAAATAACATGCTACTAAACAAAGAAGAAAACAGAAAATACAGGGAGACAAATGAAAATGAAAACACAATGGCCCAAAATCATTGGGATGAAATAGAATACTTAAATAGACCTATTACCAGCAATGGAATTCAATCAGTAATCCAAAAATTCCCAAAAGTCCAGGACCAGATAGCTTCACACGTGAATTCTACCAAACATTTAAGGAGAGTTAAAAGAAAAAAAAAAAAAAAAAGGAAGGAATACTTCCAAATTCATTCTATGAGGCCAACATTACCTGATTCCAAAACCAGTAATGATACTATAAAAAAAGAAAACTGTCAATATCTTTGATGAAAAATAGATGCAAAAATCCTCAACAAAATACTAGCAAACGAAATCCAACAATACATTTAAAAAGTCATTTGCCATGATCAAGTGCAATATATCCCTGAGATTCAAGGTGGGTCAGTATTCACAAATCAATCAACATGATATATCACATCAGTAAGAGAAAGGATAAAAACCACATAAGCATTTCTATAGACATCGAAAAAGCACTTGACAAAGTATAGCATCCATTCATAATAAAAATCCTCAATAAAGTAAGTTTAGAGGGAATATACAGTAACATCATAAAGGCTATATATGAAAGCCCCAAAACAACATCATACTCAATGGTGAAAAACTAAGAGCTTTTCCCTGAAGGTCAATGATAAGACAAGGATGTCCACTCTCACCACTGTTCTTCAACATAGTGCTGGAAGTCCCAGCCACAGTAATCAGACAACAAAAAGAAATAAAAGGCCTTCAAATTGGTAAGGAAGAAGTAAAACCTTCACTATTTGCAGATGACATGTAACTATATATAAAAAAAAAACCAAAAGTCTCCACTAAGAAAGTACTAGAACTGATAAATGATTTCAGTAAACTCACAGGATACAAAATGAAGTGGCCGATAGAGAAATTTAGAAAGTGATCCCATTTACAATCACACCAAAACCTTTAAGATACCTAGGAATATACCTAATCAAAGAAGTTAAAGACCTGTACTCTGAATAATATAAAACATTGCTGAAAGAAATTAAAGATGACACAAAGAAATAGAAAGACATTCCATGCCCATGGACTGGAAGAACCAATATTGTTAAAATGCCTCTATTACCCAAAGCAATCTACACAGTTAATGCAATTCCTGTCAAAACACCAACAGAAATTTTATACAGCCAGAACAAACAATCCCAAAATTTTTATAAAATCACAAAAGACCCTGAATAGCTAGAGCAATCCTGAAAAAGGAACGAAAACAAACAAACAAACAAAAAATAAAACTGGAGGTTATCACAATTCAGGGCTTCAAGTTATATTACAAAGCTGTAGTAATCAAAGCAGTACAGTACTGACACAAAAATAAACACACAAATCAATAGAACAGAGTATAAGCCCCAGAAATAACCCACAATTATATGGTGAATTAATCTTCGACAAAGTGAGCTATAATATGCAATGGGGAAAAGACCGTCTCTTAAACAAATGGTGTTAGGAAAACTGGACAGCTACATGCAAAAGAATGAAACTGGACCACTTTCTTACACCATACACAAAAATAAACTCAAAATGGATTAAGGACCTAAATGTGAGACCTGAAACCATAAAAATCCTAGATGAGAACACAGGCAGTAATGTCTCTGACATCAACCATAGCAACATTCTTCCTGATATATCTCCTGAGGCAGGGCAAACAGAAGCAAAAATAAACTATTAGGACTACATCGAAAGAAAAATCTTTTGCACAGCAAAGGAAACAACAAAACTAAAAGACAAACTGGTGAATGAAAGAAGGTATTTGAAAATGACGTATCTGATAAAGGGTTAGTATGCAAGACATATAAAGACCTTATACAACTCAACACCATAAAACCGAATAATCCAATTTAAAAAGTGGGCAGAAGATATGAACAGATATTTCTCCAAAGGAGACATATAGAGATGGCCAACAGACCCAGGGAAAGTTGCTCAACATCACTTATCATCGGGGAAGTGCCAGTCGATACCACCATGAGATTTCACCTCACACCTTTCAGAATGATTAAAATCAAAATCATGAACAGCAAATATTGGTGAGGATGTGAAGAAAGGGGGACCCCTCATGCACTATTGGGGGGAATGCAAACTGTGCAGCCACTGTGGAAGACAGTATGGAATTTCCTTCAAAAATTAAAACTAGAACTACCTTACAATCCAGCAATCACACTAGTGGGTATTTACCCAAAGAATACAAAAACACTAATAAAAGGGATACATGTACCCCTATGTTTATTGCAGCATTATTTACAATAGCCAAATTATGGAAGTAGCCCAAGTATCCATTGATAGATGAATGTATAAAGAAGATGTGTATATATGTATGTGTATATATATATATATATAGTGCTATATAAGTATATATATAGCACACACACAATGGAATATTAGTCATGAATGAAATCTTGCCATTTGCAACAACATGAATGGAACAAGAGAGTATAATGCTAAGTGAAATAAGTCATAGACAGAAAAATACCATATGATTTCACTCATAGAATTTAAGATACAAATGAACAAAGGAAAAAATATGAGACACCCAGAAATAGACTCTTAACTATAGACACAAACGGATGGTTACCAGAGGGGTGGTGGTGGGGGGGGTGGATGAAATCGGTAATGGGGATTAAGAGGACACTTATCTTGAGGAGCACTGAGTAATGTATGGAATTGTTGAATTACTCTATTGTACACCTGAAATGAATATAACACTGTATGTTAACTATACTGGAATTAAAATCTAAAAATTAAAATGATAATTATATTTTATCAACAATTGTATTAAATGTACCATATAATGTAAAATTATAATAAGGGAAACTATATGTGATATATAGGAATTATTTGTACTGTCCTTGCAATATTTCAGAAAATTTAAGTTTTTAAAAATAGATTATTATTTATTTTTTTTTAATGTTGGGAATCTTTTCTCAGCATATGTTTACCAAATACATAGCTTGAGGAGAGTACCTGTTTTTTTGTTTTGTTTGATTTTTGAGGAATATAGTCCTTTGCATTATCTAATGAAACACAAGGAACAGTTTTTTAAAATATTATATATATGTGTGTATATGTATATATATGTATGTATATATATACACACACACACACACATACACACACGAGGGCCAGGCTACTTCGGAGAGTTTAAAGGTTCCAAGGAACCTGGATATGTAAAATATTTGGGAACTTCCATCCATATGCCACTATCTCATACATCACGGTTCCAGGTTTTCCCATCCGATGTACTGATTTTGGCATAACAGCTCTCCCTTGATTTGGCTTTTAACCTTCTTGAGTGGGGTTGTCCCCACTCAGACTACTAGAGATGAGGCCCAATCTTTGACTTTCTCAGCCTTGCTTCTGCAGGAAGAGAGCTTCTTGGTATGCAAACAAGAGGCCATTTGGCTTTCTCATCTGATTTTCAACTATCTATTTAAGCTGTTCATTTCCTTTCTTCCGGTCATTGATGGCATTTAACAAGTAACCATTCAATCTTGTTATCCTGACAGCTACTACTTCCTCCATAGCCTAAAATGTCTAATGCATTACACTTGCTAGTGCATCCCCTGCACCAGTACAACCTTACAATTCGTCATTAGTGAAAGTTCAACAAATTAACAATCACCTGTGCTCCACATTGCCATGAAAGGGTCCTCACTGCCAGTACAGAATTGAGTGATCCAGCTCCAAAACTCCATCATATTGCCTGTGTTCTCAGACAACTGCACTTTCCTTGCTATCTGAAGCAGTTTGGGTCACCCAGTGGCAGGGAAGGGGAAAACTGAGATTGTGGCTGAAGTGAAAGAATTTGGTCAGGGATTAATATCTTTTGGGGGGGGGGGGAGAAGAGAAACAGGATTGGGCAGAGGAAAAAGTGGAAATGAAAGACTTAGCCAACCTGGTAGGGAGCTCTGGAGCGAATATTCCCCATCAGAGTATCCTGATCAGCCAAACCTCTGTAACCCTGCACCACTGAGTGACCTAATGCTGTTGCCTTGGAAAAGCAGGATCACAGGGGATATGGCACTGTACCGCTGGTGCAGACCCTACTTCTAACAGCTAGGAAGTAAGTCCTGCCTCAAATGGATATTGATAAATCTATTTACCACAAAGAGGAATATATTTCACATGGAGAATTGAGTTAAGAACAAAAATCTACCCCTATATGTTGACTGAATTTTCAGATAGCCATGATTTTGTGTGATTTGTTTTTCTGAACAAGGGAAATTCCATAGAAATACAACTCAATTTACTTTTTAATGTTTAATAAGCTTTTAGTTTTAAGTATAATTAAGAAATGTTCTTCATCAGACCATATGTTCAACTGTTCAGTTGGGAATATACAACCTCTTTAATCACATAATTTATTCTGGTTGTCCACTTATTCGGAAGAACAAAGAAATGTGAAGGTACTCTTGATCTAAAGTCTACAAAATAGCCAGTATTTACAGTCAAAATTCTCTTAATGTTCCAAAAGTAACTTAGAGAAAACCCAAGAATTCCTGATGAGGATAACTTACATTAATTTTGTGCCTATTGTTTTCTCTGCTCCGTGATGAGTACTTTGCGTGTATTCTGTAAGCCAGGCTCATACACACTTTTGAAATGGGTACCATCATTACCATTTTACAAATCAGAGAATTAGTTTGCAAAGGTTAATAATCTTGCCCACAATAGCACAGCTAATAAGACTGAACAAGGACTCTCAAACTATTCTAAACATCCTGTCCACAACCAGACTGCCAAAGGAAAAAGGTATGAAATCTACAAATATATTCTACTAACTTGGAACAAGTGCCAGAGAAAAGTTAAGGTTATCACACATTCTTTTTGGGATTTTGTCTCATATAGTTTAGAGATTAAATACAGAAACTGTTATGGATTCTGACTGGGAAGAAGTGCATAGGGGTTAAGAGTGGGGCCCTGACAACAGACTGCTTAAATTAAAATTATGTCTATGTCATTTTCCAGCTTTATAATTTGAGCAAGTTATTTAAACTTGCCTGCCTTATTTTTGTTATTAATAGCAGGAATCACAATGACTGACTGCTTGTTATGATTAAATGTAATATCACTTAACATAGTACATGACATATGGTAAACACTAAGCAAGTGCAAATATATTGTTGGTGTGAATGATATTGTTGTTGTTGCTTAGTAATCTCTAGCCATGCCTCATATTTACTGTTTAACGCAAATAAAATTAACTATTTATTTATTTATTTTTAAAGATTTTATTTATTTGAGGGCGAGCGATCACAGGGAGAGGCAGAGGGAGAGAGAAAGGGAGAAGCAGACTCTCTGCTGATCAGGGAGCCTGATGTGGGGCTTGATCCCAGGTCCCTGGGATCATGACCTGAGCTGAAGGCAGACATTTAACTGACTGAGCCATTCGGGTGCCCCATAATTCAAACAAAATTGACTATAATATTTAAGTTTAAAATTTGAGGAACTCATCCTTAGTTATATGGGCTTAAGAAATTCTAACATTCCCTATCAAATAAGCCAGCTGTTCCACATATAGTGAATGATTACTATATACAGACCTTATCTTAGGTATTGAAAATCCAGTAATAAAATACAAACTGATCTCTTGTTCTTGTTTACATTTTGTCTCATGTGTTCTGCAGTATGCCGAATAACATGAGGAAAAATAACCTCATTTTTCCAAATGGCAACCCGGGCAGGACTTATTGTGACTTTAAACATAATAATATGGAGAAAGACCACAGTTCAAGGGAGGGAGGGTATCTGCCTGTGTGTGTGTACTCCTGGAAGAGGAAGAGCTTAAGAATACTTTCTTTCTGAAAACTATAGATGTTAAACTGGTTTTCTCTGGCTTCATTTTTTTTTCAAATATGCAAAAAACAAACCATAACAAAACATAATGATCTGTGTATACTTAACTCTCAACTGAAATAAAAATAAAGCATTATCAGTACAATTCAAACCTCTCTGAATTCCTTCATAGTCCAGATGATTATTCCCAATACATAAACATCCCTACCCATCCTATGTGTTGGAAATTAACTGTTCCACTAGAGTGATAAGCAGGATTATTCAATTATTTGAAAGGCATTTAATTATTCAGAAAATACTTCTCGTGAATGCAAAACGACCTCAAGGGAACTGAAAGTATGGGTTGTTGTTGGACCTGTTGGGTATCTCTAGAATTCAGAGCCAAGCAATGATCCCTGATATGCTCAATACTCTTGTTAACATTAATGCATTACACTCTCACAAGGGAAAAATTTCCTTTCACATAAAAGGAAACCACATTTAAGAGATGTTGCCCAGGGTCACTTGGGTACATGGGAGAAAAGGAGTTTACACTCAGTCCTCCTAACTCCAAATCTCCACAAATATTTCCCACCCATCACCAGCCTTTCCGTGGGTGCCCTGAGAGCTTAGATGGCATGGGTACAATGGACTCCTTTCAATATTTGTTTTACCAAACACTACCTGAGAGACCTTGGGAAGGTTTACTAGTCTCTAAAAACTTCAATATCCTAATATACATCATAGAGGTGATAATGCCCATGTCATAAAATTGCTATAAAATTTAATAATGCATGTAAAGTACTTCATACAGTACTTAATTTCCCTAAAGTAAATGCTGAACAAATAACTATTATTCTTCTTTCCCTAGAAGAAGATAATTTAAAAGTTAAAGGATAGCTATATTAAAAGTTGACCCTTAGAATTTGCAAGCGACTTAGGTGACTTGGCTTTGAGAGGGGAATATCATGCATTCTGGGTATAGATAATTGTTGAAGAGCAAGTTTGCCTATTGGAACACAGCACATATTTTCAAACTTGAAGTGACTTCTGAAACTATAGAAAGCTTTGAACTTCCTGGAAAAAATTTGAATGGAGTGATTGTAATGAATGCATTAATAGCATCTTCCTCAGACTGAGGACTAAATTAACAGCTCAGAGATTTCTTTACCTGGGTTCACAGAAGTAACCTCTTATCTGAACTAGAAATAGCTAATTGCATGGTTAATAGGAGCAAACAGTAAATGTAAGTTCTCACTTATTTTCAAAAAAGGATATTATCAATACCCTAATCAGAACAAGCCCAGGCTACTTCAGGATATAGATCCCTCCAAAGCAAAAATACTCTTACTGTAAAACCTATGAACTGTGGTTGGAAAAAGAAAAGAAAAAGATTTTAAAAGTAAGTCAAGAAGATTAGAGGCAAAACTTGTTACCTCTAGGAGGGCAAGGGCAATTGTGGTGCTCTCAGGGTTCTCAAAGAATAATGGTCTGTTGCAAAGAGCTCCAAGAGGAAAATTCTCTAGATACATATGCTGACATTCCTATTTGGTCTTCCCTGGAGATGCAGGGAATGGGGGAGGGGGCAAGTCACTGGACAATAATAAATTAGTCCATGCAAACTCCTTTTTCTACTTGTGCGTACTGCTGCCTAGAAATAGTAAGTTTGAAGCAACTCACTGACAGTTCTCCATGAGATATGAAAAATTGGATATTGCACAAACCAACTTCTATAACCCCTACAGGCCTTTCTTTCACCAAGAACAATATTGTCCTGAACAAGAGTACTTGAAGGAAAATGGTTTGAAATATTCTTTCATGTGGGAAGCTCGAGATTTATAAGCACATACCTGACCTTCTCTGACAAACAGTTTGATTTAATCTCTTTCATATTCTGCCTTTGCAAGAAGCTTCTTTGAAATTTTCTCAGGATGGGTGGAATATAACTCATGAATAAAATTTTCCTGGCTTACAGACTACTGCTGAGCTTTGAGTTGTTTCAAGAGAAAACAATTTAATGCCTTCATCCCGAGGGTGAGAGTCAGTCAACTTTCCCCAACCTCATGATATTAGGGACACCATTCAGTATAGCATCAAACCTCAAACCCTGTTTCTTTCACAAAACTCCCGCTTACTACTCCAAACTTGTCTTGTTTCCCTGATGCTAATATTCATCCTTTGTCCCTCCATCCCTCCCACAGTCCCTCTTTCTCTCACTCCCATACCAATCACTTTGCTCCTTTTTCTTATTATTTAAATGAACCAAGCATATTTTCCCTTTAGTTCCTATGCACTGGGCATTTCTTTTTCCCAGAAAACTCATCTATTATTTCAATACCACAGCTTTCTCCTTCATCCAGCAGGTCCCTTCAAATCCTTTACATTAAAATGTATTACTTCTGAGAGGACATTCATGATCCTAAAATAAACTAGATCCTTGTAGTATTTCTTTCTTAGGTGCTTACACTTTGCAACACAATTGCATACTTGTTCATTAAATGCATTTTTGAATATTTACTATTTTTATAAGCTGATTGGAATTTCCAAGAAGTCTGGAGCCAGATGTGTCTTTTGCATTAATATATCAGCTGCATCTAGCACAAAACCCAGAGAAGTGTGACTAATTAATGTTTGTTGAAGTAATACATGAATAGGCTTCCTACTTTCTACAGAATTTCTACTTTGTGTTCCATAGCACTTACTTCTAAATGCCTCATTAGGTACTGAGGGTATATGCCTTAAATGATTACTTTCTTCTTGTGGCCATTTTCCTTTGTAGACTATTAGTGACATGAGGAAAGAGTCCATTTTATTGACCCCTCTGCTCCTAACACCATGTTTTGTGTAGTGGAGACACAATCAATATTTATTGGTTAAAGTCTTATTCTTTTTTTTTTTTTTTTAAGATTTTATTTCAAAGAGAGAGAGGGAGAGAGAACACTAGTGGGAGGGTGGGGGGAGGGAGAAGCAGGCTCCACACTGAGCAGGAAGTCCAACATGGGGGCTCAATCCCAGGACCCTAGGACCATGACCTGAGCCAATGGCAGATGCTTAACCAACTGAGCCACCTAGGAGCCCATAAAGTCCCATTCTAGAGTCAAAGTTAAAATATCTAAAAGATCTGAAAGACTGAGGACCAAGAGAGCCAATGATGTAAATAAGCTCAGTCTGAATCCAAATCTGAAGGCAGGAGAAGACTGGTGTCCCTTCTCAAAGATAGGCAGAGAGAATGAATTCTCCATTACTCTGCCTTATTGTTCTGTTCAGGCCCCCAGTGGATTTAGGGTCACATAAGATGGGGCTCTTATTTTGCTTTTCCAGGCTTATATTCAGAAATTGACATTAAAAAAAAAAGATCTTATTTATTTTAGAGAGAGGGAGCATGAATGGGGTAGGAGCAGAGGGAGGGAGATGGAAAGAATCTCAAGATCTCCAGCAGACTCTGTCCTGAGTATGGAGCCTGATGCAGGCTTGATCTCACAACACTGAGATCATGACCTGAACTGAAACCAAGAGTCAGACACTTAACCAACTGAGCCACCCAGGTGCTCCAAATTGTTGACATTCTTAGCCACATTCTTATTTTAACCTACTCCTGGTCCTTTGGTTTGTGTCCTAAATTTAGACATCATTCCTGTCTTCCAGTTCCAGTTCTTATCCAGAGTTCCAACATCTGTCCCTTGGCTCCTATCCTCTGACCAAACCAAATGACGCAGCTCTATGAATGTCCCAATGGCATAGGGGCTGTGTAAGCCAAGAGATTTCAATGCATGAGGGCCCTTTATCTAGGGAAGACTCTCTTAGGGTAGGGCCACAAAAATGACTTTGATTGTCCCAACCAGGGTCTTCTGAAAACTGGTGTCTCATTCTGGTCTCTTATGAATAAGAACTTTTCCCCCCTCTACAAAAAGCCTAACTATAATGCAAAATTCAGTATTCATACTTAAAGAAGTTCACCACTAATATGATCTGTGTTCAATATTCTCTATTTAACTCAGTAGGGTTGCTATCTACCCTATCTAACAGGTTTGCAGGCTTGGACTCATTTTAAAATCACTACTATCCCTTATTCTATACACACACAGGTTCTTGTAACCAACAGTTTAGTCACCCTATTAACTGTATTCAGTTATTCACTAAGTGTTTGAGTAGCCAAGTACTAGTCAATGGTGATAGAGTTGTGGAATAAAATACAGTCTCTGACATCAAGAAGCCAGGGTTGACTGAGAAGGCTAACATTAAAACATTATTGTAAATGTTTATAATTATGCCATAATGACAATATATAGGAAGAAAATTGAACAGGAATACATGAGATAGTATCACAAAGGGCTCTAATTTAGAAAAGTACATCAGGGGCACTCGCTGGCTCAGTCAAGCATCTGACTTCAGCTCAGGTCATGATCTTAGGGTCCTAGGATCAAGCCCCACATGGTACTTCCTGCTCAGTGGGGAGTCTTCTTGTCCCTCTGCCCCTCAATCTGCTCATGCTCTCCCTCTCTCTCTCAAATAAATAAAATCCTAAAAAAAAAAAAGTGCATCAGAAAAGATTCTTGATAGAAAATCAGCACCTCAGTGTATTGAACTCTGCTGATCTACAGCCCAATAAAACTAAAGAGAGTTTATTTATAAAAATTTCAAGCCTCCAGACTTCTGGGGAAGATCATAGACTAGTAAGATCCTAAGATCACCTTGTTTCATGGATACAACTAGGTAACCACCACATTAGTGTAGACAACTTACAAAATGGCAAGACTGGTAGGGCAGACTCTCCACAGCTAAATGTAGAGAAGAGGCCACATAGAAGAGTGTAGGAAGGATAGAGATGTGTTACAGAACTAAATGAACTCATTAGACTATCCGTGGGAAGGAGGGACATCACAGGTGCAGAGAAGGGAGAGAAGTAGACCCTCACATCAAGCAACTCAAGTGTGGAAAACCCACACAGGGAAAATGAATCCCCAAATAGTGGCCTAATTTTATAATCAGCTGGGCTTAACACCTCGAGCTTTAAAAATTAGCAGGCTCAACTCTGGGAGAGTCAAGAGGGAGATAGGAGACTGAGTCCTTATCCTTAAAGAGAGAGCACTACAAACAGTCCTGAGATACAGCATAGAAGCAGCAATATGAAAAGTGCTTGGGGTATGTGAGAAAAAGATTTATTTACAAATCTCAGACCATGTGCTGGAGGGGCAGGGACCTTTAAGAGATTTCTCTAGGAGCGAAGTTGCTGGCAAGTACCCTTTCCCTCTCCAAACTGCCAGCCTAGATACATGGAACCTGTGGCAACCAGTGCAGCACCAACACTCATCCTGTCCCAGCATCTTCCTGCTGACAGGTACCCTCCAGCCAGGCCTCACTTCCAGGTCTCCTTCCATAGCAAACTTTGCTAACAGTGCACAGCCTATACCACCCCCACCCCACCCCACCCCGCCAATTCTTCTGTGGACTCACCCCCTCCAATCCTGTTGGCCTTGGTCCTAGTGGCCACAGGACGGTTCTGCAACAGACTGACATAGACATTGTTGTCAGTGTGCTCCCCACCCGTTTGCTCTCCATCTCCTGCTGACTTGCTATCTCCAGCCCTGAAGCAGGAGTTTTCTAAAGTAGCTCTAGGTCTCCTTCCACAATAACCTGCACAAACTTTGCTAACATTGCATGCCCTGCTCCCACATCATTGTGTGGACCTGCCCTCTCCAATATAGCCCATCCAAAGCCTTGACACAAGCCTAGCAGTGTGCAAACAGCCCCAACAAGTACCAGCACCACTACAAAGTGACTCCTGCTTAGGCACAATGAAGGATAACTACACACACACACACACACACACACACACACACACACACACACAGGTCCAATTGCAGCCCCAGCAATGGGCTGGAGACAGAGACTTGGTCTGACTATAGGTCCCACCCACAAACAAAAGTTTCTTGGGACAACACAAAGAGCACCCTGTATTTCTGTGCTACTCCATCTCTAGCAAATGCCTAGTCTGACTCAAGCCCAAGGCAGTCCCCAAGCTGGCCCACTAATATCACAGGGACTAAACTCTGCCCAAAACAGGCAAAGAGAGCTATTTAAGACATGAAGGTAAACGTGGCCACAAGAATAGGGTACATAAAACATATATAGGATACACTCTTGAAGCAACAGGTTCTGGTAAACAGAGGGCATTGCACCACAGGGGACCACAGGACCTCTTCATAAGGCCACTACTTTCAAAAGAGAGACACAGCTGACTTTCCTAACACATAGAAACAAACACAGAGAGTTAGACAAAATGAGACAGAGAAATATGTCCAATTGAAAGAACAGGAAAGCTAAAAGAAATGGAGATAAGTAATATATCTGATAGAGAATTTAAAGTAATGGTCATAAAGATGCTGGACCGGAGAAAACAGTGGAGGGCCTTGGTGAGATTCTCAACAAAGAAAAACAAAACAAAAAATCAGAGATGAAGAATAACTGAAATTAAAAATACATTTAATAGAATATATAGTAGACTAGAGGAAGAAGAATGGATCAATGACCTGGAGAACAAAGTAATGGAAAGCAATCAAACTGAACAGGACAGAAAGAAAAAATAATAATAATAAATAAAAATAGACCTAGGGAATTCAGTGACACCATCATGTGTAATAACATTCACATTATAGGAATGCTAAAAGGAGAAGAAAGATAAAAGGAGGCAGAAAATTTTTTTGAAGAAATAATAGATGAAAATGCCCCAAATCTGGGGAAAGAAACAGAAATCCAGATTCAGGAGGCACAGAGAGCCCTCAACAAAAACAATCCAAGGAGGTCCACACCAAGACACATAATAATTAAAATGGCAAAAAATAGTGATATAGAGAGAATTTTAAAAGCAGCAAGAAAAAAAAAAGAGAACAATTACAATCAAAGGAAACCCCATAAGGCTATGAGCTGATGTTTCAGCAGAAACACTGCAGGCCAGAAGAAAGTGGCATGATATATTCAATGTGCTGAAAGAAAGAAACCCAAAACCAGCAAGGTATTCAGAATACAAGAGATAAAAGAGTTTCCCAGACAAACATATGTTAAGGATTCATCACCACTAAACCAGCCCTGCAAGAAATGTTAAAGGGGACGTTGTTTGGAAAAGAAAGACCATAAGCAAGAGTAAGAAAAGTAAGAAGCACAAAAGCAGTAAAATTAAGTCTATCTATAAAAATCAGTCAAGGGATTAACAAAATAAAAGCATGTAAAGTATGGCACTATATACCTAAAACATTGGGTGGGGGAGGAATAGAGTGAGTTCAAACTTAAGCAACCATCACTTTAATATAGACGGGTATATGTGTAAGATGTTATATATAAACCTAATGGTAACCAAAAATCTGAAAGCAGTAATAGATATGCAAGTAATAAAGAGAGGGAATCCAAGTATATCACTTTAGTAAGCCAGAAAACCATGAGAGAAGAGAGCAAAAGAAAGGAACAGACAAGATGTACAAAAACAACCATAAAACTAGTAACAAAATGGCAATAAGTGCATACTCATCATTAATTACTTTGAATGTAAATGGATTAAATCAAAAGACATACGGTGACAGAATGAATAAAAAAGACTGCTCTATATGCTGCCTACAAGAGACTCATTTCAGACCTAATGACACATGCATATCAAAAGTGAAGGGGTGGAAAAGCATTTATCATGAAAACTGAACTTTGACTTTTTTTGAACTTTTTTTTGACTTAAACCGAAGACTGTAACAAGAGACAAAAAGGACACTATATAAACTAAAAATGGAACAAAAAGATAAAACAATTGTAAATATTTATGCACCCAACACGGGAGCACACGAATAAATTAAGGAGCTAATAACAATCATAAAGGAAGTCATCAACAGTAAATCAATAATAGTAGGGAACTTTAACACCCCAGTTACATCAAGGGATAGATCATTCAAACAGAATATCAACAAGGAAATCATGGCTTCGAATGACTTTAGACCACGAGGATTTAACAGATATACTCAGAACATTCCATCCTAAAACACAATACACAGTCCTTTCAAGTGGATATGAAATATTCTCCAGAATAAATCACGTATTAGGTCACAAAACACAGCTCAACAAATTTGAAAAGATTAAAGTCATACCATGCATATTTTCCAGGCACAATGTTATGAAACTAGAAACAACCACAAGAAAAATATTGGAAAGAGCACAAATACATACAGGTTGAGTATCATGCTGCTGAACAGTGAATGGGTAAACCAATAAATCAAAGAGGTAATAAAGAAATACATGGAGGCAAATAAAAATGAAAACACAATGGTCCAAAATCTTCCAGATGCAGCAAAAGATGTTCTAAGAGGAAAGTTTATAGCCATACATGCCTTATCATAAAAAGCAAGAAAAATATCAAACAACCAAACTTACATCTAAAGGAGCTAGAAAATGAAGAACAAACCCCAAACCAACAGAAGGAAGGGAATAATAAAGGTTAGAGAGAAATAAACAAAGTAGAAACTAAAAAAAAATAAAAAACCAATAGAGATTAAAAAAATAAACAAACAGGACCTGATTCTTTGAAAAGAGCAAAAAAATAATGTTAAACATGAGCCAGATTCATCAAGAAAGTGAGAGATAGAGTGCTCAAATTAATACAATCACAAATCAAAGAAGAAAATAGCAACCAATACCACAGAAATACAAAGGATTATAAGAGAATATTACGAAAAATCAAATGCCAACAAACTAGAAGAAATGGATAAATTCCTAGAAACATATAACATCTCAATACTGAAACAGAAGAAATATGAAATTTGAACCAACTGATTACCAGCAATAAAATTGAATCAATTATCTAAAAACTCCCAACAAACAAAAGTCCAGGACCAGATGTATTCACAGGTGAATTCTACCAAACATTTGAAGAAGAGTTAATATTCTTCTTAAGCTATTCTGAAAAATAGAAGAAGAGGAGATGCTTGCAAATTCACTCTATGGGGCCATCATTATTCTGATTCCAAAACCAGATAAAGATACTACAAAAAGAGAACTACAGGCCAATATCTCTGATGAACATAGATGCAAAAATCAACAAAACACTACAAACAGAATCTAACAATATATTTAACTTTTTTTTTTTTTTTTTTTTACCACAATCAAGTGGAATTTACTCCTGGATTGCAAGGGTGGTTCAGTATTCACAAAGCAATCAACCTGATACATCACATCAATAAGAGAAAGGATAAGAACCATATGATCATTTCAAAAGTTACAGAAATAAGCATTTGATAAAGTACAACAACCATTCACGATAAAAACTCTCAACAGAGGAAGCTTAGATGGAACATACTTAAAAATAATAAAGGCCATATATGAAAAATCCACAGCTAATGTCATCCTTAATGGGGAAAAACTGAGAGATTTTCCCCTAAGGTCAGTAATAAGACAAGGATGTCCACTCTCACCACTTTTATTCAACATAGTACTGGAAGTCCTAGCCATAGCAATCAGACAACAAAAAGAAAAAAAGGCATCCACATTGGTAAGGAAGAAGTAAAACTTACTCTGCAGATGGCATAATACTATATATAGAAAACCCTAAAGAATCCTCCAAGGAACTTCTAAAACTAATCAATAAATTTAGTAAGATTACAGGATACAAAAATCAATATACAGAAATCTGTTACATTTTTATCTACTAATAAGTAGCAAAAAGAGAAATTAAGTAATCACATTTACGGTTGCACCAAAAATAAAATACCTAGGAATAAACTTAACCAAGGAGGTGAAAGACCTATATTCTGAAAACTATAAAACGCTGAAGAAAGAAATTCAAGATGATACAAATGGAAAAGTATTCTATGCTCATGGATTAAAATGCCCATACCACCCAAAGCAATATACACATTTAATGCAATCCCTATCAAAATACTGAGAGCATTTTCACAGAGCTAGAATCATCCTAAAATTTTTGTGGAATCATAAGAGACCATGAATAGCCAACGCAGTCTTGAAAAAGAAGAATGAACCTGGAAGTATCACAATCCCAGATTTCAAGATGTAGTACCAAGCTGTAGTAATCAAAATGATATGGTACAAACACAAAAATTGATAGAACAGATTAGAGAGACCAAATATAAACCCACCATTTTATGGTCAATTAATCTTTGACAAAGTAGGCAAGAATATACAATGGGAAAAAGACAATCTCTTCAACAAATGGTATTGAGAAAATTGGACAGCCACATGCAAAAGAATAAAACTGGACCATTTTCTTACACCATACACAAAAATAAATTCAAATTGGATTAAGGACCCAAACTTGAGACCTAAAACATGAAAATCCTAAAAGAGAACATAGGCAGTAATGTCTCTGACATTTGTGGTAGCAACATCTTTTCTGGATATATCTCCTGAGGCAAGGAAAACAGAAACAAAAATAAATTATTGGGACTACATCAAATGAAAAATCTTCTGCACAGCAAAGGAAACAATAAAAAAAAACTAAGGCAACCTATTGAATAGGAGGAGATATTTGCAAATGACTTATCCAATAAAGGATTATTATCCAAAATATATGAAGAACTTACATAATTCAACACCAAAACACCACAAATAATTTAATTAAAAATGGGCAGAAGAAATGAACAGACATTTCTCCAAAGACGACATACAGATGGCTAACAGACACATGAAAAGATGCTCAACATCACTAATACCAGGGAAATACAAATCAAAACCACAATGAGATATTACCTCATACCTGTTAGAATGGCTAGAGTGAAAAATACAAGAAATAACAAGTTTGGTGAGGATGTGGAGAAAAAGGAACCCTCATCTGTTGGTGGGATTGTAAATCGGTGCAACCACTTTGGTAAACACTATGAAGGTTTCTGAAAAAAATTGCAAAGAATAGAAATACCACATGATTCAGTAATTCCACTACTGCGTATTTCCCAAAGAAAATGGACACACACATACACACACACAATGGGGTATTACTCAGCTAAAAAAAGATTGAAATCTTGCCATTTGCTGTTGCATACAGATGGCTCTAGAGAGTAAATGCTAAGTGAAATAGATCAGAAAAAGACAAATACCATGATTTCACTCAAATGTAGAATGTAAGAAACAAAACCAAATAAACAATGCAAATAGAGACAAACCAAAAGAACAGACTCTTAATTATAGAGAACACACTGCTGTTTACCAGAGGGGAGGTGGGTGCAGTGATAGGTGAAATAGTTGAAAGACATTAAGAGTACACTTATGATGAGCACTGAGTAATGTACAGAATTGTTGAATCACTATATTGCTCACCTAAAACTAATATACACTGATATCAACTATACTGGAGAAAAAAATAAAAAATAAATTTTAAGCCACTGGAAATGATACTGAGAGAAATATTTATTCAAGAAAATCTATGAAATCTCAGTAGGAAAGGAAAGAGTCTATGGTATTTGAAGAGACTACTCTCTCCTAACCCCCACTTTTAGCTTGGGAAAGCAAAGACCACTCCAGACCACTGGAGTTAAGAATATAGAAGACCCTGTCCCCTACAGCTCCAAGTCAGTGTTTTCTTCCCAGGAAGAAAAAGACTTTAGCATTTCTTATTCTGTCCCAACTACCTGCTGATGAGACTAAGTTGTCAGTGAGTACATTTAAGATGTGGGAGCTCCCTCCTTCATTCTAGTCCCACTAATGTACTGGAGATTCTTCCTTAGGCATGATAATTTGAAAATTCTGGGGCCCGTTTAACCCTTGCCCCCCTGGTTTGTGAGGTAGTAGTTCCATGCCAGAGAGGCAAGGTAAAAGGCCCTCAGGCTTTTGCCAGCCTCTCCACTGAGTTCTCAGTTACTAGAGTGGAGGTAACTGGGAACAAGCAATAGGTAGCAAAAAAGATAGCTCTTTTGCCAATGAAATTGGTTCTTTTTGGAAAAGATTAGGAGTCAGGAGAAGTTCAACCTAAGAGGGCTTTCAAGAACAGGGAGGTTGCAATGAAAGGAACGGATCTCATGAAGATACAGCCTAGATGGTAGGCCAGCTACTGCATTTCCAGGAGAGAACTGGGAAATAATACAGCTGAAAAGAGCTTTCTTGGTGCAAGAATAAATCTCTAACACAGATCTCAGAATTAATTCCTTCAAAGGAGCTCCAATCTGATTAGATTCATTTGTAGAGAAATTTATACTCTAGGGCATGGTTAAAATAATACAGTAATCAACTGAAAATTAAGAGTTGGGTGTTATAAAATAACTGAAATTTTAAAAAACTTACTACAGGGGTGCAGGAGTAGATATGAACTGGCCAAATAATTAGTGAAGTTGAAGGTGGACTGATAGAGATTATTCACCCCGAACAACAGAGAGAAAAAAGAATGAAGAAAATTAGTGCCTCAAGGAAATGTATACTACCACCAAGAGCATTAATATCTATATAATGGGAGTGGAAGGAGAGGAGGAAGAAAGGGTAATTAAAATAATTTTTTAAGTAATAATGGTAGTAAATTACCCAAATAAGAATTATTTTATAAAGAATTACCTATACATCCAGGAAGCTCAAAAAAAAAAAACTCTAAAAAAGATAAATACAAAGAGATATACAAACAGATACCTTATAGGAAAAACGCTGACAGTCAAATACAAAGAGAAAATCTTGAAAGTAGCAAGTGAAAAATGACTCATTTACAATTGAACTCCAATAAGATTAACAGCTGACTTCTCAGCAGAAATAATGGAGGCTGAAATGTGGTAGGTAATAGGTTGTTATAGTCTCCAAAGTCACGATGAACATCAAATTAATAAATGTTAAACTATACCTCCTAGAAGAAATACACATTTATGTTTTTATTAACCTCTGGTCACAACATTATTATCAACTAAAATAAAATTTGCATTATCCATTTGCCAGTATCCTTACAAAATAAGCCACTTTCAGCTGTGTTAAAAACCCACTTTTTCATATAACCATTTCCCTGTATAGTGCAAAGTAGGTGATTTTTTAATTCCTGACTTTTGATTTGGGAAAGAATTAGGACACCGAAAAGCACAAAGAAAAAAAAATAAATTGATCTTAATTAAAACTAAGAAATGCTGTATTTCAAAGGGTACAAAGAAAGTAGCATCACAACCCATAAAATGAAAGGAAATGTTTTCAAACCACGTATCTGATAAAGAACTTGTATCTGGAACATATAAAGAACACTTAGACATAAATAATAAAAAGATAAATCCATTAAAAATGGGCAAAGAATGTGAATAGATATTTCTCCAAGGAAAATATACAAATAGGCAATTTAACTTCTAGGTATATATCCAAGAGAAAAGAAAACATATGCATGTGCAAAAGCTTGTAGGTGAATACAGCAGCATTTTTCATAATAGCCAAAAAATGGAAACATACCAAATGTTGACTGATAGACAAATGGGCAAACAAAATGTGCTGTATTAACACAATGGACTATGATATAGTTATAAAAAATGAAATACATATGCCACAACATGAATGAACCTTGAAAACATAATAGTAAGTAAAATAAGCTGGCTTGGAAGCCTACATATTGTATGTCTCCATTAATATGAAAGTCCAGGAGAGGGAAATCTATAGAGACAGCAAGAAGATTAGTGGTTGCTTAAGGCTGGGGGTGGGAGTGGGAATATAGGGAATGTACATACATGTGAATATACTAAAAAACACTGAATTATATACTAAGTA
Organism: Ursus arctos; assembly: GCF_023065955.2. Taxonomy (NCBI): domain Eukaryota; kingdom Metazoa; phylum Chordata; class Mammalia; order Carnivora; family Ursidae; genus Ursus; species Ursus arctos. The sequence continues at coordinate 20,443,495 of NW_026623089.1, forward strand.
GGTGAGCTGTATCTTACATGAATCATATCTCAATAAAGCTATTTTTTTTAAAAAAGAAAAGGCATTTCTAAGGAAGCGACCTGGATACTAAGACCTCAATGATGAGTTTTGGTGGAGTGTGAAAAGAAATGGAAGAATTATAGGAAAAACAGCTAATGCAAAGGCCCTGAGGTCTGAAGGAGTTCATTACATTAGTAGAACTAGATAAAATTAGTGTTGATAAAATGAGGTAAAAGGGCAAGGAAGTGGCAGAAAATGAGAAAAATAGACATGCATTTGATAGAAAATAACAGGGACTTGATAACCATATGAAGGATTTTAGGCTCATTTCTAAATCAAATGAGAATATGTTGAAAAAACTCTAAGCAGGAAAGAGATACGATATGATAGGATTTTTAAAAAATATTCTGGGACAGGTTTGTGGAAAATGGATTGGAGACATTGAGTAGACGTGGGCACATTGGTTAGAAATCTGTACTGAATCATACCTTTGGAATTTTTTGAATACAGAAATTCCCAACATCTTTTGTGTAGATATGGAGATGAGAAAGCTCCTCACTTCCAAAAGACATAGGGAGAGTAGGACTGATGAAAAATTTAAGGAGGAATTCACTCTTAGAATCATGTTGGTGTAGGGGTGGAACTTGCAAGACCTTGAGAATGAGTGTCTCTTTAAATTTTAAAATTTCGCACCCTATGTACTTTGCTTACAATGCCCCTCCCCCAGGCCTGATGAGTAGCTTAAGGGTTTGATCCAGAAGAAAATCCACTTCCTATCAGATTAGTGAACGGAAGCATGTTTCCTAAATTCTCTCAGGCTCAGATTGTTGACATGTAAAATGAGATTCAAGTTACCTACTTCATAGTGTGGTTCTGGTGATTAATTTTATTATTACAATTATGAAGTCCCTACACCAAAGGCCAAAGGATTTAAGAAGCACTCAGTTACTAAGCATTTTTCTAATACTTTAAAAATTAATTATGTAGCTCCCCTGGTTTAAAACAAAGATTCAAAATAGACTTTTACAGGATGAGCTCCTTTAAATTGAGGCATACATACATACATACATGCATTAATTAATTAATTACCATCTCCAGCCTTACTTCTTTATATTGTAATTTCCCATGATGCTCAAATTGCAGTTTTTACCCTTTTCACTTAATTAGGGAAACTTACAACATATGTATCTAGGTAAAATAAAATCCCAAATATATGAGGCAATTAAAAATGTGTTACAAAATTGTACCATTAATTACTTCTATTATGAGGAAGGCAGAAATAATCACTATGAGGAAATGAGGTTCTTCAATGGAGCCAAGGTTGCCCATGGGTCTCTAATCTGCTCATGAATTCCAGTCTTCCCTCCATCTGCCCCTCTCAAAATTCATCTCAGCTTGGTACAAGTCAGTAATTTTGCTTTCCAGATATGCCTAAGGAGAGTTCGGCTATTTCTGAATACCAATGGATTTCCTAAACAAGTTTGCTAAATATTTGTGTGCAAAATGAAAACCCAGCCATCATGAGGAAACTGCGTGGCTTTGAGATTCCCATCGCAAATAAATAAATAAATAAATAAATAAATAAATAAATATTAAATGTATAAATAAATATCCAAAGATTTTTTTAAAATGTTTTCATGAAAACCTATATTTTCCTCTTCTTTCCCCAGTCATTGATTCACAAATAAGATTGCTTCTAATTTTCTCCAGTTCACTCTTCTCTAATTACAGACGTGGAAGTTATTTTTCTGCTTCTATTTTTGTTGGCATGCCTTTCCAATTCTTCATTTAGAAACATGGAATTCACATAACTAGCCAAACTTCACAGTTTTTAAACTCCAATTATTGTTCTTTCCTGCAGAGGCATTACATTTGGCAATCACCTCCCTGAGATCTGAATACAACAAATACATATGTAGTTTAAAAAGTACATTTTTTTTTCTGTTACCCGGGGGGTGGGGGTGGACTGTAAAATACAGCAATATTTGAAAATAGTTTTGATCATGTAACACAGGTTCATGTGTTTATTGTCTTTTCTCAATGAAATGAAATGGATGTAAAACAAACTTTGTTTCTCAGAGTCAAGGCTGTTGAATAAGATTTGGAAACAATATTTCATATTTGAAGAAATAGTTAAGCTCTTTCAACAGAAAAGACTTAACTTTCTTCTCTGCACAGGAACTGGCTGCAAAGTCACAACTGTTGGTGGAGTCCTGAGAAGCCTCCCTTATTTCAGCATTAACTCCACTTTTTTTTTTTTACTCCCTAAAAAACCAACTCAGAGGAAATTATTTTTTTTATAAGCATATTGTGAATGAGTCATACAATTTTAAGTGAATTACAGAATAAATAATAACATAAACATGGTTGAACATTTGCCATTATTGTCATACACTATTAAACACATTAGCTCCTTTTGATTTTGTAATAATCCCTGCTCATTTCTCTAGTCTCATTTTTCTCCTCATTTTCTCCTCATTTTCTTCTGGATCAAACCCTTAAGCTACTCATCAGGCCTGGGGGAGGGGCATTGTAAGCAAAGTACATAGGGTGCGAAATTTTAAAATTTAAAGAGACACTCATTCTCAAGGTCTTGCAAGTTCCACCCCTACACCAACATGATTCTAAGAGTGAATTCCTCCTTAAATTTTTCACCAGTCCTACTCTCCCTATGTCTTTTGGAAGTGAGGAGCTTTCTCATCTCCATATCTACACAAAAGATGTTGGGAATTTCTGTATTCAAAAAATTCCAAAGGTACGATTCAGGAGAAAGTCATTACTTGCTAACCACAGGAGACTTCTTTAACTTCCTTATATACACTTTGTTCTTTCCCATAAGTAGAAACTTACCCAAATTGTTTTTAATTTATCCAGAGCTTCTCTCTCCATATCACACATACCTCCTCCCATATCTTTATGTAGTAATTTCCTAGTGAATTTCTATCCATTCTTCCATATTTTTTGAAATATCCTTGCCTTAGAGAAAATCGAGTGTATATGTCACACATACTGTAAACTCGCCCCCTCATTTCTGTTGTGGATTTCTAATTATTGTGCAATATCTGTTCTCTCTGGTAGGCTGCTAATTCCCCAAGGCAGACACAGCATCTGTCTTAGAGTTTTCTCTCCCCTTCTACTGCTTCAACTGGTTAAAATCCAAAAGACCTTAATGTCTGATAAGAAAAAAAAAAATCCTTTCAAAGTTTTTATTTTATTAGTTATGGCTCCTGGATTTGTGTAAACATGGAATATTTTTAAAAGAATTTTTAGGTCTTAAAGGAAGATATTTACATTCTGAATAAACCTGTGCTGTAAAATATTATATTTAGGCTCTCCAGTATCTTCTATAAAAACAGAATGAGAAATATCTGAGTTTAGAACTCTTAAAAATAGTGAAAACTTGGATTAAATTAATTGACTTAGTAAGAACCATGTTATGTATAGTATATATATTTTTATACATAGTATATATATTTTTGCATTGATTTTTAGGTTGCTCATAGCTTGGTTTTATGCCTCATACTAAAACCTTCCTTAAGGCATTATTATAAAATTCTTGGTCTCCCCTGCCCTCCGCCCCTGTTTTCATTTTTGTTTTGCTTGAAGGTTTTTGAGTATCAATTTGGGGAAGGACTGCATTGCTTTGGTATCTTACATGTTTTTATTTATTCAAATCCCCTTTGAAAATTCTTGAGAAAAAATTCTAATACATACAAATCCATAGGCAAGAAAAACTACACATATGCACAGAACACATACTTGACTATAAAGAGATATTTTGTGTAATTTCTTGTTGTGCCTTATGCAGTGCCTCATATGGTGTCTGTCATGTAGATGCTGCTGAATTACTTTACTAAAAACAAAGTTATTACATTGGTGCGATGCATTTAGATATGAAAAATGAGGGAGAGAAAGATGAATGTTCCTTGTTACAGAAATGGCATGGGGAAATCTGCATCACGCTGCATGAGATTTTCTAAAACCTAAAGCAATAGGGGAAGGTGTTATGTTTATGGGCTTTGAGTCAGATGGGCTTGGTTACAAACACAGCTCTGTCGGGGCGCCTGGGTGGCACAGCGGTTAAGCTTCTGCCTTCGGCTCAGGGAGTGATCCCGGCGTTATGGGATCAAGCCCCACATCAGGCTCCTCCACTATGAGCCTACTTCTTCCTCTCCCACTCCCCCTGCTTGTGTTCCCTCTCTCGCTGGCTGTCTCTATCTCTGTCGAATAAATAAATAAAATCTTTAAAAAAAAAAAACACAGCTCTGTCACTCACTAATTGAGATCTTTGCTAAATTCTTAATTTTCTTAAGCTTTCTGAGCCTCAACTTCCTAACCTGTAAAATTAAGATGATAACATCTGCAGTGTACATTCAGGAATTCATTTAAAAAATGTTTATGAAATACCTACTATGTGTCAGAGATTATCAAAGAGTTTTTATGGATTATTTAACCCTTACAGCACTATTGATTTGTTACTATCCATTTTATATATGAGGGGAACTGAGGCTTGGAGAAATTAAGCAATTTGCCTATGATACACAATAAATGGCCAGAGACCACCTCCTGCTTAATTTTATAGCAAACACGTAAGTCTCAGGGCTTTGATGAAATCTCTCTCCTTAATAGTTTTTGCTTTATCTTGTCATACTATTGAGACTTATCTTTATTAGTGTTTTATAGACACTGCTGAAATAGCATATCATATAATAGGTGGATTAACAGTCTAATAATCTCTTATCCTGGTGGCAATTCACAATGAGAGGGGGGAAATTCACACAGTTTACACCGCCAGATAAAAATCTCTATGCCAGGGGCGCCTGGGTGGCACAGCGGTTAAGCGTTTACCTTCGGCTCAGGGCGTGATCCCGGCATTCTGGGATCGAGCCCCACATCAGGCTCCTCCGCTATGAGCCTGCCTCTTCCTCTCCCACTCCCCCTGCTTGTGTTACCTCTCTCGCTGGCTGTCTCTATCTCTGTCGAATAAATAAAATCTTTAAAAAAAAATCTCTATGCCAGCATTATTCAGAGGTGAAGGTTAATATAGACAATAGTCTGGGAACCTAATTGAACATAATTTGTTCAAAATTTCTCCATAACTTGTCATAATTATCTCACCATGAGATAGCGTACAGTATTGTAAAGAAAAGTAGCAATAATTCCTTTCTGTTTTTCCTGGATTTTTATTTTAAACATTCTTGTTCAAGAAACTTTATCTTTTCTTCAGTTACTGGTTGAGCAACATATTGACACCACTTTGGGGAAAATGAGGACGTGAAACTCCAAGTTTAAATATCTATATTGCCAATGTTTTTCATTTTAAATTACCCCCCCAATAGATGTTTAAGTATAAAGTGTATTTATATTATAAATAATTCAAACAAACAGAAATAACATATACAGTCTTATAAAGAAAAATTGCTAACATTTTGTTGGTTTTTTCATATATATGATAGACTTTAAAAAAATAAAAAATAAAATTGAGATGATGTAACCCCATTTACTTTTCATCTCACTAAATATATATTAATGTTGCTACTGTTACTATCAAAGGCTGCATGTCACTTGGTTATCTAACCAGAACCATGTTGGTGGCATCTAGACTATTTTGGAATTTCCAGCAAGGTCCCTCACATCTCTTTGATCAATTGCATGAACATTATTAAACTAATCACTGGCATGAAGAATAAGGTTATGGTGGTTGGGTCTTGGGAAGATGGCAGAGTAGGAGGACCCTGAGCTCACCTCCACCCATGGACACAGCAAGACTGCAACTACGTATAATGCAACTCACTTTGAAAACAACATAAAGATGAGCAAAACAGTTCTCAGCTAGAGATATAAACAAAAAGCCATATCAAGGATAGAAGAGGCAGAGACACAGTTGAGAACCAAATCCCCAGTGCAGGAACCCACAGAAGATGTTTCATGGGCACAAATATAATTCCTGAGGAACAAGGAGATCAAGCTCCACACTGAGCACTCCCCACCTTGGGGATGTGCACCAGGACGATGAGCCCCCATAAGGGCTGGGTTTGAAAATCAGTAGGGCTGAACTCTATGAAATCCAGAGAACTATAAGAAACTGAGAATCTGTACACAATCTCACTCACCAGGAGACGAAGCACAGAGACAGAAGTTTGAAAAGTGCCTGGGTCGTATGTGAAGGAGATTTACTGAATAATTTTTAAGCCTATGCCAGAGGGGCAGGGAGCTGTAGGAACTTTCTCCAGGAAAGGAAATGCTAGCAGGTACCGTATTTGTTGTGTTCCTTCAGCCTAGTTGTCCTGATGCTGGTGAGAGACAGTTCTGGCACTTTCTTTCTACCTTGTTAGCACCACTTGCTCTGCCCAACCATTCACTGTGGATCCTCCACCCAACATGCCTGCTGGGACCCCTCTATCTAAAGCAGCTCCTGCCCTGCTACACAGCAGGCAGGCTTGGTCAGGAACAGTGTCCTCCCCAAAGTGACTACCGTTCCACCACACCTGGTAGACATCCCCAGCCAGAACCAATATTCCTCCAAAGCAATTCCTGCCATGGTGGGGGGAATGACTCCACCCACCAGCAAGTGTACAGCAGGTGGAGCCAGAGCTCAGCCAGCCCCACCAACGTGCCTTCAGCTGTCATGGCTGAGTCACAACAGGAAGGTGCCTGCAGCCCACACAGCGGAACCACTGGAATGTCTGGTTCACCTTGACCCCACAGTGCCTTCTACACAAGGCCACTACTTTCAAGACCAAGAGACTAAGCTGACCTAACACATAGAAATAATCACAGTCAGACAAAATGAGGAAACAGATGAATGTGTTCCAAACAGAAAAGACAAAATGTCAGAAAAAGAAACTAAATGAAATAAGCAATCTACCCAATTAAGAATTCAAAATAGAGGTTATAAAGATGTTTACTGGACTTAAGAGTAAATGAACTCAGTGAAAATTTCAACAAAGAGATAGACAATAGAAAAATGAACCAGAGGTAAAGAATACTGTAACCTAAATGAAAAAAAAAAAAAAAACACTAGACAATAACAAAAAGCAGAGTAGCGGAAGCACAAGAATGAATTAGCAATCTGGAAGGCAGAGTAGTAGAAATAATCCAAACTCAAAAAAAAAAATTTTTTTTTAATGAGGATAGGTTAAGACACTTCTAGTACAACATTAAACATACTGACATTTGTATTATAAGGGTCCCAGAGAGAGAAGAGAGAAGGAAAGAGCTGAGAACGTCCCTATCCTAGGGAAAGAAATTGAAGTCCAGGTCCTAGAAGCACAGAAAGCCCCCAAGATGATGAACCCAAGGAGGTCCACAGCAAGACCAGGACCAGATGGCTTCACAGGTGAATTCTACCAAACATTTAAAGAAGAATTAATATCTATCCTTCTCAAACTATTTAAAAAAAAAATGAAGAGGAAGGAATGCTTCCAAATTCATTCTATGAGGACAGCATTACTCTGATATCAAAACCAGACAAAGACAACACACACACAAAGAGAAAATTAGCACCCTGGTCCAAGATAGTACTTGAAGTCACCTGATGTGTCATGCCTAGGATCCCAATTCTGTAGACCTGAGATTGGGAATTGTTGATGCAACAACTCAAAGAGGACTATCAGTCTTATATTTGGTATGTGGATAATAACAAGAATGTGAACAATGTTTGCTTTTGACTGGAGTACAGCAAGGAAGGGACTTGGTGTTTGGAAAATGCTGTTACATTCATGGCCCCAAATATAGGTTTGACATCAAATTTGACACTCCTACCACATATCCATTCCACTAGTGCTTCAGAAATTGCAGTCCCTGAGCTGGATGGAAAAATAAGAAAGATATACAGGGTGGCAAAATATGCCCCACTGATCACTTTAAGCCATTGTGGGCCAGAAACATGCCCAGGTTTGAACTAGCTCACCTCATGGGTCTGGGGCTCAGTCCATAACTAGCAGTGCAAATCCCTGATTGGATTCAGAAGAGCATGATTTAGCATAAAGAGAAATGCAACCAGTGAAAGATCAAGCCATTGAGGCAAGACAGAGAGACTTTTGATGGGCTACATTTGTTTTCTGTGCATCACTCTTCTAATCTAAATGCTTCCCCCACATCCCATTGCCCATAATTGTTACTAAGTAGCCACAGCAGGCACTGCTTAAAAACACCACATTGTTGCTTCTGAATTTCAAGGCTACACCTGGAGAGGAAAGACTGGGGCTTTGGAAAGCCAAAAGGCAATCTATATCCTTTCCCCAGGTGGAACAATGTGAGATCTCAGAGGGAAGGGGTGTGCTGGAAAAGGGTACATTGTCTTTTTGGTTTCTTGAGATGACTCATCAATAAAAACCACTTCTTCTGGTGGAGGGAGGGCAGGAAGAAAGAAAGAAGGTAGGAAATTATTCCTGATGAACATAGATGTACAAATTTTTGACAAACTATTAGCAAACCAAATTCACCAATACATTAAAAGAATAATTCACCACAATCAAGTTGGATTTATTCCAGGGATGAAGGATGGTTCACTATTTGAAAATCAATCTGCATGATATATCATACAGTAAAATGAATTGTAGAAATCATATAATCATCTCAATAGATGTAGAAGAATCACTTGACAAAATTCAACACCCATTCGATTAAAAAAAACTCTCAACGAATTGTGTTTAGGGGGAACATACCTCAGCATAATAAGGGCCACATATGACAAACCCATAACTGACATACCAATGGCGAAAAGCCTAAAGTTTTTTCTCTAAGAACAAGACAGGGATGTCCATTCTTGTCACTTTAATTTAACATAGTACTGAAAGTTCTAGCCACAATAATCAGACAAGTAAAAGAAATAAAAGGCACCCAAATTGGTAAGAAGTAAAACTGTCACTATTTGCAGATGACATGACACTTAATATAGAAAACCTGAAAGACTCCACTGAAAAACTATTAGGATGCAGAATTACTATACAGAAATTTGTTGTGTTTCTATACACTAATAACAAACTAGCAGAAAGAGAAATTAAGAAAGCAATCTCTTTTACAGTTGTGTCAAAAAGAATAAAATACCTAAGAATATATTTAGCCAAGGAAGTGAAAGACTTATATTCTAAAAACTATATGAGACTGGTGAAAGAAATTGAAGAGAGCACACACACACACACACACACACACACACACACAAAGATATGCCATGCTCAAGATTTGGAAGAATTAATATTCTTAAAATATCGTACTACCCCAAGCTATTACAGATTTGATACTGTCCCTACCAAAATAGTGTTTTCTACAGATCTGTAATACTTCTGAAATTTGTGTGGAACCACAGAAGACCCCAAATACCAGAGTAATCTTGAGAAAGCCCAAGCTGGAGGTATTATAATCCCAGATTTCAAACTATACTACTAAGTTATAGTTATCAAAATAGTATGATACTGGTACAATAATAGACACAGAGCTGTGGAATAAGATAGCCCAGAAATAAATTTACACTTAATGGTCAATTTATGACAAAGGAGGCAAGAAACATAAGAACATATAATGAGCAAAGAGATCATCTCTTTAATAAACAGTAATAGGAAACCTAGATGGCTACCTGCGAAAGAATGAAGCTGGACAACCTTCTTACACCATATACTAAAATAAACTCAAATGGATTAAAGACTTAAATGTAAGACCTGAAGCCATAAAACTCCCAAGAGAAAACATAAGCTGTAAACTCTTGGACATTGGTCTTAGCAATATTTCAGAGTATCTGTCCCCTTGAGCAAGGATGACAGAAGCAAAAATAAACAATTAAGACTACATCAAACTAAAAACTTCTGCACAGCAAAGGAAACCATCAACAAAACAGAAAGTCTACCTACTGAATGGGAGAGGTTATTTGCAAATGAAATATCTGATAAGGGGCTGATACCTGAAATATAGAAAGAATGCATACAATTAAACAACAGAAAAACAATCCAATTAAAAGATTAGAAAAGAACCTAAATAGACATTTTTCCAAAGGCATACAGATGGCCAACAGATGCATGAAAAGATGTTTGACATTACCGATCATCAGGGAAATGCAAATCAATCCACAATGAGATATCACCTCATACCTGTCAGAATGGCTAAGATAAAAAATCCAAGAAATAACAAGTGATATGAAGGATGTGAAGAGAAAAAGAATTTTTGCACACTGTTGGTGGGAATGCAAATTGGTACAGCCACTGTGGAAAGCGGTATAGAGGCTTCTCAAAACGAAAAGAAAAAAGAAAAGAAAAAGAAAGAAAGAAATACTATATGACCCAGTATTTCCACTACTGGGTATTTACCCAAAGAAAACAAAAACACTAATTAAAAAAAGATATGTGCACTCTGTTTACTGAAGCATTATTTACAATAGACAAGATATGGAAGCAACCCACATATGCACTGATAGAAGCCTGGGATCTTGCTATTTGTGACAACATGGATGGACCTAGAGGATTTTATACTAAGTGAAGTAAGTCATACATAGAAATGCAAATACCCCATGATTTCACTTATGAATTTGGAATCTAAAAAAAAATGGAACAAAAAGCAGAATCAGACAAATAAATACAGAAAACTGATGGTTGCTAGAGGAGGGGTGCGAAGGTGGGCAAAAGAGGTAAAGGGAAGTGGGAGATCGGGCTTCCAGTTATGGAATGTCTAAATCACCAGAATAAAAGGTACAGCTTAGGAAATATAGTCAATGGTAGTTTAATAGCATTGTATGGTGACAGGTGGTAGCTAACTCATGGTAAGCATGACAAAGTATAGAGTTGCTAAATCACTATGTTGTACACCTGTAATCTATGTAGCATTGCATCAACTATACTCAAACAAAAATTCTCATCATGAAACATCATTAACCACAACAAAAACAAGACATATTCTAAGAAAATATTTGCAATACACAACTGAAGAAGACCTTGTACCTATATGAATATATAGGTAACATACAAAACCCCTACATATCAATAATTTAATGGCAATCTAATTAATAACATGTCCAAAAGACCTGAGCAGAAATTTCACTAAAGAGAGAGGGAAAGAAAAGGAGAAAAGAAAAGAAAGAATAAATAAATAATAAATAGAAGCACAACAGTCCATGTTTATGACACTATGGAAGAACCAGAACTCTGATATCATTATTGATAGTGTATAAAAAAGCAAAATACCTGTAGAAAATTGTTCAGCCTTTCTCATAAAGTTAAACATATCCCTACCCCATAGTTCACTGTTATGAGTTTATCCAAAGAAATTAAATATTTGTGGCCTCTGAAAGTCTTGTACAAGAATTTAAAAACAGTTATTTAAAATAGCCCCAAACTGGAATAACTCAAATGTCAATCAATAAGAGAACATATTTTGTCATATGCATATAAATATTATTCAGCAATAAAAAACAATGATCTACTACCAAAAACAATAGCATCAGTGCACCTCAAATCATTATGGTGAATGGAAAAAGCCAGGCACAAAAGTATACAGATTGCAAGATTCCATTTTGTTTTTATTTTTTAAAAAGATTTATTCATTTGTGAGGGGGGAGAGAGAGAGAGAGAGAGAATGATCAGAGGGGCAGAGACAGGAAGAAGTAGGGTCCCCACTGAGCAGGACCCTGAGATCATGACCTGAACTGAGGGCAGATATTAACAGACTGAGCCACCCAGGTGCCCCTCCATTTTGTTTTTAAATGAAGTTCAATAACAGGCAAATTTAATCTCTAGTGATATATATCATAACAGCAGTTCCCTGTGGTTGGATGGGAAGTAACATTGAATACAGCAACTTTCTGGGTTGATGAAAATGTTCTTTATATGGATTCCTTAACAACTATATAAAGAGGTATTACAATATACAAGTAAAAAAAGGTATCAAATATAATGGAATCCTTGAAGATGAAGATTCACATGAATATTATGCTAAAGAAATGATATTATCAGTCAAGAAGTATCTCTTTGGCATGGAAGAAATATTCTTCCCTGCTCTCCTGGTGTTAGGCTTAATCACAGGACTCCTAACTTAGGGACTTAAAAATCTGGGAACAGGTAAAACTAACCAAAAACAACAATATTCATCCTTATTTTGGGATTTCTTGGTTGTAATTCCCAGTCCCTGGTTTAGTGCTTTAGTCTTAAACAAGTTTAATTAAAATACTACAGAACCAAATTTTTTAGGTATTTGAATTTAACTATCAGGGGTCTTCAGTTCTCTTAGGCAGGCTAAAAACACCAAATAACTAATTCAGTAGTCACTTTTGAGTATCTACCATTTGCCAGGTCCTGAGGTAATAATTCAACTTGGTTCCTGCCTTCATGAAGCCTATAGCCTTCCATTCTTGCATCAGCTTGTAACTCATAGTTGAAAGATGTGGTCCATATATACAATGGAATATTACTCAGCCATCAAAAAGAACGAGTTCTCAACATTTGCTGCAACATGGACGGGACTGGAGGAGATAATGCTAAGTGAAATAAGTCAAGCAGAGAAAGACAATTATCATATGGTTTCACTCATTTATGGAACATAAGAAGTAGGAAGATCGGTAGGAGAAGAAAGGGAAGAAGAAAGAGGGGGGTAAACAGAAGGGGAAATGAACCATGAGAGACTCTGGACTCTGGGAAACAAACTGAGTGCTTCAGAGGGGAGGGGGGTGGGGGAATGGGATAGGCTGGTGATGGGTATTAAGGAGGGCACATATTGCTTGGTGCACTGGGTGTTATACGGAAGTAATGAATCATGGAACTTTACATCAAAAACTAGGGATGTACTGTATGATTAATATAATAAAACATATTATTTTTTTTAAAAAAGAAAGGCTTCCCAATTATCTCCGATTCCTGTTTGAAATGCCAACAGCTAACACTGCTAGATATTTATTTATATAAAATGGTATGAGGGGTAGTCCCTGACCTCAAAAATCTTACTGTAAAGTCAAGGGTAGCTTCTTCAACCAGTTCTTTTATCATAAATTCTCCAAGATTATTAGTTATATGGAATTTATCTGGCTAGTATGCCCCCTTTCTCAGAGTTATAGAATATACCCACAATATGGACTAATATTTTAACTAACATACAGTGTATTTATCAAATATTCAGTATTTAGTGTAGATTCTAGATGTTCGCACTGGAAATTCCTATGAGACATGCAAAGCTTATTCATTTCCTCATAGTAATTAATGCTTTCCATCCCCTGGGCTGCTTTCTGGGAACTTCAGTGTCCTTTTCTCTTTGTGAGATCTAATATTTTTTCCAGCTTTACTGAGGTGTAATGGACAAATAAAAATAATATTTTTATATATACTATTAATATAATTGTATATTTAAGGTGTGCAATTTGATATATGTATCCACTGTGAAATGCTTACCACAATCAAGCTAATTGACATATCCATCACCTCATAGTCATTGTGTGTGTCGAACACCTAGTGTATCCTCTCTTAGCAAATCTCAAGTATGAATAACACTGCAATGATCATAGAAGTTCAGATATCTCTTCAAGACACTGATTTCATTTCCTCTGTATATTAACCCCAGAAGTGGGATTGCTGGATCATATGGTAATTCTGTTTTTAATTTTTGGGGCTACCTCCATACTTTCAATGTAATGGCTCTACCAATTTCCATTTCCACTAACAGTGTACAAGGGTGCCCTTTTCTCGACATCCTTGCCAACATTTGTTATCTCTTGTCTTTGTTAGTAGCCATCCTAATAGGTTAAGAGGTGTCCTCTCATTGTGGTTTCGACTTGCATTTCCCTGATAATTAGTGATATTGCGTACCTTTCCTTGTACCTGTTGGCTATCCGTATATCTTCTTTGGGGAAAAAAAGCTTCTCTTCATTTGCCCATTTTAAAATCAGATTATTTGTTTTTATGCTATTGAGTTCCTTATACATGTTGGATATTAAGCTCTTATCAGATAGGTTTTTCTTGTTTTTTTTGTTTGTTTTGAACTGAGTCCCTGTCTTTACCCTTCCCTACTGAGTATGCTTAAGAGGTTTTGATTCATTCAGTCCTCCAAGCTTTTCCTCTCAGTGTATAATAGGGTACTCTATATTTTGATACGACCATTTTCTGGAGTCTCTCTCCATGGTCAATCTTCAGTTCTGTAGGGTGGTGATAGGGAAGGGAGTTTGACAATGGCAGGGAGATGAAGTCTCATTTATTAGCAAACAAAGCACAAGCATTTTTCTCACCTTTTCAAAGAGATCTTCCCTGACCACGTAAATTAAAACAGCATCCTTGTCATCTTACACATGCCTTTGATTTACTTACTTCGTGACTTATATCACTATTCAAAATCATCATATTCATCTATTTTTTGCTTGTTTATTATCTGTATTCCTTCAACCACTCCCTCCATCTCTAAGGCAGTTCTGCCCTGCCTTTCTCATTTTTCAACATACCATCACATGACACAGAATTAGGAGAGAATACCCATTTTAATAAGTAAACAGATTTTTCAGTTTACTAAATATTATTAAACCAGGACTTTTTTTCTTTGCCATGGCATGCAGATTGTTAATCATTCTAGGCAAAGTCCTCATTCTAAGTGCACTTGTATCTTAACTTCTTATTTTCATTGAAAATAATTGAGTGATTATTTACTTTAAATTACTTACTAGATTTAACTGCTCATTTTATGCTTTTTTAAAAAAAATATGAAGTGTGGAAACGTGTGTTTCTCTACCACTTCTAATATTTGTTTAAGTGTGTATCAGATACCTAGCTTGGGGGGTGAGCCGGAGGGAGAAAATGCAGGTAGAGGATATTTGAGCCATAATATTACTCTTCAAGTTCAGACTTCAGAGGAAATCCTCTTTAATTTCTAACCATTTTCTCAGTACTTTTAAAATTACATATCTCATATTTAATATAATAAATCTCTCCTATAATGAAGAGTCTAGGGACCAAAACTGATACTGAAATTAACCTAGTTCTAAGACTGAAAAATGACTGTTTTCAGTTACATAAAATAATTCCATGAAAACTTGACACAATTTTTTTTAATGGAAGTTGGAAGTCTTCTTCTTTTTTTTTTTTTTAAGATTTTATTTATTTATTTGACAGAGAGAGAGACAGCCAGCGAGAGAGGGAACATAAGCAGGGGGAGTGGGAGAAGAAGAAGCAGGCTCCTAGCGGAGGAGCCTGATGTGGGGCTCGATCCCAGAACGCTGGGATCACGCCCTGAGCCGAAGGCAGACGCTTAACGACTGCGCCACCCAGGCGCCCCGAAAGTTGGAAGTCTTCTATAATTTGGACAGGTTTAAAGATAGAGTAAGATTTTTTTTCCCTGTAAACATTATTTAGCAAATTTTTCTTACATCCAGTGCTTTTGAACTTTTTAGGGCTGTTTAACACATGTTTATAGCAGGATGTCTGCCTTCCCTATATCACAACATTCTAGTATAATCTCATTACCCACAAATAAAAGTGAACACTGCAAAATAACTCTTAAAGGTTCTGATTTAAAAAAAAAGATAAATGTGCCTTCATCAAGGCATTTCATCCCGAGAAGAAAACTCATTGTTCAGATTAGTTCATCTGCTAATCCATAATTCCCACTTGAAGTAGCAAGATTTTAAGGAAATATTTTTATTTGTTGATAACAATAGCAATATTGATAACTGTTAACATCTTTTGAAAGGTTTCTACATACCTGGCTCTATGCTAAGCACTAGGTATGCATACACTAAATTTTATAAATCTGAGGATGGAAATTTCTATCTCTTTTATATCAATAGGAGAGGTTAGGTATTATTATTGATACAAGTAGAAAGTGAAGCCAGGATCAGAACCCAGGCAAGAGAGGTGAGGGGACTAGAAAAACGTCGCAGTGAAAGCCCATGAGAGCTACAGAGAAGCATTAGGAAAAGCCATGAATATATTCAAGGAAATACTGAAAGAGATTTCACCTAACTTCATGGTCAAGCAGTTGACACTTGTGCTCTCATTTTACACTAATTCAGTCATCAGTCAATGAAAGTTCATGAAATCTTAAAGCTTGTGTATGTAAATAAGCCATAGTTTTCTATCCATGATGCTAGCAGTCTTGAACATAACTTCAATCAGTCTGAGTTAGTGACATCACAGGTTGGCAAAGCAACGTGGTTGTTTCCATGGAACCCAAGATCAATTTTTAGAGTATTTTTGAAAAACTCAGTTATCTCTGGCTAAGTCAATTACAACCAACTGAATAATTTCCCCAAAGGACCTCATGCTTTCTCATTAAGTGGGAATAATGTTTTAACCATCAATCACATTCTCTCAAAGATCTTTAAATAAAAAAAGACTCCGGAATTAATTGGAAATGAAAGTCAATAGAAGATTTCCCCCCCCCTTCATATCAATCATCTAATCATCCAAAGACATTTCACTGGTAATTGATATAAACTAGTCATAAATAGATGAAGATTAGCCTTTTATTTATACTTTAAGGGTTGAAAAGGTATCTTTAAATTGTATTATTTCATTCCAACTGAAGTTCCACTAATGTGTTTCTTCAATTATAGTTGCTGATCTATAAAGCTTATTTTATGCTAAATTTTTCCTTACCTCTTTCCATAGAAGGATTTAATAATGTGCTAATAAATTACCATATATTTAAATTTGGACAGACCTGAATTATTGTGTTTTTCTTAGGTTGAAAATATGTGACAAATAAATAAAATCTCACCAGATACAACAAGAAACAGGGCCTAAATCCTTAAATTTATGCATAGCCAGGAGAACATAGATTATATAAAGCCTACTAGGCAGATATTTTGGTTTCCTTTTTGTCTTGAAAGTGAAACAAAATTGCATTCATGAAACAAAGATGAAGAATTTATTTCTTGCATAAAGATTTCTCATCTTTCAGAACCTTGTCGGAAAAGTTAGCTTCCTCGTTATCATTTAGACATTTATTTTACTTTTCTTAACCTTGAACTTATTCCATTAGAGTCACAAAATCTAACAAAGTAACCTAAACAAATTTGTTGCAAACAAGTCTTTGACATGCGAAATGGATTTTTGTTTTGCCCTACCTAAGTCTTATGTTTCATTATTATTAAAAATGTCAGTAATATTTTGCCTGCTGGGAACACCGATTTTCCTTCAATTTTTCAATCTTATTCAAAACACTGTATTGAATATTTTACAAGTTGCACTAGATCTGTGTTATTGCTTTTTAGAATTACAAACTGTGAAGCCTGTGTTGGCATTTTGCTAAATGGTTTTTGCACATGTAGACTTGTCAAGCATTTACAGAAAAGAGAGAGAGAGAGAAAACCGTTCTTGGATGATTATAATCTTGCATGTGACCTTCAGAATCCAAAGTAATAAGTTTTCATCAAGGGAGAGGCTGTGTCCCTCCATAATCCATACACATCCTCAGCTCATAAGCTCTTCTTTTACTGTGTGTAACATAGTCCATCAAATACTTCAAATACTGTCAACTTTTTCTCCTTCTGCTCTCCTCTCCTGCCCTGTGCTCATGTAACATTGACAAACCTATCAATTAGGGTCCTGGAGAAACAATTTATGTGCTGAAAGTCTCCTGTGTTTCATTTTGCCTTATCTATTGGTTTATGATCACTTTATAAATTTTTAACTTACAAATATGTATGTTCAGGATGCTATGGCTGTTATAAGAATTGTTAAATTTTCAGGTGGAAGAAATTAAAGGGGACTCATGGGAAAAAAATAAAGTACTTAGGGAAAAGGAAGTGAATGGTGGAACGCAGGTTTTTGAAATTTAATTTTGAGGTTTGTGCAATAGTTTTAGTAAGATTCAAAGGCATTAAATGAGAATTAAGTTATATTACACCTGTATTTCTGTATCTGTCCACTCATTCATAAATTTAAATCTAAATCTATATTGATATGTATATCCATATTTATATCTAGATGTTAACACACACACACACACACACACACACACACACACACGCACACACACTGATACTAAGACCTCCAATTTCATCCTAACATGATAGTGTATATTCCAGCATCTGGTTTTTCACAATTTTAACTTTCTTCTCTGACAGAGACTAACTCTCACTATTCACAACAGATTTCACTTAGAAGTTCAATTCTGAAATATAAATCATTTAGGAATGGCTAATGCATACTATTGTGGAAAACTAGAGCTATTTAAAACAAGCAAACATTTTGTCTTTAGCCTGAGGACATACAGTCAAAATACTGTGTTCAAGGATTATTCTCCCATCCCCAACTTGTTATTTATTTGAAATAGTTAGATTCATGTGTTTCTGTTCATATTTCATTTCCCCCCACATCTTTGCTAATTTATTATTTACTTTTTTGAAGTATGTGAAATAAAACGTGGTTATAAAAACCAGTTATTTTTAAAAATGCTCTACTCAGAGAAGTGTTACCACTCAATTTCCTTTGATCTCAGTCCTCTAACCCTATTCCACCATGTTCCCATTGCCCATCCTTTCACCAACACACACATACCCCCTTTGGGAGCTAATCTCATGAATTTCTGATTTGTTCTTCCTGAGATTCTTTTGCATGAATGAGTAAATATATGTGTGTGTGTGTATTTTTTTTTTTTGCTCATTTCATTTTTTTTTACACCAAAGATACACATTATCACTCCTTTGCAGTTTGCTGTTGGCAATCAGAAATATATCCAGTTAATAACTCATTGGTTCATGGAGAACCTCCCCCTTTTTCATAAAGTTACATAGTACTCTAAAGAATTTATACATGATAGTTCATTCAACTGCTCTCTTATATGTGAACATTTAATATGTTTCCACTATGTATGAGCAATGCTGCAATGAATAAGTATGTGTGTGTAGTATTGTTTGAGGTATACTTGAGCAAGGGGAGAAGTTCAGTG
Source organism: Ursus arctos (assembly GCF_023065955.2). NCBI lineage: Eukaryota > Metazoa > Chordata > Mammalia > Carnivora > Ursidae > Ursus > Ursus arctos. The sequence continues at coordinate 20,462,344 of NW_026623089.1, forward strand.
TGGAAAAGGAGTCAGACTAGAAGTAGGACATTCAGCCTCAGCTGCAGGTGTTAGCAACATCAAATGGAAATATCCTTTTAGAATCAGTTGTTCCTCTCATTAGCAAGAGCCTATGCTTAAATGCAAAAATAAGAAAAATAGGTGTATCTTGTTAAGTGAGATGAGGAAATGTTACAGCACAGAAAATAAGGGGCTGGAATGAGGATATGGTGACAGGAGAAAAAAAAATACAATCAACATATGAAGAAATTACACTTACGTGAGCTTAAGAACCATTAGATGAGAAGGCTATCCCCATAGTTCTTGGTGTATGCTCTATTATCTTATGGCAAAATGCGTTATGATCTCTTCTAATTAGAAATTGCTTTTTTCAAGGATCCCTACATTTCAGATGATCAGAATTTTGCCATGGAATCAAATGAGTTTGTGTTGGCTTTTAACTGACATATGTAATTGGTTTTGACAATCCTGGGCCCTACTCCACACTATTCTCCATTTCCACCCCAGTTGGACCACACTGCCCCAGGACAGGGCTTTTATGTAGAAACTTCCAGAGTAAACTGTGCAGTTGCTTATAAAGGTACCCATGACAACCAATGGGCACCAGCAACTCTGGATAGGACTTGTGCTCCAATCTGATGCATCCCCATGGTCATCATTTAAGCACAATGTGGAAATTCAGCTCTTAGCAGATGCCACCATTTAAGCCTTCCTACAACCTTGAATCTTTTCTGGTTTAAGTTATTTGGAGAAAAGCCAGAGAAAAAAATGCTGGAACAAAAAAGTCCCCGTAGGGAAACAAGCATATTCTTCATAGAAGTCCTGCTGCTCTTATGGTTAAAATGAATGTTAGAAGCAGGTCACAAAAAATTTAAATGGTTGGAAGAAAAGCAAATGGTAGTCAGAATCCGACATCCAACTATAGTTAGGAGCTTTTAGTCATCTTGTGGCTTTTTTGAACAGCTTGACAGTGTAGCAGAGGTAGCTAGGAATTTGTATAATCATCAGTGTAAACTATTCGAAGAAGCTAGACTCACCCTTATTTACTTTGTTAGCTAGTTATTAAATCAGGCAGAGGAAAAAATGTATTGCTAATGAATTCTGCAATGACTTAAAGAAAAAGGCCATAAAAGATACAAAAGAAAAGCTCATTGCATTGAGTTATCTATTTATTTAACACCACTCCTTAATCATGAAAGGGCAGCTATGGAATGTGATATCATTGTTACAGGTGGGTTGCAATGCCACTTCTTGATTCCCAGTGCAGAATAGAAAACTTGGGTAGATATAAAGTTCACAGTATTATCATGAGCTCACATTACAAATTGTATCACATCTATACCCAAATGGCTGTAGTGTGGGTTACAGGGAAAGTATCGGAGATACCTTCTAGGTATCTTGTTTCTAACTTGCCAATACAGAGGTATAGTTGAAGACATCTTGGAAAACATAACACCTACCTGGTCTGGTAATAGACATTAAGAGGTACAGTGTGCTAAGTTTGAACAAATGCTTTGGTTCAAAGTTGTCTACAACCACAGTCTCTAAAGCAATAATTCTTACTGAAGTGCAGTCAGTGATAACAGTATGGGAAGAACAGATGAACTTCAACTAGTCCCTGCATCTACTTACACAGATGGTAACCAGTGATTCTTACACACAAACCAGTAACTTACTCATCACAAATGTGTGCCCCAACAAAAACCTATCTCAAATCTGGAACAAAGTTAAATAACAAGTAAATTCAGTAGGCACATTTCCATCACTGAAGGTCAATTATACCTTTTTAGGGAGAAAATCTACTTTAACTAAAGACACTAGTGTTACTGGTAAAGTGTGTTTCTATTTCCACACTTTTGTTTTAATTTCATAAATTTTATTGTTTTACATCAAGAATTTACTTACACTATTTTTCACTTAAATTATTGTTCAGTATAGAAGGGAAAACAGCCCTATAATTCAACTTGCTAATATCTTTTTGATTTATCAGTTATTACGTGTTTTTCTCTCCCATAGACACTATGTAGAGTATTACCTGAACATTTTGTCACTTCTAGTTAAATGACAAACTGGACAATCTTTCCTAAAAATATCAAACTTGTTGAAGGTAATTAAAAGTGCCCAAAGAGAGAATGTAAATTAAAGTACATATAATGGAGAAGAGCTTATACCACTTCTATATTATTACAAATAGTGTTTTAGCTCTCTAAGCAAGTTATGTGTTTAAGCACAATTTGTTACCTTTCTTTTACAACTGCATGAGCAAAATTTGCAAGGGCATCATTGGCAGATTTGATCAGTGGATTCATATCCTCTTACATCGTCCTCTGTCATCTTAGTTGTCTTTCTACACATGCATTTATTTTCATGTAAAAAAGTAAATGACTCCAGTTTAATTACAGCAGAGACAAAGTGCATAGAATTACAGAGAATTTGATAAGCAGAGAGCCTTCTTCCCGAGGATCCCATAGACTAGCCCCTCACCAGAATTTCCCCACTGACATTTTGGGCCCACCTTTTATGAGTGAAGTTTCTCACCTGCGTTCACTGCCATCAGGGCAACATCATCTCAGTGTAGAGCTAAGTGATTTATAGCTTCCCAGTATGGAAGAGCGAAGTCAAAATCATTAGGCTTTGGGGCTCTGCAGAGACATCAACCAAGAGTCTCTGGTCACTCTACTCCCTTCAGCACGGAGTGTAGTGCCACCCACTGGTTCGTAGATGCACGTCCTACAGCAGCATTCCTGGGAGATAGAACTCCCAGAAAGATCTGGTCAAGCCGGGACCTGTTCTCAAAAGTTTCCTGATGGACTACATAAAAAGTATTTTTATTTTCTGGTATTGTCCTTTTCTAAATGAAATTTTATTAACACAGAAGATTAAAATTTGAACATGGAAAGTTGTCCTTGTGTGTATCCTTTCCTGCTTTTTTCTTTATCCTGTCAGCCTAGTGCACACACAGATTAGAGCCCTCAGTTATAACTCAGCTTCCCTGCTTTCATCCCCCTTCATGAATCTTTCAGTATTTACCTTCTGCTCGATACACTAAGATGGATGGCCCTGTCCCCCGATAGACACCCATGTTGGCTCCTCAGGCGCTGGGATGTTTGCTCTCCCCTCTAATTTTTCTATAATACCAAAAGTTCATTTTCACTGCTCATATCCTTATAGTGGGCTCATTTTTCAAATATCTGTCTTCCAATATAGTATTTTCAAGGTAACAGCATTTACCCAGGGGAGTGATTTGATTAGTGCATAGCAGGATGTTGCAACTGTTGGCGCTTACCCTGCTCAGTTTCCTCCAGCTTTACAGCTTGCGGAGTGAGCCTCACTGACCACTCACCAAGAGCTGAGAAAGTGCAGGGGAAAGGGCCAGGAATTCAAAATATTACGAAAAAGAAATAGTATAAGCTGGTAACATGAGAGCCCTCAGAAACATTGTTAAAATTCTTACTTCTCTAGTAGCTACTTTGTGTTTATCATAATAGGCTAGTTAAGGAGACCCACCTTAAACATGAACATAAATACCAGCCTGGACCACAGATGATTTTCATAAAATCTAAGTCTGTGAATGCTGAGTAGACATCATCAAAATCACTAGCAGTCAATGTCAAGCTAAATAAAAGAACACATTCTTTAGATAAAGCATGGTAACTTCTGGACCACGGCCACTATGGGGATTCACTGAAATACACAGTTTAAGAAGATACAAGAGCTGGAGAGGCTCTTGAATTCAAGACTCCAATGGGCACAGAGATTGCTACCAATGGACCACCAGAGGCCGATTATAACAGATATTCACTGAGCACTTACCAAGTTAGAAGCACTATGCTAAGTGCTATGTAATTGCTATCTTATTCAGTCTTCCAATAACCTGGTAGAGGAGGAAACTGATGCATGGAGAAGCTAAGGATCTTCCCTAAAATGATATCACAAGAAAATAAGAAATCTGAATTAAAGTGCAGTAATGTAGCTGGTAAATATAACTTTTAACCATTATGCTTAAATGGAATATGTGCTATGCCTATGAGCATTTCCAACACAAGCATGGAGAAAGAGAGGAGGGAGGGAGAAAGGGCAGAGGGAGACAAAGGGAAAGAAACAAAGAGGGAAACTCATCAGACATGAAACAGCGCATGGCACTACCTCTTACAATTGCTTTTTCTGACCCTAGAAGGGATAAGATCTGACTCTGCTGTTCACTTCCACGGAGTGCTTCACAAATGCTCCTTATGTTAGGAGCATGTAGCTGTTCTCTATATCATCTTAGTGTTTAAATATATTAATTATCCATTCATTATGGCCTCTAACCACAAGCCAAATAATTCATCAGTCCTAAAAGCAAAAGAACAATTATTATTCCTGTAGGAAACTGAGAGACAGTATTGTGTTCTCCACCGTGGCTTCTGAGCAGTCTTCAGGAGCAATGTTAGGTTGCTCTTCATGTACCAGCTTTAGAACTTTCCATCGCAGTGAGAAGCATCTCCTTTCTGCTTCTACAATCTTCCCCATCTCATCACCACCCCAACCAACAGCTCAGAAGCCACACGTCATCACAGGGCTTTTATTTGTTGCTGTTGTGATCTTTCATAATAAGGAATATGTAATTGTGAGGAGTGTAAGAGGTTCAGGCTTTGAGAACAACCTTTCAATAAAATTAAAGCAATAGCAATTCAAGGTACCTCCCAATGATAGGTGATTTTATTTTAGGTGTTTGCAAGTGTCCTAAACATTTTAATGACCCAACATTATTCTGTATATTGCCTATGTGAATGTGCATATTCACAGAAACATGAATACACAAAAGATTTGTCACACAGGGATGTAATAGTGAAGGTAAAGATGGATCATGAGAGTAAGAGGCTGGGCACAGCCATGGACAAGGACAGACAGATGAGAATCACACACATACTTAGTTTTGTTCCCTTTCTTGTCTACTTGCCTACATCTTAGGGGATTTTTGTGATCGATTTGGTTTGTCCTTTCCTTGGAAATACATTATAATAAAACACTTTCACAAGCATCCTCATTTCAGGGTCTGCATCTTGATCCCTACTCAGAAGACAATAACCCTTTATTGGATGTCATCTATTCTCTATCTCACTTACCAAATCCCTTGACAGTGTTTCTTTAATCTTCCAAATAAACTCCTTTCACTGAAGCCCTTGTCTAGGAATGCTTCTGAATAACCTAAGTAAGATATATATGCTAAATGAACTCAGATAACCAGCCCCAAGCACTAGCTTTGCCCTTTGTGTAATTCACCAATATTTATGCTTACATTCTCCTGCACCACTTCCTTTGATGAGGTAGAAGGGGTCTCCTGACTCACTGACTCCAAATCTAACAAACATGGTGTCATAGTCCTATGTTTACTTGGTGGGAATTGTTAAGATCATGGGAGTCCTTTTTATTTGATTTTGAACTACTTTATTTATAGGAGATTTACTTTCCTATGTGAAATCAATTCTCATTCCCAGACATCCACATGTGAATGAAATGGTTGAAGTTTGACCCAAAACATGTTAGGTGGCTGGGAGAACTAGCCTGGCGGTTACATACTGCAAGGAAATGACAAGATACCTACAACAGTCACATCTTGAGAATCCGCAACGTGCTAAGATCCGCAACGTGCTAAGAGCTGAGTCCTTCCTATGGGTGCATCTCAGAGTGTTCGGTACATACTGGGACTTTGGTCACAATACAGAGACTCACATCTCTTGAAACAGGAACAACTAGCTATCATCTCTTTCCTAACAGTGTTCTGTATTCATTTTATAATGGTCTAGCAGTTGTTATTCTTTTATTATTATTATTATTATTATTATTATTATTATTAATTATTATTACAATTATTGTATCAAATTATTTCAAGCACTTATTTTAAAATGGTAAATAGTTCACATTTTATTACCAACAGTAAAGTCCTTCACAAATGCTCCTTATATTTTTTTCCACCTCTTTCCAACCCCCACTTTGGTTGCCCAGTGAATTGAGCCACTCTCAATTCAATAAGCTGTATTTTCATGTAGCTATTTAAGATAGAATTTCTCTTTGCTATCATCTGCCCTTCCAATCTTCAAGAGAAGAACAGTGTTATGTTGGAAGACATTGGTCATGCCAACCTTACCATTCTCCTCAGCTTAAGGAAACTTTAGACAAGTTTCTTCTTGACAATAAGCTCTTGACCTCTCTGTTCTTAAAGTACTTGCTTTAGGAAACTTGGAACTATAAATTCTGCATCCCTTTGAGATTTAAGTCTTCTCTCAGTCTCTGCCCAGCTTTACATCCCAGGAATGTTTTTCTCAGGGACTTGGTAATTATCCCTTTCAAATGTTATCCTCAGGAAAGATAGGGTCCTTATCTCCCAGTGTCTGGGGAAGACAGGAACCTAACATTGATGAGCACCAATTAACACAACCAGATGGTCTAGTCACAGACACCAACCTCCTCTCTGATATCCGCCAGTATTTTTCTACTAGCTTGCCTTAGCACTGAAAAACCCTTTAGCCTTTTGTTTCAGTGAACTTGAGTTCAGTCTCTCTAACCTTACCGCAATAGTCATGAGCAAAGTCTTCCTTGACTGTTTAACTCTGTCCAGTACAATTTTCCTATGATGACATTCATCCCCATTTTGTTGTGATAATTTAAGCCAGTGAAGATGGAGAATGAAAGAACATAGGAGGATACGGAAGTGTCTGGAAAGAATAGTGCTGCATAAGGTTAAAATTTTCTTCCCCAGGGCATTGCTGGAGGCAGCCTCAGGGAAATAAGTAGACATTCCTCATTCAGCTTTTGGGCCTTATTTCCATCCCTCTTGCATTCTGCCCCACAATCTCCACCTGGACAGCTCACTGCTCAGCTCCACTTTCCCCCTCCCTCTCAGCCATTGTTTGTTACCCTAATACGAATTCAGATTTCCATACCAAGTGGGCTGCCACCAATCTTTACTATGCCAAAAGTGATATGGAGGCTTTGGAGTCTCAGTTTTGCTTTGCATCCTGACTCTGCTATTGTAATAAGGATGACCTTTAAGATGTGCTTTGATCTTTCTGAGCCCCAGTTATACAGTTTCCCAAAATGAAAATAATATTAGATTTCATGATTACTCTCAGAGTAATGGAAAGTATATAAAGCAACTGATATATACACTGAAAAAGCAACTAAAACATAAGCATGAAACAAACATTACTTTTCCCTGCAATGAAAACTTGTTGCTGAAAAGAAACAAAAAAGAAGCATTGAAAGGTAGCGGTAATTTCTAATTATGATAGTTCAGATCTCAGCTATTAGAATCCTGCTGCTTCTTTGCAGCCTTGACACTAATTTGCTGTGAAAACTTCTGATTTTTTGATGACTGATTTACTGGAGAAAATCTCATGTGTATTAATGGGCATCAGTGAATATTCCTACTCTAAATAGGGCACAGAGTGAAGTTAATTTCTGCTTGTGGCAGGTCCTGAGATCTCCAGTCTAAGAATTTCAAGATGTTTTCAGATGAAAAGTGATAAAGAACAGTGGCTAAGTTTCCAGATTCATTTTAGAACGACAAACAACTCCCTGGGGCCCCTGGGTGGTACAGAAGTGTCTGACTCTTGGTTTGGCTCAGGTTGTCATCTTAAGCTCATGAGATTGAGCCCTGTGTGGGCTCCATGCTCAGCGTGGAGTCTGCTTAAGACTCTTTCTCTCCTTCCACCCTCTGTCCCTCTAAAATAAACAAATAAATCTTAAAAAAAAAAAAAAAAAAGACAGACAACTCCTGCCAGCACATAAGTATTACAGATCTTTTTTGGTGGGATCTTAGAAGTTTAATATTTTATTAGGGAGCTATTGGGAGTGCATGGTAAGACTTGACTCTTCCCCCAAGGATAATTAGATGTATTAATAACAATTTTAAGAATAGGGCAATTCATTGGAAGAGATACCTACTATACCACCGTGATATCTTCAGGCAGGGTTAAAAATGATGCCCTCAATGTATATTCAGTCATTTGGAAATTTAAATATTTACTGTGTTGCCAAGATTCCTCTGAGATGAAGCCCCAGGAAATGACAATGAAGGGGATAAAATAGATGAATATTTACTGTACTTCCTTTAAAGAGTTCACCTTAGGGAAGCATATAAGAATATTCCCCAAAGCATATTGGCTATTAGAGGAGATAAATAATTGCATATGATATACTAGAGCCTTTTTCACTTCATCTCCAGAATCCCACATCTCCCCCTGTGTTATGTGGTCCTAAGAACATGACACAGTGTCACCTGCTCAGAGCTCAGATGCTCTGAGGATATAGTACATGTATCCAGTGGACGCAGCTTACAGGTAAATCACAGTCCAGGGACATTCTTGCAGCCGCGGTGTTTCCAGGGCACCAAGATAACATCTACATTTGCTATAAAGTCACAAACTTTCAAAACCTCCAAGTATCAGGAAATAAAACCAGTAAGCTTGTCCTACCGCCTCTTTTTGTGAATGCTGGTATATGGAAATTATATAATTGTCCAGGCAGGCTTACAAAACTATGGCATGCCTTAGATATACAAATAGTACTTTTATGTACACACAAACACATACCCTAAATTACAATGCAATTGTCCTATTCAAAATATAATTTTAGGACTAATATATTCTTTTCTTCCAAGTTTTTATTTAAGTTCCAGTTAGTTAATATATAGTGTAGTATTAGTTTCATGTATAGAATTTAGTAATTCATCACTTACATACAACACCCAGTGCTCATCACGAGTGCCTTCCTTAATACCCATCATCCATTTAACTCATCTCTCTGTCCACTTCTCTATAGTTAAGTCTGGGTTTTTTTAATGCAATACAGACAGTATGTTTTAGCAATGGCATTCAAATTCAAAGTTGATGAAAGAACAGTTTTTGTTAATTCAATTAAGATAATTCTACAACTTAATACATAATCTTGTTTGGATTTAAAATAATCCATAAATAATTTGAGAATCTTCAGATGCCACCCAACCTTCATGATAAGCCATAGAAATCATGAAAGACTCATGGAAATACTTTCTGACTCCTGAAGAAGTTACTTTCCTCACCACTTCAAAGAACAATAACCTCAGCTCATCTCTGGGTCCCCAATAACAAAATCTTAACCACACCATTTTATTTATCCAAGTAAACTAACCATCAGCTTTCTCTTTTCTGTCTTGGTATTAATACCATATGCCAATTATAAATCTCAAATCTCTGATTATTAAAACAGGACAAATAACCATGCAGAGAAGTGTACTTTTCAGTTCCAGAAGTCATAACCATGAAATCTCACTGCCTCTTTATGATACTGAGATACATGAATGTTGATCCTCAATTCAATGACTAATCAGTTGGGCAAAAATATGCAGATTCCATGTCTAGTGTGACCCAAGAAGTGTTACAATTACAATATGACTTTTTAAAAAAACTACTTAGGTATGAGAAGAATGAATTATGGTTTATAATAATGCTGGGAGCTCTAAAGCTAAAACAAACAAAAATTTAAGAAAACATAAATTCAAATACCTTGGCCATTAAATAGTATAATAACACATTCCCATAGATTTAAGATTTATATATAAAATGAAGTGCCACTTAAATGAAAGGTATGCAATAAATAATGAAAATAACAAGATTATAGTCAAATCATAATTATTCAGGGACATTTTAACAATAGTGGTTGACTACAACTACTACTAATAGGTATTGTATTTTCAGAAAAATACAGAATTGTTGCAAATTATTTAAACTATTCCTAGATTAGACAACAACTCTTTGAAATATGGCAAAATTTATTCTCAGATCAGCACATAACTATATTAACTCATGCAGCCAGTTCTACTCCTGGGGGAAAAGATGTCCATGAAAATAATATAGTTAATGTTTTGATTGTGATGTATAAAAGGGAGGATTTTAGGTCTTGAATCACGATAACTTTGTGTGGTCAATTGGAGTAGAGGAAGACAATGCCTATTAGAATAAGAGGGAAAGAATCACTAAGTAAAACTAGATATCATGAGTGGCAGAGGCTGCTTGATGCCCAGTAAAACCCATTGTTTTAGTTTACCTGGGTACAAGGCTAAACGGAATTTCCCAGAGTAGGAAAATTCATTATGTGTTACCGTGTGACTGAGTTCTAGAGAATGAATGTGATCAGAAATTACAGGCCTCGCTTTTAGATCTGATTAATACAGATCTTCCCGAGATAACCTCCATGCTATCTCCCCATCCACTGGCAAGCTGTATATGAAAATTAGACCCCAAAGGATTGGGAAGTCGTATGACAGATGGTTCTGGGTTCCTGAATCATCATAGGTAAGAAAGCTACCAGCTGTCCAGAAACACACACTGTGAGCCATCACCTGAGCAAAGAAAGATTCTTCTACTGTGCTTGTGTCATTTTCCAATTTGAGGTCCTTTCGTTGTTGTTTTGGCCTGCCTTACCTAATATAGTCTGGTTCTGTGCTTGACCTTTTAGATTCCCCAAACAAGTATACAGAGGCTTTTCAGAAACAAAAGGATGCCTCCTAAACATTCGGAGCACATTTAACTAAATACATTTATATTTAATGCATTTTGTACAACAGTTTGACCAATTTTGTCCTGATCATGATTTGGATTTATTCATGACCTTCCACCTTCTTCACTCCTTCAATAATTAAAAGCAGCCTCTCTATGCCTGTATTAGTTTCTGAGGGCTGCTGTAACAAAATGCCACAACCTGGATAGCTTATAACAACAGAAATTTCTTATCTCACAGTTCTGGAGGCTAGAAGTTCAAAATCAAGGGTTGGCAGGGTCATGCCACCTCTGAAAACTGTAGGAAAATCCTTCCTTGCCTCTTCCTAGCTTTTGATGGTTTACTGGCAACCTTGGAAATCCCTTGGCTCACAGATTCACAAATATGATCTCTGTCTTCATCAGAATGTGTTCTCCTTGGCCCTGTGTCTGTCTTTGTCTTTACTTGGCCATCTTTTACAAGGATATGGATCATATTAGACGAGGAGCTCTCTGAGCTCCAGTATGAGATCATATTAACTCACTACATTTACAATGACCCTTTAACCAAATAAGGTCATATTCTAAGGTACTGTAGGCTAGACTTCAACACATCTGCCGAGAAAAATTCTCATTACTAAGAATTACTTAAATATATTGCTTAAATATATTACTTAAATATATTGCATCTCTTGTCACAATATACCATTGGCTCTTCCCTTTACCTACTTAATTCATTCTCATATTTATAAGCCCAATTCCAGATCCCCCTCCTTCAGGAATCCTTCTCTAATGCTCTGATGTGTGGTTTCCCTCTTTCTATGAAATTCTGTATCACAGAGTTAAAGCATTAAATCCTTAGCACACCTTCCTACGATTGTTAGTCATATCATGTCAGGATTAGAACAAAGAAGGAGAACCACTAGAAGTATCTACACCACCAGAATCTACTGTCATTATTCTACATTAATTAACCTGCTGACAAAAGTTGGGCAAAAGAGCTTAGGTGCTTGAAGAAAACAGATTAAGCTTTCTTAGAAGCATTGAAAGGCTGTGATAATAGAGCAAAGAGGAAAAACTAACTTAGCCAGAAACAAAGGCCTCTTAGGGAGAAACTGCCCAGTTAGAAGCCCCTCAATAAGGAAAAGGATACTTGGGAAAATGAAACTCTACAGTAAGAGAAGACACTGAATTTAGGGTTCCCGAACCCAAAGATCCTATCTAGACCATTGGCACTTGTCTTCTCCTTAGGAGAGACAAGGGCTTTGTGACTATATGAACCGCCAGGCCTACACAGAGCAGGCAGTGAATGCTTTCATAAACATTGATTTTGCACATACAAGCAGACATTACATACGACAAAAATACACACAATATCCACTGTAATTAAAATGCATTTGAAAAATCTCTCAAAGCCCTAAAAGTATGTAATACTCTGTATCTTTCAAGGTCCTCCCTACTCAAATGCCTCCCCCTCTATGAAGTGTTTTCAGATCTCTTTTCACATTTTACTTTCAACTCTTACATGGAACCTCGTGCATTCCACTCATTTGGTCCTCACTCCCGTTGCATGGTTTGGCACCTACATTTTCTCTCTCCCTGAAGATCACAAGGTTTTCTAAAGCAGAAACCACATCTTATCTTTCTGCCTCTTTGCATCAAACTAGCAGAAAGCCTTACACACGATCAGTGCTTATAGATGTTAGTGGTAATTCTTGTCAACTCCCTAAAGCTCTTGGCTGTGATTTTCTTGCTTTTTGCTCTGAGGAACTGCGACAGCAGCTCTTTTCATGGTAATTTCCTGTGACTACTTGATTTCTGAATGGTTCTTGCTCCCTATAGCTCTTTCAAAAAAAAGAAAAAAAAAAAAAAAACCTTCGTCTCCTCCAAATCTGGACAGCTACATTATATTTTCTTCCTTTTTGAAAGCTCTTCACAGGCGAGCCTAGTGAGATTCCTGTAATGGGTATTGTGCTGTCCAGTTTAGATAAGCAGCTAAGGAGGACACTGTGTTGCAAATGTCAGAAACTCAAATCACATTTGTTTAAGAAAAAAAATGGGAATGCAGTGATTTCCTTGTAAGATCATTTTGGGAGAAGAATTCCAGCTTCAGACATGATCCACGGGCTCAAGGAATATCATCCGATTCCCCCATGTGCTATTTCCCCAGCCTCTGCTTTCCTGTGTGTTGGCTTCACAAGGGTGGGTCTTTCCACATGACAGTTCTGGCGGCTTAAGCCTTAGGATATTCTTGAGTTCAGAAGAAAGAGAAGAGTTCTTTTTCACAGTATGTCTAGAATGTGCTGACTTGGATCAAGGATTATTCCTGAACAATAACTGTGGCCACGAAGTTGAGAATATTCCTGAGCCAAATCACAATGACAGACAAGTGAAGAGAGAATTTCCTGAAGAGAAAATCAAGCTGCTTTCACCAAAAGTGGGGATGGATATTCTGTAGACCCAAACTAGAAATCACTACAAATCATAAATTTATTTTGGGTGGGGAAGTGAGTTTATAGCTTTCATTAGATTTTCATTGTGATTTAATTTCCTTTAAAATGGTTAAGACCAGGTATAAACCAATGGTTCCGTAAAAACTCTGAAGACGTAAATGACAGGAATACTGAAATTGAAATAAAATGTCTCAGGTTATCATCTGTAACAACTTAAGGTGTTTCAATGTATGAATCTATTAAAATTGGAATATTAACATCTGCAGTTAGACTGAGTCTACTATACTTCTCAAGGATTCTTTATAATTAGCATTTTTAAATGTCTACCTCACAGAAACTCCATGAGGACAGAGATAATGTCTTTCCTATTCAAGTCCTTGGTTATTTTTTGGTGAAATGACGTTTTAATGATTTTTTTTTAATGAATTAAATAGGGGCACCAGGGTGGCTCAGTCGTTCAGTGTCTGCCTTTGGCTCAGGGCGTGATCCCAGAGTCCTGGGATCGAGCCCCACATCGGGCTCCACTGGGAGCCTGCTTCTTCATCTCCCACTCCCCCTGCTTGTGTTCCTTCTCTCGCTGGCTATCTCTCTCTCCATCAAATAAATAAATAAAATCTTTTAAAAAATGAATTAAATAGATATGATATGATAAGGCTATAAACAAAAAAAGAAAATCAGAATTTTATTGATCTTGATTCACTGGGCTTTAATTAATGGAAAAGCAGACCATTTACTCTAGTTTCTCAGAAAATCTAGATTATAATTCCAGCTTTCCTGTTAACGAATATTATAATCTCAAATAATTATTAATTTTGCAAAACCCCAACTTTCCTTTTTGTAAAATATGGACTATCGTGGAGAATACCTAAACATTTTGCAGAATTAAAACTGGTGATTTAGATGTGTGGTTCCAGTATGTTACTTGAAATACAGTTTTATAGATCAAAATTTGAATATAAAATGACTACTCTAAAGGTTTAGAACATGCACCAGAAGTCTAACACTTGAGACTATCCATTTTATCCCTTCTCCGTTTTAGTTCTCTTTCCCCCTTTCATGCATTCAGAGTTACTGGGCACTTGTTTTCTATATGTCAACCCTGAGGGTTCTAAAATTTAGTTAGTTCCCTCTATATCCCAGCCTTGAATTAGTCACCCTGCTTTGGTTCAATAGTATTCATCTTTTGATATTATTCAATATCTAGCTATCAGTCAAGTACCATTAATTTACTGCAAAGAGTGGTTATAAAATTTTCTTTGCTGATCTTAAATGCACAGCCCATGACACATGATATAAATTACAGGAAACTATTTGCTGTTTATCTTTATCTTAAGAATAGAGCTTGGGACAATAGGATAACAAAACAGGCGTTGGAGAGGAATATTCCTCCAATGACCTCTCCTTCCTTTTTTTTTTTTTTAATTCTTCCATGAATGATTGATTTGGTTGTATTTACTTTCCCAAAAGACTTTCTTCCTTCCAGCCATTCATCATTCCTATCCTTACCAAATTGACTTTTATGAAGTATAAAGCCTAAAAATCAGTCTTTCTATCTTATCTATCTTTATCTATCACTGTCCTTTTAAATTTGCAAAATCTGCAGCTCTCACCAGCTTGTTGATTGGTTTAAGGTCATTAATAAAACAATAATAAAATAAAAAGTCCTCAGGCATAAACACAATAAAAGAAAATAGATGACTGTTGCAACTCATTTTAAATATATTATTCCAGTATGCTGATTTTTAAATTTACCTTAAGGAAAAGGTGATAACTTGAGTATAATTTTATTTTTAAATATTTTCCCTTCTCCTTTAAAATTATTACTTTTGTATTTCAGATACTCCAGTATTTTTCTCACATCCTTCTCAGATTTGAATCCAGGGTTTACTTTAATATTGTCCAGTTACTTTTATGAACATCCACCACTGATATAAAGTAAATGACATAATTTATTGACTACACAAAACACAGTACTGGAAAACCTGCTTCTCTGCTGAAATATTAGTTACATATGCAAAAATAACTTATTTACTTCATATAATATCTTAGATGTACAACAAAAGAATTAAGAGGTTTCTTTTTTTTTTTTTTAAAGATTTTTTAATTTATTTATTTGACAGAGATAGAGACAGCCAGCGAGAGAGGGAACACAAGCAGGGGGAGTGGGAGAGGAAGAAGCAGGCTCCCAGCAGAGGGGCCCGATGTGGGACTCGATCCTGGAACGCCGGGATCACGCCCTGAGCCGAAGGCAGACGCTTAACAGCTGTGCCACCCAGGTGCCCCGAATTAAGAGGTTTCTAACCTTATCAACCTGGCTTCAAATCTCATAGCTACCATTTTATAATGGTAAAAGGCTTTTTACGTTTGGACACAGCTATTTCCTCATCTCTGTAAGTGAAAATGTTATCTATAACTAGTGTTATGGTAAAAATATGAGACAGGACTTTCAGTATATTTAGTCATGAAAAGAAGGTATACAAAGTTCTCAGTAAATAACAGTGTGTACAAATGTGTTCTTATTATACTCTTTGTATATGCTTTTTGTCTTTCTATTCCTTCTAGGAAATTTCTATTGTTTTCCACGGCAACTAAACCAAAAGCATAGAGAAGCCTACATTTTTTCCATATAAGATATAGTAACAAGCTGGTACCCTGGTCTTTTTCAGAGAGCCCTGTCTGGTATGCAATCTAAAACAGCTTCTCTTCACAACTTGGGGTATCTGCCAGAACACTGGGCAAAACAGTTTTACATAATGTCTTACCTGGGCCACTATGTAGTAATAGGCACTGGGTATACACTTGACCTATAACTATCAGAAAAAGAAAAAGGTGTATAAATTGGAAATAAAATATTAAAACTGTTCTAATTTTCTTATGGCATAATTGTCTGCATAGATCTGATTGAATCTACATAAAAGCTAATAAAATTAATGTTTGGGATAAATTGTGTCTCCACCCAAATTTGTATGTTGAAGTCCTACCCCCTAATACCTCAAATTTGACTATATTTAAAAGCAGGCAATTCAAGAGGTGGTGTAATTAAAAAGATGAGCCCTTAGGATGGAACCTAATACAACCTGACTGGTGTTTTTATAAGAGAAAATGTTGATGTACAAACGGACACTAGAGATATGAGCCCACAGAGAGAATGTGGCTATGTACAAGCCCAGGAGAGAGACAGCAAAAGAAACCAAACCTGCCAACACCTTGGTCTTGGAGTTCTAACCTTCAAAACTATGAGAAAATAAATTCCTTTTTTCAGTCACTCAGTCTGTGGTATTCTGTTGTGACAGCCTTACCTACCTATTAATTGAATTAGGAAGGTTTTAGCATACAAGATCAATATACAAAAGTAAGTTGTGTTCTACATATAAGCAAGCAACAATCATAAAATGAAATTTAAAATAATACCATAGACATTATCTTCAAAAATATGAAATACTTTTGGATATATCTGACAAAATATGTGAAAAACTTGTAAACTGAAATCTGTAAAACACTGTTGAAAGAAAGTAAGGAAGACCTATATAAACAGAGATGTACACCTTGTGAATGGGTTAGAAGACTCAATATTATTATGATGTCATCCTCCCAAATTTATCTACATATTAAATGCAATCCTAGTCAGAATTCAACACAGTATTTTTCCTAGAAATAGATAAGCTGATTCAAAAATTCATATAGAAAGGCAGAGGACTTAGTGTAGCCAAAATAACTTGCTAAAACAATAAACTTTAAAGGTTAAGCCTATTTTGACTGTATGGGTTGTTATAAAGTTACAGAAACCAAGAGAATGAAGTACTGGTATCAGGATACGTTAGTAGATCAATGGAAAAGAATAGAGTGTCCTGAAGTAGATCCACATGTATTTGGGTAACTGATTTTTTTGTAAAGATACAAAGACAATTCAAAAAGAGGGAAAAAAAAAAAGCATAGTCTTTTCAAAAAAATGGTAATGAAATGCCTGGATGTCCATATGCCAAAATGTGAATGTCTGTAGGGATGCAAAGTGCTTGGATAGATAAAATCTGATTTGCATATGCCTCCCTGGACAAGAGGAATTGAAAAGCAAAGGAGGAGTGCCCAGAACACTGGGCCTCCTCTGAAGTTTCTTGGTTGAAAGCAGCCAGATTCTTACTGCAGCTCAAGGTTCTCATCTAGGGAGTGAATGCTTAAATTTCAAAGGAAAACAGGCACCTGTGGTGATCACGTACTTCATGAACTCCTTGCCTTGCTCGCACATCACGAGCGCCGCTTGCCACTATCACACTCTACCTCATATATGATCGTCCTGATCATTGAAGCTATACATTCTTGTTTTGCTCTTGCACTTGGTGTATTGATAAAACTCACAATAAAAGCAGAGACAAAGCTTGGCTCAGGGCCTTTTGCCACTTGAGTGTCTGGTCCCCAGGCCCTCTCCTTTCTCCTACTAAGGTGTCTGGAGTAATCTTTTCATTTGCCATCTCAGGGTTTACTGGCCAAACCTGACAAATGTCAATCCATACCTCACACCATATACAAAAATCATCTCGACATTGACTATAGATTTAAAATTCTACAAGAATATGTGAAATATTTGTGACTTGTTCTCCAAAAGTTGAGTTTTATAGACAGGTAAATCTTCCTTATATATGACATAAAAATTATTATCCATAATAGAATAAATTAATAAATTGGTCCTCATCAAATTAACAGCTTCTATTTTTCAAAATGCACTGTTAGGAAAATAAAAAAGTCAAGCTACTGACTTGAATAAAATATTTATGAAGCATATACCTGATAAAAGATTCATATTCAAAATATATAAAGATATCTCGGGCACCTGTGTGGCTCAATTAGTTAAAGCATCTGACTCTTAGTTTTGGCTCAGGTCATGATCTCAGGGTTTTGGGATATAGCCCTACATCAGGCTCCTTGCTCAGCATGGAGTCTGCTTGTCCCTCTCTCTCTCCTCTCCTCCCCCTGCTCATGCTCACTCTTTCTGTCTCTCAAATAATCAATAAAGTCTATAAGAAAAGAATTCTCAAAGTTAAATAATAAGCAAACAAATAACTCAATGCACAAATGGATGAATAGCTTGAGGACACATTTTACTATAGATGTATGTCATATGCAAATAAGCACATGAAAAAATGCATATTCTCATTACTCATTAGATAAATTCAAATTATAATGACAATATATCCCTCAACATGGTGTAATGGTATTATATAGTGGCATAATCACATGATATACCACTTATTATGATGGTAGAAATTAAAGAGACTAAGTATAACAAGTGTTTGCAAGAAATTACTGCAACTGGAACCCTCACACACTTTTGCATGAGGCAAAATGGTAGGATCACTTTGGAAAATAGTTTGAATTTTTTTTTAAAGGTAAACACACTTTTACAATACGGTCCAGGCATTCAACCCCTCAGCATTTGCTCAATGAAAGCAAATGTCTATGCAAAATCTCGTAAGGAATATTTATAGAAATTTTAATTATAGTAGTAAAAAACTGGAGATAATACAAACAACTACTGTAAAAGAATAAACAAATTGTGGTATATTTTTTTACAGTGGAAATAATTGGATATTATTTAGCAACAAACAGGAAAGAACTATTGATACACCAGCAACATAGATGAATCCCAAAATAATTATGTTGAATTTAAGACACCAGAAAAAAAGGAGTACCTACTTTATTCCTCCATTTACAGAGAAGTCTAGGAAATGCAGACTAATCTACAGTGAGAGGGTTGGAAGGGGGATAATTTACAGGGGAATGGAAGGTTTCAGTCACTAATGTCATGGTGTGTATATGTGTTGGGGGTGGGAAGGGGGCAACATGGTCTTACACCAGCTGGATATCCTATAATTTAACTCAATTTTGACACTATCTGCCAGGAGACAGCATTATATCCCACAGGTTATGGGGTCAATCCTATAAGACTGCCACTGCCTCCCCCGTCGCCTCGTCCAATACTTCATTTCAGATACCAACAGCAAATGCAAATTGTTAACTGTCTTTTCATCAACTGGCTAAAAATCAGAAGTTCCCAAAACATCCTGCTTGGGTTTGATTAATTTGGTGGAGTGGCTCACATAACTCAGGAAACCTCTTTACTCACTAGATTATAGCACAGGAAGAGCCAGATGGAAGAAGTGCATTGAGCAATATATAAGGCAAGCACACAGAGCAACCACGCTTTCTTGGAAAACCCTACTCTCCGAAAATTTCCATGCGTTTACCAACCCAGCAGCCTTACAATCCTGCCCTTTTGGTTTTTATGGAGGCTACGATTACAAATTTATATATTTGAAACTAATGAATATTTACTATCTTGTTCACACTGAGGATCTCTGCATATGTACATTCATCAAAACTTATCCAGTTGCACACCTTAAATAAATGTATTTTATTATATGTCATTTATATCTTAGTAAAGCTGATAAAAATGAAAGTGAAATAAAGAACTTTTCAGAAATACAAATGCTGAAAGAATTCAGTAGAACTATATTACAAGAAGTATAGTACAATGAATCTATATAGGAAAAGATCCCATGGCATTTAGAATTCTCATTGGTAGTGAAATTTTCTTACGTAGAAAAAAAGGAGAATAAATGTCTCCAAAAGTTGAGTTTTATAGACACCATCATCCAACTTGCTCCCAAACAGCCTAAAGATAAAGTCTTATTGAGAATCAAAGGAAAATCTAACATCCTTTATTTATTTAATGACTGCAGGCAGGCTAACTGAGAAACATGCAAGGATGTAATTATTCTGACCTCATACCAAGTAGGAAGAAGCCTTGACTGAATGTATAGAAAATGACCAGAGTGAAAGACTGACCCTTGTAATAGCTACACAGGAGTCCAAACATAGGGCAAAGAGTTCCAGGCATGTTCCAGTATTGGTGGAGATCTATTCTAGAAGTGCCATCAGGATCCCAGGAGAAAGGACCTTCTTCAGTGTAGATACACGGAACCACTATGGCTCTGGGTAATCAGTTCATTTACAACAAGAAATAGACTGTGGTGGATGATGTAGGGAGAAAATTTGTCTTTGCAGGAAAAGTCATTAGCAGGGTCAGGGTTGTTAGACTGTCACAGATCTTGCAAAGTAGGCCAGAATTCAGAAACTTGGTCTGGGAAATTAGGTGAGTGCAAAGAAGCCAACACAGAAATACTCGGTATTATGGACAAAACCAAGATGGGGAGGAGATTGAAAAGGTTGTCATATTATGAGTACTTTTATATCCAGACCACACATAAGACACAACAGGTAAAGGGTCATTACAGACCCATGAACAGTTGTACTAGAACTGCTAATTAAATCTGAGCTCCTTAGGAATGTCTCAGAAATGAGTTAGGGCTATGCGGAAGGCAGAAAGCGTCACTCATGTCAATTGGAAGGGTCCAATTCGATGTTCTTTTTGACCAAATGGATTCATTCAGTAAAGCTAACCTCAGCCCATCCTCAGTGCCTACTATGTGTGAGACACGTGACTCTATGATTTAATTCCCCAACTAATTCTAAGCCACAGACAATTATAATCTACATTGAATGAGGAAACTGAAGAGAGGGAGAGAGATAGAGAAGTAAACTATCCAAGGTCACAAAACTAAGATGATAATTCTAGAGTCTGCATATTTAGTCACTATGTTATGATAACTTCTCTATTTGTTGAGATACCTTTGGTGACAGAGAAACACACCAACTTACCAACCTTAAGGCACAGCCATGCCTCAGACTAACCATTATTTTTTAAACCAGAATGTCTTTTTCCTCAAATGCAAGAGAAAGAGGGAAAAAAGAAAGGGGGAGAGGGTGAGTACTCAAGGTTTTTTAAATACTAAATACTATCTTTTCCTTTGTATATAGACAATTTCATTGATTCACTAGACATGTTTCCTTAGGTACTGGAATTCAATAAGACCAAAGGAAAAAAAAAAACAAAACTTTTGTCTTCAGAACGTGAGATTATTTTCTCCTCATCCTGTAGCAGAAAAAAAAGTCATAGCATGGGTAGGAAAGTGGAAAAGTGAAAAAAAAAAGAGTGAAGATTATCATTTTGAAATCAACAGTAATTTATAAAATTATACTACATTGAATTTGTCTACTTTGAAATGCACCACCAACCTCTTAACTATTGAAATCAGTGTAATGGTGTTGTGATATTGTGATGAGCTGTACATTTTATCCAATATATGATTCCCAGGTACAGAATTTTTTGTTTAATTTTATTATGGATTTTTTTATTATATTTCAAGCAAATCAGAGTTTGATAAATTATTTAGTGAAAACTAGATATGAATCCAGCACCCTCTGCATGCAAAGCAAATTTGATTCAAGTAAATATATTTTTGACAAATGACTTGTGCTTGCATGATTTATCAATGTAATGTAGAATGCCCCTAAAACAGCATGGCAACAGGGCTGTTTTGCATTTGGTCCTTTCCATGGCAGTCTGAGAGAAGAGTGGCAGAAAATATAATTCATTTCCATGGAGAAGGTAAGAAAAAGTGTTTGTGTTAAATTGACAGTGTGTCTCAAACAACAGAGAATAAAGCAAACTTGATAAAGAAACACTTTCCTTAACTCTACCACCATGGAAATTATCTTTGCTAAAGAAAGAAGATATATCATTAGAGCTAACTGAGCTTATTAAGCTATGACACAGAGCACTTTCTTCCTTGATAAACTTTAAAAGGCCACAGTCTGCTTAGAGTTAGAAGACACATACATAGCATTAACCAGGGGGGGGAAAGGTCCTCATCTGGGGTTTGGAATCACAGACACTGCTACGTACCAAAAGTTACCATTTATTTACTGAGCAACACAATCAAGAGTTACTTAGAATCACTAGGAAGGGATAATAGGCTAGCTATGGAGAAAGGGGTACAGAAGTATCAAGGATGGTTCTAAATCTGTTCAACATAGTGAAGATTTAGAACACGAGATCAAAATGCTGAAAACACACTAGTTTTGGGGAATTTTGACTAAGATTATAGTTCTGGACTTGCTGAAATGGAGGTGGGTTTTTAACATTCAGTTACATATGCTAAGTAGAAAGTAGAATGTTACCAACCCATAGTTCGTAAAGGGGGTAAGCTGAGCAGAGAATCCAAAGAGTTCCTTGAATGTGAGATCACTTGAGATTATACACACACACATACATGCATACATACATGTAGATATGTATATGCATTTTTTCAGGGATGCATGCTAAAAATTTCAGCTTTAGAAAAAAGAATTTAAAAAAAAGTTAAAGTAGGAGCTGTGAGTATGGCAAATGAGAGATCAGGAGAGACAAAACGCAAAGTAGAAGTTTCAGGAAGAACAGAATGGTCAGCTATGCCAAATGCTGCTGAAGTGTTAGATAAAGTAAGAATGAAGATGCTAGATTTATTTTTTTTGAAACCTCAAAAATACTTTTATTAATTTTTTAAAATAATTTATGTTATGTTAGTCACCATACAATACGTCCCTAGTTTTTGATGTAAAGTTCCATGATTCATTATTTGCTTATAACACCCAGTGCACCATGCAATAGGTGCCCTCCTTAATATCCAGCTAGATTAGATTTAGAGTGAGATTTAGAGTTAAGAGTATTATCACAGTCCTTAAAGAGCTGTTTTGGTGAAGTGAAACAGGTAAGAGCCTGTTCTAGTATACTTTGTAATGATGGCAGGTAACATAGTGGAGAGGATGAGGGAAACACTTCTTTTGCAAGCTTTAGCAGCGAGGAAGAGGAGGTATGATGGTAGCTGGAAAGGAGTTCAAAATCCAAATATATAATATTCATTTTGTTTATTTTACAGACAAAAGTGGTTTTAAAATATTTAAATAAGTGTTGTATAAAGAAGAAAAGTTTTCAGATAAGAGAGAGATAGGAGATACCAGACAGTTTATCTTCCATCTTAAGATGAGAGAGAATAAGAACCCAAAGCATAGGTAGAGGGAATGATTTAATTTTTGAATGTATGTATGTATGTATTTCACAGTTTTATTGAGATATACTTCACCTATAATACACTTACTCTTTCAAAGCATACAATTCAGTAATTTTTATTATATTCACAGTAAATGTTATTATATTCACTTCACCTATAATACACTTACTCTTTCAAAGCATACAATTCAGTAATTTTATTATATTCACAATTTTTATTATAATCATCAAAACTATCTAATTCCTGAATATTTTCAATTTATTTTTTATTTGGTTGCTTGTGTTACGAGTGCACTGTGTAAGAGTTTCTTGCCTAATCCAAGGTCACAAAGATTTATATCTATATTTTCCTTTAAAAGTTTAATAGTCTTACATTTAGGTCTCTGATTATGTTTAAGTTAATTTTGGTAGATAGGGTAAGGTAGGGGTCTGATTTTATTCTTTGTGGCTATTCACTTGTCACAGCACTATTTAATGAAATATCTTGGAACCCTTGTTTGATATCAGTTGACCATTCGTGTATGGGTTTATTCCATGTTTGTATATGTATGTATGTATGTATGTATGTATGTGTGTGTGTATGTGTATATATATATATAACATATACAACACATTAGGATTATATCTCAAACATATATATATATAATATATATAATATGTATATCTATGTCTATTCTTAAGTTACTATCATTATCATAGTTCTTCAGATTTTTTGACTCAGTTTTGGTAGTTGTACCCTTCCAGGAATTTGTCTGTTTCATCTAATAAGATGACACATATCTAATTTCATGGCATAAAATTACAGTATTCCCTTATAATAATTTCTGTAAAGTTGATAGTTAATGGTTTGTCAATTTTATCTTTTTAAAGAACCAACTTCTCTTTCTCTAATGTCTTCTATTCTTTATTCTATATTTCATAATTGTTATTTCCTACTTTTGTTTGTTTTACATTTACTTTTTCCTTTTTTTTCTAGTATGTTAAGATTGGAGTTTAGCTTACTATTTTTAGATTTTTTTTTAATACAGGCATTTATGGCTTAAAATTTCCCAGTAAACACAAGTTTCACTGAATATTCTAAGTTTTGATATATTGTGTTTCTTTTTCATTCATCCCAAAATATTTTCTGATTTCTTTTGCGATTTCCTATGTAAACAACTGATTATTTACAGGTATGAGTTTTAATTTCCATGTATTTGTGAGATACCCAAATTTGTTTCATTTTACTGTTCTAGAATTTATTGGGGTTTGTTTTATGGACTAACATATGGTCTATTCTGGAGAATATTTCATGTGCACTTAAGAAGAATGTATTGTCTATTGTCATTGAGTAGAGTGTTCTATAGGTATCTGTAAGGTTAAATTGCTTTGTAGAGTTAAGTGTTCTGTTTCCTTGCTAATCTTCTGTTTAGTTCTAAAAAATACTTTTCAGATTTTGTTTTTATCTTAAACCAGTTTCTGCTAGCCTGTTATTCTGATTTGCCTGCTATCATTTTTAGCTGCCGAAGACTATGCCATTGATTTTATTGTGAAGAGAGATGACAATGGTATTGCATCAATGATAAATTATATTAATATCAGTTGCTTTTTAACCATGCATTACAATGTACCAGTCTTTAAGAGCTTTCTTATGGCAATGAAGAAGCCAAGGGAATACTGCAACTCTGAAACTTAGTCCTTTCATAGCCCTTGATGCCTATCAGTAACTGCAAATACATATAGATATATAGATATCATAAAAGCCCTCCAGAAGAGTTGGAGAAATAATTATTGGATATTAATTTTTTTCCTATGGTAATCACTTCTACACTAGAAATTAGGGAGGGTACAGAATTAGTGCATATGTACTATTACACAATGTCAGCCCAATATCAGTAAAACAACACATTTCAGGCACATTAGATAGTTCTCCAGCTTATTTTTCCAAGAAAGTAGACCTGACTAAAGCTTTCTGGATGTAATATCGGAGAGAGCAGATTATAGTTTCAGTGATGATGGCCTAGAGCTTGAGAGAAAAAATAAATTAGTGGAGCTTAAAATTTCACATAGCCTTTCTGGCGAAATATGTCATCTCTAATTTCAACTTATAACATGACTCAAATGATCCAAAATAGATTTATAAAAGAGTTGGCATTTTTTGCCTTTATTTTTTTTTTTGCATAGCTAGAAGATTTTGCTCTATCCTCTCAAGTTTTGTAATTTAGATCCCTCTGTTTAAAAGGAAAAAGTATAGATTTTTTTTCTAAAAAAATAATTTCACAGAAAAGATTAGCCTAAAACTAATCAAGAAATGGAGTAGTGAATCATGGAAGGCTGGAGAGTAACTCAACATCTGAAGAACCTGGCTAAGAGACTGAGAGACCAGAGATACTTGGGTCCACTAATTCTGGTCTGAGTTTCCTCATTGCAGTGGCCAGGGGCTGTTTTTGAGGTGAATGTCACAGCTTCCTGGATGATTTCTTTACTTCATATCATGCCGTCTTCAATAATCCCCTCACACAATTTTCTACATCTGCTTTGGCAAATCTGTGACCACACGTTAGACAATTAGGGACTCCAAACACTTTTTAAAAGGTATTCTAGACAAAATGAAGTCTTGTTTCAGAGTTGGGACAAGAGTCACATTTGTTACACCTCGGTCTGTGATCCCATCCAAATACACAAGCAGGTCTAGCGTAAAGGAATTTGTGCTACATGTAGATAATGGGATTGGGTTAGATCAGTGATTTTCAACTCTGGCTGAATCTCATGAAGAACTTTGTGGATATGCCAATAATCTGGCCTTGAACCCAAAATTCAGATTCAGTAGATACAGAGTGGGGGCCTTAGCATCTTTATTTTTTTAACAAGAAGCATGACTAATTCCGATGGTACTGTGTATTTGGAAACTTCGGACCAGATGATCTCAAATACCTAAGCAGAAACTATTGGTAAAATTCATGGACTTCAGTTTTATCTTTCTCAAGATCATCAGTGTTTGTTTTTTATTTACTTGTAGATTTGTTTTACGTAATTTTTCCTGGCTATCCATGCAGGGCCTACCATGCCTTATTTGTACCATTCACCTCACATCAGCTTGTAGGAAAGTGACTTCACTGAGTGCAAGTCTGACATAGATGGTCTGTGGACCTACATCTCTAAATATGACTACCTCCTCCCCTTCCAAAAACACCAAAAACAAAACCAAAAAAAACAACCTTCCAAAGGTAGACATAAGGTTTTCTTCTTACGTGCTTTTATGATTTCTCTTTTCTCTTTTCACTCTATCATCTGTCTCCTGCTTCCAGAGATTGTATCACCCACTTCATACCATGTTTCTCATTTCTGTCCATGGGAAGCTGTTTTAGCAGAACTTATGGCAGACAGGGGAATTGCTGATCTGAATAATAAACAATAAAGGGCATTGCAAAACAATGTGGGTAAGACAATAACGCTTTACATGAAAATATAGATGAATACCTTCAAAACCATAGGGCAGACTAGTGGTTTCAGAAAGGGAAAACAAAGTATTAAAGTTTAAAATTTGGACTACATTAAAATTTGTTCATCCAAGGACACCATTAGGAGCATGAAATGCATCCCTCTGTGGAAAAATATATTTTTCGTACTTACAACCAACAAAGGGCTTATTTACAAAATATATATATACATCAGCATTATCTTTGATAAGTAAGCCTGTCTTCTGAGCAAGTGTGGTTGAGCTGCTGGGAAACAAGTTTTAACTTTTCAGAAACATACCTTTAACTTGCTCTTTCCTGAATATATTATAAGGGCTGGTGTTATAATCTAGGTGAACAACACTGAGCCTGTTACCTTATCTACGAATGGTTAGACCCATAACTTGTGAATATAATGAAGCCAACCAGATACAAGTGGAAATGAAAAGATTCAACAAATTCTTAATTAACTTGATGTGAAATTTTCCTCAGTAGATGTACTAAGGGAAGAAGAGAAGAAAGTGTTATGTCTCAAGCACAATTATAAATAGTGGGGACTTTAAAAATTAGTAAAATGAAACTAAGCGTTGTTAATTAAGGAATCTGCGTTTTAACAATAAATGCATTGTTTCATCGAAGAGTGACGTTTTTTAAGATCTTACCCAGTGTTAAGAATTCTTTAAAGATTTTTATGTCTTCATTTTTTAGTCCCCCTAGCAACTTATATCATCCCCATTTTACTCTTGTAGAAACTGAATCACAAAGAGATTAAATGTCATTTTAGCGTAACACATCTAAAGAGCAAAACCAGGATTTGAACCACATAGTTTAACTCTGGAGCCCTTCTTTTTTCCCACTACCCCATGCTGTCTATCAGCATTGAAATGTGATAGACTATTTATGGAGATTTGTATTAAGATTGCATTGAGGAGGTGACACTGGAATCGAGTCTGGCAAATGAATAGAAGTTATAAGACATGTTAAGAATTCAGCTAATATTCAAGAAAGTTGTCAGTTGTTTTATTGTTAAGTGGATTAATTGCTCAAAGAGCTTTGTTTTAGTAAGTACGAGTGGCAAAAGCAGATTTAATGATGACTCTTGGTTACATAAACCAGAACTCCAACTCAACCTGACTTAAATCAACAATTAAATGATAGGAACAATTTATTAGCTGACAGGTATGAAATCAAAAGACTCATTTAGACCAATGCAATATTTTATTCATTTCTTAGTTTGGCTTTTTGTCATCTTGACTTTATAGGTAAGGCTATTTCGTGGTATATAAACTAAATCAGCAACTACCTTGAGCTTATATCTTATGCGACTAGCAATCCCAGTATGAGAGCACTGAGTCAGGGCAGTGCCACGTGTTTATCACACTTTGTCCTCCTAATGGGCACACAAAACAGTGCAGTTTATCGACGTCCTTAGTAGAAATTTATGGTAATAACTAAATACTGGCTACTGAAATATATTAGAAGTAATATAAGTCCATGCCTAGTCTTAAGAACTTTTTACTGGGTCATTCAGCTCTTCATTCACTGCTGTGGTCCCTGGGAATACACATGTTCCAGGTAGTATAGTTGCAAGATAAATGAAGGTCATCCAATCCATATTAGACTTCATATAATTGAGAAATAAATCTAATGCGTGAAGCCACTGAGATTTCAGGGTTTGTAGCCAAAGCTTGGCTAGCCAAACCTGATTAATACCAGCACCTCTTTTTCAATGATCTTAGCCTAAGTCCTGGGACTGACTTAGGTCACAAGCCCATATCTGAAATAAGTTCAGTAACCTGGAGTATAGAATAAATCTGTTAAGACAGGTTTCCTGTCCCATTTGGACAAGGCAGAAATAAACTATCTAGAATATTTGGAGTCATTTACCAAAATAATACTAATTAAATACTGAGTGTCTTCTGTATGCTCCATGGCATATCACATCTTGTGTTAGATAAACTCTCCTGTATATAGTCAGATATTTCTAGTAGTATTTCCCAAACTAAGCCCACAGCTATAAGGAAAAATATTTGGTGGTGAGAGTTTGGTATATTTCTCAAACTAATTTGATAATTTACAGCTTAACAACCAAAAATTTTAGCATAATGTTTTCCCTCTCACCCATGCCCCTTTCATGACTAGATGGTAATACTTCTGAATTTTGTGGTGTTTCTTATAGAAGGGCTTATGCAAAATCCTTATTTTCTGTAATACTCTTATCTGGATTGGTTTTTATTAAATATGAATACATTTGTCTTAGGGTAAAATAAATTTATTTCCTTGGAAATCCTGGGAAAGTAGAAAGTTAAACTGCAGGGCTTATCATTAATATCCTGTTTGGAGAATTCTCATCAACTTTAATCTTATTCTGGGGTCAATATTTATTACAGAACATTTTAAGAAATAGTGCAAGGGAATGTAAGCATTCCAAGAGCACGCAGACACAAAAGTCTTTCTCTATATTAGGGATTATATAGTGTAATCAGAGATCATATACAGATGTTTCTCTCAGATTTCTTAGGAAAATTCATGCTTTGCAATTAGGCACAGTCTCAAGAGGAAGCCATTTTTAATAGTACAGATTAACCCCATTATCTGTGGCTACACTTTCTTGATCCCATAATTTATATATGGACACCTACTCTAATTGGATGCTGTAATAGAGTCAAGAGAAGTAGGAGACACAAAAAAACAAAATGTGATCAAATGTCAAATCAATAAAACAGTCAACAATTTAAAACTATTGTTTTCAGACAAAGATAATTTCAAATTGAACCACACTTATCTTGAATTTCAAGAAAGAAATGAGACAGGGAGACGTGGGTGGCTCAGTTGTTTAAGTGTCTGACTCTTGGTTTTGGCTCAGGTAATGATCTCAGGGTCCTGGGACGGAGTTGGACACCAGTCAGGCTCTGTGCTCATCATGGAGTCGTTTGATTTTCTTTCTCCCCTTTCCTCTACTCCTCCCCCTTATGCTTGTTTCCTCTCTCTCTTTCAAATAAATCAATAAATCTTTAAAAAAAGGGAATGAGATATAAAATGGCCTGATGTATGTTTGATGCAGGTGTCTGCTTTAAGGGAAATATAAGCATCTCACAAGTAAACAACTAAAAATGGATAGTGAAGGAATTTGGTGACCAGCCTTCTTAGGCAAAATGAAGACAGAGGTTGTTAAGATTATAGACTAGTGGGAAATAGAAGAACATCTATGTATTATTAAGCACAGGAGGCCCCTTTTGGGAAGAAGCCAGCAACGTTAATACTTGTATGTGACAAACTATTGTGTGGAGATATTTTCCTCCAAAATTCTACAGTAAAAATTGTAACATAATAGTTATGCATGTAAAGGGCTTGGAAGTCACAATCCCATCCTAAAAAGAAGTAAAAAGTTGAACAGATTGGAAAACCAACAACTTTTCTTGGATGTGCAAGAGAAGGGAGGACACAGGACAAACCACTGCCTTCTAAATTTAAGAGACAGGCTAATACAGTCATAGCATACTGCAAGAGAAACCCACCAGTGGAAAGAAACTTGGTAACCAGAGATAGGGTAGGAAAACCTGAACTTTAGACAAATTGCTAAAGGCTCAGTCTAGACAACTCTGAGAGTTAAAATCTCCAGGGAGACCCAGTCATAGGAGGCCCTCAAAATTTTGTGAGATATACCTTCAGGACCTCAGTGAGGTTCTCACAATAAGTATCAGAAAAATTCCTTCATGCTCCCAGCAGGGGGAGGGCAAAATAAACCATTTTTGAAATATGTCAGAGTACTCAATTCTTTTTAAGAAGGCCTGCTCTCAGGGCAAACTAACCAGAACCTAACCAGCTGCAGCATTATCAAATCCTAACTAACTGAGGGAAGAGAAATACCCAATTACAGTACCATCTATCTTCCATACGGAAGAAGGAAAATACCTAACTCCAGTCTACTCCAGCCATTCTGTCCCACCTAAGGGAAGAGGGACTGAGAAATACTGACAGATTTCAGAGTCCAGAGGCTTACTAAAAGATTTAGAATTGTACATTCTCAAAATGCATTCTTCAAAATACATTCATTCTTTCTTCAAAATACATCTTCAAAATTCATTCTTTTCCTCCCACACCTTCCCACCACATTATTAAAGGCTCATTTATACCAGCTCCTTTTACTCATTATATCATATCTGATTATCAAGAAAAAATTACAAAGCATTCTAAAGGGCAAACAAACGAACACAATTTGAAGAGACAGAGCAGGCGTCTGAAGAGATACGACAGTGATATTGGAATTATCAGACAAGGAATTTAAAACATTTATAATATGCTCAGGATAGATTAAGTAGGCAGCATATATGAATTGATGGGCAATGCAGAGAAATAGAAATCCTAAGGAAGAACCAAAATGCTAGAAATAAAAAAAAAAAAAAAGGAAAGAAAAATGTAGCAGAAATGAAGAACGCCTTTGATAGGCTTATTGTTAGACTGGATATGGCTGAGGAAAGAATCTCTGAACTGAGGTACATATCAATAGAATATCTGAGCTAGGGTATATATCAAAAGATTCTTCTAATCCTTAAAAGCAAAGAAAACAGACTGGAGAAAAAAAGAAAACAGACCCATGGGACAACTACAAAAGGTATAACATAGTATATAATGGGAATACCAAAAGGAGAAGAAAGCAACAGAATAAATATTCAAAACAATAATGACTAAGAATTTTCCCAGATTAATATCAGACATCATACTACAAATGCAGGAAACTCAGAGAATGCCAAAAAAGATAAATGCCAAAAACTACACCGAGGCATATTATTTTCAAATTACAGAAAATCAAAGACAAAAAGTTTTTTTGAAAAAAGCTGGAGGAGGTAAGGTGGGACCTTAAGTATAGCAGGATAAGGATAAAAATTATATTTGGCTTCTCTTCAGAGATGATGTAAGCAAGAAGAGAGTAAAGTAAAATATTTAAAGTGCTGGGGGGGGGGGGGACCAAAAAAGACACCAATTAGAATTCTGTACTCTGTGAAATTATCCTTCAGAAATGGAGACAAAACCAAGATGGCTCTAAATATTTTAACAACAACAAAATTAAAGTGAAGGAAAGATAAAGAATCTCAGAAAACATTAAGAGAATCTACTGCCGGTAAACCTGCCTTGCAATAAATGTTAAAATAAGTTCTTTAGAGAGAAAAAAAAATGTCAGAAACTGAGATTTACATAAAGTAAGAGCATCAAGGGGCGCCTGGGTGGCACAGCGGTTAAGCGTCTGCCTTCGGCTCAGGGCGTGATCCTAGCATTCTGGGATCAAGCCCCACGTCAGGCTCCTCTACTGGGAGCCTGCTTCTTCCTCTCCCACTCCCCCTGCCTGTGTTCCCTCTCTCACTGGCTGTCTCTGTCAAATAAATAAATAAAATCTTAAGGAAAAAAAAAAAGTAAGAGCATCAAAAAAGGACTAAGCTAAGGTAAAATACAAAGATTATTTTTTCTTATTGTTAATTGATCTAACAGGTAACAGTTTGTTCAAAGTAATAATACCAATAATGTATTTAATTATGTATGTTAATATATTAGTAAAATGAATGACAGCAAAATGGGAGAGATAAATTAGGATTATTTTGTTATTTTAAGGTATTCATACCACACATGAAGAGGTACAGTGTTATTTGGAAGCCAATATGGATTAGCTTTAACTTTATATTGCAAAATCTAGAGTAACCACTAAAAAAAGGTAAGACAAAAGACAAAACTGATAAGAAAATATAGTTATATATAAAGCTCAATTAAAACTACAAAAACAAAACAAACAAACCCAAAACAACAAAAAATCCAAAAGAATGGAAGGCCAAAACAGGAACAAAGAACAAGGACAGTAAACAGAAAACAGTCAAGAATATGGCAGACATTAATCCAACTATATCAATAATCACTTTGAATACCAAGGTCTAAATAAACCCATTTAAAGACAGAGATTGTCAGAGGGGATCAAATAAACACAAGACACAACTAAAAATTATCTGGAGGAAACTACTTTAAACATAAAAATTGAAAACAAATAAATGGAAGAAAATATACCTTGTGAACACTAATCCCAAGAAACTAGTAATATCTGTTTTAATTTCAGACAGAGCAGATTTTTTTTAAAGATTTTATTTATTTATTTGACAGAGATAGAGATAGCCAGCGAGAGAGAGAACACAAGCAGGGGGGGTGGAAGAGGAAGAAGCAGGCTCATAGCGGAGGAGCCTGATGTGGGGCTCGATCCCATAATGCCGGGATCACGCCCTGAGCCGAAGGCAGACGCTTAACTACTGAGCCACCCAGGCACCCCCAGACAGAGCTGATTTTAAAGCAAGGAACATATCATGAATAAAGAAAAATATTACATAATGATAAAGGGGTCAATTCTCCAAGAAGACATAACAGCTCTTAATTGTATGTACCTTATAACAGAGTATATGAGGCACAAACTAATACAATTGCAAAGACAAATAGATGAAACCACTGTTATGGTTGGAGACTTCAATACCTCTTTATCAGAAATAGATAGATCCAGCCAGCAGAAAATCAGTAAGGACATAGTTGAACTCAACAACACCATCAATCAGTTGCATGTAATTGATGTTTACAAATACTTCATCCAGTAAAAACAGAATATACATTCTTCTCAAAGCCACATGGAACATTCACCAAGATGGACCAAATCATGGACCATAAAACACACTTTAACTAATTTAAAAGAATAGAAACCATAAAATGTTTGCTTTCAGAGCACAATGAAATTAAACTAAGAACCAATAACAGATAAGTGGCAAATCCCAAAATATGTGAAGATTAATCAATCCACTTCTAAATAACACATGGGTCAAAAAAATATCAGGAAACATTAAATAATACCTTGAATTAAATGAAAATAAAAACACAACTCATCAAAACTCATGGGATATAATGAAAGTAGTAGCTATTAGAGGGAAATTGATAGCACTGAATGTATATATTAAAATAGAAGAAAGACCTAAAATCAATCATCTAAGTTTCCACCTTAGGAAACTAGAAAAAGAGAAGCAACTTCAATCCAAAATGAACACAAGAAATAACAAGTATTAGAGCAGAAATTAATGGAATTGAAAATAGAAAATCAAAAGAGAAAAATCAATGAATCAAAAGCTGGTTCTCTGAAAATATGAAAAAAAATATCCATAAGCTTCTTGCCAGGGTATGAAAAAAGAGGAGAGGATACAAATTACAAATACCAGAGGTGAAAAAGGAAAAATCACTATAGATCTTATGGAAATTAAAAGGATAATAAAGGAATACTGTGAACAACTCTATGCCATAAATTTGATAACCTAGATGAAATGAACCAACTTCTTGAAAGATACAATTTGCCAAAGCTCACACAAGAAAAAAATAGGCAATCCGAATAGGCCTATATCTAGTGTAGAAATTGAGTCAATAATTAATCACCTTCCAAAACAGAAAGCATAGGCGTGGATGGGTTCACCAGTGAATTCAACCAAACATATAAGGATGAAATTATACCAATTCTCTACAATTTCATTCAGAAGACAAAAGCAGAGGAAATACTTCCTAGCTAATTTTATGAGGACAGCAATACCATAATACCAAAACCAGTCAAGACATTATAGGGAAAAAAAAATCCTACTGACTGTATAATATTTCTCATAAACATGGATGCAAAAATCCTCCACGATACATGAGCAAGTCAAATACAACAATATATATAAAGTATTATACACTACGACTGAGTAGAATTAGTAGAATTTATCCCAGGTATACAAGGCTGGTTCAACATTCAAAAATCAGTTATGTAATCCATCACATCAACAGGATAAAAAGAAAAATCACATTATCACATCTATAGATGCAGAAAAAACACTTGACAAAATCCAACACCCATTCCTGATAAAACTCTCAGTTATAAAGGAATACAGGGGAAGTATTTAAAATTGATAGACCCTCACAAAAAACTTACACCTATATACTTACTGGTAAGAAAATCAAAGCTTTCACGGTAACATGAGGAACAAGGCAATTATGTGCCATCTCAGTACTCCTTTTCAATATCATACTGGAAGTCCAAACTTATGTAATAAAACAAGAAAAGGAATTTTTCAAAAAAGAGTATATAGATTTGGCTAAATTAACATAAATAATTAAGAAATGTGCATTTTTTTAAAGAGTATACAGATTAAGAAGGAAGAAGGAAAACTGACATGATTGTGTAGGAAATCTAAACCTGATCTATAGTTTCAATGTAATCCCAATCAAGATTCCAGGAAGTTATTTTGTGGACATCAATTAACTGAATCAAAGCCAACATGGAGAGGCAAAAACCCAGAATAGCCAGTATTGAAGGAGAATAACAATGTCAGAAGACTGACACTACCTCACCTCAAGTCATACCACAAATCTATAACATTTTATGCAGTGTTGTATTAGTGGAAGAATAGACAAGTAATTCAATAGAATGGAATAGACAGCAGAGAAACACACCCAAATAAATATAGTCAACTGTTCTTTGACAAAGCAACCAAGGCAATATAATGGAACAAAGATAGTCTTTTCCTAAGTGGTGGTGCAATATAGTGAATCTAGACATAGACATAAGACCAAAATAGTGAATCTAGGCACAGACACATGCAAAATAGTGAAGCTAGACATGGATATAACACCCTTAACAAAAATTGACTCAAAATGGGAGATAGACCTAAATATAAAATATGATACTTAAAAAATCCTAGAAGATAGCATAGGAGAAAATATAATATGATCTTGAGTATGGCCATGTGTTTTTAGATACAATACCAAAGACATAATCCATGACATAAATAACTGATAAACTGGACTTCAATGAAATTAAAAACTTTTTTCCTGCAAAAGGCAATATAAAGACAAGCCACAAACTAGAAGAAAATTTTTGCAAGAGACCTATCTAATAGAAGACTTGAATTTTTCTAATGAAGACATGCAAATGGCCAAGGTACATTAAAAAAAAAAGTGCTCAACATCATCAGAGAAATGCACATCAAAAGTAAAATATGTCACCTCATACCTGCTAGAATGGTGAATACCAAAAAGACAAGAAATAACAATTATTGGTGAGGATATGGAGAAAAAGGAATTCTTAGACCCTGTTGGTGGTAATGTAATGTAAATTGGTACAGCTGATACGGAAAACTGTGTGGAAGTTCCTCAAAAAGTTAAAAAATAAAACTACCATATGACCCTACAATTCTACCTTTGGGTGTATGTCCAAAGAAAATGAAAACACAATCTCCAAGATACACTTGCATTCCCGTTTGTAGTATTATTGACAATAACCAAGATATGGAAACAACATAAGTGTCAATGTATGAATGGATAAAGATGTCATTTACATACACAATGAACTATTAGTCATGAGAAAATACATCCTGCCATTTGCCACAACATGGACAATGAGGGTGTTATGATCAATAAGTCAGACAGAGAAAGAAAAGTACTTTATGTCATCATTTATATGAAAAAAATCTAAAAAAAAAAAAAAAAGCCAAATTCATAGAAACAGAGACTAGAAAGGTGATCACCAGGGTCTTGAGGGTGGGAAAATAGGTAGATGTTGGTAAGAGTAAAAATTTCCACTTAGAAAATAAGTTCTGGGGATCTAATGTACAACATGCTGATTATATAGTTAATAATACTGTATTAGAGAATAGACCTTAAGTGTTCTCACCACAAAAAAGAAACAGTAATCATGTGATATGATGGAGGTATTAGTTATGGTGGTAATCATTTTGCAAAATATATGTATCATACAAAAGCTTTCTACACCTCAAACTTACACGATGTTTTATATTACTGAGATAATGCTGGAGGAAAAAAGCCACTGGGTCCATAGTATTCTGTTATAGCAATCCCAATGAATTAAGATGGAAATATTGAGATTTCTTCTTCAAAACTTATTCTATTCCTCCTCCTTGATTAATTAGCCATGTGGTTCAATAGGATTGACCTCTACTTTTACTGTACCCCAGGGGTAGACCCTGGTTACTCTCTGAACATTTGTTTAATGGTCATTGTAAGTTATAGCCGCTCTTTCCCCTTGGTTAAACAAAGAACTCTGTAGCATTAGTTTTGTGGTAGTTATCTTGCAATCATTAGGGAAGTCTGCCTGAAGATAACGCAGGCATTTGGAATATGGTAAAGCCAGGAAAAATGCAGAAAAATGGAGCCAGAACCCTGAAAACACGTGTTTAATGACTGTATTTGGATTTATAAACTGGTAAATTCCCTTGTTTATTTTGAATTGGATTTTCTGCAACTTATAACCAAAAACATCTGATCAAAGTAAGCATTTTTATCTATTTTAAAATTGCTAAGACTGAAACCTAGAGAGTTTATATTAATTATCCAAGACTCTAAGTTGTCAAGGCTTGAATCAAAGTTGGCTCGATACAATACAAAATCCAATGAATTGTTCATTTAAGAAAATTCATCTTTGCAAAGGCATAAAACTTGCAATTTCAGAAATCAGTTATGTCATAAAAATAGAATTGAAGGGTTAAGTTTTAAAATAAGCAAATATTGAGCATTTGGCAGGATAAATGGTATTGTAGATAAAAGTGTTGTTTTTGTTTTTGATTTTCCTGGAGAGCCTTTAGTAAACCTCAATGCTGCCAAATTTTCCAAAGATGGAAAACAAGTAAAATGCAAACTCCCCTGGGGTTCCTCTAATAGTTAATCCCTGGTGGGCTACTTTTCCCAGTCAGACCTTGAAAAAAATGTTAAGAAGTAGCAAAAGTATCCATGCTGTCTAATGACAAATGCACATCAGAGTAACTTGCTCTTGAGCACCTGTGGACTGAGTCAGGTGTCACAGAAGTTTGTGTTAACAAGGGAGAAAAGAAGAGAAACATCTGATATATACACTCTCCTATCCCCACTCTCAGACATCCAGTTGCCTGAGCAAGTAATTTTACCTTCCTTGCCTGAGTTCCCCTTCTATACTATGAGGTTATTTTCTGATGACACATGACAGCTGAATAAACACACAATAGTTATACTCATTTTTTAAGTTTTTATCTAAATTCCACTTAACATACAGTGTAATATTAGTTTCAGGTGTACAATCTACTGATTCAATACTTCCATACAAAGCCCAGTGCTCATCATAAGTGTACTCCTTAATCCCTCTCAGCTATTTCACCTATCTTCCCACCCATCTCCCCTCCATTCTGGTTTACAAATTTTTTTAAATTTAAAATAGTAATGATGATGGACAGACTCTGGAAAGAATAGGAAATGGAAAAAATATCACTTGTAACCCTTCTTCAGAGAAAAACAACATGATATTATACTTACTCTGTGACTCTCTGGTTGTGCATGTGTATGACTTTTAATTATATTAGTGACATAAAATTCTATATACATTTCCTTTTGTTATGTCATAAATTTTTCCCCTGTAATATTTTGAAAGATCATTGTGAATGTTGCA
Source organism: Ursus arctos (assembly GCF_023065955.2). Taxonomy (NCBI): domain Eukaryota; kingdom Metazoa; phylum Chordata; class Mammalia; order Carnivora; family Ursidae; genus Ursus; species Ursus arctos. The sequence goes on from NW_026623089.1 coordinate 20,500,149, forward strand.
CGATGTTCTATCCTTTGGTATGGTAAATTTATTTAACTATTACTTGGTAGTGAACATTTAATTATTTCCAATTATATGAAATAAAACCAAACTCTATGTGTGTAATAGAATTTTCTCATATTTAAGTATAGATTATTCCATGAGCAAAAGGTAGGCTAAAGGTTATAAACTCTTGAAAGGTTTTTGGTAGAGAATTGACAACTGCTTTCTGGAATGTTTGGGCCAGTGTAAAATCATGTCAGAAGTGTAACTAAACTGCCAATATTTTACTGCTGTTACCATTATCTACATAGACGTTTACCATTTCCATCATTTCTTGTCTATAAACAAAACAAAACCAAACCCAACTTATTATGACGTTGGTTTTATTTACTTAAAAAACCAAGGTATTGACTTTTTCTTTCCAATAATGTCTTTTATATTATCTGTAAGTCAGATGTTCTCCTCTGCCTTTTAATCTATAGGTATTTTTGTTTTATTTTTACAGATTTTTTTTAGATATTAGTATTATTTTATTCAATTTTTTCTGGTTTGCTTTATTTTTATTTAAATATGGAGTTTCTAAACTTACATAATGATCAAATAATTTGATTTTTTTGTCTTAAAATATTTAGTTTTTTTTATTAAGATAGAATAAAATATCCATCAATAGTTCTGTGGGATATTTAAGGACATATTTTTGGTTTGGTTTACATCTAATTTTAACCCATCTGGAATTTAAGATAGTGTTTTGCCAGAAGAGGATGTATTTTTTTCATTATCTTTTTCTTCATTCAGAAGGGAACAGAGCCCAGTTTGTGAGGACATTGATGAAGGTTTTATTAAAAAGGGGTCAGAATATTTTACTCTCTTTTTATTCTTGCATCAATATTAATTATTATTAGCATACAAGGTCCTGTATTTAAAAAAATATGCACTCTAGTAGGAGATGGTGTGCATAACTGTGGTACAAAGGGAAAAAAGGAAAAAGAATTGAATGCTATGATGTAAAGAACAAGGAGGGGAGGGAAGGAGAGAGAGAGAGAATGTGTGAGCACATGAATATGCTATTATAGCTGGTGATGATGGAATTATAGAAAATTTCATATAGGAGACATCCATTAATTTATTTACATAGAAGGAAAAAAGACAACAGGTAGAGTTGTAGATGAGTTCTAAGTGGGCTCAAAGATGTCCTTGACACAAGAACTTATGAAGAAGAGGGAAAGTAGTAAAAAACAGGCATGTTAGGAGTTTAGAGACAGAATACTGAGTGCTGTTGTTTAATTCCAGGCTCAAGAGTTTGTTTCACCAATAGGAAAGTAATGAATAGTCATCTAAGGATTTTTTTCCCAAAGGAGTGGTCTGAACATGGCTCTGATTGTAAGAAAATCACCCTAGCAGATAATCAGTTTTCTGGAATAGATGAAGCCTCAAAGTATGAAGACGAGTATAGATGAGTACTATTGGATTCTGAGTAGGGCAAATTGAGTAGAAGTGATAGCGAAGTTTTAAATGAGAGAAAATGGTAGAGGAAAAATGTCTAAGTGTCCAGATTAATACTAGGAACAGACAGAAAATGAGTTAAAGATGGACCCACATTTGCCATTTGAAATATTGGTTAGTTACTGGTTTCAAGTATCTGATATGTACTTGAAACTGTATGGCTGCAACTTAGAAGAGGGACCAGGATGCAGACGTAGAGCTCAAAGTTCTCAGTATAGATATGACAGATGGAGCTATGGAATAGATACCATTACTTGGAAGGGCTAAACAATAGTGCAGACTACATAAAGGGTTAGAGTCAGAAAAGATACCAGTGAAAGGAGAAAAGAGAGAAGCCAGTAGAAGATAACAGAAGAAATAAGCAGGGAAGTAGGAAAATAAGACAGTGTGGAATAGTTTGGTACAAAAAGGCCCCACAAAATGCAGGTGAGAAAACACCTTTGGAGTTGTTGTATTTGAAGTTGGAATATATTAAGTATATAAAAACAAAAACAAAAAACCTCTAAATTACCAAGCTAGATTGCAAAGAGTTAATTTCATGGTGGAGGGAGAAGAGAAGTCAGCTATTACAGACTATTTTTTGGGAAAATGTATGGTACAGAAAAGGAAAAAAAAAAAACAAAAAAAAAAAAAACAAAATAGCTTTAGGAGTTATCCAGTTGAAGGGAAGCTCTCTTAGGAGGATAAACAAATGGTTTGTCACTGACAATTATATTTTTGTTGTTCATTCAGCATGGGAAACTATTAAAAATACAAAAAAGACACAAAAGCAAGATATCCAAGAGGCCAGAAAAGGATAGACAGGGGCCATTTACTCAAAAGAAAAAAAAGCTCATAGGGGAAGAAACATGAGCAATTTAAGACAACAAAAGGAGACAACCCCATGTATATGGCATTAACCTGAGTAAGCATATGAGTTATTTTATGGGAATAAAGGGTCCAGAAGTGAAACCAGAGAGTGAAGAAGAATAGGAAATGTTGGTAAAAGCCATCACTAAAAATACATCCAATATTTAAGGGGAAATAAATACAATGATATTTTGGTTGCAGTAGGAGATCTGCTATGATGCAAAAGCATAAACTTTTAAATAGACACAATAACAAATTTGTGGATTCACCTAGCAATGTGAGAATGCTTTCCTACTTTGGAGCCGGGAGCTAGATGTACATCATGATTCTTCAGTTCACATTTATGTATTTAACAACACATTCAGTAGTCATATATTAACAATTTACTATGCATTTTTAGTAGGTATGACATGAGTGGAGCTATATAAATGCACAGGTCACAGTTCTCACCATTAAGAGTTGAGAATTTAGAGGATATAAGAGAAGAGTAAAGTGAAGATAGAGGAGACTGATGGATAGGGAAGAATGAATATTAAAAACTTGGTTTTGCATATTAATGATACCATGAAGAAAAAAGGGATTTATTGGAGAATTTTAAACAAGTGTATAACATGACCCCTTTAATATTTTAGCAAGTCTGCTCTGTTATGGGGTGGAGAATGGGTTGGAGGGTAATACTATGGACACAGGAAACAAGTAGAAGACTCTTGTGACAGTCCAAGTGAAATGCAATGAGACTAAGTCAGTGGCAGCATATTGGTGTAGAAATTAAACTGTCACTACTCTCAGACAACATGATACTATACATAGGAAATCCTGAAGATTCCACCAAACTACTAGAATAAACAAATTCAGTAAAGTGGCATGATGCAAAATTAATACCCAGAAATCAGTACCATTTCTATACACTAACAATGAAGTCATAGAAAGAGAAATTTAAGAAAAAGCACCATTTACAATTGTATTGAAAATAATAAAATACCTAGGGATAAACTTAACCAAAGGGATGAAAGTCCTATACTCTGAAAACTATAAAACACTGATGAAAGAAATTAAGGATGACACAAACAAATGGGGAAATATTTCATGCTTATGCATTAGAAGAATTAATATTGTCAAAATGTCCATATTACACAAAGCAATCTACAGATTCAATGCAATCCCAAAATACCAACAGTGTTTTTCACAAAACTAGAATAATACCAAAATTTGTATGGAACCACAAAAGACCCTGAATAGCCAAAGCAATCCTGAGAAAGTGGAACACAGCAACACGTATTGGAATTCCAGATTTCAAGATATACTACAAAGCTGTAGTAATCAAAACAGTATGGTAATGTCACAAAAAATAGACACACAGATCAATGGGACAGAATAGAGACCCCAGAAATAAACCAATGTACATATAGTAAATCTGTGGCAAAAGAGGCAAGAATATATAATGGGAAAAAGACAATCTTTTCAACAAATGATGTTGGCAAAACTGGACTGCCACATGTAAAAGAATGAAACTGGATGACTTTCTAATGCCATACACAAAAATAAACTTAATATGGATTAAGGATCTAAATGTGAGACCTGAAACCATAAAATCCTAGAAGGGAACAGAGGTGGTAATTTTTCTGACATCAGCCATAGCAACATTTTAATAGACATGGCTCCTTAGGCAAAGGGAAACAAAAGCAAAAATAAACTATTGGGACTACATCAAAATAAAAAGCATTTGCACAGCCAAGAAAATCAACAAACAAAAAGGCAGCCTATTGAATGGGAGAAGTATTTGTAAATGACATATCTGATATGGGGTCAATATTCAAAATAAATTTAAAAAAAATCATACAACTCAAAACAAAACCCCCAAATGATCCATTTAAAAAATGGACAAAGAACATGAATAGACATTTTTCCAGAGCAGACATACAGATGGCCAACCTACAAATGAAAAGATGCTCAATAGCACTCATCATCAGGGAAGGGCAAACCAAAATCACAATGAGATATTACCTCACACCTGTAAAATGGCTGAAATAAAAAAGACAAGAAACAAGTGTTAGAGAGGATGTGGAGAAAACAGAACCTTCGTGCACCATTGGTGGGAATATAAATAATTGCACTCTGGAAAACAGTATGGAGATTCCTCAAAAAGTTGAGAATAGAAATATCATATGATCTAATAATTCCACTATTGAGTATTTACTTGAGGAAAATGAAAACACTAGTTTGAAAAGATATATGTACCTCTATGCTTATTGGGCATTATTTACAATAGCCAAGACATGGAAGCAACCTAAGTGTCCATCAATAGATGAGTGGATGAGGAAAAGTGGTATATATATTTGATGGAATATTACATAGCCATAAAAAGGATGAGATCATGCTATTTGAGACAACATGGATAGACCTAGAAGGTATTACGGTAAGTGAAATAAGTCAGACTGGGAAAGACAAATACCGTATGATTACACTCACAAGTAGAATCTTTAAAAAATGAATAAACAAACAAAAAGAATCAGAACTATAAATACAGAGAACAAACTGATGGTTGTCAGAGGGGAGGGGGTTGGGAAGTCAGGCAAAATGAGTGAAGGGGAGAGGGAGATACAGGCCTTCAGTTATGCAATGAGTAAGCCATGAGAATAAAAAGCAGAGCATAAGGAATATAGTCAATGATATTTTAATAGTTATGTAATGGGACAGATAGTCATTATTATACTGTGGTGAATATAGCATAATCTATAAACTTGTGAAATCACTAAGTTGCACACTTGAAACTAATGTAATATTGTGCATCAACTATACTAAAAAAAAAAAAGACACGTTCAGCACATACACAAAAATATACTCATTATGGTTCAGCACTTCTAAACTCCCTTACCATTTATTTAAAACTCTTTCAGCCATCACTGAGACACAGTAAAATCACATACCCACATCTATCTTCCCAAACTAGATTTTCTGACTCAGAGACTATGACTTATCACATTCCTGTTTACTGAGAAAATACTGAGGAGTTGAGAGGAATATGATAATCTAAGTAATGAGATCTTTCAAGTAGTTGAGAAAAAAGACATCAATGTAGTGGACAGCTGCATTAAAGATGGAGAAAGACTAGTTTCAACAGATGAAAAGAGATACTACTGATCTGCATTGTTATGATGGACAGGTTTGATACCCACAAGTCCTGGCATCTGAGCTTCATAGTTTGAGAAAACCACATGCTTCATCATTTTAAATGTGGATATTCAGCCCCTTTTTATACTTTTATGTAATGAGTCCTGTTATAACTCTCTTTGAGAGACAACAGAAGAATTCTCTGCAAGAAAAAAATAGTGTATTACCTTATATTCTGGTTCATGTGTTAAGAATAATTAATTTCGGGGCGCCTGGGTGGCACAGCGGTTGAGCGTCTGCCTTCGGCTCAGGGCGTGATCCCGGCGTTACAGGATCGAGCCCCACGTCAGGCTCCTCTGCTATGAGCCTGCTTCTTCCTCTCCCACTCCCCCTGCTTGTGTTCCCTCTCTCGCTGGCTGTCTCTATCTCTGTCAAATAAATAAATAAATAAAATCTTTAAAAAAAAAAAGAATTAATTTCATCATTTGAATTTATGGGGGTAGGTAATGGAACAATGAATTAAGTCATAGGAGCAGTAGTGAGAATAGGGTATTTGTTAAGACAACAGGCCCTGAAGTCCTTGTCACTTATCATCTCTGTAATTTGGGACATGTTATTTTCCTTGGTTTTCTTATCTGAAATAACAAGGATGAATATAATTAATTTGTTGAGATATTATGACAAGTGAACAAATAAGAGAATCTGACATACAGAAAATAATCAATAATTATCCTTCATGGAGATGCTGTGACTATAATGATGTCAACACATTTGTCTGGAGAGGAAACAAGTATCTAAGCAATTCGTAATAAACTTTAGCCTGTTTTATTCACAGGCATTTTTGGAAGGAAACAATGTTTGTAAAGATAAGAAGAGGCAGGCATCGTAAACTCATTCAGAGCTCACTCATATCCCATTGTATATATGGACCACATCTTCTTAATCCAGTCATCTGTTGAAGGGCATCTCAGCTCCTTCCACAATTTAGCTATTGTGGACATTGCTGCTATGAACATTGGGGTGCATATGGCCCTTCTCTTCACTACGTCTGTATCTTTGGGGTAAATACCCAGTAGTGCAATGGCTGGGTCATAGGGTAGCTCAATTTTTAACTTTTTAAGGGACCTCCACACTGTTTTCCAAAGTGGCTGTACCAACTTGCATTCCCACCAACAATGTAGGAGGGATCCCCTTTCTCCACATCCTCTCCAACAATTGTTGTTTCCTGCCTTGTAAGAAGATGTGGTCCATATATACAATGGAATATTACTCAGCCATCAGAAAGAACGATTACCCAACATTTGCAGCAACATGGACGGGACTGGAGGAGATTATGCTAAGTGAAATAAGTCAAGCAGAGAAAGACAATTATCATATGGTTTCACTCATTTATGGAACATAAGAAATAGGAAGATCGGTAGGAGAAGGAAGGGAAGAATGAGGGGGGGGGTGAACAGAAGGGGGAATGAACCATGAGAGACTGTGGACTCTGGGAAACAAACTGAGGGCTTCAGAGGGAAGGGGGGTGGGGGATTGGGATAGGCCGGTGATGGGTATTAAGGAGGGCACACATTGCATGGTGCACTGGATGTTATACGCAAATAATGAATCATGGAACATTGCATCAAAAACTGGGGATGTACTGTATGGTGACTAATATAACAAAATAAAAATTATAAAATAATGCATAACTCAAAAAAAAAGGCTCACTCATATCCCAATTCTTCTTTTCTTGAGAATGAATCAAAATTGTGTTTTCTAAAACTATAAAATGGAAACTCTGGATGTAAAAGGAAAATTACCATTGCTGTATAGTAGGTCTTAAAGTTCACATTCATGTGTATCAAAAGTAAAATATATATATATATATTAAATTCACATTTAGAAGCAAAAGTCATGTCTCATGGAACATTCACATTTTCTCATTTCTCATTCCTGGAATTCTTTTCCCTTCCTTACTAAAAAGATGCTGGTTGCTGCTACTGATGCACATTTGTCCATGGGCCTATATGCCAGTGTTTGGAATAATTACCTGGGGCGGGGGGCAGATTCAGTGTTGGAAAATTTATCTTGGAAAATAAATAGTACCAGTTTTGAATAAGTTGTATCATAACTAGAAGAATAAATGCTTGATTTCTATAACAAAACACTGAGTCAACACATTCTTACTGTATTTATGCTCATAGCTCATAAATGCTCTTTAGAGAAGGGTTTCATCTGTCTAATTCAGAAACTATTGGTTAGCAAACCTTCCTGATAGTTACCATTGAAATCTCAAGATCCCTCATGTCCTATCTGGCTGTCATAAATATGGCATTTTAAAATAATAATAGTAATTCAAATGAGTTGGCTTTTGCCCCAGATCTAATGCTCAGGAACGTCCTCTTACCCCCAAACCCTACCTCCTGTCCAAAAAAAATTCTAAAGACTCAAGAATGATGTTTACTATGTACTCATAGGCCAACTCCCATTGGACACTGATGCCATCTATGCCCTTCAGTCTCCTCCAGGTACATTTTGGGATCTACTGTGCCTGGAGGTAATCTTGGGAGGTGTTTATTAGAATTTACTATATCCTCTAACTTCTTTTAAATGAAGGCACAAGGTACCTCAAGACACTTAATTGTAAATTGCATTATGATGAGAATGAGAAGAATTTCTAACTCCCATTTGGTTACACTCTGCTAGAGGTAAATTCAAGGATTGCAAATTGTTCTTCAGCGTATTAGAGATGTTTCAGCATAATAGTGCCTGCTTTCTGTTTTTACCTTGAAACTCTCACTCCATATCTAACTTAGAACAGAGTCCCTTGGGAATTGAATAGAATGAGTGACAAAACTTAACTATGCTCAGCAACATCCCACAATGAAAACTTTTGAGTTATTCTTCCCTTGGAAAATATCCTCTCCTGGGAGCCCCTGCAGTCTCATGAAAACAAACTTTTGACAGGCCCATGTAACAAAGTGGAGAGAAACATCTGAATCTAAGACCTCAGCTGCTTATTTCCCAATTTTCTACTCTACACTCCTATTCCCCTGCTACAAAAATAAATCAACTATTGTGCTTTCCTAGTTTTTATTTCACCCCACTTACCTTATTATCAACCTGTTAAATATGGGCCTAGTTAGATCAGCACACTTGAGAGAGGTGCCAAAGAAAGAAACTTTTTGTGATTATCAAATGCCTCAGCCCATTTTGGAAATGGGCAATAAGCCAAGGTCTTCTTACCAATTGACAAACTGATCAAAATGCAAGCAGAAAAGACAATACCTTCTCAGCCAATTCCAGGGATGCATGATCTTTTAAGAAAAGACAAATTCATTTTCTTTGTTATACATTAGTGTTTCTGTCATATGGTAGTTTTTAGTTCAGTTGGGAGGACAAATTGTCACCCCTGAGAATACAAGCAAACATTTGAATAACAGAGAATCACATACTCAAATGATTAGAATAAATTGTCACTCCACAGAATGTGTTGGGATTTGGAATCATCATGGAAATTGTTATAGCACAGAAAGGAGCAGAGCAGAGTTTTAAAGTAGGCATCAAATTTAGATAGACAAGAGGCAGGGGTACACATTCCAAAGGAAAAAAAATGACACTTTAATACTCTAAAAATTTCCTTTAACATTTCCTTGGTTAGAATTAATTATTGGTGATATGTGTCAGATGGTAGGAAAGGTAGGTTAAATGGCCGTTCATGAGGACCAAGGGGAAAGGCTTATCAAAAATTCTGAAGCTATTTGCCCCCCTTTAAGATCCAGTGGCTATAAAATGAAAGTTCCCACACCATGTCATTTTGGCCTTGATGATTTCCACATTTTATACCTTCTCGTTGCAACTCTAGACATGGGTTTTCTCTCATGTCACGGAACAATTATTAAACAAGTAATAGCTGATTTGCTAAGATCTTAAGATATAAAGCAAAGCTTTCCTAATTTTAAACCCACTTAGCTTTGCTTTATAGAGTAACTGAAGCCTATATCTTTTATTTAACATTTTTAACATAAAATATCTTACTTTATAGCCCTGATGCTTTGACAACACTAAAAAAAGAATTTGGTTTAATAAATTCAGTATTTGGCAACCTAATAAACTCACCAATAAATTACAAGAATACATCAGTGTTGGAGTAAAACCAACAATATAATTAGCCTTGTTTACCCAAGGGCTTTTAATCACATGACAATCATTTTATAACGTGTAATTGAGTGTAAAACTTTAACAATTGAACCAGAATTTCTGTTGAGGATTAGAACTTTTTCAATGGACCTTATATTGACTTTCATTATTTTTACAAGTAGATTTTTTTTTATAAAGATTTTATTTATTTATTTGACAGAGATAGAGACAGCCAGCGAGAGAGGGAACACAAGCAGGGGGAGTGAGAGAGGAAGAGCAGGCTCCCAGCAGAGGAGCCCGATGTGGGGCTCGATCCCATAACGCCGGGACCACGCCCTGAGCCAAAGGCAGGGGCTTAACCGCTGTGCCACCCAGGCGCTTAACCGCTGTGCCACCCAGGCGCCCCAACAAGTAGATTTTTTTAAATATAGTAATTCCTAATGGAAAGACAGAATTATACTGACATGGCTATATACAGTTAAGGGAGTCCCAGTAGTTTATTTTTGCTTTTGTTTCTCTTGCCTGAGGAGACATATCTAGGAAGAAGTTGCTATAGCTGATGTCAAAGAGGTTACTGATTGTGTTCTCCTCTAGGATTCTTATGGTTTCAGGTCTCACAGTTAGGTCTTTAATCCATTTTATTTTTGTACATGGAATTAGAAAGTCATCCAGTTTCATTCTTTTGCATGTTTTTGTCCATTTTACCCAACACCATTTGTTGGAGGGACTGTCTTTTTTCCATTGGATATTCTTTCCTGTTTTGTTGAAGATTAATTGACCATATAATTGTGGGTTCACTTCTGGGTTTTCTATTCTGTTCTGTTGATCTATGTGCCTGTTTTTGTTCCAGTACCATACTGTTTGGATCACTACTACTTTGTAATATAACCTGCCATTTGGTATTTTGATGCCTCCAGCTTTGCTTTGCTTTTCCAAGGTTGCTTTGGCTATTTGGGGTCTTTTGTGGTTCCATACAAATTTTAGGATTGTTTATTCTAGCTCAGTGAAAAATGTTGCTGGTATTTTGATAAGGATTGCATTAAATCTGTAGATTGCTTTGGGTACTGTTGACATTTTAATATTTGTTCTTCTAATTCATGAGCATACAATGTCTTTCCATTTCTTTGTGTCATTTTTTATTTCTTTCTTCAGTGTTTTATAGTGTTCAGAGTACAGATCTTTTACCTCTTTGGTTGTGGTTTTTGGTGCAATTATAAATGGGACTGATTCCTTAATTTCTCTTTCTGCTGCTTCATTATTGGTGTATAGAAATGCAACAGATTTCTGTATGTTGTTTTTGTATCCTGCAGCTTTACTGACTTTGTGTATCAGTTCTAGCAATTTTTTGGTGGGGTGTTTCAGGTTTTCTATATAGAGTATCATGTCATCTACAAATAGTGAAAGTTTTGCTTCTTCCCTGAATTGGATGCCTTTTATTTCTTTTTGTTGTCTGTTTGCTGTGGCTAGGACTTCCAGTACTATGTTAAGTAACAGTGATGAGAGTAGACATCCCTGTATTCCTCCTGACCATAGAGGAAAAGCTCTCAGTTTTTCCTCATTGAGGTTGATATTAGCTCTAGGTTTTTCATAGATGGCTTTTATCATGTTAAGATACGTTCCCTCTAAACCTACTTTGTTGAGGGTTTTTATCATGAATGAATGTTGTACTTTGTCAAAAGCTTTTTCTGCATCTACTGAAAGGATCATATGGTTTTAATCCTTTCTCTTATTAATGTGATATGTCAGGTTGATTGATTTGTGAATACTGAACCACCCTTGCAACCCAGGAATAAATTTCACTTGATTGTGGTGAGTGATTTTTTTTTCAATGTATTATTGATTTCAGTTTGCTAGTATTTTATTGAGAATTTTTGCATCCATGCTCATCAGGGATATTGGTCTATAGTTCAAAACAAAAAGCTTCTGATCAGTGAAGGTAATAATCCACAAAACTAAAAAACAATGTACAGATTGGGAGAAGATATTTGCAAATGGCATATCTGATAAAGGGTTAGTGTACAACATCTACAAGGAACCTATCAAACTTAACACCATGAAAATAAATAATCTAATTAAAAAATGGGCTGAAGACATGAATAGATATTTTTCTAAAGAAGACATCAGATGGCCAAAATCACATGAAAAGGTGCTTGACATCACTCATCATCAGGAAAATACATATCAAAACTACAATGAGATATCACCTCACATCAGTCAGAACGGCTAAAATCAAAAACACAAGAAACAACAAGTGTTTGTGAGAATGTCTTGCACTGTTGGTGGGATTACAAACTGGTACAGCCACTCTGGAAAACAGCATGAGGTTTCCTCAAAAAGTTAAAAACAGAACTGTCCTATGATCTAGCAATTTCACTACTAGATATTTACTCAAAGAATACAAAAACACTAATCCAATTGGATATTTGCAGCCCGATGTTTATAGCAGCATTATCTACAATAGCCAAACTATGGAAACGGCCAAAGTGCCCATTGAGTGATGAATGGATAAAGAAGAGGTATACACACACACACACACACACACACACACACACACACACAATGGAATATCACTGAGCCATAAAAAGAATGAAATCTTGCCATTTGCAACAACATGGATGGAGCTACAGAGTACTATGCTAAGTGACATAGGTCAGTCAGAGAAAGACAAATACCAAATACTATAGGATTTCATTCATATGTGGAGTTTAAGAAACAAAACAAATGAGCAAAGGGGGGAAAAAAGAGACAGGCAAACCAAGAAACAGACTCTTAACTATGGAGAACAAACTGATGATTACCAGAGGGGAGGTGGGTGGGGGTATGGGTTAAATAGGTGATGGGGATTAAGTAGGTATCATGGGTCATGATCTGCCACTCTTGGGTATTTATATGGATGATTTCAGTGGCAATAGTGGCCTAAAAAGACTCAGCAGTTCAAGCAGTTCAAGATGAGCATGCTATAGAAAATTCTATTTCACAGTGGTAGCCAGAGCTGGCAGAACAACATCAAATACTAATGGGTACAGAACTAGCTGCACAACATTATGGAAAGGACCCCAAACTGGGTGTTTACTGCATGTTTGTAATAAAAGGATTTCTACTTTTGGCCTTCCATCTTAAACAACTAGTAAAAATCAAACAAAATATATGAATCAAAGGTTTTCAGAAACAGAATGACAGTGCAGTATTGTGATCCCTAAGTGAAAATAAAACATGAGGTCAGCCTTAGTACTGCCCAGATAAGTGCCTAGGGATAATTTCCAACCTTAGGTACAAGAAACAAGCATCCAAATGAAGCCAATCTTTCTTAGTTTAGAAGATTAAAGTTTAGAGTCCAAAGTAGCTAGAATATGTGGGAGAGACAACTGTAGAAAGGATAACTTTTTGGAATGAAAGTTCTAGAGATCTGAAGGTCCTCTTTGAACCTTTAAATGACTACTGAATTTCACATTTGTGAAAAGAAATAATGACAAGAACAGAGTACATAGAATTATTTTCAACACTGAAGTAGGGCTACAAATAGCTGATGGGTTTACCAACCAGAGTAGTAAGACCTTATGATACATGGATATTAGGTGAAATTATCAGAGAACTATTACATTAATTATGGGGAGAAAATTAACCCTAAATTAAAAGCGTGGCTTTTTTTTTTTTTAAGATTTTATTTATTTGACAGAGAGAGACACAGCGAGAGAGCGAACACAAGCAGGGGAGTGGGGAGAGGGGAAGCAGGCTTCCTGCTGAGCAGGGAGCCGATGCGGCTGGATCCCAGGATCCTGGGATCATGACCTGAGCTGAAGGCAAATGCTTAACGACCCAGCCACCCAGGCGCCCCCAAAGTGGGTTTAACTAACCTTACAATTAAAAGCAAGTCTTCAAACAACAAAACCAATTCCAAGTAGCTTAGCTACACATCACAGCAAAACTAAAATTTAATGAAATACAACAAAACCTAGTACTCACTGTAAAATTTTAAGATACCCAGCATCTAATAAAAAATTATTACTTATACAAAGAAGAAGAAAAATAAAATTTATAGTTACAAAAAATAATCATGCAGTAGAAAACAGAATGGAAAGTCATCAGAGAGGGAGAAAAACCGTGAGAGACTGAGAGTGGCTGGAGGGGAGGTAGGTGGGAGGAATGGGCTAATTGGGTGATGGGCAACAAGATAGACACCACAGAAAAAAGAGATTAAAAAGGAAAACTTCAAGACATAGCAATTAGAAGTATAAAATATAAACAGAGGAAAAAATAAAAAGAAAAAAATCTAGAATAGCCAAAAACATTTTGCTTAGGAAGACCACATTTGGAAAACTCAATTTATTAACAATTTATGTGATTTTTGAGATGCCCATAAAGTATTTCAGCAGTGAGGATATTAGATACCTAGAAGGTACTAAGTCAAGATAAGAATCTGCATTGTAGGACTGAGGTACTTAGGTTGAAGGGCTATATTTGAAGGTACATCACTGATCCTGGATTATCTGCAACTGCCATGGCCCTAGACAAGTTCATGTTTACCTGTGTCCTTCTGGTCTCCAATGCTTTGACTCTGGTGTAAACAGAGATTCTTGGCACTGAGTCAGGGGTACGTGCCCAGGCACTGCAACCTCCTTGCTGCTTGCCAATTAAGCTGTTATTTGGGTTATACCATTTGCCTTTTCACATACCTCTCTTCCGTAGGTGCCAGATTTCTACCATCTTTAAAGACACACCTCAAATATCACTTTCTTTGTGAAGCTATTCGTAAGTCTTTTCATATTCACACAAGATTTATTTCCCCCACCTATGCTTCTACTACACATGGCTCACAAAATTCCTTTTTTCTCTCTCTTTCCCATGTCCTTTTTTAAATGAAGTTCTAAAGGGCAAAAGATTATCTATTGCTCCAGAATTTAGCGTAGGACCTGACACAGTTGGCGCTCATTAAAAATAATTATCATAACAGTTAATAATCCTGAAATATATAAGTACTCTGTTAAGTGCTTTATATGCATTTAAAAAGAAATTTTACATACTCTTAAGATAGGCTTTATTGCTTTTTTTTTCTATTTTACAGATGAGGAAACCAAAGCACAGAATAAGTTAACTTAACCCAATTTACAGTACCAGTAAGCATCATAGATGATTCTGAATTTGCTGAACTCAAGAACTCTTATCATAGTGGCACTCAGTAAATACTAGTAAATGCTAGTCGATTAGCATGGAGCAGGGTTTAGAGATCACAATTGTAAACAGATACACCACTACTAGAAATTGCTATTACAAAAGTAGGACAAGATGCAACCTCCATAGCTGCTTGAGAGGTAGTGATGGACAGAAATGGGGAAATTTTTTTCTTTCTTTCTTGTCATTAACAAGCTTCCCTACCTTCTGACTTTAATATTTTCTCTAGCTTCTGATTAGGTCCTAGGGCTGGAATTCAGTTAGTGAGTGTCAGAACCATTTAGTGATGAAGTCAGGGGATAAAAAATGAAAACAATAGCAGGAGGAACCTATCTTCACTCTGTGTCTTAGAACTGGATCTATATACCTTATTAGCAACTAAGAAGCATTTCACGTTTTCCAATTTTCCTGTA
The DNA here is from genome assembly GCF_023065955.2 of Ursus arctos. Taxonomy (NCBI): domain Eukaryota; kingdom Metazoa; phylum Chordata; class Mammalia; order Carnivora; family Ursidae; genus Ursus; species Ursus arctos. Next base: position 20,515,298 of record NW_026623089.1, read on the forward strand.
CTAATGGCCTGCTTCAGAGACAATTCAGAGAACTAGAACCACAACGCAGAATATTCTCAAGAGTTTTTGTAACATCAGGGGAATTTAGCTTCATCATTAAGAAGAGGTGAGAGAATACAATGACCTTGGAAGATCTGAGACTCAAAATCTCTGGCATTTTTTTTTTTAATCTTATTGTCTGGCAAACGTAAATACATTCCCAGGTTGCCAGATCCAAGACATCTAGGCAAGATGCTTCATCATCTCCCTTATGTATCATAAACCATTTATAAACATGAGATTTACCAAGTTTTTTTTTAAGCCTAACCCTCAATTTCACCATAACAGCTTTCCTTTTCATTTTTAGAGATATCTCAGAGTATATACTACTGAAATACTTTTTTTTTTTTAAACGATTCGTGCAAGTACTTGAATATAGTGCAAAAATCACCTTTGGTACCAAACAATAGCTGGGGATTGATTCACTCTGTATCATTTACTATGCTTAACAGAGATGCTATAGATCTTGGCATAAATGGAATTTAGTACAAATATACGGAAGAAGTGTAGATACCAGTCTTTGATATACATCATTTACTCAGGCCTAAATCACCGTTAGCAAAATGTACCAACGAATCACTGTATTTTCTCCCTTCTACAAGCTTTTATGCCTATCACTTCAAACTCATCATGAACATCATCTATTATTCCTACATACTTCACATCAACCCCCTATTTTCACATTAGTTTTGATTTTGCATTCCATCCTGGGTTAGTAAAGAAGCTAGTTTTGCACCTGGGTTAAGTATGGGATATTCTAGGAGATTTTCAAGCACTGGGACACTTGCACATTAAACAACAGAAGGATAATTACAAAACTGTAAATAAAAACAAAATAAGGTACTTTATATTGAATACATAAGTGGGTCAATTAATTATGTCTTTATGGTATTCTTGCAGCCTTTTATTCATTTTTTTAACCATCATGTTACTCCATTCAGAGCATAGAATTCTTCAAGCATAAGGGATAATAACAACCTGCAGAGACACATGTGACCTATCTCAATAATTATTTCATTGTTTTTTTTATTTGCTCAGCAAGTGATTATTAAAATAACTCTAATAAGTTGAAACTCAGGGTAATTCATCTCAGGGTGCATCTCACATACAGCTCTGGAGATTCATGAATAGTGATGGGGCTGATGTTTTTGCATGCTTAGTGATTACTTGGTTAGAAGATATTATTTTAATACAAGATCACAGTAATTAACTTGAAGCCATCCTCTGGGTATCAACATTCACAGATTCATAGGCACAGGTAATGAAGGAACTGTTACCATAATGAATATCCTGTATTAGGGTTTAATTACCAAGGCAGAAACCTAGGCTTTGATGGTTTTTTAATAGAAGGTAGAATGCTTTTCTAATTCATCTTTTTTTTTTTTCATTTCAAAAGCTCATTAGCCACAACAGTGCACAGTGTGTAAGATCATCCAAGTGAGATAAAGGGCAGAGATATGCAAACTATGTTTTCAGAGAAGCCCTTGTCAGAATTTGCTGTTTTCCCTTGATGCCAATATTTCTTTTACCCAATAGATGGTGCCTGGTGCCCATTTGCCCTGTCTTTACTGTGCAGTAGTATGCTAGCCAGCAATGTCTCCCCCAAATAGAGGGGAACTCTATCACTTTACATGGTACTAGGGCTACTTTGGTTGCAGCCAACTCTGAGAGATCAAATTCAACTGAGAAAAAAATCAAGCTGAGTCTTTTGCCTCAAGGACTCAAGAATTTATTACTCTGCTTACAAATGTCTGGTACTTCGGGATTTTACATGACTCAAGGCAAAATGATCTAGCACTCTCTAAAATAAGAGTTCCAATACCCTGTTTTATTGGATAAATAAATGTAATTGTGGGGCCTCTTTCTGGTTTTGAAGAAAAAAAAAAGGTACTCAATATATAGAGAAAATGAAGCATGGGTTACTGTCAAGACTAAATAAATAAATAAATAGAGAGGGATGAGGTGAAGGAGAGGGAAGAGGAGGAGAAAAATACCAGGAGCAGATAGAAGGCACTGAGATCTCAGCAAAAGAACTGCCAAGTGTTTTTGCCTCGTGAACTCTGCTCTTATTCATCCTTTAGATAAAATTTACAGGAAACACTAAGTTTTAAAATTTCATTAAGGGTAGATTTTCATTCTTTGTGCTTCTTTTTTTTTTCATTGGTTCTATTAAAGTTGTCATATATATTGAAAAGAAAATGTACTTCCAACCTATTAGAGTTGTTTGAATGTTTCTTATACAGGTTGAGTATTTTTTTATAAAAATGAGTAAGTGCTGTCTGGAGAGACTTTCCTCAGAATAAAGATAAAGGTAGACATACATTTATAATTATGGAAACATGCATGGCATATCTTAAATACTCAAAAGGTATAATTTAATGATTCTGTATGATAATGAGTTATTGGGAATTATCCTTTTAATATTAATAATCATTAGTCCTTTAATGGAGATGGACAGCAAAATTTATCTGGAGGTTGTATTTTTAAATGGCTAGATTCAAAGCAGCTATAAAATGACTTTTGAAGACTGGATTCAAATGGTGAGCTCAATCAGTCCATTTCCATCATAATTGTTATAAAGAGGGAAAAAAGACCTGCTATAACAAGTCACCTGCTCCAGTAATAGTCTTTTGTCAATACAGGGTTATTCCCTATTGTAATATCTGAAGAGTTTTGGTTTAAACTGGTTTAAATATCTAAGGAGATTCACTATCTCAGTGCCTCTTCCCTGGATCTAATCTTTTTTTTTTTTTTTTTTTTTTTTTTTTTTTTTTTTTTTTTTTTAGCTTATATCCCTATTTTCTCTTGGAAGGAATACCCATTCTGCTTACCCATCCATCTTCCATTAAAATGCATAAAGATATGAGTTTGTCAAATGGCTAGTCATGGAACAGATTTGATTCATAGATCCTAGGCCATATCAAAGGAATAAGTGAGGGCACACACCTAATTTTGTATTTCAACTCAAATGATGAAATAGGAATTATTCTAAAAAATTTTTTTTTGACAAAATAAGATGCAGAGGAAAATTGAAAGCAGATTAATTGCATGTTTGGGGCATGTCTTCCTGATGTCACATCATTCAATACTGAGATACTGAGATTCACAGTCACAAATCAAATCACAATTCCTCAGATGACTGCATTGGTAAATTAACTATGGTAGAAATAAAAATTCTAGAGTGTACTATAGAAAAATACCATGACCTTAATCAAAGTATTCTATCAAGATTTCTCAAATGCTAATCATGAACAAGATACGTTTTGTTACCGATTCCTTATTTTTTTTCTTTTTTCAATACTACTTTACACACTCTCTATAGAAAAGGAGAGATCTCTGCCCACCATGCTGTTGTAGCAGACATATAAGAAGGGAAGAATAAAGTAGGCAGGGGAGAGATCAGGGCAAGGGGGATGGAATTTGTGAGTCCCATCTTATAAGTATTTTAGATGGCATCCATTATGGGCATGCCTTCCTGCCTTATCTTTGGACATTTTAAGTGTAAATGCTTTTAGTAAAATTAAATTCTGTTTAAACTAATGCCACAGTTTAGTGAAGAAAATTTTAGAAGTGCCTGGAAGGCATGTTTAATGGATGCTATTGAGAAATTTCCAGAAATGACTGAGGCACATTTTAACATAAGGGAGATCTAATGTGGAACAAAAAAGCTGATGGGGGCTGGCAGCCAATGTGAATTCAATAATAAAATATTAACATAATTTCATTTGTCTTCAAAACTCCTTGAGGGCAGGGACTGTTTCACTCATCATTACATCACAAACCTAGTTACAGAGCTTAACATAGAGAGGGGCATCAAAAATAACCACTGATGAGTTAATGCCTATATTTTGAATTAATAGTACATTTGTATTTATATTACTACTCCAGAATATGTAGTATCTCACTTCACTTCTGTGAGATTTTTTTATAGTTAATAAATCTCTCCACTGAAACTGTACCTTGTAATTGTATCTGTAACTCTGTGTGGTTAGAAGAGCTATCCAGAGAAACTCTGCATCAGGCAGGACCTAAGACTTAACAGATGCTTATTAAACTGCCTTCTATGGCAGAGTTTTGGACACTTTGGGTCACTGATTTTGTTTAGGGGAGTATGCAAACTTTTGGCAGATCTGAACTTCTCAGGATAACAAAGAAGTGTAATGGTTCTAATTTTAGGTTCTAATTTTAAGTGTTTTCCAATATAGATAAAATATTTTCAGGAAAAAAATTTAAATGTTGGAGAAATGTATATATTTTTAAATATTAGTTTGAGGAAGTTGATAAATTATTGGTCCACATATCTGTTTGATCTTCCCAAGAGTATATAGTAAAGAGTATACAGGAGTTTTCACTAAGTGAATGTGATCTAGGTAAATTGGCAGTGAATGGTCACAAATTTTAACAGATTTATGGCAAATGAAGGAGTCCATGAGGCTTTATTCCAGAGGTTCTTATTCAAAGCATTGTAAGGAGTATGAAGGTATCTGTGAGCCTAGGCCTGCGTCATACGTCTCTCCTCTCCATCATGTGGAGATCTACATTAAAATAGTTCTTGGCTCTTTCTGTCTCTGCTCCCCAACAACAAGGATAGAAATTTGTTTAATCCAGAAACATATCCATCATTTTTTCCTTAATCATGTGTGTTCCCAAGAAATACAAAGAAAGAAAGAAAGAAAGAAAGAAAGAAAGAAAGAAAGAAAGAAAGAAAGAAAGGGAAAGAAAGGGAAAGAAAGAAAGAGAGGGAGACAAGGGAGGGAAGGGAGAGAAGGGAAGGAAGGGAGGGAGGGGAGTGGAGGGGAGGGGAGGGAGGGAAGGGAGGGAAGGGAAAGGAAGGGAAGGGAAGGGAAGGGAAGGGAAGGGAAGGGAAGGGAAAGAAAAAAAAAAGAGTGAATCAGAGTCAAAGTTAGTTCCTGATATTCTATACCTAAGAATGGCAGGGGGAGGAGGTGTCATCAAAGCAGCAGGGAAGACAGTAGGTTTAAATGAAAATAGCTATTTGAAGTTGTAATGTAGAAGATGCTGCTGAGTCACAAAAGAATTCAGTTATTTTTAAAAACACAGCAAAGCATGGCAAAGGGAAGTGAATCATTCAGATGATGAAGTGGCAGCTGCTTCTTGTTAAAAGTGAGCTAGAGAGAGCTTAAAATTTTTATCTAATGATAATTCGCATTGATGATGTATTCACAGGTACTTAAAGGATTTCATTCTTCTGATTTCACTGAGGGATCAGTGGCAGTGAGGGTTGAAATATTTTACAATTAGAGTGGCTTGAATACTGTCCACTCGAAGCAATGTCAGCCCATAGCTCTGGAGCAAGGTGCTCTAGCCTTTCCGGCACTGGACTACAGAGAGGTCTGGAGATTTTGAGGGAGGGGCAAAAATGGCCACTGGCCAGTACAGATGGAGGAGTAGCAATTGAACTTATGGACTATTTGCCAAATGATGTGGATATATTTTAATATTTCAAATGCAGGGACAGCCATAACGATGTATTCTAGCTAAACATCAGTCCCCTGCGATCATCGTACATGTGTTTATTTAACAGAGGAAACAGTGGGCTAGATAAGGCTTGTCAAGCATTCCACAGCTAACAAAGAAAAAAATGTTGTATATCATAGAAAGAGAGAGGTCTGACGATTGCCTCAAAGATTTATGGCTTGAGGGGCGCCTGGGTGGCACAGCGGTTAAGCGTCTGCCTTCGGCTCAGGGCATGATCCCGGCGTTCTGGGATCGAGCCCCACATCAGGCTCCTCCACTATGAGCCTGCTTCTTCCTCTCCCACACCCCCTGCTTGTGTTCCCTCTCTCGCTGGCTGTCTCTATCTCTGTCAAATAAATAAATAAAATCTTAAAAAAAAAAAGATTTATGGCTTGAGAACTTCAAAAAAAATGAAGTAGTCATTAACTGAACAAGTTTTCAGAGGGCAGGTTTGCAAAGACAAGATGTGAGGTGGTGATAAACATTTGCTTTTTGACATATTACACTCGAGATGCTTATTAGACAATTACCAGATATGTCAAGTAGCAGAGTAGTTCTGAGAGTCTGGATATACAGGGTGATGGGTATGAAGGAGGGCACGTGTTGTGATAAGCACTGGGTGTTATATGTAACTAAGGATCATTGAACACTACATCAAAAACTAATGATCTAAGTTGGGAGTTAAGATGGCGGAGGAGCAGGGGACCCCTTTTTCAGCCGGTCCCCTGAGTCGAGCTGGATAGGTACCAGACCAGCCTAAATAACCACGGAATCAGCCTGAGATGCAGGATGATGCATCTGGATCTCTACAAATGAACATCTCCAGCGCTGAGTATTGAGGTACGAAGAGGGGAGCTGTAAACCGTGCACGGATATCGGAAGATAAATGGAAGGGGAAGGGAGCCGCCGTGTTTGGGCGCCGGGAAGCGGCAGCCACCTGCACGGGGGAGCGGGCGGACTCACAGAGGGCACCCGCGAGAGAGCGGACTGAGACCGGTGAGCCGTGAACGCGCGCGCCACCAGGCTTCTCAAGAAACTCCGGAATCGAGGTGTGCTCACCGGGCATAGACTGAGACGGGAGACCCGGCAGCGCGCGGGGCGGCCGGTGGCTGGTGGCATTAGAAACACAAAGGACAGAGATGCGCCAGCCCTGGAAGTGAGGGCAGGGTCGCCGAGTTGGTGCGCACATCCCGGGACGCTGCAGGGTTGAGCAGCACCAACAGTAATAGAGTTAAAGTGGCCAGAACATCAGTGGAGAACGGGCCGCAATCCCTCTGTTCTGAGACAATGCAGCCTCTGCTGCTCTGACCCTCAGAAGAGGCATAGCCGGCCGCCAGGGAAAGCCGCCAGAGAACAAAAGCCTGGAAATACCGGCTCAGAGAGTGCCCATCCCCATCCTCCCTCGCAGGGGACACAGAGACTCTAACCAAACAGGGTTGCCTGAGTATCGGCGCGGCAGGCCCCTCCCCCAGAAGGCAGGCTGAAAAATCAAGAAGCCCACAACCCGGGCGCCTGGGTGGCGCAGTCATTGAGCACCTGTCTCCGGCTTAGGGCGTGATCCCGGCGTTCCGGAAAGGAGTCCCTCATCGGGCTCCTCCGCTGGGAGCCTGCGTCTTCCTCTCTCACTCCCCTGCTTCTGTTCCGTTCTTGCTGACTGTCTGTCTCCCTCTCTCAGATAAGTAAATAAATAAAATCTTTAAAGAAGAAGCCCACATCTCTAAGATCCCTATAAAACAAGGGGCACGGCCTGGGACCCAGTCAATAATTTTGGGCTCTGGACAACCCCGCAACCTCCCCTCATTAAAATGACAAGAAGGAGAAGCCCCCCCCCCCCCCCAGCAAAGAAAAGACAGTGAGTCAGTGGCCTCTGCCACAGAAGTAATGGATATGGATGTAACCAAATTATCAGAAATGGAATTCAGAGTAACAATGGTCAAGATAATGAGTAGACTTGAAAAAAGTATTCAGGAAAATATTACTGAGAATATAGAATCCCTAAGGGCGGAAATGAGAGCGAATTTGACAGAAATTAAAAATTCTATGAGCCAAATGCAGGCAAAACTAGAGGCTCTGACGGCCAGGGTCACCGAAGCAGAGGAAAGGGTTAGTGAATTGGAGGATGGGTTAATAGAGGAAAAAATAAAAATAGAAGATGGTCTTAAAAAAATCCACGCCCACGAATGTTGGCTACGGGAGATTACTGACTCAACGAAACGATCCAATGTTAGAATCATCGGCATCCCCGAGGGGGTGGAGAAAAACAGAGGTCTAGAAGAGATATTTGAACAAATTGTAGCTGAAAACTTCCCTAATCTAGCAAGGGAAACAAACATTCGTGTCCAAGAGGCAGAGAGGACCCCTCCCAAGCTCAACCATGACAGACCTACACCACGTCACGTCATAGTGCTATTCGCAAATATTAGATGCAAGGATACAGTATTGAAAGCGGCCAGGGCAAAGAAATTTCTCACGTACCAAGGCAAAGGCATCAGAATTACGTCAGACCTGTCTACACAGACCTGGAATGAGAGAAAGGGTTGGGGGAGCATTTTTAAAGCTCTTTCAGAGAAAAACATGCAGCCAAGGATCCTTTATCCAGCAAGGCTGTCATTCAGAATTGATGGAGAAATAAAGACATTTCAGAATCGACAGTCACTAGCCAATTTCGTAACCACGAAACCAGCCCTACAGGAGGTATTACGGGGGGTTCTATAAAAGTAAAAAGGCCCCAAGAGTGATACAAAACAGAAAGTCACAGCCAATACAAACAAAGACTTTACTGACAACATGGCAGAATTAAAAGCATATCTCTCAGTACTCAGCCTTAACATTAATGGTTTAAATTCTTGCTTTAAAGGCCACAGGGTTGCAGATTGGATAAAAAGAAATGACCCATCCATTTGCTGTCTACAAGAGACTCATTTCGAACCCAAAGATGCATTCAGACTGAGAGTAAGGGGATGGAGTACCATCTTTCACGCAAATGGACCTCAAAAGAAAGCTGGGGTAGCAATTCTCATATCAGATAAATTGGATTTTAAACTACAGACTATAGTTAGAGATGCAGAAGGGCACTATATTATTCTTAAAGGAAGTATTCAACAAGTGGATATGACAATTATAAATATATATGCCCCCAACAGGGGAGCAGCAAGAGACACAAGCCAACTCTTAACCAGAATAAAGAGACATATAGATAAAAATACATTAATAGTAGGGGACCTCAACACTCCACTCTCAGAAATAGAACACCCTGGCAAAAACTAAGCAAAGAATCAAAGGCTTTGAATGCCATACTCGACGAGTTGGACCTCTTAGATATATATAGAACACTACACCCCAGAACCAAAGAATACTCATTCTATTCTAATGCCCATGGAACATTTTCAAGAATAGACCATGTTCTGGGACACAAAACAGGTCTCAGCCGATACCAAAAGATTGAAATTATCCCCTGCATATTCTCAGACCACAACGCTCTGAAATTGGAACTCAACCACAAGGAAAAATTTGGAAGAAACTCAAACACTTGGAGACTAAGAACCATCCTGCTCAGGAATGACTCGATAAACCAGGAAATCAAAAATCAAATTAAACAATTTATGGAGACCAATGAGAATGAAAATACAATAATCCAAAACCTATGGGATACTGCAAAGGCAGTCCTAAGGGGGAAATACATAGCCATCCAAGCCTCACTCAAAAGAATAGAAAAATCTAAAATGCAGTTTTTATATTCTCACCTCAAGAAGCTGGAACAGCAACAGAGGGACAGGCCTAATCCATGCACGAGGAAGCAGTTGACCAAAATTAAAGCTGAAATCAATCAAGCAGAAACCAGAAGTACAGTAGAGCAGATCAACAGGACTAGAAGCTGGTTCTTGGAGAGAATCAATAAAATTGAAAGACCACTGGCAAGACTTATCCAAAAGAAAAGAGAAAGGACCCAGATTATTAAAATTATGAATGAAAAAGGAGAGGTCACGACGAACACCATTGAAATTGGAAGGATTATTAGAAATTTTTATCAACAGCTATATGCCAATAAACTAAGCAATCTGGAAGAGATGGAATCCTTCCTGGAAACCTATAAACTACCAAGATTGAAACAGGAAGAAATTGATTTCTTAAACAGGCCAATTAATTATGAAGAAATTGAGTCAGTGATAAACAACCTTCCAAATAACAAAACTCCAGGCCCGGACGGTTTTCCTGGGGAATTCTACCAAACATTCAAAGAAGAAATAATACCTATTCTCCTAAAGCTATTTCAAAAAATAGAAACAGAAGGAAAGCTACCAAACTCATTCTATGAGGCCAATATTACCTTGATCCCCAAACCAGGCAAAGACCCCCTCAAAAAGGAGAATTACAGACCGATTTCCCTAATGAATATGGACGCCAAAATCCTCAACAAGATACTTGCTAATAGAATCCAACAGTTCATTAAAAGGATTATCCACCACGATCAAGTGGGATTCATACCTGGGATGCAAGCGTGGTTCAATATTCGCAAATCAATCAGCGTGATACATCATATCAACAAGAAAAGACTCAAGAACCATATGATCCTCTCAATCGATGCCGAAAAAGCATTTGACAAAATACAGCATCCTTTCCTGATTAAAACCCTTCAGAGTGTAGGAATAGAAGGTACATTTCTCAATCTCATAAAAGCCATCTATGAAAAGCCTACTGCAAATATTATTCTCAATGGGGAAAAGCTGGAAGCCTTTCCCTTAAGATCAGGAACACGACAAGGATGCCCACTCTCGCCACTATTATTCAACATAGTACTAGAAGTCCTTGCAACAGCAATCAGACAACAAAAAGGGATCAAAGGTATTCAAATCGGCAAAGAAGAAGTCAAAATGTCTCTCTTCGCAGACGACATGATACTCTATATGGAAAACCCAAAAGAAGCCACTCCCAAACTATTAGAAGTTATAGAGCAATTCAGTAACGTGGCGGGATACAAAATCAATGCTCAGAAATCAGTTGCATTTCTGTACACAAATAACAAGAACGAAGAAAGAGAAATCAGGGAATCCATCCCATTTACAATAGCACCAAAAACCATACGTTACCTTGGAATTAACTTAACCAGAGACGTAAAGGACCTTTATTCTAGAAACTATAAATCACTCTTAAAAGACATTGAGGAAGACATAAAAAGATGGAAAGATATTCCATGCTCATGGATCGGAAGAATTAACATAGTTAAAATGTCCATGCTACCCAGCGCAATCTACACTTTCAATGCTATCCCGATCAAAATACCGAGAACGTTTTTCAAAGAACTGGAACAAATAGTCCTTAAATTTGTATGGAACCAGAAAAGACCCCGAATCTCCAAGGAACTGTTGAAAAGGAAAAACAAAGCTGGGGGCATCACAATGCCGGATTTCGAACTGTACTACAAAGCTGTGATCACAAAGACAGCATGGTACTGGCACAAAAACAGACACATAGACCAATGGAACAGAATAGAGAGCCCAGAAATGGACCATCAGCTCTTTGGGCAACTAATATTTGATAAAGCAGGAAAAAACATCCGGTGGGAAAAAGACAGTCTCTTCAATAAATGGTGCTGGGAAAATTGGACAGCTACATGCAAAAGAATGAAATTTGACCACTATCTCACACCATACACAAAAATAAACTCCAAATGGATGAAAGACCTCGATGTGAGACAGGAATCCATCAAAATTCTAGAGGAGAACATAGGCAGCAACCTGTACGACATCGGCCAAAGCAACCTTTTTCATGATACATCCCCAAAGGCAAGAGAAACAAAAGACAAAATGAATTTATGGGACTTCATCAAGATTAAAAGTTTCTGCACAGCCAAGGAAACAGTCAGAAAAACTAAGAGGCAGCCCACGGAATGGGAGAAGATATTTGCAAATGACACTACAGATAAAGGACTGGTATCCAAGATCTACAAAGAACTTCTCAAACTCAATACACGAGAAACAAATAAACAATCAAAAAATGGGCAGAAGAAATGAACAGACACTTTTCCAATGAAGACATACAAATGGCTAACAGACACATGAAAAAATGTTCAAAATCATTAGCCATCAAGGAAATTCAAATCAAAACCACACTGAGATACCACCTTACGCCAGTTAGAATGGCAAAAATAGACAAGGCAAGAAACAACAATTGTTGGAGAGGATGTGGAGAAAGGGGATCCCTCCTACATTGTTGGTGGGAATGCAAGTTGGTACAGCCACTCTGGAAAACCGTGTGGAGGTCCCTTAAAAAGTTAAAAATTGAGCTACCCTATGATCCAGCCATTGCGCTACTGGGTGTTTACCCCAAAGATACAGACGTAGTGAAGAGAAGGGCCATATGCACCCCAATGTTCATAGCAGCAATGTCCACAATAGCTAAATCGTGGAAGGAGCCGAGATGCCCTGCAACAGATGACTGGATTAAGAAGTTGTGGTCCATATATACAATGGAATATTACTCAGCAATCAGAAAGAATGAGTTCTCAACATTTGCTACAACATGGACGGCACTGGAGGAGATAATGCTTAGTGAAATAAGTCAAGCAGAGAAAGACAACTATCATATGATTTCTCTCATCTATGGAACATAAGAACTAGAATGATCAGTAGGGGAAGAAAGGGATAAAGAAAGGGGGGGTAATCAGAAGGGGGAATGAAACATGAGAGACTATGGACTATGAGAAACAAACTGAGGGCTACAGAGGGGAGGGGGGTGGGGGAATGGGATAGACCGGTGATGGGTAGTAAGGAGGGCACATATTGCATGGTGCACTGGGTGTTATACACAACTAATGAATCATCGAGCCTTACATCGAAAACCGGGGATGTACTGTATGGTGACTAACATAATATAATAAAAAATCATTATTAAAAAAAAAAAAAAACTAATGATCTACTATACAGTGGCTAACTGAACATAATAAAAAAAAGTCTGAATTAAAGGTAGAATTTTGGGAGTTATCATACATAGAGTCACAAAATTAAATGAGATTATTCAGGGTGAAGGTATATATAGGAAAGTTTCAATTACGGAGTCCTAGGGTATATGAATATAGGGGTATGTGAAGAGTAATCAGTAAAGATTAAGGAGGCAAGGAGAAGAAGAAACAAGGCATGTGGTAACTTGGAAGTCAAATGTAAAAAGTGTTTCATGGAGGACTGATTGGTTCTTAAACTGCTGCTAGATAGGGTGACCTTATAACTTATCACCCAAACCTGGATGCATTACAGAGTGAAAGTAGACATGATAAATAGTTAAGACAATAGACACAAACCAGTTCTGTTCCAGGAAAAATGAGTTGCATTGGCAAACTATTTCTAGATCATCTTAGATGTGTGAGAATTGATCATTAAGTTTAGCAAAGCTCATTGGTAACCATTATAAGAGTAATTTCAGAGGATTAGTGGTGATTAGAGAATGCACAGGAGAAAACAAGGGAAGAAGAAAAATGGGAGGATACAGAGTATAGACAGCTCAACACATCAAGGGAGGGAGAGCATGTAATGATAGAGGGTAAAGTGGAGACAAAAGAGTACTTTTGTGTGTATGTCTGCATATGTATATGATTCTGTGTGGAGGTCTTTTATTTAATGGGAGAAACAGTAAGCTATTTTTCCTAACTTCCAAGTGGACATGTGCTGCAATCACGCCAAAATGCAGTCTGTGTCCAGGACAGAGAGCCATCAAGTGAAAAACCTGCATTGGCTTCAAATGTCTGGTAAGCCATATTTTACACATGGATGCTTTAATGCTGGGAGCCTGTGCAGTGCCATTTGGAATAGTTTGCTGCTTACCTCTACAAGTAGAATTTAGCACCTTCCTGATATTAAAGTTCACAGTCTCTTCAGGACCTACGATGCTATTAGTCTGACGTGAGAGCTTACCCCAATAACAGTAAAACTCACCAGTGTGACTAACTGAATAAATCAGGAAAGGCTGGCCGGCAATATCCCCCTAAATTCTAGACGCCAGACAGTATTAGACAAAAAAGGGAGGCAGCATAGTCAACGGGGTGAATAGATTCTGCAGCCAAATTGCATCGGTGTGAATCCTGTCCTACTACCAGTTAACTGTGTAATCTTACCTGAGTTTCCAAATTTCTCTCTGACTCAAGTCCCTAAACTAGAAAACAGAACTATAACATGTTACCTACCTATATGTTTTGGGAGCAGTAAAGGAGTTCATACCCTTAAAGTGTTTATAAAAATATTTGATACATAATAAATGCTTAGAGTGAGATACAATATTTTGAATGTTGGACTTTGACGAATTTAAAAAGGAACCTTAGTCTTTATTATCAAAAAGCAAACAGGCTCTAATTTCAGTTACAACTCAAGGCTACTTAGTTAACATCAGGAGAACAGTGTAAGGTAAGTGATTAGAGCCCAGATGTTGGAATCAAAGTATTTGCAGCAAATCCTAGTTCTGGTCTCACTTGTGGGACTTTGAGTAAGATACTTAACTGCTTTATGCTTTTGTTTCCTCTTCAGGAATAGGAGATAATAGTATAAACTCTGTAGTATTGGTGGGAAGATTCCATGAGAAACTTCATGGTAGGGGTATAATTCTTTGATGTTAAATTTTAAATTGCTTTTGTTTGCTTGTTTGTTTGTTTTCACCTTATTTTTTTCCCTCCACCTCCTCTCGTTCAAGTATATGTGAAGGTATAAGATGGGAACTATCTTTGGGGAAGGCTTAAACACAAAGAACCTGGAGTCAGATCTCAACTTTAAAGCTGCTTATAACACTAGTAAATCTGCAATGATGATTTTTTAGTATTTTCAGAAACAAGTGCTTGAGAACAAAAAATATTTTTCTCCTCTGCATTCCAACTTCAACTTTTATTTCAAAATTTGGTTTTAAATATAAAGAGCCAATGCCTATAAAACAGAGTTTAAACAACAGACCACTAAGTGAGAAACAGAATGCATAATGCTTAAGGACTGACTTCTGACCCAAGGTTGACAATTTTGAACAGTTAAAGGGAAATAAAGAATCAGAAGAAAAGAGTTAGGGTTTAGAAGCTGGTGCTCTCTAACAGTAAATCATTATTCTATCCACACATACACTTCCCAAGTTGCAAGAAATCAGATAGAAATACCATTAAGGAGGCGTCTGGGTGGCACAGTTGGTTAAGTGTCCAAATGTTGGTTTCAGCTCAGGTCATGATCTCAGGGCACTGAGATCAAGCTCTGCCTCCAGGAAACGCTGAGTCTGCTTCAGATTCTCTTCTTCCTCTGCTTCTTTCCCCCACCCCCACCCAATAAATAAATAAATCTTAAAAAAAAATAAGAGGGGTACCTGGGTGCCTCAGTCGGTTAAGTGTCTAACTCTTGGTTTCAGCTCAGATCCTGATCTCATTGGTCATGAGATTGAGCCCTGAGTTAGACCCCACACTCAGCAGGAGTCTGCTCTGATGTTCTCTCCCTCTGCCCTGCTTAGACTCCCTCCTCTCTCCCCTACCCTCACTTTCTCCCTCCCCCTCTCTCTCAAATAAAAAAAGAAATATCATTAAGGTTTAAGGTATCCCAAAACAGAATTGCAGAAGATAACCCTTGATAGAGAAGCTTTATGTGCTACATTGTGTGAACAGTAGAATGTCAGTACCTGAAAGTGATATCTAGGTAATGGAATATGAGAGCTTCCCATATGGACCTGCACCAATTCTACATTTGCAGAGCCTAGGCAAGGGGCTTGGCACGGGGTGGGCAGTGAAGGGATGAACGTGAATGTACCCTGTAACTAATCGGAATGGGTCTCAGAGTCAAAACATCACAGATTTTCAGAAATTGTAGAACCCACTCCCCAAAGTCTGACTTTGGAGTTGGAGTCCCAGATTCTCCATCATTCTTGAGAATAGTGAAAATATTGAGGGGGTTGCATAAGAACAAAATATTATAATACACTTAAAGAATGTAGCACAATACCAGGCATATGTTAAGTGTTCAAACAGTAACAGCACTTGATTTTAATACTTAGTGAGAAAAGATTCTCTTTATAATTTTCTCAGGTAGAACAAAGGCAATGTGGACCTTCCAGAAGCCACAGTCTTGATCTTTTGCCTGTGATAGATTAAGTTAAATTGAATTGTATTTAATATAAATTTCTGAAAATACACTGTGAAGGGACCAGGTTGAATTTGTGCTAATAGGTAAGGAAGAATTTCTACAGCAGGCCCCTCAGGAACATGCTTTATTCCTTTATCACCTCTATTTCCATATTATATATATAATTATAGATAATATATATAATAATTTTATATATATAAAATTCAGGGCTTTGCAAGAAATTTGGTGGTTTATTCCAAGGACATATCCATTAATTTATGACAATAAAAACACTCTTAAAATATCTGGCAAGTCTAGTCCTCTTTGTTTCCCTCCTTTTCTTTCTTTCCTTCCTTTTTTATATGTATTTTTTGCTTATGCCAGCATGTTGTGTTTTTTGTTTGTTTTGTTTTACATACTTTAAAATATGTAGTTGCTTTCCACAAAATAAATCCTACTCATATTCCCATTGATAGGGAGGAAGGGTTACAGTAACTTTAATGGATTCTTTTAGAACCCTACATCTCACAGAAGCTTGGGTAGAAGCTGTCTGTGAGACCATCCCACAAGTTAGGGGGCAAATGACTGATGCTTTATTTCTAAAAGTAGAGACTTCACCCTTAGGAATATCTAGTTATCCAATAGCATCTACATGGTCCAAGCAGAAATACTGTCTTTGAAGTAGTGGCTATGGTTCATATTAAGGAAGTATTCCTTGGCAATACTGGGCTAAAGTGAAGACTGTGGGGGCGCCTCGGTAGCACAGCAGTTAAAGCGTCTGCCTTCGGCTCAGGGTGTGATCCCGGCGTTCCGGGATTGAGCCCCACATCAGGCTCCTCCGCTATGAGCCTGCTTCTTCCTCTCCCACTCCCTCTGCTTGTGTTCCCTCTCTCACTGGCTGTCTCTATCTCTGTCAAATCAATCAATCAATCAATCAATCTTAAAAAAAAAAAATAAAGTGAAGACTGTGAGCTTCCACAAATTGAGTCATATGATACCCTAAATGTATTCTTCATACATTCAATGATATTGATAATGCTCCTACTATGCACATATCAGGTGTTTTTTTAGGGACTAAAAATAAAGACAGGAATAACATTTTTTCACTCTTAAGAGAGCCAAACAGGTCACCATGTTAGAACTTAACTTTATTTTGGTCCCTAGATCCTTCCTAGAATCAGGAGGACAATTAGGATTTCTCACTAGACAATGCATTTACTCATATTTGCCCTGGAATTCTAACATATTTCAAGAGATTTCTTATTAAAAAAAATATTGTGGAGATTTGACCACAGAATTATGCTTAGAGAATAAGGAGGAGGTGTTTCTAATGCTATTCAGAAATAAACAAATGTTTCCCAGAGATGTCTCTTAAACAGAGTTTTAAAGTATAGCTAAGAGTTAGCCTGACAAAGAAGACATAAAGGATGTGCCTAGGAGATAGGGCTATAACGAGCAAAGACACAAAATCTAACAACAGCATGACAGGTCAATTAAGCTGAAGAAATAAACATAAGCCAGGACTGAGGAGAGAGAAGAGCCGAGTCACAGTGCTACTGCTTTCTCACCTAAATAATACAGTTAAAAATATTTTTATAGTGGGAGTTAAGATGGCGGAGGAGTAGGGGACCCCTTTTTCAGCCAGTCCCCTGAGTCGAGTTGAATAGGTACCAGACCAGCCTGAACAACCACGGAATCAGCCTGAGACGCAGGAAGATACATCTGGATCTCTACAAATGAACATCTCCAGCGCAGAGGAATGAGGTACGAAGCGGGGAATCGTGAAACCGTGCACAGATATCGGAAGATAAACAGAAGGGGGAGGGAACCGTCGCGTTCGGGCACCGGGAAGTGGTAGCCACCTGCATGGGGGAGCAGGCGGACTCGCAGACGGCACCCGCAAGAGAGCAGACTGAGACCATGAGCCAGGAACTCGAGACCAGACTGAGGGCCTGAGCTTCGGAGCACGCGGGGGGCCGCCGGCAGTGTTAGAAACACAAAGGACAGAGACGCACCGGCCCCAGAAGTGAGGGCTGGGATGCCGGGTGTGGGGCGCACATCCTGGGACGCTGCAGGGTTGAGCAGCACCAACAGAAACAGAGATAAAGTGGCCAGAACATCAGTGGAGAACGGTCCACGATCCCTCTGCTCTGAGACAGAGGCAGAGTCGGCCACAGCTGCTCTGACTCTCAGAAGAGGCACAGCAAACCTCCAGGGAAAGCCGTCAGAGAACAAAAGCCTGGAAATACCGGTTCACAGTGTGCCCATCCCCATCCCCCCTCGCAGGGGACATGGAGACTCTAACCAAACAGGGATGCCTGAGTATCCGCATGGCAGGCCCCTCCCCCAGAAGGCAGGCTGAAAAATCAAGAAGCCCACATCCCTAAGATCCCTATAAAACAAGGGCACACGGCCTGGGTCCCGGTCAATAATTTGGGCTCTGGACAACCCCACGACCTCTCCTCATCAGAAGGATGAGAAGGAGAAATCCCCCCAGCAAAGAAAAGACAATGAGTCTGTGGCCTCTGCCACAGAACTAATGGGTATGGATGTAACCAAATTATCAGAAATGGAATTCAGAGTAACATTGGTCAAGATGATGTGTAGACTTGAAAAAACTATTAACGAAAATGTTAATGAGAATATAGAATCTCTAACGGCGGAAATGAGAGCGAATCTGGCAGAAATTAAAAATTCTATGAGCCAAAAGCAGTCAAAACTAGAGGCTCTGATGGCCAGGGTGAATGAGGCAGAAGAACGTATCAGTGAATTGGAAGATGGGTTAGTAGAAGAGAAAGCTAAAATAGAATCTGGACTTAAAAAAATCCACGCTCATGAATGTAGGTTACGGGAGATTACTGACTCAATGGAACGTTCCAATGTCAGAATCATCGGCATCCCCGAGGGGGTAGAGAAAAACAGAGGTCTAGCAGAGATATTTGAACAAATTGTAGCTGAAAACTTTCCTAATCTAGCAAGGGAAACAAACATTCGTGTCCAAGAGGCAGAGAGGACCCCTGCCAAGCTCAACCATGACAAACCTACGCCACGTCACGTCACAGTGCAATTCGCAAATATTAGATGCAAGGATACAGTATTGAAAGCGGCCAGGGCAAAGAAATTTCTCACGTACCAAGGCAAAGGTGTCAGAATTATGTCGGACCTGTCTACACAGACCTAGAATGAGAGGAAGGGTTGGGGGAGGCATTTTTAAAGCTCTTTCAGAGAAAAACATGCAGCCAAGGATCCTTTATCCAGCAAGGCTGTCATTCAGAATTGATGGAGAAATAAAGACCTTCCAGAATCACCAGTCATTGACCAATTTTGTAACCACAAAAGCAGGCCTACAGGAGATATTAAGGGGGGTTCTATAATCGTAAAAAGGCCCCAAGAGTGATACAAAAAAGAAAGTCACAATCAATAGAAACAAAGACTTTACTGTCAACATGGCATCATTAAAATCATATCTCTCAATATTCAGTCTCAGTGTAAATGGCCTAAATGCTCCCATAAATGACACAGGTTTGCAGATTAGATAAAAGACATGACCCACCCATTTGCCGTCTACAAGATACTCATTTTGAACCTAAAGATACATTCAGACTGAAAGTAAAGGGATGGAATACCATCTTTCACGCCAATAGACCTCAAAAGAAAACTGGGGAAGCAATTCTCATATCAGACAGATTGGAATTTAAACTAAAGACTATAGTTAGAGACACAGAAGGGCACTATATTATTCTTAAAGGATGTATACAACAAGTGGATATGACAATTATAAATATATATTCCCCCAACAGGGGAGCAGCAAGATACACAAGCCAACTCTTAACCAGAAAAAAGAGACTATAGATAAAAATACGTTAATAGTAGGGGACCTCAACACTCCACTATCAGAAATAGACAGAACACCCATGCAAAAAATCGACATAGAAACAAGAGCTTTGAATGCCATACTTGACGAGTTGGACCTCATCGATATATATAGAACACTACACCCCAGAAACAAAGAATACTCATTCTATTCTAATGCCCATGGAACATTCTCAAGAATAGACCATGTTCTGGGACACAAAACAGGTCTCAACCGATACCAAATGACTGAAATTATTCCCTGCATATTCTCAGACCAAAACGCTCTGAAATTGGAACTCAACCACAAGGAAAAATTTGGAAGAAACTCAAACACTTGGTGATTAAGAACCATCCTGCTCAGGAATGATTCGATAAACCAGGAAATCAAAAATCAGTGTAAACAATTTGTGGAGACCAACGAGAATGAAAACACAATGGTCCAAAACCTATGGGATACTGCTAAGGCAGTCCTAAGGGGGAAATACATAGCCATCTAAGCCTCACTCAAAGGAATAGAAAAACCTAAAATGAAGTTTTTATATTCTCACCTCAAGAAGCTGGAACAGCAACAGAGGGACAGACCTAATCCATGCATGAGGAAGTAGCTGACCAAGATTAGAGTAGAAATCAATGAATTAGAAACCAGGAGTACAGTAGAGCAGATAGACAGAACTAGAAGCTGGTTCTTTGAGAGAATTAATAAAATTGACAGACCACTGGCAAGACTTATCCAAAAGAATAGAGAAAGGACCCAAATTAATAAAATTATGAATGAAAAAGGAGAGGTCACAACCAACACCAATGAAATTAGAAGGATTATTAGAAACTTTATCAACAGCTTTATTCCAATAAATTAAGCAATCTGGAAGAGATGGAGGCCTTTGTGGAAACCTATAAACGACCAAGACTAAAACAGGAAGAAATTAATTTTTTAAACAGGCCAATTAATTATGAAGAGATTGAGTCAGTGATAAACAAACTTCCAAAAACAAAACTCCAGGCCCGGACGGTTTTCCTGGGGAATTCTACCAAACATTCAAAGAAGAAATAATACCTATTCTCCTAAAGCTATTTCAAAAAATAAAAACAGAAGGAAAGCTACCAAACTCATTCTATGAGGCCAATATTACCTTGATCCCCAAACCAGGCAAAGACCCCATCCAAAAGGAGAATTACAGACCAACTTCCCTAATGAACATGGAAACCAAAATCCTCAACAAGATCCTGGCTAATAGAATCCAACAGTACATTAAAAGGATTACCCATCATGACCAAGTGGGATTCATCCCTGGGATGCAGGGGTGGTTGAACATTCACAAATCAATCGGTGTCTTAGATTTTATCCAGAAAGAAAAATTCAGAAATCATATGATTCTCTCAATAGATGCAGAAAAAGCATTTGACAAAATACAGCATCCTTTCCTGATTAAAACCCTTCAGAGTGTAGGGATAGAGGGTACATTCCTCAATCTCAAAAAACCATCTATGAATAACCTACAGCAAATATCATTCTCAATGAGGAAAAGCTGGAAGACTTTCCCTTAGGATCAGGAACATGACAAGGATGCCCACTCTCGCCACTATTATTAAACATAGTACTAGAAGTCCTTGCAACAGCAATCAGACAACAAAAAGGGATAAAAGGTATCCAAATTGGCAAAGAAGAAGTCAACACGTCTCTCTTCGCAAATGACATGATACTCTATATGGAAAACCCAAAAGAATCCACTCCCAAACTATTAGAAGTTATAGAGCAATTCAGTAATGTGGCGGGATACAAAAATCAATGCTCAGAAATCAGTTGCATTTCTATACATGAATAATGAGACTGAAGAAAGAAAAATTAGGGAATCCATCCCATTTGCAATAGCACCAAAAACCATACGTTACCTTGGAATTAACTTAACTAGGGACTTAAAGGATCTATATTCTAGAAACTATAAATCACTCTTGAAAGACATTGAGGAAGACACAAAAAGATGGAAAAATATTCCATGCTCATGGATCGGAAGAATTAACATAGTTAAAATGTCCATGCTACCCAGCGCAATCTACACTTTCAATGCTATCCCAATCAAAATACCAATGACATTTTTCAAAGAACTGGAACAAACAGCCCTTAAATTTGTGTGGAACCAGAAAAGGCCCCGAATTGTCAAGGAATTGTTGAAAAGGAAAAACAAAGCTGGGGGCATCACATTGACGGATTTCAAGCTGTACTACAAAGCTGTGGTCACCAAGACAGCATGGTACTGGAAGAAAAACAGACACATAGATCAATGGAACAGAATAGAGAACCCAGAAATGGACCCTTGACTCTTTGGGCAACTAATGTTTGATAAAGCAGGAAAAAACATCTGGTGGAAAAAAGACAGTCTCTTCAATAAATGGTGCTGGGAAAATTGGACAGCTATATGCAAAAGAATGAAACTTGACCACTTTCTCACACTATACACAAAGATAAACTCCAAATGGATGAAAGACCTCGATGTGAGACAGTAATCCATCAAAATCCTAGAGGAGAACATAGGCAGCACCCTCTATGACATCGACCAAAGCAACCTTTTTCATGACACATCTCCAAAGGCAAGAGAAACAAAAGATAAAATGAACTTGTGGGACTTTATCAAGATAAAAAGCTTCTGCGCAGCCAAGGAAACAGTCAAAAAAACTAAGAGGCAGCCCATGGAATGGGAGAATAGATTTGCAAATGATGCTACAGATGAAAGACTGGTATCCAAGATCTACAAAGAACTTCTCAAACTCAATACACAAGAAACAAATAAACATATCATAAAATGGGCAGAAGATATGAACAGACACTTTTCCAATGAAGACATACAAATGGCTAACAAACACATGAAAAAATGTTCAAAATCATTAGCCATCATGGAAATTCAAATCAAAACCACACCAAGATACCACCTTACGCCAGTTAGAATGGCAAAAATTGACAGGGCAAGAAACAACAATTGTTGGAGAGGATGTGGAGAAAGGGAATCCCTCCTACATTGTTGGTGGGAATGCAAGTTGGTAGAGCCACTCTGGAAAACAGTGTGGAGGTCCCTTAAAAGGTTAAAAATTGAGCTACCCTATGAACCAGCCATTGCACTATTGGGTATTTACCCCAAAGGTACAGATGTAGTGAAGAGAAGGGCCATATGCACCCCAATGTTCAAAGCAGCATTATCTACAATAACTAAATTGTGGAAGGAGACCAGATGCCCTTCAACAGATGACTGGATTAAGAAGTTGTGGTCCATATATACAATGGAATATTACTCAGCTATCAGAAAGAACAAGTTCTCAACATTTGCTGCAACATGGACGGCACTGGAGGAGATAATGCTAAGTGAAATAAGTCAAGCAGAGAAAGGCAATTATCATATGATTTCTCTCATCTTATGAAACATAAGAAGTAGGAAGATCGGTAGGGGAAGAAAGGGATAAAGAAAGGGGGGGGTAATCAGAAGGGGGAATGAAGCATGAGAGACTATGGACTCTGAGAAACAAACTGAGGGCTTCAGAGGGGAGGGGGTGGGGGAATGGGATAGGCTGGTGATGTGTAGTAAGGAGTGCACGTATTGCATGGTACACTGGGTGTTATAAGCAACTAATGAATCATTGAACTTTACATTAGAAACAGGGATGTACTGTATGGGGACTAACATAACATATTAAAAAAAACATTTAAAAATATTTTTATCGGTTGAGAATTTGGTCTGGTAAAATACAGAATTCTGGTTTTAAAAAAAACAGATATAAAATAGTTTCTCTGGCATCTAGGTGGCTGTGTTGGTTAAGCGCCTGCCTTTGGCTCAGGTCATGATCTCAGGGTCCTGGGATTGAGCCCTGGCTGGGGCTCTGTGGTCAGTGGGGAGTCTGCTTGAGATTCTGTCTCCTCCTTCCTCTGCTCCTCCCCCATTTATGTGCTCTCTCTTTCTCTAAAATAAATAAATCTTTTTAAAAAATCTTCAAAAAAAAGAGCACTTAGTATGTTGTAACAAATTTTTGAATTACACTTTCCTAATAAAGTTTCACTTTTTGAAAAATTTATTTCCTGTACCTGTTCTTTTACCTACCTGAGAATGGAATCCAAGTCCAGATTCCCATCTTACCATTTATTTAGCTATGTTTAATCATACCTAAATGCCAGCAGTGAACACAATGTCAACTCAAAATTCAGTTTCCCCTGACTCACTACTTCTTATCCCCACACTTTTCTTGATGTAACCTTTTCACAATATGCTACATTCAATAAGATTTTAATTCAGGAGCTGGATCCTGAAGTAGTTGATTAATAAATCTATCACACAGAAGTTCTAATCTCAAATCACATTTATGATTACTGGAATACTTCATTTCTTTATAATAAATGCATGACATCTTGAAATTTCGCACAAATTGATTTTTGAATACACAATATTTTTAATTAACTCTAAAGAAATTTGTGGCACATTCTTTGGGGATATAAATGATCTCTTCCTAAGTTATATAATTTGTAAGTTATTTTTATAGGTGACTTTTTTTTTCCCCCAATAAAGCCACCCAGTGAGACCATTTGGTCTCATGGTATGTCATGGACTCACAGATACCCATTTAGATTGGGGAGAAGATTGAAATTTGGGTCTGTTAAAAGTGGGTTTCTAAAAGACCTTACTTGACCTAATTTTTCCACTAGTTTTTTTTTTAACTTTGATAGCCTACACAAGGACTTCTTGAAAACTACAAAGTTAAAAGTTTCTGAATGTTAATAAATCTGTAATTTGCTATTTCTTCTGTCATTTAGTAAGCTAATTGGAAAGAGAAGTTAATTAGAATATATCCAGAGATTATGGCAAGTTTTTGACAAGGAAACTATTTCCTACATGGAATAATTAATAGAATAAAATTATTTAGCTCAGGGAAGAGAAGGTTCAGTGCATCCATAATAGTGCTTTACAAATATCTGAAGTATTGTTCTGTGGGAAAAAAAGGAGCAAGCTTATTCTAACCTTCCAGGACCTAGAATTCATGTGTAGGAATAAGAAAAACAAGATTAGAACTCCAAAAAAAATTACTAAATTTGCTCTAAATATGAATACAAATACCATCTATGGTATACATTAGTTTTAACCTGTCCTATCAAAACCTGCCCTATTGTAGCTGCCCAAGTTTGAAACTCTTGGAAGAGAAGTTCTAACTTGCCTAACAAGTTCTAACTTGGAAGAGAAGTTCTAACTCATTCACCCTTGCTGGGTTTGGGGGGCAGTGCAGGGGGTGTTGGGAATCTCAACTGTTGGTGCTATGAGAGCCATCTGTAATGGAGAGATGGCTCCAAAGGAAATTCAAGGAATCATTACCAAAGGAAGGAGGAAGAAATGCTTAAAAGGCAATTTGACTGGGGTCCACTACACATGATTATTACATGTTAATAACAGTTAAATCATACAATAATAGATAACATTTGCCCAATGCCATTCTGCATTCTTAAAATAGTAACTCCACCCTAGGAAGAATGGTACTAATATCAACCTCATTTTACAGATAAGGAAAGGGAGGTTCTGTGACTCACCCACAGTCACGGAACTGTCAAGTGGCGGAACTGGGACAAAACTCCAAAATGGACAAATGTTTAATAGCAGCGATGATGGAAAAATAAGTTTTACACTAACCATTAAACAGACCAATGATCTATAACTCAGTCTTTCTAGCAATGAGCTTTCATTATAATTTGTGACCTGCACTTTGGATATTCTACTGCCAAAGGCAAACTTTGACTGAAATAGTTAATTTTTCTTTCTTTTCTCTTAAATTGGTTTTCACATGGACAACATTGACATGCTTGTAATTAACTGAAAAGCATAATATTACATCAAAGTGACTTTGTCCCTTACTTAACTCAAAGATTATTCCAACTTTTTGATTTTTCAATATCTTTACATAATAAATACCTATATTCAGCTCATTTTAGCATGGTTTTATAGCCAAAACCCTTAATAGAGTCTCAGATGATCCTTGGTAAGTCCTCACATTTAGAATAAAATATTATAAAGTCTTTTGTGGCAAAACACATTCTTAGAGTCATTTCCAAGGAGTGTGAATCTTTTCATTCTCTGCCTCCTCCACCTACAAACCCCATCATGATCAAAGTCAGCAGGAGTCTGCAAAGAAAAACTGTTAGAAGTATTGTAGGGAAGATGGGGCTGGAATGGTAAATGATTTATAGATAGTAGCATTAAGTTTTTTTTTCTTTTATTATAATGTTATAGAAAGCCTGTCTATAAAAATAAATGTAGGGGCACCTGGCTGGCTCAGTCGGCTAAGCATCTGCCTTCAGCTCAGGTCATGATCCCAGGGTCCTGAGATCTAGCCCTGCATCTGGCTCCTTGCTCAGTGGGGAGCCTGCTGCTCCCTCTCCCTCTGCCTGCAGCTCCCCCTGTGCTCTTTCTCTCTGTGTCAAATAAGTAAATAAAATATTTTAAATAAATTAATTAAGTAAGTAACCAGATAAATGCAATCATAACAATTTCTCTAATACTATTTTCTTCTTTTGAAAAACTCTATAGGATGGAGAGAAGGACTTGTTAGTAAAGGAGAAAAGATAATAGAGAAAATAGTAAGACAGGTTTCAGGGAGAACATCCAATCTGGTTTTATTTTCTATAATGTTGATGTGGCAAAGTGTAGAATTTCCCTTCCACAACCATAAGCCAAAGATCCTGTCCTGATATTTAGATCTACTGAAAGAAACAATAGACAATGGGAGGCTGAATTAGAATTTAGGCTTGAGAAGTCAGAGAAAGGGAAGAGTCTAAGCTTTGAAATAAATTTTACCAAACACAGACATTAATGAAAAGAAAACAGGCTAAAATAAAGCCAAGGAAAAGATGAAGGAGAGGTAAGTGAAGACTGGAAAGAAGAGCTCTGTGGCAATAAATACATGTTGAATTATTCATGGGGAGGTTCATAAAGCCACTGAGCTAATTAACAAATACTAGATAATGAAAAAAATTCAAATTTTAAAATCAAACAAAATATTTGTGAAGTCCTTTAGAAATTAGAGGAAAAAAGAGAATAACCATTTATATTGTGAAAAACAGTTGCACAGCAGAAATATTTAGGTATTTATTCAATAATCATTAAACCCACAGGAGAAGTTTATTAAATTTACTGAGAATATCAGGGATAAAGAGAACACCGTAAAAGCAGCTAGGAAAAACAAAAACAAACCAAAAAATAAATCATTGCATGCAAATGAAAAACTATAAGGAGGATGGCTGAATTCTCACCAGGAACAATAGAAGATAAAAGACAATAGAATAATTTCTTTCAAAGAACTGGAACAAACAGCCCTTAAATTTGTGTGGAACCAGAAAAGGCCCTGAATCGCCAAGGAATTGTTGAAAAGGAAAAACAAAGCTGGGGCATCACGTTGCTGGATTTCAAGCTATACCACAAAGCTGTGATCACAAAGACAGCATGGTACTGGCACAAAAACAGACACACGGACCGATGGAACAGAATAGAGAACCCAGAAATGGACCCTCTGCTCTTTGGGCAACTCATCTTTGACAAACCAGGAAAAAACATCCAGTGGAGAAAAGACAGTCTCTTCAACAAATGGTGCTGGGAAAATTGGACAGCTATAACACTTACGATCTTTTAAAACACAAGGTTTAAAATATATTTATTGTGCATTGTTTACGACCTATCTTTCTTCACTGGATTGTAAGGTAAAGATCAGCAGAAAAAATTTGTTGCTTTTGGTAATTATTAGATCCTTCCCCGAACATTTGGGAATTTACCTTTCTGCAGTTAACCATGGTTATATATAACATTTGAAGTATTTCCTATTTAAATATATTAAATGTTTACAGCTTCTCCTATTTTATTTAAATTCTCTGTATCCATTGATATTTGGTTGAGAAACAGTTTTGAGGCTAATATGAGTCTAATGATAATGTATTTATTTTACCTTGGATGTCTCATGATGAAAAAAAAAGGAGTCTTTGTGATCAGGCAAACATGAGATTAAATCCAGTTCTACTCTTCACATGAGGGTGTTGTTTAACTCTTTGAATTTTCAATTGACTAGTCGTGATTTGGGAGTGATAACATCTATTACTTTATTGTAAAGACAAAAGAAGATAATGCATATAACAGGCTAAGATAGTGTCTTTATTGAGTATTCATACTCCAATAAATATCTCACATGCATTGTCTCTTATTCCACAGAACAATCTGCTAAGAGTTATTATCTGCATTTTACATGTGAGAAAAAAAAAAAAAAAAGACAACTTCAGGGCTAAGTGAAGGCCCAAAACTACAGGGTTAGGAAGCAGCCACAAAGGAATGTTAACTCAAGTATTTCTGCGACCACAGGTGGAAGAGGTAACCCAAATTGTATACAGGGTCGGTGCTCCACACATAATTATGTTAGTTGCTTTTCCCATTTCCCTCATATTCCAGAAAGACCTGCACTTCCTGAATGCCAATGCAGATTAAATAAAAATAGTCTCGGGGCGCCTGGGTGGCACAGCAGTTAAGCATCTGCCTTCAGCTCAGGGCATGGTCCCAGCGTTATGGGATCGAGCCCCACATCAGGCTCCTCTGCTATGAGCCTGCTTCTTCCTCTCCCACTCCCCCTGCTTGTGTTCTCTCTCTCGCTGGCTGTCTCTATCTCTTTCGAATAAATAAATAAAATCTAAATAAATAAATAAATAAATAAATAAATAAATAAATAAATAAATAAATAAAAATAGTCTCTACTTTTTAGTTGGTATTTATCTAATTTTTAAGATGCACAAAAGAGTTCCTTATTTCTCCATTTTTCCTTTGTTCTTTTTCAAGCAGTAGGAACTTCTTGTTTCTGAATCAGTGAATATTCCAAAATCAAGAAACAAAACCTTACAAACACTGTGCTTGGGTTTGCTGTGGTTATACCAGCAATCACAGATGTAGGCTGGCATGAAACGCAAGCAAAGAAGGATAAAGAGGGCCTAAAGTGTACTTCAGGATGGGAAGCAAAGGAATAGGCAGAGCAAAGATCCTTTGACATGCAGAAATATTCTCTTCTCCTGCTTCTGTGCCGGAGGAAAACACTGAATAATTGTATTGGCAAACAAATCCACACATAAGAGTAAAACTTGAAAACACTGCACAAATTACCCCAACTGTGAAAAATGGAGACATCAAAGAGATAAAAAAGCAGAGAGTCTGCCCTGTATATAATGTAAGCACAGACTTTTTCAAAGAGCTGTATAAATGCTTTGAAGCTACACAGCAAAGAAATAATTAAGCTCTTCATACACAGCCAGAATTTGGTTAAAGCCAAAACAAAGAGGAAAAATAAAGAGGAAGAAAAAGAGGTGATGCAGAATTTCAAGTTCCAATCAGAAGAGTGACAGTAATTATAAAATTTACTTAGCACTTACTATATAGCAGAACCTATTAACACATACACACATGTGTAAAATATGTCCACAATCATATATACACACACTACAGAATATGTAGTATATATGTATACTGTATGTAATGCATACGTATGTATTACGCATGCATATATCTATACAATCTCAATCCTCGTAAAACTCAACAAAATAACTATTACTCACTTTGTAGGAATTAAGAAACTGGGGTTTTAATTAATAAGCATGAGACCTAAGATTACACAGCTATTTAATTATGTTAGTCACCATACAGTACATCATTAGTTTTTGATATAGTGTTCCATGATTCATTGTTTGCATATAATACCCAGTGCTCCATGCAATATGTGCCCTCCTTAATACCCATCACCGGCCTATACCAATCCCATCCCCCTCCCCTCTGAAGCCCTCAGTTTTTTTTCCCAGAGTCCATAGTCT
This sequence comes from Ursus arctos, assembly GCF_023065955.2. Classification (NCBI taxonomy): domain Eukaryota; kingdom Metazoa; phylum Chordata; class Mammalia; order Carnivora; family Ursidae; genus Ursus; species Ursus arctos. The sequence continues at coordinate 20,544,587 of NW_026623089.1, forward strand.
CTCATGGCTCATTCCCCCTTCTGTTTACCCCCCTTTCATTCTTCCCTTCCTTCTCCTACCAATCTCCCTGCTATTTCTTATGTTCCATAAATGAGTGAAACCATATGATAATTGTGTTTCTCTGCTTGACTTATTTCACTGAGCATAATCTCCTCCAGTCCCATCCATGTTGCTGCAAATGTTGGGTAACCGTTCTTTCTGATGACTGAGTAATATTCCACTGTATATATGGACCACATCTTCTTTATCCATTCGTCTGTTGAAGGGCATCTCGGCCCTTCCACAATTTAGCTATTGTGGACAATGCTGCTATGAACATTGGGGTGTATATGGCCCTTCTCTTCACTATGTCTATCTTTGGGTTAAATACGCAGTAGTGTAATTGCTGGGTCATAGGGTAGCTCTATTTTTAACTTTTTGAGGGAACTCCACACTGTTTTCCAGAGTGGCTCTACCAACTTGCATTCCCACCACAGTGTAAGAGGGATCCCCTTTCTCCACATCCTCTCCAATATTTGTTGTTCCTTGCCTTGTCAATTTTTGCCATTCTAATGGGTGTAAGGTGGTATCTCAATGAATTTCCTTGATGGCTAATTATTTTGAATATTTTTTCATGTGTCTGCTAGCCATTTGTATGTCTTCATTGGAAAAGTGTCTGTTCATATTTTCTGCCCATTTTTTGATTTGATTATTTGTTTCTCGTGTATAGAGTTTGAGAAGTTCTTTATAGATCTTGGATACCAGCCCTTTATCTGTAGTTTCATTTGCAAGTATCTTCTCCCATTCTGTGGGTTGCATCTTTGTTTTGATGACCGTTTCCTTTGCTGTACAGAAACTTTTTATCTTGATGAAGTCCCAAAAGTTCAATTTTGCTTTTGTTTCTCTTGCCTTTGGAGACATGTCATAAAAGAAGTTGCTGTGGCCGTTGTCAAAGATGTTACAGCCTATGTTCTCCTCTATGATTTTGATGGATTCCTGTCTCACATTAAGGTCTTTCATCCATTTGGAGTTTAGCTTTGTGTATGGTGTGAGAGAGTGGTCAGGTCTCAATCTTTTGTAGATAGCTTTCCAATTTTCCCAGCACCATTTATTGGAGAGACTGTCTTTTTTCCACTGGATGTTTTTTCCTGATTTGTCAAAGATTAGTTGACCATAGATAGCTATTTAATTTAAAAACAGTATTCAAATTCAGACCTATGGTTTTGAAATACCTTAATTATTATGCTATCCTCTTAAAAAAAATCTTTCTAGTTCTTGTTGGAACTACTATGTGAGCCCTCCCAGCAGCAGCCATATTTAGCAACCTGGAAAAGAATGTTCTATTCCGCTGTTTTCAGCAATTTGGTGTTCATGACCACATAATGTTTAGCCATGGCCTGTTAAATACATATCACATCCTTCTGTACCAGAAATGAGAATCCATTTAAACAGCAATTGAGCTTTATTGTTATTTTATTTTCTGCCTAATCCCCCTCCACCTTCCCCTTTTGCTAAAGCAATAAGGCAAATATCACATTTGATATTTGGCTTTAAAGCATATATGGAAATATCTGAGTTGTCAGAAGAATTTAACTACAGGGAGCAGACACATGGACAGTTTCTGTTATAAAATTTTCTCCCATGTTGACCAAGTATCTGCCTGAGAAGTGCTGGAATACCATATTTGTCTTAGGATTTGAATTTGTAAGGAGGATGCCAACAAGGTCTATTGGTTATATGTACAGTGATCACAAAATGTACTGTCCAATTGGAAAGTTTTGAAGACTGAACTAGACAGAACGTCTGAACAGTAAGTATATAGTGAGGACTATTCTTAACACAATTTACCTAGTTATGAGTTGCTTCATTTCCCAGGAAGTGTGAAGTACTTTAGACATGTAAAATTCTTAGACTTTGTTCGGCAATCAAAAGACTTCTCTTGCCACTCTTATTTGCAGCTCAGTGATGTACTAGATTCCTCAAAAGGAAAGGTGGTTTTGCTCAAAATAGAAGAAAAGTAAATGCTGTGCATTTGGGTTCTATTTGGTAGGAATATAAATATGTCTTTGCATGTTCAAACCGTCTCTTCCCTACATAGTAAGAATAATTGATAAGATTATTTTCCCTACTTATAACACTGTCTGAACCGCCAGGTTGTACAAAGTCCCGAAAATCCTCAAGATAGCAATACCTCTCCCTCTTCTACCAACTCACCACCCATGAATATGAGCTTTAGGCTATTTCCCTCTGAAACTAGGCACTTTTATATATTTCATACATTATCAGTCTTCACTTATGTACTTTCATTATTACTTGTATGTGCATTTCTAAAAATCTAAATTTCTTAGCAATACCTAACATACCCCATTTTTTAAATCTAAAATGGAGAAAAAATTAGTCTTGTGTGTCTATAAGTTATATGAACTCATTAAGGGCAAGGGGATACATTTATGGATAATTTATGTACTCCCAGTATGTGTATTAAAATGTATCAATATATATAACTGAATGAATATTTGTTGAAAATTAATGGTGGAAAATTGAGAGAGGCATCTAATAACAACCATTTCAGTAGTGGTATCCTGCAGCAAATCCACACCCAGAATCCTCTTGTCCTCAATTCTAGTATCTCTTTTTATTGGGGGGAAAAAATCCATATTAGAAATGCCTAACTTATAGCATGTTGCTTTAGAACTCAACTATATTGACCCATGACATGTTCTGAGGCCCAGATGGGTGGATCAATTCATTTTATGGAAACGTATGAACAGCTGTTGGCAATAATTTCTAATGACTTCATTTGATTCTGACACATGATGCCCTGACCCTATCATCTGAGCCCATCTGTGAGAATGGCAGGGAGCCCACAAGTGCAGTGGCCGGCTACAGGCCATCAGCCGTCTGGCATAGGTAGGGGAAGAGGGAGTGGAGCAGATCTGGCAGAATATTGCTGCCACCAAGCCAAGGCATTCACAGCAGTAGCTTGGTCACCTCTCAGATCCGCTCTTTTTGCTTTCACTCATGGCCACTGACACTCTGGGGCAAATAGTATAAAATGAAACCTAGTAAAAGCCATAAAATTAAAAGAACTAAAAGTGGCTTAAAGATAGAATGGGTTGGGATTGTGAACTGAAGGGGAGAAAAAAAAGGCATTTTAAAAAGATAATCCTCAGGGTTATAGAGTACCAGAGCTGAATGATAGCTTAGAGCAAAATGTTCTAATTCCATAGTTGACAAAATAGGTCCAGAGAGAAGTGATGTATTTATTAACTACTCGTAAAATCCATCAAAATCTCTATTTCTTTATTTTTATCATATAGTAAACTCAAGAAGGTAAGGATTATCTGTTTGCTCAAGTATGTACCCCCAGCACCTAAAACAATATTTGAAACATAGTAGTTATTTATTAAATGTGTGTAAATAAATCTCAGAGGTTTCTGTTGAAGTTAGTATAACATATTTTTAAGAGCTTAAAGTCAGAGCCAAACATATGATTCTGAATGCTGATTATGATCTACTAGACATGCAACTCAGGGTTAATTATGATTTTGATTCAGCGGAGAAAGGACAAAGCTCTGGGTATACAGAGTCAATCCAGATTTTGTCATGTCCTTCAAAGAAGGCAGAAAGGAAGGAAATAAAGAGAGGGAAAAGGGGAGGGATAGAAGGGTGAAGAGAGGAAAGTAAAGGGAGGAAAAATAGAAAAAGAAAAGAAAGGGATGAGGAAGATGAGAGAAAGAAAAATAAAAAGGAGTGGCCAACACAAGAAATAAGAGATGTTGGCGAGAATGCAGAGAAAGGGGAACCCTCTTACACTATTGGTGGGAATGCAAACTGGTGCAGCCACTCTGGAAAACAGTATGGGGGTTCCTCAAAAAGTTAAAAATAGAGCTACCCTATGACCCAGAAATTTCACTACTAGGTATTTACCCAAAAAATACAAAAATACAGATTTGAAGGGGCACATGCACCCTGATGTTTATAGCAGCATTATCAACAATAGCCACACTATGGAAAAAGCCCAAATGTCCATTGACTGATGAATGGATAAAGAAGATGTGGTATATACAGACAATGGAATATTAGCCATCAAAAAGAATGAAATCTTGCCATTTGCAATGACATGGATGGAGCTAGATTGTATTATACTAAGTGAAATGAGTCAGTCAGAGAAAGACAAATACCATGATTTCACTCATGTGGAATTTAAGAAACAAAACAGATGAACATAAGAGAAGAGGGAAAAAGTCTCTTATGGTTTGCTTTCCTCTCTTAGAGTGATAGAGAACAAATTGGGGGTTGAGGGAGGGAGGTGAGGGATGGGCTAAATGGGTGATGGGTACTAAGGAGGACACTTGTTATCATGAGCACTGGATGTTACATGTAAGTGATAAATCATTACATTCTACACCTGAAACCAATTTTACCATATATGTTAAATAAAAACTTGAAAAAGGGAAAAAAAGTGGGGGTGGCCAATAGATCAATGAAAAGATCCTCAACATCAATATCCAGGAGATAACTGCAAATTAAAAGCATAATGAAATACCACTTCACACCCATTAGGATGTTTATTTAAAAAATAAAAGAGAGAAAAAAAGAGAGAGAGAAGAAAATATCAAGTGTTGGCAAGTATGTGGAGAAACCAGAAGTCAGAAATTGTATATGCTACTGGTAGGAATGTAAAATGGTGTAGCCACTGTGGAAATCACTTGGTGGTTCCTCAAAAATTAAACATAGAATTGCCATATGATTTAGCAATTCTACTTCTAGGTATATGAAGAAAAGAATTGAGTCTCTACTGGGACTCAACCAAATACTTGTACACCAGTGTTCTCAGAATTATTCACAATCGTCGAAAGGTGGAAACAACCCAAATGTTCATTGAAAGATGAAGAGATAAACAAAATAGGGTATATGCACACAATGGAATATTATTCAACCTTAAAAAATAATGTCATTCTGATGCATGCTACAACATGGGCGAACCTTAAAAACATTATGCTAAATGAAACAAGTCAGATATAAAAGAACATGCATTGTTAGATTTCACTTATATGATGTACCTAGAATAAACACAGAAGACAGAATAGATGCTAATGGGGGCCAGAGAGAGGGGGATGGGAAATTATTGCTTAATTGGTTGAGAGTTCTGTTTAAGATGAGGAAAAGTTCTGGAAATGGATAGTGGTGATGGTTACATAGCACTGTGAATGTACTTATTGCCACTGAATTATACATTTAAAATGGTTAAAATGGTCATTTTTATGATATTTGTACTTTACCATAATAATGGAAGGAAGAAAGGAAAGAAGATTATACAGAAAACTACAGAATGAAATAATTTTTTCCCCCCAAATGTAATGGACAGTACTTTGTTGCCAACCTGGTCTCTCTTCCTCCACTTTTCCCACTTCTTTCAGATTTCCAATGGTTGGTAAAGGAAAATGACTGTAATCTCATCCAAATTGCCACAATGTCAGTTTAAGAGCTCGGTAATGGAGGGCTAAGAAAATCAAGTTGCTGAAGTCCCTGACCATATTTTTTTCTTTTTAATTATGTTAAAATTCAGAATTTTTATTGATATTTTTAAGCAACAGATTTCTACTGGCTCCCAGATGCAAGTGAGGAAAACACACCTAACTCTCTGATGGCAGGCACATCACAACCATGAGGAAAGTATCCTGAGAATGAATCTAGCATGGAAGAATGTACCTTCGGGGGGGAAAAATCTGCCAGAATAAAAACAGAGCTGGCTTCTTGATTAAATAAAACTTGAATCCTGCCCTACCTCTGGTCTTTAAATAATTCTGAGGGCTTTCTGTTATTTTCAGCCAAAATAATTCTGTTATAAAACCAGAAGCATCCAATGAGGTTTTCAGTAGACTCCCTTTTCTCATTTATGAAATAAAAGTGTTTGAATAATCAGATCTTCATAAAGATATCCCTTACCACTGTAAATCTTTAATTTCATGAACCACCATCCAAAGCCTAAATTATCCTCTTCTTGCCTTCAGAAAATTCTCGTATGCCTACATAGATACAAAGTAATTTATGAAATGGAATTGGTAATAGAACTGTTTAATAGTAACTCCATGATCACATGCTATGCATTTTCATCATTAAATCAAGTTAATTTCCTCCTTTCCAAGCAAAGTTTGTTTGTTTTTATTTTTAATTCAGCAGAGGGACCACCCTAAATGGATCTCCTAGACTGAGTCTCAAAAAGCAGCTCGAATGACAAATAATAGAGTGCCCCTGGCATTCTTGGAAATCTCAGTTAAGATGGTACCTGGGTGATCTCTCTAAGTGTATATACTGTGTTAAAATTAACAGTGCCAGCTGCCTTCCTTAAGAAGAATGAGATAGAATGAAATAGCAAAGCTGGGATACAATTTATTTATTTGCCATTTTACAATGCATGGACAATAATACTAAATACATTCATACTGCATGCATAGATACACATGCCAATGCATATGTTACATGTATTGAATACATACATAAAATAAATCTCCCTTTCAAATCTATTCTGAGGAAGAGAGTTTTCAAGCAAGACCTTAAGATGAAAAAAAAAAAAAAAAGCCTAGACAGTCATAATATAACTTGTCCACTTGAAGGATCCTTGGGAGAGAGTTTTTTTATTCTCAAGAGAAGGCAGGTCCTCCTTTGTGTAGGAAGATAACTATAACTGAAAGTCTCCCTAGTTTTCTGTCATAATTTTAAAAACATTGTTCTTTCATTTAAGTAGAATCAGTATTTTACCACTTGAAGGCATTTCAAAAGCACAGGACAGTTCCCCTGATCCAAAAAATAATTTTCCAAATACTAACTACTACATAAAATATACACAGAAGGATACAAATTTCCATTCCAGTAAGATAGAACTCTTAAAATATAAGCAGATCCTTATGAGGAAATGGATACTGTGTTAGAATAAAGTGTTATTCAGTAACAGTGATGGGCCAATGAGTTTCCACTGCTAAAAGAGAAGGAAATGTAAAAAAAATAATTTTCCATGAGTAGTAGATAAATTCTTATTTAAGAGTTGATCAGAATGTGTTTTAGGCGAGTGTCAAAGGCTAAATATAAAGCAGAGATCACTCAGTCCGATTCATTATCAAAGCAATTCAAGGGCAGGCAAATATTAGCGCCTCTAAAAATTAAAATGAATACATAAATAAATAAAAAGCAAGAACAGAAACCCCAGTAGGTTCTAAAACTTATTTGGAAATATCAGAGAGGGAGAAAAACCATGAGAGACTCTTAACTATAGGAAACACACAAGGTTGTTGGAGGGGAGATGGGTGGGGAGATAGGGTAATTGGGTGATGGACATTATGGAGGGTACATGATATGATGAGCACCGGGTGTTATATGCAACTGATAAATTATTGATTATATCTGAAACTAATTATGTAATTGAATTTAAATAATAAAAAATAAAAATAATAGTCATAAAAAGGAAATATTAAATGATAGCCCAAAGATTAAAAGTTTGGATGCTGTAGTCAGGTAAATGTGAGTCAGAGTATAACACTCAACACTTGCTATCTTTTTAAACTAGGTAAGGTTGCCGAGCTCTAACTTGCAATGACCTCATTTGCAAAATGAGGCAACTGTAAGTTTTAAGCTTATAGGATCACTGTGGAAATCAAACATAAAAAATAAAGATAATAATGTAGTGCATTGACTGACACATATTTACTGTTTTTCTCACTTGCATATCAGTTCTGGATATTGAAAATATATATATATAGAAATTTACTAAGCCAAGGCTAAGAACAAAAACAAACCACTTTTCAAATCCAAAGTCTTATCCATACAGCATCTATTAATGAAAACTTAGTCCAGTCTCATAAATTGTCATTCTTAAGACTAATTTAATGCAGATATTTAAACACTGTACTCCTTCATATTAGCTTTGAGAAATAAAATGTTCTCTCAAAGTTGACATTTATAAAAATGCACAAAGGAAATATGTTTAAAATTAACATTCTAAGACCTCATTTCACTTGCTGAATAGCCTGACAATTACCATTGTTTCTTGGGAAGCACGATTACTCTCAAGTTGGTCATACATTTAAACAGGTAACAGTGCCATAAAATCAGAGAAGATCCTCAGTCAAGGGTATGAAGATAAAAGATCTCTCTCGGGAAAGGCGATTATTGAATAGTGTTACTATCTATATAGCAGTGTGCTTCAACTTCCAGAAAGTGATTCCCAAAACTTATGTTTACTAACTGCAATAAAATATAAGAAACTCCAGGGTTCCATTTACCTAGAAAGATATAAAACAAATGAATGGAAAAAAATGTCTTTTGGCCAGGATTATCAGAAACTACATGTGGAATGAGAAATGAAAAGGCCAGCTGGAGAATTTAATAAAAACCAGTTTGAACAGTTAAAGACAACACACAGGATCAGAATGGCTGCCTTGTCTTAAATAATGTTATTTTATTTTTGCATAAATGATAAATGATAAACATAAATACTTGAAAAAATTCAAAAAATTTGAAAAGCTAAAATATTCATGATCTCGCCAAATAATTGCATATTCTTACACTTTTAACATTTATATTCTTTTTTACTTTATTTATATAGTTTATATTTTATAATTTTAATACTTGTAACATTATTGCAGATATTTCTCCATATCCAATCCCTGTTTAGATGCATGCATATAATTTTAAACACAAATGCCATATATACTGTTTTGTGATCAGTGTTACTATTTTTTAAAATAATAATCATCACATTTATTGAGGTCAATAAATTTTATACCATCATTTTAAATGACAGGATCATAGTCTCTTGTATTTATATTCTCTAATTTATTTGTAAATTTCCTAGTAAGTAAATGTGGGTCATCTTCAGTTTCCTGATATTAGAAACTACAGTAGTTGAGCATGTGTAAACCTTTTTGAAACTGTGTAATTATTTCCTTGAGTCAAGAAGCAACCAATATTTTCTAAGGTGAATAGAGTCATAGTAGAAACATTAGCTTATCTACAGTCTAATTCCAGGTTTTAATTTCATTCATTCACCACAGCTCCATCTCCGTTTCTAAACTGGTAAGATGGTAAAGTTGATAATGATCTCTAAAGCTTTTGCCAGCTTCAAACTTCAAACTCTATAAATAGAAGAGACCTAAACCCTAACAACTTGAAAGTGATGAATATATAACACAATGTAGGTAAGTGTCAATTTACCTTCCATAGTCACCTAAGAGGCATCAGAGGAGCTGGGTCACAATCTCATTTAATATAATGGCATTTCAGTGAAATATATTGAATGAAGTCTTATATCCATTCTTTAAGTGGGGAAACCAAGGCACAAAAATGAAAAGACCTTGCCCTAAATTATATACATCCAGTCAGTGTCAAAGCTTTGGCTGAAGCCAGACTTTATTTTTTGTTTGTTTTTTTTGATCTAGGGCTTTACTCACAAGAAAAAAGTGCTGAATAAAGAGAATGCAGGTGCCAAGTTGAAGTCAAACTGTGTCGCAGTTCACAAGGGAATAGATAAGTAATTTAGAAAACGATGAAATCCAAATGGAAAGCACGTAAACAGTAATTAAAGAAAGAATAGTTATAGAGATTTAAATGTGCATGTATGTGGTTATCAAAGAAAACCAGTGCCAAATACCACTTTTGGCCCATTAAAATTTCAAAATTGCATTATTTTTAATAATACATACCTGGGATCTTGGTCGCTAAGTAAAGGAATATGTACTTGTCAATACATTTCAAATGACTAACCACATCCATGCATTTGTCTCAATATTTCCAACTTTGGAAATTGTCTTAAAGAAATATTCATAAATGCCCATAAATGTTTGTGAACCGTTATCATACTGAAAAATGAAAATAGTCTAAATTCCTATAACAGGCCACCAACTAAATAAAATGTAGGTGATCAAATAATATGCCTTATTAAACATCAAGATTATAAAAATATTTAATAACACTAAGTTAATATTTTATAGTGAGGAAGATATTTTAAAAGATCATAGAGGCATTATGGCTCCTATTAGATTGGATTACGACCTTATATATCCAAATCAAGTAAACATTTACAGATAGAAAGTATGTATGTTTAAATACTCTCTCTCGTTTTACTCTTTTCCCCATTTTCTAAATTCCTACAATGTATATGTGTAGACATAACCAGAAAAATAACCAATATTTTCTCCAATTCCATTATCATTAGTAGAGATTGGGTAGCAAAATTATTGTTGTCCTAATACAGCCACCCTGCCATAGATTTAACACATTCAGCCACTTCATCTCAATTAACAATTCTAAACCCAGTGTTTTTAACTCTGACTCAGAAAAGAAGTCACCCATTTTGGTCAATTCCTCTAGCTATAGATATTGACTATTTCAAAAGATGGTCCCTTTCTGATTTCCTTCTATGTAGCAAAGACATAAAACAAAATTTTAAAATGTAAAATTGATGTCCAAAACCCTTTAGGATATTGCTTCCAACAAGCCCAACTACTTTGGAAGAAGAGGTGTACTTTACCCAGCAAGTTCCATAACCCACAGAATTCTCAAAACGGTTGTTTCCTTGTGATCTCATCCTTCTCCTGCTGCTCAATCCCCACCAACTATTTCCCCAGATCATCCCTCAAGGTATAGTTGGGTAGTATTTGAGCTGCATTTTTTCCCAATCATCATCAAGGGTAGGATACGTCTGAAAATTACAGATTTTGGGAACATATACCATTCAAAACAGATCAAGACTTCAGATATACTTTGCTGGACTTCAACAGAAGTCTTGGTTCACCTCAGTCTTATGTTTTCAATAATTCAACAATTTTACAGTCTCTCTTTACCATGTTATCTGTTAAACAATAAAATTTTGTTTTATTATTCAATGTAATTTATTCATATTAACTAATCTTAATCCTTTTCTCTTGGTATAATAAATTCCTATTTAGATCAACATTATTCATAAGACAATGTTTTTATGAGTTAGAATCGAGTTCTCATCACTTCCCCACCCATCAACTTACTGCACTGTGCAATTTTTATCTCTACAATTACATAAATAACCTTACTAGTTAAGCATGATGAAACAGGAAGTCCTCAGAAATCTGTTGCTTAGTAACACCCTAAAGGAATCCCTATCCCATCATCAGGTAACATACACTACTACTTCCACAGTAACAGAAGACATATTAAGATAAATTAAGTGCTGGCATCTATTAGAAAATTTTAAGAATACTAACAAATAAAGATGACCAGCACAGTGAGACATGTAGGTATGATCTTAATATGTGATACAGTGGAAATTCAAGGTATGTTTAGTAAAAATATTTAAGAGAGGAAAAGTATTTTATATCAGTATCTTAAGCTTTTCCAAGTAGAATATTTGAGAAAGATCGAACATTGAAATTGTCAAATCCAAAATCCTTCCTTATTCACCACAAACGGAACTAACCTATGAACAAGAAGACAAGCCTAAGGCTAATTGTAAGAGGAAGATTAATTATTTTCAAAGCTTCTCCTAAGAAAGTTTCTCTGAGGACTGCACAAAAATGGAATAAATCAAATCAACTATAGAAATGTTCAGTCTGAATCTGAATGAGTAACTATCAGAGATGCTGTTGGAGAGCACTGTATTCATGCATCCCCATCTGTATGACCTTCTCATGTTGATACTGACACTTCTGCTTTGAGAGCTATGGTCTACATTCCCTTTCCTGGACTGTGAACTAACAAATATGTGGCCACAAGAGATATTAAGCTATACCACTTCCAAGACAAAGTTAGAAAGGTGATAGAACGTGTGTGTGTGTGTGTGTGTGTGTGTGTGTGTGTGTGTGTGTGTGTCTTTCTGGCTTTGGAGCTCTGAGATGGCATATAGTGAGGCTCACCACCTTAAGGCTACCATGCTGGAAAGAACATGCAGGGATCAAACTGAGATAGAGATATACCAAGAACCCCAGCTGTTCTAATTACTAGAAGTCCCAGGCACCAGGCATGTGAATAAGTGACCCTCTACCTGTGCATGATCTTCTAGAGTGAACTGCTGGCTATCAGTCACATTTTTAGAATCACTGAGCACCACAGAACTAATTGAACATGAGAATCAGTGCCAATCTGTGTGTGATAGCAAGAAGAAACCAGTACATTCTTCTTGGTTTATTGCTCATAATTTAACATTTCCAGAAAATCTGGAAAATGGGTATTCTGGTACTAGAACATTTTTTTTTAAATCTCCCAAAAAGGGAAGTGAATGTATTGGTAATTAAAAAGTGAAAGAGAAAAAGATCCACATCTTAGAGTTAATCTTCACATATCCTTAGAGACGCTCTTTTCATGTGGTCTGCCACCCTCAAGGAAGTTGGTCAGGGCTTTGCCACATAGCAACCTCAGGAACAAAAGAGTGTAAGATCTTGAGAAGCCCTGCTTTTAGCATTTACATATGTCAACTATGCAAAATTTTCCTGGTCAAAGCAAGCTACAACTTCACTTAATGGAAGATATGCAAAATCATATTGAAAAAGGGAGAATACAAAGAATTGTTTTACCTATCATTAATCTAATATATGTCCCATTGACCAAGTATTTGATTTAACCATAAGGTGGCAAGCAAATTGTCCCCTTCTTCTGTGTAAGTTGGAACCTGCAGGGAAATATTAAAAGCTAAGCATATCTAGGAGGGGGGATTGGGAAGCAGTGGGACTTATGGGGGTGAGAACTGGAAGATATGTTTCCATGTGGATTATGCCTCTGACTGTTCAGGTATTCATTGACTAGTAGTCTGTGGGCCACTGCTGGCCATCAGGAACAGAATGGGAGACAGAATGGGTAGAGGAAGGAGGAAAATTAGGAGAAGCTTATACCTGCAGAGCAGCTCAACATTTTCTTGTTACATGTCTAATGACGAACTTTTGAGAGTACTGACTTGCCTTGCTATTACTTTTCAAATCTCATGTGACTTTCAGTTTTGCCCAAATTGAAAACAAAACTACATAGAAAAGGGGATTTAGAAAAATGCAGTACTCAGCTTTAACCAAGTTGACACAGCACAGTCCTGCAAACACTTATTTTTCTAACTCATGTCTGTAACAACATTCCTTATAATAAATATGGATATTTATAACAAAAAAATGGATCAAAATGAAAGAATTAATGTCTCTTCTGAAATACTATGAAGCAATTCAGATGGTTGTTTATTCTACATTTGCTCATCTTGCATTGTCTCCAACCTTTATTATCTTCTCTTTCCTTTAAAGATGATTGCGTTTTCTTCTCACTAGGGTAGTTATGATGATTAATTTTATGTCAACTTCACTGGGCCACAGTGCCCAGGTATTTAGTCAAACATTGTTCTGAATCTTTCTGTGAAGGTGATTTTTGGAGGAGATTGACATTTAAACATGTAGACTTTGAGTAAAGCTGATCACCATCCATAAAGTGGATGGGCCACATCCAATCAGTAAAGGGCCTTAAAACAAAGACCAGCTTCCCCTGAACTAAAGGATTTCTATCAGCAGATGGCCTGTGGATTTAAACTACAACTTTCTCTTGGATCTCCAGTCTCTTAGCATATAGCATTTAGTCTCCCTATAGATTTTTGACTTCTCAATCCTTCACAATTGTTTGAGCCAATTCCTTTAAATCTCAAGTGTGTACGCACGTGTGCTCTCCCTCTCTCTCTCTCTCACACACACACACACACACACACACCATGTTGGCATGTTGGTAGTATGTCTCAGGAGAACCCTGACTAAAACCATAGCCCTTCCATTTAAATTTCTGAACTCCTTACAGACCATTGTCACTCATTTTCTACTTCTCTAACAACCAACCTTTAGCACCGAATGTGACAAAAGAGGCTAGATCTGAGTTGCCTAATAGGGTAGCCACTAGTCACAGGCAATTTTTTAAATTTAAATCTAAATAAAAATAATAAAATTATAAATTCACATCTTCACTCATACTAGCCACATTTCAAGTGACCAGTAATCATTTGCAACTAGTAGGGCTGCCACACTGAATAATAAGGTTATAGCACATTTCCATTACTGCTGAATGTTTCGGATATAACTGTAATTCACAAGTCAATTTCTGTTTCCACATAGACATCTCAGTTAAAAACATGATTTCTTTTCTCCCCCAAAATTGAAAGTGGTCAGGTCCTACCTTAGAAAATTTAAGAGGCCACATGAAGCTCATATAATAGATTAGCAAGTATCATGCTTTTACCACACACCAAGTGACTAGAGAGCTTCTGGCAATCTCTCATTACTCACAAGTGATCAGTTTATATGCCTTCTAAGTCTGCAGCATTTGTGATCTCTGTTCTGTGTAGCTAGCATCTATCTCCAAAATGATGTCACCTTTTATGATGTATGAGATGCTGTGTAACAAGCAGTCCTTAATTCAACATGAGGAAAAGAGATCAGATAATGAGATATATGCCAGGGAACACATCTATACTCTCCTCTAGAACATAAAACAGTTTTATTTACTTGGAGAGCATAAAATGTGACTTACAATGTATGTTTTGCCAATGCTCAGGCATTCT